>NC_082668.1:34180000-35425000 GCF_025265405.1 Mesoplodon densirostris | reverse complement strand
ATAGGAGCACCTCAATACATAAGGCAAATACTAACAGCCATAAAAGGGGAAATCGACAGTAACACACTCATAGTAGGGGACTTCAACACCCCACTTTCACCAATGGACAGATCATCCAAAATGAAAATAAATAAGGAAACACAAGCTTTAAATGACACATTAAACAAGATGGACTTAATTGATATTTATAGGACATTCCATCCCAAAACAACAGAATACACATTTTTCTCAAGTGCTCATGGAACATTCTCCAGGATAGATCATATCTTGGGTCACAAATCAAGCCTTGGTAAATTTAAGAAAATTGAAATTGTATCAAGTATCTTTTCCGACCACAATGCTATGAGACTAGATATCAATTACAGGAAAAGAGCTGTAAAACATACAAACACATGGAGGCTAAACAATACACTACTTAATAACGAAGTGATCACTGAAGTAATCAAAGAGGAAATTAAAAAATACCTAGAAACAAATGACAAGGGAGACACGACGACCCAAAACCTATGGGATGCAGCAAAAGCAGTTCTAAGAGGGAAGTTTATGGCAATACAATCCCACCTTAAGAAACAGGAAACATCTCGAATAAACAACCTAACCTTGCACCTAAAGCAATTAGAGAAAGAAGAACAAAAACATCCCAAAGTTAGCAGAAGGAAAGAAATCATAAAAATCAGATCAGAAATAAATGAAAAAGAAATGAAGGAAATGATAGCAAAGATCAATAAAACTAAAAGCTGGTTCTTTGAGAAGATAAACAAAATTGATAAACCATTAGCCAGACTCATCAAGAAAAAAAGGGAGAAGACTCAAATCAATAGAATTAGAAATGAAAAAGGAGAAGTAACAACTGACACTGCAGAAATACAAAAGATCATGAGAGATTACTATAAGCAACTCTATGCCAATAAAATGGACAACCTGGAAGAAATGGACAAATTCTTAGAAATGCACAACCTGCCAAGACTGAATCAGGAAGAAATAGAAAATATGAACAGACCAATCACAAGCACTGAAATTGAAACTGTGATCAAAAATCTTCCGACAAACAAAAGCCCAGGACCAGATGGCTTCACAGGCGAATTCTATCAAGCATTTAGAGAAGAGCTAACACCTATCCTTCTGAAACTCTTCCAAAATATAGCAGAGGGAGGAACACTCCCAAACTCATTCTACGAGGCCACCATCACCTTGATACCAAAACCAGACAAGGATGTCACAAAGAAAGAAAACTACAGGCCAATATCACTGATGAACATAGATGCAAAAATCCTCAACAAAATACTAGCAAACAGAATCCAACAGCACATTAAAAGGAACATACACCATGATCAAGTGGGGTTTATTCCAGGAATGCAAGGATTCTTCAATATACGCAAATCAATCAATGTGATACACCATATTAACAAACTGAAGGAGAAAAACCATATGATCATCTCAATAGATGCAGAGAAAGCTTTCGACAAAATTCAACACCCATTTATGATAAAAACCCTGCAGAAAGTAGGCATAGAGGGAACTTTCCTCAACATAATAAAGGCCATATATGACAAACCCACAGCCAGCATCGTCCTCAATGGTGAAAAACTGAAACCATTTCCACTAAGATCAGGAACAAGACAAGGTTGCCCACTCTCACCACTCTTATTCAACATAGTTTTGGAAGTTTTAGCCACAGCAATCAGAGAAGAAAAGGAAATAAAAGGAATCCAAATGGGAAAAGAAGAAGTAAAGCTGTCACTGTTTGCAGATGACATGATACTATACATAGAGAATCCTAAAGATGCTACCAGAAAACTACTAGAGCTAATCAATGAATTTGGTAAAGTTGCAGGATATAAAATTAATGCACAGAAATCTCTGGCATTCCTATATACTAATGATGAAAAATCTGAAAGTGAAATCAAGGAAACACTCCCATTTACCACTGCAACAAAGAGAATAAAATATCTAGGAATAAACCTACCTAAGGAGACAAAAGACCTGTATGCAGAAAATTATAAGACACTGATGAAAGAAATTAAAGATGATACAAATAGATGGAGAGATGTACCATGTTCTTGGATTGGAAGAATCAACATTGTAAAAATGACTCTACTACCCAAAGCAATCTACAGATTCAATGCAATACCTATCAAACTACCAATGGCATTTTTCACAGAACTAGAACAAAAAATTTCACAATTTGTATGGAAACACAAAAGACCCCGAATAGCCAAAGCAATCTTGAGAACGAAAAATGGAGCTGGAGGAATCAGGCTCCCTGACTTCAGACTATACTACAAAGCTACAGTAATCAAGACAGTATGGTACTGGCACAAAAACAGAAAGATAGATCAATGGAACAGGATAGAAAGCCCAGAGATAAACCCACGGACATATGGTCACCTTATCTTTGATAAAGGAGGCAGGAATGTACAGTGGAGAAAGGACAGTCTCTTCAATAAGTGGTGCTGGGAAAACTGGACAGGGACATGTAAAAGTATGAGATTAGATCACTCCCTAACACCATGCACAAAAATAAGCTCAAAATGGATTAAAGACCTAAATGTAAGGCCAGACACTATCAAACTCCTAGAGGAAAACATAGGCAGAACACTCTATGACATAAATCACAGCAAGATCCTTTTTGACCCACCTCCTAGAGAAATGGAAATAAAGACAAAAATAAACACATGGGACCTAATGAAACTTAAAAGCTTTTGCACAGCAAAGGAAACCATAAACAAGACCAAAAGACAACCCTCAGAATGGGAGAAAATATTTGCAAATGAAGCAACTGACAAAGGATTAATCTCCAAAATTTATAAGCAGCTCATGCAGCTCAATAGCAAAAAAACAAACAACCCAATCCAAAAATGGGCAGAAGACCTAAATAGACATTTCTCCACAGAAGATATACAGACAGCCAACAAACACATGAAAGGATGCTCAACATCTTTACTCATTAGAGAAATGCAAATCAAAACTACAATGAGATATCATCTCACACCAGTCAGAATGGCCATCATCAAAAAATCTAGAAACAATAAATGCTGGAGAGGGTGTGGAAAAAAGGGAACACTCTTGCACTGCTGGTGGGAATGTGAATTGGTACAGCCACTATGGAGAACGGTATGGAGGTTCCTTAAAAAACTACAAATAGAACTACCATATGACCCAGCAATCCCACTACTGGGCATATACCCTGAGAAAACCATAATTCAAAAAGAGACATGTACCAAAATGTTCATAGCAGCCCTATTTACAATAGCCCGGAGATGGAAACAACCTAAGTGTCCATCATCGGATGAATGGATAAAGAAGATGTGGCACATATATACAATGGAATATTACTCAGCCATAAAAAGAAATGAAATTGAGCTATTTGTAATGAGGTGGATGGACCTAGAGTCTGTCATACAGAGTGAAGTAAGTCAGAAAGAGAAAGACAAATACTGTATGCTGACACATATATATGGAATTTAAGAAAAAAAAATGTCATCAAGAACATAGGGGTAAGACAGGAATAAAGACACAGACCTACTAGAGCATGGACTTGAGGATATGGGGAGGGGGAAGGGTAAGCTGTGACAAAGTGAAAGAGCAGCATGGACATATATACACTACCAAACGTAAGGTAGATAGCTAGTGGGAAGCAGCCGCATAGCACAGGGAGATCAGCTCGGTTCTTTGTGACCGCCTGGAGGGGTGGGATAGGGAGGGTGGGAGGGAGACGCAAAAGGGAGGGGATATGGGAACATATGTATATGTATAACTGATTAAATTTGTAAAATAAAAAAAAGGAAAAAAAAAAGATCAGTGGTTGCCGGGGTGAGTGGGGAGAGAGGGATGAATAGGCGGAGCTCAGAGGATTTTTAGGGCAGTGAAGTTATTCTGTGTGATACTATAGTGGCGGATACGTGTCACTAAATAGTTGTCAAAACCCATAGCATGTACAGCATCAACAGTGAATCCTAATGTAAACAGTGGACATTGGGGGATAACAGTGTGTGTCAGTGTAGGCTTCATTGATTGGAACAAACGTCGCATGTTGGTGTGGGATGTCAGTGATGACAAAAGGCTGTGCAGGTATGGGGCCCGGGGGTATGTGGGAATTCTCTCTACTTTATGCTCTTTTTTCCTGTGAACTTAAAACTGCTTTAAAAAATAAAGTCTATTAGTAAATAAGTCAATTAATTTTAAAAAAATTTTAAAGCAAGTTTGTGACACTTAGGAAGACTTCTCTCCAGCAGGACTACTGGGGCTGCTCTGGTGCCCAACAGGAGGTGTGGAAGGGGACTTTGTGGGTTTTCTCACTCCCACAGACAACACACCTCCTTTTTCTTCCCCTTGGTTTGTCTCTGCAGCTCTGGCTCCTGCCCTTCCCATACCTTCTTCCCATTTTGCCTAGACCTTGACCTAGTAGCCAGGGACAGTAGAGGTGAGAGGAGGAAGAGGAGGGGCGTGGGGAGAGACCAGGCTGAGAACAACAGTAGTTTACCATAGAAACCTCCTAGATAACCAAAAAACGGCTCTTCTCAGCAATCAACTGAAAGGGAGATTATAATTGAAATGAAATTTGGATGAGAAATTACAAAGCCAGGAATAACCTTCTCCGGGCTGTATTTTAAGTGACCTCAGATCAAACCATCCAGCTCTCCAAAGACATGTCTCTTATCTCCCCTACCCCTTGCCACCGAGTTCCATTTGGTGTTGTCTGAAATCCCAGTGAACTGAAATCCTGCAAGGATGCAGGAGCCTTAGGACCTTCAGTACACAAGAACTTGTGCCAGAAATCATACCTCCTCTCGCTTTCAAAGTTCTTCTGCATCTCAGCACAGCAGAGATCCATTTCATTGGCGAGCTAGAAATGAGGCTGGCATTTACAAGGCAGGATTGAGGACCCCACTCCCACTCCACCCTGCAACTTCGGAGAAGCCTTCCCATTCATGGGGTATGTCCCTCTCCCCAAGCCTCTCCCGTTGTGTTCAGCGGTGCCAGAGAGCACATCGTTACCAAGGGAACGGGACAATTCTTGCCTCGCTCTACATTGTCTGGTACGTAATCAGTTCACAAAGGGTGCATGGAAACCATCCCTTTCACTGTTTTGTGGGCAGGTCTGGCCTCTTTGGCTGGACTGTAATCTCTTTGTAAGATCATGGCCTTTGGATTTTTGGATACGTAATTCAATTGAGCAATCGTTTATTGTGCAAAGGGCTTGACCTGGAGGAGCCAAAGAGGCCTGAGACTCAGACCCTGCTTTGATGAACTTAAAACCAATGCTAATAAATCCTCATTGGCAGAAGGGCTCTGTTTCCGGAGGCAGGAAGTGCTCAGTTCCAGGTGAACCTCTCTTCTAACACGCACATCGGGTCCTCTGGCCAGTGCCTCAGGAGGAATAGACACCGCCAGCCGAGACGAGGGCTTGGGGCCAGCACACACCCCCTTCTGCATAGGCACACAACAATGTAGGTTGTTCACAGCTGGGAGAATTTTAAGAATCACAATCTGAGGTCCCTCGATGGAAATAATCTCTAAATATGTCTTCAGCAGGGCCGATACTTCAGTGACTGAAAGTGTGCATTTTGCCCAATAACCCACCACAGATGAGGTGAGTGATCTCATGCAAATTATTTAACTTCCTGAGCCTCGATTTCCTTTCTGTAGAAGGTGACCATGAACTTGGCAGGGTTTTCAGGAAGGTATAGGAATGAATCCTCAGAAGGGAAGGTCGCAGCCTGAGTCCTATGCCGGGTCACTGTAGGATTCAGACACATCTGGTGTGTATCAGAGGGCGAGGGGCTGGCCTACTGGGAATTCACCCTTCACACGTGGGTTCGGTAACGGCAAGCGAGGCGGGGCGGGTGGCGGGGGCGGGTGCTGGTGGCAGGAGGGGATGGGCAGATGGGGAGGAGAGGGGAGGAGTTGGGAGGAGATCTAAGGATTGGTCTGATGTATCATTCCAGTCCAGGCCACCAGACATCTCTGCTTAGGGCGGAGAAGAAAAGTCCGTGATAAAGTGAATGGTGAATTTTAAAGAAAGTGTTACCAGAATCCCCAGGGAACATGATGAGCGCTAACTGAAATCAGCAGATTCTGGAGAGTGGGCTTTGGCAGTTTCACCAGCAAGAGGAAGTGGTACTGGAGGCTTCTGGGCAGCTTTTGAGCAAAACTGAAATCCTGGTCACGCTGATGCGGTTACCAAGAGCCTCAGCAAGGTCTGAAATTTAACTCACCGTACAGGCCACAGCCAGCCCTGCTGGAAATGGCTGGCACTCCCTAGTGTGGAGAGGACAGTGGCATTGAACATGCCAGAGGCTCCCCGAGAACTCCTGGAAATTGAGTTAGGCCTAGAGGAGGGACTTGAGTTCTTGCGATTATGGATGAGGATGGAGTCAGGGCTGTTGCCTGGACAGCCTGGCTCCCAGGAGGAAGGTGCTTGGCCTTGCCTGGAACATAGCAGGCGATCTGAAACTACTGGCCTTTCCCCTTCCTAAAAAGATGTCGGTTAACTCAAGGACCACTCACCAGTTTTGGGGGCAGAACGATGGGCTCGGTTCATTTGCTCTATTATCGCTGTCAGCTCTGAGATCTGTTCTTCGAGGTCAGTGATGATAGCAGTCCTGTGGGACAAGTGATCCGTGATCCATGCAGCTTCCCTGCCATGCCAGTCAGGACCCTCCCTGGGCATGGCTGGCTCTGGCCTGGTGGGAGCCAGGCCATGTTCTGCACCTGCTCCATCACCATGGGGGGTGGGGGGGTAGGGGAAGGGGGTGGTTTGGAAGAAGGAATTTGGCAGTAGGGTGGCTGAGCCTCACACGGAGCCCTTTTGGGTAATCTGGCCAGAAGTGAGCAGGGGTGGTTTGGTGACCCACTGACTAGAAGAGAAAGAGGAGGACGCCAGAAATCCATTAGGATTTGACCTTGACTTGGTAAAGATACTTGAAATGGAGGAGGGAGAAATTCAGAGGATTAGGAAATTAGGTGGAGGAATAGGATTGATGCTGACAGTGACTCATAGACAAGGAATGGGCCAGAAACAGGACAAAGAGGGGATTTAAGAGGATGGATTTCAGAGTAGATTTATGCATTTTTGTGTTTCTGAGTCTGGGGACTCCATGAAATCTGTAAGGTTACGCAGCTCTGTTTGGCTGAGCTGGAGTGAACAGGGTGGCAGGCAGTGCAGCAGAGATGAGGTCCTTGATCCCTGAGGGTGAGAGAAGAAGAGAGAGGATGTAGGAGGAGATGGGGAAGGAGGAGATAGGAATGGGAGGTTTAGCAGGTTAGCGTGAAGAGGATGTGGGGACTGACTTTACATGGTCCCGGAGGATAGAGAGTGGGTGGGCCTTGAATGACAGAGGGCGTGGCAGCGTGCCCAGCCGGGGTGGAGTCAGACCAGCACCTTCCACGCTGCACCTCTCAGAGGCGTAAACTGAGTGGTATCTTTCGACTTAATGGAAAAGACATGCAGGCTCTGGCCTCCCAGAAACCCTGACCTTACCCTCAGCTCTCACCCTTCAAGTTCAGACTATGTTGTGAACATGGCATCTACTCATTACCTCCAGAAACAGCTAGTCCCCTTTAGTGTGAGGGACACCCACCCAGTCATTCTCCAGATCAGCTGCCTGACTCATCTGTCTGCCTGACTCAAACGGGCTCAGAGCAGAGAGGTGGGTGCAGAGAGGAGCTGGCGCCAGGCTGAGGAGTGAAGGGACGCTGTGGACTGGGCGTCAGGTAAGGGGCTCATCCTCGAGGCCAGGCCGGGGTGGGGCTGAGGAGCTGGATGCGGGTCCAGGGACATTGCCTGGAAGTCCTGACTTTGTCCATGTTCTCTGATTCTGAATGCTTTTTCCTAGCAGACATCTCATCTCCCAAGGTGACGCAAATCTGCTCCCTATTCCGAACGAAGCGGTAGCCAGGTGACACGTTTATTACTTCCTGGGCATCCAGGTGGAAGATAAGGTATAGTGCAGGCCTGGAGTGCTGAGATTGCTCCAATCTTCTGCTGGCGCCCTACTCACAGCTTAAACACAGACACGTGAGGTGGGATGCCCGGGCCCAAGTTCCGCCCGTGTCCTCCCCCAGCTTACCTCTCTCCTCACACCCAAGCGCAAGACTCGGCTGGCTCCTGAGCGCCCCCACAGGCCTCTCAAATTCAGCATGTGCACAAGCCAACCGCTGGCCCCTGCTGCCGCTCTGCTTCCCAGCCCACATCCTCCTCTGCGTTCTCCTTCATGGCCAGAGGCCAGGAGGCGGCCAGGCATTGTGGAAACCGCTCAGGTTTTGGAATTAGATGGGCCCGAGTTTAAATCCTGGCTCTGCCACCAACCATAGTTATTCAACATATCCGTGCTTCAGTTTCCTTATCAGAAAATGAGGATAGGGCTTCCCTGGTGGCACAGTGGTTGAGAGTCCGTCTGCCGATGCAGGGGACACGGGTTCGTGCTCCGGTCCGGGAAGATCCCACATGCCGCGGAGCGGCTGGGCCCGTGAGCCATGGCCGCTGAGCCTGCGCTTCTGGAGCCTGTGCTCCGCAACGGGAGAGGCCACAACAGTGAGAGGCCCGCGTACGGCAAAAAAAAAAAAAAAAAAAAAGTATATATATATATATATATATATATACTTTCACATTTCTGAGTCTCAGTTTCCTCATCTGCAAAATGGGGACAAAAATTCATGCCTCCTCATTGTGCTGTTGTGCACATGAAACGAGACCATGTCAGGAAAGCTCTTGGCACACTGCCTTGCATACATTCTCAAAAACTGGTAACTGAGCTTAGGAATATTATGAACCCCAGTGGCATTTTGTTTACAGAAACTTTTATTTCTAAATTTGTGGGAGAATAGGTTTATTTTTGTGTTTCTGTTAAATTGAAATATGCTTATTGTAAAGAAAATCATAACAAAGAAGAGTCTAAGGAAGTAAAAATTCTCCAAAATACTAACATCTAGAGATGACCACCGAAAATATTTTGATTAATGTCTTCTAGAATTCTCTCTAAAGAAACAGATTTATATAATTTTCCATAAATGAGAACAAACTCTACTTACATTCTAGATGTGCCTTTTTAAAACAATGTCATGAGCTTCTTTTAATGTCAGTAACTATATATATATATATATATATAGTATAATCATATAATCATTTTTAAACTTAAGTTTACTATGGAGAGATTTTTTAAATGTACAGAAGTAGAGAAAAGAGTACAGTGAACTCACACATCACCTAGCTTCAACAATTAGCAATTGTGGCTAGTCTCATTCATCTATACTCAGCCCACTTTTCTAACACTAGATTATTTTAAAAGCAAATCTATAATTTTAATTATACTTAAGACAAATCTTTAAAACAAGCTTGAGATTTGATTCTGTATCATCATGACTTTGTAACTTTCTCTTCTATGAATGTACCTGTTTATATTTTTAGCTAGCTCTATATTGATGAACATTTGGTTGTTTCCTTTTTTCACCAATGTTTGGTGCATATTCTTTTGCTCTTAAAAAGTAAAGGCCTCTCCCTCCAAATACTCGTGGGGATGACACTCAAAATAGTTAACAACCAGTAAGACAAGACTATGGAACGATCAGAGTAGTCAAGGGTTATAGGGATGGAACAGGGTGGAGGACCCTCTCCCATCCCCATGCCAGGTATTAAACCCTTACCTGCTGAATCCTGAGGAGGTATGGGGGTGCCAGGGGAGGTGTTGAGGTAACCAAGGTGGCAGTCAGGGCATTCGAGGGGCTTGAACAATGTATATGCACAACCAGTATGGTAGTATTTCAGTATATCAATAACTGCATACGAGCTAGACGTCAGCCCTCCACCTCTGTACTCTCCCAAGAGGGAATCACTGTTAACAGCTCTTTGGTTATCCTTCCAGAAATGTTCTGTAATCTTTAAAATTTTTTACACAAGTGAGAACATACTTTACACACTACATCATTTCTGCTTTTAAAAATATATATATATAGGGGGCTTCCCTGGTGGCGCAGTGGTTGGGAGTCCGCCTGCCGATGCAGGGGACACGGGTTCGTGCCCCTATCCCGGAAGATCCCACATGCCGCGGAGCGGCTGGGCCCGCGAGCCATGGCCGCGGAGCCTGTGTGTCCGGAGCCTGTGCTCCGCAACGGGAGAGGCCACAGCAGTGAGAGGCCCGCGTACAGCAAAAAAAAAAAAAAAAAAAAAAAAAAAAAAAAATATATATATATATATATATATATATAACAGGCTATCTACTAGATATTTCCATATCAGCATAGATAGATCTGCTGCATACAGACTGGCTTGATGCGCACTGTATGGCTCTAAACATAGGGGTGTGTGTGGTGGTGATGGGGTTAGGATTCTTTCTCCTCATTATTTTCCTTTCCTATATCTCTCTCTGATGATTTTACCTGAGGATCAGTGGACTGAATGTGCCAACAGGTGACTCTGTAGTCACCAGTGAGCCAGCTGAGCCTCCAGAAAAAAATTATATGAAACATCTTTCCAAAGGGCTTACCTTGGACTGCCCAAAGATTTGTTTTTCCCATGTGGTTTCTCTCCAAGCCAAGAGTCTTAAAGACACCACAAGGTTCTAGAGAAACTGTTGCGCACCAACACAAAATCAGAATTCATTCTAGGTCAAATCCAGAGGGTTCCGGAACTTGAGACCTCAGTGGTCATTCCAAGTGATTGAAATGCCAGAGCAGAAAATCCACAGTATGTGTGCTGCAGAGAGACAGGCTTCCAGTGAATCCAGTCAAAGTCTTTTACAAAGGCTGACCTGGCATGAGCACGAATTTCCCTTCTAAAGACAATCCAGTTTGAGTCTTTCAGTATTGCAATGAAAGTCAAACTAGAGCAGAAAGTCACTCCTTCATTCAGACTCTTGATGTGGGCTTTGCGTTGTGAGGTTTGTCCTTGGGAGATGGAAGGGAAGATTTGTTTCTTTAATTGATATGGAAACAGAACGGCAGCACCTCATTGGCTCAGGCACTCTGCTCTTTAAGAGAGAAGGCTGGAGAAGCAGTCATTAAGAAATCCTCTCACACCAGTCAGAATGGCCATCATCAAGAAATCTAGAAACAATAAATGCTGGAGAGGGTGTGGAGAAAAGGGAACACTCTTGCACTGCTGGTGGGAATGTGAATTGGTACAGCCACTATGGAGAACAGTATGGAGGTTCCTTAAAAAACTAAAAATAGAACTACCATATGACCCAGCAATCCCACTACTAGGCATATACCCTGAGAAAACCATAATTCAAAAAGAGACATGTACCAAAATGTTCATTGCAGCTCTATTCACAATAGCCCGGAGATGGAAACAACCTAAGTGTCCATCATCGGATGAATGGATAAAGAAGATGTGGCACATATATACAATGGAATATTACTCAGCCATAAAAAGAAACGAAACTGAGCTATTTATAATGAGGTGGATAGACCTAGAGTCTGTCATACAGAGTGAAGTAAGTCAGAAAGAGAAAGACAAATACCGTATGCTAACACATATATATGGAATTAAAAAAAATGTCATGAAGAACCTAGGGGTAAAACGGGAATAAAGACACAGACCTACTTGAGAATGGACTTGAGGATATGGGGAGGGGGAAGGGTAAGCTGTGACAAAGCGAAAGAGAGGCATGGACATATATACACTACCAAACGTAAGGTAGATAGATAGTGGGAAGCAGCCGCAGAGCACAGGGAGATCAGCTCGGTGCTTTGTGACCGCCTGGAGGGGTGGGATGGGGAGGGTGGGAGGGAGGGAGATGCATGAGGGAAGGGATGTGGGAACAGATGTATATGTATGACTGATTCACTTTGTTATAAAGCAGAAACTAATTAAAAAAAAAAAAAAGAAATCCTCCAAGATGTGAGACAAGATATGCTTAAGATATACTTTCAGAGGAAATAAAAAATTAAACAGCACTCCTAGGCTTAGTTGGCTGTGGCAGTAGTTTCCAGACAGGATCTGTGATGGGTTTTAAGTTCCTCTGTCATTTGCTCACAGAAACCTAAAACTGTAAAGTAAGCACTTTCTTCCTTGAATTTCAGGATTTGAAATCTATTAAAGTACAAATCCCCCAGGGCAGGAGTCTTTTTCAGTACCAAGAAACTCAGATTTTTTTTTCCCCTAAAGAAAGCTGCTTTTTCTCATATTGGATTGGCCAAAAAGTTCGTTTGGGTTTTTTGTTAAGATGTTACCGAAAACCCTGAACGAACTTTTTGGCCAACCCAACAGGAAAAAAAAATGCTTGCTTAAAAAAAGGCCAGTGGCTTTTATTTTTATTCTGCTGCACCTCACTATATTTTACACATTTTATAGTAAAAAATTGTTTTAAATAATACCCTTATTACACACTATTCTCATCTATTTAAAAAAACTTTTTTTTAATTTTTAAATTTTTTAAAATAAATTTTATTATTTATTTATTTAAAAAAATTTTTATTTTATATTGGAGCATAGTTGATTAACAATGTTGTATTAGTTTCAGGTGTACAGTTAAGTGATCCAGTTATACATGTACATGTATCTATTCCTTTTCAAATTCTTTTCCCATTTAGGTTATTACAGAATTTTGAGCAGAGTTCCCAGTGCTATACAGTTGGTCCTTGTTGGTTATCTATTTTAAATATAGTAGTGTGTACATGTCAATCCCAAACTCCCAATCTGTCCCTTTTTCTTCTATTTAAAATGAAAGCTGATTATAAATCCACCAGATTGATTTCATGATTCACTGATGAGTCACACCCCAAAGCTTTTAAAACTTTGTTATAAGTTCATCCATTCATTCTACTCCACACTTACTATCTACTGTGTGCCAGGCACTGTTGTGAGGTTGGGTGGATACCTCAGTTCCTGGGATCCAAAGAGCTTAGAGACTAGTGGGGAAACAGACAGTTAATAAATTCAAAAAAAGCACAATGAAGCTTATATTGAGGGCCTTACCACCTGCGGTAGGAGTAGATAGCTGGGATTTCTCTCTAGTTTAATGAGTCAAATAGTTTTAATTAGAGAAAGAATCTAACTAGCTTTGCATATTAGAAATATAATTTTGACTGCAGTGTAGAAAAAAAACAATTGGAGGGGCCAAGGTATGAGGGAGGAAAATCAGTTAGGAGTCTGTGGCAGTGGCCAAATGAGGGAGTGGCAGTGGAGATGGAGAGAAAGAGGACACAAGAGGTCTTGGTGATTGAGGGAAAAGGATGAGGCTATGATGATTCCTGGGTTTCTAGCTCAAGCAATTGAGTAGATGGTGGGGCCACTTATTGAGATGGGAAAGTCTGGGGGACAGACAGGCTCAGGGGAGCTGGTCATGATTTCTTGGACTTGTTGAGTCTGAGATGCCAGGGAGACATCCAAGTGGTGAGGTCAGTTACAGAGCTTGTTACATGTTTTGGGAGTTCAAAAGAAGAGTCTGGGCTATAAACTCTTTAGGAGTCTTCAGAGTAGATCCTATTTTAAGCCAAAGCAGTGGATGAGATCACACAGGGAAAGGTTGTGTGTAAGAAGAGAAGAGGTTGAAAAAAAAATCCCACAAGGACTCAGAGGCAAAAAATATACAAACCAATTTTCACTGCAAAGTAAAGGAGCTGTTACAGTGGAGGATTACTGGACTGAATGTCAATATTATGACATAGTATGAGTGTGTTTCGTGTTTGGTAATTGCAATCATTGTTGCTTTTGTTGTGGTCATCCATTTACAATGCTTGGTGTCAGTTTATTTATCTCTTGTAAAAATAAAATACAGTGTGTGTGTGTGTGTGTGTGTGTGTGTGTGTGTGTGAAAAAAAAAAGAAGAGAAGAGGGTCTATAACAGAGCCCTGAGGAACACCAATGTTTATGACAGTGTTTCTCAAAGTATGAACCATGTGTTAGTTAAAATATGTAAAACTACCACATGAATGAAAGTGACTTAAAACAGAGAGGTTCATTAATTTCATGAACTACAAAGTCTGAGGTCAGGCTACCACAGTTGATGTAGACTCAGAAATGTCATTGTAGAACTCGGTTCTTTCCATTTAATCTATGTTAGCTCTTCTCCCTCTCTTCCTTATCACTGTTACTATATTCCAGAATATTTATTTTCAATAAATCTTCCTTTATACACATAATGAATATTTAATCAGTCAGCAGAGAAAATAAATATGTCTACATTTAAGATAAATCTTTACTCTCACAGATATGTTTTCTAGCCTTGGTGACTTGACTGATTAACAAATTAGTCTCTAAGTAAAGAAGATTTGAATTTAAGTGTGGAGAAACATAACATATTCACTGAAACCAAATGGACCATTTTTCAAATGCTAGGACTGACTCTAATTATTTGCAGTTAGTTGGATTATTGTGTATTTTACGATTTGCATTACCATCTTATTACCATACGACACCTGCTATGGAGGAAAAATGTATTTTATGTGATTCATAAGGAACAGTTGGAGAAAATTGCCCTTCATTTGAAAATCTCTGTTGATATTTTGCAGTAGTTACCAAAGTAAAGCTGAAGCATCAAATTATGTATGAAGATCATACAAACTATATACAGAAAAAGAACTGGGTTCTTCCCATCTTTCTGTCATGCCTGCCTCAGTGTGTTGCTGGAGGGGAGCCTCGTGATTGCACTGTGGCTGCCACGACTCCAAGTACGATGAGCAGATTAGGTAGAGATGACTTCAAAAGCTAAAAGGAAGACTTCCCTGGTGGTCCAATGGTTAAGACTTCACCTTCCAATGCAGGGGGTGTGGGTTTGATCCCTGCGTGGGGAGCTAAGATCCCACATGTCTCATGGCCAAAAAACCAAAACATAAAACGAAGCAATATTGTAAAAAATTCATTGAAGACTTTTTTTTTTTTTTTCGGTACGCGGGCCTCTCAGTGTCGTGGCCTCTCCCGTTGCGGAGCACAGGCTCCGACGCGCAGGCTCAGCGGCCATGGCTCACGGGCCCAGCCGCTCCGCGGCATGTGGGATCTTCCCGGCCCGGGGCACGAACTTGTGTCCCCTGCATTGGCAGGCGGACTCTCAACCACTGCGCCACCAGGGAAGCCCTTCTCCCCATCTCTTGCCCTTTATCTTTAGAACAAAAGATGACTGTGTCCACATGCTATGAACGTTTCTGGGTTGTCCTGCTGCTAAGGTCAGAGGCCCTGCTTTGGAATGCAGGTGGAACTGGGGCAGGAGCAGTGAGGTGGGCGGAAAGGGAACTTGTCAAAAACACTCAGCATGAATGCACAGATTTACGTGTAATGAGATAACTGTTTCCCAGTGGTGCTGAGCATCCATTTTTTGCTTCTCATGTTTTCATTTGTAAATCCACAGGTACTCATATATTGGAGTGGTACTTGCAATAACTACATATTATAGCTGAAGAGCATTTTGCAATATGGGTTCTGATTACCTTTAAACTGATATATATAGAGAGGTCTAGATGGAATGCAAATGAATCATGGCGCCAATTCTTCACATTATTGTACAGATCTAGCGATTGCTTTGAGAGATGGTGAAATAGCTTTATAAGTGGTAGTGAATTAAATGAAATTAAAATACTTTGTAAAATTTTCTGGCCCATTTGTTGTAATGTTTGAATGTGATGTGAAGTTCTTGCTTTTAAACAACTTAGTGATTTTGCTGAGAAGGTAAGGCAAATAAATTTAATGGAATAAAATATTTTTTACTTATTTGACATTTATATATATTTCTTCTAACATCTCACCTCACCTTTGGTGTGCTTCACTCATACTTTCTTATGTTAAAGAATAAAGCATTTCCTGCCTGTCAGCCAACAGTTGTGTTTTGGCATCTTCGCCAAACCTGCACTGCAATTGTTCACTTGAAAATTTTATGGCTTTTTAGCCCTATTTCATAAAAACTAATGAAAAAAAGAAAAACCAATACTAGCATAACTCAAACATATAATAAAAACAGAGATGAAAGTCAACAGGATGCTGAAAGCCTCAAATCTTCAGCCTCATCAGGTTTTTAAACTTAAAACACATCCACTGATAATCATTTGTGAAGGAAAACACAAAGATGCTGGGAATATCACTAAATAATATATCAAAGAAGTAGAGACACATACTTTACTCATTTCTCACAAAATGTTCATATTTCTCTTTTTATTTTAATTTTATTTTTTATACAGCAGGTTCTTATTAGTTATCTATTTTATACATATTAGTGTATACATGTCAATCCCACTCTTCCAGTTCATCCCACCCACCCCCGCCACCCAAGTCCCCCCCTTGGTGTCCATACCTTTGTCTTCTACATCTGTGTCTCTATTTCTGCCTTGCAAACTGGTCCATCTGTACTATTTTTCTAGATTCCACATATATGTGTTAATATATGATATTTTTCTCTTTCTGATTTACTTCACTCTGTATGACAGTCTCTAGGTCCATCCACGTCTCTACAAATGACCCAATTTCATTCCTTTTTATGGCTGAGTAATATTCCATTGCATATATGTACCACATCTTCTTTATCCATTCAACTGTTGATGGGCATTTAGGTTGCTTCCATGACCTGGCTATTATAAATAGAGCTGCAATGAACATTGGGGTGCATGTGCCTTTTTGAATTATGGTTTTCTCTGGATATATGCCCAGTAGTGGGATTGCTGGGTCATATGGTAATTCTATTTTTAGTTATTTAAGGAACCTCCATACTGTTCTCCATAGTGGCTGTATCAATTTACATTCCTACCAACAGTGCAAAAGGGTTCCCTTTTCTCCACACCCCCTCCAGCATTTGTTGTTTGTAGATTTTCTGATGATGTCCATTCTAACCAGTGTGAGGTGATACCTCACTGCAGTTTTGATTTGCATTTCTCTAATAATTAGTGATGTTGAACAGCTTTTCATATGCCTTTTGGCCGTCTGTATGTCTTCTTTGGAGAAATGTCTATTTAGGTCTTCTGCTCATTTTTTGATTGGGTTGTTTGTTTTTTTAATATTGAGCTGCTTGAGCTGTTTATATATTTTGGAGATTAATCCTTTGTCTGTTGATTCATTTGCAACAGAGAAAAAAAAGAAATGAAAGGAATACAAATTGCAGAATTTGCAGAATTTCTCCCATTCTGAGGGTTGTCTTTTCATCTTGTTTATAGTTTCCTTTGCTGTGTAAAAGCTTTTAAGTTTCAATAGGTCCCATTTGTTTATTTTTGTTTTTATTTCCATTACTCTAGGAGGTGGGTCAGAAAAGATCTTGCTGTGATTTATGTCAAAGAGTGTTCTTCCTATGTTTTCCTCTAAGAGTTTTATAGTGTCAGTCTTACATTTAGGTCTTTAATCCATTTTGAATTTTTTTTTGTGTATGGTGTTCTAATTTCATTCTTTTACATGTAGCTGTCCAGTTTTCCCAGCACCACTTATTGAAGAGGCTGTCTTTTCTCCATTGTATATCCTTGCCTCCTTTGCTATAGGTTAGTTGACCATAGGTGCATGGGTTTATCTCTGGGCTATCTTGTTCCATTGACCTATATTTCTGTTTTTGTGCCAGTACCATATTGTCTTGATTACTGTAGCTTTGTAGTATAGTCTGAAGTCAGGGAGTCTGATTCCTTCAGTTTCACTTTTTTCCCTCAAGACTGCTTTGGCTATTCAGGGTCTTTCATGTCTCCACACAAATTTTAAGATTTTTTGTTCTAGTTCTGTAAAAAATGTCATTGGCAATTTGACAGGGATTGCATTGAATCTGTAGATTGCTTTGGGTAGTATAGTCATTTTCACAATATTGATTCTTCCAATCCAAGAACATGGTATATCTCTCCATCTGTTTGTGTCATCGTTGATTTCTTTCATCAGTGTCTTATAGTTTTCTGAGTACAGGTCTTTTACCTCCTTAGGTAGGTTTATTCCTAGGTATTTTATTCTTTTTCTTGCAATGGTGAATGGGATTGTTTCCTTATTTTCTCTTTCTGATCTGTCATTGTTAGTGTATAGGAATGCAAGTGATTTCTGTGCATTAATTTTGTATCCTGCAACTTTACCAGATTCATTGATTAGCTCTAGTAGTTTTCTGGTGGCATCTTTAGGATTATCTATGTATAGTATCATGTCATCTGCAAACAGGGACAGCTTTACTTCTTTTCCAATTTGTATTCCTTTCATTTCTTTTTCTTCTCTGATTACCATGGCTAGGACTCCCAAAACTATGTTGAATAAGAGTGGTGAGAGTGGACATCCTTGTCTTGTTCCTGATCTTAGAGGAAATGCTTTCAGTTTTTCACCATTGAGAATGATGTTTGCTGTTGGTTTGTCATATATGACCTTTATTATGTTGAGGTAGTTTCCCTCTATGCCCACTTTCTGGAGAGTTTTTATCATAAATGGGTGTTGAATTTTGTCAAAAGCTTTTTCTGCATCTATTGTGATGATCATATGGTTTTTATTCTTCAATTTGTTAATATGGTGTATCACATTGATTGATTTGCATATATTGAAGAATCTTTGCATCCCTGGGATAAATCCCACTTGATCATGGTGTATGATCCTATTAATGTGCTGTTGGATTCTGTTTGCTAGTATTTTGTTGAGGATTTTTGCACCTACATTCATCAGTGATATTGGTCTGTAATTTTCTTTTTTTGTGATATCTATGTCTGGTTTTGGTATCAGGATGATGGCGGCCTCATGGAATGAGTTTGGGAGTCTTCCTTCCTCTGCAATTTTTTGGAAGAGTTTGAGAAGGATGGGTGTTAGCTCTTCTCTAAATGTTTGTTTGAATTCACCTGTGAAGCCATCTGGTCCTGGACTTTTGTTTGTTGGACGATTTTTAATCACAGTTTCAATTTCATTACTTGTGATTGTTCTGTTCATATTTTCTATTTCTTCCTGGTTCAGTCTTGGAAGGTTATACCTTTCTAAGAATTTGTCTGTTTCTTTCTGGTTGTCCATTTTACTGGCATAGAGTTGCTTGTAGTAGTCTCTTTGTATTTCTGTGGTGTCCATTGTATCTTCTCCTTTTTCATTTCTAATTTTATTGATTTGAGTCCTCTCCCTCTTTTTCATGATGAGTCTGGCTAAAGGTTTATCAATTTTGTTTAATTGCGAATGTCGGTGTGTTTAATATTGTCCCTGAGGTCTCTTAGGCTGTCTTCATTTCTTTTCATTCTTTATTCTGTTCTGTGGCAGTGAATTCCACCATTCTGTCTTCCAGGTCACTTATCCATTCTTCTGCCTCAGTTATTCTGCTATTGATTCCTTCTAGTGTATTTTTCAGTTCAGTTATTGTATTGTTCATCTCTGTTTGTTTGTTCTTTAATTCTTCTAGGTCTTTGCTAAACATTTCTTGCATCTTCTTGATCTTTACCTCCATTCTTTTTCTGAGGTCCTGGATCATCTTCACTATCAATATTCTGAATTCTTTTTCTGGAAGCTTGCCTCTTTCCACTTCATTTAATTGTTTTTCTGGGGTTTTATCGTGTTCCTTCATCTGGTACATATTCCTCTGCCTTTTCATTTTGTCCATCTTTCTGTGAATGTGGTTTTTGTTTCACAGGCTGCAGGATTGTAGTTCTTGCTTCTGCTGTCTGCCTCTGGTGGATGAGGCTATCTAAGAGGCTTACGCAAGTTTCCTGATGGGAGGGACTGGTGGTGGCTAGAGCTGGGTGTTGCTCTGGTGGGCTGAGCTCGGTAAAACTTTAATCCATTTATCTGCTGATGGGTAGGGCTGAGTTCCTTCCCTGTTGGTTGTTTGGCCTGAGGCAACCCAGCACTGGAGGCTACAGGCTCTTTGGGGGGGCTAATGGTGGACTCCCGGGAGGGCTCATGCCAAGGAGTATTTCCCAGAACTTCCGCTGCCAGTGTCCTTGACCCCATGGTGAGCCACAGCCACCCGCCACCTCTGCAGGAGACCCTCCAACACTAGCAGGTAGGTCTGGTTCAGTCTCCTATGGGGTCACTGCTCCTTCTCCCTGGGTCCTCATGCACACACTACTTTGTGTGTGCCCTCCAAGAGTGGAGTCTCTGTTTCCCCCAGTCCTGTCACTCCAGTGGGTGGACTTCTGTGGTATAATTATTCTCCAGTTTGTGAGTCACCCACCCAGCGGTTATGGGATTTGATTTGTGATTGTGCACTTACTACTGTCTCATTGCAGCTTCTCCTTTGTCTTTGGACGTGGGGTGTCTTTTTTGGTGAGTTCCAGTGTCTTCCTGTCAATGATCATTCAGCAGTTAGTTGCAATTCCGGTGCTCTTGCAAGAGGGAGTGCATGTCCTTCTATTCCGCTATCTTGAACCAATCTCCGTATTTCTAAATGGATATTAAATGAGTTTAAAATAAATACATCAATTAAATTGTGAGAGAGAAAAGAGAACATCAAATAACTTTTCTGTTAGAATCCAACAATTCTCAATTTTAATTTCTTGGAAACAGTTTCGAAATAGCTAAGAGTATCAATAGTAAATTGTGGACTATAGGTAATGAATTGCTTCATACTTTCTGAGTCTTTTTAAATTAAAGATCTGCATTGACTTTAGATTTTATTTTTTTGTTGTTGATACTTTGCTGAGGAAACAATATGGTTATTCTATTTTTTTAAATCTAAGAAAATAGAATAAGATGTTTACTACTCATGACTATTGTTGGTTTGTTTTGTGTTGTTTTGACAAATAGAGTTGTTTTCTGTACCAAAAACAACATAATGGAAAGGAAAGACTTAATGCAGGATTACCTGTGAAAAGAACTGGGACAAAACCACAGAAAGACAAATGAAAATTTAAGAAGATATTCATGTTTATTATCTGATTAACATTTGACAAAGCAAAGGTAGGTGCACAAAGAGCTCTTTGACAAAGTCAAGCCCCAGATATCAAACTACAGTATCTCCCTGACAGCCCCAGAGGGCACCATGCCACTCCCAGGTAGCTGTGCTGGCTATGCAACCACTCAGTGTAGATGCTGCTGTGTTGTACTTGGAGTACAGGCTTGCAGGCATCCGACATCAAAGGAGTGGGCTACTAAACACTAAGAGTTCTAGTTCCAGGTGTCAAAAGTCAATGTTATTACCAACAAGTACTAATTGTGTACCAGAATGTTCAGAAAAAATAACAGGCTTTCAATACTATATAAAATACACCTTTTATAGAGAACAGGCTCTTGTTGTGAGCTGCCTTTAACTTATTTCCTCCCTTTGCCAAAGTCTGTTCATTCAGGTCAAATCAAGGACATATAGTACAAAATTTTTTAAAAAACTACTTTAACAATAGTCATTAACTTTTTTCCAAGACCCATGCCTAAGGCTATTTACATAAGATTTGGGATCATCATAATTCAGGAGAAATTTTAATTCTGAGTTCACAGGGAAGGTATCCCTCCTAGTAGATAATAGGATACTCAGAAATACCTGAGGTATAATCACTGAGACCCTTCAGAAGGAAAAAAAAAAAAAAGATCAGAGTTCCCTATACTGTCATTAAAGTACATACACAGTTGATAAAGAAAAACTAAAATGTGAACAGTGCTAAAACATAACAGATAAATTAAGAAGGAACTTGCTACAAGGCTCCAGTTCTTACTATATTTTATACACAATTTCATTATAATAGAGATTCTCATTCTCAACCAAAAATGATTTTAGGTGGAAATTTCAAAAACAACAAAACCCAGTTTCAAAACAGGATTCATTTCTAGAGACGAGCATGCACCAGTTTCCAATCATTGTGTTTCTGGTGGAACAGCAACATCAATTTAATTTTCAAAAACAAAAGTCTGGTTCTCTTTAATCAGACAGGCTTATTTGGCTGTGAATACACCCTTGCCCTGCCTCCAAAGTGATCATTTTAGCCTCGGTTATTTTAAAAGTATACTAATTATACAGAACACTCCAAAATCTAGCTTAATTTATAGCTGTTTATATAATATACATAAAATCTGATAATTTAATACTTTGTACTACTCTCTGGTCTTATATTTTCCTACTTCCTCATGTCTCTCGGAAACTGGTAACAGGAAGATTACTTTCTTAGAGAATAAATAAAAAGCTTAAAGAACTGTCTAAAATAAGCACCCCAGAGTTACTTTATGAAGTAGAAACTCAAATATCATTTAAAATATGAATTGGAATATTCTAGAAATTTAAACATTAGGAATTCTTCTGGTCCACATTCAGGGACATGTGCGTTCACTTACAAACCACCTGGAATCCTTTCTGAACATCTCTGTGTGTGGTCTGCTGATTTCAGAATGACTGAGCAAGGGGGAGAGAATGGGGAGAGGACACTCTTTTTGTTTTTAAGAAGTTTATTTAGAAAAGTTTTATTAAAAGATTCTAAAAATCATGGAAAACTCACACATTTTACTCTTGCATGTGTGTTTTGAGCACATAGCTCTTTCTGAAGGAGAGGCAGCTCAAGAGGAGAGAAGGACCCTCCTCTGGCCTGTAACAGGTGTATGGATGGGAGCCACAGGAGTAACATGCCCATCAAGAATTCTGCAGAAAATTACCTTTCAGTTTAAGTCAGAACAGAGGAGCAAAACATTTGCTAATGAAGCAATGAAAACATCAAGTAACACACCTCCCATTTTCAAAAAGAACTAGCCCCCTCCTTCATCTTCTCTCCATAATGCATTTCATGTAACAGCATTTCTTTATCAACTGCATAGCCGAGATAAAGCCATGTCATCTGATGAGAAGCAGACCTCGGTCAGCAATGCTCAGAAAACAGACCTGTTTTTTCCCAATTCACAGTCTTGCGTCACACTGCTGAAAGCTGAAACCTAATCCCGGAGTTTCACTTTGCCATTTCACATAGTTAAAAAAAAGAAAAAAGGAATCCCAGAGAAAAAGCAAAAGCGTTTGACTTTCCTATCGAAAAAAGTTCACTCTCTAATTCTGCGGATATGAAGAAAAAGGCAGATGTTTTAATTTCATTTTACATTAAAAAAACACAATCTCAAAGAAAGCACCTGGGTTTTAATTCAGTTCATAATAATTTGCTGTGCCTGAGAATTTTTTGTGCAAATATATGTCATCTTTCATTAAAAGTATGCATAGCACATTTTGGAAAAAGTTTAGTTGCAACCAACTTTCCTTCCAAAAAAACTTACAGAGATATATACACAACATTCTCTAATTCCTATTGATTGCACTTCTGGTTTAACCCATCCAGCCTCCAAGGAAATGTGAAAGACATGTACAGTAATTATGTTCATACAACTTGGCCAATGCACTTATTCAGAAGAAATATTCTGAAAACAATTTTCCTTGGTTCCAATGTACCCATATTTTCCTTCCTAAAGTAAATCCCTCCTACCCCCCACTCATGTTGTTTGGGGGGGTATGTATAAAAATACAAATTAAAAAAATTAACCCTATTAATCACAAATGCAAAAGGAACGTGGATTATGTTTGGGATCCCAGTGGCTCAAAGGCCTGAAAACAGAAAGCAAAAAGGGAGTCTCCACTAGTCTGATCTTATGAAAAAGGTAAAATTCCTTGTTGATAATTCAGTGAGCATACTCTTTGATGGAGTTGTAATTTAACCAGACATTAACAGGGGCCAGCAGATAAGCCATCTCACTGTTGTCTCACTAACAGACTGAGTTTACTCCAGCAACCGTCTAGAACAGCTTTCTAAAGGTAACGGTCAAAGCTGCTCCTTCTTTTTTCCCATCTCCTAACCTGGGTCCTCCCTGCTTATGCTCACCAGAAGTAAAGGTGCTAGCAAGTTCAGTATTTCTGGTATGTTCCAATATTAATGAATTTATTTTCTAGTCACTTTTTATTTTCAAGACAAGAAATACCAACCGAGGATCACATTAAACATTTCTTCTTTCTCTGCTTCCAAACACTCATGACCTATTCATTTATACTTTCAATTTATCAGATAGACCTCATGCCAATTCTGTTTCCGTTCTTCCACTTTCCCCTTCCCACATTCACAACCCTTCTGCAACATTCCTTTTCTCTCAGACAAGACTACATGTATCAGTGCAAATCTTTCCTTCATGTGCTAACTTGTGTAAGAGGTCAGTCAAAGGCTGAACCTCAGTCTTCCTTCAGGATATCCATTTTGGGTGACGATGTGCAAACTGGGTTGCCAAAGCTACCCATAATGACTGGAAGACTCTGATTCTTCCTCAGTCCACTCAATAAATTGCTACCTGAATTTAAATAGACAGCAGAGTTTGGTCTTTGAAGACCATTTTCTGCCTCTTGGCTTCTTCCATTTTCCTGGGCTGCAGGGGTCTTGATCACTCTGGCTATCCCCAGTCTTTTCAGCCTGTCCACTAAGTTCATCTTCAACTGGCCAACATCAGGAGGGTTTCGGGACGGTCTCAAGCCATACATCTCCTGGAGGAATGTTTCAGCTGGTCGGGAGGCCAAAAAATTTTCAGAGAGATGCACTCGAGGCTCAACGGGCAAAGGAGAAGGGCAAGGTGAGTGAGACGGTGAATTTGGTGGCGTGGAAGGGATAGCCAGGCCTCTAGGGAGAGGCTGGAGGAGGGGGTCCTGTGAATCTGGGCTTTGGTATGCTTTAGCAGAGATGCCTCGCTTTTGTAGAAGTTTGGCCAAGCTCATGGTGCCGCTGAAGGTTATGGTGGAATCTCGTCGGTTGGTGATGGATTCACCAATGCTGAGACTATAGGACATAGCAGGAGAATTCACTGCTGTGTTTGATGAACTGCTACAACTACTTCCACAGGATAATGAAGGGAAGCCAGAGCTTTACATAGAAAGAAAGAAAAAAAAAAAGCAGTAGAGAGAATTTAAGAATAAAAAATAATCCCAAGTCAGCATTTAAAGTAATTACAGTAGTTATCCATAGTAAATATAGAGGAACAGGCAACATGTCAGTATCTGAGGAATGAAAATTTTGATGTGTTACTTCAATGATTAGTTATTTGTAATTTAGTCATTAACTTATTGAAACATATTTCTTTTCACAGAATATGAGTTTACCGTACTTAGATAACTTTATTATTCTCAAATAATTACTTTATTATTCTTAAATTTTAACTCTAAAATATGTATCTGTGGAAATACAACTAAATTTTATAATTAAAAAATCAAAGAAATTTAAATATTGAAGAAAGTAAAGTTTAAAATTTTTATTAACATATCCATTCCATAAAATGAAATATACCAAGAGACAGTAATTCATGATTTAACAATTCTTCAACCTTTTAGAAAATACAATCTTTCAAAATTAAACCAAAGATGGTTTTCTAAGGAGACACATTTCTTTTTAATCTGTCAGTTTTATATTACTGAGAATAAAGTTCTAATTGTTAAATTTCCAAGAATGTTAATTCCAAAGAATAGTAGTATAAGGATACCCATGGAATGAATTTTTCTCAATCTTGACTTAAAGCATGGGTTTCTGGGAGATTAAAAATAATTAAAAGTTTCGACACCTATTAGAATCTTTCTTCTTATTCTGTGTTTTGTTAAAAAGAAAAAAAACAAAATAAACAATCATGTACTCAAGGAAATGGTGATAGAATGGAGAGGGTACATCTTTAGCAAATTATTCCCCCTTGAGCAAATGTTACCAGCATTTAATACATAAACTTTCACTTTAACACAAAATACTCAGAATATCTAGATATCAAGATTTATAAAGATTATGAACAAGATGCAAATTTAGGATTAATAAATAAACTTTCTAAAGTACCAACTTGTATTAAAGAAGCAAAATGCAAACAACTTCGACTCCTTGGTTCTGATGTAGTCTGTCTACTGTATTCCCAGTCTCCCACCTCCCTGGTCCTACTTTATTGTAGAATTGCCTGTCTTTTCCTAAACTGTTCATGTCACTACCATACCAAATGATGGTATCAACCTGTATCGAGAGCCTCCTCAAGAACCAATTTTATAAAACCTGCTACCTTGGGCTTCCCTGGTGGCACAGTGGTTGAGAATCTGCCTGCTAGTGCAGGGGACATGGGTTCGAGCCCTGGTCTGGGAGGATCATGCATGCCGTGGAGCAGCTGGGCCTGTGAGCCACAACTACTGAGCCTGCTCATCTGTAGTCTGTGCTCCGCAATGAGAGAGGCCGCGATAGTGAGAGGCCCGCGCACAGCGATGAGGAGTGGCCCCCGCTTGCCACAACTAGAGAAAGCCCTCACACAGAAACGAAGACCCAACACAGCAAAAATAAATTAATTAATAAACTCCTACCCCCAACATCTTCTTTAAAACAAAAAACAAAAACCCCAAAACCCCTGCTATCTTGTTGACTACAAGAACAATGTAGAAAAGTTGCAGGTATGCCTGTTTATTATAGACTTTATTGAGGTCTTTATAGGATACCACCCAAATGCTTCCCTAAACAGTCAATTTGCTTCTATCTTATAGACATTGTGAATCATAATGTTATTTCCCTCCATACTGGCAGCTAAAAAGCTAAGACTCAAATACATGGCTCACCTTACTTAGCAAGTATATAAGACTTTATAGTACAATTTATACACTAGGTGTATTCCTCTATCCATTTTATATCCTTACTCTTGATTCTTTTTTGCTTCATTTTTCTTCTCTACTTCTAGCTAACATTATCCTGCAAAGTTCTACATATCTCTGGAAATTGCCTTAGATTCTTTTCGGAACTGGTAGGACAGATATTTCAGCAATATTGCTTATTGTTCTAGTCTGTGTAGTAAATAATTTGGACTGCCCAGAGGGTTCTGGCTTTGCCCTCAGCTTCTGGGAGGTAATCTATGCCATGGCTGCTAGAAGTGTGTTTGTTCAGGATGGAGCTTGGCCACACCAGATCTTGGAGTGGACCTGGCCACACCCAACAGCTGTAGGATGGGGACTGGCCATGCCAGGAAGACTAACCATGTGATTTAGGGTGGAAGCTTTGGGTCAGTGGACCTGGAGGTGAATTCTTATAGTGAGTTATAGCTATATAGGTAATCAATCAATCATGCCTTACACAGTGAAGCCTCAGTAAAAAAAATCTGGACACTAAGGCTTGGGTGAGCTTCCCTGGTTGGCAATACTCTGTGTGCACTGTCAAACACTGATACCAGGAAAGTAATGACTCCTAAGGACAGAGAGGTTTCATGTGTGGAACCCTCCCAGACTCTGACTTATGTGTCTCTTCCTTTGGCTAATTTTATCCTGTAACCTTTCCCTGTAATAAACAGTAACCATGTGCATAACAGCTTTCAGTGAGTTCTGTGAGTCCTTCTAGAAAATTTATCAAACAAGAGCATGGTTTTGGGAACCCCCTGAACTTGCAGGTCATATCAGAAATGAGGGCACTCTTGTGTGGAGGACTAGTCCCTCCAATCTTGCAGTTTGCTAACTATGGGTATAGTTTCAGCTGGGTCATTTACTACCTGCCTGCCCTTGGACCAGTCACCTGAACTTTCTATGCCTCATTTTTTTCATTTAGACACTACATACTCTCTTGGCTTGCCTACTTCAAAGAGTTATAATGATCAAATGAGAAAATACAATGTGAAAATATTCTAAAGACTAATTATCACAGTACATTAATTAAAATTCTGGGAATTAAAATGACAGTAATTTAAAAAAGAAATTCAAGAAAACAGAGTTGAGGAAAGAAGTAAGGCCTCAAATTGCCCAGCCCCTCTTACCTGGGGGTAACCTGAGTAATATCAGAAGGATGTAATATCCTACAGGTGGTGAAGGTGAACGTTGAGTTTGTGAAGGACAGACACTTTCCTGGGTTTGAGGTTGCAACTGAAGTAGAGAGTTTTAGGGAATCAAACACAAAATTGAAAGACTAGGTTAATAATGTAAAAAGTTCGTCATTAGTATTAATAATACAGCATTTATCTGGTGTCTTTTATACAAAAATTCCCAAATCTAGAAATGAAATATACATATTTCATTTTTCCCCCATGAATTTATTTATTTATTTATTTTTGGCTTCGTTGCTGTGCGTGGGCTTTCTCTAGTTGTGGCGAGTAGGGGCTACTCTTCGTTGCGGTGTGCGGGCTTCTCATTTCAGTGGCTTCTCTTGTTGCAGAGCACGGGCTCTAGGCACGTGGGCTTCAGTAGTTGTGGCACACAGGCTCAGTAGTTGTGGCTCGTGGGCTCTAGAGTGCAGGCTCAGTAGTTGTGGCGCACGGCCTTAGTTGCTCCCCAGCATGCGGGATCTTCCTGGACCAGGGGTGGAACCTGTGTCCCCTGCATTGGCAGGCGGATTCTTAACCACTGTGCCACCAGGGAAGCCCTACATATTGTATTAGTATCCACTGGTTAGTATATAGCTGAATCCTTCAATAATTTGAAACTGAAGTTCAAAAGGATTTAATATAGCTTAGAAACAAGAGAAAAACTCATTCTGAAAAAATACATTAGAAAAAAATACCAAACCAAGAACTAGTCATCCAATCTTTCTAACCAAACTATCTACTCCAGTGGTTCTTGAAGTGTTGTTTGCACCTTGTGTGAGTCTACAGGTCAAAACTACTTTCATAGCAATGTTAAGATGCTATCTGCCTTTTTGACTGGGTTGGCACTTGCACTGCTGGTGCAAAAGTAATAGTGGGTAAAGCTGCTGGCTCCGTAGCACAAATCAAGGCAATGGCACCAAGCTGTAGTAGTATTCATCACTATTGTCCAAATACAGTAGGAAAAAAAAGCCAAATTCATATCAGAATGTCCTGATGAAGCAGTAAAAATTATTTATTAAATCTTGACCCTTGGGGGACTTCCCTGGTGGCACAGTGGTTAAGAATCCGCCTGCCAGGGGCCTCCCTGGTGGCGCAATGGTTAAGAATCTGCCTGCCAATGCAGGGGACACGGGTTCAAGCCCTGATCCGGGAAGATCCCACATGCCACGGAGCAACTAAGTCCGTGCACCACAACTACCGAGCCTGCGTTCTAGAGCCCACGAGCCACAACTACTGAGCTCACGTGCCTCATCTACTGAAGCCTGCGCACTCTAGAGCCCATGCTCCACAACAAGAGAAGCCACCGCAATGAGAAGCCCGCACACCGCAATGAAGAGTAGCCCCAGCTTGCCACAACTAGAGAAAGCCCACGCACAGCAACGAAGACCCAACACAGCCAAAAATAATAAATAAAAATAAAATAAATTTATAAAAAAAAAATCTTGACCCTTGGGCTTCCCTGGTGGCACAGTGGTTAAGAATCCACCTGCCAAGGCAGGGAACATGGGTTCGAGCACTGGTCCGGGAAGGTCCCACATGCCGCAGAGCAACTAAGCCCGTGTGCTGCAACTATTGAGCCTATGCTCTAGAGCCCGTGAGCCACAACTACTGAGCCTATGTGCCACAACTACTGAGGCTACGTGCCACAACTACTGAAGCCCGTGCACCTAGAGCCCATGCTCCACAATAAGAGAAGCCACTGCAATGAGAAGTCTGCACACTGCAATGAAGAGTAGCCCCCGCTCGCCGCAACTAGCGGAAGCCTGCGTGCAGCAATGAAGACCCAGAGCAGCCGAAAATAAATTAATTAATTTAAAAAAAATCTTGACCCTTGAATCTTTTTAATATTCTGTGTGATGAAACAGGAAGTAAGCATTAAGCACTCTGCTTTATACAGAGATACAATGATTATCTAAAGGAAAAGCACATATGTAATTTTTACATTTTTTCACAGAACACCATCTTTACTTGAAAGAACAATTAATACAAAAACTACAGTTATTCAGACTTGGATATCTGGCAACATTTTCTTGAAAAAGAAGGTAGTGAGTCTGTCTCTTCAAGAAAATAGCAGACAGGATTTCCTGCCAGTGACAAAATTTGAGCTTTCAAGTGAAAATAAGTGTTTTGGTAGACTTGTATCCATTGCTGAGAGCTTGAAAGCTTCCTAATACTAAAAGACTTACCCAGTGAGACAGGTGGTGATACTATATGATTTTAATATATTCTATAATGAAACGGGTCAACATTTGGAAGATCTGCATAACTCAGTGAACCAATATTTTCCAAATGACCAATGCGTTAACAAAATCATGCATGGGTAAAAGATACATTCAGAGAGCAGGACAGACTAATAGATTTTAACGTAACAAAGTATGAAAAATTCACTGATAGGGTTTTAGACTCACATTGCTACAAACCTTAAAGAGACTACCACTTATCAAGTTTTGGTGTAATATCAAAGAATATCCACAAATACCTGAAGAGGCTATTAAAATACTCTTTCTTTTTCCAACCATGTATCTGTGTGAGGCTGTATTTCCTTTCTTTTTTTTAAACTTTAAATTCTTTTTATTTCATTTTATTTTTCTATTGAGGTATAGTTGATTTACAATGTTCTGTTAGTTTCAGGTATATAGCAAAGTGATTCAGTTACATAAATATATATTTTTTCTTTTTCATATTTTCCCTTATGTGTTATTACAAAATATTGAGTATAGTTTCCTGTGCTATACAGTAAGTCCTTGTTGGTTATCTATTTTATATATAGTAGTGTGTATATGCTAATCCCAAACTCCTAATTTCTCCCTCCCCACCCCCCTCTCCCCTTTGGTAACCATAAGTTTGTTTTCTATGTCTGTGGGTCTATTTCTGTTTTGTATATAAATTCATTTATATCAATTTTTTTAAGATTCCACATATAAGCAATATCATATGATTTTTGACTTTCTCTGTCTGGCTTACTTCACTTAGTATAATAATCTCTAGGTCTAACCATGTTGCTGCAAATGGCATTATTTCATTCTTTTTTATGGCTGAGTGGTATTCCATTGTATATATGTACCACATCTTCTTTATCCATTCATCTGTTGATGGACATTTAGGTTGCTTCCATGTCTTGGCTATTGTAAATAGTGCTGCAATGAACACGGGGGGGGGCATGTATCTTTCTGAATTATGGTTTTCTCTGAATACATGCCCAGGAATCATATGGTAGTTTATTTTTAGCTTTTTAAGGAACCTTCATACTGTTCTCCATAGTGGCTGCACCAATTTACATTCCCACCAACAGTGTAGGAGGGTTCCTTTTCCTCCACACCCTCTGCAGAATTTATTGTTTGTATACTTTTTGATGATGGTGAGGCTGTATTTTCTTCATACTCCTCAACCAAAACAACATATTGTAATAGACTGAATGTAGAAGCTGACACAAGAACCCTGCTATCTTCTGTTAAGCCATAAATTAGAGACTTGCAAAACTGTAAAACTAAACCACTTTGTAAACTACTTAAAAAACAGCTAATTTTCATAAAACATATTATTTGTGTTAACATGTAACTCTTTTAAAATAATGAGTTAACAAATATTTTTATAATTTCTCAGTTTTGATTTCTAATAGGTAAATATCGGTAGATACAACCCATACAGATGCTCTCTGGAATTCTTAACGATTTTTAAGACTGTAAAGAGCTCCTGAGTCCAAAAGTTTTGTGAACCACTGGCTGAATTGCTCTCTCTCTGCCTATCTATTCATGCAGGTTGGCTAAGAAGTGGAGAGAATTAGAAGGGGCACTTATGCTATAGATTTCTATTGTCTTATATTCAAGACTGAGTACACTCCAGTAAGATTTATATAGAGGCAGTCAGCTGACCATACAGTTATGCAGAAAGCAAAGTACTACTGGTTACTAGACTACACTCAATCAAGCACTCTTCTCACCTGTAACTGGACCACCAGCTGAAGTCATGGGTGGCAGGAAGATTCCTGTTACTGGCTGGGATATTGATGGTTTCTGTTCCACGTGAAAAGGTTGCTGAACCTGAAAAGTGATACCTTCCTCTTCATCTTCTTCTAAATCTGAGAGGTGATAGATGGCATCCTTGGGCAACTGGGTAAAGCCTTTAGTGATGACACCTGGTCGTGGGTCAAGAATGGTTCCTAAATTTGGTTGAGCAAGCTGCTGCCATTGGTGCAGAGTTTGTGATCCTGAGGATGCAAACCAAAAAAGGAACATGTTTTAAATTTCCCACAAATATTAAATCTTGAAAGAAGCTAAAACTGTATGTGTAAAAAAGTAATGATAATAATAAAACTACTTATTTGGTCTTAATGTTTTGGTAAAATTTGTAAATTAAAGTTATCTGTGGAAGATTAACAAGATGATAAAGATATGAATAATAATCTGTTCATTTCAAAAGTTAACTTTAAAAAGGAAATCTAAAGCAGGGGTGAAAAAACCAAGACAACACCCTTAATAGGAACTAGGATGCTGAGGCAGTGATGAGAAAGAAGATGATACGTATCACGGCGGGTTGTATGTTCCCAGGTGACAAAAACCAATACTCCTTTGTCCTGGAACTATGCCTATGAACTTTGAACTTTGAATTTAAAAGCCAGGCTCCTAGGTTGGAAGGCACCTTGAATTACCATGTTTTTTTCTGTATATTTCTCAAGACTCATATGTGCTCATGACTCTCCTTTCACCAGGCTCTCAGGGAGAGTAGGAAAGCGAAGGAGATGATAAAAAAAAGGAGGATCAATCCTCATGGTTTCTGTCTACGAATACTGGTGAATGATCATCCCAAGTACCTGCACCAGATGCAGTGTCTAATTGTCACTAATAGTCATATAATCTTAAAAATGGCAACTCTGACAAATACCTGTACTGACCATTAATGAATAAAACGAACTTATAGCAACTTTGAGTTTGAGGGGTCCTTATGGGTTACTGACTCAAAATTTTGTCTAATGCAGACTCTTTCATGATAATAGCAGAGGATCATTTGAATACCGTCAATATTCCATAAAACAAAGAGATCTGTTTTGAATTCAAGTTCTTAGAAGAGAATAGAAACTGACCTGAAATTAACAGAACTGAACAAAAGAAAAATACAGACATACATATCTGTAAGTAACTGACACTTTTTGGGTAAAGAACATTTTTTGAAAAGGAAGGTAGAGATGAAGCATTACATATAGATTATTTTCATTCATCTATCATATCCTGTTTATCTTACCATGAAAACTGCTATCAAGGATATTCCTTAGAAAAGGATAAGAAAAGATTACTCCTCCTCCCTCACATTTGTAAAAAAACTGTATCAGGGCCTCCCTGGTGGCGCAGTGGTTGGGAGTCCGCCTGCCGATGCAGGGGATACGGGTTCGTGCCCCGGTCTGGGAGGATCCCATATGCCGCGGAGCGGCTGGGCCCGTGAGCCATGGCCGCTGGGCCTGCGCGTCCGGAGCCTGTGCTCCGCAGCGGGAGGGGCCGCAGCAGTGAGAGGCCCGCATACCGCAAAAAGAAAAAAAAAAAAAAAAAAAAAAAAACTGTATCAGTAGAAGAGAACTGACAGCTGATGGCTTGGAGAATGCAAATCTCTTCATTCATTTTCCACAAAGTTCTGCAGGGTCACACAAACAGCGAAGATTTAGGGATAATAAAGACCTCTTCTACACTTAGGGTTCTTATAATTACATGAGAAATCTCAATTCCAGGGGAAGGCAAAGCCAACAAACAACATGGCTTAGAAACAGCCCTTCCTTACTTAGTACCTTCAAGGGGCTTGACAATTTGCAATTTTTCAGGCATAAAACCTCGAAGGCAACTGGCACTGCTCAGGTCTGTGATCTCTGACTGGTCGGTGCAGAGGGAGGCAAGGCTCTCTGTGGGGATGCCACAGTCACTTCCTCCTTCTTTCTGGCCAGCCAGAACCTGGATCTTCCGTTGCCATTCTTCAGCAAAGAACTGCCTCTCACTTAAGTAGTTCTGTCGCCGCAGACTCAGGCGATGCAGGGCTGTAGCCAAATCGCTCTCTGCAGAGCGTCCTGGTTGACAGACCTCCTGGACGTTCCTATGGGAAAAACACATTCACTGACTAGATCTGTGAGGCGCATAAGCATAGCATAGACCTCTCCCTTCCACAATGGTGAATGTTCAAGAGATTGATCTTAAAAACACATATCTTTTCTTAGATACCTGGAATATAGAAATAGTAACAACAAACCCAAATCTCTAATATATATATATATAATATTTTTATTTTTTATAAATTTATTTATTTATTTTTGGCTGCACTGGGTCTTCGTTGCTGTGTGTGGGCTTTCTCTAGTTGTGGCGAGCGGGGCCTACTCTTAGTTGTGGTGTAGGGGCTTCTCTTGTTGCGAAGCATGGACTCTAGGCGCACAGGCTTCAGTAGTTGTGGCACGTGGGCTCTAGAGTGCAGGCGCAGTAGTTACGGCGCATGGGCTTAGTTGCTCCGTGGCATGTGGGATCTTCCCGGATCAGGGCTCGAACCTGTGTCCCCTGCATTGGCAGGCGGATTCTTAACCACTATGCCACCAGGGAAGCCCATATATATAATGTTTTTATAGATCATTTCAAGTGACTTCAGATAGGCAAAACTATACTTTATGTTGTATTTATTAACTTTTCTGTTTTACTTAATTTATGAACCTACAGATAATGACCATCTATAAATTCAGTTTAGGTAGTCAAAAAACTAAATATTATTATATTTCACTGAATCTATAATACCATTGAAGGCAAGAGGTACCCTTATTTTATGTACTAAGAAAGAAAAAAATGTTACCCATTAAACTATGACATGTCATTAGCTGCAAAAGATAAACAATTTCAAAAATATTAAAATGTGAAAAAATTTACTTTAGGCCATAGAATCCTCTATGAATATTACAAACATTTAAAAGAAACCAACAAGATCTGTAAACACCGCACTTTCATAGTTCTGCAATACACAGTTTTTCACTTATTAACATTTAAAAAATTGGCGGTATCTTACAACTGATACCAAAAGAAAGAGTAGCAAGCCAAGCTTTAGTTATTCCATGTGTGAATTCACACGGATCTGTTTGTTAGATCTTTTCCTAAGGTAACTGTGTACAATGAGGTAGTATTGAAACATCAAGCTATTGTGTGTATAGAATCTACCCCTAAAACCAGGCAATACAATTGAAAACCCAAGGTAATGGATTTCTGCATTAAGAAAGACTTCCCTCAGATGCCAAACATCTAATTTTCAAAAACTTTCAGCTGACTTTCCAGTCATTCTCTTTAATTTCTAGTTATACAAAATTCAATGAACTGAATTAATAAAAAGCAGAAAAAAATCTAAATTTAAACAAATAGGAAATTAAGAGCAATCTAGTTTTCCTCGATAGGTATTCCAGATTATTGTTTATCCTAATGGGCACCAAAGCAACTGAAATTAGGAGCATGGGTTACGAGAAAGTGTCATGTAATGCTATGCATAACTGCCAATGACCAAACAGATTCAAACAAATTTGACTTTGAACACAAAAATTTAGACTCAAATTTTGCCAAACCAGAGACGAAAGTAGTAAAGAATTTTATAGTTCAATGAAAACTCCATTTTGAATATGCTCAATTAAACTTTTTCACTCCAATGATCTAACACATAATGATACAGGGAATCATTACTGAATGGAAACTGACAGTTCTAGAACTTCCTTGGGACAGCACAGAGCAATGCTGGAATTTGAGTGTGTGAATCTATGTTTCTTACCCTGGATCTTCCTCCAAGTTACTCTTCTGGATTGTTTTGTCCTCTGTTTGTTGTAAACCAGATTCAAAAGGTTTTGCTGTCATGATGACACTTGAACGGTTGGAGCCTGGAATGGGTAGCAGAGCTGGGAATGGGACAGAGCAGCCCCGTGTGTCATTGGCAACCCTGACAGTATCAAATACCCGTTTTTGTTGGGCTCTGTCAAAAGAGAAGTGTTCATTATTGCCACTGCCTACCACTGGAGTGCTTTAGAAAAGAGACATGTTAAGTGTAGTTAATTAAAAATAAAGCCACCCGGAAGAGCATCTGAAGTTTTGGAGAAATTATTAGAAAGTAAATTTCAGAACAAGAGAATGCTCTCACAGATCCAAGCACTACAAGGAAAAAACTGAATAGTAAGCTCATTTACTACCGAATCTCATAATACCAATCACTATGGATTGTGGCTTCTGTTTAATTTCCATCCCAATGGTTGAGTAACAACACATGTGATCTGAACTTACTTTTGTTTAAAGAGAGAAGATTCCTCATCCAAACTCAACTTCTTACGCATGGTCCCCTCAATCTCAGCTGCCAGAGATTCCTAAGAAAAAGAGTTTGATGTTACTAACAGTTATTATCTAAGAAGCCTGTTAGGAGAAATAAACTATCTTTAAATTATTTAACGGAGTTTCCAGAATCAAATACTTTTGGCGTTATAATGAAAGAAAAGTCACAGGCTAAAATGCAGGGGAAGAAAAGAGACATTCTGGAAATGTAACTTTTAAACAAGAACCAACTACTTTTTCATGATATATTTTTACAAGAAAGCAGTGGGAAAACCAATTATGATAAATAAAAGTATTACATATGCAGACACACAAAAATAAAATGTTTGAAAGGCTATAAACCAAGATGTTAATAGTGATTCTGTGGAGGTCAGGATTTGATGGTATTCAGCAATTTGTTTTTGCTTCTCTGTAATTTCTAACTTTTCTATAATAAACATGTAAAGCTTTTATAATATAAAAAATTGTTAAGAGAAAAACAAGTAAGCTTCCCCTTCCCCTGGTCACGGATGAAGATTCAACTAGCATGGGTGTCATGCTCAGTGGGGCTGTGCTAACAATGACTAGAATTGGAGGTACTGGTGTGAATTCATGATTTTAAATATACATATAAACATAGGTGTGAATGTAAAGATAGAGATAGATGTGTTTATGTGGGTGTATATGAACGTACACATATTTCCTAGCTCTATCTGTTGAAGGGACCTCAAAGCAATGGTACTCTAGTGGCACTGGATACCTAGCACCCAGATTTTGGATTCTAAATATCATTTCTCATTAAAAATAACCAGAGCTCCTTGGAGAATGGCTGATCCCAGGACTGGGCCAGGGAAAGGGCAAGAGGAGCTTAGAGGAGATCCCACTGGTCATATCTTGGACAATTTAAGTATCAAAATAAAAAACAATAATAATGGATTATAATCCACTGATTAAAATAGGAATCCCTGAGTCTATACTGACATAACCAAATGAACAAATGAATAAATAAATGACACAGAAAAGCTCTAACATATAAAAGAATGCCAATTAAAAAAAGTTGAAAAAATGATGGATTAAAAAGTCACCATTGGCAATTATCATAGTAATAACTGAGTCAGATACATCCCCATCAATGGGTGCTAAAACTGTGGGTAAAGGCTTGATGAGGAACAGAATATTTAAACAGTCTCAAAGTATCACCCCCAAAATAGTAATTTTGATCACTTGGCTAAGGTAGTATCTGACAATTTTCATCAATGCAAAGTTAATTTAGTAATATTAATTCAATTAACTATTAACAATGATTAACTTTACAGTGGAAAAAACTGGCAGATACTAGCTTAACCAAGCAATCAAAGTTAATTAACATCATCAGCAATGGGAAAAAGAGACAATGTGTGCCTTCTAATACAATGTTCTGAGAAGAGCATGGCATTATTTCTGCTGAAAATGCATTACCTAAATCTAATTGTGGGGAAACAACAGACAAACCCAAACTGAGGACATTCTACAAAGGTCATGACAGACAAAACAAAGACAGAAGAACTGTCCCCAATTGAAACAACCAAATGTAATGTATCCTTCAAAGGACACTGTTGGGACAATTGGTAAAATTTAAATGGGTTCTGTGGATGAGACAGTGATAGTATTGTATCAACGTCAATATCCAGAAGTTGATGGTTATATGTAGTCATGTAGGAGAATGTCCTTGAGAGTATCCTTGTTTTTAATAAATACACACAGAATTATTAAGGGGTAATAGGGTTATCTGCAACTTACTGTTAAATGGTCCAGAAAAAATAAGAGAACAATATGACAAATGTAGTAAAATATTAAATTTGAGAAATCTAGATGAAGGATATATGAGTTTTTTGTACTACTGTTGGAACGTTACCCTAAGTTTAAAATTACCTCAAAATTAAAAATTAAAAAATATTCTGCCCCAATATTCTCTAGAAAATCTATTATAATTTATAGTTTCAGTCTTTTAAAAAATTTCACAGGATTGCATGTAAGTGTTTAAGAACTAGATTATTAAAATAACTCTTTGAACCAACATTACAAATTCGGGCATAAACTCAGAAGTTTTCAGTAATTCCTTTATTTCAAAAAAAAAGATTGTTTATTGGGGAATCAAATCAATATGATTCCTGCTCTCACGGGGCTTACACTCTAACTGAAGTTAAATAGAGCAAGAAACTCAAGATCTGTTAAAAGAGGTTTTAAATGTTCAGAGCACTATTTGAATAAGTGGTATGTGGTGGGATTAGGGTAGGGAGGATGACTGAAGTTTAAGTAACTCTATGGGACACAGACCTAAACTTAATTTCCTTAGGGTTCATCTCATACAATAAATCTGGAAGGTCAACTGGTAGAAGGAAGGCTTCAATAAATAAAGACTATTAAGGTAGATACAGATATGCAAATGAAGGCCTAAATCAATAATTAAATTCAATCAACAAGGACAAACCATGTTACCTCTTCTCAAGATGCTTTACACCATTAGAAACCATATTACTCTCAGGACCATCTAATCTCAAGTTTCTTTCTCAGTTCCTTACCCCAGAAAAAACTCCATATGGCTGGGAGAAGTAGAGATGAGCAGCAGGGCCAGATCTATTCCGAAGTTCCTTTATTTCTTCTTGGGATTCATGTAACATTCCCAGACACTCCATATTCCTGTCTTGTAACTCATGCAGCTGAAAGATAGGATGGCAATTAGTGTTCCTTATTATATTCTCAAAATGACAATGGGGAAAAAGTCCCATTGGGATAAGTTTAAATTTTATCCAGAGGACTAATTTTATGAATTTAAATTTAATACGAAGACTCTGAAACAGACTAAGCAAGGAAAGTATATATATTTCAAGCTGCCAGATTTAGGGGTGTCTTGGCCAGAATTATACATATGCATGATTTCCTAAAAACGTGAAATGTAGCTGAGACAACCGTAACTGTCAATTCAATATTTAATGCTTCCTATCCTTAAAAAAAAAATGTATAGAGGAAGTATGATAGCTATGGTCAAGTTACTTTAGTGGAATATTAGATATGTATATTTTTAAACATAATGAACATGAATGAAATCTGAAGTCTGTAAATGACAAGATCAAGTCTACAAAGTATTTAAAAAGATGTCAGGGTGCTCAATCATCCTAAACAAGTAGTTTCTTCTCCCTTGTTTCAAAAATTTTTTTATAGTTAGATACACAAGCATGTTAAAAGAGTACATAATTTTCAGAGAACATATTAACTTCAAAAATTTCTTCAAGCGTGTTATGTGGACTAGATCATCAGCATCACTAGGGCTAGGGGTGCTTATTAAAAAATGCAGATTACCTTATTTTAAAAACTGTTGGGTTAGTTAATACAGACCTGTAAAAGGGTCATATATTCCTAAAGAATCTTATAAACTCAAGGTTTTCCTATTAATCAAGAAGGATGTTGTCTTGTCACTATTATTTTAGAGACAGAATCTTTAAAAAGCTTTACTTCTTAGATCTCATAATTTTCAGCTTAATCTTCTGTTGTTGTTTTAAATCTGGTTATCACCTTTAGCCATTCTTATTCACAAAGAAGAAAGGAACTATTCATTCCTCCCCTCCCATATAACACAAGATAAAGGAAGATTTCATTACCTCCATTGTCAGTTGTCTTTGGGCATCTTTGGAAGCTTGGAGGTGAAGTCTCAGCTCTTCCTTCTCAATCACATGCTAACAACATATTAAAAGAGACATGTGAAGCCTTCCCATATAAAATACAGGTTACTCTCTTTTTAAGACATCTTAAGAACGTATTTCAGGGATATAGTCCAGAGGACTATCAAAAGCTAACCTTTCAAAAGCCAAATAAGTGCAATAAAATGGGCAGAATACAAAATCCATCAAGGTGTTCAGAGGACAATGAGCATGAATCAGTAGTTCACATCACAACTTTCTGAGGAAAATCCATTTTATGGAAAGAAATAGTGATTTGAAAGTAGTTATTCATGATATTTCATGACAGAAGACTAAAACAGCAATCAGACTAAAGCAATGTAAAAGGGTGGGGACCATGTTTATTTTGCTTAATGTATCTAGCACTTAGCAGAGTGCATAGTACTAGGTCAGTGCTTAACAAACATCTGTTGAACGAATGAACCTACTTCTTTAAGTTTGTGCTGAAGATCTACAATCTGAGACAAGAGAGAGGAAATCTCTTCTTGGTAACGAATCAGTTCATCACTCTTCCCAGACAATTCTTCAGTCATTCTGGACATCTGAGCATTTGTTTCACCTGGAAAAAAAAAAACCTTAAAATTAATATAAATGTAGGGCAGAGGTTTGTAAACTATGGCCTGTGGGCCAAATCCTGTTTTGTAACAAGCACTGGACTATCACGAATTGATTTTTCTCTAACATAAATTTAAAATAATAAACCTGGATAACCCAATAGAGAAAATTAAAGATTCTTCTGAAATAGACTAATGCTGGGAATTTAATAGGAGGCACTGAAGCTAAAAAGAGATAACTTGTAAAGGCAAGCAAGCTAAAGATTCTGCCTCAATCTTTTTCTTTATGAAGGACAAGAAGGCTGAAAAGAGAAAGGTGAATTATATATCTTTGCAACGGCCAAGACATTTATGTCTTTGAAAACTCTTCAGGAATGTAAATAAGATCCCCAAAGAAATGAAAATCAAACTTAACAAATCTAACAAAGGAATATTTCCAGCATGGAACAGTCGCAATCTGTAAAAGCTACTGAGATGCTTCTGTAGGAGAGACTTTCTGGGATACCCAGCAAACTGAGTAGGGCCTCTAAAGCAATTCTTACAATGCAGCATTCTTGCATGCTTTAGAATTCCACTGGGGAAATAAATCTTTGCTTCATATAAAAAATTTGACATCTAAACCCAAGTGGCAAAGCTATTTCTAAGTGTTATATAAAACTATTTTTAAATCGATGGAAAGTCTATAGCAATTCAAAGGATGGCAATAAGGAGACAGGAGACCAGAATCTAAGCTCTTAGGTAAGTCATTGCTTTTTGTTTTTAAAGTGTAAAAGGTGGGTAATGATAGTGTTGATGGAGAAGATTCAATTTACATTCCTCTGGTTCTCTAATATTCTGTGCAAGGTACCACATTCTGAAGCCCACAGCTCAAATGATCTGATATGTTGTTATCATACCTTCTCTTTCCACATAAAAGGCTATATATATCAATATTTATAAAGATATTAAAATTTTTTCTCTAGTAAAGCTGATCTTTTTCCAACTGATTTGTTTTAAAAAATTTTAGGTAACAATACATGAAAGTAAAATATATTCCTTTATAGACACAGAGTTGGCATTTAACAATACTCATAGAATGTTATGTTTTACACTATCATTTAAGCCCTAGATTTGCTACTAATCAGTTTTCTGACTTTGGCAAGTCATATTCTCTATAGGACTATTTCCTCATCAACAAAATAAGTAAGAGCTTTGGTTACTTTCATTCTAACATGCTATAATGGGTAGAAATATAGGTCTTTATTTAATGATGATAATTTGAAACAAAGATACTTCTTAAAAGTACATATGGTACTTTATTTAGAGTTGTGGGCTCAATGTGATATTCCAAGATTTTCAGCAATTATTTAAAATTGTTTCTTGAGATGCTTCTATTGAAACCATAGACCTAATTTCTGAGTTAGTGATATCCTACCAAAGAACTGCCCAAAGGCTATAAAACAGAATACATTAACACTTACGAAGTTCTTTAACACAATCACTGACAAGCTGTTGTTCCTTCTCCTCATAGGTAATCGTTTCTGTCTTTATGTGACAAGCCTTCAAGAAAAAAAAAATCAGTATGTGATAATATCTTTTAATGATTTTATAGTATTAACTAAAAAAACCTTTACTACTTATTTAAAGATAAAAGTTCATCACTTACAAAGGAAAACAAAAACTCATAAAGCTTTATCTATCATAAAATAAAGACCATGGAAAAGGACATGACAAACATCTCCCCCTTATTCCTCTCAGGGCCTTTGCACATGTCTACTCATCCCCACCCCAACCCCTCCCCTCCATTACATATATCTCTGATAGGCTAACCCTTAGCCTCAGCTAGAATGTCACATGTTTAAGTAGGACTTCTTTGATCCATTCCCCAACCCCCCATTATATAAGCTCATGAAACACTGTAGTTTTCCAATATAGTTCTTAACTTAGTTGTAATTATTTAGTTATTTGTGTAAACTCCACAAGCTATATATTCTATGCTGTGCCTTTCTCTATTCCACCTGTCAGCTTGCTATTATCCACTTTTCAGTGGTATCTAAGTGACAATGGAGGGCAAGCACCTGTGCCTTGGCTGTCACCCCCCCCCGCAACTGGAATGTCAATAGCAAATCCTTAGTTATGCCATATTTCACCTCAATACTACCTGGACCTAAACCTTATAGCCTTTAAGGTAAAGGAGAGTGAGAATTAAGTTGACTGTACCTTGGATCGAAGAACCATATTCTCTTCTTCCAGTTCCTTGAGCTTTTCTTGCAGCATGTCCAACTGCAGCAAACCTTGAGATAAGCTAAAGGACTCATTGAAGCGAAGAGGTGTAGAGCAGCTGGAATCAGTTTCACTCTCTTCAGAAGCAATGGAGACAATTCGAAGTAACTCATCTTTCTTGGACAGCTCATGCTGCAGTTGATTAACCTGTACATCAAAAGGGTTTGATTTAAAAGATGGTCTTTATTTTGCATTATTTACAAGTAATATAGCTTCTAATTCATGGAGCAATTGTTTCTCACCATACAGCAAAGTCATAAAATCAGCTGTTAGGTTTTACTGACTAAAGTAACAAGGGCTACAAAGAGAGTAACAAACCTCAGATACTTCCTAAGCTATAATTTTAGAGCATTAACTCAACATATACAGCTTTTTCTATACTAGGTGAAAAGAAAAGCCAATTTCCATATTCTATATAATGGGAATATAAGAGGAAAATTTCACATAAGATGATACATTCACAGTTCAAAACAAAACAAAATGGAAGAAACTTCAAAGTATCAGAATAGAACCTTACTTCAAATTCTCATCCTAAAGGTTTGTATTTTTAAGCTGCATTAACTATACATGACTTCCCAACTTTAGTTCTAGGGAATAAGTACTTTTAACACAAAGGCTTGAATGTTATTAAACATGATGATTTATAAAATATAAATGAAACCAGATAATAACAAATTATAGAAGATTTAAAATGTAACCATTCAAATTAATAATAAATCAGTTCTCACTACAAATATTTATTGTTATGGGATGAATATATTTTCAAAAATTTCTTTTCCTTTTCTTTTCTCCTTTTGTTTGGGTTTCTGAAAAGATACTTCCTTTGGGTATCTATTATTTGGGGGTACATTTAAAAAAAATAAATTTAAGATAAGATCACACAAAAAGTCTACAGAAAGGAGTAAGGATAAAGTGTTAAAATCTAAGCAGGATGCCACAAGTACTGTAGGTACTGAATACAAGCTTTTATATTGACTAAGGTAGAGTCACATGAGTACTCCTCTGTACAATAACACTTAATTTCTCTACTGGTGAGTTTAATGGATACTAGTGTCATCACTTCAGGGACACCCAGGAAAATAAATTCTCCATTTCCCAAGACCTAGTTGCTTCATGCTGCAAATACTTGATCCAAGACTTACTTGATCAAAGGCTTGTCCCAGCTGCTCCTCGAGGGCTTCATTGTGCTCAGACAAGGCATGGTTCCGCTTCAAGAGAGCTTGTCCAATTCGAGCAGCTAGCTCCAGATCACGATCCCTCTGTTAAAATACCAAACACATCTCTTCTTTGAGTACAAACAAAATTAAGTGGTAGTTTAAAATTCTGCAGTCATTTTTGCTAAACTCAAAAGCAATGTCCTAGAAAGCATCAAGATCCATTTTAATGCCCAGATATTACAAATGAATACAGGGCCTGACAAACAAATGGTGTTTAATATACATTAGTCAAATGGATGACCACCATAGTTATAAATGCAAGAGGGCATTTCTTGATATCAAGTGAGATTTATTGATCACTCCATTAATTAGGATCCAGCAACCCAACCTTTCAGCTTATGACTTTAGGGACTTACAAAATCAATATAGTCTTTAAAAATGGGGACAGGGCCTGACACACAGTAAAAGCCAAATAAATATTTGTTGAATGCATTTGTCTATTAAGCATGGTAATGATACAGTAGGCATGTTGAATACAGTTCCAATTAGGGCAAAGCTTATATGCATTCAAAGCCAGAGGCTTAGAGGAAAGCATAATCAAGAGCCCTATTGTCAACTGGTATAAGAATGGTGATGTGAAATAAAATAGAGGATATAATAGACTGGACATTTTGAGGCTATAGGACTCTTCTTAGAGTGTAGAAAAGAAGGAAGTGTGAAGAAATTGGTGGTAATGATGCAGGGAAGCCTAAAGAAAAGTCAAGCAAGGCAAGAATTACTCTTTCTGGGTAGATGGTGATACTTGCAAGGCATAGGAATCCTCGACATGGTGGTGGTGAGGATTGTATTCTGTAAGGTGGAAAACTATCAATATACATCTGAGTGCCTTATAGTATATGAGAATGGGTTCCACTTACATTAATCACTGTAAATAAAATTATGCTTCTATTTTTTTGGTCCACAGCAACATGAAAACAGGTGGATGGATTATCTCCAAATTTTCAAGGCCCACTTACCTCATTTTCAACATAGGCTAAGTGGCATACACACAATCATTCTGGGGCACAGCTGGGGGTTAGGGGGGCATATGGGGAGAAGGGTACTTCAAAGAGAAAGACAGAAATTTCCATCAGATCAACTGAAATTGAAGCATAGGGAGAGACCTCTTAAGACTGCCACTTCGAAGAGATATACTATACATACTAAAAAGGTCATGGACAAAGTGAGCTCAAATAATAGCCTGAATAAAAGTAGAAAAGGGAAGATGCTTCAAACTATTGGTGTTGATTTGCAATGGAGCTGCTTCTTGAATGGGCAGCTCTGTTTTCAGGGTGAGTGACACCAAGGATTTACTTAAAAAGTTTTTTTTACAAGATTGCTTTTCTAGGACAGAGAAGCCAGCCAGCACTATTATAACACAACAACAAAAAATTAAGCCCTCTACAATTTCAAAACAATAAACTTCAGAAGCCATTCTTCTTTGGGATGCCAGTTGGTATGCCAGTTGTTCTATCTGTAACAACCTTATACAGAACAACCTAGAGCAAAGACATCATCATTTTTCATTGATATGCAAATCTGATAGATTCTAAATGATCTTCAAGTTTTCATTTTTTGTACTGGAGGAAAAGAAAGACATATTCCTACCTCTGCCAGGAGATGTGTAACCATGTCGATGTCATTGTAAGTTTTGGTCATCTGCTCCACCCTGTCTGTGCCTAGAACTAAGATAGTTAAAAACAACAGTTTATAGGATATAGAAATAACACAAAGTTTTAAACAGTCATAAGCATTGAAAGATAACAACACAACAAACAACCCGGGCTTTTACAAAAAGCCATTCAGAATAAAAAAATAGGTGAAAAAAGAAAAGGGAAAGAAGTATTTCGTGTGTTAGACACTCAGGAAATAGACCAATTACTACAAACAAAATGTACATCATACAATAAATTAAGAAAGTATCAAATGAACACAAGGCAGCTACCTCCTGACTGTCTCCTCTTCCCTTGGTAAGACTGGAACTTTGGGGACTTCCCTGGTAATGCAGTGGTTAAGAATCCACCTGCCAATGCAGGGGACATGGGTTCGAGCTCTGGTCCAGGAAGATCCACATGCCGCAGAGCAACTAAGCCCATGCGCCACAACTACTAAAGCCGGTGCACCTAGAGCCCATTCTCTGCAACAAGAGAAGCCACCGCAGTGAGAAGCCTGTGTACCACAATGAAGAGTAGCCCCCGCTCACCACAACTAGAGGAAGCCCATGTGCAGCATCGAAGACCCAGTGCAGCCAAAAATAAATAAATAAATTAATTAATTAAAAAAAAAAAAGATTGGAACTTTGGTTCACTCACACTAGAGAATGTGGGACTGGAGAATGAATTGAATCACCAATTGTTTTACATCCTAATCTAAATTAAAGTTATTGAGGGGCGAGTTCATGAGGAGTTATGTATAAAGGAATTTAATTAGAATTCTATTGTGATTATCTTGAACATCTATGATCACCTGTCATGTGAGCTAATATCAATAAACAAGGAATAGGACTTGTAGGACTTCTTGTAATTCTATTATGAACCATAACACTTTTTAGCTTAATTAAAAATCCTTTTTCTTTATGATAAGCTTCATCATATGTAGGCCTTTGCTATAAACTAAACTGTATACTATAGTATTCCTTGCAAAACTCAAACCCATTATTTCTGGCACTCCATAAATTCAGGAACTGCACTTGACTAATTTAGCTCCAAAGAAAAGAACAGATATGATCCTAATGATTCCACAATCACAATAAGCAATACCTTTTTAAGGTAATGATGCATAATAAAAGAGGGGTCTTTTGACTTTGGAGTGCATTACATGAAACAGACTTGTGTTTGACTTAGACTGATTTTAAAATTAGTTTGCCTTGAAGTGTGAAAAATCAGAGGTTTGAAGCAGAAAAGCTGAATTCACATATTTGAGTGAGCTTGAACAAGTCACTTACCCCTTCTGAGGTTCAGATTCCACATTTATAATATGAAGCTGATAACCTCTCACAAGGTCATTAGGAGGTTCAAATATGATAATCTACTAAGTAGTATTTAGTAAACTGCTAAGTATCATATAACTATTTACAGCTATAAACACAACTGGTCTGTATGAAACAGCCCTGATTTAAAATTCTCTGTAAATAATGCACTGAGTTGGCAGCAGAAACTATGATTTAAGTCATCTATACTTTTTTAGTCCCATCTTAACACTTAAGGTTGCTCAAAAGACACCATTAGATAGGTTTTACTTTAATCTGAGCTTTTAATTTTTCTTCTTAGCACCACTGCTTAAAATGAAACTGGGAATTGGGACTTGCCTGGTGGTGCAGTGGTTAAGAATCTGCCTTCCAATGCAGGGGACGCAGGTTCGATCCCTGGTCAGGGAACTAGATCCCATGTGCATGCGCAACTAAGGAGCCCGCTGGCCGCAACTAAGGAGCACATGTGACATAACTAAGGAGCCCATGAGCCGCAACTAAGGAGCCTGCCTGCTGCAACTAAGACCCGGCGCAACCAAAAAAAATAATAATAATAAATATAAAAAAATTAAAATTAAAAAATATGAAACTGGGAATTACCCAGAGCTTAATTATTAATGATAGTCTTACTTCTAGTTAAAAGTAAAACAAAGTGCTGGGTTGATAGTGTTAGAAGATAGCTGAAAAAGTTTTAAATTGAAAATAAGAAAACTAAAAACAACAACAACAAAAACAAAAACACTAGAAAGAAACATTTTTACTCCAAAAGAATTTTTATCTACAAGTAGAGAATTTTTACTTATAAGTATAAATTAATCTATAATTTAACCTCAGGGATAAGGGAAATAGGCTTTGGGGCCAGGAATCTTCACAATTTAACTTGGTAGCATAGCAGGAACAAAGGATTAAAAATTAAGGCAGATACTAACAGTGTGTGGTCTCTTCTACTGCTTGTCTCAATAATACACGGGAAAAAAATCAAGTCAATATATCTACACTCTAAGCTACAGAAAACTAGCCAATGGTTGCAAAAACAAATGTAATGCAGGGCAGTGGGTCTCAACTCCAGATTCTAATTTAATTCATTTGGAGGAAGTCCAGGGCACAGGTAGTATATAAAATATGCCAGATGTTCTGATTTGAAGCTAGGGATGAAAACTACTGATCCAGGGTTAACACTCAAAGCAAGAACCAGCAATCCTGGAGACCAGTTAAAAACAGTTTTTATACAACTAATTTAAAAAATACATGACATGGCTTATATTATACGACTGATAAGAGTTGAAGATGAAGTGGCAAATTTAATCTGAAGTCAAACCAGTAAACTAAGGATGTAATAAAATGCTGTGAGGTACCAGTCACACATGATGAAAGGGGAATAGAAAATGAAGGACACAGTAATACAGAAAAGAAATGTTTAGAATAAAATATGTTTTAGTGAGGAGAAACTAAAATATATTTCCCATAAATGCTTACCATCTGTCATAGTCTGACAATTTAAAGCTGAACCTTAAGAAGTTACCTAGTTTAATGATCTCATTTTCTTATATGAGGAACCTCGACTAAGAGGAATTATGTGACATGTCCAAGACAGCAAAGCAAACTATTAGTGGCAAAGCCAATATAATAATAATGAGGTGATAACAACTCCCGTCTCACAAGGTCATAAGAAAAAACTTGGGTCTGCTCGTGCTCAGTGACGGGAATGGGCTCTTTGCACCATGTTGCTGTTTCTACCACAGTCCCACCAAGATCAAAAGGCTTTTATCTGATGAAATATTAGAGTATTTATCTGTGAACACAAGTTATAAAACAACATAGGTACCATTTTTGTTTTTAACGTGTGAGTATATCTATACATATCTATACACATGAGAGGCTGGAAGGCTATAAATCAAAATGTTAATAGTGGTTATCTCTGAGTAGGGGTTATGGTTGATCTGTTGTTTTCTGTTCAGTTTTTTGCTAATTTTCCATGAAGAACAAATGTTATCATTGCAATCAAAAAGTAGCAGCTCTTGTTAAGAGGTTTCAAAAAGGAAAAACGAATTTTCAAATGCTTAGATATTTATTACGGCAAAGAAGTTGGAATAATGCAACCAGAATTCTCCAATTCTTATGTTTTAAGTGAAACAGTCTATAGACCACCAAGCCCCAAAGGCTGGGCCACCTCAACTGCACCGAGTTGCTCAATTCATAGAGGAACACAAAGGATTCCTCTCTGCAGCCTAATCAGTTCTGCCTTCTCTTCTTTAACACAATACTCCTGATAAAGATAGGCTGCTTGGGATGATTCCAAAAGTACTCAGGGCAAAGCTCCTAAGTATTCTCTTGGCATTTAAGTATTGTGATTAAATGCTTCCAAAGCGATAGACTAATTCTTCACTGTAGTTCTATAACCAAGAATTCAGGGCCAAGCAGGCTGACTTTATTATAATTCTATCCAATACTATTTTTCCTTCAGTTCTCAGAGGTTAAAATAAAATATGTTAAATGGTACAGAAATTACCAATGCTCCTTGCTTGTTTCCAGACATGAACTTTCTAACTCTCTAAGAACAAATTATATATCAGGGAGAAAATAAACATTTGTACAGAACATTTTTGGTTTCTGAAGGTTGTTAGTTAATGTTCAACATTTTTGTTTAATATTTGGAGAATTTATTCCTGAAAAAACATGGGGAGATATATATAAGCACTTCACTAATTCTTACTCTGTTATATCCACGTAATTCACATCAACCATCCCCCAATCGTTTTCAAGATGGAAAATGCCAATGTTAATCCATTTTGATATCCCTGTTATTTATATGAGATGGTTCTTGAATAGTTCTCTCATATGTCCTTTTCAAGGTCTAGAGTTTTCACCACAATTATCTAATTTTTAAAAGACTTCTAATCTTTCATCACTCTCCAGACCTCCCACACCAAAAAACAAAAGCAAAACAACAAAAAACAAAAATGAAACACACAGTTCACATGGCAGAGCAAAAGCTAGAATAGCTCCTGATAACTACAGACAGGTCTTGAGGTTTTAACCCCAAAGAAGTGGTTCTTGCTACTATAATACAGAGAACATTTCTGCAATACAAAAAACTTCCTTCAAAAGAACTGAGGCAGAACAAAAGGGAGGCTGGTGATATATACGGTCTAGGACAGCCTTTCTTAACAGAGTTCCAGGGGAGAATTAAGCCCCATAGATAATGCTTTGAGTGACAATGTTCTCAATTCTCTGACAAATAATACCTACCTAGTACATAATGTAGAGGTGATAAGGTAATTCATTCTACAACAGATGTCTTAGCGCATATGGCTTAATTCTTCTGTGGAACTGGTTGCGAGGAATTATAAATCCGCTAACCTCTACAACCTGACTTATGGTTAATGCTTCCTGAACATTATCTGTTGTATTTCCTTTCTTGCCAGTAAAGGTTAATGACTTTCAAGGGCAGAGTTGAGGAAAAGTATAACTATCAACCAGAAGTAATAATTTCTACAATCTATTCCTCTGCAAAATTCTACACCCTCCCTAATTCCTTAAATTCTCCAGTTAATGTCACTGTGAAATGGCCATATGGCTTTGGTGACAAAGCTTTAGATCAGTGGTTCTCAAATCTGAGTGTGCACCAGTACCATCAGGAGGACTTGTTAAAACAGACAGGTCCCACCCCCAGAGTTTCTGAATCAGTAGATCCGGGATGGTAGCACAAGGATCTGTGTTTTTAGCAAGTACCAAGTGATATGATATGTAATTAATGATGTGTAATTATTACACATCATTAATTACATATCATATCACTTGGTATTTGTAATTAATGATGCCTTAATTACAACTTATATAACCACCCCCCTTTTTGTTATGCATTAGGAAGTGGTACAGGTGATCCCTTACTCCCAAATAAAAAATGCCCTGAAGGGCAGATCAAGTTTCTATTTTTAGCCTTCACACGAACAAATAAATGGTACTTTCTGTCACAGTGTGATCTGATCGCACTGCTTGCCCCATGTCACTGTGGGGCTCTCTCTCAATAAAATTAAGAAAACCCTGCAAGCAAAACATTCTTTGAGTATCTTAAACTTTGTGTGTGTAAGGCAGGGACTAGAAGGGAATTACTTTTTTGGACGCACCCATTGTTTACTTTTAAAATAAAACACTTGAGAGCAATCTCTTTCTGGTTTGGTAGGGGCTTCAAAGAACAACCAGTGTCCTTTTATTCATGTGAGATAGGTTCCCATCCCAAAACCTTGCCCATGTTTCCTTCCAAATTTCTTTATTTTCTTCTCATAGCTCTTTCAGTTTCTTTGTGTTATATAAGAGAGAAAGTGTCTCTGCCTGTGCCGCCTCTTCTTATTAGCTGTTATAATTCATTTTAATGAGCAGGAGTATCTACTGGCATGTGAGGTAAGTCAGGACAAGAAGGGGCTGAAACAGCACCAGGGAGCTGAACCCTAGGATGGCTTGCCAGGGTCTGTAGTAACTATTCTAAACCACAAATCTTGACATCTCAAGGGGATAGAAAACTGTGGAAAAGGGTAAGAGAATGGTTTGTATCATGCTTTGTAAAGTTTAAAAAAAAATTTTTTTTTTAACTTATTTTTGGCTGCGTTGGATCTTCGTTGCTGTGCACAGGCTTTCTCTAGTTGTGGTGAGCTGGGGCTACTCCTCGTTGCGGTGTGCAAGCTTCTCATTGCGGTGGCTTCTCTTGTTGCAGAGCATGGGCTCTAGGTGCACGGGCTTCAGTAGTTGCAGCACGAGGGCTCAGTATTTGTGGTGCACGGGCTTAGTTGCTCTGTGGCATGTGGGATCTTCCTGGACCAGGGATCGAACCCTTGTCCCCTGCATTGGCAGGAGTCTTAACCACTGTGCCACCAGAGAAGTCCCCGTGATTTTAAAATCTTGGTCAATTTGCTAAACAAAGTAAATCACTTATCTTTTACAATCATAAGATAGAAATTCATAATGAAGTTTATTTATATTTGAGTGAACTGTTAACCCAAGAAATTGATACCTTTAAAATAACAGTGAAACTAAAGTACAGTACAGAGATAAAGTATCAGTGAACGGATGATGATCCTAGCTTCTTTGCTTCATGATATTAGGTGTATCATATGTAGTTTAGTTTTCAAATTGTTGAAGTGAAAATAGTACCATTAGATGAAAGGAATAGGACACTTTTCCAGATCTTGGAAGTATGGATCTTGTAACATCCTATTAATCTCAAGTTTTAAATTGCTCCCTTAAACACTATGGTTTGTTTATGTAAAGTCCTATAAACCAAGTATTTTAGAATCTGTTTACCTTTCATTTCCCAGTCTTTTTATTTAAAATTCATCCTAAAAGTAACTCCATTAAATCATGATCTAAGACATCTTTCTAGCTAGTCTCCCTCACTGTCCCCTCCAGCAGCATATAGGACAAAGAACATGTAAACTAAGGGGCACTTTCTATGCCGCTTTATCAGAATAATGACAAACTAAATTTATCCCGATGAAATTTCAGTTTGAAATTTTCTCACAAATCTAAAAACTCAGGGAACAAAGGGAAATGGAAATAAAAAAGTTTTCCTTTTAAAAAGCATTTTCTAGAAAATCTCAAGCAAATAACTTCTCAAACTATAAAGTTAAGAAAACCTTAAGGGCCTTAATTTAATATTCAGCTACTTAAAAGAATTGTCGAGGACAGAAATACAGTTCTATTTGAGTTCCTAATTCAAGTTTAAACAATGTTTACAATTCTTTTTCTGAGCAGTTAAGTAATCTGGTTATAGGAAAGCACCATTAAAAGTTAATGATTACTATGAAAATGAGGATTTCACAACAATCACTCTCCAGCTAGAATCTTTAAAAACACTGAAGCACTCACTGGGAAAATATCTAGGACCTAATGCAATCTCATATCTAATTCAAATGAAAATAATTTTATAAATATATCAATATTGAACTTATAGAATTATTATATATTCTAACAGCTACTATGCATAAAACATCTTTATAGTGAATGAATTTTTAAAAAGTAAGCTCAGCCTGAATGCAGATTTTTGGAATAAGGTCAAAAGCAAAAAAGGTCTCCATACTTGAAAGTTTAAAAAGTGTCCTATTTAATTTTGTCATTTTTAAAGAGTGTGGTGTAAAACAGACTCATTTTCAGAACAAATCTGGCTTACTTTCTCACTGAAATATTCTCCGAATCCTTAAGTAAATGATGAAGATTACTATACAGTGTGCATGTATTTCTCCTCAGCATTATTAAAGCTACTTATGTATCCAAGAACTCCGCTTCTTAATGACTTGACAAGTTCCCGTGACTATGTCAGTTTAGTAGGGTAGATTAGAGTCAAAAAGCTGATGGCTCAAGATATTAAAGTATTAGGATAATAAATGCTGTGAAATATAAAGGGATATTAAATTTTAAATACTTTCACTACTTTTTTTTTTTTTAAGTTCCCTTTTCTCCACAGTTGGAGGAAAGTATCAAGTAAAAGATGAGAGAAATGGAAACCTCTGAGTATGCTTGCAACCCTGGACACTCAGAGTCTTAAGAATGATAAACTTTTTGCATTCAGACATAACACAATTAGAATCATCTCTTCATGTTGTTAAATCAGCTCAAGTTAAAGTAGGTACAAACTGAACAATGGCTAGGGATGTCAAATGTTTTAAAAGTCACCACCAAGATATTCATGATCTTTAGTTCAATGGACAAACTCTAAAATACTCACTCATATAACGGAAAGTCTCTTCAGCAAGGACTGGAGAGAGGGCATCAGATCCATGTCGCTGCTGGCGTGGGGACTGAGTCCAGTCTTGATTTTCATATAGAAAGAGAGAGTCCACTCTTAGCTTATACTGGGGTAGCTGTTCTTCTAGCAGGCCCACCAGCTCGACTTCAGGGAGATCTTCTTTGGAGCATACATCTAAAGAGGAGATTCCATGTAAATGAATCCAATATATTTCAATTTTCTAGGCTACAGAGAAAAATCGGTGAAATTAGTTTTGTCAAAGTAGGATAACCAAAGAAACATTAGCCAATACCATGTATCCGATGATTTTTATTACTGTATCCTGGTACTATAGTTGGCCTTTCTCTAGGTTTCTTTAATATGAGAACTTCTATAGTAAAAATACTACCATGAATTTTAATTGTATCCTATCTAAAAATATATTGCTTAGGGAATACACCTATGTTTTTAAAGTTTGAAATTTCTTATTTCTTCCTTACCAATATATTTAGTGCTTCTTACAAGAGATCTGATCTCAAATAACTTATATGCTTCGCAGAAAAAAGGCAACACAAAACAACCAGAAGAAAAGGAGTTCAAAAGGAATAAAATTACATGTTCTTTAATAACAGAATTGAACTCTGTGGGAGGATTCTTTTTTTTTTTTTTTTTGCTGTACGCGGGCCTCTCACTGCTGTGGCCTCTCCCGTTGCGGAGCATAGGCTCCGGACACACAGGCTCCGCGGCCATGGCTCGCGGGCCCAGCCGCTCCGCGGCATGTGGGATCTTCCGGGACAGGGGCACGAACCCGTGTCCCCTGCATCGGCAGGCGGACTCTCAACCACTGCGCCACCAGGGAAGCCCCTGGGAGGATTCTTGATTACATTTTACTACATTCTCACAGAAGCTAGATATAAAAAAAAAATTAACACTTACTGAAGATGTGATACATTTAAAGTCTTGAATACCTTTCACATCACTACTCGCTCACTTGCACACCTCTAACTCCCCCTGCTTATACTTCTCTGAACACACTTGGGCTTCTCCACCTTCATGTGTTTGCTCCTGGCTTCTTGTTCCAAATGCTGCCCATCATTTAACACCTCCCAAATTTAGCAGTTTACAAAAAAAAAAAAAGTTATCTCTTTTAATATGCTTAAAATACTACAGCTTAAAATAGAGAAACTACAGGATGTCATATCAACCCTCTCATTTTTAAAAGAGATCTGGTATTTCCTTTGGGGGTGGCATAAAGAAACATGTTCTAACTCTGGCAAAGAACAACAAAGTTCATTTTAAGAAAACATACCTTAAAAGAGTAAATTTCAACTACTTGATCTTAACAGTGAGGAGGCTGACATTAATCAAATCAAGTACAAGGAGACTGACAATATCAGACAATCCTATTCACCCAGAAGGACAAGCAGTGGCTTCATAACCACAAAGATGAGGTATATAATCACAGAGATGAGGTACATTTAAAACCTTAAATATGGATCTAAAGAAGTTCCTCTCAACCCTTAGCAGATCTCTTAAATAAGAGATCTGAAAATACATCCAAATAATATTACTATGAATTCTATGCGACTATTCAAATTTTTCCTGCCACAAATATATCACATACAGATTGTCTTTATAAATCTGCAGGAAGAGAAGTTGACTATAAAATACATGCAGAGCTAAAAACAGACTCTTAGGCATTCAAGGGTATAATGAAAATGAAGAAAAAAGTAACATTCATTAAAAGAACAACTATTCCCTAGAAATTTTCTTTTAATAAGCAATAATAAAATTCTGTGAAAATTCAAGATTACCAATTCCCTACTTCAAAAAAATAATTTTAAAAGTGAGTACACAATCAAGGTTTAGTAGATTCAAATAACATCCTTAGGAGCAAATCCTATTTGCTTCCATATTATTTTTTCTTTTGTTTTTTTTTAAAGATGTTGGGGGTAGGAGTTTATTAATTAATTAATTTATTTTTGCTGTGTTGGGTCTTTATTGCTGTGTGAGGGCTTTCTCTAGTTCTGGCAAGCGGGGGCCACTCTTCATCGTGGTGCATGGGCCTCTCACTATCGCGGCCTCTCTTGCTGCAGAGCACAGGCTCCAGATGTGCAGGCTCAGTACTTGTGGCTCACGGGCCTAGTTGCTCCGCGGCATGTGGGATCCTCCCAGACCAGGGCTCGAACCTGTGTCCCCTGCATTAGCAGGCAGATTCTCAACCACTGCGCCACCAGGGAAGCCCCCATATTTTTGATAGTGTACTATTTATTGCTTTCCTGATTGCCCAGTCTTAATATTTTTATCCTCCAAATGTCCCTTCCTTATGCTCACTTCTTTCTAGCCACATTGCCTCCATTTAGGTTCAAGGCCTCCTCTTGTTTCTCTTGAATATGGCCTCAAAAGTGGTCTGTCCTCATTACACTCATATTTTCCTCTACATCTTTGTATCTTTATTAGTTACTCTCCTACACAAAGCGAAGAAAGGCCTGAATTTCATGTAGCCAGAGAAGAAAAACATCATGAACAGTTAAGGGCAATCAAAAGATCCTAAAAGTATCATGCCTACTGGTAGCAGGGTTAAATTAATGCTAGAATAAAGCATACTAGAGTATGGTCTTGTGATATAGAGACTTATATAGCAAAGATTAAAAACAAGCCTCAGAAGAACTGACATCGGGCTTCCCTGGTGGCGCAGTGGTTGGGAGTCTGCCTGCCGATGCAGGGGACACGGGTTTGTGCCCCGGTCCGGGGAGATCCCACATGCCACGGAGAAGCTGGGCCCATGAGCCATGGCCGCTGAGCCTGTGCATCTGGAGCCGGTGCTCCGCAACGGGAGAGGCCACAACAGTGAAAGGCCCGCGTACCGCAAAAAAACAAACAAAAAAAACATATTATCAGCAAGTAACTTGAGGACCTGCCAAAATAATAACAGTTTTTCAAATAAGACAAGAAAATTCAGACAACATGACACTCAAAATATTCACTATTTGATAAAAAATTACTAGATATTCAAAGAATAAGCAATTTATAATCCATTATCAGTTGGAAAATAAACCAATAGAAACAAGCCCAGTAAAGACAAAGATGATAAAATTAGTAAACAGCAATTTAGAAATAGCCATTATTAATATGCTCAAAGATTTAAAAGGAAAACATGAATTTGATGAAAAGAGAAACAGAAAGTATTCCTATATTTATAAAATTCAAATAGAACTAGAGTACAATATCTAAATTTAAAAATTCACTGGATAACATTAACATATTAGACACTATCCAGAAGAAAAGAACAGTAGACTTGAAGGCACAGCAATGGAAACTAAAATGAAAAAAGATTAGGAAAAAAACCAGAGTGTCAGTGACTTGCATCACAATAACAATCAGTCTAACACACATGCAACTGGAGTCACTGAAGAGGAGAGAAGAGGGAGCAGCAAGGATATTTGAAGAAATAACAGTCAATATCTTCCAAATTTAATCAAAACTATAAATCCATATTTCAATGAAATTCAGTGACTCTAAGCAGGATAAACACAAAGAAACCCAAAGAGAAAATCTTAAAAGCAGAGAGAGAAAAAAAGACACATTACATTTGAGGGAACAAAGACAAAAATGATCTCATCAGAAGCAGTGCAAGGTAGATGACAATGGAATGTCATTAAAGTGTATAAAAAAGTCAACTTAGAATTCTGCACCAGTGAAAACACCTTTTAAAAATGGTGAAATAAAGACTTTTCAGACAAGCAAAAACCATTGACTAGTCATTGCCAGCTGACCTATATTCCAAGAAATGTTTAAGTTCTTCAGGCAAAAAGGATATAAGATGGAAAGTTCAATCTACAAAAAGAAATAAAAAGTGACAGAAATGGTAAATCTGTGTGGAAATATATAAGCCTTTTATTCTCATAATGTATTTAACTTATAATTGTTTAAAGCAAAACTAATAACAATTAATTATGTATATAACATATGTAAATGTAAAAGGCATGGCAAGAATAATACAGTGGCAGGGGGAAATGGAAGAATACTGTGTGTCACTTTATGAAGTAGTATAATGTTATCTGAAGATAGACTGTGATAAATTTAAAAATGCATATTGCAAACTCAGAGCAACCACTGAGAAAAAAGAGAGGTATAGCTACTTAGGTCAATAGTGGAATTAAAATGGAGTCCTAAAAAAAAAAAAAAACAGCAAACGAACAACTCAAAAGAGGAAAGGAATGAGGGGAAAAAAGGAAGAAAGAACTTTTAAATGGAACAAAGAGAAAACAAGTAGGAGTTCAGTAGACTCAACTAAACTGATAATTATATTAAATGTAAATGGTCTAAACATACCAATTAGAAAGTAGAGATTGTCAGACTAGATGAAAAAAAGATCTGACTTTAAACTATCTATAGGAGATGTCCCTTGAATATTCAGATAAGTTAAAAGTAAAAGGATGGAAAATGTTATCATACCAATTCTACAAAAACTCTTTCAAATATAGAGAAGGGAATATTTCACAACTCATTTTTTGAGGCCAGCATTGCCCTAATACCAAAATCAAGCAAAGACATTGCAAAAAAAAGGAGTACAAACCAATGAATGGGAAACACACACACATACAAAACATTAGTAAATCAAATCCACAATATATAAGAAGGATAATACATCATGACCAAGTAGAGTTTTCCCCAGGAATGCAAAGCTGGTTTAAAATTAAAAAATAAATCAATAGAATTCACCACACCAATGGATTAAAAAAGAAAAACCATCTCAGTAATGGAAAATATGTATTTGACAAAATTCAATACCCATTCATGACAAAAACCTCTCATCCAACTAGGAAGAGAAGGACACTTTCTCAATTTGAAAAAGGGCATTCTCAAAAAACTTCTGGTGAAAGACCGTAACTTCTCTCCTAATATTGGGAATTTGGCAAGGATGTTTGCTCCCACCACTTTTATTCAAAAATATACTGAAATCCTGTCCCATTCAAAGGGCAAGGAAAAGAAATAAAACACATCTAGATTGAAAAGGAATATGTAAAACTGTCTCCATTTGCAGACATTATGGTTTATGTAGCGAATGCTAAGGAATCTACAAGAAAGTTAATAAAACTAAGTTAAGCAAAGTTGCAGAATACAAAGTCAATATATAAAGAATCAATTTCATTTCTACATACTAGCTGGAAAATAAAATTAAATAAACAATGTCATTTATAGTAGCAGAAAAAAATTAAAAATTTAGGATTAAATTTAATAAAATATGTGGAAGACCTGTGTAATGAAAACTACAAATACTATTAAGAGAAATTAAAGAAGACCTAAATAAATGGAGAGATATATCATGTTTACGGATTAGAAGACTCAATAGTCTTAAGATGTCAATTCTCTACAAAGTCTATATAATTCCATTCAAAATTCCATTAATCGGGCTTCCCTGGTGGCGCAGTGGTTGAGAGTCCACCTGCTGATGCAGGGGACACGGGTTCGTGCCCCGGTCCGGGAAGATCCCACATGCCACGGAGCGGCTGGGCCCGTGAGCCATGGTTGCTGAGCCTGCGCGTCCGGAGCCTGTGCTCCGCAACGGGAGAGGCCACAACAGTGAGAGGCCCGCGTACCGCAAAAAAAAAAAAAAAAAAAAAAAAAAAAAAAAATTCCATTAATCTTTGTTGGCAGAAATTGACAAGCTGGTTTTAATATTTATATAGAAATGTGAAAGGTCTAGAATGGCCAAAATAATTTTTTAAAAAGAAGAGCAAACTTTGAGAAATTACACTACCTGATTTCAAGATTTACTACAGAGTTACAGTAATCAAAACACTGTGGTATTTATGTAAAGATAGACTTAGGGATTAAAGAAACAGAATGGAGAGTCCAGGAATAGATCCACACGTACATAATCAAATGATTTTTCAATGAAATTACCAAGGTAATTCAATAGTGTAACAGATAATATTTTCAACAAATGGTGCAGGAACAATTAAACATTCAACTGGGAAAAAGAAATCTGGACCCTAACTTCATTATATATTCAAAATTAATTACAAAATGGACTGTTGACCTAAATGTAAAAACAAAAACTATAAAACTCTTCAAAGAAAACAAAGGAGAATGTCTTTGTGATCTTGAAGTATACAAAGATTTCTTAGAAATGACACAAAAAATATGAACTATAAAAGCAAAAATTGATAAACTGGACTCCACCAAAATTTTAAACTTTTGCCCTTCAAAAGACACCATTAAGAAGATGAAAAGGTGAGCCATGGTCTGGGAGAAAATATTTGCACCCCTTTACCTAACAAAGGATTTACACAGAATATATAAAGAATATTTACTACAGTTCAGTAGTAAGACAGATATAAAAATGGGCAAATGATTTACATAGACAACTCAAAATATCTAGAAATAGCCAATAAGCACATGAAAAGACACTGAACATCATTAGTCATCAGGGAAAAAGAAAGTGAAACCACACAGAGGTACCAGTACACACCTACTAGAATGGTTAAAATCAAAAACACTGACATTATCAAGTGTTGATGTTGTTGTGCAGACGTCAGCAAACTATGGCCCACAGGCCATACTGAACCAAACTGTACACTTAAAATGGGTGCATTTTATAGTATCTTAATGCAGGTATCTCAATAAAGCTGAACAAAAAAATGGGAAAAACTTTAGGTTTAGATGGGTTGCAGAATTTTATGGAGTTTTAGAAAAGTAGTACTGTGTATTTACTGTATGTTATATAACACCTCCAACTGGTTTTGTAGCAGTATCCCATATTTAAACACATTAATACAATTTCAGCAAACAAGTATTCCAACTAAGTGAGATGTCTAGAAATAACTGGACAGGTCAGGTTTTGTGGACCAGTGAGTTTTAGAACCAAAGTTTAGAAAAAACTTTGGGTGTACAGAGTTTTTAAAATTTAGTCTTGCAGGTAAGGACTTACGGGGCTGTACCTGTTTTTGCATACCCTGTATGTCCTGAGAGCCTCTTATGTGCCAGATACTGTTGTTAGGTGACTGCAGGGCACAGAAACAAGCAACCCTGTTCTTGTGGAGACAGGAAGATAGGAATAGGAAGACAAGATAAGGGAGATGAGTATGACGCAGTTCCTACTGACCAGGGCTCACACGGTACAGGGAGTCAGATGCAGACAAGGAACAGCACCCAAGGCAGATTTTGATAATGAGATAGGAGACCTGAAGATGGAGAAATTAATTCAGTGGTCTCTGAGGAGACCAGGCTGGAAAGAGGCTGAGTTCCATCATGGTGGGTCTTATATGCATTTTATCCTGTAAGCAACAGCACTTCATTTATTAAATTGGACTCACCAGTGATGCTCTCTGAGTCTCTGTGATTGATATTCATGAGGTTTTCTTCACCCATCGGTGATGTAGAAGTGGCATTCTGGGATTGACTCATGCAAGATCCTTTCTTGCTTTGGTTGAGCAGGACAGCTTTGGTTTGAATCAGAGTAAAGGAAATCCATCAAGCCATTCAATAAAGAAAGGTTCTGGTCAAATGGATATTTTCTTTTAAACAGATTTTTTTTTTTGATGGTCAAATGACATCTGGAGCAATGAGTGCTGTCATGTGATTATCACTCCTTGGATGGTCATGACCTAAAACAAAGAACACATCAAGTGACTTTAGAAGTCAGCATGCTCATTAATAACAGCAGTCCAATTACCCAGAACGTCTGTCATTAAGAATGTTTTCCTAATGATACACACACCACATGGATAAATCTAGAAATAATATACTGGATGAAAGGGTCAGACAAAAAAAGCACATAGTTTATGATTCCATTTATATAAAATTCTAGAAAATGTAAACTTACCTATAGTGACAGAAAGCAGATCACTGGTTGCCTGGGGTTGGGGAGGGATGATCAAAGGTCAGGAGGAAAGTTTGGGGGATGATAAATATGTTCATTATTTTGATTGTGACGATGGTTTCACAAGTATATACATATGTCAAAACTTATCAAATTGTATATTTGAAATATGTGCAATCTAATGTAAATTATAATTCATTAAAGCTGTTTAAAAAATTTAAAGATAATCTACTGTTTAAAGTAAAATAATAATAATATATTGTGGGGTCTATAACATATGCAGAAGGAAAACATATTAAAACAATAGCACAAAGGCCAAAATATCAAAATATCACTCAAAGGTGAACTGTGATAAATTAAAAATATATACTATAAACTCTAAAGCAAACAATAAAATAACTCAGAAATTACAGATATAAACCAACAAAGAAGGTGAAACGGAATAATATAAAACAGGGTTTCTCAACCCTGGCACTACTGATATTTGGGTCTGGAAAATAATACTTTGTTGTGTGCATTGTAAGATGTTTGGCAGCATGCCAGTAGAACCCTCTTCCCAGACCCTCTCCCAGTTTTAACAGCCCCCAAATGTTTCCAGACAGTATCAAATGTCCCCTGGGGGGGCAAAGCTGCCCCCAGTCGAAAACTACTGATACAAAAGATGCTCAACTTCACTTATAATTAAAATAAATAAAAATGTAAAGAAAATATTTTTCATCCATTACATCAGCAAACATTAAGTTTTATTATATTCATTGTTGGAGGGGTACAGAGAATCTACTTATACTGTTGATAAAAGTGCAAATTGATACAAGCTTTTAGGAAGGCTATTTGGCAATGCCTACCAAAGTTTTCAATGCATATACACCATAATTTAACAATTCTACCATTAGGAATTTATATGATGGAGATACAGAGTATGCCAAGATGTAGGCATAAGGATGCCCATACAGTATTTTCTTTTTTTAAAGCATACGTACACAACTGGAATCAAGATATCCATAAAGAAATAGTTTAATAATGGTATATACAAAGGAATATAATGCATTAAATATATGTGTGTACTTTAAAAAACCCAACTGTTGCAATCAAAAAAACTGTTCAATATTAATTATAAACCTAGCTTTATATCAAAAGACAGTCTCTACTAAATAGTGTCTACTTAGCAACATGCAGCTTCTATTTATGGCTAATTCATTCTCATGCCTACTATTTACAGGCATTATAAACATGATGTGTTTTTTTTTTTTACAAGAGTCACCACCAAGAAATAGAAAAGACCAAAATAAAAGCACTAAAGGAGACTGAAAATGGTCACTGAGGTAGCACAGAGACACACTGTCAGCAACTACTAGGGAAGAGAATTTCAGAGACAGAATGGGTAACAGAATTAAACATTACAGAAAAGTCAAAAAAGATCTTTGGTTTAAAAAAGGTGGTATACAGAGACCATAAAATCAACAGTAACCCTCTAGAAACCAGTTCAATCAAGAGATGAGGCCCAAAGCCAGGCTGTAAGTGATCAGGAAGCAAGATGGTAAGAATGGAGTTTAGTGAGTATACACCAAGATTTGCAACATCCAGGCTTTCATGAATTTCCGTGGACAAGTAAAATTTCAAAAACCTCTGTGGTTATTGGCATAGGGTTGCTGTTTTTATACTTCATAAATGAAAAAAAAATGTAGAAGGAAAAACACATAATAAACAACATTCCTTCCCAGAAAAGTTTATAATTTTATGTTGACATAAAAATTTTCCTATATTTGAATTCAGAAAAATTTTATAAATTTTTAAAATTCTATTTTATATAAACAGTTATTTTCTTGAAACATGTTTGTCAATATAGCAATCTGTACTAGCCAGTGCAACATGAAGTAAAGCTCAAAAGTATTTGTTTAGGTACTTTGATTTTAATTCCAGTTGTCAAAAATTCATTTTCACATCCAAGATCAGTCTACTGTGTGCAATTAAATTCTTCCCCATGTGCTATCTTATTGTCCAAACTGCCACTCCCAAATTAACCACTGAAAGGGCAATGGGACGAAAATGCATCAAACCAGTAAAGATTTGCCCACCCCCACCCAGTGAGGTTGGGAGGAGGCCATTATTGAGCCTACCAGAGTGGTTAAGAACATGGATTCTGAACTCCAGCTCTACTACTAGTTGCATGACCTTGAATAAGTTACTTAACCTTGTTTCTTCATTTGTAAAATGGGCTTAATAACATGGTCTACTTTATGGGGTTACTATGGGGATTAAGTGAGTTATGAGAGGATAACAGTAGCACCTACCTCAGATGGTCACTGGGGAAATTACATGAGTTAATACACGTAAAGCTCTCAGAACAATACCTTAGAATACAGTAAATACTATGTAAATATTAGTTATTATTATTTCTACCACCACCAAATAGTACAATTTTATCATTATCATTATTATTATTGTACCTTACACAAACTTGGGCACACTGTAAACCCTACTGTTGACTGCTAATACAATCTGCTCGCAACCTAAGAAGTCACATTTACTTCCTGCCCTCTGATGAGTGATGTTAGTTTGTGCCCTTAATCATTTTCTTTCTACCTCTGTGATTCATGAACAAACTGAAAGCTTGCAGAGTCAGAGTTCTAAATGTAGTAGAAAGTAAACTTTGGCAAGCACAAGCAACACATATTCAGTGTGTTTCCTAGTTTGTACACACTTATTCTTAGTAACTCCTTGAGTACCATCTACTTGCTATGCTGGATCTTTATTCACTCTTTTTAGGAACAACTTCACGGCTTTTTTTTAATAAAACAGTCAACCAAGCATGCGTTATTTAACAAGAAGCCAGCCTTTGTAATTCTTGCACATTTAGGAAAAAATAAAGTAAACCAGCTAAGTGACTTATTTTAATGAGAATGAGACTTAAAAAGAACAAACAAAACATGTCATTGATATAAACATTGCTGGCAGAATACAACATGCTGATGACTTAGTTTAGCCTAGCCATGGAAACTAAAATGGTCAACAGTGAGGGCCTAAATATAGGCCTTGTGCCTTAAAAAAATCTTGCTACTTCCTTAAAACGGGATACTCTGGCCAAAACAGACTTATAGAAAAGGCTAAAACAATTCAGGACACTTCACTTTGACGAGAGTGCAGAGCCTAGAAATACAGTAAATATAATGATGTGACAAACATTTAAATTGGAAAAATATATTTAAAATTTTTATTGTACAAATAATACTTTGGGGATTAATTTAAAATACATGTTGGCTGCTGATCTGAATGCAGAAATGGGAACAGTGCCAATCACCAACTCCAGCAGCAGCTCTTGTAGACACTGTCAACCTTCACCCCGACAAAAGATAAACTGTATAATTTAAAACATAAAATAAATGGACCATGTTTCCTATATTAAATAATGGATTTTCACCAAAGACAGAGACTCACTAATTTTTAATGTATCTGGCTACATCAAAGATAAAATTTACAAAAAATACACAATAATTTTAAAATCAGATATTGAACCACCCAAAAAAAAAAAAAAAAGACTATACAATGGCTTCAGTGCTAAAAGCTGAAAAAAAGGGTGGCAGGGGCTGTCACCCCCGAAATCCAACCTGGATAGTGAGCAGCAGATCTACAAAGGCAGAGCCCACACACCAACACCAAGGCCAGCTTCGTGGGTGAGCCACAGTACACTACATTCCGGCACAGCTACTCTACCAGCAACTGTAAAGTTCACCCTGAGGGGCTATTTGGTCCTAGCAAATATTTGATCCCTCTTTTTTTGTATCATTCAATTTAATGACAAGTAGATTTTTCAGAATATAAAATACATGGAGGCAGCTCTACTTACAAGCAGGACAAATTCCAAAAGTCTGTTAAAGCTGTTAGTCTAAAAGAAATCTGTTAGTCTAAAAGTCCAAAACCATGAGTGAAATTTAGGTTTATGGGGTCTGCATTTCCTCCGAGTTGGTATATTTTTGGCATTAAAAAAAATAAGTGTCCTGTTTTGTTTACAATGCACATTTACTGAGGCAGGCAACCCCTCCCTGCCACAATCTCCACCAACAGAAGGGAGGCAGCCTCTGGCAGCTAAGGAATCCACACCAGAGTTTCACCTGCAGATTAGAAAAGGCCTTGAACCCATGGTGCGTCTGTGGCTTTTGATAAGTTTCCACAGCACCACTTTCACTCACCATGCTCAGCCTTTAAGTTCTTGAACTACAACTTTAACCTGAATTTCAAACCTTTGACTAAATAAGCATCCCATTTTAGCGATGATCCTCTGCTGAAACCATTTCAGACATGCATATTTCTTCACCTTTGGCTGACTCTCAACTGCACAGGCACATCTTTTTTCACACATCCTGGGACTGTCCTTCGTAATCATTCTTATTGTCCAGTCATATATTTAATATGTATAATTTCCTCACTTTCAATTTTTTACACTATTTCTATTTTAGTGTTCATCCATCTATCACTAGTACTGCTTTCAGAGATAAAATGGGGGGCTTCCCTGGTGGCACAGTGGTTGAGAATCCTCCTGCCAATGCAGGGGACACGGGTTCGAGCCCTGCTCCGGGAAGATCCCACATGTTGCAGAGCAACTGAGCCTGTGCGCCACAACTACTGAGCCTGTGCTCTAGAGCCTGCAAGCCACAACTAGCACTCCAGAGCCTGCAAGCCACAACTACTGAAGCCCACGCGCCTAGAGCCTGTGCTCCGCAACAAGAGAAGCCACCGCAATGAGAAGGCCATGCACCGCAACAGAGTAGCCCCCACTCGCTGCAACTAGAGGAAGCCCGGGCACAGCAATGAAGACCCAACACAGCCAAAAAAATCAAAAATAAATAATTTAATTTTAAAAAAAAGAGACAAAATGGGGTTTGTAATATTTGTAATATTTATATTAATATTTATAAGATACCTCAAAACTATACATGTATAAACAAACATGCTGTAAATAACAATAATGTCTGAGTTGAAAATGACCATCTATTGGTGATCAGCAGAGCTGAACCCCTTACTCTGTAGCATACTTTGTCCCTATCCAGAAGCATTCATAAGTTACAAGTTTTAAGCAGATAATTTTGTGTTGCAAACGATTTATAAGAAAGTAAATCTACCATGCAAGGACAGGGATTTCTATCCTATACATTTAGAGACGTAATTTTATTTATTTATTTTTCAATAATTATTTGTTTGTTTATTTATTTATTTATTTGGCTACACCAGGTCTCTTAGTTGAGGCACTTGGGAGCTTGTGGCATGTGAACTCTTAGTTGCGGCATGTGGGATCTAACTTCCTGACCAAGGATTGAAACCGGGCCCCCTGCATTGGGAGTACAGAGTCTTAGCCACTGAACCACTAGGGAAGTCCCAAGACGTAATTTTATTTTATTTTTTTAAAAATATTTATTTATTTATTTATTTTTGGCTGCATTGGGTCTTTGTTGCTGCACTTGGGCTTTCTCTAGTTGCGGCGAGCAGGGGCTACTCTTCGTTGCAGTGCGCGGACTTCTCATCATGGTGGCTTCTCATGTTGCGGAGGACGGGCTCTAGGTTCGCGGGCTTCAGTAGTTGCAGCACATGGGCTCAGTAGTTGTGGCAGTCGGGCTCTAGATTGCAGGCTCAGTAGTTGTGGCGCACAGACTTAGTTGCTCCGTGGCATGTGGGATCTTCCTGGACCAGGGCTCGAACCCATGTCCCCTGCATTGGTATGTGGATTCTTAACCACTGCTCCACCAGGGAAGCCCTGGAGACATAATTTTAGATGTTGCTTGTGCTTGGCATTTGGTTTCAAGCCAAATATTAAAGAAGGTTCGAAGAAAAAATTAGTCTGCTGTCTTGTTTGCAAACATAATGAATTTATATTCCAGTAATCCAGTCTGAACTATTGCAGTGGAAAGGGATACTGTTTCTCTATATTTCCTCAACAAACAGTAAATAGGAAGAGAATGGGTGACTGCTAATAAGTAACTGATTCATCAGGGTCTTCAAATCACTAGGAGCTAAAACTACCACCGCAACACTGAAGAAGGTTTTCTAGGCAAGGAACCATCTGTGAGTCGATGATTAATTTTACAGCAGCCACATTATACAACTGTGATTGTATATTCTGTACTTTACATGTTCTAAAATTAGGTAAATAATCCCAAAGAAAAAGAATATTAGGCACTTTTTCATGAAAGCCAGGTCTAGTCATTACTAGAAGCCTTCTGTTTCATATTTTACATTTACATCCTCAACAAAGTACAATGACAATTATTAAAATATGACCCCAATCACGAGGAAAACATTAAATCATGCTTTCATACCTATGCTTTAAGAAGTTAGGAAAGCAGGATTTAACAGAAAATGTTAAAAGATAGTATTTTATGGTGTTTAAATAATGAAGTTTTACCTATCTGGAAAATTTACACACCCAGTGTGCTAGAATAACAACTATGGCATCTAATAAAGGTTATCACTATCTGTGGATTTTATTTTCAAATTCTTGGAAGTATAATATTAAACATGTCAATAAATATGCTTCCTTTTCCCATTTGGCATTTCAATGAGTTACACATATTGGTATTCAAAATTTAAAGTCAGAAAAGTTAAATAGCACCTTTGTATTTGTAATGGACTATGAAATAACATATACTACATAACCCATTTATTTTCACAGACTTTTCATTAGTTATCTATCCACAGTCACCAATTGGTAATATTAAAACAATCTCTCTGTGCCTCAGTTTCCTCATTTATAAAATGGGAACAATAATAGCACCTATTTTATGTGGCTTAAATGAGTTAATACTTATAAAGCATATATAATAGTATTTTGTAAACAGTGAGCATTACTTATGTGCTTAATATAATTTAAAAGTTAAATAGATAAGGATGTAGCATTATAAAATACAAACAACACCATTTCATGGTACCTGGTCATGGGACGCAGACTTAGAAGATACAGAATTCAGATCAGTTCCTACGCTTCCACATTGTCAACAGCTCTAGCTCTCAAAAAGAACAAGCTTTTATAAAAAGCATGGCTCTATGTCTCATCTGGGATTGCCACCTAACAATAATTCAGGAGTTCTAACAATTATTCTTACCTAAGGTAATCCTTTCTTGTCACTAACTACTGGCCGTAGAGAAACTCTTACAAAAATTTACCCAAATAAAAAGCCCATGATGGGAATGCAGACTAGTGCAGCCGTTCAAAAGAACCATGGAAACTATGTTGTCAAATTAAGTACACACGTACCCTGTGATCCAGCAATTCTGCTCCCAGGTATATCTATCTCAAAGAAATTCTCATGTCTGAACATGTGCCTGGAGGTGAAAACATTTTCTGGAGACAATGTATGCAGAACTAGCAATCTCTGCAATGTAACCTATGTGGGGCACAGTTCCTGACAATTTCTTAAAAGGCCATGTTGCTTTTATATTACTACCTAGCTGCTCTAAAGCAGTGTAATTAGATTTCAACTAAAGAAATGGTAAAAAAAAAAAAAATACAAGCGAGATTAAGCCTCAGTGTTGACATCTTCAGGTGTTTGGTTATCTGGTAAAAGTTTTGAAGGGAAAAATGTTTAAAGTTCAAAGATGACAAGAGTTTAAAAGTGGTACATAATAAGTTACATTCCTTAAACAAATCTATTTATCATCTGATGAAAATCAGCCAGAAATGACACTGAAAATTCCATTCGGTTTCTCTCTTTTTCTTTAAAACACACAAACACAACACACACATATGCATGTGTGCACCTTTGTTTTTCATTATAAATGAAGTCATATGTTCATTCAAAAAAAATTCAGGCAGTAGATAAATATGGGCAATCAAATAAAAGCTCCTTGTAATCTTTTACCATCCTTCACTGAGAGATAGACTGTTGGTATGCATTTAGTAGCCTACTCATTTATCTTTCCATGCCAACATATTGTCAATCTATGCCATCTTTTTAATGTAACTCACTTTGTAATGAATTACACAGTATTCAGAATATACAATTTATAACTACGAATTTTTTCCATCAGTGACTTTCTAACAATTGCTCATCCACTTTAAAACTCAAGAATCTAAACTTTTTTGTAAAAAGCTGGGTAGTATGTAAGCCTCTGGTCATCTATTATCTTTGTTGTTGTTATTGTTTTTAACCCTTTAAAAATGGAAAAACCATTCTTAGCTTATAGAACTGGCTGGATTTGGCCCACTGGCTATAGTTTGCTGACCTCTGGTCTATACCCTAAATCACAGTATTTTTGCACCACAGAAGAAAACAATGACACAAAACTCTTAAAGAAAATGCAACAAGTAACTGAATAAGTATAATAGTATCAACATCATATTTTCAAAATTCTACTTCTAGACAGGAATTCCAACTTTTGCATGATTTCCCAGTGACAGTGAGTATCAAAAAAGATAGTAGATATATAAAAATCCTAAAACCAGCCTAGGCTACTAGTTATACATCTAGTTTTATCTCTTTTTCCCATAACCCATTTTTTTCAAACTTGTTTCTGTAAAAGATCATGATTGGCTTAGAAATGTGAAAACCATGGCCAATTATTATTTGGCAGTCAAAACTAATTTAGTGACTTCATATGTAGTTTAGTCAAAGAAAATCGGATAGAAAATAGCTCAAAATTACTACATGCAAACCTCAAAAGGGTAGACTTCTTGCACACATTCACAAAATAGTCTTGATTTAGTTCTCTAAGAGAAGGATCAACTCCATACTTGAACTCTATCTGAAATTCTGTATCCTTTTAAGAGAGCACTATCTTCCCTGAACCACCTGGCAAAAGAGCTACACAATGTTATATAGTATAATCAATTCTAACACTGCAAAAGCTTTTTCAGCATAGGGTTTTCTTATAACTTCTTTAAAGAATGGAGACTGAGTTTAGTGTGAATTACTGAAATTTTTGAAAGTTTGGTAAATGGAGAAAATAAGTTACTGTAAGGGTTAGTATTATCAAATTAAACCTAACAAGGCACACATTTCATCATTTTAACATCAACAGTGGAGCTCCTCTTAGGAAAGAAATGCTTTTTGTTCAGGAAAATACATGGAAAAGGCACTTATGGTGGAAGGTAAGGCCTTGCAGCATCAAAGGAAGGCAAAGCTGCTCTGCATAAGACTAGGTAAACAATTGTTTGTTTTTTCCCCTCTGGAGAGGGAGAGAGAAGGCAAGGGGTAGAAATCCCATCCAGATGGCAGTAACTCAGAGGCCACAGAACACTAGGAATTTGCAGAAATCTTAGGGAGGGTTTTTGCCTTCTCCATAACATGAAACTGAAGGTTCAAGCCAACTGTTTAGTTCTTAAAGGGTCTGTCTGGATACTCAGATGACATTTAGGTATAGACATATTAAAATATTCACAAGAGTGGTTGCTATCAGGAATTTATATTCCAGGATATTAATAAAGTCATCATAGTTATTATATTTTAAATCTTTTTAAACATAGAAAATTATGTCCTTTTGACTAAAGTAATGGTTAAAAAAAGAAAAAAAAACAATTATAGGTCTTCAAAAATGGGTAATGCAGAGGAAATGGCATTATAAAGTTTGTGGATTTCCTATTCTCTTAACCAAAAACGGGGGGAAACATCTCGAGCAGAGGCATTTTACATAATAGATTATGTGGGTACTAAAATATGTACTATACTTCTAGAACCAAATAAATCCTTCCACAACAAATCAGAAAGCATTTTTTTTTCAATGTTGACTGGTAAAATTTAGGTAGTAGAGTAAATCAAAAGACACCATCACCTGAAAACCTACAAACACTTCACAGAAGGTTAAGAAATAAACCAAACATATATAATCATGCTGGCAGACTTAAGAATACTTCTGTATAATCTGCTCTTCCAGACTTAGCTTCAAATCAAATAGCCAAGAAGATGCCCTGAAACAGCACTTTCACAGAGCAGTAAATTCAAATTTTAAAAACAGAAATTCAAGAAGAAGTTCAAAATCCATGTCCTCATTTTTAAAAAAAATTTTATTGGAGTATAGTTGATTTACAATGTTGTGTTAGTTTCAGGTGTACAGCAAAGTGAATCTGTTATACACATACATATATCCTCTCTTTTTTAGATTCTTTTGTGTCCTCATTTCTGTCTCCTCTAACAAGCAAACATAAACTTGCTTTTGGTGGCTTAAGGTGATCCTAAATCCTTCAGTTATTTTAAACTTAAAATACTTAAAGCCTTTAGAAGTAGAAGTTTCCAAAAGCTGCCAAAAGAAAAACTGTAGGCAACATATCTCTTCAGATCAATGAAGTAATCAGTGGCACCAGGATATGCAATCTTATATGACCAGGAACAGGGTGTAACTTAAAATGGGGGTGAGTGATGGTCAGGATAGAATATTTATTATAAACATATTTATAAACATATATAATTCTAGAATGATTCTAGAATTCTGCATATCTAAGACATATAACCATGTTAGTAATATAATTCTACTACGCAAGAGACATTCAAATTATATTATGGTTTAGACATAAGGCTCACTGTTTTCTGAATCAGTTGTCACAGTCAACTCCAGGACTTCAAGATACGGTTATCTTTTGAGGGAGAACTGGATGACTTTGGTTTGCCAATAAAATTCAGGAATCAATCAATCTGTTACTTGTTCTGAGCTGCTAAAAATAATAAGTGGACTATAGATCAAAATAAATCCTTATTCCAAAAAATTAAGTCCACCTATATCTCAATACCTTGCAAATGCCAGGCATTCAATAAACGTCTGTTAAATGAATGAATCGATCTGTAGTCAAGTTACATCCTTGCAATCTGCAGTAGGGAGAAAACGGAGCCACATGAGAAACAGAAGACGGTTAGAGCATCTGAAAACTGAAGGCTTTCTTAACCCAATTTACAGAGATCTGCATAGGCCTCTCATGGGTTTCAGTAAGAAATGTGAGCATACAAGCAGGGCTGATCAGTTAAGCCCATCAGTTACATTGAAGTTGAAAACATCCCCTAGAAACGGGTTTGACAACAGTGTGGCAAAAAAACAGAAAACGTTTAATACCTGTATCCCCCGCTTTTTGAAAGTTGACTTTATGCCACTTTGCTTTTATGAAAGACCTACATTAGTACCCGTTTTCTCTAACTAAAAAAATGAAAAAAAGGCATTTGTTTTGCAGAGAAGTGTTACAGAGGCAGTGGGCACCCTGAGCAGTGAGAGGGGCACCACCAAGCTCCTTCCCAGGGAACTACACTCAGCATCTCAGCATCAAGCCTCTATAGCCTTGAAGCATGTCTGTGACCATCTGCGCTTTATCCTGATTTATTTTGTGCAGCTGTTAGTAAGATGTGTCCTAAGGTAATTACTTCGCTTTATACCAGCTTTCCAAAAGGTTTCATAGGAACGCTCTACTTTCTGATAGCAGGGGAAACTTGTACCCTATCCTCCCACCCCATACCCATTTTATTTTAGAAACACTGATAGTAAGATGTTTTCTCCTTAAAGTTAAGACATGGTAATGAGAAAGGTCCAACAGACTGCAATGGGAAAGGGGAAAAAGTCCTTAGATAGAATAGAATAAAAAGAAGTTGATGACTCAGGAGCGTAACTATGACTAGCAATTACTGTATTATGGTGACTATGGCGATATGCTCCAGGATTATAAGCTTTTAAAGACTTCTTTCTCCCTACACTAAATGATCTCAAATTGCTAATTTTTTGGAGACTTAGGTCCACTTCTAATTTTCTTTTCTCCCTCACTGTGAGGCTATCAACCTTTGTTGCCAGTGTGCCTCTCCCTTTTCTAACCTGCTGTTGGCTGAGAAACCAGATTATCAGAGAACCCAGAAGTTGTCTGCTTGAGACAAAACCCTTGGACCTGTTTTTTGACCCTTGGCTAGTTCCTCTAGTACCTTTTCTTTCGTCCCTCCAACACTAGGGATTCAGCTGGCTTGTTTCTCTTCCTTTGGCACTGTTACCAAGTGCCTTTCTCATCTGGTGTTCTTTTCTCTAGGCTGGCTATGAATATGCTCTGTCCTTTCTTTACTGTCTCCTAAGAAAAGTATAGGTCCTCGTCTCTTTTGTGAGAATTTTACTGTTAATCACTATAGAGAAATACAGTGGAAATGTGGAGAAAATGGTTTAGGAAATCTTAAATTTTTTTATTGTGATTTTGCTCCTTAATCAGTATTTACTGACTCCCCTACTTGGATGCTCCCAGAAGACTGTATGCTCAATTTTTCCCTCACTACACTACGAGCTCCTTGAAAGAAGGTATCTTATTTTTGTATGCCCCAAACCTTAAAGCAACTGACATACAGTAGGCTCGCAATACATGCCCAACTATAAGCTTAATGATTAAAAATGTCAACACACTGAATTACAGAAGTAACTGAATGAACAAAATTGATTATTAATACACTTCAGTCCAGCATCAACTAAATGAATTGCCTTGAAGAACAAAATCAAGCTAAGATTGAATATTTGAAAGAAAGCACTGTATTTGCTTTATGAAAAACTCTGTATAAGAGTTTGTTGATAGGGCCTCCCTGGTGGCGCAGTGGTTAAGAGTCCGCCTGCCGATGCAGGGGATACGGGTTCGTGCCCCAGTCTGGGAGGATCCCATATGCCGCGGAGCGGCTGGGCCCGTGAGCCATGGCCGCTGAGCCTGCGCGTCTGGAGCCTGTGCTCCGCAGCAGGAGAGGCCACAACAGTGAGAGGCCCACGTACCGCAAAAAAAAAAAAAAAAAAAAGAGTTTGTTGACAAAAGGGTGATATATCATTGTTATAGCTGTGACACAGTACCCACTTGTCTTGTAATAACTAAAGAGAATGAGTTGTCAATTTTGTCAGAAAGCTAAACCTGGACCTTTGGCTCACTGCTTAGTTTTATCATGTTTCCCACAAACAGCATTTGCAGCTGTTTATGAATGCATTTAAAATAAGCCCCGGATCAAATAAGAAATGACCAAATATCTTCTTTAAGAAACTCACAATCAATAATATGTCTCGTTTGTAATCTTTCAATTTTGTGACTAAACATAAAACAAAGTCACACTCAGCGGTTTAGCCTAGTACTAGCTAAGAAGAGAATGGTTGGAAAGAAACTTTCCTTTTAGGTTGTTAAAGGCTTTAGGAAGAGTAGTACCACCTCAGAGACGCTGTAGTTGGTTTCCCGTCTCCTCTTCCTTTCTGCCTTCAGACAGAGAGTGCTCTCTCTTAACCAACAAGCTTCCCTTTGTTTTGATTTATACCCACTGGTCTGAATAACCCCAAAGCACCACGCAACATGCCCATGACTGAAAGCAACTAAAAGCTGAAAGCAGAGTTCTGGCACTTGGACCCCAAACATGTACTTACTTTACCCAAGTGATGAATTTCTGAGAAAGCCATTTTCTAAGTTGACACAGATTTTAAATATAAAGTAGTTAAGCTCTCCTGAAAAGGTCACAAAACCATGTGGAGAGGGGCTGCTGAATTCTTCACCCGTGGGCGTCACCCCATAGACATGCCCTCCGTTATCCTCTTCAATGCCCTTCTTTTCTGAGACAATTCCATACCACACCTTTCTCACTCTTCTCTGAACCCCTATCTGTTCTCCATCTCTCTTTCTCTCATTCCTCCCACCAATAAACCCACACAATCTATAGCTAGATTTCTCTCCAAACTCTGAGAATTAAGTACAAACATAATCTCAGTCATACATTTATACACTTATTGACGGCAGTGGAAATTAGCAATCCTCTAAGAAGAAGAACTGCGTGGCTGGAAGACAGAAGGGGGGAAGAAACTTATTTTTCATCATTTCCTTCCAATTTTCCTACCATGTGTATATGTCCATCCAGTTAAAAAATAATGAAATGTATGTTATTTGTAAGTCTCTACTCCTGCCTTCTCTAAATTTTGCTCTACTGGTTATCCTTATACTCCATTAGCTTCACCCTCTTCCTTGGCCTATTATCATGTCCAAAGTCTTCTATTTTATTAAAAAACAGATAAAATAAAAATTTAAAAATCTCCCTTCCTCAAGACTCTGGGTTCCCCTCTAGCTGCTTTCCTCAGCCAAGCTTCTTCACAGAGTATTACTCTCATGCCCTTCTCCTCATCTCTCATTCATCCTTCAACCTCACTGTGATCTGATTTTTCTTGAAACCACTTTCCCTTCAGTGACCAACAGTCCCTGCTAACCAATCTAATCGTACCTTCTTTGTTGTTATCTTAGGTCATCTCTGGTTTAATATTACTGACCATTCCCTACTTCAACTTTCCTCCTGTGGCCTCCTGGAGCCTACATCTTACAATGAATGCTCTTTCTCAAATCCCTCCTTTGGATCACCCAGCTCCCCGCTCCCTTGATCCGTCAATGTGTTTATCCCAGAGTTCCAGTTGTGACCATGTACTTGTTTTTCATGTACCTTTGTGCAAACCATTCACGACCACAGATTAACCGCTTCTTTCATGTTAGTAACTCCCAATCAGGCTCTTCAGACCAGACTTCTTCCTAAGTTCCACTCAAATCTCTCACAGGCTGATTATGATCCCCTGAACGGATCCACTGAATAGCAGATGCCTCCTTTCTCTCACCTTGCCACATTCAATCCATTATCAAATCCTGTATAGTCTAATACCAATATATCTCAAACACACCCACTTCTCTTCATCCCCTCTTCTACCATCCTAATTCAAGCCATCATCATTTCTTAGAATATGAAAAACCGAACAGACTCCATGCTTAATCTCCTCTCTATTCTCCATAAGGCAACAAGAATAAAATTTTAAAAACTAAACTCCTTTTAAAAAATTCAAGGTTGGGCTTCCCTGGTGGCGCAGTGGTTGAGAGTCCGCCTGCCGGTGCAGGGGACACGGGTTCGTTCCCCGGTCCGGGAAGATCCCACATGCCACGGAGCGGCTGGGCCCGTGAGCCATGGCCGCTGAGCCTGCGCGTCCGGAGCCTGTGCTCCGCAACGGGAGAGGCCACAACAGTAAGGGCCCGCGTACTGCAAAAAAAAAAAAAAAAAATTCAAGGTGTTCATAATATACAGAATAAAATCCACACTTCAAATCAGTCTCCAAGGTTCAGCCCCGTCTGGCCCCTGACTACTTCTCCTCCCTCATCTTGTACCACTCTCCTCTTTGCTCATACTCGGTCACAGGCCTTCTGTCATTTCTTTCTACTTCCTCATCACACTCTCTCCTATCCTGGGCCTTCGCAACTGTTCACTGTACCCAGAATACTCTCCCCTCTTGTTCTTTATATGGTAACTACTTCTCACCCTTCAGGTCTCAGCTGAAAAGTCACCCTCTGGGAGACGTTACCAGTCCTGACCAGTTACCTGATCTGAAGTAGTCTCCCCACCACCTTTATTTTCTAACTCAGCATCTAATGTTTCTTTCCCAACATATATTACAATTTACTTCCTGGAAGTCCTCTTCCAGACAGGAAGGGGGAAGGTGCTATCTTCTCCCTTTCCTCCTCCTTGCTGGTCAGAATGGAAATACAACGGCAGGAGCTCAAGCAACTCAATAAATATTTGTTGTTGAAATGAACTATTAACTGAACTGGTGGGTGAATTCTTTCACCATTAACATGTATAACTATCAACTCCATTGTTAAACAACATAGCGTGACACTCTTAAATTAGACCCTATTTTATTTGAACTATTCCTTCCTTCTTCATGACTTGTCAGAAACCTTTCTAAAAAGAAAGAACTCACAGTTTGGCAAACTGACAGAGATATATGGATAGACTTCAAAGATCTCAATGATCTTTACAACATGAATTAGTTCCACTTCTATACCACAGGTAGACTTTGTGTGCTCATTTTCTAGCATGAATAAACCATAATACAGGGTGCAGTTAATCAGAACGTCCCCAAGGTTATATGAGTCAGTAGTAAAGCTAGCAGTAAAGTCAGAACATTACATATTAAGAAGTCAGTTATAAAAGAAATTGCTTTTTTTAAGTTAAATTAATTTTTTAATACAGCAGGTTCTTATGAGTTACCTATTTTATACATATTAGTGTATATATGTCAATCCCAATCTCCCAGTTCATCCCACCACACACCCCCCAAAAGAAATTTCAATAAATGATTTCAATTAACAACCGGTCAACTAGCTGCTTACAGGACAGCTTTCAATAAATGCCTCTTGAATTAAACTAAAAGTACTGGAAAGAGATAAAAAGTAATATACAACAGTCTCTGTCTTAAGGGAAGATGAAGATCTAAGAAATCTAAAACCTGATGGGGAAAGTTCCAATGATCTCCATGATCTAGATTAGATCTAAGATCTAATGATCAAAGAACTGTAAGAATATAAGAGAATACCACCAGATAAGAAATAAGTAACTAATGAGTATTAGAACAGAACTGTTGTATAGTCAGTGGGGGGAGAGTTCTTTTCTAGCTGAAGTAGCCTGGCTTCACACAGGAGTAAGATTTAATACAGGGCTCCTCAAGGATGGAAAGATTTCAACATTGAGAATGGGGGTATCCAGTAGGTAAAGGACATAGAAAGAAAAAGAGGCCCCAAAGCAAACAGCAGGCAGAGCCAATTTGGCAGCAGTGTACAGACCAACTTAAGTGGGAATGATTATGGGGAAGATACTTGGAGCTTTAAATTTGGCTAGTTAACATTAGGAAGTCTGCCCGAATAGCCAAAGCAACCCTGAGAAAGAAAAATGGAGTTGGAGGAATCAGGTGCCCCAACTTCAAACTATACCACAAAGCTACCGTAATCAAGACAGTATGGTACTGGCACAAAAACAGAAATATAGATCAATGGTACAGGATAGAATTCCCAGAGATAAACACACGCACATATGGGCACCTAATTTACAATCAAGGAGGCAAGAACATACAGTGGAGAAAGGACAGCCTCTTCAATAAGTGATGCTGGGAAAACTGGACAGCTACAGGTAAAAGAATGAAATTAGAACATTACCTAACACCATACACAAAAATAAACTCCAAATGAATTAAGGACTTAAATGTAAGACCACACACTATAAAACTCTTAGAGGAAAACATAGGAAAAACACTCTTGGACATAAACCACAGCAAGATCTTTTTTGACCCACCTCCTAGAGTAATGGAAATAAAAACAAAAATAAACAAATGGGACTTAATGAGACTTAAAAGCTTTTGCCCAGCAAAGGAAACCATAAACAAGACAAAAAGACAACCCTCAGAATGGGAGAAAATATTTGCAAATGAAACAACGGACAAAGGATTAACCTCCAAAATATACAAACAGCTCATGGAGCTCAATATCAAAAAAAACAAACAATCCAGTTAAAAAATGGGCAGAAGATGTGAATAGACATTTCACCAAGGAAGACATTCAAGACTCCTGAAAAATAAATCTGGAGTCAGAATACAGGACAAATTTCAGGAATGGAGAGATTAGAGACAGAAAAATAATTAAGAAATTTTACCACGTTATGCCTGAATTATTGTTAATAAAGGTATAAACTATGTGAATAGAAACAGTAAGAGGGATGTGTGGGATTTGTGAGACAGTAAAATAGGACTTACGTGTTAAGTTGGGACTAGATGAACTTTATTGATACTCTCCTAAAAGATAATTACTTCTAGTATACACCTCAATCATTTGGCTTAAAAACCTCACAATTTCCCTTGCCCCTCACTCCCCTAAGAGTGCTTTTTCTCAGACATTTGCTGCCCCCCACCTACCATCCCCCAAACTGGCTTCTCCAACCACATAATATATTCCAGCCAAAACAAAGGACTATATTTCCTAGTTCCCTAGACAAACCAGGAAATTCCCAAACCAGTGACTGTTCATGCTATGTCGTCTTTAATGTCCTCTCCCTGTTCTACGTACCCAAAGTCTAGACCTTCTTCACACCCCCGGTCAATGCCACTTTTCCCACCAAGCTCTCTCAGAGGCCCCAACTCAAAGTAAGTGTTGTCTCCCAAGACTCTCCATTTTTCTCTGAAACACTTTTTTCAAAAAACCTTGCAATTGTTCCTTATCTCCTCTGGTAAACTATATACTCCCCATCGTAAACATACCCAATTTCTTTCTGTATTCCTTCCTTCTCTTTTCATAGGTACTTGAAGATCTTGATAAATAATATATGGCAACAGCATAGTATAATGGCTAAAAGCACAGACTCTGAAGACAGACTGTTTGAATCTGAATCTTAATACTGCCATTTATTAGCTATGTGACCATGAGCAAGTTACTGAATCTCTGTATGCTACGATATCTTTATGTATAAAATGGAGATAATAAGAGTAGATATTTCATAAAGTTGTCAGAGGACTTGGCTCAGAACAGTATAAGCATCATAAAAGTATCTATTAAATACAGTGGAAAAATACTGAATATTCTGTGATACATGAGTAAAGCTTTATTTATCTAAGGAAAGCAAAATGAAGCCAGTCTCTAGGTACTAAATAGGTATATACAAATTCTTCCTAAATCTTCTTATGTATGCCCTAAGGGTTAGCTGGGTCCTTTAAAATCTTCCCTATGTTAACAAATGGTTCTGTTTTAGTTTGACATTTCAATTTCTGAGAAAATATTTAGTTCAGCTTCCTGTGACAATAAGACACCTAATTGATCTTCTTGCCTCCAGTCTTACCCCCTTTAATCCATCCTCCCATGGCTCAGAGAGTATCTTTCTAAAATGCAGACCTAATGTTTTCCCACTGCTACAAACCCCCTCCATTCCATCCCCCTTAGGATAAAGTTTAAAATCCTTAGAGTCTCATACAAATTCCTCCAAATATGGCCCCTGACTAGTCTCCAGCTTCATCTCTCAACACTTTTTACCATAAAACCTAATCACCCGGTCACATCTCAAAAGCTTTTTGTATGTCATTCCTTTTGCTAAAACATCTCTCCATTAGTTTGCTAGGGCCACCATAACAAAATACCACAGACTGGGTAGCTTAAACAACAGAAGTTTATTTTCTCACAGTTCTGGAGGCTAGAAGTCCAAGACCAACATGTCAGCAACACTGGTTTCTCCTGAGGCTTGCAGATGGCTGCCTTCTCAATGTGTCCTCACATGGGGTTTTTTTTCCTATATGCACAAGTCCCTGGTGTCTTTTTGTGTCCAAAGTTGCTCTTCTTATAAGGTTACCAGTCAGAATGAATTATAACACACCTTAAAGGTCTCATTTTAACTTAATTACCTCTTTAAGGGCCCCATCTCCAAATACAGTCACATTCTGAGGTTATGGGGGCTAGGACTTCAACTTACAAATTTTGGAGAAACACAGTTCAGCCCACAACAACCCCTTCTCCTTTTCTTTAGCCAGGCTAATTCCTATCTGTTTTTCCAAGACTGGCCCAAGCCTTCCCATCCAGGCAGATTTCACTGCCCTGTCTCTGTGTTCCCATAGTACTTCTGCATGCTGCTCTCTGTATGCTGCTATCCCATTAACACACTATCCCAGTTGTCTCTTTCCTTCTTCAGACTGTATTCCTTAAGAGCAGAGACTAAATCTCTAGCACTTAGCACAGTGTCTGTTCCATTGAAGGTATTTACTAAGGATTTGATTATTTAGGGAAAGTAGAAGAACATGGACTTTGAAGAAAGGCAAGCGTGAGTTCAAATCCTGGCTATACCATTTACTTATCTTGTGGCTTTCGACAAGTCACTAAATGCTCACCTTCCATTCTACATAAGGTAGTTATAAAGATAAATGACTTAATTATAATAAAAGCATCCAGTTGTAGGGTTGGTACACAGTAGGTGCTCAATAAATGTTAGAGTACAGATTCTGGGATTGCCTGGGTTTGACACCCAATTCCACCACTTAGTAGCTGAATGACCTTGGGTATGTTAACTTATCCTCTGCTTCAGTTGCTTATCTATTAAAAACATCTCACACTGCTACTGTGAAGATAAGTTAATATAGGTAAAATATTTAGACGGGTATCTAACACTTAAAAGTACTATACAAATGTTTCCTATTATATGATCACTGCAGATCTGAACTAATATGACTGGAAATCATGAATAATTTAGTTCATTCAATTATGAAGTTATTTTAAATGTGAATATTACGTTAATGCCTCAGATTTCTTACCAACTAAACAGGATAGTAACTAAAGAGGTTCAAAAACTGGTATGGATGATATAAACAAAGATCAAAATAAACATGAAATAATATCATCTGCCTCATTCCTTATATTGGTGTTTAAACATATTTTGGGTATTGAAGTAAAAAATCTTAAGAAACAAGTTTTTCTACTCTTTGCGACTACAGATGTTAACCATTTGCAGTAGAGAATAACATTCCTTGGCTCATATTTTCAATTTCAGAACCAGTAAACCTTTGAACTGGAAAGATCTTTGAGATACAAGGCCAGTCCTATCATGGCTTGCATTAAGTAAACAGGTGGATTTGTAACAGGCTTTCAGGGTCTTAATGAGCAGCTCTGTGGAGGACGGGAATTACAAGCAGAGAGAATAACTGGTTCAAAAAGTACTAAAGCAGGGTTCATAAGTTATTCTAGATGTCCAAGGTATGTAGTAGGAACCAGTATTAGGAAATAACGCTGGAAAATGCTTTTTAATCATCCAACCTTTAAGGTCAGTAATTTCTGAAGTAAGTACAAGTTACCTGACCTGTAACTTTGAAGTAAGGCAGATCTAGGTATGAATCTCCACTTGTTACATAAACAAAGTTGAGCCTCAGATTATGCAACAGGGTTATTATAGTGATTAAGTGATCGAATGTACATACAGCTCATAACTGAGATGCCTGGCTGATTGAAAGTACTCAAATTTTTGTCTTTCTGACCCCCCTCACCCTAAGAAGAAAAATCTGCAAAATAATAAAACACTGTCTTTCATACAGTATGTGTTTGCTGAATGTCTGAGACTTGTTGAACATTACTTAATTTTAAAAACAGAAAGCTGGAATAACTGCTGAAATGACCAAGTGTCTTCAGCCCTGCCCTTTCTCCCCACCAAATGTCCTTCACAATTTCTTCGCAAGTGTCACTGCACCACCATTAACATGCTATTAACATAATGTAGCTTCCAATTCTACAGCAAAGATTTGAAGGTCAGGAAAAAATAATCATTGAAATAGATAAAACAAAACAAAACGAAACAAAACTGGAAGAGGCCATTTCATTTTATTCCTATGGGCCATTCTAGCTTGATGAATTTCCAGTGAAAAGTTAGTTTCTGACGCAGAAACTGCAGGTTTAAATAAAAGGTTCGTGGGCAAGTAACTGAGTTCACCGCTATTACAATGACCCAGAAATCTTTTAAGTGTTTAGGAGATTATCTTTACTCTGGTTCTAAAAGGACATCTGCCAATATCCATTATTTACGCTTGAAACTAAAGGCAACCGTCTTTCTTTTAAAAGACGTGCAGTGTCTGCCTCAAAATCAATCGCAAGAAAAGCCCAACTCAACACAGAAAGAGCTCTTTCCAATACCCTCTCGTCTCGCTCACATCACAGATGGCGACCAAGGCTTAAGGTTTAACGTCCAGACGCTAAAGCCGCTTATCGCTCAAGGATGGGGCACCAGGTGGGTGCTGTCCGGCAGAGGATGGGATGCTGCCAATCCTGAGAGGTGCAGCTGGGGTGCACCCCGAGGCCAGAGCCCAACGCCCAACACTTCGCACTTAAACTTGGGAAACCACCCGCTTTCCACCGCGGCGGGGAGTTGGTGGGGAGACGGACCCGGCGAGGACCCAGTCCTCCGGTACCCAGCTCAGGCTCCGGTGTCCGCGCGTGACATCCGAAGACCGGGAGGAGCGCGGGGTGGGGAGGTTCCTTTGCCTTCAAGGGAGGATGGCAAGGGCAAGTTCGAGTCGTGCGCGGGAAGGTTACTCACAGGAATGGTCCGGCGTCCTCCGTCCTTCGCACGCGCTTGCTCAGGGAGAAGCCTCTAAAGCGGCAGCAGCCTGAGAGGAGCAGCAGAAGCGGCCGCCGCTGTCAGTAACCGCCCGGGCGTGGCAGGAACGGACGGGCGATTTCACAACATCATCATTCGGCGACTTCGGTTTTGCAGCTACTCCAGGTCAATGACAGCCCCCACACATTTGGGGAAGAGAAGAGGAAACCCATTCTCCCAGCAGCCTGCACGGCACCAGCGCACGACCTGCTGGGGATTGTAGTTTCCTCTCGACCACGCCCCCTAACTCTGAAGGCCACGCCTCTCGCTGCTAGCCCTGGGGCGGGGGCGGGGCCGCGACCCTGGGTCCAGGGTGGGGCGAGCCCAGTGCCGGAGGGCTGCTGGGGTTTGGGGCAGAATTCCAGGCCCACAGTGCCAGACGGGTCGCGCCGCCCTCCTGGCTCCGCGGCTTGTGCCGTGAGCGGGCCTTGCGCGCTCGCTTTGCCGCTGGGCGGGCCTGGCGCCCGGGCCCCGCACCGCTGGCCGCCTGAGGAGAGCCGCTGGCCGCGGTCGCTGCCAGGGTAATGAGGGGAGGCTGGGCTGGGGAGGGGAATGGCTACGGGCTGGTGGCGAAGTGAGGGAGCGCGGCTCCGCCAGCGCGCGCCTACGGAAGCTGGAGGCTAGAACTCGCCTCCCCGCTTGCAGCCTGAACCCGGGAGGCCGACGGAGCCGTGGCGGGAGTCCGGCTCGGCGTGGCGAGCGGCCCCTGCGTGCCGCGCGGCTCCGGCTCGGCCCGGGGTGCCGGGCCGCGCGGCGGCCGAGGCACCTGCGTGCGGGGTAGGCGGTGCCTGCTGGGGTCTGCGGTGCCAGGTGCGCGGGGCCCAGCTGCCCGCGGCGCAACCCCCACCCCTGCTGTCACCTTTGGCCTCACTCACAGGCACGCGGAGTCTCCAGACCCGAGGTGCCCTCCGGCCCGGCTCTCTGTGCCGCCTTCTGCGAGCTCGCTGCAAAGTCCCCCAAAGCAGGACTCGGAAGGAAGCTTTTACGTAATTGAACGCTCAAGCCGCGTTTCGTCCTCGGTATTTAAGTTCAGCGTTGTGTTTTTCCCTCGTGGGTTTGTTATGTCGTGTACCTTTTTCTTCAGAACTCGATTGGGATTGGTGACAGCGCCTATCTAGGAGAGAGCCTGGCATACAGTAGGCGCTTAGTAAATATTTTTTGAAAGCCTGAGTCACGATGCTAAGTTTGGAAAATTCTACCGAGTTGTGTGTGGCTATAATTTTTAAGATTTTATGGGTTCCCAAGATAACTTTGAAAATTACAGTAATTTTAAAGCTCCGCAAAGAGAGTTAAATCTGGCTTTTTTGCATTCCCTGTAACAAGGGCCTCTGTTGGATGCTTAAATTAACTCAAAACCCGAGTTCTGTAATTTAGATGCGCCTTCCGATTGTCGCAGAAAGCGTTAACCTTTCAGATTAAAGCTTTCGGAGGAACCATCCTATTTTAGAACAAATTTAAATTATTTAGAAACCTTTATTCTAATTCGCTTTTTAGATATAAGTGCGAGGGACCACACTGATATACTTGTAAATACATTTAGAAATACAAGTCTCAAGTATGATTTTTTGAAAAGGGTTTATGTTCATACCTAGTGAAAGAGCATGCAGGAGAAGATTATGACGGCAGATCTATACCCCGCCCTTCAGCGACCCCCCCTCACCCCGTCTCTTAGCAGGGGCAGCTGCTGCCTTGACCTCAAAATGTCTCATAAAATTATCTCTTAATAGTCTGTCACATCTAAAGCAAAATCATCTGGGGTTAAGCCACGCACGTGGGCAACCCCTTTAGTACTGACAATTCTCACAGATTGTGTCCGCTTCTTATGAGTTTTTCTGAAAAATAGATAATGTAATGGAATTTAAAGGTTTTTTGTTGTTATTTAAGAAAGAACTTAACTGATATTACACGGAAAGAGCAAGAAACAAAGTCCTGAGAACCAGGAAATTCAGTTAATCACGACATCCCTGATCTTTCTGCTTGTAGAAATGTATGCTTCAAGTGGTCAGGGCCTTGTCTGCCTCGATCACTAGTGAGTGTCCCCAGTGCCCAGCACAGTGCCTGACCCATGGCAGCCATTCATTAAACACTTGTGGGATGAATACTTGACCGTTTCAGGTAACAGGGTAATTACTTTCTACATGCGTGTGGTTTCTTCATTTACTTGGATATTTCCTTAGAATAGATGACTAGAAGTGAGAATTTTACAGGGTCAAAAGGGACAAACGTTTTTATAGTTACCAAAACATTGCCAACTTACTTTCCAAATGAGTCCTACCATTTGGTACCTTTCAGAGCATCTTCTCAAGCTCTTATTGATAACAGTATTTGGTAGTTCTGAGCACTTTCAGATAAAGTATTTCATTGATCCGAATCACCCTGGAAAGTGAGCAGGGCAGGTTTTGCATTACCCCTTTTGTAACACAGCAAACACCAGTGCCTTAAATTGATGGTAATGAATGGCAGGTGACAAAAATAAACCATTTCGGGTGTTTTTCTTCTTCTCATTCTCTTCCTTTGGTTTGTAGTGAATATCCTGAATAAATTGACATCTTTTCTTAGCAATAAAATTGGATGCTGCTGTATAATATCTATGGTTTACAAAAGCTTTTTCTTTCTCATTTTGTTCAGATGTTTGCAGATGCCTTGATCAAACCTGGGGACTTCATTAAAATGAAATAATGAACCACAATTTAGGTGAAAGAGATACTGGGTAGGTGTAAGGGAATACCCAGCACTAGCAAGTTTCGAACATTGCCACCCTTTCTATTAGGAAAGATTTGGAAACTTGGTGGTGCTTTTGTAGCTCCTTGAATCTGAATAAGTTACTATTTTAAACCTCTGCATCTGTTGGAGCCTTCATAAACTATTGAGATTAATACTCCATCAGTGAAAGTGGAAGGAATTATTTGTATAATAATCTATATCTTTCCTATCTGTCAATAAATTCCAAGAAGAATGGAAATGAGAACTAAGATTCATAAGGTAAAAAATATTCAACCTACAGAAAATATTATTTTCACATGAAAACTGAAAAAAAAATCTTTTTTTAAACATGGCAAGAAGAAAATGTAATTAATTCCTACTCTGTTGCTAATCTTGACTCTTTCCCAAATTTGCTGGTCAGTGACCCTAGATGATTTAATAGGTAATTAATCGGATAAGGAAGCTTTGGAAGATTCAACGTTTACTTCTAAGTAGAACCATTGGAAATTCTTGGGCATCATTTGTATTAAAAGTGGGTCCAACATTGCCTTTCTGTATTGCTTTTACATTTGCTTAGGGTTCTGTATAAAAGTAGTATAGAAAAGATAAGGAAGAAGAGATGCAGGTTTATCGAGGCTTTGGAAATATTCAGAACCTCCTTTCAACTTCACTCTGCCTTTCTGTTGTGATGTCAGATCCCAAATAGTATTCAGTAAACAGAAATGCTCTGTAAGGACACCTTTCAGGAATGTCTGTAGTCCTTGTGTCAAGTAATAGCTGCCCCTATAGTGGTGGGTTTATGGCAACTAGATCTTTAAGGAATTTGTATGAAAATATAAGTTATTTTGCTTCTGTTTTTATACTAGGATATTTCTGTATCTTGAAGATAAAGCAGAAGTCTTCTTTGGAGTAGATGGATTTTTCCTCACTTTCTGTGAACTAAAGCGATTCAATGTCTCTTTTGGTAAGTTTTTGTAAGCATGGATCTAATTTTGTGTCATTAGAGTAATTAGATGTTAGTGCAAAGCCGTAATAGGCATACTCTGATGGAATATTCTTAGGCTCTGAGATGTTATTTTGATCTGAAAGACTTCTGGTCTTTAAAAATGAGTTAAATTATCATTGAGTTTTTGTCTCTTTAAAAAAGAGCTTCTCCTATACTTTTCTGATATACTCCTTCTATTCCTTTGTCCCGTACCCACTTTTTCTCATACATTTACTGTCCTTAGACATTACTCTTCCATCCAGTTAGCTATGCCTTATCCTTTAAATCTTTCAAAAATCCCTTTGACAAATTTCCATCTGACTAAAGGCAAGCAAAATAGTATGAAAAATAAGCCCCTTGTCTTAACAAGACAAGAAACATTAGGATCATTGTCTAATATGATGTATAGATACTAACATGGTTTTTGTTTATATTAAGTCCATGGTATCTACTCTAGATTAAGTAGTTTTAGGACTTTCATTGTGTCTTATGTAGAATATAATACGTTATTTGAATATTTGAATTATTAAAGCAGTGATCTTTTAAAAAGTGGTAGGTGCATTTGTATGATGATTTGTAATTTACAAATACTTTCGTATATTATATCTCTCTCAGTCTTCAAAATTGTAAGCAGGGCACGTGGTATAATCCTCATTTGGAGTTTGGCCCATGATTGCGAAGAATTAAGAGCCAGGGCTCAAACTCACATCTGCCAATCCACTCTATCACTTGCCAAGTCTGAGAGGCAGAAGAACTATGAAGTTAGGAGACTGTATTGTTAGTTATTTGGAAAATATATAATGCATTTACTTTATGTTTAAAGTAAAGTTTATCTACTTAAAAGGGGAGCTTTATATATCTGGAAAATACATTGAGGTGAAATATCTACCTCATTTTCTAAAGCAGGCATCAGCAAACTTTTTCTTTAGAGGGCCAGGTAGTATTTGTGTGCTATGTGATCTCTATTAAGTTACTCTTGTAAAAATCTGCCATAAGCAATATGTAAATAAATGCAAATGAATGTGCCTGTGTTTCCGTAAAATTTTATGCACTAAAACAGGTAGCGGGTCAGATTTGACTCGTGGACCATAGTTTGTTGACTCCTGCTCTAAAGGATTCCTTAAGATTAACAATTTTATGTCAATTTGTAGGTTGGATGAGATGTAAAAGGGCATTTGATAAATGGAGATACTGAGATTCAAAGGGCTGTGTGGTTGCCCAGGGCTTCCAAATTTGGGGGAAAGGACATCTAACTTAATCTATTATTTCATAATTATGGATTTTTTGAAAAATAGAATTTGATAGGGTCATTTATATTTGTTCAGTTTGTTAATAATTTTACTTTGTACTCTTCTTGCAATGAAATATTTTGAATCCTTTGAATCAAAACATTCTTGTTTTCTCCTCAGTGAGATATTTGTGTAACTGAGATAAAGTTAATGTTTTTGCTCATGAAGGATTCTTCCTCATTCAACTTTTACCTCTATTTGACAGCTAAGAAGTGGTGTTTTCAAAGGAGCAGCAGGAACAAAATTCCAGACTCCCAGAAAGAAAGCAGGTGTTCAACATAAACCTTGTTGTTTGCATAGACAGTTTAGGCACACCATGATCCATTCTTACCGGGGAATGGTGGGAACCCTCCCAAAATCTGAGTTCCTAGATACCAGCCAAGGGTCAACCTTGCAAATAGGCCTTTCCAAGGAGAGCAGTTTTAGGTCTGCTAACCCTTTCCCACACAATAGTATGAATGATTATTGTGAAAGATTCAGGGCAAATGTTGGAAAATATATGTAAGTACCAAATATAATATATAAATGATGTAACTGGTGGCTATTTTTTATATGAACAACAGTATTAAGTATCTTCAAAAACTTTTATTGTAAATTTTATTCACCCTACACAAACCAATAGAAACTTTGCAAAGGAAATGATTCTACAGCTATCTTGACACTGTTAGCTCCTGTTCTACAGGGGCGAGTTTTACATAAAACGGTGGGGATATATGTCAAATTATTGTGGTAGGATTGATATGTACAGACTGTAGGAATTCAACTTAATCAGTAATTTAGGCTAACTGGGAAAATGATTAGTTTGATTAATGAGAAATTCTGGCATATTTTAAGCTAAAGGAAGTTTGATTACTTTAAGTAAGTGACTGCAAAATAGACTTGTCTTAAAGACTTATTTGATATACTTTAATGTTCATATAAAAATGAATGTTCATGAGATGCTTGAAAATAATTAAAAGTCTCTTTCATACAACTTGTTTATACTTTTCTTTTGACATACCTTTTCTTCCTAAATAAGTATAACATCAGCTTCACACCACTAACATGTGTAGGTGTTACATTTCTTTATTGACAATATGTGATAACAGAACACTGAGTTGAAATGCAGGAAAATGTAAATTGTGATAATGGAACTAAGTCTCTTAATTTGATTTGAGTTGGTTAGAGATGTTTATCACCTTACGAAACAAAATTGGTTCCAAATATTGATATACTCAATGTGTGGTTTAATGTGGATAAACATGGTTCCCACACTTAAGGGAAAAAGAAAATCTGAGGATCAAGATAAAAATAATATGATGAGCAGAATAAATCTCTAGCTCAATATTCAGAAAAGCACTGCAAAGATTACGAAAGGGTTAAAAATTAGCACCAGCAGTAAAAATGAATTGATATTATTACCTCCAGGGTAGAGGGCAAGAATCAGAGATGGCGCCAAGTAAAATTATAGCAGTTATGAAATTTGTCCTCTGCATACCCAGCTGCTTCTCTGTTCTCTCCCATACTGTCAACCTCCACAGTATGAATCCTGGCTCCAGTTCAAGTTCCTGCACGTTGCCCTTTCTCTCTGGTCCTCACCCCAGTCAACAGACTTTTTTGTATCCACATGCCACCCTTACTTATCTTGTGACTTATTTTTCACTTATTTAGTATATTTCTGAATTTACAGGATTGTTTCTGCACTTCACGAACACAAGTTGAATCACTCAGACCTGAAAAACAGTCTGAAACCAGTGCCCATCAAAACTTGGTAAGAAAATGGTTAAGTACAATTAACTCCTCTTTTGCCTTCTGTGACACCATTTTACAGAATATAATTTCTGGTTCTCCTATATCTCTTTTTCTTTACTTCTTTCTTCTTTCACTTTTCTTCTTTTACTGTTTCTTCTTCCTCTACATAAGCTATTCTCCAGAAGTCTATAATTGGCCTCTGCTCTTCTGCCTCAACAGACTCTCCCTAAGCAGTCTCACTGGCTCCTGTGGTTTCAGTTGCTCAGATTTCAGATTGTCTGGAGCTACCTGAGGTTTTCCTTTAGGTTGTGAGGGACCCTGTCATCAGGTAGGACTGATGATTCTTAAGTTTTTACCTGCAACTTTGGACTCTTTCCTGGGCACCAGATGTGTCTGTAGAATTCCTCTGGTTAGAATTTCAAAGGCATCTCTGTGCAGTTTGAGTAAAACCTTAATCTCTCAAAACTTCACTGACCTACTGAATTTCCTGCTTTGGCAAATGAAAATCCATCTACTAAATCACCCTAACTAGAAACTTTGGAGTTATCCTCACACTGCCTCTTCCTCTGCCCTCACATCTAGTTACACACCAAGTCTTACGGATCTGTCTCTGAAATGCCCTTGAGTCCATCCCCTCCTTCACCTGATCACTGCTACTACTCAAATCTCATCATCTCTCACCTGGACTATTGCAGATAAACACATTGCCGCTAGTATCCTAGACACACATATAACCTCCTCTCCCACTCAGATCAGTATTCAACACTGTTACCAATACAGGCCTGTTTGTGCCACTTTCCAGCTTTAAAATTGCCATTGGTTTCCTAAAGTGTATGGGATAAAGCCTAAACTTGTTAGTGTTTTATAAGGACTCTTAATGGTATGGAATATGTCTAATGTTTGAGTTTCATTTATTGCTACTGAGTCTTAGCACATACTTTTATTTCTGCTTGAAATACCCCTCTAAAATTCTTCCTCGTGCTTAAAGAGTTGGCTCAAATATCACATCTCTGAAGCCTTTGCTCTTGTACCTTTAATTCTATTATGGTCCTACAGATCTTAGACATCCTCATAAAATGGCATTTACTATATTATCTCGCAATGATTGATGTATATGTCTCTCCACGTGATCCCCATAAAATAGGCATCCTGTTTTTTGTATCTTTATCATCCTTGGGCAATGCCTGATGTATTAAATAATATTTAAAGAAACATGCTGAGAAGTAAATATTTCTCTGGGATTTTCCCCTCTAAATCTCTTAATTTTCATTTTATATTATAATTCTTTCTATAAAATAGAACCTGCCTTGCAGATACCTTAGTCCTACAAAATAGAGTAATCCCAGTTAATCCTATTTATAAATTTATTCTGACCTTATCTTCAATTGTCATTATTTTTGTCATTTCACTTTTTACTCACTAATACTGTAAAGTCTTCTAGTTATGTACCTTGTTGTACAATAGGATATAGTATCCAATCCTAGTTTTCATTCAAGTATTATCCTTCAGACAGGTAGTGTTTAGAAAGTAAAGTGTCTGTTGTTGACTCCTTGCTGTTACCAAGAGAGAGGCCTAGAACTCAGGAAATTTCCACAAGTGCTGCTCTTTTTGTGGGAGGGGTTATTGTGCTAGGTACACATAACATAAAATTTACCATCTTAACCATTTTAAAGTGTACAGTTCAGTGGCATCAAATACATTCATAATATTGTACAACCATCACCACCATTCACCTCTGTAACTCTTTTCATCTTGTAAAACTGAAACTCTGTACCTATTAAACGGTAGCTCCTCCTTCCCTTATAATTCCCCTGCCTCTTGGAAACCACAATTCTACTTTCTGTCTCTGATCTTTGACTACTCTAAGTACCAGTATAAGTGGAATCATACTGTATTTGTTATTTTGTGACTGAGATTTTTCACTTAGCATAATGTCCTCAAGGTTCACTAGTGTTGCAGCATACTGCAGAATTTCCTTACTTTTTAAGGTTGAATAATATTCCATTATATGTATATACTAATTTTCCTTATTCATTCATCTGTTGGTGGACACTTGGGTTGCATCCACATTGTAGCTATTGTGAATAGTGCTGCTGTGAACATAGGAGTACAAATATCTCTTTGAGACCCTGATTTCAATTCTTTTAGGTATATAACCAGAAGCGGAATTGCTGGATCCTATGGTAATTCTATTTAAATTTTTTGAGGAATGACCATACTGTTTTCAACAGTGGCTGTACCATTTTACATTCCCACCAGCAGAGCACAAGAGTTCCAGTTTCTCTACATCCTCTCCAATACTCATTTTTTGCTTTTTTGATAACAGCCATCATAAAGGGTGTGAGGTGTTATCTCATGGTAGTTTTGATTTGCATTTCCCTAATGATTAGTGATGTTGAGCATTTTTTCATGTGTTTATTGACCACATACATGTATTCTGTGGAGAAATGTCTATTCAAGTCCTTTGCCCATTTTTGAATTGGGTTGTTTTTTGTTGTTGAATTTTAGTTCTCTCTATATTCTGGGTATTAACATCTTATCAGAAGTATGACCTACAAATATTTTCTTGATCCATTTTGAGTTAATTTTTGTATAGGTAAGGGTCCAACTTCATTCTTTTGCATCTGGATATCCAATTTTCTCAGCACCATTTGTTGAAAATACTGTCCTAGCTCCATTGAATGGTCTTGGCACACTTGTCAAAAGTCATTTGACCATATATGTGAGGGTTTATTTCTGGGCTCTTTATTCTGTTCTCTTGCTCTATATGTCTGTCTTTGTGTCAACACCACACTGTTTTAATTACTGTAACTTTGTAGTAAGTTTTGAAATCAGGAAGAGTGAGTCCTCCAATTTTGTTCCTTTTTCAACATTGTTTTTGCTATTCAGGATCCCTTGAGATTTTAATAATATTAGGTCTTCCAATCTTTGAACATGAGTTATGTTTCCATTCAGTTATGTCTTCTTTAATTTCTCTCAGCAATGTTTTGTAGTTTCCATTGTACAAGTCTTTCACTGCCTTGGTTAAGTTAATTTCTAAGTATTTTATTCTTTTTGGTGCTATTGTAAATGGTATTGTTTTCATGAGTTTTTTCTCACATTATTCATTAACCAGGTCTTTTGAATTTTTAGTTCATAAAGTTATTAAAAAGTTGGACAAGGACAAGGACCCTGCCATGATTTTTGCTTTCTAATTCTCTAACTAGTCATGAAATCAAAAAGAGAAGTGAGGTTAGTTTTAAGATGATTTACTCTTAGTAAACCTATATTGTCTTCTTGTGATTACCATGTTGTTTTCTTAAGTGTCCATAACTCATTTGTGTAGTGATTTGATACCAGACCTTACTGGGCAACAGCATCAAGCTTGCCCCTTTATGCTTTTTTCCCTTTTTTGAAAATTGAGTCAATGTTTGACTATTTCCATTTGGGTTTCTCATCTGAGTTTTACTATATTTTCAGACTTAATATCCTAGATGTAATTGTCTTTGGTTTGGAGGTTTGAACCTATTTAAAACAACCTGTTTTGAGCTTCAGCTACTTAATTACAACCTAAGTGCTTCTAGTTTAAAGAAGACTATTTCCCTAATGGAGTTGATGGAAGCAAAGTAGAGGTTGATTAGTCTTATTTCAATCCATCATCTGGTAACCTGATGCCATTTTTTTCAAGCAGTGAACTGTAAGCCTCAGTTCATTCTGCGCTGTAGCCTTCCTGACAGACTTATATCTTATCACGTTAAACATTTTTTAAACTGCTGTATGCTCTTCTTTCTCTCTCTTATATGTGTTCTTTAAATCTGAGTTTAAGACTACTTGTTCTAAAGAAATTGAATTGATTTATTTAGATTTCTTTCTTCATTGGGATTATTTCCAGTCGTATGGTAGAATTTCTTTTTGTAGCCTTTCATCCCTTTTGCAGATTATTCACCTTTTACCATGAGCTTACAATTATATTTTTCTGCGCTCTTAAAAGCTTGGGGAACACGTAGAATCAAATGTAAAAAATAGTTAGCAGAATTCCTAGTACATAGTAATGTCATTCCTAACTCCCTTCTTCCTTCTCTTTACCTTGGAGGTAGTAACAAGATTCTTGCCACCTGCTGGTGCCTGTAAAGGTTGCTAAGTGCCTTTGGAGTACTGGTGTCCTTTTAGAGATCCTCATGGCTATCATATGATGCCAGTGGTGTTGGCCTCTTCTTTCTCCTGTGTGCATGTTATTTCAGTGCCACTGGGATCTGGTGCAGACCTAGCACTCTGACTCCATAGTATCCCGTGAAAGGCCATAGTGGTACATGGTCATTAACTCAGGACTTCGGTACCCTATCCTGTTCTCCCATCTCTTGAGGCTTATTTTTCTTTCTGACCTCCCTTCTGATTCATTTCATCTTTGAAAAACTTCTTCAGCTTCTTTTAATAGGTTTTAGTATGGAAATTGTTCCTTGACTGTTAACACCTCCAGACTGTTAACAGCACCAGAATAGAATATTCCTCATAGGTCATTTCATTTCTTCCCTTGATATATTTATTAGATACCCTGAAGAGTCAACAGCCATTCTTGGCAACTCCTAAGAATGCTTCCTGGGAATTGTGCTGGAAAGTATTCTTCACTACCTGTAAATCTGTGTTTCTAGCCGTCTCCCCCTTCACAGGCTGATAGCTTTATAACTAGCATTCCCTTATTAGCTGTTGTAAATACTTTTTGGATCTTAAAACAGTCTCTTAAGCCACCTTTTCAGTGCCTTCCTAATGAGCACTTGTGTGTTTGAAAAGACAATATCAGTATTTTACATTGGAGTAGGGGACCAAATTGGGGCACCAAAAAGTTTATACCTATTTTGTTTTCATATTTTTAAAACAATGCAGGTTGATGAGCCAACCCTCTCCTTGTTGCCTCCATCCACTAGAGCCAGTGAAGTGATCTGTTCCACCAACGTTTCTCACTATGAACTCCAAGTGGAAATAGGTAATCATTCTGGATTGCATATAATTGACTCATCATTGTTAGAAATGAAATTGATGACAAAAAGATTACTTTGTAAGCAGGTCTCTCTTGTTACCCACAGCATAAAACTAAATGTTAATTGTGTCAGTCAAACGGATCTGTTAATTTTATCTGTCCTAAAACAGTAGCCCAGATTTTTTTCAAGATTACCTTCTAGAATTTTTACTTTTTCACTGAAGTACTTGTAGAGGAGGAAGACACTAAATAATCTAAACATTTGTTATTTGTATCTTTATTGTGGGGAACTTCTGATCATTTGTCTGATTTAAACCAAATCATGTAAATCTTTTCATTTACAGTCCTTTAACCAAATTACTTTCTTTTAACTTAAAACCTTGCCTAAAATCCCATTCATAGTAGAAACTTTTTTCAGTTAAGTTTGGAACTGGCTGAGTTATTGTTTATAGCCTTATACCTGTGAAAAGTTGCTCTGAGTATTCAGAAACATCTCTTAAATAATACAAAGAGATAACTATCTTAGGTGCTAGGAATATAAAGCCATGTAAAACACTTGAGGAGTTCACATCCTCTCTGGGAAGACGAACATGAAAGATAACTTTGTCTTATGCACTGGAAGGTACTATAGTAGAGATGTGCTAAGTGTTATGGGAACAGAGAAGATGGAGCGTTCACCTGTGCATCTCGACTCTTCTAGGAATCAAGGAAGATAGCAAAAAGGGGCTGGATCCTGAAGCATGAGGAAAAGTTTACTAAATATTCTAGTCAGGGTTTTTATTCAAACAACAAAAAACAGTCCTGACTACTTAAACTAAAAGAATTTTTTGAACAATTTTGCTAACTCACAGAATCATTGGCTAAAGAAATGGGCTTGGAAGAAACCCAGAGAAACTATGTGACTAGAACCATAGCCTGAGTCACAGCATAAGAGCAGCCTAGTTAATGTACGCTAGTAGGGTACTTTAACCCCACTAGATGGTGTTGGACCTCACTGGTGAGTTCCAACTTAACTGAAAAAAGTTTCTACTAAAAATGGGATTTTAGATAAGTTTTAAGTGTGAGTTCTGACTTCCTCTGCTTCTTTTGTCACTCACTTCATCCTCCAATTGACCAAGCTTATGTCATTGACCCTCCCATGCCCAGGTCAAGGTGACCAAAAGAAAAATAAGGATTTGACCTTTTCTAAAATAGCACTGATGGAAAATGCCCCCAAATTAGAAAGGACTTTTCAGATGGTGTCAATCCAAAAAAGGTAAAAAAATAATTACTCCAATAGGTGACTGAGGAAGGACTATCCCATAGCTGCTCTGTGCCTAGACTCAGGAACATAGGGAGAGTAGGCAGTAGGAGTAGATAAATCTGAAAAAGGAGGCTTGGAACACATTGTGAAAGATCTCATATGGGGTATATATATAGAAGTTCAGACTCTCTCTGTCAGCCCCGCAACGTACCAACTTCATTACTCAGTGGATTGAAGGAAAGGTTTGGAATTTATCGTCTCTACCAGAGAGACATTGTGGAATAGTGATGATGATCATAATAGCATCTAATCGGCATCAGGCTGAACATATTATATGTATTTTTTCATTTCACCCCTTTAGCCCTCCCATTTTGCAGATGAGGATACTGAGGCTCTGAGAATTTAAGTAATAGTCATACAGTTAGTGATTTGAAAGCAAACTGTTGTGACTCTAAGGTCTAAGCTCTCAGCTGCTGCACTGTAGTACCTTTCTTTTGATAAAATGTTGAATTTAGAAGGACAACTGGCAGCAGTTCCAGGCAGCAATCTGGAAGATATAGTATATCAGGGATTTACAGCCAGAAGTGTATCATCCTCATCACCTGAGTCTTTTTAAAACATTGCAGTGCCTATATCCCATCACAGACCTCCTGAATCAAAATTTCTGGTGAATGGGAACTAGGCACAGGCTTTTGAAGTAGTTCCATCAGTAGTTTTGGTGCATGTCCTGATCGAGAATGCAGGGCATAGTGAGGAAGTCACTGCATCTATCCAGAGAACAAGGACAGGACTTGAGCTAAGGCAAGTGATGCTTGTCACTGGGGAGGAAGGGATGAATTTCAGATTAACTGCATTTCAACAATGAAAGTGACAGAATTTGGTGACTGTGGAGAGAGGGAGGAAACTAACATGTATTAGGTGTCTATTAATAGATTACCATTCTAGGTGTTTTTAGTTAAAAACTGACAACACCAAATGCTGGTGAGTATGTCAAGTAACTGCAGTACTTATACGTGGCTTGTGGGAATGCAAAGAGGTTCAGCCAGTTTCAAAAACAGTTTGACAACTTCTTATAATAAACGTACATGACCTAGCAATCCCACTTGCAGGTATTTGCCAAAGAGAAATGAAAACATATGTCTACTTAAAGAATGGTTTTGGCAGCTTTATTTGTAGTCACAAAAAACTGAAAGCAACCGAAGTTTATCAATTTATGAATAGATAAAAATAAATTGTGGTATATACATATAATGGATTATTACTCTGCAATAGAGAGAAATTAACTACTGAAACACGGAAGAATCTCAAAAGCATTATGCTCAGTGAAAGAAGCCAGACACAAAAAACTGTACTCCCTATGATACTATTTACATGACAAACAAAAATCACATCAGTGGTTGCCAGAGACTGGGAGTAGGGGATTGCTGAGTAACATTCCATTGTTTGAATGTAACAATTTGTTTATCAAGTCACAATACTAACCATTACAATAGGTGTGTAATGGTATATTGTGTTTAATTCCTACTCCTCTATTTTGAGCATCTTTTCATGTGCTTGTTGGCCACTTCTGTGTCTTCTTTTGTGGCTTACCTATTTAGTCTGCCTAATTTTTAGTTGGGATGTTTGTCATTTATTATAGAGCTATAAGAGTTCTTTATATAGTACTCTGTGTGTAAGTCTTGTCAGATATAAATATTGTTAATACTTTCAATCAGTGGCTTGCCTTCTCATTTTCTTAACAGTGTTTTCTTGAAGAGCCAAAATTTTTAATTTTGATGAAGTCCAGATTATCAGTTTTTTCCTTTGGTCATTAACACAAGTTTTACGTCTGATTATAGGAAGAGGATTTGACAACTTGACTTCTGTCCATCTTGCACGTCATACTCCTACAGGAACACTGGTCACTGTAAAAATTACAAATCTGGAAAACTGCACTGAAGAACGCCTGAAAGCTTTACAGGTAACAATACAAAAAAAAAAATAGATACATTTAATTTAATGTCAATTTGAGGAGATTACACCTATAAGAATTTTTTTTTTCACAAATTAGTAGTTCTGTTAGAGAAGGGTAGATTTCTTTCTTCTAATAAACATGCAATTACAGAATTGGAAAGAATCCTTGGAAGCCAGATCCATGAAAGAGCAAATATATTCAAACTTTGGTAACTACTATAAGTTCCTTCAAATGAATATCATATTTGGAACACTGGTCTGGAATTTATTTAAATACCCCTCGTCAGTCCAGTCACAAATAATCGTATAGGGAAATAGAAAAAACAAAAAGCAAACAGTTTCCTTTTCATCCAGCTAAGTAAAACTAGCTTCTGAATTGATAAATTTTAACAGATTGCATTTCAGGAATATTATAATACCATTTCAATTGTCACTAATCATTTTTGATATAAAGAGGGGAAGGATTTTGTTTTGATATTATCCCAATTTTTTAACTATTTATATGTGCACATGTATATTGCACAGAAGAAGACTGGAAGAAATTACACTGAAATGTTAACAGTGGTTCTATGATTTAATGTTAGAAGTGACTTTTATACTCATATTTTAATGTATTTTTTAAATGTTTTTATCATAAGAACACAGTATAGTTATTGACTGTGACCTCTGGAGTCAGACTGTCTAATAAGTTCACATCCTACTTTCATTAATTATGTGCTTTTGGACAAGTTTTCTAACTTGTTTCTAAGTATCCTCTTCTGTAAAATGGGAATTATAACGTCACATACTTTGTGTAGTGGTTGTGAGATTTCAAGACATGATAGCACTAAGACCAGTGCGTAGTCCTAATAAGCTCCATTATTGGTACTAATAAGCTGCCACTACTGCTGTTATCTTCATAATGAGGAAAAAGGTTGGGTTTTTTTGTTTTGTTTTGTTTTATTATTTAAATCCACTTTATTGTTATTTACTTTTCCCTTCTTTTTTTTAACATCTTTATTGGAGTATAATTTCTTTACACTGGTGTGTTAGTTTCTGCTTTATAACAACGTGGATCAGCTAAAAAAGTTGTTTTTAAATGTCTTGTCTCTGTGTTTCTATACTAGAAAGCAGTGATTCTATCCCACTTTTTCCGGCATCCCAATATTACAACTTACTGGACTGTTTTCACTGTTGGCAGCTGGCTTTGGGTTATTTCTCCTTTTATGGCCTATGGTAAGAAAACTCATTTTAGGTAAAATAATTCATGGTTTGGCCTGGATGCTATAATTAAGGATGAGTATGATCTTAGATTTATGATTCACTGCTTTTAATTTATAAATCTGATGGCTAATTCTAGATTTCATGATATATTTTTATATCTGGTTCATGTTGAATTTTAGTGTTCAGAAAAAAAAGTAGAATGGGTCTCATGATCATTGAAACCACCACTGACTGCTTCTCCAAGAAGTCAATCCTTTGAACAAGCTGTCTTTTTCCCTTCAGTTTCCTTCCTCTTTCTCAGTGGAGAGCTGCTGTTATTCTTCAAGCAAAAGTAGTTTTTCTGCTTGTGCCCACCATCCCTATCCTTGTTTCTCTGCATTGTAAACTTATTTCACTGTATTGTAAACATCTGTGTGTGTACCTGTCTCCTTCACTGGATTTGAGCTTCTTGAGGGCAGGATCATGTATGTATTTTTCATTTTGGTATCCCCAGGTGCTCATAAAATACCTAACACAAGTAGTGTTCAGTAGGTGTGTTGAATAAATAAATGAATGGATTCTAGAGCTTTGATTTTTAGGATAGCTTTTGTGAATTGCCTGTGGATTTAAAATATATATGTTCTCACACAGTATGTATTTTTTTAGTAATATTGAATATTGTTAATTCACTTTCCTAATCTCTAGCATGTCATTAGAAAAGTCTTTTTAAAGATTGGTGAAGGAAAATTACTTTGGCATAAGAAAGTGGTTAGACTCTAAAATGTAACGCGTGTGCATGCGAGCGTGTGTGTGTATGTGTGTGTGTGTGTTTATGGTTGATAAGAACATTTAAAACATAGCTAGAAGCAAAATCACTTTCAGTGTTCATCTGAAGATTTTAGGGGTTTCTTTCAGGTTCAGCAAGTCAACTCTTGAGGACTTACTTTCCTGAAGGAATGAGTGAAACTTTAATAAGAAACATTCTCTTTGGAGCAGTGAGAGGGTTGAACTATCTGCATCAAAATGGCTGCATTCACAGGTATTTACTTATTTGTATTTTACAGAGTGAAAGAATTTGAGAGGAAGAAGTCTTTTAGGGAGATTTTAGGAAGGAGCAATTGAGTATTAGAATGGAGGATAGGAAACTTGCAAATGAAAATTGAGGGAGGAAGGGACCAGTAGGTATAGTAGATGCTTACATTTTATAGTTCATTTACCAGAAATGTTCAGACCACCTCCTCTGTGCCAACTGCTGTGCTCCGTGCTGGGATGGAGTGCCTGTCCTCGCACAGCTCAAGTCCCAATAATGAGGGTTACAAGAACCTATCGGTTTGGGGTATAAGCTGTGGAGAGTGGGATCCTAGTTAACGCTTGTGTTTTGTTTTTTCCTTAAGCAAATGAAGAGCTGCTTTATCTGCTTTTCAGTTGTATGTCATGTTTATATCATATACAGATTGTAACTAAACCTTTGATTTCTTAAGTGTTCTGTAGCACTTTGAGATTATCATACTAAATATCAGTTCTCTTGTTGCCAAACTGTAGGTGCAGAAGTAATTGGCTGAATGTTAAAAACAGTGCTGTTCGAAGATACATTGGGAATTTGTTTTCCTTTTTAATTATGTTGCTTTTAAATAAGCTTGTTTTCTTATTGTTTATTTCACCTCAAAGCTTTTTTCTTACTGTTTGTTGTTTCTTAGCAGCATTCTGGTTAACTGAGGATTTCTAGCAGACAGTTTTCTAATTAACCAAGGTTTTATTATACTTTACCAGACTATTGGCCATCCTGCTCTATTAGTTTCCAGTTTCCGTGTTTAGGATGAAAAACAAGGCTCTTTTATAATTTATTTGATGAAGGAAATTTTTACATTAAACATATCTTTATAAGTTTTGTTAATACCATGAGAGGCTATCTTTTATTGGATAATATTGCATTTAACTTTAAATTATAACTTCTAAGGAGTATTTAATTTCCAAGGGAATACATGGATTTATTCTGACCAGATTTTTATCCTTTCTTCATTGGCCAATTTCTTAGTATTTAGGATTGTTTCTTTTTGTTCTAGGAGTATTAAAGCCAGCCATATCCTCATTTCTGGTGATGGCCTAGTGACCCTCTCTGGCCTGTCCCATCTGCATAGTTTGGTTAAGCACGGACAGAAGCATAGGGCTGTGTATGATTTCCCACAGTTCAGCACATCAGTGCAGCCGTGGCTGAGTCCAGAACTACTGAGACAGGTCAGGTGTGGCCATTGCATTGGGTTGTCTATGCGTCTTAAGTGTCTTCTGAGTTTGACTAAAGGACAGTTGTGCCCTTATATTTGGATTGATGAAAGGCCTACTGCAAGACTTTTTTTATTCTTTCTTGTCAAAATTATTATGTTAGGAATTTTTAAATGTATACCAAATATTAGGTATATCTTGATTTCTCATGAGTTTTTTCCATTATTATTCACCACCCTTTATCAAAAAAGTATATGTATGTAACTTTTTAAAGGGTATTTACAGTAAAGGACTTCAAATTAATTGTTCTACAGGATTTACATGGATATAATGTAAAGTCAGATATTTACAGCGTTGGGATTACAGCATGTGAATTGGCCAGTGGGCAGGTACCTTTCCAGGACATGCACAGGACTCAGGTAAATGCTTCTAAAATCCCTGAACTACTTTCCTTTCATAAGATCCCTTACATTCTAGATAATTTCTTTTAAACATCTTTGCTGTAGACTCTTAGAACCTTTATTGTTGTTGTTATTGCTTTAATATTTTGCCTGAAAATGACTGAAGGAAATTTTTCTTTCTTTTAGATGTTGTTACAGAAACTGAAAGGTCCTCCTTATAGCCCATTGGATATCAGTATTTTCCCTCAGTCAGAATCCAGAATGAAAAATTCCCGATCAGGTGTAGACTCTGGGATTGGAGAAAGTGTACATGTCTCCTCCAGTGGAACTCGCACAGTAAATAGTGACAGATTGCAAACACCGCCCTCCAAAACATTCTCTCCTGCCTTCCTTAGCTTGGTACAGCTCTGTTTGCAGCAAGATCCTGAGAAAAGGTAATATAGGTCACTTCTAAATAGCATAAAACATCTGTGTCTTGTATTTTATAGAAGTTTTGTGATATTTCCTTCTTGCCAAATTCAAATCTTTCATCAGTCTATTCATCAAAAAACTATACAGTAGCCTAATCCAGGAAATACCAATGCTAAAAACAAGTGGAGACAATGAGCAAATGGGAAGAATAGATTAGAAGTCAGAAGACTTGGGCTTCAGTCTCAGCTGTGTCATTTCCTAACCAAGTCACCTTGTAAAAATCAGTTAATCTTTGTGGACGTTAATTACTGCACTTATGTTAAGACATTTTAGAAACTTCCAAGCAGTACAAGAGTGTTAGTTGCTGGTATTACAATAATTATTATCACAGATAACTAATGCGTTAGCATTTTGGAAATAAGGTGTGTGTCTTTTTAATCTTTTTTAAGACCCTTAATGCATAGTATAGTTCCTTATAATTAGTAAGTGCCTAATAAATGTTAAGTCACAGACTAATTGAAGGTTATCTCTAGAATTAATTCTTCTCATTAGTTAAGGTTGAAGCTAAGAATTGGGCTTCCTTACATATATTTTTTCCTTTTAACTTTTGTGTATTGAGTTTTATAGCTCTAAACCTAAGTTCTAACATAGTTTACACCAAAAAAATCTACATTCTAATATGAGGTCTTTTTTAAAATAATTTTTTCAAAAAAATTTCAGGCCATCAGCAAGCAGTTTATTATCCCATGTTTTCTTCAAACAGGTGAGCTGATCTATCTTTGTTGTTTAGATGTTTTTTAATACTATTAAAAAGTCACATCATTTTGTTGGCTTAATGAGACAGTTTGGTTACTAAGATTCTTAATAATTTTCTTATAAGGTAAAGTTAAAAAGAAAACGTTTTTGGTAGTTTAATTATAGACTTTCTAAAATATTTCCATTCTGCGAAACAAAATGAGTAAAGACAAACGGAATATCATCATGTGTTACTTTATCCTCAGCTTATATTTTGATTAACGTAGAGACATTTTATTTTTCTATATTGGCTAGAAATGATGTATGGGCAAAATAATTCTGATAAAAGTCAGTTTATTTGGCTGTTACTTCTTCTTGTTTTTGGATGACCAGAATCAAAGGCATGTTTAAGTGAAAATACCTAAAAACAATTTAAACACATTTAACATGATTTCTTTAAAAGTTATTTTTTACTAAATAAAACTAATGTATTGAATTTATGTACCAACAGCCTTATTTTGAGTTTCTTTAACAGATGAAGGAAGAAAGCCAGAGTTCAATACTTTCACTGTTGCCTCCTGCTTGTCACAGGCCATCAACAGCACCACCTCCAGTGTCACCTTGGACTGAGCCGGAATGGGATTTTCCTGATGAAAAAGATTCAAACTGGGAATTCTAGGGCTGCCAAACCCTTTTATGTCCTATATACTTGACACTTTCTCCCTGCTGCTTTTTCTTCTGTATTGCTAGGTACAAATACTAGAATTATACTTGAAAATACAGTTGGTGCACTGGAGAATCTATCATTTAAAACCACTCTGTTCAAAGGAGCATGAGGTTATAGCCCCTTTGGTTAGCTCAGAGTGCTATTATAACTCCAGGGAAACTTTGGAATTATTAATCTAACTACATTTAGTGTCATCTGTTCTCAAAATTTTTTCCCAAGCTGTGACTAACTCTTCTTTTTGATCTCTCAGTATAATTTTTGAGCCAGTTAAATTTTTCAGCATTTTGCTGCCCTCAGGGGAATGAGCCCTCAGAGGACATTGCTTCCAAGTACGTTTTTTACTTCCAGATTCTCTAGCCTTTTTAATCAGCTATTGTTAAATCAACAGGCTAGTTTATCCTGGCATCAAACCTGTTTTTGATAGAAGGGAAAATGTTTATACTTGCCCATTTTCATGTGTTAATACTTATGGTAATATCAAACTGAGCCTCACTCACATTAAATGATTCACTTGAAATATATAGAGAAGTTGTAATTTGCTTTTTTTTAAATTGTTAAGGGTCTAAAGTAACACTTTTCTACTTATGTAAATTATAGATCCTAAATTCATGCACCCCGTGGGAGCTCAATAAAGATTTATTCAATTGAGTATACTTAATAATGTTCTTTGTGTGGTTTGACAAATCTAAAACATACATTCTAATTTGTTTTGCCAAGGAAAGCTCTTTCTCAAACAGATTTATTTATATAACCTGTTGAATTGGGGACAGCCTGGTATTTGATTCAATGGAAGCAGATTTTCCAGCCCTTTATATGATTATTCTTGCTCCTGTAGGAGATCTAACTTACAAGGACATAGAGAACTTAATAGTTTTTACCTTATTAGCAAAAGAGATATGCTGTCTCAAAAAGAATATGTAGTTTGGACTGTGATAAGTTGGGATTTACCTCAATTAGTAGATCTTCTTTATTTGCACACCCTTATTTAACATTACCTTAAAAATTATTTTGAAATGATTGTTTTAAGACTGAAAAATGAAAACCAATGAGACAGTAATATATAGACTAATAGTCTGAAACACAAATCTTTTCATGTTTATTGGCCAGCCCTCCTCAAGGATATTTGGGTTACTCCATCAAGCAAGCCACAAAGACTTGCCAAGGTGGAGGAGAGAAAAGAGATGAGTACCAGTGGAGGCATTGAGATCACCTGTAGTGGTGGGGGCTGTAGCTCATTCCACTAACCTCCACCTTCTCATTTCTCCTCAGCAACAGAAGCTCACAGGAACCACAGAGGAGGTGCTCTCAAATCTGTGTGGAGAGTCAATATGTGTACTGCAAAGCAGGACTGTGGAGGCTGGGAAACAGTGCCTCTCAGGTCCACTGTGTTAGGGTTCTCCAGAGAAGCTGAACCAGTGGATTTTTATTTTCAAGTATAGTTGGTATACAATGTTGTGTTAGTTTCAGGTGTACATCAAAGTGATATATATATATATATGTAGGTATATATATTGATATATATATCTATATAGAGAGATATATGGATAAAATCACATGTTCTTTTTCAGATTCTTTTCCATTATAGGTTATAAGATACTGAATAGGGGTTGAATAGGGGCTTCCCTGGTGGCGCAGCGGTTGAGAGTCTGCCTGCCGATGCAGGGGACACGGGTTCGTGCCCCGGTCTGGGAAGATCCCACATCCCACATGCCACAGAGCAGCTGGGCCCGTGAGCCATGGCCGCTGAGCCTGCGCGTCCAGAGCCTGTGCTCCACAACGGGAGAGGCCACAACAGTGAGAGGCCCACATACCGCAAAAAAAGAAAAAAGATACTGAATATAGTTCCCTGTGCTATACAGTAGGTCCTTGTTGTTTATTTTATATACAGTAGTGTGTATCTGTTAATCCCAACTCCTAATTTATCCCACTTCCACCTTTGATAACCGTAAGTTTGTTTTCTGTGTGAGTTTCTGTTTTGTAAATAAGTTCATTTGTGTCATATTTTAGATTCCACATATACATGACATCATATGATATTTGTCTTTCTCTTTCTGACTTACTTCACTTAGTATGATAATCCACACACACACACACAGTAGAAAGTATTCCACTCAGCCATAACAAAGAATGAAATAATGCCATTTGCAGCAACATGGATTTTATATATATATATATCTCACATCTTCTTTATCCATTCATGTCAGTGGACACTTAGGTTGCTTCCATGCCTTGGCTATTGTAAATAGTGCATTGGGGTGCATGTATCTTTTCAAATTAGAGTTTTCTCCAGGTATATGCCCAGGAGTGGAATTGCTGGATCATATGGTACCTCTATTTTTAGTTTTTTAAGGAACCTCCATCCTATTCTCCATGGTGGCTGTACCAATTTACGTTCCCACCAACAATGTAGCAGGGTTCATTTTTCTCCACACCCTCTCCAGCATTTGTTATCTGTAGACTTTTTAATTATGGCCATTCTGACTGGTGTGAGGTGATACCTCATTGTAGTTTTGATTTGCATTTCTCTAATAATTAGAAATATGGAGAATCTTTTCATGTGCCTCTGCCATCTGAATGTCTTCTTTGGAGAAATGTCTATTTAGCTCATCTGCCAATTTTTTGATTGGGCTATTTGCTTTTTTGATATTGAGCTGTATGAGCTCTTTGTATATTTGGATGTTAAGCCCTTGTCGGTCACATCGTTTGCAAATATTTTCTCCCATTCTGTAGGTTGTCTTTTCATTTTGTTTATGGTTTCCTTTGAAGTGCAAAAACATATGTTTGACTAGGTCCCATTTGTTTGTTTATACTTTTATTTCTTTTGCCTTGGGAAACTGACCTAAGAAAACATTGCTATGATTTATGTCAGTAAATGTTTTGCCTTTGTTCTCTTCTAGGAGTTTTATGGTGTCATGTCTTATATTTAAGTCTTTAAGCCATTTTGAGTTTATTTTTGTGTATGGTATGAGGGAGTGTACTAATTTCATTTATTTATGTGCAGCTGTCCAGCTTTCCCAACACCATTGCCTCTTTTGTCAAAGATTAATTGACCGTAGGTGTGTGGGTTTATTTCTGGGCTCTCTATTCTGTTCCATTGATCCATATGTCTGTTTTTGTGCCAATACCATGCTGTTTTGATTACTGTAGTTTTGTAGTGCTGAAGTCTGGGAGAGTTATGCCTCCAGCTTTGTTCCTTTGTTCCTTTTCCTCAGGACTGCATTGGCAATTCTGGGTCTTTTATGGTTCCATATAAATTTTAGGATTATTTGTTCTAGTTCTGTGAAAAATGTCATGGGTAATTTGATAGGGTTCACATTAAATCTGTAGATTGCTTTGGGTAGTATGGCCATTTTAACAGTATTCTTCCAATCCAAGCACATGGGATATCTTTCCATTTCTTTGAATCATCTTCAATTTCCTTTATTAGTGTTTTATAGTGCTCAGTGTTTAAGTCTTTCACCTTGGTCAGGTTTACTCCTAAGTATTTTACGCTTTTTGATGCAATTTTATTATTATTATTTTTTATTTTTTTATTTTTTTTCCCGTACGCGGGCCTCTCACTGTTGTGGCCTCTCCCGTTGCGGAGCACAGGCTCCGGACGCGCAGGCTCAGCGGCCATGGCTCACGGGCCCAGCCGCTCCGCGGCATATGGGATCCTCCCAGACCGGGGCACGAACCCGTATCCCCTGCATCGGCAGGCGGACTCTCAACCACTGCGCCACCAGGGAGGCCCTGATGCAATTTTAAAAGGGATTTTTTTTTTAGCTTTCCCTTTCTGATAGTTCATTGTTAGTGTAATGAAATGCAACAGATTTCTGTATGTTAATCTTATATCCTGCTACCTTGCTGAATTCGTTTATCAGTTTTAGTAGTTTTTGTGTGGAGTCTTTAGGGTTTTCTATGTGTAGTATCATGTCATCTGCATATAATGACAATTTTGCCTCTTCCCTTCCAATTTGGATATGTTTTATTTCTTTTTCTTATCTGATTGCTGTGGCTAGGACTTCCAATACTATGTTGAATAGAAGTGATGAGAGTTAGCATCCTTGTCTTGCTCCAGATTTTAGTGGGAAGACTTTCAACTTTTCACTGTTGAGTGTTATGTTGGCTGTAGGTTTGTCATAAATAGCTTTTATTATGTTGAGATATGTTCGCTCTCTACCCACTTTGGTAAGATTTTTTTTCTGTCATGAATGGATGTTGAATTTTGTCAAATGCTTTTTCTGTATGTATTGAGATGATCATGTGGTTTTGTCATTTCTTTATCACATTGATTGATTTGCATATGTTGAACCATCCTTGTGACCCTGGGATGAATCCAACTTGGTCGTGGTGTATGATCTTTTGTATGTGTTGTTGGATTCAGTGTGGTAGTATTTTGTTGAGAAATTTTGCATCTATATTCATTAAAGATATTGGCTTGTAATTTTCTTTTTGGTAGTGTTTCTATCTGGTTTTGGTATTAGGGTGATGGTGGCTTCATAGAATGAGTTCGGGAGTGTTCCCTCCTCTTCAATCTTTTGGAAGAATTTGAGAAGGATTAGTATAAGTTCTTCTTTGTATGTTTGGTAGAATTCCCCAGTGAAGCCATCCAGTCCTGGACTTTTGTTTGCAGGGAGTTTTTAAAATTACAGATTCTGTTTCACTTCTAGTGATCAGCCTGCTCAAATTATCTATTTTTTTAACACATAAGGAAGCATTTATTTGAGGTTTAACATGAAATCATACAAATAAAATTTGTATAAACACAAATCCACATTGAGTCATAACACAGCAGAAGACAAAGTTAAAACGATTTGGCGGCTATATACAGTTGGACACAGTTGTGTCTTGTACACTAGAAAGTCTTTTATAGAATAATCATCTTAGATCAACAGAAGACCAATCTTCACTGTCATCCTGCAAGCAATCTCCTCCTGTTTTCTTCAATGTCCCCTTGTAGTATGGCTGGCAATTGTTTTGGTGACTGCCACCCTCTTGAGATGCTTTGCCATAAGTGCTTTTTTGGTCACTGTAGTCTGCATCTCCTTGTCCGTATCCGTAGTTCCTAGTTATACCCAGAATAATCATAGCAGCCATAGCCACTATAGTTTTGATCACCACCATAGGTGCTATTGTAATTTCCATATCCTTGATAATAATTACTACTTGGTTCCAGTTTTGGCCCTGACCTCAGTCACGACTCCAGCACCACCTCACCCACCAGCTACAGCACATCTTCCTCCTTTTTGTTGTTGCTTGTATGTGCAACTTTGATTTCACACTTCCCAGGACCAATTTGATGATAACTGCTTACTAACAATTTCTTAACTGGCTCTTTGTCTGTATATGTAATAAAACAAAATCCTCTTATTTCCTTTTGTATCCATGGGAAGTTCAATATTTTCAATCTCTCCAAAGCCTCCAAAATATTCTTTAATTTGTTCTTCAGAAGTATCTGGGCTCAGTCCATCCACAAAAAAACTTTGAAGGGTTCCTTCCCTTTTAAAGCTTTGACCTTTTTAGCGTCTAGCAATTTGCCATCCAGTTTGTGTTCTTTAACTTCCAAAACTTTATCAACACTAGCAGCATCTTTGAAAAGCACAAATCCAGATCCTCCTGATCTTTCAGTGACTGGATCTGTTTTAATTGTGTAGTCTACAGCTTCCCCAAATTGAGACAAATATTCAGTCAGATCTTTCTTAACTTGTATCCCAGCTCAAGCCTCCAATAAACATTTTACCATCATCCTGCTGATTCTTGCTCACGTTAATCTTGGATCCCTCTGCATTACTGTACTGATTTATATTCTCCATGGTGGCAGAATTGTTGGCTGGTGGGTGTTGTCACGCAGTCTGAGTCGTGGCCGCAACAGTGGTGGAACATTGTATGGAGCTGGATTTAAAATGGCAGCGGACCCTAATTAAACTTAAAAGCTTTTACACAGCAAAGAAAATCATAAAACGAAGAGAAAACCTACAGAATGGTTGCAAATGATGCAACTGGTTTTCTTTTATATTATACTTGAGTTCTTTTTGGTTTTTGTGAATCTTTTGTATGTTTTTGATTTGTGGTTACACTGGTTTTCAAGTATGTTAACTCATTACTGTGTCTACTTGCTTTAGCCTGGTGGTCCTATAAGCTCAAACACATTCTAAAAGATCTACATTTTCTTATTCCCCTATTTTATGATTTTGATGTCCTATTTTACATTTTCATGTTTATCCTTTTGCTATTCATTGTAATTATAATTGCTTTCACAAAAATGTTTGATTTTTTTTTTAATCTATGTACTGGCTTATTCAAGTGGTGTACAATCATTTTACATAACTTGCTTTTCCCTATTTTGATTTTCCCTTTCCTAGGTTCTTGCTTCTTTTCTATTTAGAGAAAACGTTTCAATATTTCTTTTAGGGTAGACTTAGTATTGCTGTATTCTTTTAGTTTTTGCTTGCCTGAGAAATTCTTTAATTTTTTCTTCTATTCTAAAGGATAATCTTGCTGGGTAGAGTATCCTAGGTTGTGGGTTTTTCCATTTCAGGACTTTGAATGTATTTTGCTATTCCCTTCTGGCCTGCAAAGTTTCTGTAGAGAAATCAGCAAATAGCATTATGGGGGTTCTTCTGTAACTCTTTGTTTTTCTCTTGCCGCCTTTAGAATCCTATCTTTAACTTTTGCCATTTTAATTATGGTATGTCTTGGTATAGGTCTGTTTGGGTTCATCTTGTTTGGGACCCTCTGTGCTTCCTTTACCTGGACATATGCTTCATTAGGTTTGGGAAATTTTCAGCCATAATTTCTTCAAGTACATTTTAGATGCCCCTTTCTCTTCTCCTCCTGGGATCCCTATTATGCACAGCTTGGCATCCTTTATATCAGCCCATAGGTCTCATATGTCTTTCTTTTTCTTTTCTTTTTTTTCATTTTGTCTTTCTGCGTGCTGTTATGATTGGGTGATTTCCATTATTCTATCTTCCAGATAACTTATTCATTCCTCTGCATTATTTAGTTTGGTATTTTATTGCCTTTAGTTTGGTTTTCATCCCAACAATTGAGTTGTCTAATTTTGATTGGCTCCTCTTTATAGTTTCTATTTCCTTGTTACAGTGATCTGCATTTCTATTGACAGCCTTTCTTAATTCCTTCAGCATTTTTATTACCTCCTTTTTGAACGTGGAGTCTGGCAGGCTGGAGAGGTCTGTTTCATTGTTTGTTCTTTCAGGGGATTTCTCTTCTTTTAATTGGGAGTGTTTCCTCTGCTTTTTCACTTGTATTTCTTTGACTCTGAATTTAGGGGAAACAGTTATCTACTGTGGTCTCAAAGGGCTGTTTTTATGTGGGAGCATCCCTGTGTAGCTTCCATGAGTCCATTATTTTTGGTGTGAGGGCTGTTTTTTGGTATGGATGCCTGCCATGTCTTTCCCCAGAGTTAGCTGGCCATCATCCCCTTGATATGGGTATGATTGGTGTTGTGATGACCAGAGCTTGCACTGGATGTTGGGCAGGGCCTCCTCTTTGCTCTGTGGTTGTCACAGCCCTATGGAGAGCAGGGTCTGCTTGCCAGTTGTTGGAGTAGAAGCCCCCAGATCCAGTTCTAAGCTGCACTGTGAGGTAGGTGGGACTGGAGCATTCCCTCTGGGAAAGGAGCTGCTCCATATTCCTCTCCAGGGGCTGTCCACTGGGATGGGCACTCTGAGCCATCACCTGTTACCTAGTGCATGTGCTCACAAAATACACTGTTGTTGGCCCTGCCCTCGGCCCTGCCTCCACTGTGGGAATGCTGGTAATCAGCTCAGATTTCAGCCCTGCTTCTGCTTATGTGCACCCACAAAACCTGCTGCTCCTGGCACCAGACCCACCTCAGCTGGGGAATGCTGGTAATCAGCTTGGATGTCCCTCAGGCGCTGCACTCACAAAGCCACTGGTGTAAATCCACTGAAGTTGCATACCCGGACCCGTTGTAGGAATGGCAGTAATCTGCTCAGATTTCAGCCTCAGCAGGTGCATGTCTTGGGCTGGGAAGTGCAGTGAGGTGGCAAAGACTGTCCTGGTCTCTCTCTCTCCTGCCTGCTGCAAACTGGCTGCTACACTCTCTTCTGAGCCTCTGAAACTCCCTATCTGTCCCCTCTGACCTCCCAGCTGGTGAAAGGGGTTCCCAGGGTGAGGGAACTTTTTCCCTTTCACAGCTCCCTCCGAGGGGTGCAGGTCCCATTCCAATTACTTTCCCCTCCTCCCTTTTGTCCTACCCAGTTTACATGGTGATCTTTCGTGCAGCTTTGGTTGTATGAGATCTTCTGCCAGCGTTCAGTAAGTATTCCATGAGAATTGTTCCACATATAGATTATTTTTATATATTTGTGGAGGAGGTGAGCTCCATGTCCTTCTATTCTGCCATCTTGATCTCCATCCCCCCAATGGATTTTTAAAATAAGGAATTGGCTCACATGATTACAGAGGCTGACAAATCCCAGATCTGCAAGGTGAGTAGGCAAGCTGGAGACCCAGGAGAAGTAGTGGTGTAGTTCCAAATCGAAGGTTGGCAGGCTGAAGATTTAGGATGAGCTGATGTTTCAGTTCGACTCCAAAAGCAGGATAAAGCTGATATCCCAGTGTGAAGGCAGTCAGGCAGGAGGGATTCTCTCTCAGTTAGGGGAGGATCAGCCTTTTTATTCTGTTCAGGCCTTCAACTGATGAGGCCCACCCACATCAAGGAGGGCAATCTGATTTTTCAGTCTACAGACTTAGATGTTAATTTCATCCAAAAATCCTTTCACAGAAAGACCCAGAATACTGTTTGATCATGTAACTGGGCACACTGTGGCCCAGTCAAATTGACATAAAAAATTAACCATCCCAGTAGATATTGACAGCCTCACCCTGAGAGTGAATGCCTTAAATTTTGCACTATAGACATGCTATATCAATTTTTTTTTATCACTGTTGTAACAAATTACCACAAGGTGGTAATGACTTCAAACACCACAAGTTTATTATCTTACAGCTCTGGAGGTCAGAACTGTAAAATGATTTGGCAGGGCTACATTCCTTCTGCAGGCTCTAGAGGAGAATTTTCTGCCTTTTCCAGTTTCTAGAAGCTACCTGCCTTCTTTTGCTTCACGGGTCAACATTACTTCAGCTTCTGTTTCAGTGACTGCACCTCTGAATTGACCCTTCTGCTTCTGTCATATAAAATCCTTTTGATTATGTTGGGCCCACCCAGGTAATCCAGGGTAGTCTCTCCAGATCATTAATTTAATCATAGCTGCAAAATCTCTTTTGCCATGTAAGGTAACATAGTCACAGGTTCCTGGGATTGGGATGTTTGTATGTTGGTGGGGGAGGGGTTATTATTCTGCCTACGGTACATGGCTAATCTCATCTTGGTATCTACTTTCTGAAGGATCCAAAGTAGCACAGCCACCTTGGCCAAAATGACCTCCCATGAGTTTCTATAGTACTTTCCCCAACAACACTTACACAACTCTACTGTAACTACTTCTGTGTTTATGTCCCTGTAGGCTGTGGACTCCTTGAGAATACTGTCTTATTCACGAGAATGTAGTGTTTAGCAAAATGTTTGGTATATTAATTTTATTTCCATGGTAGGAAATTTTTGACTATGTCACAGTATTGCTGTTAAAAGTTTAATGAGGCAAAGTGACTTGAGATTTCCATCTAGTAAATATTTCCTCCTTTGCTGCAAGCTAGATCTATGGTTTTCCCCATAAGTACTGTTGGCTAGTTGCCTGTTAGCTCTCAAAGCCATTTCTCCACTTTTCCTCTGCTCTGCTTCACTGGGAACTACATTTCCCATGACTCCTCACTCTCTGGTTTCCAGGGAGGCAATAGCAGCAGATTAGAGAGCAGGATGAGAGAGAAGAAACATAGTTATTTCTCACCCCCTGCCCCACTCCCGTTTCTTGTGGTGTCTCTGTCAGTGGCTGTATCTTCTTTGTATTCTGGCTTTAGGACACTGGTCACGCCACTTCTTCCTGATGTCCTATTTGAGGGGTGCTATCACTTTCTGCTCTTGCCAATCTCTGGATTGCCACATCATCCCTTTTAGTTTCTTAGCCTTGGTTTCATCACCTATGAAACCAATTCCCTGTGTTCCTTCTACTTGAAAGATCCAGAGGTAATTGTGCTTTCCCAGTCACACTCTGATTGATATATGTACTGGCAACTTTGAGAATTACTAGAAATTCTTGGTCTCCCCCCCAAAATTACTACCTTGATTATGGCATTAAATGAATGATCAGAAATTATGTTTTCCATCAGCCAATTCTATTTAAACTCCATAAACTTTATAATTTATGGTAGAAAAATGGAAACGGACAAAAATACTATAAATTGAAATTCTTACTCAAGAGTGAACCAAAGTTCAGCAAGATTCAAATATTGTATTTGATAAGAATAGAACCAATTCTCAAAAGTCTCTTAATTTAAATCCTATGCTGATTTAGCTAATTTTAATGCAGTTTGTTTTATACAGTTTCTTCCTGAGTTTCATGTTATTAAAGAGGCTGTCTCATAGTTTTTCGAGTAAGCCAGAAAGTCACTCCAGTGTATTAGAAGCCTCAGGAATTAGTAGTATGAAACTTGTTTTTTATTATTTTTATAGTGTAAAAAGTTGTAATATCAGATGATATTGAAATTAATAGATGTTCTATAGGCCCAGGGAATTGCGTACTGTTGAATCTAGAGCTGAAGAGTTAAAGTATGTTCATAACAAAAGGCTGAACATACATAACTGCAAATAGATACCCTGACACTGGTGGTCAGGGATACTTGAGGGCATAGCAAAGATTTGGAAAATCAGAGAATAGTGAAAAAGGGGAAAAGTTGGGAAATAAAACTTCACTAATGACTATGTATCTTTGAGGTGGTTCTCTAAGATTCATAAACAAAACACATTTACATCAAAAGTGTTTTTTTCATTTTAATTAAAACAAAACGGTTCTAACAAGATGAAATTTGGTTACTGACTTCTATCACACAAAAGGACAGATCTCCAAACCATTTTGTTAATTGGAGAAATGACATTCTGACTATTGGCCTCACACATCATTCTGAACTGTTTAACATCTGGATAATATCACAAATGAGCGAACGTTTTTCAATATACTCTTATTTTTTTTTTGGCCGCATTTTATGGATTTCATAATCTGGGATTGAATCATTTATATGAACTAAGCCTGCTGAAACCATTCGAGGACTTGTAAATTTTCCAGTGTAGCTTTCTCGTTTGTTAACCTCTGGAGCAGTATACGGTCTTGCAGAGCGTTTTAACTGATCATGGCTATCATTTGGGCTCTTTCCTAAAAGCCTTGCTCTTGATTTTGCTTTTTCAAGATGCTTAAATGAAGTTACATGTAAATCCTCAACTCTATCCGAACAATCCTAAATATTAAAATAAAAGATCAGGTTGGTGAGTTAGGTTTCTTAAAAGTACATTTTAGACTTACAAGGACTAAAGTTTGTAATATCAACAAAGAATAAGAGCAGTCAAATGTTTTATAGGCAGTCCCCAAATTCAAACCCTACATTCAATGCCTGCCATCAGATACTTTAAAAACCATACTTAAAAAAATCTTATTTCTTCAAAGGATCTGTTATTTCAAAAGGTATGCAAGATATGAAGCTGAAAACCAGAAATCTTAGGGGACCTGTCCTCAGGGGTCAGACTCTTAGGCAAAGACAGCCCTCCTATAATTCTCCTCTTCTAAAATATCTCTTCCCCAACCCCAAACATAAATTATAAGCTCTTATACTTTTTAAATCATCCAAACATTCATTCTTTAAAAGTTAATAAACACCTTAATATTTATATACACACACAGAGGTCAGCATCTAAGAATATGGTTATGTTTATACTAAAATATTAAAAATTTTTGTGTACATTCTGAGACTAAACAAGTAAAACATTTAGGAAAATAACTGGAAGGAAATACACCAAAATAATTTTTTTAAATGATGGTTGTTTTAGGGTGCTGGGATTATGGGCTTAGTTTTCCCTTTCTCTTTGTTTTCAAATTTGTATAATATGACTATATTTTATTTTTAAAATATAATCTACAAGTACTGATAAGAGGGTATGGAGTTATTAGTCATTTCTCAAATTAGTGTAAACTAGTTTCCTCTGCAGTTTGAGCAGTTTGTCCCTTAATGCTTTGCAGAGATGGCCACACCAAGGGAATGGGCCTGCTTTGATTTGGTGAGAAGGTGGGAGTAGATTAATAGCATTAGAATTGGCAGGTAGGAGGAATTTAGGCAGGACTAAGAAGAATTAGGGCAGCAAGAGAGAGATTTACCAAGAAGGAGGTATGAAGAGTCCATATTTTTGCCTGGGTTTGCAAGTAAACATTCTTCCTTTTCCATCTTATGTATATGGAAGCAATTAGGTAAGGGAATTATTAAGCAATTATTAAGGGAATTTCTGCTACATTGGTGAGTAACATATAATTTTTACTTGACAGTTGATATAACATTACTAGAGTGACAGCAGAAGGGCACGGAGACCCACACCACTGGTTATTTTTCTGGAAGCTCCTACAACTCAATTTCCCTGTCTTCTACTTTGATTGCTTTGGGAGATTTCCTGGATTTTAGAGAATCAAATGAGTGAGTCTTTCTGATGATCTGAAAAATGCCCTCTTACCTCTCAAATTCTCTGTTGTCAATTTTACTAGAGAGAAAAATTTAGGTACTGTTGGTTTGACAGAGGGAAATAAATATAACTATCTCCCTTATCCATTCTTAGGATAAAGGTTCTGAGATCCTATATGATCTCATACCATATAACATAAACACAATCTCTTGTTTGGAAAAGTGATAATAAAGATTCCACTTATCTGAGGGAACTTCAGAAAGTCTTTGCTTTTCAAAAACTATGAACCCATCTTTTACTTCCTTTTCCTTGTCTGTGTACACACACACACACACACACACACACACACACACACACACACACTCATTATTAAATTATTGAATTTAGAAAAGAGAAATCCAAAGTTGAGAGTATGTTGATAATATTTACCCTGCTACACGTTTGCTTTACTATTTACTAGAGGTAATCATTTGCTTTGCTGTGGAAAACAAATTCAAAGCAACTATTCTGAAATTAGATCTATTTTCTCATTCAAAGATAGTTATGCACATCAAATTATCAATATAATTTCATTTTAGAATTTGTGAGTTTTCCCAACTGTGGGTCATGCCTATTTATATATGCTAATAGAGAAGAGCAGTGTTCCAGAAAATTAAAATAAGCCCCTTCCATTCCTAGAGATTTTAATTTTGCTTTTGAATGGTTTATATAACGTCTAGTAGCAGGTTTACCTTCCTAATTGTTTTATGTTAATATTAAAAATAGATTTGAATTTCCATGTTTCTCAGCAGATGGCAGAGGGGTGGTGATGAGAGAGAAAAGAGTAGAGGCTAAATTAAAATTTTACAATTCATAATTCAAGAGATTGTAAATTTTGCATATCTCTAAGGCTTAGCAGAATAACTGGCACATAATATGAACTTAGTTTGTTTATTGAAACAAAGATAATTCAGCGATCTGCAAAAAGACTATATATTTCTACTTATATCTGCATGAAAAGACAATCCCAGCCTTTCTGTAGTATACAGCCACTGCCAATGGTTGTACAGGTTGTGCCTGCACAACAGCCCCCCTCGCTGAGGGGTCAGTCAGGGCTGAAATAGCCAGTCTTCCGTAGACAGAGCTGTGTACCGTGTCCAGGCTGTGTCAGCCAGTAGAGCCAGCCTGGAGGAAAGAATGCTTTTTTTCTAATTCGTGATCTAGAGGGGGGTCCCCTTTATCTATTTTACATAAAGGCACTAAGTGTGTTAACATTCCCTTGATTTTCTGATTGCCTTTTGAATGAGGTGAGGTGATATTTGAATGTCAGAAGAATTTTTAAAATTTGGAGGTCTGTTTATCTTGGGGCAGTTAAGGTTACATACATACTTGCATGCAGACACATATGCTCTAGATTATCTACAGAACTTTGCCAAATACAGAAATAAAAGACTTAGAAAAACATTATTACGTGTATAGTTCTTGCAGTCCAATGAAGCAATGTCCTTGGAACAGATTTTCTTAGAAGAATTCCTGTGGTGGGCAGTGTGGTTGGTAATATATTAACTATCTTGTTAAATGACTTTTTTTGTTTGCTGACATGGTCTCTTTCTTTTTGAACCCTGGGCTTTAGATTTTCTCTCTTTAGTACTTCCGGGAAGAGGGATGGTTTTGAGCTTTTCTCAGCTATCAAAACTTTATATTTAAGCAATTGTGATTCAGGGACCTTGGCACATTTTTTGTTGCAAAGTTTGTTTGGTTTTATATAAAGAGTTTGTATTTCTTCTTTGTAATGTGCAAATGTTACTAAATGTTGTTTTCTATAATTGTTATTATTTCCTTTCCATCTCTGACGATACTTGTCTTCTAATTTTGATTTCTCTCCAGCCTCTGCATTGAGGCGAGTTAGAGTATTACTTTGCCTGGAAGGAAAAGTGAGTTTGTTTACGTATTCCTCATCTTCATTTGGCATCTTGCAATTAGGAATTCTTGGATACGGTGACAGTACTGCTTCAGGTTTTTCCTGTACTATCAATTTATAGGTGTTATTGTGCTCCTTTTTGTCAAGGGACTTCATTTTCAGTGTCTTTTCAAAGCAAGCATTTGATTGAGTTATTTTTGATTTACCACTCCAACTGTGTGGGTCTTGTATCTGTTTTAAAATCACAGTTCTCTGCTTGAGGAAACTGCATGAAACCATGTTCTTTCCTTTGTTTCTTAGGCATTGTATCTGTAAGTCTTTCTGATGACTTATTTACTGGAATTGCCTGGGTATTTTTGTTGGAACAAAGTTGTACTTTAATTAAACTCAGTATCTTCGCTTCCTTAGGATAGTATCTTTTCTGTTCCTGAATTATTGATGGACTTTCTTTAACATTCTCTAAGGAAAAATGTTCCTTTTCTTCCTTTTTGGTCAACTCTGTTTCTACAAGTCTACCTTCAGAAACCTTTTGTAAAGTGGTTTTCTGAGCAATTTTTGAATACTTATTTTGCTTTTCTGAATGGTCCTCCACAAACTGATTTTCATCTCTTAAAGACAAATCTGGCTTTATACATTTTAATTGTGTGGAAGTAGAATTAACCAAATTTATATGCCGGCTTATCCCCTCTAATTGCCTTTCTGTGATTAGTCCTGATTTGGACAGTTTTTCTATAAAAAGGCTCTGGAGGTGTTTGCTTAAATCAGCTTTTAGATCTAAGAGTTCATTTCCTGATAAAGCTATAAGATACTTTTGTAGAGATTTACTTAAGGGATATTTCATGTTTATTTCAAGCCTACTACCAAAACTCCCTCTTGAAATATCTTGTCCTAACTCATGAAAAGATATTGAGGCACTTTTAGCTCTTAGAGAAGATATATTTGAGTGTATAGGCTCAGATTCTGCGTCTTTAAATAAACTGTTGTCTGAAAGGTTTTTTAGGAAATAGTTTTGGAGAATTTCGTTTAAAAAAGATCTTAGCTTTATTTCCAAATGTTTATCTATGAAATGATGATTAAAATTATTTACAAAAGACATGATTTCTTTTACAGTTTCTGAATTATTTCTCCAGAAAAATATTTTGCCCTTTTGGTTCTACTTTCTCATTCATCAAATACAGATTTTGATAGATTTTTGGTAAGTCCTCTTTGGTGATATATCCTGATTCTGAAAGCCTTTCTACAAGGTAATGCTGGATATGTTTACTTAATTCAGATTTTAAATGTTTTATTTCTGACTCTGAGAGTTCTTCTAGAAATACACGCAGCTTTGGATTCAAAATAGGTTTTCTGTCCAATTTGTCTGCTTTATCAAAATTCTCTTCGATATCTTCAAGGTCTTCTGTCTGCCTTGGAAAAGGATGTTCAATTAGTCTTTCTAATTCTTTTTTTAGTTGTCTGCTTTTAGACTGACTATATTTGAAAAAAACATTAAATATGTTTTCCAAAAAGGATTTTAACATTATTACATCAGAGTTATTAAGTTTACCCATTAGTGCATTACTTAAATTTTCTAAAGTAGAACTTAGATCATTTTCTTCTCTATCAAGCCTCTGACCATTACTTGGCAAATCTGTTTTTTTATCTGGTGTCGACTGATATTTTGAATCTTGTGGGGATCTATTTTGGCCTTTGTTTATGAATTCAACTCCATTAAAAGAAGTGGTTTCTTCGTGAATGATGGGTGTATTCTGCTCTGAAAGAGGTTCTGTTTTGCTTCTTATTTCTGAATAATACTCTGTGGAATCCTCTGGCTTTTCTTCAGCAAAAGCTGTCTCTGTATACTGCAAAAAACTCTTCTGGTATTCTTTATCTAATTCTATCACTTTGATTATCCCCGATTCTAAAAGAGTATCTACAGGAAATGCTTGTATTATCTGGCTTATAACAGATTTGGCCGGCGGAAATTCTATTTCATCATTGTTTTCTTCATAGTGAACTAGAACATTGGAAGGCGAACTCTCCCAAGCTGTGGGTAATTGACTCTGCGAGTTTATCTGTGTCTCACTCGATTCTTTCATTCCTCTCCCCAACTCTGAGAAGATCGGTGCAGTGAATATTTGCTTTATAACATAATCATATGCAAGGCTATTCAAATCTGGTTTGGAGCTAGATACTTCACTTTTTAAATGTTTCTTTTTGAAACTACTCTTTTTTTTAATTGGAAAATCTATCTCACCAGGCTCTAAGTGTTTTTCAGAGACAGGTTCCTTTTCTACCTCTGGAGAATTTCCTGGTCCACCTTCTGAAAGTGAATCTGCGGGAATATCTTTAATTATTTGATTTAAAAGAGACTTTGAATTTAAAATGTCTCCTTCTGAAAGCCAGCTATTTAAATCTTGAATTTTTTCAAATACTTTGCCTTCCAAACTACTTGGTCGTTCATCATGAAGAGCCAGAAGTGGAGAACTATGACTTTTCTTTCTTGCTTCGGTGTCCATAGAAACTTCAGGTGTAGAAAATAATCTATCTGAAAGGTCTTGCAGATTTTTACTTGAAATTAACTTGAGCACCATTGATTGTTTTAAATTTTCTATGTGGGAAGTAAGACTTAATGATTTTGAGAGGCAACATTTATTTACATTTACTTTTCCTGTCCTTGATGATTCTCCCTCAAAGTTTGGTAAAGATACATTTGGTAGCCTTTCCTGTAACTTATTCTTAGTGTCTAAAGTCTTTATTGTGGCGATACTAGGATGATGGGCTAAATTATTCTTAGTGTCTAAAGTTTTTATTGTGATGGTACTCGGATCATGGACTAACTTATTCTTAGGGTCTGAAGTCTTTAGTGCGGTGATACCAGGATCACTGGCTAACTTATTCTTAGTGTCTAAACCCTTTATTGCGATGATATCACGATTATGGGGCCAGGGTTTATCAGCAGGGCTTGCAGTTTTTGAATGTGTTGGGTAAGGAGGATCTTGGTCTTCATACTCTATAACCTCAGCACTTAAAATATTTCTACATTTGAACATATCTTGGTCTTTCCTTTTTCTGACTGACATTTTGTTGTTTATATTCCTTAGAAAAGGATCAAAACCGTTCTTGATGTTGAATTTCTGGAACTGTAATATTTAAAAAAAAAAAGGTAAGAAATTCTGACGCATTTGTTTTAAATTTATAATAAAATTTTTAGTTAATTCTCTTTGAGCAATCTGCCAATTTATTCATCTTCCTACCTTCTACAAAGAGAAAACCAACTTTAATTATTTTAAAATAGTTGAAATTGGAATAATAATGAGAATTTTAATGCAAAATTTTCAAATTCCTAATTCTGATACTATGTTGTGTTCAAGAGCTTTTTGCTACCTGGAATATTTTTAAACGCTTAAAAGGCACTCATCAATAGTTTGTTTGTTTAAGAACTCAATTTCCAGTGTTAGCCCCATTTGCTTAGACAAAGGCTAACATCAAGATCTAAGTCCTATCCATATAAATATTTTAGTACAATGTGGGTAATTTTTTTTTGAATGCAAAGCAAGTAGTAGATATTCCATTAAAAGTATCATAAATATTCTCTAAAGAGTGACTTGGGAACACAGATCATCTGCCTTTAAATCTGAGAGTTTTAACAATGATGATGAGTTCCACCTAGTCCTTAGCATGTTACAGTAGAAACTTGCTTTTTGATAAATATTATATATGTCTCAGAAATGGTAGAGAACAGTACAAAAAATTCTCAGTTACAGTGAAATGTCAGTGTAATAGACATAGGCAGTTTTGTAAGCTCTGGGATCAGGCTATTCTATTATTGAAATAGCCTAGATAACGAAGTCTCTTATTCAAACTCTTTGTTCATACAACTTCTCTATTATCCAATTAAAAAAAGCAAAACGTGAAATAATCAGCCTAGTATTTGTTTTAGTTCATATGGTTTTCAAATGCTAATTGATATCCAGGTGACAGCATAAGAATCCCTGTTTTTTTGTTTTGTTTTGTTTTTTGAGAAATACAGATTCCCAGGCTCCATTTCCAAACTGAGATTCATTAGGTCAGAGGTGGGACCTGGGAATATGTATTTTTGTAGAGATGGGTGAGTGTTTCTACTGGGTAGTCTGGTTTTGGAACCACTGAATTACATAAAGTATTAGAGAAACCTAGTATTTAAGTATAACTGATATTGGGATAAGAAAACTCAGTACTCACCTGATATTTTGGCTTGAATTCTATATATTCTGGTTTGAAAGATGGTGAAACGTATTCTTTTGGTGAAAAAGCCACCTTATAAAAAGAGAAGTTTTAATTTTAGACTGCTTGTAATGAAAGGATATTTCCCAAAATAATTTTATTCATTCAATAGTTATTAAAGATATTAAACATTTAAAAAACTAAATAAGTATTTTTCTCAAAACTCCCATAATTTGCCTATAATCAAAAGAAATTTATATCAGAAATATATATAATCTTAGCTTCCCTGACACCATAATATTCACCCTATTGAATGTGTAAAATCAAAATAATGCTCAGCAACTTTAAGCAGAAACAAAATTGGAAAAGAAAACAGAACTGTTAGAACAAATGTAATCTAATTTTAAAAGGTTGTGAAATGCTTTAGATAATAAATAGCATCTGATATTACACTGAGATAGCATTTTCAATGACTCTCAAGCTGTAATTGTTAAATGGGTACTTACTGCCTAAGGAAACACTTCGTACTAAATCAAGGTGTACAGGAACAATTATAGAATCATAGAACCACTGACTTTTTAGAGATGGATGACACTTTAGAGATAATAAAGTCCTACTCTTTGTTTGACACAAAAATCTGCAGTTGAAATTATTGCCCTAAATTACCAGATGATTAGTAGCCTAAATCCTAGGCATCCTAAATTTTCATCTGATGCTCCTACTACCACACAATCAAGACTGCAGTGAAAGACAATGGCGCTTTGAAAACATCATAATGTTTAGAGAAAACTTGATACCATCTCTTTGCAGAACACTTAGTACTATAAACCACTTTCCTACACATTGTCTCTTTAGTTTGTAGGGTTCATTATATATCAAGTTAATTAAAATAATTCAATGAATGCCGCTTTCATAAGAAATACTTTTGGTTTAAGTGTTCATTAATATTAAGCAGTTAATAACATGACTTTATTCTTAAATCTTTAGCAGCTTCCTACATTTTGTTATTCATTGCAAGAAATAATTTCTGCAAGTATCTCAGTATTCCCCACTATAGTTTCTCTCCAGGAAAATGTGTCTAACTCTGAATTCTAGAAATATATCTCATACTTTTCCACACCTGTTCCTCTGTTCATTTTGTTTTTCTTTGCCTGAATTTTCCAAAATCTCCCTTAAAAAGTTTAAATTCTAACATTTGAAAGTTTATTGCCTTAAATGAATTTAGTAGAAAATTAAAAATAAATGAAATATGTATGACAAGGAAGTGGAAGAAAAAGTAGAAGAAAAAATATGATCTCATTGTTGTAAAACACACAAAACAAATAAATAAAAACTCCCCCCTAATATAAGCATGGAAAAATATATGAAAAGATACAAAATGTTAACATTGTTTTCTCAAGGGAGTAACTCTGGAGGAGAGGGAAGAGGACGCAATTAACTTTTACTCTGTTTAACTCTATGTTATTGATTAGATGAACATACAATACTTTTGTTAGTTAAAAAATCCAGGATAGTTATATGAGAGGGAAATGATCAGGATGCTAGAAAAGGACAAAAAAAAAGAAGCCAATACAGGAGCTTCAAGATGGTAGACTGAACATGTGCGTTTACTTTCTCCTACCTCCCAAAGTTACAGTAAATTAACAGAAAATAATATTTCCAAAAGAAAAATCTGATGACAAATTGAAAGTATAATGGAGTAATCATGGTTCAGGCATACAAAAACAGAGTCAGGTGGCCATTGAGGATCTTGTCTCAGATAAGATCTGGTCTCATTCAGTGGTCTCTGCACCACTGAAAACCTGAACTTTCTCTGAACTGTACCAGACCCGAGGACACCACCAGCAGTATTCAGAACAATACCTGCCAGCTGCGAACTTATGGTCTTAAGGTCTCCCCTTGTAATTATGCAACCATTTCAGACCCCAACCAATCCTTACTTAACAAGCACCCTTACTTCTTGGCTGCTCCGATCATAATTCTTGATAAACAACTCATGTAACTAAACGTAACCTTGCAGTTTTTGCCTTTATAAGTCTCCCCCATTTTGTAGTCCAGTGGAACACAATTAAAGTGCTTGAATATGTGTCTCCCAGGCTGCAGTCCTAACAAGCCTCAAATAAACACCTTTTATTTCAATCAGGTCTCCATTTCTGAAATGTTGGTTAACAAATTCCATTGGAATACTGGAAATCAGTAAGGTAACACACCAAGATCCAGAAAGTTGAGAAAGTTTGGAAAATAGGAAAGCAGATGGATTGACTTAATGGAAAACCCCCATCAAGAAAACCAGAGCTTTGGGACTTCCCTGGTGGCACAGTGGTTATGAATCCGCCTGCCAATGCAGGGGACACGGGTTCGAGTCCTGCTCCGGGAAGATCCCACAATCTGCAGAGCAACTAAGCCCGGGTTCCACAACTACTGAGCCTGTGCTCTAGAGCCCGCATGAGCCTGCGTGCCACAACTACTGAAGCCTGTGCGTCTAGAGTCCATGCTCTGCAACAAGAGAAACCACCGCAATGAGAAGCCCAGCACCGCAACGAAGCGTAGCTCCCGCTCACCACAACTAGAGAAAGCCAGCACGCAGCAACAAAGACCCAACGCAGCCAAAAATAAATAAATTAATAAAAAGAAAAAAGAAAGAAAACCAGAGCTTTAAATAACAGAAATCAGGTAGGCCTGAGAAGCAATAAATTCAAGGTCAACATATACAAAGAGAATCAGATGATGGTGCAATTGTCATAGTATTAATTAAAAAGCTGCATTTGGAACAGCTGGATCACTTGGACCCTTCTTTATCAATGTTCTCTTTCTCAGTGCAAACAGAGCATACATTGCTGGCAGCATTGTCTTTCCCCAATCACTCACCAAACACCAAAACAAACAACAACAAAACAAGCAAGACCAAAACTGCTCTCTGAGAAAATGTGCAATCTGCCTAGGTGGGGACCCTGTATGAGTTTGAGCCTTAGCAGAGCAGCAGAGCAGAGCTTACAGCCACTCACATTTTCACATCAGATAACTGAAGGGGGACAAAAAGGAAGGAAAGAACGTTCTATTCACGAGAGAAATACACCGGTTCTTTGGAAATGCTGTAGGGTCTCCAGCCATCCTGCCTGCCCTCTTCCATCCCCATATACCCTCCAGGGAAGCTGGCCTGTCACACAGAGAATACCTATACAACCAACATATTCCTTCATTCACAAATATAAAGTGAGCCAACAAAGCTCATCAGATATGAGGAAAATCAGTACATGTAAGTGAAGGATCAATAAGAATAAACAGAACTAACCCCAGAGTAAACAGAGCTATTTCTGAGGAATGTAGGGGGAGGATAACCCTTGGAAAAGATTCTAAATAGTATCCTCAGAAATATCTAAAAGGGTATTATTGATTTCCACTTAGCTATATAATAGGCTTGTCAAATTTAATGTATACATAATAGGATTCCAGATTACCACCCTGCTCCCCTCCCCCCTCAGAAAACCCACAAAACCTTGGCTTTTCTCTGTTTTTTCTCATCTCAGGTAATGATGCTACCATCTACTGAATTATTAGACCAGAAACTTGTGTCACCCTATCTCTCCACCTTCTTCTTTTCATATATAACCCAGCATTAAGTTCTGTGGCTACTGGCTTCAAAATATATCAAGTATCCAATCATATCCGACCACCACCTACTACCACTGTAGCACAAGCAACCATCATCTCTTCCCAATAGTCTCTTAACTAGTCTCTTGCTCCCTGTGACAAAGAATGAGAGTTACTTTCCCAAAATACATATTATCTCAAGAACCTCAATTTTTTTAGGGGCAAAAATGCTTACTCAAAAAGCTGCATCTTCCAGCCTCCTTTAAAAGACAGGAGTGGCCATGTGACAACGTTCTGGCCAACTACATATAATTGGAACTTGTCGGGAGAAGCTTCTGAGAGAATATCTTAAAACAGAGGCAGACTGAGCTGACAGGTACTTAATTGACCTTTATTCCTTTCTTTCTTCCTGCCTGGAATAGATTGTGACTCCTGGAAGTACAGAGGCCACTTTGTGTTATGGTACACTCACTGACATGAATATGCTGAGGATAGATTCCAGAAAGAAAAGACACATGAGTCCATGATGACATCATGAAAGCACTGCACCATTATTTAAGGCAGTGTTTCTAAATTTTTGTTACTCACAGATAAATATAATTCTTAACTGATCAACAACTTCCACACATACTGTCTATTCTTCCACAGTGGAATGAAGCTAGAAATCAATAATAGAAGGAAACTGGAAAAATCACAAATATGAAGAAATTTAACACAGTAGCAACAAGTACATCCAGTGCACAGAGCTTGATTTATAAATATCATTCTCCAGTAAAATAACCAGGACTCCATGTAGAAATTATTGATTCTAGGCCTGGGGTAAGAAGAATACAGTGTAAGCCTGGAACACCTTATAGAAATAAAAAGTATGAAAGTGCTCAAAAAACAAAACATAAGAGTGCGTGTATCTTTCTGAATTATAGTTTTGTATGGGTATATGCCCAGGAGTGGGATTGCTGGATCATATGGTAATTCTATTTTTAGTTTTCTGAGGAAACTCCATACTGTTTTCCATAGTGTCTGCACCAACTTACATTCCCACCAACAGTGTAGGAGGGTTCCCTTTACTCCACACCCTCTCCAGCATTTGTTATTTGTAGACTTTTTAATGATGGCCATTCTGACCGGTGTAGGGTGGTACCTTACTGCAGTTTTGATTTGCATTTCTCTAATAATTAGTGATGCTGAGCATCTTTTCATGTGCCTACTGGCGATCTGTATGTCTTCTTTAAAAGAGGTGAGATACTAATGCCAAAACTGTGCTTAATTTGTCCTTTAAGTGGAAATTCCATACAATGTTGATTTCATACACTAAATTCAATTATTAAAAAAGTATTGACTTTTCACACTTATTTTCTTTCATACTCATTCTATTTAATTTTATTTTTAACATATTCCTTATGAAATCAACATTATATAGAGACTTGTCTTAATATTTTAATCTTTTTAAATTAAATTAAATTTTTATTATTTTTTTGGCTTCGCCCTGCAGCATGCGGGATCTTAGTTCCCCGACCAGGGATCGAACCCGTGCCCCCTGCAGTGGAAGCGTGGAGTCTGAACCACTGGACAACCAGGAAAGTCCCTCTTAATATTTTTATGTCAAACTACATGGTCATCCTTGTTGCCACAGAGGCAGAGGGTCAAGTTTGCCAACTACACCAAGGATTGAGGATATTATCCTCAAGAAGGGAGACTGACAGACAAAAACATGTTAACTATGTGAACAATTAATAAATAGCGTTGAGGTAATCATCTATCCACTTCAGCAAAAGTATCAATAGATCTTTACCTCAAACCAAAAAAATTAAGTATAGATGGATTAAATATTTAAATATAAAAAAGTATACATAGAAAAACAGCTAGGAGAATGCTGACATAATCTTGGAGAGGGGAAGGATAATCTAAACAAGATATAAACTAACAGCCACAAAGGAAAAGTGGCCAGATTTGACCACATAAACAGTTCAAATTTCTATAAGGACTCTGAAGAAGTAAAAAAAATGCAGATCACTAACAGCATAGATAACAAAGTATTTTTATTCAAAATACATAAAGCATTTTCACACATAAACACACAACCCAATTTGTAAATATGAGCAGGGATTATAAACAGTCAAATAACAGAAATACAAATGGATAATAAATACATGAAAACTGTTCACTCATTAATTCTCAGGAAAATGCAAATCAACAGAATATCATTTTTGTGCATCAAATTAACAAAAACAAAAATGACCAGGCTGTGAGATAATGGATATTTTCCTACATTTTGGGTGCAAATGCAAATAAGTAAATCTGGTTTAAAAGATAATCTGGTAGTATCTATCAAAAGTAAATATGCTCATATACTTTGATCTAACAATTCTGCTTCTCATTATTTATCCTATAATATACTTGTATAGGTGAATAAAGATAATACTTACCATTTAGCAAATGACTATTATGTTCCAAACCCTTTTAAATTCTTTGAAATAGATGATAGTGTACTCATTTTGCAATGAGAAAACTGAAAGTCAGATGTAAATTGCCCAAAGTTATGTGACCATGGTAGTGGAAGAATCTGGATTTGAACCTAGATATTTCTTACGGTAAAATCCAAGCTCTTTTTCCTATATCCTAGTTTCCTATTCCTAATTCTCTTACCATCAACAAAACACTGCTTTTCATTGGTAGATAAAATTAAATTCCCCACCCCCCCACCTTTCTTCCACTCTGACCTTTGGGGAAATGATTTAGCATCCTGTCATTGTCAGGGTTTAAATAGAAACTTATTAAGCTATATCTTGAAAATCTTAATTTATGAAGGGGCTCTAAAAATGTGAAGGAACTATTTAAAGACTGTCACCTGAATCAGCTATGAGTTGAAAGAGACGTTAATCCTTTCCAATTCAGATTAGCACTCCAGAAGTTTGTCTCAAAATACTGCATTTCTTTAACACACTGTCTACCTTGGTTCATAAAAAATTCCTCTTTTAACTTCAAAATTCAAAGTTTATTTTACCATAGATTCTGAAGATTTTGTGACTTGTTTATGAAGCAATTAGCTTAGACTTTTAGGAATTTGTTCTAGAACTCTGATATGTCTTCAGTTTATAAGCCTGTTGCCCTAGGTGATAGATTCTTTCAACTTTCTAAGTCTGTTGATTTTATGTAACCTATGTTTTAATGGGTTACCCACTGAATTTATCTTGTTCAACTTAATTTAGTTTTATCTGTCATATACAGGTCTGACTACCACCCTTAGGAAAAATATTTAAGGTAAGTTTTCTTTTTCTTTATTTTTAAAAAATTAAACTCTTGACCATGTACCTTTTATCCAGTTTCCCTCAACAGTAACATCTTGCAAAACTATGTAATATCAATATCACAACCAGGATATTGACATTGTACAGTTAAGATGCAGACATTTCCACAAGGATCCCTAATGTCCTTTTAGAGTCACACCCATTTCTTTCCTGTCTCCACCTCCTACTTAATGCCTGGCAACCACTAACTTGTTCTACATTTATAATTTTGTAATTTCAAGAATTTCATATAAATGAAGTCATATAGCATATAACATTTGGGGATTGGCTTTTTTTCACTCAGCATAATTCTCTGGAAATTCATCCAGGTTGTTGTATGTATCAAAGTTCCTTTGTATTGTTGAGTATTATTCCATGGCATGGAGGTAGCACAGTTTATTTACCTCTTCACCAATTAAAGAACATTTGTGTTGTTTCCACTTTTTGGCTACTATGAATAAGGCTGCTATAAATATTTGTGTTCACGGTGTTTTTGTGTGTGTGATCATAAGACTTAATCTTTCTGGGATAAATGCCCAAGAGTATAATTGTTGGGTTACATGGAAGTTGCATATTTAGTTTTTTGAGAAACTACCAAACTGTTTTCAGGATTGGTTATAAAATTTAAAATTCCCATCAGCAATTTCTCTACATTTCACCAGCACTTAAGTTTATTACTGTTTTTTTATTTTAGGTAAGAGACTTAGGTCAAGGTTTGGTTTTGTTTGCCCATGGATGTGCAATAGCTCCAGCACTACTTCTTGAAAAGGCTATCATTCCTCCATTAAATTGCTTTTGCATCATTGTCAAAAATCAGTTGGGCATACTTTTGTGGGTCTATTTCAGGGATGTCTATTCTGTTCCATTGATCTTTGTGTCTCTCTCTCCTCTAATACCACGCTATCTTGACTCTTGATTACTGTAGCTAGTAGGCCTTAATTAGGTAAAGTGATTCCTCCCATTTTCTTCTTTTTAAAGATGATTTTATCTATTCTAGGACCTGTGCCTTTCTATACACATTTTAGAATGATCTTGTCTATATTTACAAAGAGCTGGTATTTAGATAGAAATTACATTAAATCTGTAGGTCAATCTGGGGAGAACTGACATCTTTACTATGTTGTTTTCCAATTCATGAATATGGTATGTCTATTTATTTAGGTCCTTGACTTCTTCCATCAACATTTTGTGATTTTTATCATCTAGATCCTGTACATGTTTTGTTAGATTTAAAAGTATTTAGTTTTCTTTGGAATTACTATAAATGTTATTGTGTTTAAAATTTTTGTTTCCACATGTTCATGTTAGTATGTAGAAATGCTGCTGACTTTTAAAAATTGAAGTATAGTTGATTTACAATGTTGTGTTAGTTTCAGGTGTATAGCAAAGTGATTCGTGTGTGTGTGTGTGTATATATATATATATATATATATATATATATATATATATATATATATTCTTTTTTAGATTCTTTTCCCTTATAGGTTTTTACAAAGTATTGAGTATAGTTCCCTGTGCTATATGGTAGAACCCTGTTGCTTATGTATTTTATGTATAGTACTGTGTATATGTTAATCCAAAACGCCTAATTTATCCCTCCCTCCACCTTCCCCTTTGGTAACTGTAAATTTGTTTTCTATGTCTGTGGATCTATTTCTGTTTTGTAAATAAGTTCATTTGTATCATTTTTTTAGGTTCCACATATAAGCAATATCATATGATATTTGTCCTTCTCAGCCTGCATTACTTCACTTAGTATGATAATCCCTAGGTCCATTCATGTTGCTGCAAATGGCATTATTTCATTCTTTTTTATGGCTGAGTGTTAAAATGCTCTTGATTTTTGCACTTGGAATTTTTATCCTCCAAACTGCTCAATTCACTTACTAGTTCTACTAGTTTTTTTTGTAGACTCCTTGCTATTTTACATAGATAACTTTTTCATCTGAAAATAGAGACAGTTTGATTTCTTCTTTTCTGATCTGTGTGACTTTTATTTCCCTTTCCTGCTCTATTACAATGGCTAAAACTTGCAGTATTATATTGAAAAAGAATAATAAGAGCAGACATTCTTGCCTTGTTCCTGATCCTGGAAGGAAAGCATTCAGTCTTTCACCATTAAGTATAATGTAATATGGAGGTCTTGTAGATGCTCTTTATCAAGTTGAGGAATTTACCCTCTAATACTACCTTGTCGAGAGTTTTATATCATGATTGGATGTTGAATTTTGTGAAAAACTTTTTTTGTATCAATTGATATGATCATATGATTTTTCTCCTTTATTCTGTTGATATCATATGTTACATGGACTGATTTTCAAATGCTGAACCAGCCTTGCATACCTGAAATACTTACCATTTGTCATGGTATATAGTTCTTTTTATACATTACAGTATTGGTGTGCTAATATTTGGTTGAAGATTTATGCATCTAAGTTCATGAGAGATATTAGTCTGTAGTTTTCTTTTTTTTGGTAATGTCTTTATCTAGTTTTGGTATCAGAGTAATACTAGCTTCATAAAATGAGTTGGAAAGTGTTCCTTCCTCTTCTCTCTCAGAATAGATTGTGTAAAATTAGTGGGTTTTTTTTTTTTTTTAATTTTAGTAAAATTCTCCTGTGAAACCATCTGGGCCTGGACACTTCTTTTCCAGGAACTTTAAAATTACCAATTCAATTTCTTTAATGGCTACAGGACTATTCAGTTTAATTCATCTTGATTTAGTATGTGGTTTTCTGGACTTGGTCCATTTCTTCTAATTTATGAGCATAAAACTTTTTGTAGTATTTCCTTGTTACCTTTTAATGGTTGCATATATGTATATAGTGGTATATCAGGTTTCACTCCTGATTTTGGTGATTTGCATCTTCTCTTTTTACCTTTGTCAGTCTTATTAGAGGTTTATCAATTTTATGGATTATTTTGAAGAACCAGCTTTCTTTCTTTCATTGATTTTTATCTATTATTTTTTTAAATTTTCAGTTTCACTGATTTCTGGTTTTTTTATTATAAATGATTTATTTATTTTTTAACATAGAGGAAGCTTGGTGGTGGATATGTAGCCATGCAATGTTTTTATGACTGAGTTAAAGTTCAGGCTCTCTTTCTTATAGAATGTAAATGTGTACCAACACATGTATATGTAATTGTTATAAAAATTAAGCTTAGTCACTAAAAGAAGATTTGCTGTCTGAACTTTCTTCTATATTTTTTTCACCTTCACCATCAGGCACTGGAGCATCTGGCCTCTCTAGAAGATCTGGGTCTAGTCCTTCTGATATCATTTTGTTTCTTACTGCCATCACTGGAACACCCACCCATTTTGAGATGTCTGGCATATCTTAGATCCTTGGCTACAGTTAAGATATTTTCTGGTGTTACTTCACTTTCCTGTGGTCCAGAGTCTTGTAAACTGTTCTGCTGTGATTGCTCTGAAGTGGTTTCAGAATGTGTTTCATTTGTGATCCTAGTGACACTTATAGGAGATACTTCAAACGTGACATCATCTAGCCCTGGGATAGATGATAAGTTTGCATCTAAAATATTGAGAGTTGTTTCAATTTGCTGGATACAAAGAGAAAGGTCTGCCAGTTTCTCCTCACAAACTGTAGAAAATCGGTTGAGAAACTGTACACTGTGCACCACAAATTGGTTTAGAAATGCCACCGTTCTGTTCTGTTGAACAGCTGGCACCTTAGTCAGGTCTATGCCTGACCCCATGAGAGGAAGCCCATCCTCATCCATCTCCTCTCTGTTCTTTATTATTCTCTTCATTCATCTTTTTGGATTTATTTTGCTCCTTCTTTTTCTAAGCTCTTGAGGTGTAGGAGCTTCATTTATTAACTTGAAAGTTTTCCTCTTCCAATGTATGCATTTAGTGCTATACATTTCTCTCAGTGCTGCTGTTTTAACTGTGCCTTATCAATTTTGATATGTTGTATGTTCATTTTTATTCTATTTTTTATTCCATTTGAGATTTCCTCTTTGACCCAGGGATTATTTAGAAGTGTGTTTTAAAATTTCCAAGTGTTTGGAGATTTTCCTGTTGTCTTTCTGTTATTGATTTCTCATTTGATTCTGTGTTCTGTACACAAGACAAAGATGGCCTCTGTATATTGCCACCCCACCCACCCCAGGTTGCTTACTTATTCACAGCAGGCTGAGACCCATTAGCTCAAAAGTCTGCCAGCACCAGACTAATATTTGTACACATCCAATTATTTTAAACACAACCAAATAAGCAGATTTTTAACTATTTAGAGCCTGTCTGCTTTATATACTCAAGAAACTGTGCCCAGCATATACTAGCCATAGGTAAAATAAACCCTGGGGTTATAAAGACCCCAAGACTCTGCTGCCTTTTGGGATTCCTGACCCAGAGACTCCCTTCCAGGCTGCTGAGTGAAATCACCTAGAGATGTAACCCCCTCTCTGATATCCCTCTCCTCTAGGAATTTCCTTGTCCTTCTCTCCCTGAGTATTGGCCTCTGTGCGGTAGTTTCTAGATGGTCTCATGCTGTGAGAGACTTCCCCCACATGCAAACCTGTCAAAGTGTCACTCAAATAAAGCTGTGTGTGCTACTGCCACCTCCTGGTCAAATGGTTTTCCTTGATCAGCCCCCAAATCCCTTGAACTCCCTATATTCCATTATGGTCAGACAGCACCACTTCATATAGTTTTAATTATTTTAAATGTGTTGAACTTGGTTTTATGGTCCAGGATGTGGCCTATCTTGGTGAATGTTCCATGGGCACTTGAAAACACTGTGTACTCTGCTATTGTTGGATTGAGTGTCAGTTAGATCCTGTTGGTTTATTGTGTTGTTAAGGTGTTCTATATTCTTGCTGATTTTCTGTCTAGTAGTTCTATATTTACTGAGAGTGAGGTGTTGACATCCCCAACTATAAGGATGGATTTTATTACCTCTTTCATCTCTATCATGTAATGTCATGCTTTGTTACTTTAGTATTGTTATGTCTTCCTGGTGAAGTGACACTTGTATTATTATATAACATTCCTCTTTATCTCTAGTAATTTTCTTTGCACATAAGTCTATCTACTTTATTTGATATTAATATAGCCCTTGTTGCATTTAATGATTAAATTTTGAAGTCACATCTTTTCCCATTCTTTTGCTTTTAGTTTACATATGTCATTGCACTGATATTTGAAGCTAATTTCTTGTGTACAACATGTTGTTGGATTATGTTTTTGATTCACACTGCCAACTGTCTTTTTTTTTTTGGCTGTGTTGGGCCTTAGCTGCAGCATGCAGGATCTTTCGTTGTGGTGTGCGGGCTTCTCTCTAGGTGTGGTGTACGGGCATCTCTCTAGTTATGGCACATGGGCTCCAGAGCGCGTGGGCTCTGTAATTGCGGCATGCGAGCTCTCTAGTTGTGGTGTATAGGCTTAGCTGTCCCATAGCATGTGGGATCTTAGTTCCCCGAAAGGGGTCAAACCCGTGTCTTCTGCATTGGAAGGAGGATTCTCAACCACTGGACCACTAGGGAAGGCCCTGTCTTTTTTTTTTTAATTGAAGTATAGTTAATTTACAATGTTGTGTTAGTTTTAAGTGTACAAAAGTGATTGTTATACATACATATATATATAATTTTTCAGATTCTTTTCCATTGTAGGTTATTACAAGATATTGTAATAATTGAGTATAGTTCCCTGTGCTATACAGTAGATCTTGCTGTTTACCTATTTTATATATAGTAGTGTGTATATGTTAATCCCAAATTCCAAATTTATCTCACCCGCACCAAACACTATCCCCTTTGGTAACCATAAGTTTGTTTTCTATGTCTGTGAGTTTATTTCTGTTTTGTAAATAAGATCCTTTGTACCATTTTTTAGATTCCACATATAAGTGATATCATATGATATTTGTCTTTCTCTCTCTGACTTACTTCAGTTAGTATGATAATCTCTAGGTCCATCCATGTGGCTGCAAATAGCATTATTTCATCCTTTTCAATGGCTGAGTAATATTCCATTTTATATCTCTATCTACCTACCACATCTTCTTTATCTGTTCATCTGTTGACAGACATATAAGTTGCTTCCATGTCTTGGCTGTTGTAAATAGTGCTGCTATGAACATTGTGGTGCATGTATCTTTTCAAATTAGAGTTTTCTCCAGATATATGCCCAGGAGTGGAATTGCTGGATCGTATGGTAGCTCTATTTTTAGTTTTTTAGGGAACCTCCATACTATTCTCCATAGTGGCTGTATCGATTTACATTCCTACCAACAATGTAGCAGGGTTCATTTTTCTCCACACCCTCTCCAGCATTTATTATTTGTAGACTTTTTAATGATGGCCGTTCTGACTGGTGAAAAGTGATACCTCATTGTAGTTTTGATTGGATTTCTCTAATAATTAGTGATGTTGAGCATCTTTTCATGTGCCTCTTGGCCATCTGTACGTCTTCTTTGGATAAATATCTATTCAGGTCTTCTGCTCATTTTTTGATTGGGTTGTTTGTTTTTTTGTTATTGAGCTGCATGAGCTGTTTGTAGATTAATCCCTTTTTGGTCGTGGCATTTGCAAATATTTTCTCCCTGTCCATAGATTGTCTTTTTGTTTTGTTTATGGTTTCCTTTGCTGTGCAAACGCTTTTAAGTTTAATTAGGTCCCATTTGTTTATTTTTTTTCTTTATTTCCATTACTCTGAGAGAAGGATCCAAAAACATATTGCTGCAATTTATGTCAGAGTGTTCTGCCTACATTTTCCCCTAGGTGTATTATAGTATCTGGTCTTACATTTAAGTCTTTAATCCATTTTGAATTTATTTTTGTGTTTGGTGTTAGAGAATGTTCTAATTTCATTCTTTACATGTAGCTGTCCAGTTTTCCCAGCACCACTTAATGAGGAGACTGTATTTTCTTCATTGTATATCCTTGCTTCCTTTGTCATAATTGACCATAAGTGTGTGGGTTTATTTCTGGGCTTTCTATCCTGTTCCATTCATCTATGTCTGTTTTTGTGCCATTACCATACTGTTTTGATTGCTGTAGCTTTGTTGTAGAGTCTGAAGTCAGGGAGCATGATTCCTCCAGTTCCAGTCTTCTTTCTCAAGATTGTTTTAGCTATTTGAGATCTTTTATGTTTCCATACAAATTTAAAAACTTTTTGTTCTACCTGAGTGAAAAGTGCCATTGGTAGTTTGATAGGGATTGCATTGAATCTGAAGATTGCCTTAAGTAGTATGGTCATTTTAATAATATTGATTCTTGCATTCCAAGAACATGGTATATCTTTCTGTCTTCAATTCCTTTCATCAGTGTCTTATAGTTTTCAGAGACAGATCTTTTACCTCCTTAGGGAGGTTTATTCCTAGGCATGTTATTCATTTTGATGTGATGGTAAATGGGATTGTTTCCTTAATATATTTTTCTGATCTTTCATTGTTAGTATATAGAAATGCAAGAGATTTCTGTATATTAATTTTGTATCCAGCAACTTTACCATATTCATTGATGAGCTCTAGTAGTTTTCTGATAGCATCCTTAGGATTTTCTATGTATAGTATCATGTCATCTGGAAACATGACAGTTTTACTTCTTCTTTTCCAATTTGGATTCTTTTTATTTCTTTTTCTTCTCTGATTCCTGTGACTAGGACTTTCAAAGCTGTGTTGAATAAAATTGGCAAGAGTAGGCATCCTTCCTTGTCTTGTTCCTAATCTTAGAGGAAATGCTTTCAGCTTTTCACCGTTGGGAACGATGTTGGCTGTGGATCTGTCATATATGGCCTTTATTATGTTGAGGTATGTTCCCTCTATGCCCACTTTCTGGAGAGTTTTTATCATAAATGGGTGTTGAAATTTGTCAAAAGCTTTTTCTGCATCTATTGAGATGATCATATGGTTTTTATTCTTCAATCTGTTAATGTGGTGTATCACACTGATTGATTTGTAGATATTGAAAAATCCTTGCATCCCTGGGATAAATCCCACTTGATCATGGCATATGATTCTTTTAATGTATTGTTGGATTCGGTTTGCTTGTATTTTGTTGAGGATTTTTGCATCTATGTTCATCAGTAATATTGGCCTATAATTTTTTTTTAATATCTTTGTCTGGTTTTGGTATCAGGATGATGGTGGCCTCATAAAATGAGTTCAGAAGTGTTCCCTTCTCTGCAATTTTTTGGGAATAGTTTCAGAAGGATAGGTATTAACTCTTCTCTAAATGTTTGATAGAATTCACCGGTGAAGCCATCTGCTTCCGGACTTTTTTGGGGGGGCAGTTTTTAAATCACAGTTTCAATTTCAGTACTTGTGATCAATCTGTCCAAATTTTCTATTTCTTCCTGGTTCAGTCTTGGGAGACTGTATGTTTCTAAGAATTTGTCCATTTCTTCCAGGTTGTCCATTTTATTGGCATTTAGATGCTTATAGTAGTCTCTTATGATCCTTTGTATTTCTGTGGTGTTCATTGTAACTTCTCCTTTTCATTTCTAATTTTATTGATTTGAGCCCTCTCCCTTTGTTTCTTGATGAATCTGGCTAAAGGTTTATCAATTTTGTTTATCTTTTCAAAGAACCAGCTTTTAGTTTCATTGATCTTTTCTATTGTTTTCTTAATCTCTATTTCAGTTATTTATGCTCTGATCTTTATGATTTCTTTCCTTCTACTAACTTTGGGACTGAACCTGGGGCCCTGGCAGTGACAGCAGTGAGTCCTAACCACTGGACCGCCAGGGGATTCCCTATTTTTTATTTTTTATTTTTTAATGGGGGTGTAGTTGATTTAGGATGTTGTGTTAATTTCAGGTGTATAGCAAAGTGATTTAGTTATACATATACATATATCCATTCTTTTTCAGATTCTTTTCCCATATAGGTTATTAAAGAATATTGAGGGCTTCCCTGGTGGCGCAGTGGTTGAGAGTCCGCCTGCCGATGCAGGGGACATGGGTTCATGCCCTAGTCCGGGAAGATCCCACATGCTACGGAGCGGCTGGGCCTGTGAGCCATGGCCGCTGAGTCTACGCGTCCGGAGCCTGTGCTCTGCAACGGGAGAGGCCACAACAGTGAGTGGCCCGCGTACCACACACACACAAAAAAGAATATTGAGTAGAGTTCCCTGTGCTGTACAGTAGTCCTTTTTGATTATCTACTTTATATATAGTAGTGTGTATATGTTAATCCCAATCTCCTAATTTATCCCTCCCCCTGCTTTCCACTATGGTAACCATAAATTTGTTTTCTATATCTGTAAGTCTGTTTCTGTTTTGTAAATAAGTTCATTTGTATCATCTTTTTAGATTCCACATATATGTGATATCATATGATAATTGTTTCTCTGTCTGACTTACATAGTATGATAGTCTCTAGGTCCATCCATGTTGCTGCAAATGGCATTATTTCATTCTTTTTTTATGGCTGAGTAATATTCCATTGTATATATCTACCACATAAGTGGGTCTCTTGTAGACAGCATATATATGGGTCTTATTTTTGTATCCATTCAGCCAGTCTATATATTTTGGTTGGAGCATTTAATCCATTTACATTTAAGGTAATTATTGATATGTATATTCTTATTGCCATTTTGTTAATTGTTTAGGATTTGTTTTTGTAGGTCTTTTTTCTTCCCTTCCTCTTCTATTCTCTTCTCTTGTCATTTGATGACTATCTTTAGAGTTGTGTTTGGGTTGCTTTGTGTGTGTGTGTATCTATTGTAGATTTTTGGTTTGCAATTACCATAAGGTTTTGATATAACAGTCTATATATATACAAGATTGTTTTAAGTTGCTGGCCTCTTAATTTCAAATGCATTTCCAATATCCTACATTTGTACTCTCCTCATGATTGCTGGTTTTGATAGCATATTTGTGTATGGATGATTTCCTACCTTTATTGCATGTTTGCCTTTACCAGTGAGCTTTCCCATTTGTAATTTTCTTGTTTCTAGTTGTGTCCTTTTATTTTCTGCCTAGAGAATTTCCTTTGGCATTTGTTGTAAAGCTGGTTTGGTGGTGCCAAATTCTCTTAGCTTTTGCTTGTGGGTAAAGCTTTAAACTCTGTCAAATCTGAACGAGAGCCTTTCTGGTTAGAGTATTCTTGGTTGTAGGTTCTTCCCTTTCATCACTTTAAATACATTGTGCCACTCCCTTCTGGCCTGCAGTTTCTGCTGAAAAATCAGCTGATAACCATAAGGGGATTCCCTTGTATATTATTTGTTGCTTTTCCCTTGTTGCTTTTTAATATTTTACCTTTGTCTTTATTTTTTGTCAGTTTGATTAATATGTGTCTTGGTGTGTTCCTTCTTGGGTTTATCCTGTATGGAACTCTTATCCACTTCCTGGATTTGGGTGACTGTTTCCTTCCCCAGGTTAGGGAAGTTTTCAGGTAATACCTCTTCAAATATTTTCTCAGGCCCTTTCTCTCTCTCTTCTCCTTCTGGGAACCCTCTAATGCAAATATTAGTGTACCTGATGTTGTCCCAGAACTGTTGTCTTAAACTGTCCTCATTTCTTTTTATTCTTTTTTCTTTCTTCTGTTTGGCAGCAGTGATTTCCACTACTCTGCCTTCCAGCTCACTGATCTGTTCTTCTGCCTCATTTAGTGTAGTATTGATTAATTTTAGTGTATTTTCCTTTCAGTTATTGTATTCTTCAACTCTGTTTGGTTGTTCTTTATATTTTCTAATTCTTTGTTAAAAACTTCTAATTTCTCGCTCTGTGCATCCATTCTCCTCCCAAGTTCTTCAATCATCTTTACAATCATTACTCTGAACTCTATTTTGGTTAGACTGCCTATCTCCATGTCACTTAGTTCTTATTCTGGGGTTTTATCTTGTTCCTTCATCTGAAATATATTCCTTTGTGTTAATTGCTATTTGCATTTTTATGTATGTGGTAGGTTGGTTATGTTTCTCAACCTTGGAGAAGTGGCCCTCTGTAGGGGATGTCCTGTGTGTCCCACCAGTGCACTCCTCTCTCGTCACCCAAAGGCCAGGGGCCAGATGGTCCGCGGGTAGTGTCCAGCCTGAGTTTGTGGACTCTGTCTGCAGGCTGCAGGACTGTAGTTTTCTTGCTTCTAGTGTATGCCTCCTGGTGGGTGAGGCTTGTCTAGAGACTTGTGCAGGTTTCCTGCTGGGAGGGGTTGGTGACTGCTCCCTTGTGGGTGGGGCTGGGTCTTGGTCCTCTAGTGGGCAGGGGCATATGTAGAGGCAGTTTTGGGTTTAGGAAGTCTTTAGGCAGCCTGTATGCTGATGGGTGGGGCTGTGTTCCCACCCGGTTTGTTGTTTGGCCTGAGGCATCACAGCACTGGAGCCTGCAGGCTGTTGGCTGAGGCCAGGTCTTGATGGCAAAATGTCTGCCTCCAGGATAACTCATGCAATTGAATGCTCCCTGATATATCCACCACCAGTGTCTATATCCCCATTGTGGTCCACAGCTGCTCCCTGCCTCCCCAGAAGACCTCTAAGACCAGCAGGTAGGTCTGGCCCAGGCTCCTCTCGTATTACTGCTTTTGCTCTTGTTCTCAGTGCATGTGAGATTTTGTGTGCACCCTTTAAGAGTGCAGTCTCTATTCCCCCTAATCCTGTGGAACTCCTGCAATCAAGCCCCACTGGTCTTCAAAGCCAAATGCTCTGGGAGCTCCTCTCCCTGGTGCCAACCCCCTGGGCTGAGGGTCCTAACATGGGGCTCAGAACTCTCCTGTGGGAGAACCTCTGTAATATAATTATCTCCAGTTTGTGGGTCACCCACCTGGAGAGTATGGAGTTTGATTATATCTAGAGTCCGCCTCTGCTACCAGTCTCGTTGTGGTTCCATCTTTATGTCTTTAGCTGTAGAGGGTCTTTTCTGGTAGGTTTTAATTTTTTCTTTTAATTAATTAATTAATTAGCTGTGCCAGGTCTTAGTTGCGGCATACAGGTTCTGTGCTGAGGCATGCGGGATCTTTAGTTATGGCATTCAGGATCTTTTAGTTGCAGCATGCAGGCTCTTAGTTGCAGCATGCGGGATCTAGTTCCCTGACTAGGAATCAAACCTGGGTCCCCTGCATTGGGAGTGTGGAGTCTTAACCACTGGACCACAAGATAAGTCCCCGGTCTTTTTCTTTTTTTTTTTTTTTTCGCTGTACGCGGGCCTCTCACTGCTGTGGCCTCTCCCGTTGCGGAGCACAGGCTCCGGACACACAGGCTCCGCGGCCATGGCTCGCGGGCCCAGCCGCTCCGCGGCATGTGGGATCTTCCGGGATCGGGGCACGAACCCGTGTCCCCTGCATCGGCAGGCGGACTCTCAACCACTGCGCCACCAGGGAAGCCCCCCAGTCTTTTTCAACGATGTTTATTCTGCAGATTGTTGTGACTTTGGTGTGCTCATGAGAGGAGGTGAGCTTCGGGCCCTTCTATTCTGCCATCTTAATTGCTCTCTCTCAACTGTGTCTTTTAAATGGTGTATTTAGACCATTTATCATTTACTAAATTTCCATATCAGTTATCAATGACATGTTGGGACTTAAGTCTGCCATTTTGTTATTTATTTTCTGTTTGTTTCCTCTGTTTCTCATTCCTTATTTTCTCTTTCCTTACCTTCCTGTGGGTTGTTTGAATATTTTTTAGGATTCTACACTGGTTTATAGTTTTTCAATTCATTGTTCTGGGTTTTTTTGGTTTGTTTGTTTATTTAATTATGGCTGCGTTGGGTCTTCGTTGCTGTGCTCAGCCTTTCTCTAGTTGCAGTGAGCAGGGGCTACTCTTCATTGCGGTGCGCGGGCTTCTCGTTGAGGTGGCTTCTCTTGTTGCAGAGCATGGGTTCTAAGTGCACAGGCTTCAGTAGTTGTGGTGCACGGGTTTAGTTGCTTCATGGCATGTGGGATCTTCCCAGACCAGGGATCAAACCTGTGTCCCCTGCACTGGCAGCCGGATTCTTCTTCTTTTTTTTTTTTTTTTTAACATCTTTATTGGAGGATAATTGCTTTACAATGGTGTGTTAGTTTCTGCTTTATAACAAAGTGAATCAGTTATACATATACATATGTTCCCAAATCTCTTCCCTCTTGTGTCTCCCTCCCTCCCATCCTCCCTATCCCACTCCTCTAGGTGGTCACAAAGCACCAAACTGATCTCCCTGTGCTATGCAGCTGCTTCCCACTAGCTATCTATTTTACGTTTGGTAGTGTATATATGTCCATGCCACTCTCTCACTTTGTCACAGCTTACCCTTCCCCCTCCCCATATCTTCAAGTCCATTCCCTAGTAGGCCTGTGTCTTTATTCCCGTCTTACCCCTAGGTTCTTCATGACCCTTTTTTTTTGTCTTAGATTCCATATATATGTGTTAGCATACGTTATTTGTTTTTCTCTTTCTGACTTACTTCACTCTGTATGACAGATTCTAGGTCCATCCACATCACTACAAATAACTCAATTTCGTTTCTTTTTATGACTGAGTAATATTCCATTGTATATATGTGCCACATCTTCTTTATCCATTCATCTGTTGATGGACACTTAGGTTGTTTCCATGTCCTGGCTATTGTAAATAGAGCTTCAAAGAGCATTTTGGTACATGACTCTTTTTGAATTATGGTTTTCCCTGGGTATATGCCCAGTAGTGGGATTGCTGGATCATATGGTAATTCTATTTTTAGTTTTTTAAGGAACCTCCATAGTGGCTGTATCAATTTACATTCCCACCAACAGTGCAAGAGGGTTCCCTTTTCTCCACACCCTCTCCAGCATTTATTGTTTGTAGATTTTTTGATGATGGCCATTCTGACTGGTGTGAGATGATATCTCATTGTAGTTTTGATTTGCATTTCTCTAATGATTAATGATGTTGAGCATTCTTTCATGTGTTTGTTGGCAACCTGTATATCTTCTTTGAGAAATGTCTATTTAGGTCTTCTGCCCATTTTTGGATTGGGTTGTTTGTTTTTTTGATATTGAGCTGCATGAGCTGCTTGTACATTTTGGAGATTAATCCTTTGTCAGTTGCTTCATTTGCAAATATTTTCTCCCATTCTGAGGGTTGTCTTTTTGTCTTGTTTATGGTTTCCTTTGCTGTGCAAAAGCTTTTAAGTTTCATTAGGTCCCATTTGTTTATTTTCTATTTTTATTTCCATTTCTCTAGGAGGTGGGTCAAAAAGGATCTTGCTGTGATTTATGTCATTGAGTGTTCTGACTATGTTTTCCTCTAAGAGTTTGATAGTGTCTGACCTTACATTTAGGTGCTTAAACCAGTTTGAGTTTATTTTTGAGTATGGTGTTAGGGAGTGTTCTAATTTCATACTTTTACATGTATCTCTCCAGTTTTCCCAGCACCACCTATTGAAGAGCCTTTCTTTTCTCCACTGTATATTCTTGCCTCCTTTATCAAAGATAAGGTGACCTATGTGTGTGGGTTTATCTCTGGGCTTTCTATCATGTTGCATTGATCTAGATTTCTGTTTTTGTGCTAGTACCATACTGTCTTGATTACTGTAGCTTTGTAGTATAGTCTGAAGTCAGGGAGCCTGATTCCTCCAGCTCTGTTTTTCTTTCTAAAGATTGCTTTGGCTATTCAGGGTCTTTTGTGCTTCCATACAAATGGTGAAATTTTTTGTTCTAGTTCTGTGAAAAATGCCAGTGGTAGTTTCATAGGGATTGCATTGAATCTGTAGATTGCTTTTAGTAGAGTCATTTTCACAATGTTGATTCTTCCAATCCAAGGACATGGTATATCTCTCCATCTATTTGTATCATCTTTAATATCTTTCATCAGTGTCTTATAATTTTCTGCATACAGGTCTTTTGTCTCCTTAGGCAGGTTTATACCTAGATATTTTATTCTTTTTTGTTGCAATGGTAAATGGGAGTGTTTTCTTAATTTCTCTTTCAGATTTTTCATCATTAGTGTATAGGAATGCCAGAGATTTCTGTGCATTAATTTTGTATCCTGCTACTTTACCAAATTCATTGATTAGCTCTAGTAGTTTTCTGGTAGCATCTTTAGGATTCTCTATGTATAGTATCATGTCATCTGGCAGGCGGATTCTTAACCACTGCGCCACCAGGGAAGTCCCAGTATATTGTTTTTTACAGTTTTCTTAGTGGTTGTGCTAGGTATTATAATATATTCACTTAACTTATTACAACCTACTGGTATTGATATTTTACCTCTTTGAGTGAAGTATAGACATCTTACTTCCATTTAGGCACTTTAATCCTCCCTACTTTTAAAAAATAATTGTCTGTCTTAAGTATTTCCCCTACTTACATTTCACATTACACCAGATGGTGTTATATAACCTTTGCTTCACTCATCACATATTATTTAAAAACTCATGAGAATTAGGATAGTCTCCAATATTTGCCCATTCTGATGTTTCTTTCATTCTGTAGTTCCAATCCTTTTTCTGTTATCATTTTCTTTCTTTTTAGAGAATTTCCTTTAGGCATTCATTAAGGGTATGTTTGCTATGAACAAATTCTCTTAGTTTTCCTTTGTCTGAGAATGTCTTTATTTCCCCTTTACTTCTGAAGTTCTGCTGGGTATATAATTTACAGTTGCCAGTTCTTTTCTTTTCATACATGAAAAATATTGTGCCACATCCTCTGGCTTCCATTATTTTAAATGAGAAAATCACTGTCATTCAAATAGGTATTCCCTGGTAGGTTTATATTCCCTACAGGTTTCATTGTTTCTCTCTGGCTGCTTTCAAGAATTTTTTTCTTTAATTTTTAGAAGTGTGATGATGGTATGCCTCTCATTTCTTTGGGTTTATCCTGTTTGGGCTTTGCTCGGCTTCTTTAATCTATAGGTTTATGTTTTCCACCAATGTTGGGATGTTTTCAGCCATTATTTCTTTGAATAATTTCTTCTTCTCCTTCTTCTCTTTCTCCTCCTCCTCTCTCCCCTCTCCACTTCTGGGATTCTAATAATATGAATATTAACTATTCTGTTACTGTTCCACAGATCCCAGAAATTCTGTTTATTTTTTTTTCAGTCTATCTTTGTTCTGTTGTTCAGATTGGGTAAATTCTACTGATATTTTTTCAAGTTCACTACTTCTGTCCTCTGTCATTTCCACTCCACTACTGAGCCCAATGAATGAGATTTTCATTTTGGTTATTGTCTTTTTCAATTATATAATTTCCATTTGGTCTTTTTTATAACTTGTATTTCTCTGCTGATAATATTTTGTTTTTTCATTTGTTTCAAGAGAATTTATGACTGATGATGAAGCATTTTTATGGTGGTTGTTTAAATTTCTTTTAGATCATTTCAACATCTGACTCATCTTGGTGTTGGCATCTGTTCATTATCTTTTCTCATTGATGTTGTGGTTTTCCTAGTTCTTGGTATGACAAGTGATTTTCTTTTTTTTTTAATATATAAATTTATTTATTTATTTTGGCTGCGTTGGGTCCTCACTGCTGTGCATGGGCTTTCTCTAGTTGCAGTGAGTGGGGGCTACTCTTTGCTGTGGTGTGCGGGCTTCTCATTGAGGTGGCTTCTCTTGTTGTGGAGCAAGGGCTCTAGGTGCATGGGCTTCAGTAGTTGTGGATTGTGGGCTCTAGAGTGCAGGCTCAGTAGCTGTGGGGCACGGGATTAGTTGCTCTGCAGCATGTGGGATCTTCTCAGACAAGGGCTCAAACCCGTGCCCCCTGCATTGGCAGGTGGATTCTTACCCACTGTGCCACCAGGGAAGCCCATGACAAGTGATTTTCAATCTTATCCTGGACACTTTGTATCTTATAAGACTCTGGATATTTTGAAATATTTTTTTTAGCAGGCAGTCAGTCTGTTGAGATGCAGCATGGGGCAAGTCAGGTGGGTGTGCATGTTCGGTATCCCACTAGGCTCCCCTGACACCACCCCAGCAAAAATGGTGCAGTGACTCACACTAACTTGTTGCAAACAGGTGGGATGGACATTGAACACTTCCCCCCTGCCCAGTTGGCATCTTTCCAGTGAAAGCGGGGCAGCTACTTGCATCATCTCTTGCTTCCAAGTGTGGGTGTAAGGTCATTTCTCCACTAGGCCCTTTGACAACAAGGAATAAAAAGGGAGAGGCAAAGTGCCATGTAGCCTGCCTCTCACCACCTAGTTTTTCCTCATTGATGCTAGGTGGGGTGGAGGCTCAGTTCCCCACTGGATCCTCCTGACAGTGAAGAGGATGAAGTCTAATGTTGATTAGGACCACACTGCACAGCCTCATTAAATCTTATTGCAACTAAGTGCAGATAGGGGCATAGCTGGCTACTTGACCCTGATGGGAGAATCACAGCATTGCCTCTTTCACCAGGCCAGGGATGAAAGATCAGCTCACAGCTTAGCCCCACAACAGTATCGTAGCAGGAAAATTGGAGCATTACCTTGTTCTCCTGGGTAGAGATAGAAGATTGGCTGCCTGTTCAGTCCTATCACATGGGGAAATCAGAGTGCACCACCTTTTTCCCAGGGGTGGGAATGGGGGTTTGAGATAGAAGATCAACTTTCTGCTTGTACTGATACCATGTTGGTATATATGAAGGCTGTCCTTTTGTTAGTTGCCATGCCTCTCCCTAATGCTATGATAAATCTTTTTCCTTTATCCCCCATTTATCTTTTGTTTTCTTCTTCTGCATATATTTTAAAGTGGTGAAATTTTGTATATCAATTACATAAATAGTGTGTGTGTGTGTGTACATATCTGTGTGTGTTTCTAACAAAGAAATATACCTATAATTTGCAGGGTTTTAGCTGAGTTCAATAACCCTCCCCCTATATAGGTCTTGACTGCCCTCAGTCTAGATCCTTGAGGGGTTATAACATGCAGTTCCCTACGTCCACAGGTGGCCTTTGGCCTTGGCTGCAGGTGATCTTATAGGGAGTGAGGAATGTAGTATCCCTGGGAGTAGGAATATATATTTAGAGTATACTTGTGAGCATCTGCCTAACACTACCAACACCTTTAGGGGAAAGTCATAGAGCACTTGGTAGACAGAAACTATTAGTGGTAATGGAATAAGCCAAAAAACCACATGGTTTAAACATAAACAAAATACAACACCTATCAGTTGACTATTTTGTACCACCGTGTTAGGTGTCAGAAGATAGAACGATGAGTGGGACAAATACCTTGCCCCAATCGAGTAAAGACAGTGGTCACATGATCAGTTGTAAAGGATATTGCTGTGGTGGTAATGTGACAAATCACCTAAGGTGCCATAGTTAATATGGAGTCAAGACCAATCTTAAGCCAGCTGACAGATCATCTTAATCTGTCAGTTCTCTTTGCTTATGCGTACTGTACTTTGTAAACTTATCTCCTTTATACCAATTATGTTACTGTAATATAATGGTTTACTCCAAGTAAGTCTTTTCCTCCACCTGGCTATAAGGTCTTTGAAGTCAACAGCTACATTCTTTTCATTTTTGTATCCACAGTACCTGGCACATAGTAGGTACTCATTAAAAAAGTATTTGTCAATTGTCTAGGTTCCAGACATTGTTCTAGATACTGGGAATACAAGACACACAAACTCTTAGCTCTCAAGATGCTTACATTATGGTAAAGAAGATGAACAACTATGATTAAAGACCTTAGTACTCTGTCATTTAGGGGATGGCTTGTACTTTACTTAGGAGTCTCTAAGTGAGTCCGTTGGAGACCCTTAGGGCTGCATATTTTTGATAAATTTGTCTTTGTCAAAATAGTTTGAGTTGGAATAGACATAAAATCTTCATTTCTCTAGCTCATTGGTCTTTTCACAATATGAGTTGCTTGAATGGTCCTGGGAATGTCATGCTATTAGGGTTCAGTTCAATTCAACCAACACAATATAAGTTGGCAAAGTACTGGTAAATATTTTACATATATTACTGGGTTGGCCAAAAAGTTCGTTCGGATTTTTCCATACGATGTTACGGAAAAACCTGAATGAACTTTTTGGCCAACCGAATATCTCACTGAATCACACTTTTTGGTTAAAAAGGCCTTTCACTACCCATATCTACCCTCCCTCTCCTGCCCCAGGTCCCTGTTAGGTACATTCTTCACAGGATGCTTCCAAGGTACCCTGTGCACTCATCTAGTATTATAGATGTATTGTAATTCCCCACTTTCTGTCAGCTACATTCACTAATACATTTTTAGTTACTCAAGGTCAGGAGGGCAGGAGAAGGTGGTTGATCATACGCATTCTAGGTCCAAATTCCAACTCCCTTATCTAATCTTACTGAGCCTCAGTTTCCTCATCTTCAAAATGTATAAAATAACAATGCCTACTTTGTTATAAGGATTAAGTAAAATGATGCACATAAAAAGCTTATCAATATGGTACCCATCTATAGTATATCATTGTTAATGATTTATAGCACGGTGCCTGCTATATAGTAGGTATAATATATGTTAGCTAGGGTGAAGTGTGTATTTAAACTTATTAGTGTTACTATAATAAATAGTGATAATATTCCTTCTAGGAATAGTAGTGAGGAGTGAGGATATTACATGAGATCGATATATTAATAATTCCATAAGAGATACTGTAAGTGCTATAATTATATTTATATATACTAAAGGCACTTGATAATTATGAACTTGATCACAATCTAATGAGTCGAAATTATTCATTTTAGCTTAAACTAATTATCATATTCAGTCCATTCTAGTCCTTTTTGGGTTCATTTATAAGCCAGGCTTGTTGTTAGTAGTAGGATTAGGAATAGTGCTATAACAAGTATTGTTTTTAGATTATTTGCTTGGGATGCTCAGGATAAAGGTAAAAAGGAGGTCAATCTCTAAGTCAAAGAGAAGAAATGTTATAGCTACTAAGAAAAAACTTATGGAAAAGGGTAAGCATGCTTATCCTATGGGATCAAATCTCCCACTCACAGGGACTTGTTTTTTCTGTATAAATATTTAGTTGAGGGAGTCAGAATGCAGTAAATACAAGTAGTGAGGCTAGTGCTATACTTGTAATTAGTATCATTTATAAGATTTATTATTCTTTTTCAGATTATACCAAATTGATGAGAAGTCAATGTAGTATTTAATACTAAAAGGATAAGATCCTCATCAATAAACAGACACATAAAGGAACAGTCATACTACATCTACAAAATGTCAATATCAGGCAGTGGCTTCAAAGCTGAAGTGATGATTGTAAGTGAAGTGGAATTTTAACTGGCCTAAGAAGCAGACGACTAGGAAAGTAGAGCCAATAATTATAGTCAGACCGTGGAATCCTGTAGCTATGAAGAAAGTTTAGCCATATACCCTGTCTGAGCTTGTAAAAAGTGTTTTTTAGTACTCTGAGGCCTGTAGAAGTGTAAAGTATACACCTAAGGTAATTGTAATAAAAAGAGCTTGGAACATATGCTTACGGTTTCCTTCTATAAGGCTGTGGTAGGCTCAGATGGTGGATACTCCAGAAGCTAATCAGACTGAGGCATTAAGGTGTGGCACTTCTAGTGGATTTAGAGGACGGATACCTGTTGGTGGTCAACATCCACCTAATTCAGGTGTAGGAGCAAGACTTGAGTGATAGAAGGCTCAGAAAAAGCCAGTAAAAAAGAAGACTTCTAAAATAAATAATAAATAGGATTATTCCATACTGAAGTCATTTTTGAACAACTGGTGTATGGCGGCCTTGGAAAGTGCTTTCTCGGACAATATCTTGTTATCATTGGTATACTGTTAAGGTATTAGTCAATAGGCCTAATGATAATAATATTATTGAATTAAAGTGAAATCAAATTACTAGGCCTGATGTTATTAGAAGGGCTGAGAGAGCTCCTGTAAGGGGTCAGGGACTGGCATTTACTATGTGATATGGGTATGGTGGGTCATTATGTGTTGTCATGTAAGTAAAGACTTACTAGTAAGGTGAATACGTAAGCTTGAGTTAGGGCAACAGCAAATTTGAGCATAGTAAGTAAAACAAGGTTAATAAATGTAATGAGGGCTGTGGTGGTACTAATATTTAGTAGTGCTAGAGTTGTTCCCCTAATTAAATGAATTAATAGATGTCCTGCTGTAATGTTAGCTGTTAATTATACAGCTAAGGCTATTGGCTGAATAAAGAGGAACTGGTGGTCCTTGTGGTAAAAAATGGGCTAAGGATGCTTTTGTTTTATGGCAGAAACCAGTATTTACAGTTCCTGCTCACAGAGGGACTGCTATACCTAAATTTATTGAGAGTTGTATAGTGGGTGTAAATGAATGTGGTAAGAGTCCTAGTAAATTCGTTGATCCAATAAATAGGATAAGTGATATAAGTATTAGTGTTCAGGTCTGTCCTTTGTGGTTGTGAATAGCTATTATTTATTTCAGTGTAAGTTGGACTAATCATTGTTGAATAGAAATCATGTGGTTGTTGATTAGTTGGTTAGGTGTGGGGAATAAAATACTTGGGAATATAACGATTAATACAACAACAGGAAGTTCTAAAATTGTTGGGTTAATGAAAGAGGCAAATAAATTTTCGTTCATTTTGTTGCTCAAGGGGTGAGTTGTTTTTGTGTTTTAGTATATATATATATATTTTTTTTGCTGTACGCGGGCCTCTCATTGCTGTGGCCTCTCCCGTTGCGGAGCACAGGCTCCGGACACACAGGCTCCGCGGCCATGGCTCGCGGGCCCAGCCGCTCTGCGGCATGTGGGATCTTCCGGGATCGGGGCACGAACCCGTGTCCCCTGCATCGGCAGGCGGACTCTCAACCACTGCGCCACCAGGGAAGCCCTGTTTTAGTATATTTTAATTCTGGGTTTGAAGTATAAATATATTTAAAAATTTTTAGTTGGAATATAATGAATAGAACTAGAATTATTGATAAAATAGTAATAAACCATGTTGATGTGTCTAGTTGTGGCATATCATTAAGGGTAGATTTAACATCCAGTCTTTAAAAGGTTAAAGCTAATTAGCTTCTTAATGAATTTATAATATTGATGCGGATCATTTCTCGAAGTATTTAAGTGGAATGAATTCAAGGATGACATGCATGAAGCTATGATTTGATCCACAAATTTCTGAGCATTGTCCATAATATAGGCCTGGTGGTGTTGATATAAGGGTTGTTTGATTTAAGGTTCCTGGAATGGCATCTGTTTTTAGGCCTAATGAAGGAATAGCTCATGAGTGTAAAACATCTTAGGAAGAAATTAATCTTCGGATTGTTACCTCTATGGGTAGAACTACTTGGTTATCTACTTCTAATAATTGCAGCTCTCCTGGTTTTAGATCTGATGTACAAATCATATATGAGTAGAAATTTAAGTCTTCATAGTCTGTGTATTCGTAACTTCAATATCATTGGTGTCCTATAGTTTTTATAGTCAGAGAGGGATTATTAATTTTGTCTATCATTTAAAGAATTCATGGTGATGGCAAGGGAATCAAAATTAGGATGATGGCTGGTAAGATTGTTCAAATTGTTTCCACTTCTTGTGCATCTATTGTGCTTGTATGTCTTAGCTTAGTTGTTAATATGAGTGAAATAATAAATAGGACTAAGGAGCTAATTAAAAATATGATTATTAATGTGTGATCATGGAAGTGTAGAAGTTCTTCTATAATAGGTGATGTTGCATTTTGAAAGCCTAAGTTGAAAAGGATGTGCCATAGAGATATATAGGGTTTTCACCTATAACTTAACTTTGACAAAGTTATGTAAATTTTACTAATATCTCACTTATCGAGAAAGACATAATGGTATTGGCTTGAAACCAGTAAAAGAGGGTTTGATTCCTTTCTTATTTAATTACTTTAACATAAGTGGGTTCTTCAAATGTGTGATATGGTGGAGGACATCCATGTAATCTAGGTTTGTAGTGGTTAGCTCTACTATTGAGACCTCTCGTTTTGATGCAAATGCTTCTCGGTTATAAAAATTATTAATTATAAAGATTATAAAAATTATTAGTATCACTGCTGTTAGTGAAATGAATGAGCCTATTAATGAAATACTATTTCATGTTGTGTATGCATCAGAGTAGTAGGAATATCATCATGGTATTTCAGATAGACCAAGGAAGTGTTGTGGGAAGTTATATTTACGCCTACAAATATAATTACAAAATGAATTTTTGCTCATGCTTAGTTAAGTGTGTAGCCTGTGAATAGTGGGAATCAATGTATGAAGCCTCATGTAATGGCGAATACTGCTCCTATTGATAGTACATAATGGAAATGTGCAACCACACAATACACATCGTGAAGAATGATTTCTAGGGACGAGTTGGCTAAAATGATTCCTGCTGAACCACCTGCTATAAAAAGGAAAGTAAAGCCTAGGGCTCATAATATAGCAGGGGATCATTTGATATTAACCCCGTGAAGAGTTGCCAGTCAGCTAAATACTTTTACTCCTGTACAAATAGCGATAATTATAGTAGCTGATGTAAAATATTCTCGTGTATCAACATCTATGTGTAAACATATAATGGGCTCATATGATAAACCGTAAAAAGCCGATAGATGTCATAGCTCATGCTATGCCCATATACCCATATACTATGCCTCAAAGGCTCTTTTTTTTCCTGAATAATAAGTTACAATATGTGAGATTATTCCAAATCCAGGTAAGATAAGAATATAAACTTCAGGGTGACCAAAAAATCAGAACAGGTGTTGATAAAAGAATCAGGTCTCCTCCTCCTGCAGGGTCTAAAAAGGTTGTATTTAGATTCTGGTCTGTTAATAGTATGGTAATTTCAGCTGCTAGTAATGATAATAATAGTAATACAGCTGTAATTAGGACAGATCACACAAATAATGGTGTTTGGTATTGAGATATAGTGGGTGGTTTTATGTTAATAATTGTGGTAATAAAATTAATAGCACCTAGGGCCTCCCTGGTGGCGCAAGTGGTTGAGAGTCCGCCTGCCGATGCAGGGGATACGGGTTCGTGCCCCGGTCTGGGAGGATCCCATATGCCGCGGAGCGGCTGGGCCCGTGAGCCATGGCCGCTGAGCCTGCGCGTCCGGAGCCTGCGCGTCCGGAGCCTGTGCTCCGCAACGGGGGAGGCCACAACAGTGAGAGGCCCGCATACCGCAAAAAAAAAAAAAAAAAAAAAAAAAAAAAAAAAAAAAATTAATAGCACCTAGAATTGAAAAAAACACCTGCTAAATATAAGAAAAAAATGGTAAGATCAACTGAAACTCCTCATGAACTAAGTTTCTGGCTAGAGGTGAGTATACAGTTCAGCCTGTATCTGCACCAGCTTCTACCACTGATGATGCGAGTAAGAGTAAGAAAGAGGGTGGAAGTAATCAGAAGCTCCTGTTGTTCGCACGAGGGAAGGCTATATCGGTGCTCCAATTATCAGTAGAACTAACCAGTTTCTGAAGCCTCCAATTATAATAGGATAACTATGAAGAAAATTATTACGAATGTGTGGGCTGTTACAATTACACTGTAAATTTGATAAACTAACCAGTTTCTGAAGCCTCCAATTATAATAGGTATAACTATGAAGAAAATTATTACAAATGTGTGGGCTGTTACAATTACACTGTAAATTTGATAATCCCCAAGTAATGCTCCAGGTTGACGTAATTCAGCACAAATTAGTAGGCTTAAGGAAGTACCCACTATCCCAGCCCAAGCACCAAATAATAAGTACAAGGTGCTGTTATCTTTATGATTGGTTGAGAATCATCAGCGGTTTATGAACATAGGTAAAATGGCTGAGTAAGCATTAGACTGTATATCTAAAGACAGAAGTTGAGTCCTCTTTTTGCCAAGTCCTGTGGTAAATTAAACATACTGAACTGCAAATTCAAAGAAGCAGCTTCAATTCTGCTGGGGCTTCTCCCGCCTTTTTTTTTTTCCTGACGGCGGGAGAAGTAGATTGAAGCCAGCTGACTAGGGTATTTAGCTGTTAACTAAAATTTCGTGGGAATGAAATCCCACCAATCACGTGAGGATTTAGCTTAACTAAAGTGTTTGATTTGCATTCAATTGATGTAGGATAGAGTCTTGCAATCCTTATTATACAGGAATTAAGTAAACTATACCTGCTTAGGGCTTTGAAGGCTCTTGATCTATATTAACCTAAATTCCTATTCCAGTACTGAAAGGATTGGTGTAAGGGGTAAAAGTAATGTAGATATTACAGTTATTATTGGTAGAAAAGTTGTTTGTTTTATATATTCAAATGATCATTTTATTTTTATGTTATTGACTGATGGTAATATGGTTAGTGATGTAGAATACGTAAGTTGTATGGAGAAATATAGGTTAGGCAGTGCTGTGATAGCTATTAGTGTGGGTAAAATAATGTTCTTTTTTGTTGTTGTTATTTCTTGAATAATTACTCAATCCTGATAGTGGTGGGATGCCTCCTATTGATAATAGAATGGTGAGGATAAGAGTTGTAATGATGGATATTTTGTTTCATGTGTGATAACGATAATGTAGTGGTGGCTGAGCTGTGAATGAGTAATGTGAATATAGTGAGTGTTATTTTTTAAAATTAATTAATTAATTTTTGGCTGCATTGGGTCTTTGTTGCTGCACGCGAGCTTTTTCTAGTTGCAGCAAGTGGGGGCCACTCTGTTGAGGTGCACGGGCTTCTCACTGCGGTGGCTTCTCTTGTTGCGGAGCACGGGCTCTAGCCACGCGGGCTTCAGTAGTTGTGGCTCGCGGGCTCTAGAGCACAGGTTCAGTAGTTGTGGCACATGGGCTTAGTTGCTCCCCAGCATGTGGGATCTTCCTGGACCAGGGCTCGAACCCATGTTGCCTGCATTGGCAGGCGGATTCTTAACCACTGTGCCACTAGGGAAGTCCAGTGAGTGTTATTATAATGTAAATTAGTAGGTTTAGGATTGTTAGAGTTGGATTATATAATATGATAGCTGTTATTCATCCTATGTGAGCGATTGATGAGTAAGCTATGACATTTCGTAGTTGCATTTGATTTAGTCTGCCTCATCCTCCAATTATGACTGCTAGTGTGGATACGATTAGTAGTAAGTTTAGGTTAATGGATGGTGAAATTTGGTATAATACAGATAGTGGTGCATGTTTTTGTCATGTTAATAGAATTAAGCCTGCTGTTAGTGAAATGCCTGTGTGACTTCAGGTACTCAAAAGTGGAATGGGGATAGTCCTAATTTTATGACTAGAGCTATTGTAATGATTATTGATGCTGTTGGATTAAAGATTTTTGTAATGGTTCATTGACCACAATACAGTATGTTAATGACGACAGCTATTATAAGTAATATTGCTGCGGTGGCCTATGTTAAGAAATATTTAGTAGATGCTTCTATGGCTCATGGGTTAAAGTTTTTTTAGTAGAGTAGGGATGATAGCTAATATATTTCAAACCCTATTCAAATAAGTAATCAGTGTGAACTAGTTATTTCATTATGGTCCCTGAAATAATGGTTATTAAGATAATGATAAGGATAATGGGATTTTCATTTTCAGGGTATGGGCTCAATGGCTTATTTAGCTGACCTTACTATAGAATAAGTGTAATGTGGTAGCACGAAGAATTCTGAATTCTTAAGGGGTAGGTTCAATTCCTATAATTCTAGAAATAAGAGGATTTAAACCTCTATTATTTACTCTATCAAAGTAACTTTTTTTATCAGACATATTTCTTATGTTTGTGAAGGGATGCTTGATGTTATGATAGGTAGTGAAACGTGTCATATACACAGGACTAGTGTTAGTGATAGAAAATTTTTCAAAGTAGTTGTGTGAGTTGATCATATCAGAATCACGGGTAGGATGCTTGAATGCATAAGGAGATTGTTAGTAGTAGTGTTTTGATAATAAAACTGGTTGTGTATAGTTCTGGTGTATGGGGATCGTGGAATGCTCCTAGAAACAAGATTGTTGTGAAAATGTTTATTATGATGATGTTGGCATATTCTGCTAGGAAAAATATAGCAAATGGGCCTGCTGCATATTCTACATTAAAGCCAGATACAAGTTCTAATTCTCCTTCTGTTAGATCGAAAGGGGTTCGATTAGTTTCTGCTAGGGTAGAAATAAATCATATTATGGCTAGAGGTCATGATGTAAAAATTATTCATAGATGTTCTTGTGTTGTGATGAGAGTTGGGAGGGTAAAGGATCCATTTATTAAAAGGACTGATAAGGGCTTCCCTGGTGGCGCAGTGGTTGGGAGTCCGCCTGCCAATGCAGGGGACGCGGGTTCGTGCCCCAGTCTGGGAAGATCCCACGTGCCGCGGAGCGGCTGGGCCCGTGGGCCATGGCCGCTGAGCCTGCGCGTCCGGAGCCTGTGCTCCGTAATGGGAGAGGCCACAGCAGTGAGAGACCCACGTACCACCAAAAAAAAAAAAAAAAAAAAAGGACTGATAAAAGGATAATTGCTAGTGTTACTTCATATGAAATTGTGTCACTGCTCATAGGGCTCCAATTAGAGCATATTTTGAATTAGAAGCTTATCCAGATCATAGAATGGAATAGATGGTTAGGGTTGACATAGCTAATATGAATTATACTCCTAGATTTATGTCAATGAGAGGGTAAGGTATAGGTAGCGGGATTTATGTTTAAGGCCAAGGTTAGAGCTAGGATTGGTGCAAGAATAAATATGGAGATGGAAGATGTAGCTGGTTGTAGTGGTTCTTTTTTTTTTTTTTCTTTTGCTGTACGCGGGCCTCTCACTGCTGTGGCCTCTCCCGTTGCGGAGCACAGGCTCCGGACACACAGGCCCCGCGGTCATGGCTCGCGGGCCCAGCCGCTCCGCGGCATGTGGGATCCTCCGGGATCGGGGCACGAACCCGTGTCCCCTGCATCGGCAGGCGGACTCTCAACCACTGCGCCACCAGGGAGGCCCTGTAGTGGTTCTTTAATGAATAGTTTGACTGCATTGGCGACAGGTTGTAATAGGCCATATGGTCCAAAGATGTTTGGTCCTTTTCAAAGTTGCATGTAACCTAATACTTTTCATTCAATTAATGTGAGAAATGCCACAGCTAGAAGAATTGGGACGATGAGTATCCAGATGTTAATTATAAACATTTTGTTAGGGAGAAGAGTTGAACCTCTGTTTATAAAGGTTTAAGTTTTATGCAATTACCAGGCTCTGCCACCCTAACAAACCCTGTTCTTGGGTAGTACATTTATAAAATAAATTAAGATCATATCATTAACTGATTTAAAGGCACTTTTGTAAAGTAGACCTTATTTCTCTTGTCCTTTCATACTGGGAGAAATACATAATAGATAGAAACCAACCTGGATTACTCTGGTCTGAACTCAGATCACATAGAACTTTAATTGTTGAAAAAACAAAACTTTAATAGCGGTTACACCATTGGGATGTCCTGATCCAACATCAGGGTCGTAAACTCTTGTCGATATGAACTCTAGAATAGGATTGCACTGTTATCCCTAGGGTAACTTGTTCCATTGATCAATTTTTGGATAAATTAGTGATAAGATATTTTGACTAGTTGGTCTAGATTTTAATCACTTGGAGGCTTTTTTGTCCTCTGAGGTCACACCAACCAAAATTGTTAACCCATAATGAAACTTGTTATCCCTTGGTGGTTTAGTTTGGTTTTTTGGGGGTGTTAACAAATGAAAGCTCCATAGGGTCTTCTCATCTTATTTTATTATTCCTGCCTCTTCAAGGGAAGGTTAACTTCACCGATTAAAAGAGACAGTGAAATCCTCCTGTGGCCATTCATACACGTCCTTATTTAGAGAACAATTGATTATGCTACCTTTGCATGGTCAGGATACTGTGGCCATTTAACAGATGTCACTAGGCAGGCTGTGCCTCTACTATTAGTTATGCTAGAGGTGATGTTTTTGGTAAACAGGCAGGGTCTGTGCTTGCCAAGTTCCTTTTACTTTTTAAAATCTTCCCTTAAGTGCATGCCTGCATTGGGTTAACAGTATATTATAATAAGTAATTTAATGTTGATTTAGATTTATTTACTGTTAATTTTCAGTACAGTATCAGTTACTGATGTAAGCTTATGCAGGGAGAAATATTTCTTGTTACTCATATTAACGTCATTGCTTCTATTGGTTAATAATTAGTCCAGTATTAAACTAGGAGTTGATTTACTTATAGTTGTTATTAAGGTAAATATATTGTTGAGCTTGAACGTTTCCTTAATTGGTGGCTGCTTTTAGGCGAACTATGGTGTTGTTTTTACTCTCTAGATAAGGTTGTACCCTACTTCTAAAAAGCTGTACCTTTTTAGATTAGCATTTAAAAATACATTACAATTTATAATTTTTTAGGTAATTTTTAAAGTTGAACTAAGATTCTTTTTCTGGACAACCAGCTATCACCAGACTCATTAGGCTTGTCACCTCTACTTATAAATCTTCTCATTATTTTGCCACATAGATGAGTTTGTTCTAATAAACTGTTCATAAACAGCTTGTCTGGTTTCAGGGTATTTAAGTTATTTTTGTTAAATGTTTACTAGTTAAATCATTATGCAAATGGTAAAAGGGGTAAGCTTTGCTTTTTACTACTTCTAATGCTTCTTCCATCATTCCTTTACGGTACTTTCTCTATAGCGCCAAAAGATTTTAAAATTTCTATTTCCTATACTTTAACTATTAGGTTAATGGTTTATTTGATTTGCTTGTGGTAATTAAAATTGTGGGAGGTTTGGGTTACAGTTAGTTCAAAGTATTCATAAATTATGAAATCTCCTGGGTGGTAAACTAGGTGCTTTATTTAAACTATGCTTTGATTTGTCCAAGCACACTTTCTAGTATGCTTACCTTGTTATGAATTGTCTCCTCTCATATGATTAGTATTTGTTAATAGATTATAGAGGATTATTTTAATACTTGAGAAGGGTGATGGGCGGTGTGTGTGTGCTTCATAGCCTTATTCAGTTAAGCACTCTATTCTTAATTTACTACTAAATCTTTTTTTTTTTAATTAATTAATTATTTATTTATTTTGCCTGTGCCAGATCTTAGTTGCGGCATGCGGGATCTTTAGTTGTGGCATGAGGGATCTTTTAGTTGCAGCATGCGGGCTCTTAGGTGCGGCACGCAGACTTCTTAGTTGCGGCATGCGTGTGCGATCTAGTTCCCCAACCAAGGATCGAACCCAGGACCCCTGCATTGGGAGCACGGAGTCTTACCCACTGGACCACCAGGGAAGTCCCCTCCTTTGGTTTTTAGTTTCATAAAAACTTTTGTGTAATAAGAAATATATTCTTGGGACTTCCCTGGTGGCCCAGTGGTTAAGACTCTATGCTGCCAATGCAGGGGCTGCCGGTTCGATCCCTGGTCAGAGAACTAAGATCCCACATGCTGTGCAGCATGGCTAAAAGATTAAAAAAAAATTTTTTTGAAAAAGAAGAAATATATTCTTGAAATAGAAAATGTAGCCCATTTCTACTCACTCCATAAGTTACACCTTGACCTAACGTTTTTATGTATAATTATTATGCTTACTGTTGTTTCTTTTTAGGGTTTGCTGAAGATGGTGGTATATAGATGAATTAGCAAGGGTTGGTGAGGTTTATTGATTATAGAACAGGCTCCTCTAGAGGGATATGAAACACTGCCAACTTCTTTGAGTTTTAAGCTGCTGCTAGTAGTACTCTGGTGAATAATTTTGTCATTGTAATTATTTGAGTTTAGGGCTAAGCATAGTGGGGTATCTAATCCCAGTTTGAGTCTTAGCTGTCATGTAATCAGGAAGTCACTGGTAGTTTATTTTTATTTTAGCTATGGCTTTTTATGGCTTAGTTAGAATTTAACTGTTTGAAAACTTATTCTGTCACATGCTTTATGCAGGTTTTCTATTAATTTAGGTTTATCAAATGACTGTGGTGGCTGGCACGAAATTTTCCAACCTTGGATAATATAACTTAGTCAAAGTTGCATTTATGGCTTAATTTTTTTTTTTTTTTTTTGCAGTACGCGGGCCTCTCTCTGCTGTGGCTTCTCCCGTTGCGGAGCATAGGCTCCGGACGTGCAGGCTCAGCGGCCATGGCCCACGGGCCCAGCCGCTCCGCGGCATGTGGGATCTTCCCGGACCGGGGCACGAACCCACGTCCCCTGCATCGGCAGGCGGACTCTCAACCACTGCGCCACCAGGGAAGCTGATGGTTTTACGTGGCTTGCTGATTAAGCTTGTGATCTATTGGATATGATATGCATGCTGACTGGAATTTATTTGACTTAATGTACTATGTACTATTAATACTATTATGTTCTATGTAATATCAATAATATAATGTACATGCTTATAAGCATGGTGCAGATAATTAATGCACAATTACACATATCATATATTATGTATATATAATATGTATGTACTTATATACATGGATATATACCATATGCATGAAATACATTAGCTATTTATGGGAGGGGAAAATGTTATTTTAATACTGACATGGTACTTTAAGATTGTGGAAATGACCCATAACAATTATCAGGGAATAGTTTAAGTAGAGTTTCAGCTTTGGGTGCTGATGGTGGAGCTTGAACTTTTTCCTTGAGTCCTAGGGAGATATATTATTCTCCTTTTCTGGTTTACAAGACCAGTGTAATAAATATACTACAAAGACTCTTCATATTAGGAGATTACTTTCAATAATGCTAGCTACTGGTATTAGCACTAGAATTAAAAAGAAGTATAAGATGGATGCTAGTTGTCTGGTAATAATGAAGGGGTGTTCTATGGGTTGTACTCCAATTCATGTTAATGTTAGTAGATCTGCTACTAATACTCAGAATAGGCACTGGCTAAGAGGTCAGAATGTTATACTTCGTTGTTTGGATGTGTGGAATGTTGGAATGAATGCTAGAATTAAAACTGAGAAGATTAGGGCTAGTACACCTCCTAGTTTGTTGGGAATTGATCGTAGGATTGCATATGCGAATAGGAAATATCATTCTAGCTTAATATGGGGTGGTGTGTTGAGAGGATTTGCTGGAATATTGTTGTCTGGATCTCCTAGCAGGTCGGGTGAGAATAATTCTAGCATTAGTAATGCTAGGATTAGTTGTAAAGTGCCTAAAATATCTTTGACTGTATAATATGGATGAAACAGAATTTTATCTATGTCAGATAGATTCCTGTGGGGTTATTAGAGCCTGTTTCGTGAAGAAATAGAAGATGGATGGCTGCTAGGGCTGCGATAATAAATGGAAGAATAAAATGGAATGTGAAAAATTGTGTGAGGGTTGCTTCATCTACTGAAAATCCACCTCAGATTCATTCCAACTAGGTTTGTTCCCATTTAACTTCCAGCTAATAGTGAAGGGACTGGTGCCAGAATTCAAGTCTTCTGACTCAAAATCTTGTACTCTTTCTATAACAGTATGATGCCTGGTAGATTTATGCCACTCTTTTCCTAAATAAAATTTAGGCCAGTAATCAGATGGGATTTTTGTGCTATTTTTAGATGAATGAGCCTGGAAGAAGTAGTTTGAATAGCAAAACATTAAAATTTCCAGGACATTTTAATGGCTTATTGGGATAACTGGATTGAATATTAGAATCAGTAATGTCCTGAACAATTGGGATTTCTGTCTTTAAAGTGACTAAACCCTTTTGTGTGTAGTCCAAGACATTCTTATATCAAATTCTACTCCCTACAAAATAGTATTAGCATGGGGTTCCAATGTCTTGGATTAAGGAGTCAGTCATTAAAAATTATGAGGAAAAGTACTGACAATTCTTTTAGGGCTTAGAATCTTCTCCCCTGTGTGAGCATGGTTCATACCTACTGAGTGCAAAATATGAAGTAGACCAAGTTTTCCTTTCTCTTCTTGCCTTTCATCTCAGTGTTTCTTTCTTGCCCGATCCTCATCCCAAGCCACACAACCCTTGTTCCATTTCTGAAATACTGCTGTTAGCCTAGCATGGCACTTAGACAGCCGAATCTTGAACAACTGAAAATTCTCAAGGTGTAAAAAAAGGAATCCAGTATAGTTAATTTCAAGTATTAATGGAAAATTGGGACGAGGAGAATGGCTTCTTTAAAATTGTTCATGTCACAACAGCTGGGCAAAGATAGTCTGTGCTTTCCTGGTGCTATTGTGAGTTGCCCATTAAACAATAGCGATTTGGGGAGAGGCAGAAGAATTAAATACTATAACCTGCTGAAGTTAATGTTATATTTATATTGCTTTATAATAATTTAAAAATTTATAATAAACTATAATAAATAATATAAATAAAATTTAATTATAATAAATTCACAAATTCACAATAATAAAGTATATGCTTTCTTGGTGACAGAATATTCAGTAAAAATTAATTCAAAACAATGTAAAATGTTAACAATGGTTTTTAAAGGATATATCAATCTACTTACTGATTTTCCTTTTCTATTTGTATTTTTCTGTCCATAGGCCTTATCTTGCATTAACTCATCTGAAAAAGAATGAAAAAATGATATAATTAAGTTAGCACTTGTGGCATTTGACAAGCATGTTCTTCAGACATGTCTCGAATGACTATGTAGCATAGCAGTTAAGGGCACAGGCTCTGGAGCCAGGCTGCCTAGACGCAAATAGTCTCTGCAACAACTAACCATCTAAATTTGGACAAGTTATCTTGCCTCTCTCTGTCTCAGTTTCATCATCTGTCAAAGGGTAAAGATCCTCTCTCATAAGATTGTGTGATTTAAAGGGCTAAAGCATCTAATACTGTGTCTGGGACATAATAAGCACAAATGAATGGAAGTTTTGTTGTTATTGTTACCATCGTTACTACTCCCTCTATTCTGACCCCTGACACACTGCACCCTTGGGTCTGTCATCTAGTAACTCTGACTACTAATTTGAATAGCATTGTTAAAATACATAAAGTTATTAAAGTTAAATGTCATCATGCACCATACTTTATGTACATCAAAGATTGTCTTGTAGTCAGATTACAGTCAATGTATTGAATACTTCTACTTTTCTGTCTCTTAATGTCAGTTCAAAAAATGAAGTAAAAACTAAAAAAAGTATCGCCATTGCACTCTAGGTGGTTCTGAATGTTTTTGTGGCTGTTAAAGATTAGGCACCTTATCAGAGCTATGCTTGACTGCATGTTTAAAAGATTGCTTTTACTAATCCTTCTTGGAGCCTCATTTTAGCCTATCCTCTAGCAGTCATTTGGGTAATCTTCCATCATTCATTTGCAATACATACCCAACTCTGTAAAGCTGTGTGGACAGACAATCTACATTCTAGATACATTTCATGAATAATTCTATATTTCCTTAATTCAATTCATGACCCTAGAGAGGATTCTTAAGTAATAAACTTAAAGAATTTATAAAAGTATGGAGTGGAACGACCATATTCTTCAATGAATTGTGGTGCTAGGCTAAAAATATGTGCATAGGGCTTCCCTGGTGGCGCAGTGGTTGAGAGTCTGCCTGCCGATGCAGGGGACACAGGTTCGTGCTCCAGTCCGCGAAGATCCCACATGCCGCGGAGCGGTTGGGCCCATGAGCCATGGCCACTAAGCCTGCAAGTCCAGAGCCTGTGCTCCACAACAGGAGAGGCCCGCATACCGCAAAAAAATATATATATATATATATGTGCATATATATCAGGAGTCAGAGGGTATCTATGAAAGTAGCTCCAAAGGAACTGGGCTAGGCATATGCCTCTAATTTGCTTAAAGGTAATGATAATTCAAGGAATTTAGTAAGAGTGCTGAACCTTACTAAATAAACTTTAATATACTGCATTTTATCTTATATAATGTATCTACAGAAGAATTAGGTTAATTATATAAGACTGGTCTACATAAATAAACTGAAGAGTGTAATGCAAAGTATAATAAAATCATTTAAAATATATATTTAGGAATCTTGAATCGTTTTTAAAAGGCTCTGTTCAGATATAAATTTAGGAATATAGCCTTTTAGAGAAATAGGAGACCAAATAGTCTTAAAACCATCTTTCTCATTTTAAAAATGAGAAAAAAATCCAGAAAAGTTATGACGTGCCCAAGAGCAAATAGGAGTGAACAATAAGAAAATAAGCCCTGTTTTCCTCCCTAAGCATTTACTTTTTAAAAGGTACACCATAGATGTTCTTTCCAGTTCTGTATTTGATTTGACACTGCTTATAAAAGCTCTTTACTCTTCAGAGGAGATTGGACCACTGGCTTGTTTCACAGACTTCTTTTACAGAATTGTCAAACTACTCAGCCTTTCCATGCCTCAGTTGCCTCATCTATAAAACTAGTATAATAGTGTCAACCTAACAGGGTCGTATTTATGAAGATTAAATAACTTAATATATGTGAAATGTCTACGAAGTTATGAAGATTATAAGGCAATATAAGGAAACTGCAAGGGAGTACTGAAGTATTTATTCTTAGTATCTAGTTCCATTCTTTAATTTTTAAAATGGGAAAATTGAGGCTTTTTGCTTTTTTTTTTTTTTTTTTTTTTTTTGTGGTACGCGGGCCTCTCACTGTTGTGGCCTCTCTCGTTGTGGAGCACAGGCTCCGGACGTGCAGGCTCAGCGGCCATGGCTCACGGGCCCAGCCGCTCCGCGGCATGTGGGATCTTCCCAGACCGGGGAATGAACCCGTGTCCCCTGGATTGGCAGGCGGACTCTCAACCACTGCGCCACCAGGGAAGCCCAAATTGAGGCTTTTATAAGACAAGTGGTTGCCTAAGGTCCAGAGCTAATTAGTGGCAAGGCAGGGGTGAGATCCAGTTTACCCCCTCAACAATATTTTCTATTATTTGATACACTATTTCCCCTTTTCAAGCAATAGTCAGAAATAATAAAATAAGGAGCTTGCTTGCTGTTCTAGCAGATTTACTCCAAAAGTTCTTTTATGATTAGAAGACTCCAAAGGATATTAGAATGAAAGTTTTGGAGGTATCATATTATAGGTACCCTCTTATTACTCATGAATGTTATTCCAAATGGTCACTTTCTCTTCTAAAATGAATAATAATTTAGGTGTACTTTAAATTTTTCCTGACATTTAAAGTATTCCTGGAACTGACATCCTTTGTTCTAAAATAGCTTCCTGTACCCCAATATATATTCTTAGAACCGTTATTATTGTGTAGAACAGATGTATAAATACATATCCATATGTATGCATATGGATAAATACAAACACATATATGGCTAAAACATTAATTTGTAATAATTTTCATTTCACGACATTCAACTATTCAAGATAAGTCAAATTTCCCTTTTGGGGACTTTCTTCTAAGAATACACTTCTCAGTTACAATTTCATCTGATATTTTCCCTGTATGACTTTTTTTTTAATATATTTTTTCATCTTCTATTTCCCCATAAGTTCCTAATTGGAGAACACTCTCTACTACTCAAGGAGGCTTTCATGTTACAAAGAAACATGCCTGCTTGCTCATCTTCCCTGTTAAGTGTTTTATTCTTATTTTCTCTTCATTTTAATTAGATTACTACAGTCTCCTCTGGATGGATATTCAGTTACTACACAGTCATAACTGTCCTAATTGTTGAATATTAAAACATTTCTGTACTAATTTGTAAAAAGTTGCTGCCTCAAGATATCCAACTATCCATCTTAGATTCATTGCCCTGGCTATCTTGATTCCCTTAGGAATCTCTCATTTCCTTCAACCCCAACATGACACAGCAAGGGACTTCCAGAACTCTGATCCAGCAGCACTGTCTGATCTGGTTGTTCCATGCTCATGCTGTACTAGTTGTTATCTTGATTATCTTTTTGTTTACTGATATGTCAAATGTGTCTCCATAACAATATCACAGAACAATTCCTTGAATTAGAAAAACTTCACTAGATAGATCTATAGATAGCCAGAATGTTTGTAAACACAGATAAATGTAATAAATGGTTTAGTAATGTTATAATGCATGTAAAATAAATATTATCTAGGATCTTAAGGCCACCTGTATTTTGCTTTGCTTGATTTCCCACTAATATTGTAATTCCATAGGTTTTTCATGCCAGTAATCACAAACATCACAGTGTAATTTACATTTTGAAGGAAAGTCTTGATAGTAATTGTTTTACATGAGTTTATGTTCTCAATTTCACTGAATATTTGAAAATTACAAGCATATATACGAATAATAACTTACCTACACCATTAGGGATATTTAAATTTTCATTCACTCTGCTACAGGAACAATGTGAACTCTGAAATTAAAATAGACCAGAAAAAGTGAATAGAAAAAAATAATTAAATATCAATATAATTTTTAAACTTAGCATTATTGATAGCTATAAATAATAATAAAATGAGATCCAATGTTACCATTTGAATTTATCTTATATAAGGAAAATAATTCATTTCTACTATAACCAGTACACCTGGAGGTGGTGAGATAACTTGCATGGCTGAAACATTGTATTAGTAGGTTGTTGAGGTAGGAAATGGCAAGCGTCAAAAAAGTACATAATACTACTTTGTATATTATTGATCTCTCCTTACTCCCCTAAGCCCCAGGGAACAAAAATAGTAACTTAAGGGGGTTCCCTGGTGGCACAGTGGTTGAGAGTCTGCCTGCCGATGCAGGGGACACGGGTTCGTGCCCCGGTCCAGGAAGATCCCCCATGCCACGGAGCGGCTGGGCCCGTGAGCCATGGCTGCTGAGCCTGCGTGTCTGGAGCCTGTGCTCTGAAACGGGAGAGGCCACAACAGTGAGAGGCCTGCGTATCGAAAAAAAAAAAGTAACTTAAAATATAAAATAAAAATAACATTAACATCAAAGAAAGCATTTATCAAAGGAGAATGGAGAAGTGATATGATGGAAAATGGTACAGTAGGGTGCTCAAAGAATTGGTCCCTTCACTGAAACAAATATAAATGTCAAAGGCTCACAGATCAACTATTTCAAACTCCATAATCTAATACAAAACTTATAGCAAGCAGGGACTGGTTAATGCAAAAAGGGGCAGCTAATTTTGGTGTTTTAAGAAATCTGTTAGGTCATTAGCTGGCCACTGAGGTAATGGAAGAGAGATTTCAGTGACTGACCACAATGGTGAAGAATTTAGTCTTTGCAAAACAAGAGTTTGGATAGGTCACTAAAGAAACATGTGACCACAGCCTTCAAAAATCAACAACAGGGGCTTCCCTGGTGGTGCAGTGGTTGAGAGTCTACCTGCCGATGCAGGGGACGCGGGTTCGTGCCCCGGTCTGGGAGGATCCCACATGCCGTGGAGCGGCTGGGCCCGTGAGCCATGGCCGCTGAGTCTGCGCGTCCAGAGCCTGTGCTCCACAACGGGAGAGGCCACAGCAGTGAGAGGCCCATGTACTGCAAAAAAAAAAAAAAAAAAAATCAACAACAGTACCCTAGAGATGGAGGAGAGTTTCCAGAGTTACATTATAATATTTAAAATGCCCAATTTCCAACAAAAAATCACAAGACATACAAAGATATAGGAAATATGGCTCATTCATAGGAAAAAACTTGACAGACATGGCCTGTGAGGAAGCCCAGATATTGAACTTAACAGACAAGGATTTTAAAATGACTTTCTTAAATATGCTCTTAGAGCAAAAGGAAACCATGGGCAAACAACTAAAGGAAATCAAGACAACAATATATAAACAAAATATAAATAAAGAGAAATTATAAAAAGGAACCAAATAGAAATTCTGGATCAGAAAGTACAATAACTGAAATGAAAAACTCTTAAGAAGTTCAACAGCATATTAAGCAGATAGAAGAAAGAATCTCTGAATTGAAGATAGGAAATTAAAATTATCCAGCTTGAGAAGCAGGAAGAAAAAAAGAATAAAAAAATGAAAAGAGTCTAAAGGACCCTGGAGACAACAAAGTGTACCAACATACACATTATGCGAGTCAAAGGAGAAGAGAAACGGTCAGAAAGAATATTTGAAGAAATAATAGCCAAACACTTCCCAAATTTAGTAAATGGCATGAATCTACACATCTAAAAAGCTCAACACACTTCAAGGAGGATAAACTCAAAGATATATACACCAAGACATAATAAAACTCCTAAAAGACAAAGAGAGAACTTGAAAGCAGCAAGAAAAAAAGTGACTCATCACATATAAACATTCTTCAATAAGATTAACAGCCAATTTCTCGTCACAAGCCATGTAAGTTAGTAGACAGTGGAAAGAAAAAGACTGTCAACTAAGAATTATATAACAAGAAAAACCATCCTTCAAAAATGAAGAAGAATTAAGACACTCCTGGATCAACAAAAGTTAGAGGTTTCTGTCAATATTATTTTTGTTTTACAAGAAATGATAAGGGAGTCTCTCAGGATGGAAGAAAACATACTAGACAGTAACTCAAGCCCATATTAACAAAGAACTCCAGAAAAGGTAACTATGTAGGTAAATATAAAAGCCATTATTATTATATTTTTGGTTTGTAACTTCTAAAATTTCCTACATGCTTAAAATTTTTTTATTTATTTTGCATTGAAATATAATTGACATACAACATTGTATTAGTTTTAAGTATACATAATGATTTTATATATGTATATATTATAGAATGATTACACAGCAAGTTTAGTTTACATCCATCACCACACATTTATAATTTTTTTCTTATGATGAGCACTTTTAAGATTACAACATAGTATTGTTATAATCAATCAGTATACAACATAATTTGTAATCAATCAGTTGTAATCAATCAGTATACAACATAGTATTGTTAACCACCCTATACATCACAAACCAAGGACTTATTTGTCTTATAACCAGAAAGTTTGTACCTTTCAACAACATTCACCCATTTCACCCACCCTCAAAATGCACCTCTGGCAACCACCAATCTGTTCTCTGTACAAATGAGTTTAGTTTTTTTGTTTTAGGTTTCACATATAAGTGAAATCATAAAGCATTTGTCTTTCTCTGACTTATTTCACTTAGTATAATGCTGTCAAGGTCCATCCATGTTGTCTCAAATGGCAGGATTTTCTTCTTTTTTGCTGATTAATACTCATTGTGTACGTTTACCACATTCCCTTTATCCATTCATCCACTGATGGACACTTAGGTTGCTTCCATATCTTGCCTATTGTGAATAATGTTGCAGTGAACATGGGAAGGCAAATATCTCTTTGAGATCCTGGTTTCAATTCCTTTGAATATATACCCAGGAGTGGGATTGCTGGATCATCTGGTAGTTCTATTTTTAATTTTTTGAGGAACCTCCATACTGTTTTCCAATGTGGCTGCACCAATTTACATTCCCACCAACAGTGTACAAGGGTTCCCTTTCTCCACATCCTCACCAACACTTGTCACTTGTTTATCTTTTTATTAAAAATAAATGCCATCCTTACAAGTGTGAGGAAGAATTACTATTGTTAAAATGGCCATACAACCCAAAGCAATCTACAGATTTAATGCAATCCCTATCAAATTACCCATGACTTTTTTCACAGAACTAGAATAAATACACATAAAATTTATATGGAAATATAAAAGACTCAGAATTGCCAAAGCCATCCTGAGGAAAAGGAACAAAGCAGGAGGCATAACCCCCCCAGACTTCAGAAAACACTACAAAGCTACAGTAGTCAAAACAGCATGGTAATGGCACAAAAACAGACATATAGATGAATGGAACAGAATAGAGAGTCCAGAAATAAACCCACATCTATGGTCAATTAATCTTTGACAAAGGAGGCAACAATATAAAATGGAAAAAAGATGGACTCTTCAGCAAGTGGTGTCGGGAAAGTTGGACAGCTGCATGTAAATCAATGAATTTAGAACACATCCTCACACCATACACAAAAATAAACTCAAAATGGTTTAAAGACTTAAATATAAGATATGACACCATAAAACTCCTTGAAGAAAACATGGGCAAAACATTCTCTGACATAAATCATACCGAAGTTTTCTTAGGTCAGTCTCCCAAGGCAATAGAAATACAAGCAAAAATAAACAAATGGGACCTAATCAAACTTACAAGCTTTTGTACAGTAAAGGAAACGATAAAAAAATGAAAAGACAACCTACAGACTGGGAGAAAATATTTGCAACAGGCTTGTCCATCACACATCTTTGCAGACAAGATATTTTTTAAAAATTTATTTTATTCAAGTACAGTTGTTTTACAATGTTGTGTTTCAGGTGTACAGCAAAGTGATTCAGTTATATATATTATATTCTTTTTCAGATTCTTTCCCCATATAGGATATTACAAAAATACTGAGTATAGTCTCCTGTTCTATACAGGAGGTCCTTGTTGTTTATCTATTTTATACATAGTAGTGTGTACATGTCACTCCCAAATTCCTAATTTCTCTCTTCCCCCCCACCTTTCCCCTTCAGTAACCATAAGTTTGTTTTCTATATCTGTGAGTCTGTTTCTGTTTTGTAAATAAATTCATTTGTATCATTTTTTTTAGATTCCACATGTAAGTGATATCATATGATATTTATCTTTCTCTCTGACTTACTTTACTTAGCATGATAATCTCTAGGCCTGTCCATGTTACTGCAAATCGCATTATTTCATTATTTTTATGACTGAGTAATATTCCATTGTATATATGTACAACATCTTCTTTATCCATTCATCTGTCGATGGACTTTTATGTTGCTTTCATGTCCTGCCTATTGTGAATAGCACTGTAGTGAACATAGGGGTGCATGTATCTTTTTGAACAATGGTTTTCTCTGGATATATGCCCAGGAGTGGGATTTGAGGATCATATGGTAGCTCTATTTTTAGTTTTTTAAGGAACCTCCATACTATTCTCCATAGTGGCTGTGCCAATTTACATTTCCCACCAACAGTGTAGCAGGGTTCATTTTTCTCCACACCCTCTCCAGCACTTATTATTTGTAGACTTGTTGATGATAGCTATTCTGACTGGTGTGAGGTGATACCTCATTGTAGGTCTGACTTGCATTTCTCTAATAATTAGCAGTGTTGAGCATCTTTTCATGTGCCTTTTGGCCATTTGTATGTCTTCTTTGGAGAAATGTCTATTTAGATCTTCTGCCCATTTTTTGATGGGGTCTTTTTGATATTGAGCTGCATGAGCTGTTTGTATATTCTGGAGATTAATCCCTTGTCAGCTGCATCATATGCAAATATTTTCTCCCATTCTGTAGGTTGTCTTTTTGTTTTGTTTATGGTTTCCTTTTCTGTGCAAAAGCTTTTAAGTTTAATAAGATGAGGATGTCCACTCTCGCCACTTATATTCAACATACTTTTGGAAGTCCTAGCCCCAGCAATCAGAGAAAAAAAGAAATAAAAGGTATCCAAACTGGAAAAGAAGAAGTAAAACCATCACTGTTTGCAGATTACATGATACTACACATAAAGATGCTACCAGAAAACTACTAGAGCTCATCAATGAATTCAGTAAAGTTGCAGGATACAAAAGTAACACACAGAAATCTGTTGTATTTCTATACACTAACAATGAAAGATCAGAAAGGGAAATTAAGGAAACGATCCCATTTATCATCACATCAAAAAGAATAAAATATCTATGAATAAACATACCTAAGTAGGCACAAGACCTGTACTCCAAAAACTATAAGACGCTGATGAAAGATATTGAAGATGACACAAACAGATGGAAAGATATACCATGTTCTTGGATTGGAAGAACCAATATTGTCAAAATGACTATGTTACCCAAGGCAATCTACAGAATCAATGCAATGCCTATCAAATTACCAATGGCATTTTTCACAGAACTAGGACAAATAATTTAAAAATTTGTATGGAAACACAAAAGACCCCGAATAGCCAAAGCAATCTTGAGAAAGAAAAACAGAGAAGGAATCAGGCTCCCTGACTCCAGACTATACTACAAAGCTACAGTAATCAAAACAGTATGGTACTGGCACAAAAACAGACATGTGGATCAATGGAAGAGGATAAAAAGCCCAGAAATAAGCCCATTCACCTATGGTCAATTAGTCTATGACAAAGGAGGCAAGAATGTACACTGGAGAAAAGAGTCTCTTCAATAAGTGGTGCTGAGAAGACCGCAGACCTCCCAAAAGGCAAGAAACTCCCCACATACCTGGGTAGGGCAAAGCGGAGAGATTCACGCACAGAGGAGCGGTGCCGAGCGGCACTCACCAGCCCGAGAGGCTTGTCTGCTCCCCCGCCGGGGAGGGCGGCGCTGGAGCTGAGGCTCGGGCTTCGGTCAGAGCGCAGCGAGAGGACTGGGGCTGGCGGCGAGAACTCAGCCTGAAGGGGGCTAATGTGCCACAGCTAGCCGGGAGGGAGTCCGGGAAAACTCTGGAGCTGCCGAAGAGGCAGGAGACTTTTTCTTCCCTCTTGGTTTCCTGGTGCGTGAGGAGAGGGGATTAAGAGCGCCGTGTAAAGGAGCTCCAGAGACGGGCGTGAGTCGCGGCTGAAAGCTACGAGCCCAGAGACGGGCGTGGGACGCTGGGGCTGCTGCTGCCGCCGCCAAGAAGCCTGTGTGCGAGCGCAGGTCACTGTCCACACCGCCCTTCCAGGAGCCTGTGCAGCCTGCCACTGCCGAGGTCCCGGGATCCAGGGGCGGCTTCCCTGGGGGAACGCACGGCGCGCCTCGGGCTGGTGCAACGTAACGACGACCTCTGCCGCTGCAGGCTCGCCCCGCACTCCGTACCCCTCCCTCCCGCCCGGCCTGAGTGAGCCAGAGCCCCCGAAGAGGCTGCTCCTTTAACCCTGTCCTGTCTGAGCGAAGAACAGACGCCCTCCGGCGACCTACACGCAGAGACGGGGCCAAATCCAAAGCTGAGACCCAGGAGCTGTGAGAACAAAGAAGAGAAAGGGAAACCTCTTCCAGCAGCCTCAGAAGCAGCGGATTAAAGCTCCACAATCAACTTGATGTACCCTGCATCTGTGGAATACATGAATAGACAACAAATCATCCCAAATTGAGGAGCCAGGAGTCAGTGCTGTGCCTCAGAGGTGGGAGAGCCAACTTCAGGACACTGGTCCACAAGAGACCTCCCAGCTCCACATAATATCAAACGGCGAAAAGCTTCCAGAGATCTCCATCTCAACACCAGCACCTAGCTTCACTCAACGACCAGCAAGCTACAGTGCTGGATACCCTATGCCAAACAACTAGCAAGACAGGAACACAACGCCACCCATTAGCAGAGAGGTGGCCTAAAATCATAAAAAGTCCGCAGACACCCCAAAACACACCACCAGACGTGGACCTGCCCACCAGAAAGACAAGATCCAGCCTCATCCACCAGAACACAGGCAGTAGTCCCCTCCACCAAGAAGCCTACACAACCCACTAAACCAACCTTAGCCACTGGGGACAGACACCAAAAACAACGGGAACTACGAACCTACAGCCTGCAAAGAGGAGACCCCAAACACAGTAACATCAGCAAAATGAGAAGACAGAAAAACACACAGCAGGAGAAGGAGCAAGATAAAAACCCACCAGACCTAACAAATGAAGAGGTAATAGGCAGTCTACCTGAAAAAGAATTCAGAATAATGATGGTAAAGATGATCCAAAATCTTGGAAATAGAATAGACAAAATGCAAGAAACAGTTAACAAGGACCTAGAAGAACTAAAGATGAATCAAGCATCGATTAAAAACACAATAAATGAAATAAAAAATACTCTAGATGGGATCAATAGCAGAATAACTGAGGCAGAAGAACGGATAAGTGAGGTGGAAGATAAAATAGTGGAAATAACTGCTGCAGAGCAAAATAAAGAAAAAAGAATGAAAAGAACAGAGGACAGTCTCAGAGACCTCTGGGACAACATTAAATGCACCAACATTCGAATTATAGGGGTTCCAGAAGAAGAAGAGAAAAAGAAAGGGACTGAGAAAATATTTGAAGAGATTATAGTTGAAAACTTCCCTAATATGGGAAAGGAAATAGTTAATCAAGTCCAGGAGGCACAGAGAGTCCCATACAGAATAAATCCAAGGAGAAATACACCAAGACACATATTAATCAAACTGTCAAAAATTAAACACAAAGAAATCATATTAAAAGCAGCAAGGGAAAAACAACAAATAACACACAAGGGAATCCCCATAAGGTTAACAGCTGATCTCTCAACAGAAACTCTACAAGCCAGAAGGAAGTGGCAGGACATAATTAAAGTGATGAAGGAGAAAAACCTGCAACCAAGATTACTCTACCCAGCAAGGATCTCATTCAGATTTGATGGAGAAATTAAAACGTTTACAGACAAGCAAAAGCTGAGAGAGTTCAGCACCACCAAACCAGCTTTACAACAAATGCTAAAGGAACTTCTCTAGGCAAGAAACACAACAGAAGGAAAAGAACTACAATAACGAACCCAAAACAATTAAGAAAATGGGAATAGGAACATACATATCAATAATTACCTTAAATGTAAATGGACTAAATGCTCCCACCAAAAGACACAGACTAGCTGAATGGATACAAAAACAAGACCCATATATATGCTGTCTACAAGAGACCCACTTCAGACCTAGAGACACATACAGACTGAAAGTAAGGGGATGGAAAAAGATATTCCATGCAAATGGAAACCAAAAGAAAGCTGGAGTAGCAATTCTCATATCAGACAAAATAGACTTTAAAATAAAGACTACTAGAAGAGACAAAGAAGGACACTACATAATGATCAAGGGATCAATCCAAGAAGAAGATATAACAATTGTAAATATTTATGCACCAAACATAGGAGCACCTCAATACATAAGGCAAATACTAACAGCCATAAAAGGAGAAATCGACAGTAACACAATCATAGTAGGGGACTTTAACACCCCACTTTTACCAATGGACAGGTCATCCAAAATGAAAATAAATAAGGAAACACAAGCTTTAAATGATACATTAAACAAGATGGACTTAATTGATATTTATAGGACATTCCATCCAAAAACAACAGAATACACATTTTTCTCAAGTGCTCATGGAACATTCTCCAGGATAGATCATATGTTGGGTCACAAATGAAGCCTTGGTAAATTTAAGAAAATTGAAATTGTATCAAGTATCTTTTCTGACCACAATGCTATGAGACTAGATATCAATTACAGGAAAAGAGCTGTAAAACATACAAACACATGGAGGTTAAACAATACACTACTTAATAACGAAGTGATCACTGAAGAAATCAAAGAGGAAATTAAAAAATACCTAGAAACAAATGACAATGGAGACACGACGACCCAAAACCTATGGGATGCAGCAAAAGCAGTTCTAAGAGGGAAGTTTATGGCAATACAATCCCACCTTAAGAAACAGGAAACATCTCGAATAAACAACCTAACCTTGCACCTAAAGCAATTAGAGAAAGAAGAACAAAAACATCCCAAAGTTAGCAGAAGGAAGGAAATCATAAAGATCAGATCAGAAATAAATGAAAAAGAAATGAAGGAAACGATAGCAAAGATCAATAAAACTAAAAGCTGGTTCTTTGAGAAGATAAACAAAATTGATAAACCATTAGCCAGACTCATCAAGAAAAAAAGGGAGAAGACTCAAATCAATAGAATTAGAAATGAAAAGGGAGAAGTAACAACTGACACTGCAGAAATACAAAAGATCATGAGAGATTACTATAAGCAACTCTATGCCAATAAAATGGACAACCTGGAAGAAATGGACAAATTCTTAGAAATGCACAACCTGCCAAGACTGAATCAGGAAGAAATAGAAAATATGAACAGACCAATCACAAGCACTGAAATTGAAACTGTGATAAAAAATCTTCCGACAAACAAAAGCCCAGGACCAGATGGCTTCACAGGCGAATTCTATCAAGCATTTAGAGAAGAGCTAACACCTATCTTTCTGAAACTCTTCCAAAATATAGCAGAGGGAGGAACACTCCCAAACTCATTCTATGAGGCCACCATCACCTTGATACCAAAACCAGACAAGGATGTCACAAAGAAAGAAAACTACAGGCCAATATCACTGATGAACATAGATGCAAAAATCCTCAACAAAATACTAGCAAACAGAATCCAACAGCACATTAAAAGGATCATACACCATGATCAAGTGGGGTTTATTCCAGGAATGCAAGGATTCTTCAATATACGCAAATCAATCAACGTGATACACCATATTAACAAACTGAAGGAGAAAAACCATATGATCATCTCAATAGATGCAGAGAAAGCTTTTGACAAAATTCAACACCCATTTATGATAAAAACCCTGCAGAAAGTAGGCATAGAGGGAACTTTCCTCAACATAATAAAGGCCATATATGACAAACCCACAGCCAGCATCGTCCTCAATGGTGAAAAACTGAAACCATTTCCACTAAGATCAGGAACAAGACAAGGTTGCCCACTCTCACCACTCTTATTCAACATAGTTTTGGAAGTTTTAGCCACAGCAATCAGAGAAGAAAAGGAAATAAAAGGAATCCAAATGGGAAAAGAAGAAGTAAAGCTGTCACTGTTTGCAGATGACATGATACTATACATAGAGAATCCTAAAGATGCTTCCAGAAAACTACTAGAGCTAATCAATGAATTTGGTAAAGTTGCAGGATACAAAATTAATGCACAGAAATCTCTGGCATTCCTATATACTAATGATGAAAAATCTGAAAGTGAAATCAAGGAAACACTGCCATTTACCATTGCAATAAAAAGAATAAAATATCTAGGAATAAACCTACCTAAGGAGACAAAAGACCTGTATGCAGAAAATTATAAGACACTGATGAAAGAAATTAAAGATGATACAAATAGATGGAGAGATGTACCATGTTCTTGGATTGGAAGAATCAACATTGTGAAAATGACTCTACTACCCAAAGCAATCTACAGATTCAATGCAATCCCTATCAAACTACCAATGGCATTTTTCACAGAACTAGAACAAAAAATTTCACAATTTGTATGGAAACACAAAAGACCCCGAATAGCCAAAGCAATCTTGAGAACGAAAAATGGAGCTGGAGGAATCAGGCTCCTTGACTTCAGACTATACTACAAAGCTACAGTAATCAAGACAGTATGGTACTGGCACAAAAACAGAAATATAGATCAATGGAACAGGATAGAAAGCCCAGAGATAAACCCACGGACATATGGTCACCTTATCTTTGATAAAGGAGGCAGGAATGTACAGTGGAGAAAGGACAGTCTCTTCAATAAGTGGTGCTGGGAAAACTGGACAGGGACATGTAAAAGTATGAGATTAGATCACTCCCTAACACCATACACAAAAATAAGCTGAAAATGGATTAAAGACCTAAATGTAAGGCCAGACACTATCAAACTCCTAGAGGAAAACATAGGCAGAACACTCTATGACATAAATCACAGCAAGATCTTTTTTGACCCACCTCCTAGAGAAATGGAAATAAAGACAAAAATAAACACATGGGACCTAATGAAACTTAAAAGCTTTTGCACAGCAAAGGAAACCATAAATAAGACGAAAAGACAACCCTCAGAATGGGAGAAAATATTTGCAAATGAAGCAACTGACAAAGGATTAATTTCCAAAATTTATAAGCAGCTCATGCAGCTCAATAGCAAAAAAACAAACAACCCAATCCAAAAATGGGCAGAAGACCTAAATAGACATTTCTCCACAGAAGATATACAGACTGCCAACAAACACATGAAAGGATGCTCAACATCTTTACTCATTAGAGAAATGCAAATCAAAACTACAATGAGATATCATCTCACACCAGTCAGAAAGGCCATCATCAAAAAATCTAGAAACAATAAATGCTGGAGAGGGTGTGGAAAAAAGGGAACACTCTTGCACTGCTGGTGGGAATGTGAATTGGTACAGCCACTATGGAGAACGGTATGGAGGTTCCTTAAAAAACTACAAATAGAACTACCATATGACCCAGTAATCCCACTACTGGGCATATACCCTGAGAAAATCATAATTCAAAAAGAGACATGTACCAAAATGTTCATAGCAGCCCTATTTACAATAGCGCAGAGATGGAAACAACCTAAGTGTCCATCATCGGATGAATGGGTAAAGAAGATGTGGCACATATATACAATGGAATATTACTCAGCCATAAAAAGAAATGAAATTGAGCTATTTGTAATGAGGTGGATGGACCTAGAGTCTGTCATACAGAGTGAAGTAAGTCAGAAAGAGAAAGACAAATACTGTATGCTAACACATATATATGGAATTTAAGAAAAAAAAATGTCATGAAGAACATAGGGGTAAGACAGGAATAAAGACACAGACCTACTAGAGCATGGACTTGAGGATATGGGGAGGGGGAAGGGTAAGCTGTGACAAAGTGAAAGAGCGGCATGGACATATATACACTACCAAACGTAAGGTAGATAGCTAGTGGGAAGCAGCCGCATAGCACAGGGAGATCAGCTCGGTTCTTTGTGACCGCCTGGAGGGGTGGGATAGGGAGGGTGGGAGGGAGACGCAAAAGGGAGGGGATATGGGAACATATGTATATGTATAACTGATTAAATTTGTAAAATAATATTAAAAAAAATAATAATAAGTGGTGCTGGGAAAACTGGACAGCCACATGTAAAAGAATGAAATTAGAATATTCTCTAACATCATACACAAAAATAAACTCAAAATGCATCAAAGTCCTCTTCATTTTCTTGCTTGTTTCTTTTGCTGTGCAAAATGAAGTTTTCTTGGGAGAGCAGGACTGGCCTCCCAAGCTAGCCCTCAAAAAACTTGAGAGCAGGGAAAGGACACAGGTTTAAGGGTTTTATGGTGGTTAAATGTTGGGACTGAGATGAGAGCTCCCATGTGGAAGAAGATGTTTGTATGGCACCAAAAGAGGGCACACTTAGGGCTTCTTATCAGCTTGCCCAGAAATGAGCCAGAAAGGAGCTGTCAGCAGTCAAACATCAATAATTAGAGTGAGGCTCTTTATTATGGGGTGGAAATGTTCTGTAATTTGGCTGTCAATATCAATGTCAGTATTTTGGTTATGATATTGTACTATGGTCCTGCAAGATTTATCCAGTTTACCTTGGGGTAAACTGAGTAAAGGTTACACAGGATCTCTCTGTATTATTTCTTATAAGCATGCAAACCTATAATTATCTCAAAAATAATAGTTTAATTTTTCAAAAGAGCATTCCACTTAAAAGCATAATACATACTGCTTTTAAATGCATATAGAATATTTACCAATATACACAATATTCTAGGCTATAAAACAAGTCTCAATTAATTTAAAAGGATTCAAATCATACAAAATATATGCTCTGATCAAACAGAATTAAATTACAAACATCTCTAGAAAATCCCCAAACATTAGGAAACTAAACAACATGCTTCTAAATAAACTATGCATCAAGAGAAATCAAAAGGAAAAAATTACAAAGTGTTTAGAACGGAATGAAAATTAAAACACAAATCAAAATTTGTGGGATGGATATGAAGTGGTACTTAGAAGGAAATTTATACAATAAATTTATATATTATTAATATATAAATGAATACACAAATTAATATGTTAGAAGATTTCACATTTTTTTACATCTTTATTGGAGTATAATTGCTTTACAATGGTGTGCTAGTTTCTGCTTTATAACAAAGTCAATCAGTTATACATATACATATGTTCCCATATCTCTTCCCTCTTGCGTCTCCCTCCCTCCCACCCTCCCTATCCCACCCTCCCTATCCCACCCCTCTAGGTGGTCACAAAGCACCAAGCTGATCTCCCTATGCTATGCAGCTGCTTCCCACTAGCTATCTACCTTACGTTTGGTAGTGTATATATGTCCATGCGACTCTCTCGCTTTGTCACAGCTTACCCTTCCCCCTCCCCGTATCCTCAAGTCCATTCTCTAGTAGGTCTGTGTCTTTACTCCTGTCTTACCCCTGGGTTCTTCATGACATTTTTTTTTCTTAAATTCCATATATATGTGTTAGCATACAGTATTTGTCTTTCTCTTTCTGACTTACTTCACTCTGTATGACAGACTCTAGGTCCATCCACCTCATTACAAATAGCTCAATTTCGTTTCCTTTTATGGCTGAGTAATATTCCATTGTATATATGTGCCACATCTTCTTTATCCATTCATCCGATGATGGACACTTAGGTTGTTTCCATCTCCTGGCAATTGTAAATAGAGCTGCAATGAACATGTTGGTACATGACTCTTTTTGAATTATGGTTTTCTCAGGGTATATGCCAGTTCTATTTGGAGTTTTTTAAGGAACCTCCATACTGTTCTCCATAGTGGCTGTACCAATTCACATTCCCACCAGCAGTGCAAGAGTGTTCCCTTTTCTCCACACCCTCTCCAGCATTTATTGTTTCTAGATTTTTTGATGATGGCCTTTCTGACTGGTGTGAGATGATATCTCATTGTAGTTTTGATTTGCATTTCTCTAATGAGTAAAGATGTTGAGCATCCTTTCATGTGTTTGTTGGCAGTCTGTATATCCTCTTTGGAGAAATGTCTATTTAGGTCTTCTGCCCATTTTTGGAATTGTTTGTTTGTTTTTTTGTTATTGAGCTGCACGAGCTGCTTATAAATTTTGGAGATCAATCCTTTGTCAGTTGCTTCATTTGCAAATATTTTCTCCCATTCTGAGGGTTGTCTTTTGGTCTTGTTTATGGTTTCCTTTGCTGTACAAAAGCTTTGAAGTTTCATTAGGTCCCATTTGTTTATTTTTGTTTTTATTTCCATTTCTCTGGGAGGTGGTTGAAAAAGGATCTTGCTGTGATTTATGTCATAGTGTTCTGCCTATGTTTTCCTCTAAGAGTTTCATAGTATCTGGCCTTACATTTAGGTCTTTAATCCATTTTCAGCTTGTTTTTGTGTATGGTGTTAGGGAGTGATCTAATCTCATACTTTTACATGTACCTGTCCAGTTTTCCCAGTACCACTTATTGAAGAGGCTGTCCTTTCTCCACTGTACATTCCTGCCTCCTTTATCAAAGATAAGGTGACCATATGTGCGTGGGCTTATCTCTGGGCTTTCTATCCTGTTCCATTGATCTGTATTTCTGTTTTTGTGCCAGTACCATACTGTCTTGATTACTGTAGCTTTGTAGTATAGTCTGAAGTCAGGAAGCCTGATTCCTCCAGCTCCGTTTTTCTTTCTCAAGATTGCTTTGGCTATTTGGGGTCTTTTGTGTTTCCATACAAATTGTGAAATTTTTTGTTCTAGTTCTGTGAAAAATGCCATTGGTAATTTGAGGGATTGCATTGAATCCGGAGATTGCTTTGGGTAGTATAGTCATTTTCACAATGTTGATTTTTCCAGTCCAAGAACATGGTATATCTCTCCATCTGTTGGTATCATCTTTAATTTCTTTCATCAGTGTCTTATAGTTTTCTGCATACAGGTCTTTTGTCTTCTTAGGTAGATATATTCCTAGATATTTTATTCTTTTTGTTGCAGTGGTAAATGGGAGTGTTTCCTTAATTTCTCTTTCAGATTTTTCATTATTAGTGTATAGAAATGCAAGAGATTTCTGCGTGTTAATTTTGTATCCTGCTACTTTACCAAATTCATTGATTAGTTCTAGTAGTCTTCTGGTAGCATCTTTAGGATTCTCTATGTATAGTATCATGTCATCTGCATACAGTGACAGTTTTACTTCTTCTTTTCCGATTTGGATTCCTTTCTTTTTCTTCTCTGATTGCTGTGGCTAAAACATCCAAAACTATGTTGAATAACAGTGGTGACAGTGGTTAACCTTGTCTTGTTCCTGATCTTAGTGGAAATGGTTTCAGTTTTTCACCACTGAGAACGATGTTGGTTGTGGGTTTGTCATACATGGCCTTTATTATGTTGATGTAAGTTCCCTCTATGCCTACTTTCTGGAGGGTTTTTATCATAAATGGGTGTTGAACTTTTTCAAAAGCTTTTTCTGCATCTATTGAGATGATCATATGATTTTTTTCCTTCAGTTTGTTAATATGGTGTATTACATTGATTGATTTGCGTATATTGAAGAATCCTTGCATTCGTGGAATAAACCCCACTTGATCATGGTGTATGATGCTTTTAATGTGCTGTTGGATTCTGTTTGCTAGTATTTTGTTGAGGATTTTTTCATCTATGTTCATCAGTGATATTGGCCTGGAGTTTTCTTTTTTGTGACATATTTGTCTGGCTTTGGTATCATGGTGATAGTGGCCTCGTAGAATGAGTTTGGGAGTGTTCCTCCCTCCGCTATATTTTGGAAGAGTTTGAGAAGGATCGGTGTTAGCTCGTCTCGAAATGTTTGATAGAATTATTAGCCCTTTTTAAAGTGGCTTTTGCAAACTGTTTTCAGACTGCAAATGAGCCAGAAAGCCAAAGACACGACCAAGAACATTTTCAAGCACTACAACACAGTAACTGAAGTCGTCTGACTGGACTGAAAGTAATACGATAAACTGAAAAAATGTCAACCGATTACCCTCAAAAGGAGCCCAAAGTCCAGTGTTAGAAGCAGGTGGGATTCCTGCAATGAAGCTCTCTGACTGCAAGGTAAATGGGTCAACTCTTGAGGAGTCTAATCTGGCATGCAGCGGCAGCCTCTGCATCAGAAATTTTACCAAGTTGACATCTTTACTTTGTGCCCAGATATGATAGTGGCTGTGTTGTCATGTCCAGTACAATGATAAATCCAAACAGCAATGGGGGCAATCTGTGGAGGAGAGGCTCAATGAGCAGCTTGATTCCAGTCAGTCTCACGGAGCACATGCCCTTACTGTGTACATCTACATAACTGACCTAGATGCGTCTTTTAGTAGCAGCAATTTGGTACTATAGTTTGCAGCCCCAAAGAGGGGTGTCTTTAGCCTGCCAGTTTGTAGTTTTTCAAATGGCAAACCAAGTAGCTAGACCACTGGAAATAGCTCCAGAGTAAGCAAAATATAACAAGGTTCTTAAAGTGGAGTATTGGCCAGAGTTCTGTCCAGCTGAGTGGAATAACCACATCCATTTTTGATTCTGCATGGCTGACCTTTAGGCTGAACAGCCACAGTAGCCCAATGTTCAGCTTATTTGAACCATGAGTGAACCTGGCCTAGGTATTTAGGAGCACATCTGTGAATCCAGGGCTCCACTGAGTCAGTGGCTTTGCTTTGGGTGGCAGAATGAAGGATAAGGTTCCACCAAAATTGGTTTCTGCCACTTTTTCATACAAAACCAAAATGATGCTAGGACCAGGTCAGATGCACTCGTGAACACACTACTACCATTTGACCAGAAAAGCCTGCTGCTTTAGGCCTTACTTGAAGCATGTTGATTTGTAAGTTAGGTGACATAAAGTGCTAAGTAGAATGCCCAAAGTGATGTACATATAGTCTCCAATCCCAAAGAGTTCAAAAATATGCTGGGCCTCCTTTTAGGTGGTGGGTGGCCAAAGAGACAGCACTTTTTCTTTGACTGCCAAGGGAATTGAGCACTGTGAATCTGCCCACATAGTCTCAAGAAAATTTACTTGGCAAGCAGACCCTTGAATTTGTCAGGGTTTATCAGCCACCTCTGTTGGTAGAGGTGTGATACCACCACAGTCAGGGCCTCTGAAACTGAGGTTTTTGACTTGCTAACCAACAGGACCTCATCTATATCTTTAGACATGAGAGGGTGGAGGCACTTACTTAAATCCTGATCCAACCACGTGTGGCAAATGGCAAGGACTTATCTACACATGGCGGTGCCTTGAATGGGAGAATTCCCTCTTGACCATTTATGAGTATTTACAGTACAGGCATGCAACACATCAATTTCAATATACACTGGGAAGTGAGAGATATAACAACAGTACAGGGACTCAGCAGAGAAGGCCCTACCCAAAAGGTTACTTTAACATAACTTTTCTCCACACTGCAAGTTTTGCCCAAACCCTATCATTTGATTTCAGATTAACCTACATGTTAGGGGCTACAACAGCTACACCAGCCATCAGGAGATTATTATTTCCAGACTGGGAGCATAGGGGAACAAGGGTGTGAGGGAGGTTAGCCTTTGGCGGACAGCTGGAGCAGCAGGGAGGCCCCTTATCTCAGGGCTGGAACCCCTCCCCCGTTGTGCATCTCCTTGCTTCCAGAGTGCCTCTGGGCTCAGGAGCTCCTTTCCTTCTGGCACATTCTACTACAGCTCCACGCTGGAGTCTCTGGGGCCTATATCCAACAGAGCTGTACAGCTATGTGCCCTTCACCTCCCAGGAAGGTTCCCCCAGGATACAGGGCCTTTTCCTGAAAGCAGAAGAGGTCATCCCTTTCTTCCCCACCCCCATCTCCATCCCCAGAGGGGAGTGAGCAACAAATAAAGCTCACTGGGTGCTTTTCTTTTCTTTTTTTAAAATCCTCTCACCACTCAGCCTCTGAACAGTTATTTACAGGTAGGATAAGTGGAAGACCCCTACTGCTCGCCCCTTCCCCACCATCACCACCACTTGGGTGAGAGCATTTGCTACTAAAATCCAGGAAATCTCACATTCCCTAACCCAGCCTGTAGGGGCCCTTTTTCCTTCTTCTTCCAGAAAGTCTTGTCTCTTGTCAGTATCCCATTCTCACTGCCAAAACTATCAAGAACGGTACAGGTTCTAGGATTTTTACCTACTTACAAGCTATGACGCTCTCCTGCTACAGTTTCATGAATGCTAGCAGAAGACTCCTGAGTCAGAAACAAAGGACTTGATTATTTATGGCAAAAGCCCCATTGAGCCAAGGATTTTTTCTTCAGGGGCAGAGGGAGGAATAAGATTTTCCCAAAGGTGTAATTGCCACATTTTCATGAAAAGCTGAGATACTGCTGGGGCCAGGCTGTCTGTGTTCTTGAATATACCATTTCCATTTGACAAGCGAGGCTTACTGGGCCCTTTCCACCTTGTTAGTTGTGGGATCCAACTTGACCCATCCTAAAATAAGAATAATAAGCCGAAGAGTCACGGAGTTCATATAAGTAAGGTGTTCGCTTTTGACAAGAGCTCAGTAACTCTTGGTACTATAGGTAGTCAAGGTAATAACTGCTTTTCAAAAGGGGTGAACCTGGTACCTGTGCCAAAGGAGAAGTCCACAACCCTAAGAGAGGTCTTCAGGCAGATGCTCTAAATCAGCACAGAGATCTGTAGCTCAAAGAAGTCATTAGGATGGTAGGGGGACTTCCCTGGTGGCGCAGTGCTTAAGAATCTGTCTGCCAATCCAGGGGACACAGGTTCGAGGCCTGGTCTGGGAAGATCCCACATGCTGCGGAGCAACTAAGTCCGTGCGCCAACTACTGAGCTTGCATACCACAACTACTGAAGTCCACGCGCCTAGAGCCCGTGCTCCACAACAAAGAGAAGCCACTGCAATGAGAAGCCCGTGCACCGCATTGAAGAGTAGCCCCCACTCGCTACAACTAGAGGAAGCCCATGCACAGCAATAAAGACCCAACACAGCCCAAAATAAATAAATAAATAAATAAAATTTTCTTTAAAAGGATTGTAGGGGCCCAAAGATAGTGTATCACAGCTTGCTGGACAGCTTCTAACTCAGCTTGTGGCTTGGGCCCCACTGAAAAGATGCTGATTTGTAGGTTAGACAAGATAAAAGAACCATGTAGAATGCCCAAGTGAGGCACGTACTGCCCCTCATACAAGCAAGGTGCTGGGCCTTCTTTTACAGTGTTGGCAGGAGTGGGTGGGGCAAAGAGACAACAGTTTTTGTTTTTGCTTTTTTTTGACTGCCATAGGACTGACATTATTAATCTTTCCAAATAGTCCTAATAAACTTTACCTGGTAAGTAGTCCCCCGAATTTTGTCAGGGTTTACTAGCCACTTCTGCTGGTGGAATGTGATAATACCATTTTCAAGGCTGTTGAGATTAAGGCTTTAGACTTGCTAACCAATAGGATATCATCCATATAGAGAAAGCTGTGGAAATCTGAATGTAGAAGCACTCATGCTAAATCCTGACCCACCCACTGCTGGCTAATGGCAGGTGAGTAGTTACCTCTGGGGGAGTACTAAAAACATATGCAAACTGATCTTGATCCTCAGGTGTCAGTGGTACAGCAAAGGCAGTGTTGGCAACATCCAGGATAGCATACCAAATGCCATCAGTCTGGGCAGTGGATTCAGTGACAGTCACAGTATCCGGAATAGCTTGGATATGGAAGCAACAACTGGATTCAGTTGGTGATAATCCACTGTAAGTCTCCAACTCCATTAGCAAATCTCACTAGCCACACAGGGATGCTGTACTGAGATAACGCATCTCTTACCTTCCCAGCTGCCTTTAAGTTCTTAATGGAGGCTGTGATTTCCCTCTGTCCTCCTAGGATTCTATAATTTTTCTGTTAGACCATCTGGGAGGGCACAGGGAGACAAGTTGGGTAGTGATTTACAATTCCCACCAGCACCTCTCTAAATATAGCTCTTCCAATCCCTCTGGCACTTATGGGATGGACACGAACAAGTACATAACACAATGATTCCTACTACACACTCAGATGTAGAAACAACAGTACATTCAACTGACCTAAAGAGCCCTCTCCACAAGGTCATGTTAGTTCCCTTCCCCATTGTGAACCCTGCCTAAGTTCTATAAGCTGAATCCAAGTGACTTTTCCTCCTATAGGTTCAGATAAGTTAGAGACTTGGGCACCCACAACCAACAGAGCCATAAAAGTTTGGGGTCCTTCCCTCCCTGAAATGCTCCAGTGAACTTGGATGGCTATTTAGGGCCTTCTTTCCCCTTTAGTGATGGGAAGACCTTGGCTCCACCTCTAATCATGTTTCTTCTTAAAAGAGCTGAGATTAAGATAAGGGGAAAGGGAGGTGTCATGCAGTGCAGAAGGAGAAAGCAACTCCATGACATTTAACAAGACTTCACATTTACATTTAATTTTGGGTTGTGTAGCAGCAATTCATGGCTCAACCAAATGAACTTCTAATGTTATTGGTCTTTCCAACACTCTATATCAGGCAGCACAGTCTTCATAGCTGACACCATCTATTTCATCTTTGGGAATTCCTTGACTCAGCAGCCATCACCACACTGCTTTCTAGATAGGGTCTTGAGGTTTGGGTGTCCTCAGGTGACTTCAACTTGGTTTGCACAGCAGCACAGCAGTGACCTACTTTGTGGAGCCCACATCAATCTGGAGCATCTGCTGTCCTATTACCATGATGACATCTCATAATTTCTAGCCTGATTCCAACATAAGGGCTAAAGGAGTTTTCCAGGACACCAGAGCTGACTGCAAGAATTTATATTTCTTTGGGTCAGTTTCTAATTTCCTAGTGGATCATGTTCATCAACATTGTGTACCTAACTAAGGGCACCAAGAGCCTGAATACTAGTTAATGCCTATGTATGGTTTCCCACAAGAGTTTGTCTATTTCAGGGAAGTCTCCCCAGGAGGGCCAAAACTACCTTATAGCAGCCAGAACCCCCTACAAAAAACTCTGAAATCTTCTTGTTGTTTTGAAATGGATGTAAGATTGTCACTATATACTGCAGGAGTAGTTGGCCATAAGATGGTCCAGCTGTTGCCACCCTTCCTTTACAGGTTTTACACAGTCTGTACCTTCATCTCCCAAACAAACCAGCCAAAGTTCTAATGATTCACTCGGTTTCTGCTCATAGCAGTCATGAATTCACATCCTGTCATCTTTAGTGGAGGTATGCATCTCTGTAACTGTTGTCAGAGAGTAGAATCTTCTGCCTACCCAGGACAGATCTTAGCAGTAATTGTTAAAATGGAACAGATTGAAGTGGATCATCAGACTGGCAAGGAAGTCTCCCCACCTGGAGGATAATTAACAACAACCAGGGCACTGTTCAGGCAGCTGTTTTTGAACCTACTTCCTCACACCTGGCTTGCAACCGCCTCTCCAACTGTCCCTCATTAACAGGCAATAAAGTGGAAGGCTAGTTATTGCCTGATTTACCATACAACTAAGTGTGTTCACTACCATTTTCCATGGGTTTCCCCGAAATCCAACTGATCACACAACAACATCCTTATCTATCATCCTTCAGAAAGCCATGTCTGTCAGTATCCCACTTATCACCAAAGTTGTCAAGAACTTACCCTACTTGTAAGCTACCAAGTTAGCTTGCCACTGTTTCATGGATGCTGATAGTAGACCTCAAAGGACAGTTTATTACTCAGAGCAATTGCAGTAACCAGAGTTTAAGCATTTTTGCATCCGTTCCTCAAGCCCTAATTCCCACAAGGTGATGAGAAGAGGGCCGCACCTGCACATGCAATGGACTACATTTCAGGACAGGAACCCTGTGCCTCTTACGAGATGTGCAGAAATGCAAGAGAAGTGTGGAGAACTGTCCCCCAACAAAAGGGAAAGATTTATGGAATGATGTTCACTACATATTAACTATTAACGCTAGTAATTTCCAAATGGCAGAATTATAGGCTCTTTCCTCTTGCATTTTTCGGAGAATTGCTTGAATTTTTATAAGCATGCATCATTTTCAGCTCTGTACTTTAAAAAATGCATTATGAACATTCAGGTCAAGATGATAATTTGAGTTTTTACAAAGTCCCTGTAAAATGAGCAGAGAGATACAAAAATAGAAGAAAATCTGTATGCATACTAAAAAACTGAGAAGATTACTAATTAGACTTAAGGCAGGAATTAGAATTCCTCTAAAATGTTTCAACTAAAGAGGCTTTAATATAAATGAAAGTTGTGTGTATGAATAAGGAACCAATAAAGGATATTGAGGGCAAGAGTGAGAAGATGTTATTCCAGCCAGAGCCCAGTGATATGATAGCTGGAGTCATGGAGGTTGGGAGCACCCAGTAGTAGCTGTAGATATGAAGGAAAATCCATTGCCAGAACCACAGCACCAAAGTAGGAAGACAGTAGGACAGAAAACCCCCAAATTTTCTTTCCCCTCTTGTTCTCCAATATCCTGGCAGTGCTTGTCATTTGCTGGACCTAACTGGAAGACAGCTAGAGAGAGAGGCTGGTGAGGCAGCACATAGGGGTCATCCTCTTCAGGCAAAACAAAACAACAACAAAAATAACAGGACAGAGAAAGGTGGAGAATAGATTAGGGTGGGGAGGAGATGGAAGATAATAAGCACAGGTACTGCCCACAGTCCAAAAATATTTCTGTAAAATACAGTCAAGATGAAATCAGATTGAAGGGTTGACCAAGCAACCTGGAATTTACTAAATTCAAGTAAAAGCCTGACTTGAAAGAAAGTGAACAGAATCCTGCCCCCCTCAATGGAAACACACATTTCCTCAAGTTCACAGCATCTGCAATTAGTCTAGGGTACCAGCTAAGTTAAGGTTCAGTGATGTGCTCTTGCATGTACTGCTTCAAGTTGTATATATCTTTTCCTATTCCTCCAGGCAACTGAAGGCCTACTGCAATGTTAAAATTATTGGAAATATAATATGACTCCTTCCTCTTTTTCTGGCACTGAAAGATTTAAATGAACAATCTCTGATAAAATCCACCTCAGATACCAAAGCAAAACAGACCTTCCAGAGAAAAGTGTGAACAAAGGGAAAAATGATTAGAAATTTTAAATTATCTATTTCAAAAGAAGGTCTATTTTAATCAATTGGAAAAGTTTCCCCTTACTCCTATTTTTAATCTCTGTTTTATAGTCTCAGTTTCAAGAATTTATTACATCTGTGAAAACATATAGATTAGAAAAACTTACCAGTGAAAAATTATTGAAGTAAAAATTATAGTGGATAAAATAATTGTAAGGTGCATTTCACTTTCATGACTTGGGTCGACTCGAAGTGCAGAGTTAGCAGAGACAATGGGTTTGGAAGATCATGGCATGTTTTCTACTAGTCTATCAATCATTATTTAAGGATTTAAATTTCATAAATGGAATTCATGGCATAGTAAAGGCAATTAAATTCAAATGGATGAGACTTGCTGGCAAGATGGAGGAGTAGAAAGATGTTAGCTTACCCCTTCTTAGAAGAACACCGAAATCACAACTAACTGCTGAACAACCATCGACAAAAAACAAAACAAAACGCTGGAACCTATCAAAAAAAAAAAATACCCTACACCCACAGACAAAGAAGAAGTCACAGCAAGACGATAGGAGGGGCGCAATCGTGACAAAATCAAATCCCATACCTGCCGGGTGGCCAACCCACAAACTGGAAAATAATTATATCGCAGAAGTTCTCCCACAGGAGTGAAAGTTTTGAGCCCCATGTCAGGCTCCTGAACCTGTGGGTCTGGCAACTGGGGGTGTGGGGAGCCACCAGAGAATCTGGCTTTGAAGGTCAGTGGGGTTTGACTGCAGGAATTCTACAGGAATGGGGGAAACAAACTCCACTCTTGCGGGTGCACACAAGGTCTAGTGCACACCAGGATCCAGAGAAAAAAGCAGTGACCTCATAAGAGACTGGGCCAGACCTACCTGCTAGTATTGAAGGGCTACCCACAGAGGCTGGTGGGGCAGCTGTGGCTCACTGCAGGAAACAAGACACTGGCAGCAGCAGTTTTGGCAAGTACTCACTGGCGTGAGCCCTCCTGGAGGGCACCATACCTCCCCCACACCCCCCTCACACACCCCCACCCCTCCCCACCCCCATGCAAACCTAGCTACACCCAACAGCCTGTAGGCGCCAATGCTGGGATGCCTCAGGCCAAACAACAAACAGCATGGGAACACAGCCCCACCCATCAGCAGACAGGCTGCTTAAATCTTCCTGAGCATGGCCCTGCCCACCAGAGGAACAAGAAAGAAAAACAAACTAAGGCCAAAGATAGCAGAAGAAAAGAAATAATCATAAAGAAGAGAGCATAAATAAATGAAATAGAGATGGAAGAAAACAATAGAAAAGATCAATGAAACTAAAAGCTGGTTCTTTGAAAAGATAAACAAAATTGATAAACCTTTAGCCAGACTCATCAAGGAAAAAAGGGAGCGGGATCAATTCAATAAAATTAGAAATGAAAAGGAGAAGTGACAATCAACACCACAGAAATACAAAGGATCATAAGAGACTACTATAAGCACCTATATGCCAATAAAATAGACAACCTGGAAGAAATGGACAAATTCTTAGAAACATACAGTCTCCCAAGACTGAACCAGGAAGAAATAGAAAATATGACTAGACCAATCACAAGTACTGAAATTGAAACTGAAACTTAAAAACTCCTAAAAAACAGAAGTCCAGGACCAGATGGCTTCACAGGCAAATTCTATCAAACATTTAGAAAAGAGGTAACACCTATCTTTCTGAAACTATTCCAAAAAAACTGCAGAGGAAGGAACACTCCCAACCTCATTCTATGAGGTCACCATCACCTGATACCAAAACCAGACAAAGATACCACAAAAACAGAAAATTACAAGCCAATATCACTGATGAACATAGATGCAAAAATCCTCAACAAAATACTAGCAATCCAAATCCAACAATACATTAAAAGGATCATACACCATGATCAAGTGGGATTTATCCCAGGATGCAAGGATTTTTCAATATTCACAAATCAATCGGTGTGATACACCACATCAACAGATTGAAGGAAAAATCCATATGATCATCTCAATAGATGCATAAAAAGCTGTTGACAAAATTCAACACCCACTTATGATAAAAACTCTTGAGAAAGTGAGCATAGAGGGAACATACCTCAACATAATAAAGGCCATATATGACAAACCTACAACTAACATCATACTCAACAGTGAAAAGCTGAAAGCATTTCCTCTAAGATCAGGAACAAGACAAGGATGTCCACTCTCTCCACTTTTATTCAACATAGTTTTGGAAGTCTTAGCCACGGCAATCAGAGAAGAAAATGAATCCAAATTGGAAAAGAAGAAGTAAAACTGTCACTGTTTGCAAATGACATGATACTATACATAGAAAATCCTAAAGACCTACCAGAAAACTACTAGAGCTCATCAATGAATTAGGTAAAATTGCAGGATACAAAATTAATGCACAGAAATCTGTTGCACTTCTATACACTAACAATGAAAGATCAGAAAGAGAAATTAAGAAACAATCCCATTTACCATTGCATCAAAAAGAATAAAATACCTAGGAATAAACCTACCTGAGGAGAAAAAAGACCTGTACTCTGAAAACTATAAGATGCTGATGAAAGAAATCAAAGATAACAACACAAACAGATGGAAAGATATACCATGTTCTTGGACTGTAAGAATCAATACTGTCAAATGACTATACTACCCAAGGCAATCTACAGATTCAATGCAATCCTACCAAATTACCAGTGGCGTTTTTCACAGAACTAGAATAAAAAAATCTTAAAGTTTTTTAAGGAGATACATTTTTTATGGAGACACAAAAGACCCTGAATAGTCAAAGCAATCTTGAGAAAGAAAAATGGAGCTGGGGGAATCAGGCTCCCTGACTTCAGACTATACTACAAAGCTACAGTAATCAAGACAGTATGATACTGGCACAAAAACAGAAATACAGATCAACGGAACAGGATAGAAAGCCCAGAAAGAAACCCATGCATGTATGGTCAATTACTGTATGACAAAGGAGGCAAGACTATACAATGGAGGAAAGACAGTCTCTTCAATAAATGGTGCTAGGAAAACTGGACAGCTACATGTAAAAAAATAAAATTAGAACATTCTCTAACACCATACACAAAAGTAAACTCAAAATGGATTAAAGACCTAAATGTAAGGGTGGATATTATAAAACTGTTAAAGGAAAACACAGGCAGAACACTCTTTGACATGAATCGCAGCAATATCTTTTTTGAGTCATCTCCTAGAGTAATGGAAATAAAAACAAAAATAAACCAATGGGACCTAATTAAACCCAAAAGCTTTTGCACAGCAAAGGAAACCACAGACAAAACGAAAGGACAACCCACAGAATGGGAGAAAATATTTGTAAATGATGCAACTGACAAGGGATTAGTCTCCAAAATTTACAAACAGCTCATGTGGCTAAATTCAAAAAAACAAACAAACAAACAACCCAATCAAAAGATGGGCAGAAGACCTAAATAGACACTTCCCCAAAGAAGATGTACAGATGGCCAAGAGGCACATGAAAAATGCTCAATATCACTAATTATTAGAGAAATGCAAATCAAAACTACAATGAGATATCATCTCACACCAGTCAGACTGGCCATCATCAAAAAGTCTACAAACAATAAATTCTGGAGAGGGTGTGGAGAAAAGGGAACTCTCCCACACTGTTCATGGGAATGTAAATTGGTACAGCCACTATTGAGAACAGTATGGTGGTTCCTTAAAAAACTAAAAATAGAGCTACCATATGATCCAGCAATCCCACTCCTGGGTATATACCTGGAGAAAAACATGGTTTGAAAAGATACATGCAGCCCAGTGTTCACTGCAGTGCTGTTTACAATAGCCAGCACATGGAAGCAACCTAAATGTCCATCAACAGAGGAATGGATAAAGAAGATGTGGTACATATATACAATGGAATATCACTCAGCCATAAAAAGGAACAAAATGGTGCCATTTGCTAAGACATGGATAGACCTAGAGTCTGCCATACAGAGTGAAGTAAGTCAGAAAGAGAAAAAGAAATATTATATAATATCACTTATATGTGTAATCTAGAAAAATGGTACAGATGAACTTATTTGCAAAGCAGAAATAGAAACATGGATGTAGAGAACAAACTTATGGATACCAAGGGGGGAGGGGAGTGGGATGAATTGGGAGATTGGGATTGAAATATATACATTACTACGTATAAAATAGATAACTAATGAGAACCTACTGTATAGCATACTATTTCACTCATACTAAGTGAAATAAGTCAGCCAGAGAAAGACAAATATCATATGATATCGCTTATATGTGAAATCTAAAAAAAATGATACAAATGAATTCATTTACGAAACAGAAACAGACTCACAGACTTAGAGAACGAACTTATGGTTACCAGGGAGGAAGGGTCGGGGTGGGAATAGATTGGGACTTTGGGACTGACATGTACACACTACTATATTTAAAACTGATAACCAACAAGGACCTACTGTGTAGCACAGGGAACTCTGCTCAATATTCTGTAATAACCTAAATGGGAAAAGAATTTGAAAAAGAATAGATACATGTATATGTAAAACTGAATCCCTCTGCTATACACCTGAAACTAACACAACATTGTTAATCAACTATGCTCCAATATAAAATAAAATTTTTTTTAAAATTCAAATGAATGAACAGAAGGTTAGTGATATCACACATACCACCCCCTGCCTTCCTTAATCCTAGTCTTCAGAAGGCACTAGTGACTTTAAACTCAAAAATTCATAATTAATCAGAGCCTTTATCACTACTCTTTATGGAATATGAAATTAATCTTGCTGCCTCATGCCTCATATTTGGTATGCTAGAATTAGGTGCTTCATTCACCTTGAAAATATTAAAATCATTTGTATTTCCCTAGGACCAAATGATTTTGATTAATCACATACAATGAGGCTCAGGAATTGTAACATATTCAGAGATTCCAAAGAAAATGCCTCAAAACCCTGCAGTATTTTTAATTAATTAACTATTTCAACAAATATTTATTGAGTGCCCATCATGGACTCATCACTACTCTAAATGGTAAGATACTGTGATGAGTAAGACTAAATCCCTACCATTTGGAACAAAGTCAGGTGGGAGTGACAGACAATAACAAGTAAAGAAACATGTAATATGATACCAGGTAATGATACATGAAAAAAATAGAGATGGGGTAGGGTGAGTGAGTGGATAATTATTTTACTTAGAGCGGTCAGAAAAGGCCCCCCTAAGGAGGTAACAGCTGAGTAGAGACCTGAATGGTGTGAATGAATGAACCCCAAGAAGATCCAGAGAAGAGCATTCCCATCAGACAGAAGAATAATTGTGGTGCTACTGCTAACTGTGCTGATTATACAATAACCACTCCTGATACTACCCTGTCACAACAGAACCTGAATTCTGCTTGTAACAGCAAGGTATACAGCCCCAAATGGTGAATCATTATTGGCAACCCCATTCCATTTTGCCAAATGCTAGTTTTCTCATTCTCCTTTGAAGCTAAACATAGTCATGTAAACTAATTCTAGTCAATGGGACATAAAATCTGCTGGAGGATTATTGGGTAAACTTCTGTTTCTTTGTAGAAATAAAAGGGGGCAAGTGCAAAAGAAAACTTGAATGTTCTACCCCCTGCCTTGATCTACAAATGATGCCTAGGACTGAAGCAAACATCCGGTAATAATGAAGTAACAAGCAGACTGCGAAAAAGAGGAAAGATAAGAAAGAGCCTGGTTCCTGGGTCCTTAATGACACTGTTAAGCCACTAAACCAATGCCAGGAATCCCTACCTCATGACTTCATTGATCAGGTTCCAATGGCATTGCCAGTAAAATGTAATTTCAAAGTCAAGATCACAAGGCCATAAGAACTGTTGTTAACACTTCAAAAATATTTAAGGTAGTATCTTACAGACCCACTTGACTAGACAAAAAATATTCTAAGTATCTTAGGGTGGCCTCTTAGACCCTCTCTGCTAGACCAGAGAGCTTCTAAGATTCTTAAGGATATTGTGCTACAGCACCTTGCTTATCAGTCAAAAGTAAATGTGGGCATGTTTAAAGATATTTAGGGGTGTAACATTTGGCTAAGGTCATAATTTGATATCCAGGAAACCCACAAAATCTCTAAGATAATCATAGTATCTTGGACTGAAAGGAACAGAGACAATTTAAAATGCAAAGAGGTTTCTGAATTCTTAACTTTCTACAGATAAGACATAGGCTGCAAAGCTACTCAGCTACACATATAAGCTCTTTCTTATGGAAAAAGAAAGATTCTCAGAGGGCAGAGCCAGAAGCTTCAGAATTACTATGGCTCACTGACTGCTATATGCTTCTCTTTACCCTTCCTTCACCTTTGGAATGTAACTGCCTGTTGTTATCCTATTTCTGATTCACCATCGTATGTATGTAGTGGACAGATCTCTTCAATTCACAGGTCTTAAGATTGAGAGAAGCCACGCTCAAGAAGCTTCATCTACCTGGATCTGATTTAGATGATGAAATTCTGTACTTAAGCTTGAGCCTAATGCAGTAATGGCATGAAACTAAGAATCTTGGAAGCAGAGTAAGTGTATTTTGCATGTGGGAGAGAAATTACTTGGAGCTAGAGATGGTTAATCTGTGGATGGCCCCCAATGAACAACACCTTCCAAAATTCACGCTCTTATATGTAGTCCCCTCCCATATTGGGTCAGGACTGAGCCTGGGACTTGCTTTAACTAACAGAATGGAGTGAAAGTGACCCTATGCTAGTACAAAGCCTAAGTCTTAAGAGTACCTGAAGCTTCTGTTTTTGTATATTGGAAGCCCTGAGCTGCCACATAAAAAGTTCAGTTGCCCTGCTAGAAAGACCACATAGAGAGACCATATGAAGAGGTTGCATGGACAGGTGGAGAAATAATCCCTAACATTACAGAGAGAGAAACTGAGACAGAGAGAGAGAGAGAGAAGTTGAGAGAGAGAGAGAGAGAGAAACAGGCACATCAAACCAGATGTCCATGCATCCTAATTGAGCCCAGACCTACGGCTGTTTCCATCAGGGTATAAAACATAAGTGAGCCATAATGAGTGTTCCAGCTCAGTCAAGCTCCTAGATGACTACAGGACCAGCCAACATCAAGTGGAGCAAAACAACTGCCCACCTAAGTGAAGTCAACCCATAGAATCTTGAGAAATAATAAAATGGTTATTTTAAGCCACTGAATTTTGGAGTGGTTTGTTATGGAGCAATAAATAATTCACTTATCAAATGCAAACTGAATATTTTGGAAGCCAGATTCAATAAAGAAATTTAAAGGCAAACCACAAAAACTATGAAAACGTATGTGCCATGAATATACAAGGTTATTATCTTTATAATAAAAAGAGCTCATTATAAAACCTAAACAACATCACTAAATACTCAACAGAAAAAAATGGACAATCTACTCATCTACTCATAGGGAAAATCAAAATGGCTAATAAGCATGAAAAAGTTTTAATCATTATTTAAAATATCATTAATACTCAAATATCACTGGTCAGAATATAAAGTGGCACAATCTTTCAGGAGAGCAATTTGTCAACATGCTATTTCTATAAATATATGAGGAGATAATCACAGACACAAATAAATAGGTAAAAGAATATTAATTTCAAGCTTAATGTCCAAAAATATAGAAACTATTTTAAATTACTGAATATCAATATTTGAGGATATCCTGCATCTTGCAAATTTTAAAGAAAATTCAGGTAACATGCTTATAATATAATATCAAGTTTAAAAAAGCATAATATAAAATGATACATATATAGTTTGATCCAAGTTCTTAAAAATAAATAAGAGATATACATATGTTAATAACAAAGACTGAAAGGAAATAAAATTATTAAATGTGGCAGAATTATAACTACTTTTATTTTCTTTTTTATACTTCTATTTTCTAAACTTCCTATAATGACTGTGTATTACTTTCACATTCAGCAAAAACAAGAATGTTTTTCTTTTTAAGTTACATTGCTTAGCGTATTGATCTAGGTAATTAGGAATAATTCCCCAACTTGAGATATTTAATAAAATTATATCTTTTGGAATTTGGAAAGGAATTTAGAAATGACCTAGTATAAACTACCATTCAGTAGATGAGAAAATAGGCCTAGGGATTCAGGTGCGCAAGCTTGCTGATGTATTTAGAGGCAGAGCCATACTTAGAACTCAGATAGTCTTCCCACTGACCAATACACATTTTTACACGGCTTTATGATAGTGACTCAAAGAAGATGTAAAGGTCTAAGTAGAATAACTGTCATTTTGAGAAATGCTTTTCCCTGGTGTACCTTTAAATTTTCAGATCATTCTCATTTTAAACTATAAAACTGTTTGTAACAGGGGCACATATGCTATTTCCTATAACAGTTTTATTAAAAATTTCCACTGAGGGCTTCCCTGGTGGCGCAGTGGTTGAGAATCTGCCTGCTAATGCAGGGGACACGGGTTCGAGCCCTGGTCTGGGAGGATCCCACATGCCATGGAGCAACTAGGCCCGTGAGCCACAACTACTGAGCCTGCACGTCTAGAGCCTGTGCTCTGCAACAAGAGAGGCCGCCATAGTGAGAGGCCCGCGCACCGTGATGAAGAGTGGCCCCCACTTGCCACAACTGGAGAAAGCCCTCGCACAGAAACGAAGATACAACACAGCAAAAATAAATAAATAAATTAATAAACTCCTACCCCCAACATCTAAAAAAAAAAAAAAAAATTTCCACTGAAATAACCTCTCAGGCTTTCCTTTGAATTTAGATTTTGCTAACATTGTTATATTTTCAGCTGAATTTTACATCAAACCATGAGACTGGTTTGTATTACTGGTTTCTCAGATCACTTTGCTTTTCCTTCGAAGGTCTTTTTCCTCCTTACTTGATGAGTATTAGTAGGGTAGGAATATTTGATATACTTAGACACACTTCTACTTGGAGACATTTGAATGTATTTTCAATTTATTTATTTTTTATTAATGAATTCTTTAGTTTTTCTTAGTCTTATACTCCCAATACCAGGGCAGATACCTTTAGTTCAAGGTCTTCCTTTGGATCGTGACTTTGAAAGCTACCTTTTGATTTTGAATCTGGGGAAACTAAGCTTGTGCACTTCCTTCAAGCTAAGCTCACATTGTTGCTTTGCCACCTAATTTCTGTTGGAGATAAATTTAAATTCCTCCTCTTTATTCTACCTGGATTTATAGGGATATTTTTCAACTTTACCTCTGATGGAGATGAGTCAGTTTTTAAAAGGCTTGGATATCTATCCTTCAGTTTTTCTTCTGGTGGGAAGAATAGATTTTTCATTGTTCTCTCCGGCACAGCCTCTGGCTGTTGTTCCTCTAAAGGTGGTACTTCGTCCTCTTCTGTTAACGTCAGCCTAGGAATAGTGGGCAGTGGAGTATCTGTTTCCTTTGTTGACATGTCACTTTTAGGAGCAACAATATTTGAATCATCTTCACCCGACTGGCTCAAAGTTGGTAGAGTCAGGCCTTTCTTATCATCATTATCCAGTAACTAGAAAATGTATCAATAAGACAAGCTACCTATTAATCATTATCAAATAGAAAATATTTAAAACTAACAAAACTGGACTTAAAATCATTTGTACTTTTATCCTTTATTATAACAAGTTACCATCAATATTTGTAAATGATTACATTCCTTATTAGAAGAGTTGAGAAATTCTCTACTTGCCTGACACCATGGACTATAGGATATTATCCATAAAAATGATCATACTGCATTATAAACTAGTGGTTCTCATATATTCATATTTTATAAATCATCAGCATCTCAGAAAAGAAAACCAAGGGGTCTGACATTTTACTGTTACTATACTATCACCAATATACCATAACAAAGGAAACTTTAATAGCAAAATAGCACAAAGAACAATATCATAAAAATCACAATTATATGGTCAAATAAAGGAAATTTAAATAGCAAAATAGTACAAAGAATAGTATCATAAAAGAAAGGATAGTCTGTTAAGCCAAGTAAATTTAGCTATATGAGAAATTCTCTATATTGTCTTTTTTTCTCTCTCTTTGGATTGTGCAAAACAGAACATACTGACTCTTAAATTGGTATTTTGGGAGCCACTGGCCCAAGAATAGAAATCATTAAATCCTATTTGTCAAGTAGTACAGAAGAATCTTTTATATTTTATTGGTTTACATGGGGGTCCACTGCCTTACGGAATTAATACCTTCTGTAAAAGCTAAAAAGCAAATAATATTATGTGAACTCTATTTCTATTTATAAAATACAGACTATTACTTTGGAGATTATACATTACAGAGAATACACAGTTGTATTATAGAGAAAAAGTAAAGAATGTAGTTAGGTCTGTGGCATCCATTTCTAAGTGCAGAACTTTATGCTTTCTTTTACTTGTTTCCCCCTTCTGTTCATAAACACCTTTTGTCCCCTATATTCATATGTACTTTAAAATGTTACTATTTGATACTGAAACTTCCCTTTTAACAGTGTAGTTTAAGTTAAATAAATCGTGTAACACTGTACAGATATTGTTGTAACAGAAATAACCATGAAAACTTGAATAACTTCTTGAGTGCTTTCTTCTATCTATAAATATTTCTCCATTTACAAATATTTCATCCCTTTATAAAATAGTAACTATTCGAAGTTCTCTTTCAAGTTCCCTTACCTCACTTGGAATAGTTTCAGCTTCTTCCTTTATAAGAGGGATATCTGTTAAGAAATTCATAGAAGTATTTTATTATATATAAAAAATAAACATTATTTATATGCATTAATAAAATATTACAGTTTTTCTCACCAAGAATAAGAGCAATTTAAATGAAAGCAGTTATTCAAACATAAACACTACATATTTAGTAAAAACAGGCTGATGAATCTCTGGGAAGATGGAGGAGTAAATGAACAAGTGTGGAGATGAAGTGAAAACATGTATAAAATGATAAGATTTCAGATCCCTCAATATAAGACATAAAAACAGGCTATACTATACTGTACTATATTTTACTAAAAGTCAAGAGGAAATAAAAATAAATCCCAGATGGTCAGTGATAAGGTTGGGATTGGAAAAAAAAAAGAGTAAAGTTGTATATAACCAGAAAAAATAGGACCATTCAAGAGAGGCTAACTGAAACACTTGTAAAATTTTCCTAGAAATATAAAGAATACATATTTAGCAAACAAAAAAGAAAATTCTAAAAGGGAAAGGGAATAAATAATTGAGATACAAAGGGATGCATAAGTCTAGTAAAAAACAAAATTTATTAAGGTCACTATTAGCTGCATGACTGCTGTCAGCTCGTTTTTCTGAGCCTTGGTTTTCTCACATGTAAAATAGATTAGTGATAGCTTATCTTATAGGTATGTTACAAATATATACAATGGGAGCAGCAATGTGGTTAAATGCTTGAGTTCTTGGGTCAAATAGACTAGGTTCAAATTAATGGCTGTGTCACCTCTCATTGACTTGATCCTCAGTTTTCTCATCTGTAAATATGTGGATAAATAATAATAGCACCCTCGATTGACTGCTCTGAGTACTGAGTTACATAATCCAAGTAATGTGCCTGGAACCCAGTGATCAGTCAATGTTAGCTGTAACTATAGGGAGCTACTGGAATGCCAAAAGGAAAGAAGTCACTAGAGGATCCAATGGGACTTGAAATAAACTCCGTGGATAAGTGAAAAAAAGTTAAAAAAAAAAAAAAGTAACCACCAGTGTGCGAGAGAGGTTAACCTCCAACATTCAACAGCAATATTGAAGAGGGAAGTTGTGATTCTCCTACAACCTAAACTTGAATGTTTCAGTGAAAGAGTAGATTAAAGATGAAATAGCTCTGCTAGGCTGGTTGATCCTCAGAGGTTAAGAAATGAATATATCAAAGCCTGAGGTAGCCGGGCAAGTAGAATTAGAGAAGTAACCTGTGGCCAAAGTCTTATAACAATAAATCATTAATCCACACCAGCAGAATCCAAGATTTTAAAGATAGGGTATTATGCATCTATTTTAACTTACTTTCTAAATGAATCTTTTAAGGGAGATTTTTCTTAAAGACTGCATGAACAGTATCTTCTATTAATTAAATATCTTACTGATAATTTGTGCAAAGTTCTCATATTTAATGTTAATTTAATCTCCTGTCCTGCTCTCTCTCCTCCTCCCTTTCTCTTACACACACACACGCACATGCACGTGCATACACACATCCTCCACATAAAAGAGACCAATAGCTCTACAGTTAACAATGTTTAACAAAAATACCTTTTCATAGATTATAGGTAAGATTTAACTTTTTTCTTGTTCTTAAAGAGGAAAGGAGTATTAACGATAAAAATAAAAATAACTCTTAATTGGGTCTAAGTATTTTCTTTGGAGTGTTACAAAATAAATACTATATACCAAAACTATAATGAAATGTATTTTTATTCCCTAACAAAAAATGAAGTATACTTAAGAGCAGATTGCTAGTTTTCTTTTTGTGATATAACCACCCTGTTTTAATTATCTTAATAATACAAAAGTTAAATTAGTTTCTTAACCTGATGTTACAGTATCTGTAGGTCTCTCTTCCAATTGGCTTTCAAGTACCTCACTGGTATTACTTTCCTAGAAGAAAAAAACATATTGGAGAAATGTTTAAAGAGCTAAAACATTTTTTCCTGCTTTAATCACTTTTTAAAAATACTTTTTAAAAATTTACAGAAGACAAGAAGAATATGGGTTTGTGAGAAAAGCAAACAGTACTGTTTTAAAGAGAGGCACACCCTGGCTAAGAGTTAATGGTCCAGGAAGAGAAGACCCAAGAATTGATAGGGTTTCCGAATGATGAATGCATGACAGAAAAAGATTACAAGACAAATGACATAATGTTTAACTTCAAGGGGTATAAGAGGATACCCCCAGGAAACAGATCACTTTTTTATTGGAATACATTATGGTCTATCAGTTGCAAAGTGATGTGGATATTTATAAAATTCCAAGAAGAATTATAAGGTGGAGTGACCACTGGCTCTTATAAAATACTGATATTTCAAAGAGAACCCAAAGTTCAGAGTCCCTTTAATGAAAAGCCCCGCAAAATTTTCCTAAAATACTAATTCTGTATTAGCAAATGCTAATCAATTTATCTTATCGTAGCACAATCCTGCCCAATTATCTCAGAGGCACTGAAAAACATGAATATATCAATATGTTATGACTACCATTTCAAAGCTGTGATTTTAGTCAATGTTTTATCTATTCACTGAAATCCCTATGAAACTTTTACTGCCAGGTCAAAATGTATAGATTAGATAGTACTTCTAAATAGTAAATCTTACTTATATATCTGATAAGGGTCTAGTATCCAAAATATATAAAGAACTCTTACAACTCAACAGTAAAAATACAAATAGCCTAATTAAAAAATCAGCAAAAGATATGAATAAAAATTTATTCAGAGAAGATATACAAATGGCCAGTATTCACATGAAAAGATGTTCACATCATTGGTCATTAAAGAAATGCAAATCAAAACCACAATGAGATACCACTTCAAACCCACTAGGATGGCCATAATTAAATTTTTTTTAAAAAGGAAAATAACAAGTGTTGTAGGAGATATGGCACCCTCATGCATTGCTGGTTAAATGTAAAATTGTGCAGCTGCTGTAGCAAACAGTTTGGCAGTTTCTGAAAAAGTTAACAGAATTATGGTATGATCCAGCAATTCCACTCCTAAGTATATACCCAAGAGAATTAAAAACATACATGCACACAAAAACTGCACATGAATGTTCATAGCAGCATTATACATAATAGCTAAAAAATGGAAACAGCCAAATGTCCATCAACTGATGAGTGAATAAAAAAAATGTAGTATATCCAAACAATGAAATATTATTTGGCAATGAAATGAAATGAAGTATTGATACATGCTACAATAGGGATGAACCTTAAAAACACTACACTAAGTGAAAGAATCAAGTCACAAAGGACCATATATTGTATGATTCCATTTATATGAAATATCTAGAACAAGCAAATCTTTAGAGATATAAAGTACATTAGTTGTCAGCAGGGCATGAGGGGTTTGGAGGGTATAGGCTAAGAGGTATGGGGTTTCTTTTCGGGGTAATGATAACGTTCTCTGATTGTAGCGATGGAAGCACAACTCTGTCAATATACTTAGGGTCACTGAATTGTACACTTTAAATGGATGAACTGTATAGTATGTGAATTATATCTCAACAAAGCTGTTAAAAACTAAACCTTATAAATTATTAATCAATATTTATTGAATGTCACATTATCAAAATAGGAAAGTGCATGAACTATGAGTAGCATTTTATAGAGAGGGAACAAATAAACAATATCTGATCATTATTTTTACTTATCATGATTTTAAAATAAAAAGTAAAAATCTGGGCTTCTCTGGTGGCACAGTGGTTGAGAGTCCGCCTGCCGATGCAGGGGTTGTGGGTTTGTGCCCCGGTTCGGGAAGATCCCACATGCCGCGGAGCGGCTGGGCCCGTGAGCCATGGTCCCTGAGCCTGCGCGTCCGGAGCCTGTGCTCCGCAGCGGGAGAGGCCATAGCAGTGAGAGGCCTGCGTACTGCCAAAAAAAAAAAAAAAAAAAAAAAGTAAAAATCTATGTACGGAAGAATGTATTATGTTAATTACCTTAGTTTCTTTACATTCCAATCTTGAGGTAAGAACTCCTTCTAAATAGCTAGCTTTTTCTATCCATGTACTCAAACGTCTATATTCTTTTTTCATTTTTTCTAGCCTAAAGAAAAATCAGTTACAGATTTAAAAAGTGATAGAAGAATATATATGGTATGAAGCAAAGAACAACACATACAGTATAATACATTTATAAAAAGTTCTTAAAGAAGAAAACCAACAATATATTGTTTAAGGACATATAGGAAAAGGAATGATTACAACAAAAATCAGGATAGTAGTTACGTGGGGAGAGTTGGGGAGAGGGATGTAATCTCATAAGGGCACACAAAACACATTATAATATTGGTAATGTTGTATTTCTTAACCCGAATTGTAAATAACTAAGCAATGGTCTTATTATCTTTATTTAAGTTATACATACATATTTAAGAAATTATTCTATATATATTGCTCTCATTTAAACTATATATACATATTTTATAAATTATTCAACACATATATGATATCTCCTGCAATAAAACAAATGAAAAGATAGGAATTTAGTTTTTAATCCAAATTTCAAAAGGCTTTCATAATCTAAAAATATAATCGACAAGAATTAAATGGAAAAGAGGAAATGTTTCTCAATTCATTTCATTAGGACACTATGACCTTGACAATAAAGCATAACAAGGACATTACAAAGAAGAAAAATTAGTCTAATCTCATTCACAAACATAGATGCAAATGTTACAAATAAAATATAATTTTAGTACAAAAAATGTAGTGGTATAAGGAAAAGATAATATACCATGAACCAGTTGGCTTTATCCCAGGAATATAAGGATATTTTGACATTAACAACAGAACGTTTAATGTAAATACAATTTAACTGATTAAAAGAGAAAAATAATTTGGCAAAATCCAACATCCATTCATGATTAAAATAGAAAACTCTTAGAAAACTAGGAACAGAATGGAATAATTTACTTAATCTGGTACAGGACATCAACCAAAAAACCCATATAAATAATGTGCTTGACTATTAAATGCTAGAAGCATTGCTATGAAAGATCCTGAACAAAACAAAGATGTCCACCCTTACCATTTATAACAGACATTGACTGGAGCTTCCAGCCAGCATAGAATGACAAGAAAACAAAACTAAAGATTAAGGATTGGGAACAAAGAAACAAAATTGTTATTACTTGTAGATGATATGACTGTTTAAATAAATTCCCCCAAATGATACCACAAATAAGTTATTATGAATATGAAAGTTTAGCAATAAAGGAAAATTCCAAGAAGATGATGAAAGCAGAAGTAGCATAGTTTAATTCTCCCAAATATTTACATAAAAACATTCAGAGTATCTAAGTAGCAAACCCAAAAACTTATAGGCAACATTTACAACAAAATCATGTGACAAGGTTTCCCTATTAACCCCATATACATAAGACCTTCATGGTATCAGTGAATATATGGGAGAAAGCAACAGGTATAAAAGGGGCATCTGATGAATGTGAGAATAAGAGAACCCCAAATAGCCAACAGGTAGTCACAAGAAAGCACTGCCAGCCAGCTTGAGAATAGCAGTTGGAACTGGGAGGGTTTTGTTCATTCCAATAGTGGGTGAGTACTAAGCATTCATGATAAGAATTAAAGGACTGGAGTAGTCTAACCACTGAGAGTGCTCAAAACTGACCAGCCAGGTCTCTACTTAGGGACAGGGCCTCAGAAAACCTTGAAAGAAGGTCACTGTATTTTTAAACACCAAATAAAAACTTCAGAAGTGGGAGCTCTGTGAAGCTAGAAAAGCTTTCGGAACCAAGCTTCTACAAAAAATTCAGGAAAATTAATTTCATATAAAACTGAGCAACAGAGAATTATCAGGGCCAAATTCCAAAGTAGTTACAAGAAGATAATAAGGATCAAAATAACATTCTTAGATTGCAGAAACACACAACAAAGATACATGGGAGTCAGTGAGCAGAAGGAGGAGAGGGGCACCCATTCTGCTAGGAAGAAGGGGGTTGGGTGGTGCTGCCACTCAAGAGAAAGCAGAGCAACAGCCATCGCTGTCACTGGAAGCCAAAGAAGTCGAGGTTCTGCAGGTGGAGCTCAGGGAGCCACTCTGAACGGAGAAGCATTATAAGGATCCAGATGTGTTCTACTAAGCCAAGAACTGAAGAAGTTTGTGGATTCCAGTCCAAGATGGTGAAGAGGCTCCTGAACTCATTCATCTCCTCTCAGAGATACACCAAATCTATAGCTGTACAAGGAGCAATTCCTGCTGAAAGAAATCCAGAAATAGCTGAGCAACTCCTAAACACTGGACGAATGAGAAAATACCCACAGCAAATGGGTAGGAAAGGCTGAGACACACTCTCATCATAAAACTAACCCTGGCACCATGTCATACAATTGGGAAGGAACTTCCAATTCCCAGCATCTCTTTGAGGAGAGAAAGGTTTGGACCCCACAATGAGGGCTCCAACTTCCAAGACTGCCACTTGAGGGACAGGCCCCCAAAACACCTAGCTAGGTCACACCTAGCTTGTGACCATGAGACCCTGAAGGTTAAAACAAAATAGAAATAGTTCTTAATGGGTTCTCTAGGACTTGCCATGGTTATTTGCCAAGGGCTCAGCACAGAGTAGACAAAAACTGTCCATCTCCCAGTCTTTCCCCAAGAGAAGCCTACTCACATTCTGTAAAAGTTAATGTTTGAGGGTCAGGCTTCTAAGTTAGCATGCTTCTAGGGGCTGACTGCAATCCTCCCTGTATATATATATGTATATATATATATACATATGCAATGGTGTATCATTAGCCATAAAAAAGAATGAAATCTTGCCATTTGCAACAAAAAAGGTATAGTGAAATCTTGCCATTTGCAACAAAAAAGGTATAGTGCTAACTGAAACAAGTCAGACATAGAAAGACAAGTACTGTATGATTTCACTTATATGTGGAATTTAAAATTCAAAACAGATGAAGAAACATAAATCAGAGACAGAATCATAGACACAGAGGACAAACAGAGTGGAGGGGAGTGGAAGAGGAGTGAAATAGGTAAGGGAAATTAAGAGGTACAAACCTCCAGTCACGAAATAAACGGCTCACAGGGATGAAATGTAAAGCATGGGGAATATAGTCAAAAATAATGTAATATCTTTGCTGACAGATGGTAACTAGACTTATCATGGTGATCATTTTGTAATTTATAGAAATGTTAAGTCACTGTGTTGTGCACCAGGAACAATATAGTGTTGTAGGTCAATAATACTTTAAAAAATGAAAGAACAAACTCATAGAAAAAAAAGATCAGATTTGGGATTACCTGAGGCAGGGGGTGGGGGAGGGGGAATTGATGAAGGTGGTCAAAAGGTACATACTTCCAGTTATAAGATAAATAAGTACTAGGCATTCAGTGTACAACATGATTAACATAATTAGCACTGCTATAGGTTATATATGAAAGCTGTTATGAGAGTAAATCCTAAGAGATCTCATCACAAGGAAAAATCTTGTTTCTTTTTCTTTTATTTTGAATGTATATGAGATTATGGATATTCGGTAATCTTATCATGATAATGATTTCATGATGTATGTAAGTCAAATCATTAAGTACTGCTTAAACTTATACAGTGTTGTGTGTCAATTATATCAATAAAACTGAAATAAAAATAAATAAATATTATGTGGAATCTAAAAAATGGTACAAATGAACTTATTTACAAAACAGGAATAGAGTCACAAATGTAGAAAACAAACTTATGGTTACCAGAGGGGAGGGGGGAGAGAGATAAATTGAGAGATTGGTATTGACATATATACACTACTATGTATAAAACAGATAATTAGTAAGGACCTATTGTATATAGTACAGGGAACTCTACTCAATACTCTGTAATGACCTATACGGGAAAAGAACCTAAAAAAGAGTGGATATATGTATATGTATAACTGATTCACTTCACTGTACACCTGAAACTAACACAACATAAATCAACTATACTCCAATAAAAATAAATAAATGTTATTGAAAGAATAAAACATAGGACTAGGGGAAAAAGGGGTTCCTTGATCACTCAACTCAATGTTTATGAATTAATTTATAAGTCTGAGTAAAATATGCATATACATAAACACTATTTTTAAAATTTCAGGAGTTCTGTTTCTGGCAATGATGGAATGATTATTTCAGACCATCTCACTGCACAACTGAAAAAGCTAGACAAAGTATTTTAAAATTTTTTCTTTGGAAGCATCAGTCAGTTATAAAGGCAGCAAGAATTTGCAAATCCAAGATGCCAGACAGAAAGGAAGTCTGGAGACTTTGAGCCCATAATTTGGAGTCATTTTCCTTCAAGGCATTTGAGGTGGACAAGAGTTAAGAGCTTTGAGATAAATATGTAAGAATGAGGGAACAAAAACCAGAGTTCAGCCCCTGTTAAGGATGAGAAGCCATGGTAAACACCTAGGCTTTCAGTTGGGGCCCTAGAGGGCTATACCCCAAGAATAAGTGCCTCCTTAAATATTGTACCCTGGTTTCCTCACACTAGTCCTGGCCTGATGTTAAGAATAAGAGTAAACCAGAAAAAGACTAATGCCCACAGGAACTAAAGCCCAAATCATTTCAAATCATTTCAGTCTCATCTCAATTGAGTTAAGGTGATCTGGGATTGCTAGTGTTCCTAGGCTAGGTGGCTGCCAGATGCAAATGTATATATTATCTGTAAAAATATATAATCAAGAGCCTCAAATCAGTTCTACAGATTTTCAAATACAATGTTTGGCACTTGATAAAAACAACTAGGCATATAAGAACATAAGATTTGACTAAACACTCTGAGAAAAAAACCAACAATAGGTATAGACTTATAGGAAATCCAAATAATCAAGTTATTAGAGATGAACTTTGAAATACAATGATTAATATGTTCAAAGAATTAAAAGATAAGACTGAGGATTTTGGTAGAGAAGTGGAACTATAAAGTAAATGAAAATTCCATAACAAAAGGAAATAACTGAAATTAAGAACTCAATTGGCTTAACAGCAGATAAGAGACAAAGAAGAAAGAACCAATGATTATAAGACAGGTCAGAAGAAAATATCTAAAGCATAAGATAAAAGATGGGAAATACAGAAAAGAGTATAAGAGACCTATAGACTATATCGTTGAGTGAAGAGACAGAGAAAGTATTATACTTTCTTCCATATTAATGTGTTCTCACCCCTTTTCTTGCCAGATCATTGACTTTTTAAAACAAACACTGAACCCATGAAATATCACCATGATGAAGGTTTCTGGACCAATAGCAAGCCTATGTCTCAAAGGAAAATTAATATACAAATAACACATAAATAAGATGAAAAACTTTTTGTTTTGTTTTGTTTTTGTTTTTTACCTTGCCCGGGGTTGTTGCTGAAGTTTTTCAAGTCGTACTACAGATGGCTGGTTGGATTGGGATGCTGTAGTTGGCACCCCAACAGAAACATTCAGGTCTGGGGATAAGAATGCTGGATATTCTATTGGTTGTGGTATAATAACATTTCTGGAAAATGGTAATAAAGTTAAAATTATACAAAAGTCCACTTCTAAAATCAGTGTTAGCTATCACTTTTGAATCACTCTCTTTTACACTGTAAGCTCACCTATCCATTTTGGACCACTAGAGGACAGAGCTAGGAAAGAAGACAGAAGTCAGAAATACTGAAAGAGTGACCTCTTGAGTACTCTTACTACTAAGATCGTGGGTAGCAGAGATGGGAAAGAAGAGAAGGACCTGAAGTTCTAAGGAGAATTAGAAAGTGTTTGAGCCCAGACCTCTCTCCCTTTCTCTAGATCCAAATCTCTATCTCATGGCCCAGTCAAGTTGACACAAAAAACTAACCATCACAAGTCCACCCCCTTGTCAACTTGCTACCCATAAACATCTTACAACGTGCTTAATCTCCAAATGAAAACAATACCAAGGTCATAATTAACCTTGCATGATACAACTCTCCTTTATACATACAGCCAAAAACTCACTAGCCCCTTCCTCAGAAAAGGATGTAAAGTCCTTGGGTGATGTTTACTCTTCTTAATATCCTGAAACTTAAAAAACTATGATGTAAGGTTAACAATACTTAAATATTATGATATAAAGTAAATATATATTATGTTACATGATAAGGAGATGAGAGGGAAGAAAAACATATATATAAATATTTTTTCCAGGTCACTGAGTAAATGGGCCAGAGTAGCACATCCAAAGGAATATGTTGCCTCCAAAACCCAAGAGGCCCACTAGGTGTTATGCCTCTTTTTTTGGTTGTAGGAGAGCCCAGATACAACAACTTACCCTTCACCTCAGCAGGAATATCTTGACAAGCCCCATACCTGGATCCCTAAAACTTCACTGAGGTAGAAAACCCTCGAATTTTATCAGACTTATTTCCCACCTTCAGACATGCAAATATCTTTCAACTGATTGGATGAAGCCCACCCACATTAGTGAGGGCAATCTGCTTTACTCAGTCTGCTGATTTAAATGTTAATCTCACTCAAAACATCCAGAATAATATTTGACCAAATATCTGAGCACCCCCTGGCCCAGTCAGTTTGACACACCGAATTAACTGTCACACCCACCAAGTCATTGCCTTAGTCCAGATTGTCAGTATCTCTCATGTAGACTAATGCAACAGCTTCCTCCAATCCAATACTAAACTACTTCTGTCCATATTCAATCCTATTGATAGGATCATATAAAATGCAAGTTGATCATGGTATTTCCCCTACTTAAAATTCTTCAATGGTTCTACATCTGAAGCACTTCCAAATTTTTCCAATAAAGAACTCCTGTGGTTAGAGGACAGTGAAGGTCTCTGGAGGTGTAACTTAATGCAATCAGACACAAACCACACATCTTGGAATCATTCTGTTATCTTGAAAATTTGTGACTTTTTAATTCTACTGCATAATATATAAATGTTAATTTTAAGATAACATTTTCCCTCTCAAAATCTTTGAGCAAAATGATACTCCAGAAAGATGCACCATATCTTCTAGTGCTTTGTGTTGCCCTGACACACCCCTGAGGACTCAAAAGAGTAAAATTTACTCACATTTGAGAAGGATAAACCTACAGTGATGATGATGGTGATGATAAAACATTTATTCCTTTAATAAGTAGCTAACAACTGAGAATTCTATTTGCTACCATGTTCCAAGTGCTTTATATGTAACTTATTTAATCATTACAATAACACAATTGGGTAGTTGTTATTTTTATCCCATTCAATAGATGAAGCACAAAGAGCCGAAGTAACTTGCCCAAGGTCACACAGCTAGTACCTGGCAGAGTCCATGTGGTCTGGACTCTAGAGCCTGACCTCTTGACCACCATATCTTGCCCGCTCATCAAACTGCTTCAGCTCATCTCCCGTTGCTCCTTTCCTTGCTCCTATGCACTTTGCAACCCACAACAAACTACTCACTGTTCCCCATTATAACACAGCCTCTTAGGGCTCCCACCTTTTACTTATGTGCCTTCTCTGAGGAATGTGTCTCCTCACCCTTACAAAATCAACCTGATGCACCACTACTCATTTTTCAAGTCTTACATCGAGCACTCTTTCTTTTGTGGATCCCTACTTGATAATACGTTCCTCCTAACTCCCCCAAGAAGTATGGGAAGCCCCTTGGCTGTGTCCCACAGACCTCTATGTTAACCTCTAGAAGGGCTCCATCTCATTTGTATTATCTTATTGTTTTTACATGTTACCTTTGCATTAAACCATGAGCTACTTGAGGGCAGGGACCAAGCCTCATTTATCTTCATATTTTTAGTGCCTTGGGGGTATAGCAAACATTCAATAAATGTTTATTGAATCAATGGATAAATAAGGAAATAATAATCAATAAACATAAGAAAAACATTAAACTTTGCTATTTCAACAGATCACCAATACCAAATGGACAAAATTTATTTTTAATAATACCCAGTGCTGATAGGAAATCAGCACTTCAGAATATAATTTCCTATTCTATACCTAATTTCCTCAATCTCAATTCAAGTATTTTCCATTCCTTATTCTTGGATAGCACCATAGATTAAATATCTCTCTTTCAGGTGTTCATTTTTCTTTGATCTATTTCTACTGTTGAAATTGCAAGACTAATTGACATACTATATGTTAAGTTACTTTTGGCCTGCTAATTGCATTTTTTTGACCATAGGCTTTTTGCTGAAAATTTGGAAATAACAACTGGAGTGTGTGGAAGTGAGGGGTAATGCTACCATACTGCAGAGCAGAAAACTGGCAACTATTAGGCATCTTGATCTTAAAAGTTCCTCACCTCTTTCCGCAAAAGGAACATCTCACTGGCCAACTTTCCTCGTTAGGCTTCCCCTCCCTTCCCTCCTTCAGCCACGAAGTTGGCAACCCTTCTCTTCTTATCTCCAGACTTCCTCAACTCCTCTCTCCAGGGCTACGCCCAGAAACTCAAAATATCTTCCCCCTTAAACAAAACAATTCACTGCTTTCTTTATCTTGGAGTCTAGTTCATTCTGGCCATGTCTTAAGACAACCAAAATTCTCCATCAAATGGATTACATATTTTAAATGCCACATGATATAACTGTGTTAATAAGACTTTAACACTTACGTCACAGGGTCTGTTCTTTCTGGAGGTGGTGCAATATTCATAAACATAGATGGCTTAATAATTTCCTGAAGAGGTTTTAACTGAGGAAAATAATAAGTATATATTAACACTGTTTAGTTACAATTCCAGTTCATCCTAATACTACTATCTCCCAGGACTTAAATGATATATATAAAGAAGAAAGGAATTAAGAGAGGAAGAAAGAATTAACATTGAGCACTAAGTATCTGCCAAGAATTTTGCATCTTTAATATTATTTAATCATCCCAATAATCCTATGAGGTAGATAACTATGCCTATTTTACAGATAATACTGAAGATCAGTAATTGTTCAAGGGTTACCCAATAGGCATGAGAGCCAACATTTGAATGCAACTTTATCTCCTCCAGTGCAAGTCCTCTTTATACATTATCATGATAGGTAAGTAGAGGACTATGTTACTGAAAAGTTCATGGACATAAAATCAAATAGAACTTTTATTAAATTTCCCACTCTTTTCCTTACAATGCCTTTGTTCCTAGTTTTTAGTAGAGTCCACCTACATAAAACAATACAGTATTTGCCCAGTCTTGTTTGAAAAGGATCTATCTCCCTAAGAATGGGGTTGTTACATGTTATATCCAGATACAACACCTATCTCTGAACTTGGTACTCATAAACTATGTCACAAAAAGGACTAAGCCTTTTGTGACACAGTTTAGGACTGATTAGGGATCCCTATAAGGTCTAATTTATGATAAGAAAATAGGCAAAATGAAAAGAAAGAAAAATCAAAGTAGAAAGGGGAAAAGAAAAAAAGCTTGTGTCTAGTGGCTTTCATCAATATATTACTTACCTGTGATTCAAAATGTATTAAAAAACATTATACCACAGGCAAAATTTAAAAATACATTTTACAGGGATTTCCCTGTTAACACACAGCAGTAGACTTATTTAATAAGACTGATGTACCGACTCTCAGTTCCTAATTAAAAAACAGCCAAGAATATGAAAAATAGCAAAAACTGAAAATTAAAGATTATATGTAAAGTATACGGGTCATTTCTCCTATATAACTGCAGTACTAATGGGACTGAATTTATAAATGCCCCAAAGCTGTGACAGTACCCAGGGATATCAAGATTTCTTTCAAACACTTGGTAAGAATATATGTTGGTACAATTTTTCTAGAACAATTCCTTGAAAAGGCCATTACTGACAATGATTTCCATTCTAGGAATCCGGCCTGAGGACATCATGAAAGAAAGGGATATAGGTTAATGTACAAAAATTTTCTCTGCAACATGGATATATGTAGTAAATTTAAAGGGGCAGGCTAAACCTAGGAAGATACCTTCTTTGGGCATATTACTCTCTTGATGAATCAAGAAGGGATGATGTTGAAATAATCATGGGGAGAAAGGATTATATGTGATTAAAGTACAAAATATCTGAATAACATCAATGACTCTATTTTAATGATTATTTTTAGATATAAAAATCCACATTCATTTCTTGAATACTTAATTTTGTTTTCAATTATGTAAGAGTATGTGTACACACACACAAAAGTATTATAATAAAGACAGTTTGAATAAAATCTCATTATTTAAAAATGTATAAACAAACAATGGTAAAGTTTCATTTTTCTTTAGGCTAGAGAAAAATGGTGTTCTTTTAAACATATTTTAAAGATTTTATCAAACTGGAAAGGATAGAGGCTCAGGAGGATGATTTAACTGAAGAGCTGCGGTAGAATTATTTTTAAAAGAGGGGAACTAACCTGATGTGAAAATCCATAACCAAAGTTTCCATAGGAGAACATAAATTCCACTTCTGCCCTGCATATAAACTAAACATGTGCCAAATTTATTTTATTGTTTGATCAGAAAGATATTTTAATGGAGAGGTGATAACAAGTGATATTTTTACCTCACAAATCTATAAGTTAGAAAAACCAAAGCATGAATCTCTTGATTAAAAAAAATTTACACAAGTAACTCCTATAGAAGAATCTATGACATTCCTGAAATGTTAAAAACCTTACATTAAAGTTAAGGAGTATTACATGATTAAAATATGAAAAATATCAATTTACAATTGTTAATAGAATTATACAGAGATACATATATACATATGTATTCATATCCATGTATATAATATTTTTAAGTATTTATTCACACTTTTCCCATCTCCACTTCCATTTTCAGATAAAATTTTGATTTAGACAAGTGATTTCATCTCTCTGAACCACAGCTGGCTCATATGTGAAATGAAGGAGGGTGTCAGAGGTTATGCCCTCAAATGTCCATCATTCTGTTTTTTATGTTTCCTATCCCCGATCTGGCTATTGGCAGCAGAAGCCTCTCTGAGTAGATGATCAATTAATCAAGATAATAATTTTTAAGTACTTAAAAAGGAATTCAAGTAAGAACTGTAAACAACTCTTTAGAAACTCCTTAAGGAGGAAAATAATATTTCCTCAATTCAGTATGTGAGGATCCTAAGGCTATGCAAAGAAGCAGCCAGAGGCATTTTCCTCTCTTACCCAATGATTTCTAATTTTTGTGTTCACCATTTAGCAGTAAGATAGCAGCATTTTAAAAAATGGTGGAGATGAAGATTGTGAGCAAATATTATACTTTCTATTTAATATATTTCCATTAGTTCAAACAGTGACTGGTAGGGTAACAAAAGAATAAAAACAATATCAGAATAAAGTTACATGAAACGGTAAGTGTGTGCACAATGCTTTGGAAGTTTCAGTAAAGTTCTTACTGTGTTTTTATTCAACATTCGGAGTTCTTCAGTAAAGCACCCTCTCTAGAAAAAGTAACAAACAATAAAATTCTTAAATATAGAATCACTGATGTAGTCTCTTGTATATTATCTAAATCATTTCATAAATTTTTAAAAATCAGGTAATGATGTTTAATGCACATATAAATTTACTAGCTAAAATACAAAAATAATGAATGTTTGGAAGAAAATAAAAATTCCAGGTTGTACCAGAAATAAATATTAATATTTACATTTATATTTTAAAGAAAAATGTTCCTGCTGCTTATACTTAGAGGAACTGCCAGGCTTGCACTCCTTCTGAGGGGTTAAACATGAATCTACATGATAGGCTGACTCATGACAGAACTGAGTGCTTTTCTCATCTCTTGGGGACTGTTGGGATCTTTTTAACCAGGGAAACATTTGGTATCCTTGGTCACCATCTCTGATCATCTCTGCTGTGCTATGAGTCCTCCCATTTAATCCAACATTCAATGGTTCTCTTTCTTTCCAGCATTTTCCACTGCAGCTCATGGAACCCCCATTCCATGGTTGACAAGCAACCTTACATCTTTAACTGCTCCACTAAACATTTCCAGCTTTCTTTAGCTCAGACCTGCCTCACCACTAAGGATGCCGCTTCCATTACAGACTCCTCAAGTGAAGGCCCACATATCTCAAGGTTAGGTGGTGGGGTAGCATCCTCCATACTCTCTTCTATTGCTTCCAGATCTTATTATTTATTATCTTATTATACAGATAAAAAGTTTTCCTCTTCTAAGGCTCATGCTCTCTGGAATGTCTTTCAGACATTCTGGTCACTAATTCTCATTTAGTGAAAATTTTGGCACCTGCTCTACATGTCCTCTGAACCCCCAAAACATAGCAATCCACAAGAACCTATTTAACACCTGTCTTCTCAGTTCCTGGTGAGGCATTATAATGAGGAAAATAACAGGTGGTGGTACAATGACAGACATCACATAAAATTAGCATACAATATATATTCTTCATATAAAGTCACAAGATTTCTCAGAAAATTCATAAGTAATTGAAATTGATCTCCTTAATGATCCTGTCAACATGCTCTTTATAGCTTCTTGCTTTTTAAAGCTTCCCTTTCCCCAAAGTGGGGAGTGGGGAAACATCTTACTGTTCCAAGACTGCCTTTTTCTTCTCTTCTCTTTTAAAAATGGTGTCTCTGCTTTTGATGGAAAACTCAACCTACTGATTCATCTCCCTCATATATAAGTAAACTTTTAGTCATACTTTTAACTACTGTAAATGTCTTTGAGTTACTTCTGACGGTCCCACTGAGATCTACCCAGTTGAGTCTTCATTGAAGCCAATTAAATGTTCATCCTGAATGTGCATCTAACTCATCCAAATCCACTGAGTTTTAGGCTTGCCTTCACCCAGCTCCACTGATGAGTTTCAATGTGTGACAATGAGCTACTTGGTTCCCTGTCCTGAATTTGATTCTGCTCCGTCCAAAGCAAGTTACATGGCTAAACGCAGTAGTCGGGGTGGGGAGCACTGTAGACTACTCAAAGGTATAGATACCAGGAGGCATGATTCTTTAGGGGGCATTACTCTAACAATCTTCCACACCTTTGAATTTTCTATTGCCTTTCTCAAATAATTACAGTAGCTATCAATCTTTCTAATTGTTGAATTTATCACCTAGTCTTAGGCTCATCTGCTATGGATCATATAGACAAACCAATGAACACAAATGGTATTGCAATTCATTCCAAAATTAACATTACATTCCCTTCTATAATCAATACAGAAATATTATAAACTCCAATATACTTATATGCCTTAATTGGACCCCAGACCTTAACAATTAGCTGATGTTTCTGGTTTCTCCCAGAGCCTCAAAGAAATCCAAAATGTATCAGGGATAGGAAGGAACAAGGGATTAATGATACAAGTACAGACCAATTACTTTTTTTGTTTTTTGGCTGCATTGGGTCTTCGTTGCTGTGCATGGGCTTTCTCTAGTTGCAGTAAGTGGGGGCTACTCTTAGTTGCAGTGCATGGGCTTCTCATTGTGGTGGCTTCTCTTGTTGCGGAGCACGGGCTCTAGGCACATGGGCTTCAGTTGTTGTGGCACGCGGGCTTAGTAGTTGTGGTGCACGGGCTTAGTTGCCCCGCGGCATGTGGGATCTTCCCGTGTCCCCTGCATTGGCAGGTGGATTCTTAACCACTGCGCAACCAGGGAAGCCCCAATTACTTATTTTATAAAGTTATATAAAACCTATTATGTGATTTATTTAATTCAATTCAGCATATTTGTCTTCCAAAATCAGGCCAATTATATTCAGAAAGCAATTGATACCAATTGGTAATCATAAACAATACACGTGTACTTTCCAAGTATACAAGTGAGATAATTGTTGTACAATCAGATGGCCCTCCCATGTTTCCAAACATGATCTGTAGTTTGGGTCTTATCATCAGGTCTTTCCAACTCAACCAAGTACTAGATTTTACCAATCTGCATGAGGATTTCTACCATGGCTAGTAGTTCTATAATCAAGTGGTCTATAATCTATCCCTGCATGTGACCCAAATAGCAAATGATACAGCTCAAGCTTTAGAGACCAAAGAGATAAGCATAAATTTGTTGACTACCATCATAAATTGTAAAAGGCCTTTTAATTTATCAAGGCAGTCAAAGGGTACAAACTTCTAGTTACAAGATAAATAAGTACTAGAGATGTAGTGTACAACATGATTAAAACAATGAACACCATGGCATGTTACACGAAAGTTATTAAGGGAGTAAATCCTAAGAGTTCTACTCATCATAAAAAAAATTTTTCTCTATTTCTTTAGCGTTTTGTCTATATGAGATGATGGATATTCACAAAACTTATTGTGGTAATCATTTCATCAGGTATGTAAGCCAAATCATTATGCTGAATACCTTAAACTTGTAAAGTGCTGCATGTAAATTACATCTCAATAAAACCAGAAGAAAAAAAAGGCCCTCCTAAAAAGATGTTCAACATTATTAGCTGTTAGGGAACTGCAAATTAATACCACAATAATACTACACAGCCATCAGAATGGCTAAAATAAAGAATAGTGACACTACCAAATGCTGATGAGGATGCTGAGAAACTGGATCATTCACACATTTCTGGTGGGAATGTACAATGGCACAGCCACTATGGAAAACAGTTTGGCGGTTTCTTTAAAAACGGTACACACAAACTACCTTATAACCCAGAAATTTATCTGAGAAGTGAACACGATATTCATGCAAAAACCTGTGAATATAGTAACTTATTCATAACCACCAAAAACTGGAAACAGTCCAGATGTCCTCCAATGGGTGAATATTTAAGCAAATTGTGGTACATTCACACCATGAAGTACTACTCAACAACAGAAAGGAATGAACTATGGATACATGCAGTAACCTGTAAGATTCTCCAGAGAATCATGCTAAGTGAAAACACGCCAATCCTAAAAGGTTACATAATGTATGATTCCATTTATATAACATCCTTGAACTGAGAAAATTACAGAAATGAAGAACAGACTGGTGGTAACCAACTGTTAAGGAAGGGTAAGGGCAGGAAGGAAGTGGGTGTAGCTATAAAAGGGCAACATAAGGGATCCTTGTATAGATGGCAACGTTCTGTAGTTTGGTTGTGATATTTACCATAGTTTTGAAAGATGTTACCATCAGGGGGAAAATGAGTACATAGGATCATGCTGTATTATTTCTTTCAGCTGCCTGTGAATCTATAATTATCTCAAAATAAAAGTTTAAAAAAAGGTCACTTGGCTATTTAAGGTGGGCCAAACTCATCCATGGGACTTATTCTCCCATTAGGCCTAGTTTGAATAGGGCTGGATACAAACTAAATGCAAAACATTTGTCTCATAGTTCTTATCTTCCTCTATTGTCTGATGCCCAGATGCTTAAATATTATTATAGAACTATCAGCCCAAGCCAACATCAAGCCAATAAAAGTGCATCAAAAAAAAAAAAAAAAGACCAAAGTCCTCATGGTAAACTTTCTACTTCTGGGATCTGAGTTGTAAAAAGTGGGTAACTGAGAAATTCTAATAAGGAAAATGATGTAATATTTAATTAAGGTAGAAGTGCCTAGAAGAATTCTGACAGATAATACACAGAGGCAGCACACCACAGCTAAAATCGTAAGGCTTTGGGGGGAAATCCATAAATAACCAAAATTTCTTTCTCTGATAACTCTGATAAATAAATAACATGGTCTCTTTACCTACGATGTAGCAATTCATCATAGAGACTCATAGAGGGCAATTCATGTAGAGACTTTCTGCAGATACGCACTGGAAGATATGTTCAAAAAAATTCACTGCAGCAATGTGCACAATAGTAAAAAACAGAAAACAATCAAAATATCCATTAAAAAATTATAGATAGGGCTTCCCTGGTGGCACAGTGGTTGAGAGGCTGCCTGCTGACACAGGGGACGCCGGTTCGTGCCCCGGTCCAGGAAGATCCCACATGTCACGAGCGGCTGGGCCTGTGAGCCATGGCCGCTGAGCCTGCGCGTCCGGAGCCTGTGCTCTGCAACGGGAGGGGCCGCAACAGTGAGAGGCCCGCGTACAGAAAAAAAAAAAAAAAAAAAAAAACATTATAGATAAATAAACTTGGGAATACTCTCACATGGAACGTATACAGCAGTGAAAAAATGAGTACTAGCTAATGAAATTAAGTGTATTAATCTTAGAAACATAATATGTTTAGAAACACAAAAGATACTATTTTTTGTAACTTACATTAAGTAGTAAAACTATGAAAAGAGCAAGAGAATATTAAATACAAAGTTCAGAAGAATCATTATCTTTTCTTGGAGGAAAGGGCAGGCGGCAGTAGACAACGAGAGAGAAGGAACCACAGAATCTGTGTATAAACTCTGCCTAAAACTTTGGCTGACACATGCACAGGGCAGACTGCAAGCAGCCCAGCTAAAGATAAAAGAACTGAAGTGAAACTGGTGCTCACAATTAAGAGAGTTTGTGATTTGGGTCTCGTTTAGAAACATCTCAGAAAACAAAATGAAACAAACAAACAAGCATGCTTAGTCTTTTAGGTTGTATCATTGCCCTTCCAGAAAATAATTTTTTAAAAACATAGAGAACAAAGGTAAGGATACCAAGGGGAAAACGGGTGGGGGATGGGATGAGTTGGGAGATTGGGACTGACATACATACATTATTGATACTATGTATAAAATAGATAACTGGTGAGAGCCTACTGTATAGCACAGGGAACTCTACTCAGTGCTCTGTGGTGACCTAAATGGAAGGGAAGTACAAAAAAGAAGGGATATATGTATACATATTGCTGATTCACTTTGCTGTACAGTAGAAACTAACACAATATTGTAAGGCAATTATACTGCAATAAAAATTAAAAAAATTATGCTGTTACAAACTAACTTTTTTTTTGAGCCAGAGGAAGATACTGTTTACTAAGCACATGAGTTTACTAAGCACATTAACACAGATAATAAGCAAAAGGAGTCCATCAGGTACAGATAAATCTTAACAACAAACACCAATTGGACAATGTGATACCAAGGTGAAAAAAATTTTGATACATACCTGAATTACTTCATAAAGATGTACCTGAACACTCCCTAATAAGAGAAGATATTTTATACTGTCATGTTGCATTAGTTCTAAGTAAATATTATTCTTCTCATCATCTTGACGTCGAGGAACCTTGATACAAAATACATATGAAAAGAAGCATTAAATTTTCAGTCTGAGTTTCAGACATAATTTCTGAACAAATACATCCATAAAATACATTTTTTGAAACATCCATTTTTTGGAAACACCCATTGCCTATACACTCTCTTCTTAACTCTACTCAGAAGTTTAGCCTAAATACTCTACTGAAACTACATTATCAAAGGTAGTCCAGTAACCAATATCCAACCCAAATAATCTAGGTAATCCAAACATTTAATACCAAAAGACATCCAACATTCTTTTCTGTCTTTTTTCTTTTACTTTTTGATAAAGTGTATATCATTGTCTCAGCTTGAAACTCTCTTCCAACCTTGAGCTTTGTAACACAATACCATTATTATAAGTCCTTTAAAGTTCATATATACTCTTTTGCTAATTTGAAATAAATCTCATGCCTCCCCACCCTAATATTCTAGGTGCCTTTAAAAACATTTTTTAATTGAGATATTGACATATCACATTGTATTACTTTTAGCTGTACAACATGATTTGATATTTGTATAAATTATAAAATGATTATCACTGTAAGTTTAGGTAATATCCATCATTACACAGTTACAATTATTTTCTTGTGATGAGAACTTTTAAGATCTACTCTCTTAGCAACTTTCAAATATATAATACATTATTGTTAACTACAGTCACCATGCTGTACATTAAATCTCAAGGACTTATTTACCTATTTATCTTATAACTGGAAGTTTGCACATTTTGACCACCTTCATCCATTTCACCCACCCCCAAACCCCACCTCTGGCAACCACCAATCTATTTGTTCTCTTTGAGTTCATTTATTTTCCCTTCTTCCTTTTTTTTTTTTTTTTTTTTTGGCTGCACCACACAGCTTGCAGGATCTTAGTTCCCTGACCAGGGATTGAACCCATGTCCTCAGCAGTGAAAGCACGGAGTCCTAATCCCTGGACCGCCAGGGAATTCCCTCATTTTATTTTTTTAGATTGTCCATATAAATGATCATACCATATTTGTCTTTCTCTGTCTGACTTATTTCACTTAGCATAATGCCCAAATCCAACCACGTTGTTGCAAATGGCAGGGTTTTTTCTTTTTTACGGCTGAATAAGATTTCATTGTGTATATATACCACATTTTTCTAATCCATTCACTGTGGATGGACACTTAGGTTGTTTCCACGTCTTGGCTGTTGTAAATTCTGCGATGAACATGAGGGTGCAGATACCTTTTTGAGACCGTGATTTCATTTTCTTTGGATAAATACCCAGAGGAGGAATTGCTAGATCATCTATCTGGTAGTTCTAGTTTTAATTTTTTGAGGAACCTCCATATTTTTTTCCACAGTGGCTACAACAATTTATATTTCTACCAACAGTGCACAAGTGTTCCCTCTTCTCCACATCCTCACCAACATTTTACCAGGTGTGGGGTGATATCTCACTGTGGTTTTGATTTGCATTTCTCTGATGATTACTGATATTGAGTACCTTTTCATGGACCTGTTAGCCATTTGTATGTTTTCTTTGGAAGAATGTCTATTCAGATCCTCTACCCATTTTTTAATTGGTTTGGGTTTTTTTTTTCTACTGAGTTGTAGTACTTTATATATTTTGGACATTAACCTCTTATCAGATATATGATTTGCAAATATTTTACTGCATTCTGTAGGTTACATTTTCATTTTGATGATGGTTTCCTCAGCCGTACAAAAGCTTTTTAGTTTAATTAGTCCCACTTGTTTATTTTTGCTTTTGTTGCCTTTGCTTTGGGGGTCAAATCCAAGGAAAATCTTTGCTAAGACCAATGTCAAGGAATTACCTCCTATGTTTTCTTCAAGAAATTTTATGGTTTCATGTCTTATGTTCAACTTTTTAATCTATTTTGAGTTTCTTTTTGTGTATGGTATAAGATAGTGGTCCAGTTTCATTCTTTTGCCTGTGGCTGTCCAGTTTCCCCAACACCATTTACTGAAGAAACTGCCCTTTCCCCATTGTATATTCTTGGCTCCTTTATCATAAATTAATTGACCATATATATCTGGGTTTATTTTTGGGCTCTCTATTCTGTTCCTTTGAGCTACGTGTCTCTTTTTATGCCAATAGCATATTGATTACTATAGTTTTGTAATATAGTTTGAAATCAGGAAGTGTGATGCCTCTAGCTTTAATCTTTCTCAAGATTGCTTTGGTTATTTGGGGTCTTTTGTGGTTACAACAAAATTTAGGATTGTTTTCCTATTTCTGTAAAAAGTGCCATTGGAATTTTGATAGAGATTGCATTGTTTTAGGTAGTATGAACATTTTAACAGCATTAATTCTTCCAATCCATAAGCATGGAATACCTATCCTTTTGTGTCTTCTTCAAATTCTTTTATCAATGTCTTATAGTTTTCAGTGTACAGGTCTTTCACCCCCTTGATTAAATTTATCCCTAGGTATTTTATTCTTTTTGATGCAATTGTAAATGAGACTTAATTTTTCTTTCTGACAGTTTGTTATTAGTGTATAGAAATGCAATTGGTTTTGTATATTGATTTTGTATCCTGCAATTTTACTCATTTTATTCGTTCTAACAGGTTTTTGTGTGTGTGTGGAGTCTAGATTTTTCTATATATAAGATCATGTCATCTGCAAATAGAGACAGTTTTTCTTCTTCCTTTCTAATCTGGATGCCTTTCATTTTTCCTTCCTAACTGCTCTAGCTAGGACTTCCATTATCATGTTGAATAAAGTGGCTTGTTTTGTTCCTAATCTTAGAGGAAAAGCTTTCAGTTTTTCACCATTGAGTATAATATTAGCTGTGGGTTTTTCACATATGGCCTTCATTATGTTGAGGTACATTCCCTTTTTACCCACTTTTTTGAGAGTTTTTGTCATGAATGGATGTTGAATTTTGACTGCATCTATTGAGATGATCATGTAATTTTTATCCTTTTTATTAATGTGGTATATAATATAGACTGATTTGCAGATGTTGAACTACCCCTGCATCCCTGGAAAAAATCCTACTTAATCATATTAATGTAACATGTATGATTCTTTTAATGTATTGCTGAATTTGGTCTGCGAATCATTTGTTGAGGATTTTTGCAACCATGTTCATCAGGGATATTAGCCTGGAATTTTCTTGTAGTGTCCTTGTCTGGTTTTGGTATCACAGTAATGTTGGCCTTGTAACATGAGTTTGGATATACTCCCTTCTCTTTTATATTTTGGAAGAATGTGAGAAAGACTGCTATTAATTCTTCTTTAAATATTTGGTATGCCTTAGAAGCAAACACGAGTATTCCTTAGAAGTGCTACTTTCACCCTAGACCTCAAAAACGGTCCACATATAATTTTCCAAGGAAAATGAGCATACCAAAGTCAGCAATAATTAAGACAGCAAGGAAACGAAGCACCACGAATGAGATCAGGAAAAATAGACCATAAAAGCTTGAAGTATTGGAATTTTAAAGAACTATGCTTACTTTATTTAAAGGAATAAAAGACAAGCTGAAAATATAGCCCAGGACCAGGAAACTTTAGAAGTCATTTAGCAAGTTTGAACAAAAAACTAAATAGAACTTGTGGAAATGAAAACTAAAATAATTGAATAAAAACACTCAGCGTATGGACTCAACCACAGATTCACTGCAACATATGAGAATTAGTGAACTGGAATACAGATCAAAGGAATTATTCAGAATGCAAAGGGAGACAGAGTGATGGAAAACATTGAAAAAAAGTTAAAAGACATGGACAATAGTGCAATAGTGTAAGAACACCTAACATATGTTAAAGTTCCAGGAAAGAAAATAAAGGATCAAGAAAATGGGACAGAGAGACAGTACTGAAGAGATAATGGCTTAGAACTTTTCAGAACTGATGAACAGCAACAATCTAGTTTAAGCAGACCAACAAATCCCAATAGCATAAACAGAAAAATCCAAATACAGACACATCAGAGTTAATTTTTTTTAAATACAAAAAAAAAAAAAGAGGGCTTCCCTGGTGGTGCAGTGGTTGAGAGTCCGCCTGCCGATGCAGGGGACACGGGTTCGTGCCCCGGTCTGGGAGGATCCCACATGCCGCGGAGCGGCTGGGCCCGTGAGCCATGGCCGCTGAGCCTGCACGTCCGGAGCCTGTGCTCCGCAACAGGAGAGGCCACAACACTGAGAGGCCCACGTACCGCAAAAAAAAAAAAAAAAAAAAGAAACATACACACACACAAAAGGAGAAAAAGATACTCAATTTTCAGAGGTGAAAAATTTATAGGTAACTTCTCTCCAACAAATAGACACAGTAAGGACTGCTTTCTTCTTTTCTAATACACTTTTGTATTATTTTTCATGGTTGCTCTAGCGGTTAAAATATGCATCCTTAACATACTGCAGTATATCTTGAATTAAAATTATACCATATCATGTACAATAGCATGATTCCATTTACACTACTCATCCTTTGTACTATTCTTATATATTTCACTTCTAAAAATGCTATAAATGCTACCATTCATCACCATTAATTTTTTGAAACACTCTAGTCTTCGACCCCACCCAACAGCCTGTAGGCTCCAGTGCTGTGATGCCCCAGGCCAAACAATCAATAGGGCAGGAACACAGCCCCACTCATCAGCAGACAGGCTGCTTAAAGTCTTCCTGAGCACAGAGCTGTGGGTAAACACACACCTTGACATGGCCCTGCCCACCAGAGGGACAAGACCCAGCTCCACCTACCAGCAGGCAGGAACCAGGCACTCTCACCAGGAGGCCTGCACAAGCCTCTTAGACAGCCTCAACGACCAGGGGGCAGAGAGCAGAGGCGAGAAGAACTACACCCTGCAGCCTGTGGAATGGAAACCACAATCACAGAAAGAAAGATAAAATGAGACAGCAGAGGAATATGTCCCAGATGAAGGAAGAAGATAAAACCCTAGATGAAGGAACAAGAACAACTAAGGGAAGTGGAGATGGGCAATTGACCCAAAAACGAATTCATAGTAATGATAGTAAAGATGGTACTGGCACAAAAACAGAAATATAGATCAATGGAACATGATAGAAAGTCCAGAAATAAATGCATGCACCTATGTTCAATTAATCTATGACAAAGGAGGCAATATTATACAGTGGAGAAAAGATAGTCTCTGTAATAAATGGTGCTGGGAAAACTAGACAGCTACATGTAAAAAAAATGAAATTAGGACATTCTCTAACACCATAAACAAGAATAAACTCAAAATGAATTAAAGACCTAAATGTAAGACTGGATCCTATAAAACTCTTAGAAGAAAAAATAGGCAGAACTCTCTTTGACATAAATCACAAAAATTATCTTTTTTAATCCATCTCTTAGAGTAATGGAAATAAAACCAAAAATAAAGAAATGGGATATAATTAAACTCAAAAGCTTTTGCAAATCAAAGGAAACCATAAACAAAATGAAAAGACAACCCACAGAATGGAAGAAAATATTTACAAACGATGAGACTGACAAGGGATCAATCTCTAAAATTTACAAACAGCTCAGGCAGCTCCATAACAAAAAAGCAAACAATCCAATCAAAAAAATGGGCAGAAGACCTAAACAGACATTTCTCCAAAGAAGACAAACAGATGGCCAAGAGGCACATGAAAAGATGCTCAACATAGCTAATTATTAGAGAAATGCAAATCAAAACTACAATGAGGTATCACCTCAAACCAGTCACAATGGTCATCATCAAAAAGTCTACAGACAATAAATGCTGGAGAGGGTGTGGAGAAAAGGGAACCCTCTTGCACTGTTGGTGGGAATGTAAATCGGTACAGCCATTATGGAGAACAGTATGGAGGTTCCTTAAAAAACTAAAAATAGAGCTACCATATGATCCAGCAATCCCACTCCTGGGCATATATCCAGAGAAAAACAAATATTCGAAAGGATACATGCATGCCAATGTTCACTGCAGCGCTGTTTACAATAGCCAAGACATGGAAGCAACCTAAATGTCCAGTGATGAAGGAAGGGATAAAGAAAATGTAGTACATACATACAATGGAATATTACTCAGCCATTAAAAAGAATGAAATTATGCCATTTGTGGCAACATGGATGGACCTGAAGATTATCATACTAAATGAAGTAAGAAAGACAAATATCATATGATTTCCCTTATATGTGAAATCTAGAAAATATATATACAAATGAACTTATTTACAAAACAGAAACAGATTCAGAGACTTAGAGAATGAAATTATGGTTACCACAGGGGAAGGGTGTGGAGGGAGGGATAAACTGGGAGTTTGGGACTGACATGTATGGACTGCTATATTTAAAAATAGATAACCAGCAAAAACCTACTGTATAGCACAGGGAACGCTGCTCAATATTCTGTAATAAGGACCTCCCTGGTGGTGCAGTGGTTAAGAATCCAATGTAGGGGACACGGGTTCATTCCCTGATCCAGGGAGATCCCAAAGAGACACTAAGGCTATGTGCCACAACTACTGAGCCTGTGCTCTAGAGCCCGTGAGCCATAACTACAGAGCCCGCATGCCACAACTACCGAAGCCCACGTACCTAGAGTCTACGCTCCACAACAAGAGAATCTACCACAGTGAGAAACCCATGCACCACAACAAATAGTAGCCCCCACTCGCCGGCAACTAGAGAAAGCCTGTGCGCAGCAACGAGGATCCAACACAGCCAAAAATTAATTAATTAATTTAGAAATATTCTGTAATAACCTAAATGGGAAAAGAATTTGAAAAATAGATACATATATATGTATAACTGAATCACTTTGCTGTATATCTGAAACACAACATTGTTAATCAACTATTCCAATATATAATTTTAAAAATTTAAATGTATATATGTAAAAAAAAAAACCAGTCTAGTCTTTTGGAGAACATTTCTAAAATAGTCTTTTTATTTATTGTCTTCTTTTCAATAGTCTTTTATTTTTACCCATATATTTACCATTACCAGTGTTCTTCATTCCTTCCTGTGAATCTGGACTTCCATTTGGGATCAACGTTCCTTTGATGTCTATTAAAATGATACAAACCCTCAGCTTTTGTCTTTCACAGTCTTTTAGGAGAATATTTTCATTGGATTTAGAAATCTAGGTTGACCTTATTTTTACCACTTGTAAGACGGCATTCGCTTGACACCTGACCTCCACTTCTTTAAAATTTTTATTTATTTATTTAATTTATTTGGCTGTGTCAAGTCTTAGTTGAGGTATGCAGGATCTTTGTTGAGGCATGTGGGATCTTTTGTTGTGGTACACGGGCTCTTTGTTGCGGCACACGGGCTCTAGTGCACGTGGGCTCAGTAGTTGTGGCACACAGACTTAGTTTCCCTGTGGCATGTGGGATCTTAGTCACCCAACCTGGGATCGAACCCGTGGCCCCTGCATTGGAAGGCAGATTCTTAACCACTGGACCACCAAGGATAGTCCCTGACCTCCACTGTTTCTGATGGGAAATATGCTGTTATTCTTACTGTTGTTCACTTGAATGTCATGTGTTTTTTCCCTCTGGCTACCTTTAAGATTTTCTTTTTTTTTTTTTTTTTTTTTTTTTTTAGAAAATCAGTTGCTTTAATTGCATTTCAGCAGGGAGCCCAGCACCATATGGAGGAGGAAATGGGGGGGGTTGTCTTGGCTTCTGAGCACATCGGCTGCCGGAGGGAGGCCAGACAGGTCAGAGGGGCTCCCTCTGTGGGAGCACTGCCCACGCCGGTCACTGAGAGCGGGCAGCAGGGCGCTGACTCCCGCAGTCCTGCTCGGCTGGCCTGGCCCGGGGGCAGGAAAGTGCCCGGGACTGGCTGTCCTCCCCGGGCCGAGGTTACCAGCACCCCCACCCCCAGGGCGTCTCCTCAGCCTGCTAAGCATGAAGGAGTCTGGGCAGAAACCATTTTCAAGCCAGATTTTTCACCTGAGGTGTCAACCAGATGTCACCTCTGCTGAAAACTCCAAGTGCAAGGCTACCAAGTAGCACAGTGTAAGTTCGGATCCTTCCTGTGCCACTCTAGGCCCAGAGGGACTGAGAAGCCACCTGCTGTCTCCGCTCCTGGGCTGCTTGGGAAAAGCCAGCAGCCAGCGCAGCAACCGGGAGTGTTTAGTGTCTCCCTCCTCTGGCCCTGGCAGCTCAGGTCCTGGCAGCAGGAGGGCTGGTACCATGGGGGACAGGGAAACCGCTGCCCTCACATTCAAAATAGCCTTGACTGTGGCCTGGTCATGGGATTAAAAAATGTGTATGTGGGCCTCCCTGGTGGCGCAAGTGGTTGAGAGTCCGCCTGCCGATGCAGGGGATACGGGTTCATGCCCCGGTCTGGGAGGATCCCATATGCCACGGAGCGGCTGGGCCCGTGAGCCATGGCCGCTGAGCCTGCGCGTCCGGAGCCTGCGCGTCCGGAGCCTGTGCTCCGCAACGGGGGAGGCCACAACAGTGAGAGGCCCGCATACCGCAAAAAAAAAAAAAAAAAAGCTTGCTGGCCGGGGAGAGAATTTCCCTCCCCGGGCTAGCCAGATCCTAGAGATAGCAAAGGGCTTGGCTTGATAGTAGCAGCCTAACCAATCTCAAGTCTATAGCCCTAACCACCTCCTTATCTCTCACATGGAACCAATATTTCCCCTGCCCTAAATCATGCCAGGGCCAGGTACCAGGCAACTAGAGACTATACTACAGCCCAAAGCCTGCTGGAATTATTCAGACTAGTCAATTCTAAACTGTTGAATTCCACCCTGCATTACCTTTCTCAAGGAAACCCCAATAAAGGCTTTGGCTTGGGCTCTCCCCTTGCTTCTGTCTGCCTCCTGACCACCCTGAAACTTCCGGGACCTTGTGTGGTGTGGTGTGGTGTGGTGTGTCCCTTTTTCTCAGGAAATATAAATAATAAATTCTTCTTTTAATGGCATTACCCTCTCTATGTCATCATTCAGTCATACCTCCATATATTCGATCCCAGGTATAATTTAGTACACTACCCAACCCACTACCTAATTTTCACTCTTCAGAAGCCACCTTTCAAGCTTTTTAAGGGATTTCTCTGGTTTTGGGCATAAAATCATGTTACTAATTACTTGTTTTTTTCTTTTTAGTTTTTAGATACTATTTTTTTAACTGAAGTATAGTTGATGCATAATATTATATAAAGTACAGGTGTACAGTATAGTGATTCAGTTTTTAAAGGTTATACTCCATTTATAGTTATTATAAAATATTTGCTATATTCCCCATGTTGTACAATATATCCTTGTAGCTTGTTTTATACCTAATACTTTGTACCTCTTAATTCCCCATCCCTATTTTGCCCCTCCCCCTTCCCTCTCCCCACTGGTAACCACTAGTTGGTTCTCTGTATCTATGAGTCTTCTTCTTTTTTGTTATATTCACTAGTTTGTTGTATTTTTTAGATCTCACATATAAGTGATATCATACAGTATTTGTCTTTCCTGACTTATTTCACTTAGCATAATGCCCTCCAAGTCCATCTATGTTGCTGCAAATGGTAAAATTTCATTCTTTTTTATGGCTGAGTAGTATTCCATTGTGTGTATGTACATGTATATATGTATGTATGTATATATATCTTCTTTATCCATTCATCTGTTGATGGACATTTAGGTTGCTTCCATATTTTGGCTACTGTAAATAATGCTACTATGAACACTGAAGTCATGTATATATCATCTACTGACTGCTTATTGTGGAAGAAAAATATTCACTCTCAACATCCTCCTCCCACAATTTTCACATTTCTTTTCCCCTCAGTCCTCCAGTATATGTAACTATTTTTCAGGGTTTAATAATATACTTACAATGATCATATTTCTTGCCCTGTATCATTTTTTAATTTCCCTGGAGTTAATATGTGTCTTGATTTTTTTATGTTTCTTTGTTTGCTTGTACAGTTTTCTATGTAAATATTACTAGGTCATTCCCAAACTTTCCATTAGAGTTTGACTAAAACTCTCCTCTTATTACACTCAAACTAATAGCTCCTATTAAAATAAATATAGGAAAAATATTTTGATTATGCTAAAAATCACCCTATTAATTTATATTGTTTTCCAGTATTAATTTCAAGTTTTATTTAAATGGACATATAGCCACAAAATTATTGAAAACTTGGCAATGAAGTCTAGGAAAATTACTGGCAAAGTAAAAGAAATAATATGGATTGCCTCTAGGAAAACAATGCTTTTTTAAAAAACTATGTTTAAAGAACTGTCTTCAATACTCAACAATTAAGCAAAATGAAGTTTGAAAAAATATATATATATATGTATATATGGTATAGAGGAAATGTTTTAGGATTTCACTAAAATTCAACTAATGTAATAAAGATATCAGGAAACAACTGGACTAATCAAGGAATCCTACAGCTAAATGAAATAGTGTCACTCATTTTAAAGACAACTCTGAGATACATTTAAGATTCTAAGAAGCTTAACTGTAAACAGAAGCAAACTCAGCATAGCAAGCTCTGGTGTGAGAGGTGGTTTAATGAAGCCAGTTTGAAGCCAGACTGACTGCATTCTCAGCTCCACCAATTACTAGTTCTATGACCTTAAGAAAGTTCTTTAAACCTTACAGTATCTGTTTCCTCATCTGCAAAATAAAGATGATAATAAGAGTATATATATATTTTGAAGGGTTATAAAAACTAAATAAGCTAATCCATGCGAAAGTAGTTAGAGTCTATATAAGAAGAAAGGAGAGAGGGAAAGGAGGAGATGAAAAAAAAAGGGTGTGCTATGCACTGAACATTTGTGTTCCCTCAAAATTCATATGTTGAAGCCTAAATCTCCAATGTGATGGTATTTGTAGGTGGTGTGTTTAGGAGGTCACTAGGTCATGAGAATGGAGCCCTCATGAATCTGATTACTGTCCTTATAAGGAACTTCTCACCTTCCAGAAAGGTGAAAAATAAAGGTTTGTTGTTTAAGCCACCCAGTCTATGGTAATTTGTTATAGTAGCCCACGCTGACTAAGGCAGGTGTAAGAGGGCAAATGGAGGGGAAGACTAAGACAGAGAAAAATGCATCCATGTGTGATAAACACTCAGAATCACCGCCAGCAAGATCTCAGAGAAGAACACCATGATTATGTATTCTACAGTAAACTCTGAAAACGTCAATATAGCCTATAATACAGAAACAAAATACTGTAAAGTATCAAATAAAAGGACATTGCTTTTGTTTCCTTCCTGTCCCCTGAAAAAAAAAGACATTATTAGTGTAGAATATTTGAAACTATAAACATGCATTCTTTTATTTAGAAGAGAAATTTAACATTACCTGTACAGAAAAATATTTCACTTCATCAAATGTAATTACAGTGTCCTCTTCATTGTTTGGGGGTAGCAAGCTACACTTTTTTGTACATTTCACCACGTTGTTAATAGAGACGCGAATGAACAAATTCCTGTAATGTTGTAAACCGACTGAAAATACATATTTAGGAAGCAAATTTTGTTGTAACTGAACAGTAACACATTGTAAAATTAATCCATTAAACAATTCAGGCCAAAACCTAAGAATCAATCAAATAAAGAAAGAAATTAAAGAGCATATTAAACAATAAGCAAAGTCTTTTAAAATAGTATTTTTGCCCATCAGTGGTAGGTACAATATAAGTAAGAAAAGAAGGTTGATTCTTCCTTAGATTACTTCTCATATTTTTATCCTCACATTTCCATTATAATCCTTTTGCAAATTTTCCTATATATTATTTTTAAGGTGACTAAACATTTCCAATACATACTTGAAAATTTTTTTCTAAGCGTAATTACATAGAAATTTAAAACTTCAAAAAATATGTCACTTCAGAGTAATTTATTCTTAATTTTAGGACAACAAAATTTAAAGCAGCATTCTACTTTGTAATTCACTTCACTATATACTTCACTTATACTATATTGATCTGTATTTTTATCTTTCATAGCACTCTATGAATTAAAACGATTTTGTTTTATGATTTAATTATCTTCAAAACTCTCTCTATTTAGAATTCTCTTCAATAGTTCACTTTATATACAAAAGAAACATCAAGTCTTCATAATGAGACTGGTTTTATGCCATGACAGATCTAATAATAAGCATTCAGCTTATTTAAAGGCACCGAGAAAAATAAACCCTTTAAACAATGTTTGAGAAGCATAGTTATTAATTAGAAATAAATTAGTATTATCATCCAAAGAGATATGTATATTTTCTTTAACTTACATGATGATCGAGGTGGATTACAGATAACTAAGAATCTTTTGTCACTCTCCACATCAAAAAGTGGAGTTTATTTTCCTCTGCTCTTTAATCTGGCCTGGTCCTATGACTACTTTAACATGCAACTGACGTGACCAGGGCTGAGACTAGGATAGGGTGGCACTACCCAGGGTACAAAATTTAAGTGGACACCAAAAACTTCAGTAATCAATATTTTAATGTAATATTTTAAAATCAAAATTAGTGCAGAAGAAAATGTTTAATGATGAAAGACAAGACCCTAGGACTACATGGAAAGAAAGGTCTAACCCTTTCAGCATCTCAGCTAAGTCCAGTCTTTCAGGCATTCTCACTAAGGCACCAGACATGTAAATGAGCCGTTTTAGGTATCCCAGCCCTTTTGAACTGCAGCCCCAGCTGGGATAATGTGAAGCAGAAGAACCACCTAGTGAACGTACAGATAGTGACTGGTAATAAAATGGTTAATGTTTTAAGCCACTGTTAATGTTTTTTAATGTCTTAGAGTGTTTTGTAAGGCAGCAATATATAACAGAAACAGTGACATATGATCACAGTATGGTTCTTAAATCAAAAGAAAGGATACTCTTAGGCGTAAAATGTTTGCAGTTCTTTATATGAATGGCTAGGCAGCCAACCTATAACAATCAAAATAAAAACACAGAGAATTAATTTTTAAAAGTTAACTTTTCTTCCATTTTACTCTCACCAAACTACATTATTTTTTTAAGTTTCACTTTGTTAGTTTTTCTCATTAGAAATATTTTTTCTTATTAGAAATATCTACTTACAGAAAACACCAGAAAGCAGAAAAATAGGCAAGACTTGTTCAAAGTAAACTTAAAACAAACAAGAATACAAAGAAAAAAATGGTTCATTTATTAACTTCAATCCAACTGTCACTCTTTGAATCATTTTGATTTTACATTAGGTGAGAACTGATACAACACAGCATCTTGCATATAACAAGAAATATGCCTTGCTTCAGATAAGCTTTTTTATCCAGTATCCTAAAACCACTTTATTCATTCAACAATCATTCACTGACTATAATATGACAAGGGCTGTGAAATATTCATTCTCTCTTGTACAAAGTGTTTCCAAATGTTAAGAAAAATTGTATCTTGTGTTTAACCATAAAATCAAGTATAAAATTAATACAGGAATACTTGAATATTAATATGCAGTATTAGCCAAATGTAAGCCATTTGATCTTAATTCAGCCATGTTTGGTCTTAAAAACCAAGTAAAAACAAGAGCAATATTATATTAAATATCTGTGAAACAAAATAAATGGCCCAATAGTAGTTTTAAATATAGCGTAAATAATTTTAAGGATTTGGTTTTAGAACAATGCAGAAAAAGAAGTTAGCACTCAATATTTAATTAAAAGACTACTGTATCTGAATGATGAAATTCTAAAGAAGAAAATATTGTGGTCTACTTCTTAGAGAGAGAGAGACATAAGTATAAAATGTTATGTTAAAAGGAAGGTTCTAATCTAGGTGAGACTTAAAATGGTATTGCCATAGGAAAGTCCATGAATCACTGTTTACTTCTTAAAATTGGGTGCACACAAGGAGGGTAAAATAGGGAAATATAGCTATAATTTTGTTTTGCATAATTCTATATATAAAAATACTGTCATAAATCACTGACTGCCTGCCAAGTATCTCAACATGAAGCCATCAGCAACTATCCTAATTTTCCTTATATTTCAATAGCTTTTTATACTTTTACATAAGAGATCCATACAATATAAAAAAGAGAATAAATTTCTATTCAAGTATAGAAAAAGATTTAACATTCAAAACCATAATGATGGGACTTCCCTGGTGGTGCAGTGGATAAGAATCCACCTGCCAATGCAGGGGACACGGGTTTGATCCCTGGTCCAGGAAGATCCTACATGCCACGGAGCAACTAAGCCCGCATGCCACAACTACTGAGCCTGCATTCTAGAGCCCGCAAGCCACAACTACTGAGCCCGTGTGCTGCAACTACTGAAGCTCACATGCTCTAGGGCCTGCGTGCCACAACTACTGAGTCTGCATGCTGCAACTACTGAAACCTGTGAGCCTAGAGCCTGTGCTCCGCAACAAGAAAAGCCACCACAATGAGAAGCCCGCGCACTGCCAACGAAGAGTAGCCCCTGCTCGCTGCAACTAGAGAAAGCCCATGCACAGCAACGAAGACCCAACACAGCCAAAAACAAACAAACAAAAAACCATAATGATGACCATTCACAGGTTGCAGATAACAAATGTTGCCACAGATTGTGAGACCCATCTGTGGCCCAAAGCAATAACCCTGTCAACACCTTGACCTTCGAAACACTCTCAAACATGCACTTAAAACAGGAAAGCAACCACAGTTGTTCACAAAAGTACTTTATGTGCTCAATTTTAAGACATCTTCTTCATTTTTTTTCTGAAAATGGGATATGATTATTAGAAATAGGAGTAGTGGGTTGTGATGTAGGTATCAAGGCCTACACATGCACCAACTTTGCCAAATCACAGAACATTCAAAGAGAAGGTGATGTGGCTGAATCACACACTGGGAGGAGCCATCAGTCACATGCCAAACATCTCTCTGTCAACACTTCCAGCTAACTCTTAAGAGAAGCTTTTTGATGCCTAGCAATATGCAATTCAAATAAGGAAAATATGAACTATAAGGTTAGGAACTGTGGGAGAAATAAAAAGATTCTTCAAAATGTGAGTTCTAAAGACATGCAGAAGTCATATTCAAGAGTATGGATTACAGAAATTAGTAGGTCAACATAGTGACATGCATAATAGTTTATAGCCAAAGTGATTTCAAAGAATCTTTTCTAAGTTTAGAGTTGGACCATGAAGGCTTATACTTCAACTTTGATTATGATAGAGGGAAGAAAGTGTTATATAATTTTACGAGTAAGGTACACCATGGTCATTCTGTAAAAACAAAAATGTATACATGAATTATTCTTATTTTCCCCCTAAAAAGGTGGTGTTAAATTCATCATATACTTTTTACTCAAGAAAATGTATTAGTACACAATAGGAACTAGAGAAGAGACACAAGAGAAACTCTCATTTCACAGCCACTAATTCTTCTAATAGTGTTTAGAAAATAAAGGTAACTGTGAAAGAATACCACAATATTTGATAGTTCTAAACATACATAGATCTTCACGGCCTATACTCTCTCTATAGCGCCCAAAAGAGAGAACAGATTTTTCTGGTTCTCAGCCTAGATATTAGGTCCCACCTGTGTGTGTGTACATGTATGATTGATTAGTATGTTTGTTTTTGTTTCTATGGTTTATTATTTTTTTGGATGAGGGAGAGATGTGGGATCCATTATCACACAAAGGTCCCTAAATCTGACAAAAATATGATTATCTGAAGAGTTTAACAAAAATACTGGTTCTGAGGCCCTATTCTCAGTTTCTAAGTTAGTGGATCTTAAGTGGGGCCCAAGAATCAATGTTTTAAAAAAGTATCCCAGGTAATTCTGATGTAACTAGCATTTGGGAATCCCTAGCAGAGACATTTTTTTCCGTGAATCAGGATGTTTTCCAAAATTTCAGTGATTATTAGAATGCTTTTCTGACTCATAAAAATGAAAAATTCATGAATATGTTTATCAGAGAGGACCATTTTCTACACATGCTTTTTGACATTAAATAGTTTTCATATGAAATAAAAAATAATTTGTACAGGTTTATTGAGGTTTAGTCATACATACCACATCCCCAAATGGCACCAAAGTTGGTGCCTCAGGTGTTACTTCTAGTTCTTTACTTTCAGACCCTTTAAGAGTTTTTCTCAGCATCTACAATGTAAATAAATTAATTTAAGACTTTATAAGGCAGAGAAGAATATAATTAGAAAAGATATTATACTTCAACAAAAATTTTATGAGCATCTAGTATCAGGTATTATATATTTTACAACTTATATTCTATGACTTGAAAACTCATCTCTACCCTCACTAAGTTTATCATTAAGTTAGCAGAGAAATGAAATGTGTACAATTAAATATAAAATAATTAAAGGGATTATGAGAGAGGAGAGAAGTACATAATAGCATAAACAATGAGTTCTCCTTGTTAACTAAAAATGATGGTCTTAATCTAATGTGGACTAGGTCCTGTATCCCACAAGTGGCAGTAATCCTGCTTGCAAATTATTCCAATATTCCTTCAGTTATCAGCCACTGAAGGAACTGGAATTTAATCCTTTGGAATAGTAGGTACAGTGGAAAGGAGTAATGAACAGATGGCTTTTGGTTTTTGGTTGTGTGATTTCATCCAGAGTAACCCTACTAACTAATATTTCTGGGCTAATAATTAACTTTGTTCTTAAGGGCTCTGGTCACAACACATAATGGTTAGCGTTTAAAAATTACAAGACATTTTAATATAGAGTTGTGTAGCAGAGTAAAGAGAAAGGGATGGGAGGGGAAAGGAGAGGAAGGGTGAGGGGAATAGTGAACAAACCGTCTCTTAAAAATCTAACCTGAAAAGGAGAATTGTATTTATTCCCAACCTTCGCTGAACTTGAATCAACATGGCCTTATTTACAAACAATAATTTCCCAGGAATCTTTGTCGTTACGTGTCTTTCAAGAATCACTTGTTTAATTTTTATAGTATGTAATAAATCCTTATTATGTTGAAAATTTTGTTTTAAAGTATAAAACAGGGCTTCCCTGGTGGCGCAGTGGTTGAGAGTCCACCTGCCGATGCAGAGGACACGGGTTCGTGCCCTGGTCCGGGAGGATCCCACATGCCGCGGAGCGGCTGGGCCCGTGAGCCATGGCTGCTGAGCCTGCGCGTCCGGAGCCTGTGCTCCGCAACAGGAGAGGCCACAATGGTGAGAGGCCTGTGTACCGCAAAAAAAAAAAAAAAAAGTACAAAACAAATACTTTCAGTGTACTGAAAACATTTGTTTTATACATCTTGGATCATTTTGTTATTGCTGCACCTGACTGGCTTAATGTGTTTTTATATATATATATGATTAAATCATAGGTTAAGCTAACTGAATGACAATTACTGTACAAAAATTGTTGTATTTTTTGTATTGCTGCAAAAATATCAATCTGTGGACAGTGTATGTGCATTTAATATGGAACCTCATATTTTCTAATGTTTTAATGATCTTATGGAAGTCTACTTTGAATATACATTTTAATAAATACAAAATAATTGGGGGAAAATTCTTTAGAATACTAATACTCAATTTATCCATAACAACCTGGTATTTTATACTTAACAATCCCTCATTTTCTTACCTTTTTACTTTTCCTTCCTCATATGAGCAGAGCTCTCTTCAATGGCAGCAGCATGAACAAAACAACTCTTTGCCAAAATTCTATTAGAACCTTGAACAAAACATCTAAAGGCTAGTCTCATAAAGCCTCTGATACCATCTAGAATTTCTCCTGAACCTGCAGAGAATTTTAATTTCAGTTAATTCCACTATGCCCTTCCTCTCTGCTGCTTTTGGCCCCCAAAAGCAGAAGTTCCTCGTGGCACTTCTATTTTAAAGTTTGAACATTCACTCACATTGCTCTGCACTTCCTCCCCAATGGCCTTTCTGGCCCACTCTCCCCCATTCCACAGTTTCTTTGAAAACCTACTAGCCTACATGATTACCTTTTCCTAGGATGCTCCCACCCCTAGCTCTAATGGCAAGCTCACTATCCTTACATCAATTAACGTTCACTAATGTGCTGGCAGGACTATATGCCTGGCACTTTGCTGATTCCAGCTTGAGACGCTCCTAACCTTCAGAAGTTCAGGCTGGTGTTGAAGACAGGTAACAAAACAATGACAGTTTCACTATAAGAAAAACAAATGCTGAGAAGAGAGAGTTTTATCTTTACTCATTCTCTGCACAGATCTTATACGTGGAAAAAGAATGATTTATTCGATTGGTCAGACACTGCCATTCATTGTACAAGCTACAGGTGCATGGAATTCTTAAGTCTAAAAGAGATGTTTTAAATCTTTTTCCCTCCCTGCCCAAGCCCAGGAGCAAGGACTCCTTTTCACACTCTGTGGTTCTCTGACCCCATGAAACAAGACCACTCACAGCAGGGACCAAGGATTATTCTCTAAAGTAGCAGGAGAAAATATTAGAATTTTCCAACTTCTTTAACAAATAAGAAAGTAGGCACATAGAGACGACTATAAGCAGTAGACAAATATTCTGAGTAAAAGTGTGAGTTTCACACTCAGAGGGGTTCATATCAGTGCCCTCATGCTTTCAGGGTATTGCGTTTGCTAGTTAAGTGGGTTGACCAATTACATTACCTTGAATAGTAGAATATTTAGTCTGCTTTGCAAATAGATGAGAACTGATCACAAGAAATTTCATGGCAAAGCATTTTAAAAAGTTGGCAAACATAAAGATGCATCATGCAGTTTGGTTTTACAAAAAGATAAGTGTTGCAATTTGCTAAACTTTTCTGTGATGACTGTCAGTAGTATATAAACTAGCAACTATTTTAAAATATATACTTCTCTGTCCTTTCAGAGTAAGGTGGTGACATTTTAATGAGTGTGAAAATAACTATCTTTTTGAAATAAACTCAAGTTAAGATAAGAACATCTTAAAAACTATTAGAAATATCTCGTTCTAATGTAATTTTATATGTGTGCAAATGTGTTATGAGTACCCTAGAAGCTCACAGTATCACAGGTTAAAAACTTAGAAACACTTTTCTTATTTGTTTAAAAATCTCACAAATGAAGAGTTTCAGCAGGTTAACAGACCATTTTTCCTTTTAAATATAAAAAAAGTGCAATGCCTTCCTAAGAGTTTACCGGAACTAATTAATCAGAGAAGTAACATTTTACTCAAAAACTGTGAGCTAAAAACTTTGAATAACGTAATAGAAATGAAAAATAAGTACTGTGATTTACTAGGCTCAACCAAGATTCATCTCTTCCATTTGGAATTTCAAATCTTTAAAGGAACGTTTTTCAAATATAACAGCATTAAAAACCAAATACTGAAATAAAGTTGCCTTAGAACTAGACCTTCAAATCACTACATCACAAAGTATTAAATCATGCTTTTCTAAATAAAATAAAATTAAAAAATTAAAAAAATCATGCTTTTCAGAAACAGTGATGCTTATTGAGTTTGGTACCACTGATAAACAAAATATAATTAAAATCATTTTTAGAAGTATTGCTTATTTATCATTTTTAATTTTTGTATATTATAGAATTTATTAAGTAAATTACAGCACATTTATGTAATATATAAAAAAATATATAAAACACTGGTGATAAATGTTCATATGTTTTTTATTGATGATTGTGCAATCAAAGGAATATGGAGAATACTGCTAAAAAGTCACATCTAGATGCCTACGCCTCACTTTCCTAAATCTGTCTTTCTGGAGGGTTTAAGCTGCCAGTTCCCATGTGTATGCACACCTCGGCACAGTCTGCTCAGAATGAAGGAGGCTCACTTTCTCCATTTGATAGCTCCACTGCCTTCAATATGAGATGCAGGTAAGAATTCCATAATAGTTTTCAGTTTTGACTCATCACCAGAAAGCCTTGGATAAAGCTGATATACTTAGTTCCCTATTTGGCTGCCCACTTTTCGGAAAATACTAATGGTCACAACTCTGGAGCAAAAGAGGAACAAAGGTTAATACTCCAGTATCAAGCCCCATTCAGGATGGCTACAAACTATCTCTTAAACACAGGGCAAATAAGGGGAGTGAGGAGAAAGAGTGTTAGGGAAGGAGATGATGATACTGCAAGTGGGTCTGAAGAAGTAAAAAATTAAGAACTAGGGGGAGAGGAGCCTAGACAAAATAAATAAGTGTAAAAGCATAAAGAAGCAAGGCACAGTTTATATTATGCCATATTTATATATTATACATAAGTATAAGTATATTATACTTAAGTATACATGCTTATATGTAAATAAGTATACATACATATAAATATTAAATATTATATTATTTTATATTTATATTATGTAATATTATATAACATATAAGTTTATATTATATATAAGTATACTATATAAATATATATAATTCATTTCCTCAAATTAAGCTATAGTTTCATGCAATCAAAATCAAAGTCCCAACAAGTCTTCCTACGGAAACTGATGAGCTTTTCCAAGACAATCTCAAAGAAGAAAAACAGGATGACATACTTAAAAATTAAAGAAATAAAGATATTATTTCTTAATCTCTAATGGCATTAGCACAAGGATAGACAAATGCACCAAAGAAACTGATTAGAGAGTCTGGAAACAGACCCACGCATTTATGGACACTTCACTTATGACAAGGATGGAACCACAGAATAGTGGGTCAAAAACACTCTCAACTGGGTTAAACAGAAATCTCCACACAAAAGAAAGAAGGAAGAAAGGAAGGAAAGGAAGGAAGGAAAGAAAGAAAGAAAGAGAAAGAAAGAAAGAAAAAAAGAGGGAGGGAGGGAAGGAGGAAGAGAGAGAGGAAGAGAAGAAAAAAGAAAAGAACAAAAGGAAAAAAGAGAGGAAAAAAGACCTGACTTGTACCTCACAGTACACACACACAAAATCAGTCACAGGTGAATTTGTAGATCTCAATGTGAAAGGAAAAACAATTAGAAGATAATACAGGAGAATATTTCCATGATGTTGGGGTAGATTTCTAAAACAGAACACAAAGAGCAATAAACACAAAGAAAGTTTGATACATTAAACTACATAAAATTTAATAACTTCTACTTATCAAAAAGACACCATTAAGAAAGTGAAAACAGGGCTTCCCTGGTGGCGCAGTGGTTGAGAATCTGCCTGCCAATGCAGAGGACACGGGTTCAAGCCCTGGTCTGGGAAGATCCCACATGCCGTGGAGCAACTAGGCCCGTGTGCCACAACTACTGAGCCTGCGCATCTGGAGCCTGTGCTCCGCCACAAGAGAGGCCGCAATAAAGAGTGGTCCCCGCTCGCTGCAACTAGAGAAAGCCCTTGCACAGAAACGAAGACCCAACACAGCCAAAAATAAATTAATTAATTAATAAAGTTAAAATCCCACAAGCCGCATGGTGTGGCCAAAAAAAAAAAAAAGAAAGTGAAAACATAAGCCACTGACTGATTTTTGCAACACATTTAGTATAATTGACAAAGGGCCTATAACTAGAATGTATACACAAATTTATACAAACTAATAAGAAAAAGGCAGACAATACAACAGAATAATGGGGAACATACTTGAACAGGCACTTCATAGAAGAGTTATAAGATCGCTAATAATCATTTGGAAGGGAACACACCCTCATTAGTCATCAGGGAAATGAAAGCTAATACCACAAAGAGATACCACTACACATCCCTGATATGGCTAACCATAAAGAGACTGACACTATCAAGTGGAAGGATTTGGAGTATCTAGAACTCTAATACACTGCCAGTGGGACTGTAAGTTGTTATATTCTCTTTGAAAAACTCTTTGGTATTTTGTACTGAAAGTTGAACGTATACATACTAATGACCCAGAAATTCCATTCCTAGATATATTCCCAACAGAATGTAGGCATATGTATAACATGTACAAGAATGTTTAAAACTATTATTCACCATAGCCAAAAAATAGAAACAACCCAAATATCCATTAACAATAGAATGGCTCAGCTCCCAGCCCTCTACCCACCCCGGCGGGTGAGCAGACAAGCCTCTCGGGCTGGTTGGCCTATGGTCTGCAATCCAAGAAGGGATTTGAGGTCCTGAGGACCAGCTACCCCTCAGGGTAGTGTTTTTCCTTATGGCAAAGTTTTAAAAATAGAGGGAGAAGATCTTCAATTAAGATAGAACTCAGGGCTTCCCTGGTGGCGCAGTGGTTGAGAGTCCGCCTGCCGATGCAGGGGACACGGGTTCGTGCCCCGATCCCGGAAGATCCCACATGCCGCGGAGCGGCTGGGCCCGCGAGCCATGGCCGCGGAGCCTGTGTGTCCGGAGCCTGTGCTCCGCAACGGGAGAGGCCACAGCAGTGAGAGGCCCGCGTACAGAAAAAAAAAAAAAAAAAGATAGAACTCAAAAGATACCTACATTCTAGATTAAGAGTCATATGCCTTTGGCGCCTCAGCCTGGTGCAATGTCACGCTGGTCTCTGCCGCCACAGGCTCGCCCTGCATTCCGTACCCCTCCCTCCCCCTGGCCTGAGTGAGCCAGAGCCCCTGCATCAGCTGCTCCTTTAACCCTGTCCTGTCTGGGCGAAGAACAGACACCCTCAGGCGACCTACACACAGAGGCGAGGCCAAATCCAAAGCTGAACCCCGGGAGCTGTGCGAACAAAGAGAAAGGGAAATTTCTCCCAGCAGCCTCGGGAGCAGTGGATTAAATCTCCACAATCAACGTGATGTACCCTTCATCTGTGGAATACCTGAATAGACAAGGAATCATCCCAAATTGAGGAGGTGGACTTTGGGAGCAATGATATATATATATTTTTCCCTTTTTCTCTTTTTATGAGTGTGTATGTGTATGATTCTGAGTGTGATTTTGTCTGTATAGTTTTGCTTTTACCATCTGTCTTAGGGTTCTGTCTGTCTTTTTTTTTTAATTACTTCTTAAAAATTTTTTCTTAATAATTGTTTTTATTTTAATAACTTTATTTTATTTTACTTTATATTCTTCTTTCTTTCTCCCTGTCTCTCTCCCTCCCTCCCTCCCTCTCTCTCTCTCTCTCTTTTTTTCTTTCTTTCTTTTCTCCCTTTTATTCTGAGCCGTGTGGATGACAGGCTCTTGGTGCTCCAGCCAGGCGTCAGGGCTGTGCCTCTGAGGTGGGAGAGGCAAGTTTAGGACACTGGTCCACAAGAGACCTCCCAGCTCCACGTTATATCAAATGGCGAAAATCTCACAGAGATCTCATCTCAACGCCAAGACCCAGCTGCACTCAATGACCAGCAAGCTACAGTGCTGGACACCCTATGCCAAACAATTAGCAAGACAAGAACACAACACCGCCCATTAGCAGGCAGGCTGCCTAAAATCATAATAAGGCCACAGACACCCCAAAACACACCACCAGACGTGGACCTGCCCACCAGAAAGACAAGATCTGGCCTCATCCACCAGAACACAGGAACTAGTCCCTTCCACCAGGAAGCCTACACAACCCACTGAACCAACCTTAGCTACTGGGGACAGACACCAAAAACAATGGGAACTACGAACCTGCAGCCTGGGAAAAGGAGACCCCAAACACAGTAAGTTAAGCAAAATGAGAAGACAGAGAAACACACAGCAGATGAAAGAGCAAGGCAAAAACCCACCAGACCTAAAAAATGAAGAGTATATAGGCAGTCTACTTGAAAAAGAATTCAGAATAATGATAGCAAAGATGATCCAAAATCTTGGAAACAAAATGGAGAAAATACAAGAAATGTTTAACAAGGACCTAGAAGAATTAAAGAGCAACAGTGATGAACAACACAATAAATAAAATCAAAAATTCTCTAGAAGGGATCAATAGCAGAATAACTGAGGCAGAAGAACGGATAAGTGACCTGGAAGATAAAATAGTGGAAATAACTACTGCAGAGCAGAATAAAGAAAAAAAGTATGAAAAGAATTGAAGACAGTCTCAGAGACCTCTGGGACAACATTAAACACACTAACACTCGAATTATAGGGGTCTCAGAAGAAGAAGAGAAAAAGAAAGGGACTGAGAAAATATTTGAAGAGATTATAGTGGAAAACTTCCCTAATATGGGAAAGGAAATAGTTAATCAAGTCCAGGAAGCACAGAGAGTGCCATACAGAATAAATCCAAGGAGAAACACACCAAGACACATATTAATCAAACTATCAAAAATTAAATACAAAGAAAAAATATTAAAAGCAGCAAGGGAAAAACAACAAATAACACACAACGGAATCCCCATAAGGTTAACAGCTGATCTTTCAGCAGAAACTCTGCAAGCCAGAAGGGAGTGGCCGGACATATTTAAAGTGATGAAGGAGAAAAACCTACAACCAAGATTACTCTACCTGGCAAGGATCTCATTCAGATTTGATGGAGAAATTAGAACCTTTACAGACAAGCAAAAGCTAAGAGAATTCAGTGCCACCAAACCAGCTTTACAACAAATGCTAAAGGAACTTCTCTAGGCAGGAAACACAAGAGAAGGAAAAGCCCTACAGTAACAAACCCAAAATAATTAAGAAAATGATAATAAGAACATACATATCAATAATTACCTTAAATGTAAGTGGATTAAATGCTGCAAGCAAAAGATATACACTGGCTGAATGGATACAAAAACAAGATCTGTATATATGCTGTTGAGAGTGTCTTTTACCCACTTCAGACCTAGGGAAACATACGTACTGAAAGTGAGGAGATGGAAAAATATATTCCATGCAAATGGAAATCAAAAGAAAGCTGGAGTAGCAATTCTCATATCAGACAAAATAGACTTTAAAACAAAACTATTACAAGAGACAAAGAAGGACACTGCATAATGATGAAGGGATCAATCCAAAAAAAAGATATAACAATTGTAAATATTTATGTACCCAACATAGGAGCACCTCAATACATAAGGCAAATACTAACAGCCATAAAAGGGGAAATCAACAGTAACACAATCATAGTAGGGAACTTTAACACCCCACTTTCACCAATGGACAGATCATCCAAAATGAAAATAAGTAAGGAAACACAAACTTTAAAAGATACATTAAACAAGATGTACTTAATTGATATTTAGAGGACATTCCACCCAAAAACAACAGAATACAATTGCTTCTCAAGTGCTCATGGAACATTCTCCAGGATAGATCATATCTTGGGTCACAAATCAAGCCTTGGTAAATTTAAGAAAATTGAAATTGTACCAAGTATCTTTTACGACCACAATGCTATGAGACTAGATATCAATTACAGGAAAAAATCTGTAAAAAATAAAAACACATGAAGGCTAAACAATACATTACTTAATAACCAAGAGATCACTGAAGAAATCAAAAAGGAAATTTAAAAATACCTAGAAACAAATGACAATGGAGACACAATAAGGCACAAACTATGGGATGCAGCAAAAGCAGTTCTAAGAGGGAAGTTTATAGCAATACAATCCTACCTTAAGAAACAGGAAACATCTCAAATAAACAAACCTAACCTTACACTTAATGCAATTAGAGAAAGAAGAACAAAAAAGCCCCAAAGTTAGTAGAAGGAAAGAAATCATAAAGATCAGATCAGAAATAAATGAAAAAGAAATGAAGGAAATGATAGCAAAGATCAATAAAACTAAAAGCTAGTTCTTTGAGAAGATAAACAAAATTGCTAAAACATTAACCAGACTCATCAAGAAAAAAAGGGAGAAGATTCAAATCATTAGAATTAGAAATGAAAAAGGAAAAGTAACAACTCACACTGCAGAAATACAAAGGATCATGAGAGAGTACTACAAGGAATTATATGTGAATAAAATGGACAACCTGGAGGAAATGGACAAATTCTTAGAAATGCACAACCTTCTGAGACTGAACCAGGAAGAAGCAGAAAATATGAACAGACCAATCACAAGTAATGATATTGAAACAGTGATTAAAAATCTTCCAATAAACAAAAGTCCAGGACCAGATGGCTTCACAGATGAATTCTGTCAAACATGTAGAGAAGAGCTAACATCCATCCTTCTCAAACTCTTCCAAAAAATTGCAGGGGAAGGAACACTCCCAAACTCATTCTATGAGGCCACAATCACCCTGATACCAAAACCAGACAAAGATACTACAAAAAAAGAAAATTACAGACCAGTATCACTGATTACTATAGATGCAAAAATCATCAACAAAATACTAGCAAACAATCCAACAACACATTAAAAGGATCATACACCATGATCAAGTGGGATTTATCCCAGGGATGCAAGGATTCTTCAATATACACAAATCAATCAATGTGATACACCATATTAACAAACTGAAGAAGAAAAACCATATTATCATCTCAATAGATGCAGAAAAAGCTTTGGACAAAATTCAACACCCATTTATGATAAAAACTCTCCAGAAAGTGGGTATAGAGGGAACCTACCTCAACATAATAGAGGCCATATACGACAAACCCACAGCAAACATCATTCTCAATGGTGAAAAACTGAAAGCATTTCCTCTAAGATCAGGATCAAGACAAGGATGTCCCCTCTCACCACTATTATTCAACATAGTTTTGGAAGTCCTAACCATGGCAATCAGAGAAGAAAAAGAAATAAAAGGAATACAAATTGGAAAAGAAGAAGTAAAACTGTCACTGTTTGCAGATGACATGATACTATACATAGAGAATCCCAAAGATGCCACCAGAAAATGACTAGAGCTAATCAATGAACTTGGTAAAGTTGCAGGATACAAAATTAATGCACAGAAATCTCTTGCATCCCTAGACACTAATGATGCAAAATCTGAAAGAGAAATTAAGGAAACACTCCCATTTACCATTGCAACAAAAAGAATAAAATACCTAGGAATAAACCTACCTAGGGAGAGAAAAGACCTGTATGCAGAAAACTATAAGACACCAATGAAAGAAATTAAAGATGATACTGACAGATGGAGAGATATACCATGTTCTTGGATTGGAAGAATCAATATTGTGAAAATGACTATACTACTCAAAGCAATCTACAGATTCAATGCAATCACTATCAAATTACCAATGGCAGTTTTATGGAACTAGAACAAAAAATCTTAAAATTTGTATGGAGACACAAAAGACCCCAAATAGCCAAAGCACTCGAGAAAGAAAAATGGAGCTGGAGGAATCAGACTCCCTGAGTTCAGACTATACTATAAAGCTACAGTCATCAAGATAATATGGTACTGGCACAAAAACAGAAACATAGATCAGTGGAACAAGATAGAATGCCCAGAGATAAACCCACGCACCTATGGTCAACTAATCTATGACAAAGGAGGCAAGGATATACAATGGATAAAAGACAGCCTCTTCAATAAGTGGTGCTGGGAAAACTGGACAGCTACATGTAAAAGAATGAAATTAGAACTCTCCCTAACATCATACACAAAAATAAACTCAAAGTGGATCTGAGACCTAAATGTAAGACCAGACACTATAAAACTCTTAGAGGAAAACATAGGAAGAACACTCCTTGACATAAATCATAGTAAGATCTTTTTTGATCCACCTCCTAGAGTCATGGAAATAAAAAGAAAAATAAACAAATGGGACCTAATGAAACTTAAAAGCTTTTGCACAGCAAAGGAAACTACAAAGAAGATGAAAAGACGACCCTCAGTATGGGAGAAAATATTTGCAAATGAATCAACAGACAGAGGATTAATCTCCAAAATATATACACAGCTCATGCAGCTCAATATTAAAAAAACAAACTACCCAATCCAAAAATGGGCAGAAGACCTAAATAGACATTTCTCCAAAGAAGACATACAAATGGCCAAGAAGCACATGAAAAGCTGCTCAACATCACTAATTATTAGAGACATGTAAATCAAAACTACAGTGAGGTATCACCTCACACCAGTTAGAATGGGCATCATCAGAAAATCTAGAAACAACCAATGCTGGAGAGGGTGTGGAGAAAAGGGAACCCTCTTGCACTGTTGGTGGGAATGTAAATTGATACAGCCACAGATACAGCTTACAGTTTTGTAAGGTTCCTTACAAAACTAAAAATAGAATTACCATATGATCCAGCAATCCCACTACTGGGCATATACCCAGGGAAAACCATAATTCAAAAAGACACATGCACCCCAATGTTCATCGCAGCACTATTTACAATAGCCAGGTCATGGAAGCAACCTAAATGCCCATCGACAGACAAATGGATAAAGAAGATGTGGTATACATATACAATGGAATATTACTCGGCCATAAAAAGGAGTGAAATTGGGTCATTTGTTGAGACGTGGATGGATCTAGAGACTGACATACAGTGAAGTAAGTCAGAAAGAGAAAAACAAATATCGTATATTAATGCATGTATGTGGAACCTAGAAAAATGGTACAGATGAACCAGTTTGCAGGGCAGAAGTTGAGACACAGATGTAGAGAACAAACGTATGGACACCAAGGGGGAGAAGCCACGGGGGGGTGGGGATGATGGTGTGATGAATTGGGCGATTGGGATTGACATGTATACACTGATGTGTATAAAATTGATGACTAATAAGAACCTGCTGTATAAAAAAATAAATAAAATTCAAAAAAAAAAAACTAAACTAGGGGCTTCCCTGGTGGCACAGTGGTTGAGAGTCTGCTTGCTGATGCGGGGGACATGGGTTCGTGCCCCGGTCTGGGAAGATCCCACATGCCGCAGAGTGGCTAGGCCAGTGAGCCATGGCCACTGAGCCTGCTCATCCGGAGCCTGTGCTCCGCAACGGGAGAGGCCACAACAGTGAGAGGCCCACGTACCGCAAAAAAAAAAAAAAAAAAAAAAAAATCACCACAAACTTGGTAGCTTAAACAACAAAAATTTATTCTTTCACAGTTGTGAGGGCCAGAAGTCTAATATCAGTCCCCCTGGGCCAAAATCAGAAGTCAGCAGGGCAATAATTCCTCTAGAGGCTCTAAGGAAAAATCCATTCTTGCCTCTTCCAGCTTTTGGTAACTGGCCAGCGCTCCTTGGCTTGTGGTCACATCACTCCAATCTCTACCTTTGTGATCACATTGCCTTCTCTTCTGAGTGTGTCCAAATCTCCCTCTACCTCTCTCTTATAAGGACATTTGTGATTACATGTAGGGCCCATCAGATAATCCAAGATAATCTCCCCATCACAAAATCCTAAACTTCACTGCATCTGCAAAGTTTATTGCCATATAAGATAACTACTGACAGCTATAAACAGTTTTATGCTAACAAATTAAACAATTTAGATTAAATGGAAAAATTCTTACGCATATTACCAAAACTGAATCAAGAAGAAAGACCTATAACAACTAAAGAAATTTAGTCAGTAATTAAAGCTCTTCCTACCAAGCAAAACAAAACAAAAACAAAAAAAACTTAGGTCCAGATTGTTTCACTGGTGAATTCTATTGAATACTTAAGAAATAATAACAATCCTTCACAAACTCAGGGAAAAAAAAATAAAAAGATGAGGAAAGAACATTTCCCAAGTTATTCTATGATGTCAGTTTTACATTAATACCAAAGCCAGACAGACATCACAAGATGAGAAAACAACAAATCATTACCCCTTATGAATACAGAGGCAAAAATCCACCACAAAATATTAGTAAACTAAAACCCAACAACATATTAAAAAGGTCCATATACTATGACAAAGTGGGATTTTTCCATCTGAAAATCAATGTAATAAAATTAATGTAATAAGCCACATTAATAAATGTGTCCAGAAAAAGACAAAAATCACATGATCATTTCACTAGATGCAGAAAATGTATTTGACAAAATCCAAAATGTATTTTTAATAACAAACTCTGAACAGACTAGGAATAGATGGGAAATTCTTCAACATCATACTCAATGGTGAAAGGCTGAATATTTTCCCTTTAAGATCAGTAAGGCAAGAGTGTTCACTCTCACTACTTTTAATCAACATTGTACTAAAGGTTCTATCCAGTGCAGTCAGATAAGAAAAAGAAATAAAAAGTATCCAGATTTGAAAGAAAGAAGTAAAACTGTCTTCATTTGCAGGTGACAAATTCTGTATATAGAAATTCCTAAGAAATCCACTATAAAAAAAGAAGAAGAAGAAAGAAACTACTAGAACTAATAAACGAGTTCAGCAAGGTCTCAGGATACAAGGACAAAATATAAAAATCAATTGCATTTCCATATAATAGCAATGAACAACCTGGGAATGAAATTAAGAAAACAATTACATTAGAAGTAGCAGCAAAATAATAAAATACTTAGAAGTAAATTTAAAAGAAGAAATGTGATTAGTACACTGAAAACTACAAAACATTCCTGAGTGAAATTAAAGATCTAAATGAATGGAAATACAGAAATACAGCTACACATGGAACAACTCCTACAGAACACCTACTGAATGCTGGCAGAAGACCTCAGACCTCCCAAAAGGCAAGGAACTCCCCACGTACCTGGGTAGGGCAAAGCGCAGAGATTCCCGCACAGAGGATCGGTGCCGACCGGCACTCACAAGCCCGAGAGGCTTGTCTGCTCGCCCGCCAGGGTGGGCGGTGCTGGAAGCTGAGGCTGGGGCTTTGGTCAGAGCGCAGGGAGAGCACAGGGGCTGGCGGCGAGAAATCAGCCTGAAGGGGGCTAATGCGCCACAGCTAGCCGGGAGGGAGTCCGGGAAAACTCTGGAGGCAAGAGACTTTTTCTTCCCTCTTGGTTTCCTGGTACGCGAGGAGAGGGGATTAAGAGCGCTGCTTAAAGGAGCTCAACAGACGGGCGCGAGCCGCGGCTGAAAGCGCGGAGCCCAGAGATGGGCATGGGACGCTAGGGCTGCTGCTGCCGCCGCCAAGAGGCCTGTGTGCGAGCGCAGGTCACTGTCCGCACCGCCCTTCTGGGAGCCTGTGCAGCCCGTCACTGCCGGGGTCCCGGGATCCAGGGACGGCTTCCCTGGGAGAACGCACGGCGCGCCTCAGGCTGGTGCAACGTCACGCCGGCCTCTGCCGCTGCAGGCTCGCCCCGCACTCCGTGCCCCTCCCTCCCCCCCGGCCTGAGTGAGCCAGAGTCCCCAAAGTGGCTGCTCCTTTAACCCTGTCCTGTCTGAGCGAAGAACAGACGCCCGCCGACGACCTACACGCAGAGGCGGGGCCAAATCCAAAGCTGAGACCCGGGAGCTGTGAGAAAAAAGAAGAGAAAGGGAAATCTCTCCCAGCAGCCTCAGAAGCAGCGGATTAAAGCTCCACAATCAACTTGATGTACCCTGCATCTGTGGAATACATGAATAGACAACAAATCATCCCAAATTGAGGAGCCAGGAGTCAGTGCTGTGCCTCTGAGGTGGGAGAGCCAACTTCAGGACACTGGTCCACAAGAGACCTCCCAGCTCCACATAATATCAAACAGCGAAAATCTTCCAGAGATCTCCATCTCAACACCAGCACCCAGCTTCACTCAACGACCAGCAAGCTACAGTGCTGGACACCCTATGCAAAACAATTAGCAAGACAAGAACACAACGCCACCCATTAGCAGGCAGGCTGCCTAAAATCATAAAAAGTCCGCAGACACCCCAAAACACACCACCAGACGTGGACCTGCCCACCAGAAAGACAAGATCCAGCTCCATCCACCAGAACATAGGCACTAGTCCCCTCCACCAGGAAGCCTACACAACCCACTAAACCAACCTTAGCCACTGGGGACAGACACCAGAAACAACAGGAACTACGAACCTGCAGCCTGCAAAAAGGAGACCCCAAACACAGAAACATAAGCAAAATGAGAAGACAGAAAAACACACAGCAGGAGAAGGAGCAAGATAAAAACCCACCAGACCTAACAAATGAAGAGGTAATAGGCAGTCTACCTGAAAAAGAATTCAGAATAATGATAGTAAAGATGATCCAAGATTCTATTTCCAAGATCCATAATCTTGAAAATGGAATAGACAAAATGCAAGAAACAGTTAACAAGGACCTAGAAGAACTAAAGATGAATCAAGCATCGATTAAAAACACAATAAATGAAATGAAAAATACTCTAGATGGGATCAATAGCAGAATAACTGAGGCAGAAGAACGGATAAGTGAGGTGGAAGATAAAATAGTGGAAATAACTGATGCAGAGCAAAATAAACAAAAAAGAATGAAAAGAACAGAGGACAGTCTCAGAGACCTCTGGGACAACATTAAACGCACCAACGTTCGAATTATAGGGGTTCCAGAAGAAGAAGACAAAAAGAAAGGGACTGAGAAAATATTTGAAGAGATTATAGTTGAAAACTTCCCTAATATGGGAAAGGAAATAGTTAATCAAGTCCAGGAGGCACAGAGAGTCCCATACAGAATAAATCCAAGGAGAAATATGCCAAGACACATATTAATCAAACTATCAAAAATTAAGCACAAAGAAAAAATATTAAAAGCAGCAAGGGAAAAACAACAAATAACACTCAAGGGAATCCCCATCAGGATAACAGCTGATCTCTCAGCAGAAACTCTACAAGCCAGAAGGGAGTGGCAGGACATAATTAAAGTGATGAAGGAGAAAAACCTGCAACCAAGATTACTCTACCCAGCAAGGATCTCATTCAGATCTGATGGAGAAATTAAAACGTTTACAGACAAGCAAAAGCTGGGAGAGTTCAGCACCACCAAACCAGCTTTACAACAAATGCTAAAGGAACTTCTCTAGGCAAGAAACACAACAGAAGGAAAAGACCTACAATAACGAACCCAAAACAATTAAGGAAATGGGAATAGGAACATACATATCAATATTTACCTTAAATGTAAATGGACTAAATGCTCCCACCAAAAGACACAGATTGGCTGAATGGATACAAAAACAAGACCCATATATATGCTGTCTACAAGAGACCCACTTCAGACCTAGAGACACATACAGACTGAAAGTAAGGGGATGGAAAAAGATATTCCATGCAAATGGAAACCAAAAGAAAGCTGGAGTAGCAATTCTCATATCAGACAAAATAGACTTTAAAATAAAGACTACTAGAAGAGACAAAGAAGGACACTACATAATGATCAAGGGATCGATCCAAGAAGAAGATATAACAATTGTAAATATTTATGCACCCAACATAGGAGCACCTCAATACATAAGGCAAATACTAACAGCCATAAAAGAAGAAATAGACAGTAACACAATCATAGTAGGGGACTTTAACACCCCACTTTCACCAATGGACAGATCATCCAAAATGAAAATAAATAAGGAAACACAAGCTTTAAATGATACATTAAACAAGATGGACTTAATTGATATTTATAGGACATTCCATCCAAAAACAACAGAATACACATTCTTCTCAAGTGCTCATGGAACATTCTCCAGGATAGATCATATCTTGGGTCACAAATCAAGCCTTGGTAAATTTAAGAAAATTGAAATTGTATCAAGTATCTTTTCTGACCACAATGCAATGAGACTAGATATCAATTACAGGAAAAGAGCGTAAAAAATACAAACACATGGAGGCTAAACAATACACTACTTAATAACGAAGTGATCACTGAAGAAATCAAAAAGGAAATTTAAAAATACCTAGAAACAAATGACAATGGAGACACAATAAGGCACAAACTATGGGATGCAGCAAAAGCAGTTCTAAGAGGGAAGTTTATAGCAATACAATCCTACCTTAAGAAACAGGAAACAGGGCTTCCCTGGTGGCGCAGTGGTTGAGAGTCCGCCTGCCGATGCAGGGGACACGGGTTCGTGCCCCGATCCCGGAGGATCCCACATGCCGCGGAGCGGCTGGGCCCGCGAGCCATGGCCGCGGAGCCTGTGTGTCCGGAGCCTGTGCTCCGCAGCGGGAGAGGCCACAGCAGTGAGAGGCCCACGTACAGCAAAAAAAAAAAAAAAAAGAAACAGGAAACATATCGAATAAACAACCTAACCTTGCACCTAAAGCAATTAGAGAAAGAAGAACAAAAACATCCCAAAGTTAGCAGAAGGAAAGAAATCATAAAAATCAGATCAGAAATAAATGAAAAAGAAATGAAGGAAACGATAGCAAAGATCAATAAAACTATGGTTCTTTGAGAAGATAAACAAAATTGATAAACCATTAGCCAGACTCATCAAGAAAAAAAGGGAGAAGACTCAAATCAATAGAATTAGAAATGAAAAAGGAGAGGTAACAACTGACACTGCAGAAATACAAAAGATCATGAGAGATTACTACAAGCAACTCTATGCCAATAAAATGGACAACCTGGAAGAAATGGACAAATTCTTAGAAATGCACAACCTGCCAAGACTGAATCAGGAAGAAATAGAAAATATGAACAGACCAATCACAAGCACTGAAATTGAAACTGTGATAAAAAATCTTCCAACAAACAAAAGCCCAGGACCAGATGGCTTCGCAGGCGAATTCTATCAAGCATTTAGAGAAGAGCTAACACCTATCCTTCTGAAACTCTTCCAAAATATAGCAGAGGGAGGAAGACTCCCAAACTCATTCTACGAGGCCACCATCACCTTGATACCAAAACCAGACAAGGATGTCACAAAGAAAGAAAACTACAGGCCAATATCACTGATGAACATAGATGCAAAAATCCTCAACAAAATACTAGCAAACAGAATCCAACAGCACATTAAAAGGATCATACACCATGATCAAGTGGGGTTTATTCCAGGAATGCAAGGATTCTTCAATATACGCAAATCACTCAACGTGATACACCATATTAACAAATTGAAGGAGAAAAACCATATGATCAGCTCAATAGATGCAGAGAAAGCTTTCGACAAAATTCAACACCCATTTATGATAAAAACCCTGCAGAAAGTAGGCATAGAGGGAACTTTCCTCAATGTAATAAAGGCCATATATGACAAACCCACAGCCAGCATCGTCCTCAATGGTGAAAAACTGAAACCATTTCCACTAAGATCAGGAACAAGACAAGGTTGCCCACTCTCACCACTCTTATTCAACATAGTTTTGGAAGTTTTAGCCACAGCAATCAGAGAAGAAAAGGAAATAAAAGGAATCCAAATCAGAAAAGAAGAAGTAAAGCTGTCACTGTTTGCAGATGAAATGATATTATACATAGAGAATCCTAAAGATGCTACCAGAAAACTACTAGAGCTAATCAATGAATTTGGTAAAGTAGCAGGATACAAAATTAATGCACAGAAATCTCTGGCATTCCTATATAGTAATGATGAAAAATCTGAAAGTGAAATCAAGGAAACACTCCCATTTACCATTGCAACAAAAAGAATAAAATATCTAGGAATAAACTAAGGAGACAAAAGACCTGTATGCAGAAAATTATAAGACACTGATGAAAGAAATTAAAGATGATACAAATAGATGGAGAGATGTACCATGTTCTTGGATTGGAAGAATCAACATTGTAAAAATGACTCTACTACCCAAAGTAATCTACAGATTCAATGCAATCCCTATCAAACTACCACTGGCATTTTTCACAGAACTAGAACAAAAAATTTCACAATTTGTATGGAAACACAAAAGACCCCAAATAGCCAAAGCAATCTTGAGAACAAAAAATGGAGCTGGAGGAATCAGGCTCCCTGACTTCAGACTATACTACAAAGCTACAGTAATCAAGACAGTGTGGTACTGGCACAAAAACAGAAAGATAGATCAATGGAACGGGATAGAAAGCCCAGAGATAAACCCACGCACATATGGTCACCTTATCTTTGATAAAGGAGGCAGGAATGTACAGTGGAGAAAGGACAGTCTCTTCAATAAGTGGTGCTGGGAAAACTGGATAGGGACATGTAAAAGTATGAGATTAGACCACTCCCTAACACCATACACAAAAATAAGCTCAAAATGGATTAAAGACCTAAATGTAAGGCCAGACACTATCAAACTCTTAGAGGAAAATATAGGCAGAACACTCTATGACATAAATCACAGCAAGATCCTTTTTGACCCACCTCCTCGAGAAATGGAAATAAAGACAAAAATAAACACATGGGACCTAATGAAACTTAAAAGCTTCTGCACAGCAAAGGAAACCATAAACAAGACCAAAAGACAACCCTCAGAATGGGAGAAAATATTTGCAAATGAAGCAACTGACAAAGGATTAATCTCCAAAATGTACAAGCAGCTCATGCAGCTCAATATCAAAAAAACAAACAACCCAATCCAAAAATGGGCAGAAGACCTAAATAGACATTTCTCAAAGAAGATATACAGGTTGCCAACAAACACATGAAAGAATGCTCAACATCATTAATCATTAGAGAAATGCAAATCAAAACTACAATGAGATATCATCTCACACCAGTCAGAATGGCCATCATCAAAAAATCTACAAACAATAAATGCTGGAGAGGGTGTGGAGAAAAGGGAACCCTCTTGCACTGTTGGTGGGAATGTAAATTGATACAGCCACTATGGAGAGCAGTATGGAGGTTCCTTAAAAAACTAAAAATAGAATTACCATATGATCCAGCAATCCCACTACTGGGCATATACCCAGGGAAAACCATAATTCAAAAAGAGCCATGTACCAAAATGCTCTTTGAAGCTCTATTTACAATAGCTAGTACATGGAAACAACCTAAGTGTCCATCAACAGATGAATGGATAAAGAAGATGTGGCACATATACACAATGGAATATTACTCAGCCATAAAAAGAAATGAAATTGAGCTATTTGTAATGAGGTGGATGCACCTAGAGTCTGTTATACAGAGTGAAGTAAGTCAGGAAGAGAAAGACAAATACTGTATGCTGACACATATATATGGAATTTAAGAAAAAAATGTCATGAAGAACATAGGGGTAAGACAGGAATAAAGACACAGACCTACTAGAGAATGGACTTGAGGATATGGGGAGGGGGAAGGGTAAGCTGTGACAAAGCGAAAGAGCGGCATGGACATATATACACTACCAAACATAAGGTAGATAGCTAGTGGGAAGCAGCCGCATAGCACAGGGAGATCAGCTCGGTGCTTTGTGACTGCCTGGAGGGGTGGGATAGGGAGGGTGGGAGGGAGACGCAAAAGGGAGGGGATATGGGAACATATGTATATGTATAACTGATTAAATTTGTTATAAAGCAAAAATAAATAAATAAAGTAGAAACAGGAAAATAAAAATAAATAAATAAATAAATAAATTTGTTTAAAAAAAGAAAACAATTACATTAGAAATAGCAGCAAAATAATAAAATACTTAGGAGTAAATTTAAAAGAAGAAATGTGACTAGTACACTGAAATCTACAAAACATTCCTGAGTGAAATTAAAGATCTAAATGAATGGAAAACATTCCATGTTCTTGGCTAGAAAGATTCAATACTGTTAAGAAATCAATTCCCAAACTGATCTACAGAGCCTACAAAATATACAAACCACTAGCTAACTTAATCAGTATATGGGGATAAAATGCAAATAAGAAATGACAAGACTTTTGAAAAATCATAAAAGACTATTTGCAGACCTGCAAATATATTTTAAAACCGAAATGAAATGTATTATTTCCTAAGGAAATACAATTTAACAAAATTGATCCTGTTAGTGGTAAACAGTTCAAACAGACCACTTTCCATAAAAGAAATAGAAGAAAGCTAGCAATGAGCTATCACCACAAAAAAGTGCCAGGCCCAGGTGGTTTCACAGGGAATCTTACCAAATTCAAAAACTAGGTATCCCATGGCACCACTAAAGAACATTTTCTTATTTTTTTATGAAGCATAGCACTGATACCTAAACACATAAAGAAAATTATAGATGAATATAACATAAATATTGATACAAAGATACTAAACAAAATAATAAAAACAGAATATCTAGCACCACAAAGAAAATAATATGCAATAACCAAGTGGGATTAATTCTAGGAATGTAAGTTGGTTCGATATTAGGAAATTTATTAATATAAAACACCACATCAACAGATGTAAGGAGAAAAATTATGAAATTATCTCCATACATGTTCAAATGGCCTCTGACAAAAGTCAACACCCTTTTCCTGTCAAAACACTCAAGAAAATAGGAATTAAGCCAGTCTTGAAGCTACTATTTCATTTGGTGGGGAAGCATTGGAGGCATTTACAAAGATCAGGAACAAGGCAAGGTTGCCTACTGTCTCCACTACTATTCAACATGTTACCGGTGGCATTAGTCAAAGCAGTTAGGTAGGAGAAATCAACTAAAGGCAAGAGAATTGGAAAAAAAGAAGTAAAACTATCTCTATTTGAAGATGATCTGATAGTATATCTAAAATCCTAGAGAATTAATAACAATACTAACTCAAATGTTTAAAAAAATTAAACAAACATGAACTTAACATACAGAAATCAACAGCCTTAATATACATAAATAATTAGAGGATATAAAGTAGAAAAAGCCCCACTTTAGGAACAATCTGAACAACAAGTGTGCAAAACCCTTAAGAGGAAAACTTTAAAACACTTCTGAAAGTCACAAAAGTAGACTTGAATAATGAAAAGACATCTCTTGTTCTTGGATAGGACAGGTCAACATCATAATGATGTCAGTTCTACCTAACATCAATTGAATGCAATCTTTATTTTTAAAAAAGCAAGCTTCTTTGTTGAGATAAACAAGTTAATAATAAAGTGTTTTTATTAAAAGTAAGAATAGGGCTTCCCTGGTGGCGCAGTGGTTGAGAGTCTGCCTGCCGATGCAGGGGACATGGGTTCGTGCCCCGGTCAGGGAAGATCGCCCATGCCGCGGAGTGACTGGGCCCATGAGCCATGGCCGCTGAGCCTGCGCGTCCGGAGCCTGTGCTCCGCAACGGGAGAGACCACAACAGTGAGAGGCCCGTGTACCGCAAAATAAATAAATAAATAAATAAAAAGTAGTATGGTCTTGGTACATGAACTGATAAATAGCAATGGAATAGAATAGGAAGTCCAGAAAAAACCAAATACATGTGGTAGCTTATGTATAAAACTTATGTATACAGGTGGCATCTCAAAACACTAGGGCAAAGATGGATTTTTAAAACAATAAATGGTGTTGAGACATCTATTTGGGAAAAGAAAAAAATTAAATCCAGACCTCATACCACACAGTCCAAATAAATCAGGGATCTAAATGTAAAAACGATATGCAAGTACTAGAAGGCAAAATAGGTAAATTCCTTCATGACCTGGGCACATGTAAATTGTTTTTAACTAAGACACAAAGTTCAGATGCAATAAAAGATTATAAACTTGACCTCATAAAATTAAGAATCTTTTGCATAGCAAAAAGTACCATAAAAGTCAAAAGACAACTGTTGAATTGTGAGAAAATATTTGTAACACATATCACAGATGCAGATCTAATATCCCCAATAAAGAACTTTTGAAAAACTGAGGGGGGAAAGAAAAATGATAGGAAAATGACTCAAATGGGCAATTCACCAAAAAAAAAAAAAAAGATTTTAAAAGGGACTTTAAACATACAAAAAGATACGTTATGGCCTCATTTCATGCTACTCTCCCTCTCATTCACTATGCTCTACGAACAGTCCAAGCTATAGAAATTTCACACTTGTTAATTGCTTCTTATGCTCTCCGCCTCCATCTCCCCACTCTTTAAATGGCTAGCTTCTTCTCATTTTCAGGTTTTCACTTAAAAGCCACCTCCTCAGAGGCCTTCTCTGATTGCCTATCCAAAGTCCTATCTGTCCCTCCACAATGATTCTCTATCATAGTCCCCTTTTATTTCCTTAGAACAACAGCCTAATCTGTAACTGTCTCTCCAATTCAAATGTTAGCTTCCAAGGGAAGGTGCTTTGCCTGTTCTGCTCATCGTTGTATCCTCAGTGTCTAGCACAAAGCTTGACACATATTTCAAAGTAAATAATGAGAGGCTGGGAAATAGCATAACAGATTTCAGGATTTGGGAGGTGAACTCTCAGAGTGAAGGCAAGGTCCAAGATGTAGAATTTCAGTAAGCTGTTGAAAGGAATTAAGGCCATTCAAAGAACTGATGTCAAGGTGACAGATAGATTACCCACATTTTCACTAGTCATCAACTACAATATCCCTCGATCTGAGCACTATCTCTAGTTAATCCTTCCAGTTCTCTCAGTAATTTACATTTGATAACCTTTTAAAAATCTCATTGAGACCTCCTTTCTCTTTCACCCAGTTCATAAACTCTTCTAGCTCCACTTGCCTTCTTCTGCAGCCAACACCCTCAGTGTATAATCCCCACATCAATGCCTAGCTTTTTCCTCTATCTGCAGTAATTCTCAAGCATGAATCTAAGCATCACTTGGGATAGTTTAAAATCTGAGCATATTCCCGGGCCCCCACTCTTCTGGATTCAGTAGGTCTAAGGTGGAGGTCCAAGAATCTAGGTTATAACAAGCAGCCCCAGAATGTTTGGATACCGGTGATCCAAAGATAAAATAAACACCGTTCTGGATGAAGAGATGCCCTTCTTCCTATCCCCAGAGAACACCTCCACCTGTACTCTAGAGCCCATACTTTTCCATCCCCTCAGAGATCTTATTTTATTGGCCTCACTCCCCACTACGTCTGTAATCTCACCTTAAATCCTGATAGCCAAAACTATTTTTTCAGCAGAACACATCTGATCCATGTCATCCCCGTGCTTAAAACCAACCAACGTTTCCTATCACCTGTAGCAGTGGTTCTCAACTTTGAATATCCTTGAAATCAAATGTGTTCTAAGCACTATCTACAAATTACTGTTTTCCAAATATACTGAGAGATGTGAGACATCTCTGAGAGATGTATTTGTTTCCAAGTTTTAAAAAACTTGTATAGAAATTACTAAACATTTTGGTACAGAAAATACTAGACATATTTATATAGCTGTTCTTATTACCCTATGATAATCCACTTTCAAGAAATCATGTGCCATACATACACACACACACACACACACACACACACGCCAAGAAGTCATAGAAAAGACGACCTTTTGCCAAATATATAAAGTTCCATCTGTGGTGTACTGATGCATAGACAGCATTTACTAAATTGAAGAGGGTCATCCATTCCATGTTCAACGATCTACATCATGTATCTTATAGTAGTTGTTATAATAATTTAAATAGCATATAGTTATCATATTACTCTAAGTTTACTGTATAATAAACATCTATGCCACGTAAACTCATTCCTCTGGATCTGTATCTGAAAAGAATTCATTTATGAGATCATTATAACTAAATCCAAGTGCACATTTCATTTCCTAAATTCTTTTTGCTGTTCTACCAAAATGTTAAAATATTCTATGGTCAAATAATTTGGGAAACCAAACTTGGGTAAACAATGTACCTTGCATATATGTGCACTACTCTTTTTTGAATGTATGTAGATACTGTTTTATCTATTAGCAAATTCCATTAACAACACTGCCACATGGTAGCTTTTTTATCATTATAGATTTTCCCAGTCAGTAGATAGTAAAGAGCCAGCTGCTTTTATTGTGGAGAGATTTCTTTTTTTTAACAACAAAAAGGTACCCTCATACTCAAAAAAATTGGAAACCACCATTCTACTGAATAAAAGTCCAAATTCCTTAAGAGGACATACAACAAACACCTCCTATGGCCTAGATTTCCAAACATACCTCTCTTAACACAAACTTTGCAATTTTTTCTTATATTATCCTAAAGCTAAACCTTAATATGCTCTCAATTTATCATAACAGTGAGTCAGGATTCTAAGTTTTTAGAATTAAGATGGTACTTTAGACATCAAGTAATTCAACTCCTTAAATTTACGGAAATGGACATCACCTTCTTGTGTACCATTTGTTTCCTGATAAATACTGTACTATTTTTTTTAATAACTTAAGACCAGTAGAGAATGTAAAATTTCCTAATAATACTCTAACAAACTTTGAAAAAGTGAGTTTCAACTTGATTCCCCTTTTCCATTTCCTCTATGCTCTGGCAGTACCACTAAATGGTAATTAAACTCAAGAGTTTCACACACTTTAAAAACAAATTTACCTAATTAAGAACAGGACGCCAATAATTCACTTTGCAGACATGATACAGTTTTGCTCCTACAGGTTTATCTGTAAGAACCTCAGGTATTGAAAACAGAGGTAACTAAGGTTTCTGGAGTTTAGCCCTTTAACCATACAAATGAATTCCCAATGATGATAATGATGATGATGACAGCAGCTAACATTTATTAACTCTTTACTTTGGACTGTATTAAGTCCTTTATATCATTACCTCCTTTAGTTTTTCAGACAACCCTCTAAGGTAGGCAGTAATTACTGTCTTCACTTAACAATTAATAAAATGGGGCTCTGACAAATTAAATAACTGTCAGGGTCCCACAAGTAAACTTTTCCTCAGGTGTTACCGCTCTCTAAAACGAGCGCATGTTTCCCTCCCTCCCATCAGCATGCATTGACCCCTTGGTCCTTCCCAACCCTCTAGGTGGTCAGGTAGGGGACAAACTCCTCCACCAGGCCCCCCACTTACATTCAGCAGCCGGTGCCCAGGACCCTCCTTGGCCTCGTCTTTAGGACGATTCAAGGTCTTGCCCTGCTCCTGGATGTTATGGGCTGCAGAAGAGAACTCCGACCCTCTAGCATGTGTGTTTTCCACGTTGGTACGGGGAATCCTCTGAAGTATCAGGTCTGTGTACAGGGAATGGACCTGCCCGTTGCAGTTATCTGCTGTGTTGGAAACCTGCTGTGTTGGAAACCTTGCCCATGTCTCGGGCGGCTCCATCCCTCCATCCGCAGCTGGGCAGGTCGGCGCACTAACCGACCAACGACCTGCTACTGCGCAGGCGCAGCCCTCTCTCCGCCTTTCCCGCGCTCTTCCTGTGCACGTAGCAACCCACCGGCCCCCCCACGTGACCCACACGTTTGCGCCGGGCTTCTGCCCCAGGCTGGCTTTGGGGGCGTGCTAGTTAAGCGAGCCTGCAGGGCCAGCGGCAAGTCCTTGCCCAGGCGGTTTAAGTCTCCCTTTGAAGGAAGTCAGAGCAAGCTTGTGGACAGCAAGGCTCCTCAGCTCGGGGATTGAACTTGGTTCGTTTCTTGCCTGCCCCTTAACCCATCATAAGCCCTCTTCTCCCTACACCTCCTTACACTATCCCCTGAGCTCCAGATGTTATATTTCCAGCAGTCTACGTGGACATCTTTACTCGACTGTCCCATAGACTCATAACACAACACGTTAATATTCATCTTCTCTCTCAGACCTCTAATATGTTCCTAACGTATTTAATGTAGCAATGTCATATCCACAAAAGCTTAAAACTTCAGACACAGTTTTGAATTCTAACCCTAAACATTTGAACCCTACTCTTTCTCTTTATGGCACCCCGTCTAGGACATCTCACACACAGATGACTGGAATGGTTTACTCATGGGTCTCCTGGCCTGCTGTCGTCCACTCTTTGCACTGTCCCCGTGTTAATACAGTTTACGTTTTAAAGCATACAAAATCACAAACTTTCAGAGTTTCTTTATTGGCCACAAAATTTTAATTCCGTAATGTGTAAAACCAGGGACTCCAAAATGCCCTTTACCACCTCAGGATCATTACTTATGGCTATTCTATATGGAATCTATTTTTCTTTTATTCAAAGGCCACCTCAGAGTTCAGCCTTACATTTTATAACCCCATACACATACCCCCAAAGCAGAATTAATTGCTGTCTCCAAGCTGCTACTTGGCGTATCCCTATTAGTGGGCTCACTCTATTAGAATTAGTTGTTAATTTCAAAAGATAGAGTTCTTTGGGGGCAGGAATCTGATCCTCACCTTTCACTCTTCAGGGTTCATGGCACAATACCCCAACGCCCTTGTTACATGTTTGCTGTCATTTTGAGTCTGTGCTGTGTCGTGTTTAATCACTGTTCAAAGAGACTTGCTGTCCACCAGCACACTCTGACTTCCTTAGGGTTCATGTGATGCAACAACAAAAATCTAACCTAACTCTAATCAAACCTCTAGCCCTAACCTCCAGTCTACAGGAAATTCAGGAGGTAGAGAAACAAACTGAATGATACTTTTACGCGTAAAAAAAATCAAACAAATAAAAATGTAGGTGGGACTATTTTTAAAAACTGGTTTGGATTCTTCATACACATACACACACAAAAAAAAAAAATCACGGGGGAATGTAGAATGGTATGGCCTCTCTGAAAAGAGTTTGGTAATTTCTTAAAAAAACTAAACATGGAACTACCATACAACAATTGCACTCCAGGGTGTTTATCCCAGAGACATGAAAACTCACATTCACTCAAAAAGCTATACACAAATGTTCATAGCAGCTTTGTTCATAATAGTCAAAAAGTGGAATCAGCTCAGATGTCCTTCGACAGGTAAGTGGTTAAACTTCAATACATACCTTGGATCACGGCTTTGCAATAAAAAGGAATGAACTATGGCCATACAACGTGGGTTAATCTCCAGGGAATGCGCTGAGCAGAAACAAGCTAATCCCAAAAGATTACATACTGTACGATTCAACTTATAACATTACTGAAATTACAAAATTTTAGAAATAGAAGACATTAGTGATTGCCAGGGCTTAGAGTTAGGGGTGCAGGGAGGGGATGTGGGAAGGAGGTTGTGTTTATAAAAGGGCAGCATGAGAGATTCTTATGGTTTTTGGACTTGTTCAGTACCTGGGCTGTGGTGCTACATAAATGAACCCTACACAATTGATAAAACTGTATAGAACTTAATATATACAGACACACACAAGTGTGTACAAGTAAAACTAGGGATATGTTAAACTAGGGATATCTGAACAAGATTGGTAGATCATGTCAGTGTCAATACGCTGGTTGTGATATTATACTATGAATTTTGTAAAATGGTATTTGGAGGCACTGGCCAAGTGTACAAAGGATTACTGTATTATTTAAGTTTGCATGAATCTACACTTATCTCAGTAAATTTTTCAATTAAAAAATATCACGGGGGAGAAAAGATGAGACCATTTTAAATTTAGATAACAAACTGAAATGTGTAAACCTTGACTAGATCTTAAGAGACAACTGGGAAAATTTGAGAATGGACTGAAATTATTGTTTTTCCAAATGTTTTAATGATATTGTGCTATGCAGAAAAATGTTCTTTTTGGAGGATGCATGCTTAAATATTTGGGTGAAGAGACATGATGTTAGCAACTTACTTTCAAAAGATTTAGCAAGCAAAAAGGACGTATAAAGAAAGAAAGCAAATGAGGCAAAAAGTTAACAATAATCTAAGTTGATATAGATTACAGTTGCTATTACATTAGTCTTTCAACAATTTTACATTTGATAGTTTCCAAATAAAAATCCCTCAGAGCTCACTCACGTGTATAGCCTTTTCTTTGTCTCCACTTCCACCAGTAGAAAGCCTATCCATCCTATAAAGGACCTGCACATACCCCTTACCTGAAATACTTCCCTAGATTCTTCAACTCCTATGCCTATCTCTGTCTTTTGACTAGATTATGAGTCACTAAAAGGCAGGTACCATGTTTTATTCATTTTCTTTCTTTTTTTGTCCTCTCACAAACCTAGCAATTTGATCAAGATCAAATCAAGTCATCTATTGCAATCCAAGCTTCATTTCATAATAAATTACAAATGGTACATGTAGGCCAGAGATCCCAAATGCTGGCTAGTCTACTGGCTATATCACAACCACTTGGCATATCTTTTTCTAAAAGACAGTGTTCCAGGTACCATCTCAGACCCAGTGAATCTGAATCTCTGGGAATGGAGCATAGAAGCCTATATATATTTTGTTCTGCCTGCGGGGAGTCGGGAGAGGCAGGTATTAATTACTGAATATTTTGCACCCAAAAAACAATGGCAAAAACCCCACTGGGGATCTTGCTTTTTGACACCTCAGAAACTCTACTAAGTATACCGCTCTACCCAACATGTGATGTATAGAGAAAGGTGAGAAAAATTATGATTTTGAGCCAATCATGGAGACATACGTTAGCAATGAACTTCCTCCAAGTTCCTCAATCATCATGGCCAAAAGTTTTTTGATAGATACCACTGTGTTTTCCTTGATGAAAAATTTGTACAGCTCCACCAGATTCCACGGATTGGGACATGGACATCTTTGGGGGACAATATTCAGTTCACCAAAATCCCCCACATTGGTTCTTTCATGTTTCTCCTTGACGACATTGTTCAGGTGTGGTAAGCTTCAGCTCTAATGAGTGTGGCTTCCCGGAAGTTTGCTGGCAGGGAGGATCACGAACTCCTGCGCTGCCAGCGTGATGCCAGCATGAAAACCATTGCTGATCACAGTGAAAGCTGGAACAGGCAGGATGACTTCAGAATTGCCAGTGGATTCACAATTCTGTGACAGAAGGGGAATTCCCTTTTCAGCAGCTCTGGCCTTACAAACAGCAAGATATTCCTAGTATGGTGTGCGTACCAAATTTAGACCTGTGCTCAGAGCCATCCGACTCCATCATCTATTTGTCACTCCTCTTCTGCTCCACAGCATTCAGTGGCTTGCTAATCAGGGCAGGCCCAGTTTTACTGAGGTGCTCAAGAGCCTCTGAGACACCTTTGCCCACAGTGAGCCTTAATGTCTTGAGCTCTAGGTCTCATACCAGTTGAGGCATCACTGGATACAGCTCTGAAGAGACCTCTTTGAGTGCAGGACCTACCTGAAGAGTGGGATTTCCGTGACAGCCAAAGATCTCTCTGACAAAGAGCCTGAGATTAGGTATGGTGAATTTCTACTCATACTTCTTCTCATGTAAAAAAGAAGCAGGGGAAAGGGTCTGCGGAGGTCAAGTGAGTGTTAATAGGCTCGCAGGCCTCTCCTTTATTCTCCTGAGCTCTTGGCCCACTTGGCTTCTCTTCTGCAAAATATGTTTTTTTAAAGCTCCCTAAATGATTCTGATGTGCAACCAGATACGGGAACTACTGGTACAGGTCTTCAAGAAAAATAAACTTTTACGATTATAAAACTTTTCAAATAAAGGTTACATTTCCTTTTTATTAGCCATGAAATAAAGCATCTTTCAAGCTAAATTACATTACATTAGACTTATTACATGATACACAACCACTGAACCAGTTTCAAAAAAAACAAATTTCATATTTCAATTTATTCAGTAAGGAGACATGAAAAATAAATAATGAAGGTCCTTTTTCCCCCCTTCTTCTCTATTCCCTAAATTTATGTTTAAACCTTATATATATTCTGTAACACTAAAGTTATGGCTTTTTTAAAAGCACTGTATACAGTACTTTTAAAGATAATGATTATAAATGCAACTAATTTGAGAAAACAGGAAATAAACACTTTCACCTGCTGGTTTCTACCTCAGCATCTCCTTTGTCACAAAGACAATAATGCTATAGAAATGAATGTTTGGGTATAAATCACAGATACAATTTTAGCATTTTCCGTAATCCTGAGAAATTCTTCAGTATTATATAATCGAAAAATCAATTCCAAATACATCTGTAAATATCTTATAAAAATACATTTAAAAACAAGAATGGGAAAAATTCTAAATACTTGGTAATTACTCTGAAGGTGAGTTGGCACTATGAAGAGGCTTTGATTCCTTTATCTTTATCAGGATATTCTTCCACATCAGAGGAGAACATCAACTCTGGGAGAGAAAATGAACAAATCACACTCAAAATGATTTCCCAGTATCTCAAAAAGAGTTTTATAGCTTAGTTATAAACAGTCTTTAAATATTGACATATTATATGATAATAGAAAGCCCTCAAGTACGAGTAAGAATTCTTGATAGTGAAATCTGATTTAAAAGGTGAACTAATGACAAATGTACATGTTTTGCATTTTGAGATATACAAGTTTTGAATGTATTATAAACCCTTGAAAAATGAAACATATAATATAATAGAGACAATATAATAACTCTTACCAGGAAATTTAAGTCACTTAGAGAATCCAGGATCATTAGACATCTAAGAGGTCTAATTCTATAGTGATCATGATAACCTAAAATGTAGGACACAGATGCAGTGGAGGACCTCGAACTAAGATGAGGTGTGTGCCAGGATATCTTAAATATGTTACCCTATTTAATCACCATAACAACCCTTTAAGCGAGTATTATCATCCTCATTTTATATTTCCTTTTTTTATCCACATGGAAATGTTACTTGACTCACATGACCCTAAAAGCAGGATTCTGGAAATATTTAATAAGTAACACACACTTTGTGATTTAGACTGAATACCATACAAGCCAGCTGCATGCAGCTTTAATCCCAACCACAGTGCAGAATGTTATTAGCTGACATTTCTACATTTAAACTATTACTTAGCATAGACACATAATTTATTAAAATATCAGGAAATACAAAAAAAGAAAACATTAGGAATTAATAAAATAAAGTCACCTGATGTAAGCATTAGATGAAAAAATCTTTGAATGACTAAAAACTATACTGAGTGAAAGAAAAACAGCAAAATACTTAAAGCCTAAGAAGACTTTTTAAAATACTTTAAATATATCGAAAGGAATAATTAGTGAACAACACGAGCAAAGGTACATTTATGGATGAAAATACACAAGAAGATTACACTTTTTTATCTTGGTTTTTACAAATGGAAAGGTTGAAAAGATTCTCAGTTCCAAGACTTCTGAGACATAGGCTATAATCAGTTGGTCAAACTGCAGTTAAATGCTCAGGATGTTTAACAAATCAAGAATAAAATAACAACCAAAGTCCAGAAAATATCAAAGAGATTCAGGGTGAAACTGTGGAACATCTGCCAGGAAATACAACTTACAATACAAATACTAAGCAGTTCCCAAAGCTGCTGAAAAGACTAGCAGTTTGCTAATGTGACTCTTCTTCAGGTGTTCCAAGAGGGGTCTGAGGACTAGAGATTAGCAAATCTCACTTCACCCCGGGCACACTAAAGGTAGGATTACTAAACACTTCATTAGACAATGAGGGGTTAAGATTTTGTGGCAGGTAGAGGAGGAGGTAAGAATAAATTCACTTGAATAACAGAGGCTAATAGATGAAGCACGATTTATTTCACATTAAGAGATACTTTGATCAGAAAAAGACTAAGAGAAATGAAGAGTAAAAACTTCCTATAAAATACCTGAAGCGTTCCAAGAGAAGAAATGCCTCCAAAATATGAGAAAGGACCACAGAAACCCCTCATTAAGTATTCGATACTTCAAGACTACAGCTCTCCTATACACTCCTCCCTGCTTCTCGTGGCATTCTGTTTCACCACTTTATTATTACTCTTCTTATGTTATTTTACTTTAAATATATCTTTGTTATTGAAATGTTGTAAGCTGTATCCATTAAAAGAAGATTTATAAAGTTATTATAGAAGATTTTATGATATACTACTTTTTCTTTAATACATACCTTCACTAAGATCCATGCCTGGCCTATAAGACAAAAAAAGCCAAGATAATCCAACCAGAAGGGCCACCACCAGATTCACCACAATCCATGGCTGGAGAACCTGTTCCTCGACTCCTTCTGGCCTAAAGGTACAGAAATACTCATTAGAAATGTCTTCATTTTGGTCCATATATCCAGATATATCTATTTTATAAACTTTAAAAAAAATGAGCAGTCCTCACCCAGAGAAATAACAAGCATAAACTATAACTTCCCTATAACACCATATATATCATGAGAACAAAGGTTCAAATGTTATTGAATTCTAAACAGATTTGCTTTGTACACAGATGTAATGGACATTTACTGTTGCCAAAGAATTTTTCTAAGTTTCCCTTCCAACTACTGTTAGTGCTACTCTTCAATCATTCCTTTCTCTCTTAACCTCAAGCCCCTAGCCACTCTCTTCAAACAAGACTGCCCCTCTAAGTCTTGTGAGGTGGGATCTCAGCCATCCTGTCACTCTCGTGGTTGGCCACTGATCGGCGGAAGCAGACTCTCCCTCATCCGCTCTCTTTGTGGCCTGCTTGGTTTCCTGACTCTATCCCAGGTACCCACTCCCGTCACTACTCTGCGGTATCAGGCTCCCTGATTGGGGGTGAGGATGTGGGGCTCCCCCAGTTCACCATGTAATGATTTATTTTAAAACCATAACTTCAGAGATTTAAAACAGATTTTTTTTACAAAACATTTCATTAGAAATGCAGGAGTATACAACAATAGTTACCCATTAAGCAATGGAATTGGGGGTTTTTTGCCATAATTTTGGAAACAAAAACAGGGCCCTCAATATTACTTATAGATGAAAACAAGTAAAAGAGTGAAAGGATAAGAACAGCACCATTACTCCCATCGTTGCTGTTATTACGATCAACAATTACTAATGCTACTGTGAATTCTTACCAGAGGCTACCATTAACAGAAGAAGGTGTATAAAGGTGGATTCTATCACTTGTCGTTTGTTGACTCAGAGATAATATAAGTGCAGTAAAGTACACTGAGAAAAAGACAAATGAATTACTAATAATGTATTTTTAACAATTATTTTAAATTAATTAATAAAATTAATTAAAAATTAATTATTTTTAATTATTTTTAACTTATAGATTACTTTAAGGTCAAAAATAATCAGTACTTTGGGGAATGATACTACAAAAAAATTTCACTTAGTCAATTTCAATAGGCTGGATAGTCTTACATTATTTTTCAAGAATATAGGTAGAGAAGGGTCTTTGTTTGTTTGTTTGTTTTGCGGTACGCAGGCCTCTCACTGTTGTGGCCTCTCCCTTTGCAGAGCACAGGCTCCGGACGCGCAGGCTCAGCGGCCATGGCTCACGGGCCTAGCCACTGCGCGGCATGTGGGATCTTCCCAGACCGGGGCACGAACCCATGTCCCCTGCATCGGCAGGCGGACTCTCAACCACTGCGCCACCGGGGAAGCCCAAGAAGGGTCTTTTGATGCTCACTATTTCATCATTAGGCTGACAAGAACCTAGAAGATCTTTTAAGAAATTAAATGACTTACTCATGGTCCTAAAATTCATTTTATTAATATTCTCATAATTAGAACAAAATTTATTCCAAATTACCAAAAAGATATAAAATAGTATTTGTTACTAAAATGCCCTATCAGCTCAATCTGTTTAATGTCAAGTAGAAAACACAAAAGTTAAATATTAAGCAATATAGAATAACAAACTTTTAAAAGTTATTTAGATAACCTCTATTAAAAAATAATTCTATCAAAATTATGCCTATCATGGTTTTTTAATTACAAATTCCACTGAATAAATATCTATATGTAATGTTTATAAGTAGCAATAATATAAAGTCCTTTTTAAAATAAAATTATACTCTTTCTGGTTCAAAGTTACACAGTTATCAAATTAAACTATTTACTCACAGAAAGATGCTAAAGCTGTTGGATCCAGGGCAAGAAAATTTCGGATTGCTACTGATGTTTTAGCAAAGTCAATCCTAGAAAATACAAAAGCCTCTTGTCACAGTGCAGTTGTAAACTTCTTACAAAACTGTACTCTCTGGACAATAGTTTCTTCCTTCTCTATTTTAATGCTACCACATGTGTTGTCTACTACTAAGCTTTAAGTAGCTACAGTTTATATTTAGCACACATGAAAGAATATCTTATTTACAAAGGCAACATAAAACATTTAACTAGAAGACTATTTTAGTCATCATTCCTTTAGAGTTAAGAAGAAACAAATTAAACTTGATTGGCAAATTTCATTAGATTCTATTATACCTCTTTCTATTACCCATATTATTGGGTTATAAGTTGTTTTCCTTAATGGGTTGAATTGTGTTCCCAAAAAGATATACTGAACTTCTAAACCCTGGTACCTGTGAACGTGACCCTATTTGGAAATAGAGTCTTTGCAGATGCGATCAACTTAAGATGAGGCCATTACAATGGGCCCTAATCCAATATGACTAGTGTCCTTATAAGAAGAGAAGACACACACAGAAGAGACTAGACTGTCATGTGACAACAGAAGGAGAGGTTGGAGTGATGCATCTACAAGCCAAGGAACACCAAGGACTGCCAGAAACCTCTGGAAGCTAGGAAAGAGGCAGGAACAGACTCTCCTTGGAGCCCTCCAAAACGGAACCAACCTTGCCCACACCTTGATTTTAGACTTCTGGATTCCAGAACTGTGAGAAAATAAATTCCTGTTTCAAGCCACCCAGTTCGTAGTACTTTGTTACAGCAGCCCTAGGAAACTAACAAAATACCCAGAGTCTTGTCTATACCTGATTCAGGTCATCTGGAAGATGTTTGGGACTTTCTGAGCTGATTATATTTGTATGAAATTTTGGACTTAGAGTTGATGCTGGAATGGGTTAAGACTTTGGGGGATATTTTTGCTCACAGTAGTTCCATCCCCCACCCCCCCAAAAAAAACAGAAACAGAATGGCTTTTTTAAAAAGTCAAAATAATATTAAAATGCTATAATTCTATTTTGAAAATGTCATAGTCAGTCAGGGACACATTTTGCTCAACACTTCCTCCTGAAGAAAAGTTAGAGGGATCTGCAGTCACAAGAGTCTTACCTGTCAAAAGCTGAAACTGTACTTAGAGCCAAAAGCAAGTAGAGAAGACTCTGGAATGGATATGCTAACGTCTTGTATTGTTGCAGAAGGTTTGAGAGGTTAGAAAGCTCATCTCCTGCTAAAACATATATCACAACAATATTCCACACAGCACAGCCAGCCAAGAAGCCATGAGAAAAGAGACCAATCATCCTGAATGGAAAAGGGTTTCATTATTATACATGAATGACAAAAGTAAAAAGCTAAAACATTCTTCAAGTCTCTTCACATGTAAGAATAAAATTCAACATTTCACAAAAGGTAAAAACAAGTTTTTCTTTTTACTACACTGATAGGCAGATCATTTAACTCTAACTGAATGTTTAAAAACTATACCCACCACCATTTTAAGTTGTCAATTTTGTTAATAGTATTGAACAATCAACACTTTTTAAAAAAAATTATGGAACATTTGTTTTAAGAGAAGTCCAACAGAATCAGCCACCTGAAAGCCCGGTTCACTGACAGTGCAACATCTCTGGTGGTCCAGGAAGGCTTCACGTCCATCGACACGTCTATCTTTTCTGTGGTCTTTATCAGCTCTGAGCGATCAGCAGCCTGGAATCGCCCTAAGAACACAATACACAACTATAAACAACTAACAAGAGGGAACCCTGGGGGTCTTTCTTATTATTCTACACTTAAGAACCCCCACACTGAGACTGAAATTTTGCTGTTTTCCTATCTAAAAATTCTCCCTGATTTGGTCCCTATTCAGAAGGCTCTTTTCTTTCAGTTTATAAAACATACTATTTTTTTATCTTTAAGAAAAGTAAACAATGTCCATGCACTTTCTTCTCGACACAAAAAGATGTTACAGTAACAGTCTTAGAAATCAATTATATTTAATGAAATACAATAATGAACTTGCAACTCAGAACAAAGTCTGGAAACCCTTAACATAACACAGTCTAAAAACCTCTAATTTAGAGACTTCACGAGTATTAAAGTTTAAACCCCAACACTATAAAAGTAAGTCAATATTTGAAAACACCTAAAATTTCTTAGGAAAAGATGACAGTTAGTGTAGCATGGCATTCTGTGATGACAGAAAAGAAACTGGTTGTTTCATACACTTGTCTTAAGAAGATGCCCATGGAAGGTACCAGTTCAAGTGTCAGCACTGCAACACTGTGAGCACAGCTTTATGTGTTTACTGCTGACGAGGAGGCTTCTCCTTCTCATTTATCTGCTGATCCACAAATGAACCTCAGGAAACAGGAAAGGTTCCATTATCCTTGCCAAACCTGGCTGTCAAGTACTTTGGAGGAGGAAAGATAGAAGTACGACACCTAATTTTCCCAAAGAAAAAGCAACTTCTGAGCAGACTAGTGGTAACTTTTATGATCAGTTACTTTAGTAGGGAAGTTTCTGTGCTAAGGGAAGCAAGAATAAAAATGAGGATTGAGTGATATTGCTTGAAAATAGACTGAAGTAAATTATGGCCACATGGTAAACTAGTAAAAGCCCTTAACTAGAAGTCATGAAACCTTGGTTCGAGGCCCAATTCTGCACTAACCAACTGGGAGACCCTGGGGGAATCAGCCTCTCTGGATTGCAGGTTTCTCACTGGCCAACAACGCCAAGATCCCTTAGGTGGGTTTTTATGGAATCAGAATTCTAAAACAATTTATGTAAAATCTAAGTTGCAAATTTTAAGGACTAATCTTTATGTTTTAGATGAGTTCTTTAGGCAGAATATTCAAAGCATATCCATGGGGAAAGCATATGGTCATGATCATGCTTTCAGTAGATTTTTCTTAAACTCTGCAAATGTAGTCTTATAACCAATGCAGAACTATTTTCCAAAAGAGTATGTAGCTATAATATTGTATTTCTTATTTAATATGGTAATACCATCATGTATTTTCTCTTATTTATTTTTAATTGTAGCATTTCATTACCTGCTCCACCACCAATACAACTACCAATTGCAGAAAACTGGTAAAGTACAACAAAGAATAAAGAAATGGGTGGGCGTAGAGGGAGATTTTTTTAATTACCCATAATTCCATAACACAGAAACAACCAACATTAATATTTTGGCATATTTCCGTCTAGTCTTTTTTGTCCTATGCAATTTTCTATAGCTAAAATCAAACTACGTGTGTGTATTTATGTTTATTTTTCATTAGAATCTTCCCATGAAGTGAAAAATTCTCCCTAAACATTATTTTTAGTGGTGCAGAAGATTTCACTGTATAGATGCGCCATAACTGTCTGAAATCATTCCCCTCCTGTTTTACATTTAGGTTTTTTCCAGTTTTTCGCTCTCATGAATAACAATGTGATGATTAGCTTTATGTACAAATTTTTATCCATCTTTTTGCTTATTTCCTTAATTCAGATTTCCAGAAGTATAATTCCCAGGTCAAAGGATATTCTTGCATAATTCTTAAAGAGCTCACATTCCAAAACAAAGACCTACTTACGGTTTTTTTCCACAAACACTTTCCCTACAGGCTGGCTAATACCAGTGGGTGCAGTCAATACAGACTGTTGTTCTGGACTACTTTGCTCATCAGTAATTATGTCTTCATCTTCAACTCCTAGCTCATTGGCATAATGTAATTCCGCTGGCTGGGTTTTCCTATAATCAGGGAGAAAGTAAGAAAAATGGATGATTATTAACTTTTTACAGACCCAAATAAGGAGGTACCTGTGAGTCTCATGGAAAGAGCCTTGGACTTGGGAGTCACAAAATTTGGTTTTTACTCAAATGGATCAGTTATTAACTCTTATGCACAGCAAGTCACTTTTATTTCTGTGGGCCTCAGTTTTCTCATCTGGAAAATGAAGTGACTGAACTAGATTCGTAAGCTTCTTCACAGATTTAAAATTACATGATTCTATATAGATATTAATCACTACTTGCAGAGTCACTTCCAAGTACAAACAAGTTATATAACTCCCAGTGTACTTCTTTAAAGAATACCATTATATTTTACCTAACACTTAATTTCCTATGTTAAAATAAACATTTTTATGTATTGCTAAAAAAATCGTAATTTGAATTCTGTTAACATGAGAAAATAAATAATATAGCCTATTTTATTAATATTACCTTTAATTTTTAATATCTTTAATATGTAATATTTTTATTACTTACACAAAATCTTCTATTTGTGTTCCTCTTCTTCAGAGACAGTTCCTAAAATTTTTTATTTAAATACAATATTTTACTTTTCTCAGTGGGTTTTCTCTTTTCAAATTTATCCTTAGATTGGTTTAACTGATATTTTTGTACTATTACTTATCCTAGAGATATACAATTACAAGTATTTAATAAGACTTAGAAGCTGCCATTTGGGGGCTTGAAATTAAGCATCAGGGTATCTCTGCAAAATATTTAGAAGGACAAATAAATTCTTACTTTGTCTTCCTTCGAGGTTTTTGAATAGCTGGCTCCTCAGCTGGCTCCACATTGATACCATTTTCATTTGGTAATAAAGATGCACTAGAAGTCTTCTTCTGGGTAAAGGCAGTCTCCAATTCTGAAAATAAAGTAGATTAAGTTTTCAAATTACCAGGATGTAAAAAGGAAAGTAATGTACAAGACTTCTGCAAGACAAAAGATCTTTAAGAATTTTAATTGGCCCCCAATTTTTTTCACCATCTTACACAGTTTTAATTTTTAAAATTTTACACCTCTTAACACTCAAGAGAAAGTTTGAAATTGTGATACCAAACAATATAGAAAAAAAATTAAGTAATCCAACACCCAGGGTGTGTCAGAGATCTCCAAGATTACTTCCAGGTTCTGTGATTCACTCAAAGGACTCACAAGGCATTTACACTCATGGTTACACTTTATTACAGGGAAAAGACATTAAGCAGAATCAGCATAAAGGAAAAAGCTCATGGAGCAAAGTCCAAAAGAAAACAGGTACAAGTTTCCAAGAGTCCTCTATCAATGAAGTCACACAGGATATGCTAATTCTTCCAGCAACAAGTTGTGACAACACATATATCACTTTCTCTTCCAGGCAAGCTCATCAGACACTCAGTGCCCAGCGTTCTTATTGGGAGTGATCACATAGGCACCCTCTGCCGAGCACATACCAAAATTCTAGACTGCCAGAAGAAAAGCAGATGTTTAGCATAAATCACATTGTGTGCACAAATGCACAGTGAGCCACCCTGATAGAGAAAGCTTTATATCAATGTAGAAAATTGTTTACCAGCCAAGTTCCCAGATGCCAGTCAAGAGGCCCTCTAGAAAGTAGGCCTGTCCAGGCCTGCTGTGTTAACTCTTTTCTGCACACAAGGTATTAAGTTCAAGTGAGTCAATGGAAGTTTCTAACCCACTAGCAACTCTTCCTATCTGGAAATACAGTAAATGGAATGCCCTCAAAGTCCCGAAAATTCTATTTTAAAAAACACTTACAGCCTGGGCTGGAAATAAAATATAAGCAGTAGAGCCTACCACAGACGTTCTGAACAAAACAAAAATCAACAAAATTTAAAACCCAGAAATTTAGAAAGCTGGACCTGTAGGGGTAGGTATATTCTAGAATGGCAGTCACAAGTACTCTTTGGCCTAAACTTAGTTGGGTCCTGAATTTTCTAAAAACAGTCATTTCTATTAAAACCTTTTTTCCATAAATTATAAAACTATAATTATATAAAATTATATAAAAAATATAATTTTTCATGAATTATAAAAATTATATTTTTTCATGAATTTTCATGAATTATAAAACTATATAGGTATACTGGTATCCATCTAGATTTTCAAATTGTACCCTAACTGAATTACTAAGAGAGTAGTATTTTTTTTTGAATTTTTGAAATTTATTTTATTTTTTTTATACAGCAGGTTCTTTTTAGTCATCAATTTTATACACATCAGTGTATACATGTCAATCCCAATCACCCAATTCAACACACCACCACCACCACCCCACTGCCACTTTCCCCGCTTGGTCTCCATACATTTGTTCTCTACATCTGTTTGCATCTGCCCTGCAAACCGGTTCATCTGTACCATTTTTCTAGGTTCCACATATATGTGATAATATACGATATTTGTTTTTCTCTTTCTGACTTACTTCACTCTGTATGACAGTCTCTAGATCCATCCACGTCTCAACAAATGACCCAATTTCACTCCTTTTTATGGCTGAGTAATATTCCCTTGTATATATGTACCACATCTTCTTTATCCATTTGTCTGTCAATGGGCATTTAGGTTGCTTCCATGACCTGGCTATTGTAAATAGTGCTGCGATGAACATTGGGGTGCATGTGTCTTTTTGAATTATGGTTTTCTCTGGGTATATGCCCATTAGCGGGATTGCTGGATCATATGGTAATTCTATCTTTAGTTTTTTAAGGAACCTCCACACTGTTCTCCATAGTGGCTGTACCAATTTACATTCCCGCCAACAGTGCAAGAGGGTTCCCTTTTCTCCACACCCTCTCCAGCATTTGTTGTTTGTAGATTTTCTGATGATGCCCATTAACTGGTGTGAGGTGATATCTCATTGTAGTTTTGATTTGCATTTCTCTAATAATTAGTGATGTTGAGAAGCTTTTCATATGCTTCTTGGCCATCTGTATGTCTTCTTTGGAGAAATGTCTATTTAGGTCTTCTGCCCATTTTTGGATTGTGTTGTTTTTTTAATATTAAGCTGAATGAGCTGTTTATATATTTTGGAGATTAATCCTTTCTCCATTGATTCATTTGCAAATATTTTCTCCCACTCTGAGGGTTGTCTTCTCGTCTTGTTTATAGATTCCTTTGTGGTGCAAAAGCTTTTAAGTTTCATTAGGTCCTATTTGTTTGTGTTTATTTCCATTACTCTAGGAGGTGGATCAAAAAAGATCTTGCTGTGATTTATGTCAAAGAGTGTTCTTCCTATGTTTTCCTCTAAGAGTTTTATAGTGTATGGTCTTACATTTAGGTCTCTAATCCATTTTGAATTTATTTTTGTGTATGGTGTTAGGGAGTGTTCTAATTTCATTCTTTTACATGTAGCTGTCCAGTTTTCCCATCACCACTTATTGAAGAGGCTGTCTTTTATCCATTGTATATCCTTGCCTCCTTTGTCATAGATAAGTTGACCATAGGTGCTTGGGTTTATCTCTGGGCTTTCTATCTTGTTCCATTGATCTATGTTTCTGTTTTTGTGCCAGTACCATATTGTCTTGATGACTGTAGCTTTACAGTATAGTCTGAAGTCAGGGAGTCTGATTCCTCTAGCTCCATTTTTTTCCCTCAAGACTGCTTTGGCTATTCGGGGTCTTTTGTGTCTCCATACAAATTTTAAGATTTTTTTGTTCTAGTTCCATAAAAAATGCCATTGGTAATTTGATAGGGATTGCACGGAGTCTGTAGATTGCTTTGGGTAGTATAGTTACTTTCACAATATTGATTCTTCCAATCCAAGAACATGGTATATCTCTCCATCTGCTGGTATCATCTTTAATTTCTTTCATCAGTGTCTATAGTTGTCTGCATACAGGTCTTTTGTCTCCCTAGGTAGCTTTATTCCTAGGTATTTTATTCTTTTTGTTGCAATGGTAAATGGGAGTGTTTCCTAAATTTCTCTTTCAGATTTTTCATCATTAGTGTATAGGAATGCAAGAGATTTCTGTGCATTAATTTTGTACCCTGCAACTTTACCAAATTCATTGATTAGCTCTAGTTGTTTTCTGGTGGCATCTTTAAAATTCTCTATGTATAGTATCATCTCATCTGAAAACAGTGACAATTTTACTTCTTTTCCAATTTGGATTCCTTTTATTTCTTTTTCTTCTCTGATTGCTGTGGCTAGGACTTCCAAAACTATGTTGAATAATAGTGGTGAGAGTGGACATCCTTGTCTTGTTCCTGATCTTAGAGGAAATGCTTTCAGTTTTTCACCATTGAGAATGATGTTTGCTGTGGGTTTGTCATATATGGCTTTTATTATGTTGAGATAGGTTCCCTCTATGCCCACTTTCTGGAGAATTTTTATCATAAATGGGTGTTGCATTTTGTCAAAAGCTTTTTCTGCATCTATTGAGATGATCATATGGTTTTTATTCTTCAATTTGTTAACATGGTGTATCACATTGATTGATTTGCATATACTGAAGAATCCTTGCATCGCTGGGATAAATCCCACTTGATCATGGTGTATGATCCTTTTAATGTGTTGCTGGATTCTGTTTGCTAGTATTTTGTTGAGGATTTTTGCAACTATATTCATCATTTATATTGGTCTGTAATTTGCTTTTTTTGTAGTATCTTTGTCTGGTTTTGGTATCAGGGTGATAGTGGCCTCAAAGAATGTGATTGGGAGTGTTCCTTCCTCTGCAATTTTTTGGAGGAGTTTGAGAAGGATGGGTGTTAGCTCTTCTCTAAATGTTTGTTTGAATTCACCTGTGAAGCCATCTGGTCCTGGACTTCTGTTTGTTGGCAGATTTTTAATCACAGTTTCAATATCATTACTTGTGATTGGTCTGTTCATATTTTCTATCTCTTCCTGGTTCAGTCTTGGAAGGTTTTACCTTTCTAAGAATTTGTCCATTTCTTCCAGGTTGTCCGTTTTATTGGCATAGAGTTGATTGTAGTAGTCTCTTAGGATGGTTTTTATTTCTGCGGTGTCTGTTTTAATTTCTCCTTTTTCATTTCTCATTTTATTGATTTGAGTCCTCTCCCTTTTTTCTTGATGAGTCTAGCTAATGGTTTATTAATTTTGTTTACCTTCTGAAAGAATCAGCTTTTAGTTTTATTGAACTTTGCTGTTGTTTTCTTTGTTTCTTTTTCACTTATTTCTGCTCTGGTCTTTATTTCTTTCCTTGTGCTAACTTTGGGTCTTGTTTGTTCTTCTCTCTCTAGTTCCTTTAGGTGTAAGGTTAGATTGTTTGAGATTTTTCTAGTTTCTTGAGGTAGGCTTGTATAGCTATAAACTTCCCTCTTAGAACTGCTTTTGCTTCATCCCATAGATTTTGGATCGTCGTGTTTTCATTGTCATGTGTCTCTAGGTATTTTTTGATTTCCTCTTTGATTTCTTCAGTGATCTCTCGGTTATTTAGTAATGTATTGTTTACCCTCCATGTGTTTTTTTTTTTTTTACGTTTTTTTCCCTGTAATTCATTTCTAATCTCATAGCATTGTGGTCAGAAAAGATGCTTGATATGATTTCAATTTTCTTAAATTTACTGAGACTTGATTTGTGACCCAAGATGTGATCTATCCTGGAGAATGTTCTGTGTGCACTTGAGAAGAAAGTGTAATCTGCTGTTTTTGGATGGAATGTCCTATAAATATCAATTAAATCTATCTGGCTTATTGTGTCATTTAAAGCTTGTGTTTCCTTATTTATTTTCATTTTGGATGATCTGTCCATTGGTGTAAGTGAGGTGTTAAAGTCCCCCACTATTATTGTGTTACTGTCGATTTCCTGTTTTATAGCTGTTAGCAGTTGCCTTATGTATTGAGGTGCGCCTATGTTGGGTGCATATATATTTATAATTGTTATATCTTCTTCTTGGATTGATCCCCTGATCATTATGTAGTGTCCTTCCTTGTCTCTTGTAACATTCTTTATTTTAAAGTCTATTTTATCTGATATGAGTGTTGCTACTCCAGCTTTCTTTTGATGTTCATTTGTATGGAATATCTTTTTCCATCCCCTCACTTTCAGTCTGAATGTGTCCCTAGGTCTGAAGTGGGTCTCTTGAAGACAGCATATATATGGGTCTTGTTTTTGTATCCATTCAGCAAGCCTGCGTCTTTTGGTTGGAGCATTTAATCCATTCACGTTTCAGGTAATTATCGATATGTATGTTCCTATGACCATTTTGGGTTTGTTTTGTAGGTCCTTTCCTTCTTTTGTGTTTCCCACTTAGAGAAGTTCCTTTAGCATTTGTTGTAGAGCTGGTTTGGTGGTGCTGAATTCTCTTAGCTTTTGGTTGTCTGTAAAGCTTTTGATTTCTCCATCAAATCTGAATGAGATCCTTGCCGGGTAGAGTAATCATGGTTGTAGGTTCTTCCCTTTCATCACTTTCATATCATGCCACTCCCTTCTGGCTTGTAGAGTTTCTGCTGAGAAATCAGCTGTTAACCTTATGGGAGTTCCCTTCTATGTTATTTGCCATTTTTCCCTTGCTGCTTTCAATTTTTCTTTGTCTTTAATTTTTGCCAGTTTGATTAATATGTGTCTCAGTGTGTTTCTCCTTGGGTTTATCCTGTATGGGACTCTCTGCGCTTCCTGGACTTGGGTGGCTATTTCCTTTCCCATGATAGGGAAGTTTTCAACTATACTCTCTTCAAATATTTTCTCTGGTCCTTTCTCTCTCTCTTCTCCTTCTGGGACCCCTATAATGCGAATGTTGTTGCATTTTATGTTGTCCCAGAGGTCTCTTAGGCTGTCTTCATTTCTTTTCATTCTTTTTTCTTTATTCTGCTCATAGAAGTGAATTCCACCATTCTGTCTTCCAGGTCACTTATCCGTTCTTCTGCCTCAGTTATTCTGCTATTGATTCCTTCTAGTGTAGTTTTCATTTCAGTTATTGTATTGTGCATCTCTATTTTTTTGTTTTTGAATTCTTCTAGGTCTTTGTTAAACATTTCTTGCATCTTCTCGATCTTTGCCTCCATTATTTTTCCGAGGTCCTGGATCATCTTCACTATCATTATTCTGAATTCTTTTTCTGGATTGTTGCCTATCTCCACTTCATTTAGTTGTTTCTCTGGGGTTTTATCTTGTTCCTTCATCTGGTACATAGCCCTCTGCCTTTTCATCTTGCCTATCTTTCTGTGAATGTGGTTTTTGTTCCACGGGCTGCAGTATTGTAGTTCTTCTTGCTTCTGCTGTCTGCCCTCTGGTGGATGAGGCTATAGTTCTGAAGGCTGGAAGTCTGAGATCAAGGTGCCAGCATGGTTGTATTCTGGTGAGAGCTTTCTTGCAAACAGATGTCGTTTTGTGTGTCCTCACAAGGCAGGGAGGGTGAGTAAGTGTCTAAGAGAGTAGTTTTCATTCAACTATATTTACTGCCAGTAATGAAATAAACTGTAGAGTAGGTAAAGCTGTCTGAGGGTCATTTCTGTCTCTTTCCTTCTCTGCCCTCTTCTGTCCCCTCCTCTTAGTGCTCCCAGGCACTGTGGTATCCCATTTCAACTTGCATCGCAAAACTGTGCTCCATTCTCCTAACTTTTCTAGTTCCTGCCCTCTACACCTATAATTCTTTCATCTAATAAGGATCTACTATCTTCTAAGAGGCAAGGAATTAGTCAGGGAAACTATTTTGTAATAATCTATTCCTTGGGGCTGATGTTAATAGGAGAGAGCTAATCTCCAAATCTTTGTTCCTTCCTTTGTTTTATTCTAAGAAAATCTATTTTCTTTTTTCTAATTATTATAAAAGTTATACACATAAAATATATAAAAATAAAACATAAATGAAGAAATAAAATTTTTTTAAATCATACCTAATTCCTCCTTCTAAAAAACGTACCACTGTTGATACTTTGCTATAGCTTTCCATTCTTTTTACATATGTTTATGTATATACATATGGTCTGGATTGTATTGTGTCCCCCAGAAAACATATGTGCAAGTCCTAACTCCCAATACCTGTGAATGAGATTTTAGAAATAGGGTCTTTGCAGATGTAATCAAGTTAAGATGAGGTCATGCTGGATTAGGATGGGCCCTAAATCCAGTGATTGCTGTCCTTATAAGAAGAGCAAAATTTGGACACAGAAACACAGGGAAAAATTTGAAGACGGAGGCACAGAATGGAGTTATGCTGTCACAAGCCAAAGAATGCCAAGAATTATAAACAACCACCAGAATCTAGAAGAGGCTAGGGTGGATTCTTTCCTAGAGCCTTTGGAGGGAGCATGGTCCTGTGGACACCTTGATTTTGGACCTCTATCCTCTAGAATTGTCAGAGACTAGATTTCTGTTGTTTTAAGTCATTCAGTTTGTGGTAATCTGTTCTGGTAGCCCTAGGAAATTAATATAACATATTTTACAAAAATGGGATCCTTTGATATATACTATTTTATAATCTTTGTTTTTGACTTAACAATATATTGTTGATGGTTTTCCATGTCACTATTTTACTTTAACAATCCTTTTAATGTGTACTTGGTTTCTATTAAATGGGTAAAACATGATTTATCTAGGCAGTATCACATTGTTAAATATTTGGTTATTACCAGTTCCTATTCTTATGTTACAGTTAGCATCCTTTAATTACTGTAGCCACTGTAGTTACTTCTATTCCTATAAGTTCAGATAGGCTATATCAATTTATACTTTGGTGTACGAGTATACCAATTTCTCACCAATACTTTTATATCCAACAGTTTGGGATTTTATAATCTTTAAAAAGCATTGCCAGTTTGATAGCAAAATAATGATATAATATTCTGTTTACCTTGTGAATAGTGCTGAGACATAGTGAGACTCAAAAAATGTTGGCTTTTGCTCCATTATATTACTGTAAATACAGAATTTTTCCTTTCCCCACTAATCTTAATGTCCATTTCATAATATACCAAATTCATATACATACCAAGATCTGAACTTTCTGTTTTGGTCCTGAATTTGTACCCCTTCTCATAATCTGTACAGATACGATCAAAAGAGATCCTCTAAAATATTCCTGACTTAACCCATTGGAGTTACTCTGGCGATAAAAATTTTAAGCAAAAAAGAAAAAACTGGGATATGGGTGGGGAAAAATAGGAACAGACAGGTTTTTAATCATACCCCCAAAATCACAACTGCTGTCACAACCTAACCTTAGTTTCTTTACATACCAAGAGGTAGCTTCGTCTTCTTCTGTCTCCTTTGAACAGGAGCTTCTTGATGTTCTATGAGGTCTTTAGTTGGTGGCTCACTGCCCTCAGGTGGCCTGTGAACAGCAGTCTGAACAAGACCTTCCAAAGAAGCACTAGCTACAGAGAAACGGAGTTGGAAAAAATTGGGATAACTTGAGCAGAGATTACTACGTCTTAAAAATATAGGGAAAGGGGGAACTGGAATGTTTCCTATATAATAATCTCTTCTCTTACAGAACTAATTGTGCCCTAAATCTTGATTTCCTCCCTCCTCACCTGTAACTTTGGGCTTTAAGTTGGGAAAAGAAATAAATGAGGGAACAAGGAAGAATGAGGAAGCAAAGAACCAGGGGGCTAGAAAGAGGAAAGGCAGGAGGAAAACTGCTTCTGAACTTTCAAAAAGGTGAAAATGTAAAGGAAACTCTCACCATAGGGAACACTCTTGTCTTATGCCTTGAGAATTATCAGCCTCTATATAGTTTAGTCCTTCATTAATAAATTAACACATGATAAAGTCATCATGGATAACTGGAGTTAACAGATAACTTAAAAATCTCTTCATCTGATCATTCATTTCAATCTCTCCCCTCATCAAATCTTTGAGCAGATTTCGACCCATTTTGGCAGATTTGAATTTTACTTCATTACATTCACTACATTGCTTCTTCACAAAAGAAGAAATACAAATGAGTGAATAAACAAATGAAAAGATGCTTAATCTCATTAGTATTCAGAGAAATGGAAACTAAAATAAGCTACTTTTTGCCCACTAGGTTGACAAAAGGAATTGAAAGGTTGAGATTTTCCAATATTCTCAAGGATTTAGCAAATGTGACACTCAAACTCTGTTGGTGGCAAGAAAATAACAACTCCCTTGAAGGCAATTTAGCAGAAATTTATCATATTAATAATGCATAGGTCCTTCTGTCTAGCAGTTTTACTGCTAGCAATCCATCCTATGGAAATATCTCTTCTTCCCCACCACCCACTATTTTATGTAGAAGAACTGCAAATTGTAGGAGTGAAAATTTTGAAGTACCCTAATTGAAAAACAATTTTAATAAAAGCCTAGCAATGCACCTCCTTTTTTGTCTAGAGCACTGATTTTTTTTCTCTTTTTTACAAGAAAAAATGCTGGTAGCTGGGATAGAGCCCTACCTCTGCTACCCCAACTCAGTCTTTATTGCATCCTTCACCAGTGACCTTTCTAAATCCACACGTACATGTCTGTACTTAATTGTGAGTATATTTTTAGGACCTAGCATTTCAGTATCTTTGTGAATCTAAGTCTCTCTGCCTCTCTTTTCTTTTTGTTGCATATCTGTATGCCTTTCTCTATGCATCCATTTCCATTTCTCTCTTTTCCTCCACCCACCATGTATTCTGCCATTTGTAAGCCAATGATAAGCTAATACAAGTTTCCAACCAGGTATAAGGTATGATCAGCTACGAGCTTTAAGAAGTTCATCCAGCAGTCGTGGGCAGGACCGACTAGGGTAGAAGAAAGTTAGAAGTACAGAACAATGTTGGAGGCTACCCCAATAGCTCAGGTGAGAAGAAGAAAGGAGCTAGGCTAACTACGGTCGTGACAGTGGAAATGACAAAGGGAAAGAGACGTAAAAGATACTACAGAAGAAGCAAGCTTGTGAGAGGCAGCAAGTAGAGTGAAGCGACCAGTGAGAGGTGACTGAGGTTTCCAGCCCCAGTCAGTGGGAGAGTGTGGGGGGGGGCATTAACAGAAATTTGTCAGTAAGCAGTAAAACTTGATTTATTGTTGAAAGTGATGATAAATTCTGGACGTGCTGAGTTTGAGTTACTGACAGAATGTCCAGGATTATCAGGGAATGGGACAAAAAAAGTTCACAGAACTTGCTCATTTTTGGAGCTTTAATACCTGGATGATATGGCCCTGGCTTCAGACTCATGTTCTAATGTAGAGACTCTCTGACTGAAATGAGGGATCCAAGAACCTTGTGTCTCTAAATCCAGTATCCTGTTCAAGGGTCTGGAACCAATCATAGCTTAAGACAACTTGTGTTATCTAGGGATGAAAGACCTCAAAGAGTCCAAGAATGTTGTGGAAGTAAGATCTGGGGCAGCATAACCCTTTATTACACACATGTTTCTAGATACTCTTCAGGCTGCCCACTACCTTGTCCCTCACTGCCACCAAGAATCCCACTGCTTCAAAGTGAACTGGATTCTATCCTTAACACAGCAGTGACTTGGGACTGGGGCCTGGCCTCTCACTGATCTGTGATGTTTAGCATGCCTGAGGTCCTGGAAAAACTTGTGATCCCACACAACAAGAACACTTCTTACCTACTGTGGGTTTTGTTCTGGGCTTCTTTTTCTTAGGATGACTAAGTGGAATATCATCTATAAAACAGAACAACAGAAAAGGCTGCCTAAAATTCAATGCAGGGAAAAGTCAAAGGGGAACTTTTAGTAGGGAAGACCTTTCCCTCTTTTCCAGCCTATTTCTATACATTAGGGGAAGAAGGCAAGAGACTGACAAAGTCAAAGGGAGCCCATAGTATAGTACCGGTAGCTCACGGCTGGTCAGTAATGTTATAAACTGTGACAGAAAGTGGGCTCACCAAATATTCATCTGATCCCCTATATTTCCCAGCCCCCTTGCACTTAGGTGTGGCCTATGACTGGTTTTGGCCAATAGGCTGCAAGATGAAGTGATCTGTGCCTTTTGGGGGCCAAAACATTGAAAAAGCCAGTGAGTAACCCTCCAGCTTCCCCTTCCCTTGCTGTGGCAACTGAGGAGGTCTCACATTAAGATGGCAGAACCACAGCATGGAAGCAGCCGGGATCACTACATCACTAGTGAAGAGGTAGAGAAAGGTAACTGTCCTGGATTGTTGCTACAATGGATTTTGCATTAACCAGAAAAACCCTGTATAATATTAAGTAACTGAGATTTTGGGGTTAGTGTGACATAACCCAGCCTATCCTGATGAAATGGGACAAAGGAAGATGTAGTCCCTATTACGGAACTATAAGCTAGCCAACAGTTATGTTCTAGGTGACTCCATTCAGGGATGAATGCTTTTTAATTTATAAGGTCAAATATCAGCCACATAACTAGTGTTATATATCAACCATCCTTTAAAAACGGCAGTCAGGGCCTCCCTGGTGGCGCAAGTGGTTGAGAGTCCGCCTGCCGATGCAGGGGATACGGGTTCGTGCCCCGGTCTGGGAGGATCCCATATGCCGCGGAGCGGCTGGGCCCGTGAGCCATGGCCGCTGAGCCTGCGCGTCCGGAGCCTGCGCGTCCGGAGCCTGTGCTCCGCAACGGGGGAGGCCACAACAGTGAGAGGCCCGCATACCGCAAAAAAAAAAAAAAAAAAAACGGCAGTCATAGGAGATTACTATGATAAAAAAATTGTAGCATTATAAATTATACTATTCAGGTTCAAGTTTAAGAGAAAAGGAAGGAATCAAACTAACTTTCAAACACCAAATACTGTATTTAGAAAGTTTTACATTAACAGTGAACTAACTCACCTTGATTAGCACTTTATATGACACCGACCAAATTTAATCAGGACAGAGACAAAAAGAGAAACTCTGTTAATTAGAAATCTAGTATATTGTTAGACTGAAAATTGACTTAAATCATTACAAACTTAAAATAAAATTAGCTTTCACACAAAATCAGCTAGTTTACAAACTAGCTTATTAATTATCAGTAATAAGCTGTTTAATAAGACTAACAAAGTAACCCCAATATTTTCTGAACCTACATATACATATTCCCTACTGTCTATTAATAAAGTGGATTAAACAGATTAAGAACTCTTATTTTGTCACTGATTAACATCAGCTTAAACTCTGAGGAAACTATTCTAGCAAACAAAAGAGGATCAGAATTCTGATAAACAAGACATTAAAACATTAAGAATGGATCTATTATCCTAACATGTGGACATTTAGTCTCTGAAACAGAGCATTTAATTGTAATTGCTATCTTGATGATTCAAGAATTATTTATCTTTAAACTTTCAGGAAGTCTCTTCTGAATTATTATAATTGTGTAAAAGTACTAGTCAATTTTTTTCACTTTACTCACTTTGCATTCTTAAAACTCAATAATAAAATTACTGTAAATTATTTTTACCTTGGCACAGGTGGAAGGGCTCGTGGAGGACGCTATGGGGAAAAGAAAAAGAAAACTTCTTGTAAGTAAAAACCTTAGAGCATCTTTACTTCGTGTATTTCAAATTTTTGATAATCCTACTCGTCAAGTGAAACCCAGGAGGTACTGATGAGAATCAGATGGGCAATTTTAATTTGTCCTATCACTCCTGAATTTCATATAAAGTTCCTTCCTTCCTATATTCCTTAATGTCTACAGACCAGGCTCTGTTCTAAGCATCAGGGATATAGTAATGAACAAAACAGGGGGATCCTTGCTCTTATGGAACTTACATTCTAGTGGTTAAGTATTAGACAATAACATTAAGTATATATATTTTATATATATATATGGAAGAGAAGAATGAGGAGTGCTACTTTAGTTAGGAAAAGTCTCTCTTTAGTTAGGAGATATTTGAGCTGAGACCTGAATAAGAAAGGAGCCAAAGGGGAGCAAATACAAGTTCCTTATGGGAGACTGGGCTTAGAGAGTTCCAGATAAAAGAAGGCCAATAAGGATGAGGCACAGTTATCAAGGCATGGGCAGATTAATTAGGAAGACAAAGGGAAGGAGCCTGGATTTTTTTTAAATTGGGGTATAGCTGCTTTACAATGTTGTGTTAGTTTCTACTGTACAGCAAAGTGAATCAGCCATATGTATACATACATCCTCTCTTTTTTTTGGATTTCCTTCCCTTTTAGGTCACCACAGAGCACTGAGTAGAGTTCCCCCTGTGCTATACAGCAGGTTCTCATTAGTTATCTATTTTATACATAGTTGTTATATATGTCAGTACCAATCTCCCAGTTCATCCCATGCACCCCTTCCCTCCTTGGTGTCCACTCGTTTGTCCTCTACGTCTGTGTCTCTATTTCTGCTTTGCAAATAGGTTCATCTGTACCATTCAAAAGGGATTAAAGACCTAAACGTAAGATCAGACACTATAAAACTCTTAGAGGAAAAGATAGAAAGAACACTCTTTGACATAAATCACAGCAAGATCTTTTTTGACCCACCTCCTAGAGTAATGAAAATAAAAACAAATGGGACCTAATTATACGTAAAAGCTTTTGCACAGCAAAGGAAACCATAAACAAGACGAAAAGACAATCCTCAGAATGAGAGAAAATATTTGCAAATGAGGCAACTGAAAAGGGATTAAATTCCAAAATATACAAACAGCTTATGCAGCTCAGTATCAAAAAAACAAACAACCCAATAAAAAAATGGGCGGAAGACCTAAACAGACATTTCTCCAAAGAAGACATACAGATAGTCAAGAGGCACATGAAAACATGCTCAACATCACTAATTATTAGAGATTTTGTTTTAATTCAATGGGAAGCCAATGGAGGTTTTAAGCCACATAGTAACATACTTTGAAAAAACATACTCTGAAACGTACAGTGTGAAAAACGCATTTTAGGGCAGAAAGAAAAAAAAACTTATAAATGCTATTTTACATGAATAAGAAAAGTGTTTGCAGTTCAGAGAAATTACAGTTAAGTAGCACTCTGGAATCTTTCAAAATAAAATACTAACAAAAATGCCTAGAAATCAGTTTAATGTTCCAAGTATCTCAAGCTGGTTGCAAAGGACATTGATTTAAAAAGGTTAAATTTTAAACACTCGTAGTTTGTTCCACAACTGTCCCATTTACCTATCCATTCATTCAAAAAGTGTGTTAATACAAATGCTAAAAGATTAGGACAAGGCCAGCTGTCTTAACACTATCCAGTAGTCAAAATTCAACCAGCAAAGAAGGATAGTTATTGTTCTATCTATCTACGGAATGGTATTGTTCTAAAGATGCTATGGACCGCTTTCTCACCAAAGACTCAGTTCACACGATAACTCCACATTTCAAAAGTCCCGCAAAAATGACGTATCATCCATCCAGAAACCCAACCTCGACACTCCTCAAAAGTAGGACGGCTCAACTGAACTGAAAGTAACTAAGGCTCGCTTACCACCTGCTTCTTCCCCATTCCGTCTAAAGCTGGGCTGCCCGGCAGCCGCTAACTCCCAGCCGCGGGTCGCTCACACCCCGCCCGGGTTCACACCCGCCCAGCGGGCCCCGCGCACAGGCGCAATGCGTCATCGAACTGCGCCGCAAAGGCAGCTCTGGTCCGCAGCCTCCTCCATCAGGGTGGGAGCGAGGGAGAGGGCGGAGACCTGGTGTGGCTTTTCCAGTCTACTCCTGTGGAAAAGGGGGCGTCGCAGTCAGGGCTGACATGCCCGGGAGGAGAGACTCCAGCGGGCGTGGTGTAGCAATCACGATTTTTCCCATGGTTTCCCAAGTGGTTGCGGTTCGAGGGAAGTGAGAGAAGACCAGGATTAAAAGTCCCCGCTGGCAAACAGCTATCTCCCGGGCGGCTAAATGCCCTCCGGGAGGAGTCGATAAAGAGACCCTCTGCGGCAGGCCCCGGACCCGGAGGGGCAGGGGCGGCAGCGATGTGAGGCGTCGTCATGGCAACATGCGCACTCAGGCCCCCGGAAACTTCAAGCCTGGCTCCTCGCCCAGCTCCTGGAGTTCGGGTCCGGCCTTGGGAAGAACTTCCAGCCCCCACCCCCAGCCCTATCCTGTGAGCGCCAAATGGGCCGATGAGCGCGCTCCCCGAGCTGGGCTCTCCCCTTCTAGTCCCCAGCATGTCGGTGTCCGCTCCGCCCCAGAGGTAGCTGCTGCGTTAAGGCAGCGGCCAACGCGTCCCTCACCGCTCACCGGGTGGTCCTCCTCCACCCGGAGCCCTGAGTCCGCCTTCATGGCGCTGTGCCGGCCGGGCTCCCTCGGCGCAACCGCCGCCGGCCCGAGCCTGGCTCCCCGCAACGCCGCGGCCTCCGGGACCTGCGGGAGGCGGGGGCTTCGCGGCGCCTAAGCCACAGCCCCTGGGCCGGGTCTCCGTCCGCCCCCGCGTTGCCAAGCTCCGCGTTCCAAGGCATCGGAGTTAGGGACTCACCCGTTTAGCCACCAGGCGCGCGCGCGCGCGCATGTGTGTTGATACAGGCAGTTCTCACATTCTCCCCAGTTGCGCGCGCGCGCGCGCGTGTGTGTGTTACAGGCAATTCTCAGATTCTCTCCAGTTGCTTGTGTGTGTGTGTGTGTGTGTGTTGATACAGGTTATTCTCAGATTCTCTCCAGTTGTGTGTGTGTATGTGTGTTGATACAGGTAATTCTCAGATTCTCTCCAGTTGCTTGTGTGTGTGTGTGTGTGTGTGTGTGTTGATACAGGTAATTCTCATTCTCTCCAGTTGTGTGTGTGTGTGTGTGTGTGTTGATACAGGCAATTCTCAGATTCTCTCCAGTTGCTTATCCTCCATCCAAAGAAGTACGGCATAAAATCAAATCCGGGATCACATGAGTGTTAAAAATGACTTAATTTTCTTCGTTTTCTTTGGTCGGGTTTCTTAGAAAAATAACACTTATTCACTTTAAATTTTAAAACTACAGATGTTTTGAAGCATACACTCTGTTTTATAGTTAAGAAAGAGCAGAGGGATGGCATGGATGTGGAAAAAGTTAGGGAATGATGCAGAAGATGAACAGATACTAGGGCAAGAAGAGCGACTGGAAGTCTCAGGCTTAAGGAAGTTAAGAAAAACAAGACTGGGCTTCCCTGGTGGCGCAGTGGTTGAGAGTCTGCCTGCCGATGCAGGGGACACGGGTTCGTGCCCCGGTCCGGGAAGATCCCACGTGCCACGGAGCGGCTGGGCCCGTGAGCCATGGCCTCTGGGCCTGTGCGTCCAGAGCCTGTGCTCCGCAACGGGAGAGGCCACAACAGTGAGAGGCCCGCATATGGCAAAAAAAAAAAAAAAAAAAAAAAAAAAGAAAAAAAAAAAAAAAGAAAAACAAGACTTAGTGGAATAACATCCTCATCCCGTGGTTTTCTCAGATGTTGGTCTCTAGCACTAAAATCCATTGCTCTTTCCTAATTTAGGCATAAATGTAGATACTGGCTTTTGGGAAAATTAATGATTGTTGCAGCCCTGATCAAAAGAATAATTTTTCCTTGCAGCCTAATGTGTAAAATGAGAGCAGTGCTGTTTCTGTAAGTTTTGATGTTAGATGTGAAATATGTATATTAACCCTTCTTTCTTGCAGTTAGTCAACTAGGTACTTTTTGTCAAATCCATGTTTATACAACAGAAGTTTCTTAAGGTAAAATACAGTTTCTGACATTAAATACGACGTATTTTATTTATGAAAGCTATTTTTATCTGAATCATACAAAAGCCATGTGAAATCTGTGAAAGGTTCTCTTACTCAGTGACTTAACATTGTTCATATTCCTACCAGTTGCTGCATATGAGGTAAAGGAATGCATTTTTCCCTGAAAGCCAAATAGATAACTCTACATAACCATACAATACAGGTTTTTTTCAAATAAGATTAATTAACGAACTGCAGTACTTTTAAAGTTGCACACATTATAACAGGGCAAATACAATAGTGCTGTTTTAGATTGCAGCTGTTTTCCCAGCTCTCTGTAATAGGTGAACATTGTTACAACTCCAGTATTAAGCAGAAGGCCTCCTTAAGATTCAGTATCAGAGGAAACCCATGTTGCTGGTACCCACTGAGGCTCCTCCTGAGCTTTCTGAACTGCAGACAACAACTGGGCACATGCATCTTGCAAGCTGTCATTCACAATCACGTGATCCAAAAACTGGCCAAACTGAGTCTCCATTTTTTGGGCTAAATCCTCCATCTCTTGTAGATCTTCATCCTTTAGGAGAAATCGAAAAATATGCATAGCAAACTTAATGAGACAAATAGAAATAATATGCAGTTTGTTATTTCTGTTACATTCAGTTGTATAGCTGTTTATAAACACCATTATGTCATATAAATGTCCTCCATTCTATACCACAAAGCTTTTGTTTCTATCTTTAGTCTTACTTAATGTCTCCCAGGTCAGGTTTTCACAAAATTGAGTAACAGTTTGTAGACAGACGAAACCTCTCAACTTCCTATTTGGACTTAAATTATCTTACTCTATTATCTAAACACTTGAAGTTCTCAAACCATATACAACATAAAACCAAAGAAATTTTACCAGTTAAATATAAATAAAACTTAAAACATAAATTTCAAATGAACATTAATCTGATAAGAATGACATTATTTTGCAGATACAAAATGGCCACTTTGCACATGAGGATGGTATGAACTGGTTCTTCGAAATGAGGCATACCTTTATTACTCTTTGCTTCATGTGGCTGAATTCACCTATAATATTGTCTGTTTCTACTATTGTGAAATGTTCGTTGAGTCAAGGTCATTTGGCCTTCACTTGGCACTAATGCATTATATTCATTGCTACTATTTTCTTATTTGTCCACAATAATTAAAATAGTACAACTTATTGCTAATGCAATCATAAACACAAACATAAACACAGGCACTGAGATCTTGTGGCAGTACTCCTTTATAAGATGACCAGAAGCAATTTTGTTAATTTTTTAGATTGCCATAAAAATGAGAACAGAATTTGAAATGCCCATAAGACTCAGAGAATATATCCACAGACTCCACTGTTCGAAATGCAAACTGGAGAATCAAACTTTCATACGGTAGCCATTGAAAAAATAATGAAGATAAAAATAGAGAGATAAAGGATAATATAATGATACCTCATGTTCCCATCAGTAACACATATACTAAAATTGGAATGATGTAGAGATTAGCATGGCCCCTATTCAAGGATGACATGCAAATTCGTGGAGCAGTCCATATGTTTAATTTGAGCTTTGCAAGATGAAAAAGTTCTGGAGATCTGCTTCACAATATAAATAGACTTAACACTACTTAACTGTACACTTAAAATGGTTAAGATGGTAAGTTTTGTGTTTTATGTTATATGTTTTTTACCACACACACTTACATGCACACACAAACAAATGGATGTAATATCTTGATGTAGGTGATGGTTACCTGGGTGCATACACATGTAAAAAGTCATTGAGCTGTACACTTAAGATTTATACACCTTGCTGAATGTATGTTATGATTTAAAATATTTAAAGTATATTTAACGAAAAAAATATATATGTATATCTGGGAAAAAGAATAACTGATTAATCCCACCTGGCTTGGCCCCTCTATTATTGCTATAATCATTAATAAACATCCTTTGTGTTTTAATATATATTTATAAAGCTATCTCATATTACAGATGAGATAATTGACTAGAGCATTTCAAAGTAAATTCAAATGCTTTTGTAAAATAAATAATCTATTTAAAATACACACACCCAGGGGCTTCCCTGGTGGCGCAGTGGTTGAGAGTCTGCCTGCTAATGCAGGGGACACGGGTTCGAGCTCTGGTCTGGGAGGATCCCACATGCCACGGAGCAACTACGCCCGTGAGCCACAGCTACTGAGCCTGCGCGTCTGGAGCCTGTGCTCCGCAACAAGAGAGGCCTGAAAGGCCCGCGCACAGCGATGAAGAGTGGCCCCCGCTTGCCACAACTAGAGAAAGCCCTCGCACAGAAACGAAGACCCAACACAGCAAAAATAAATTAATTAATTAAAGAGCTGGGAAAAAAAAAGATAAGAAAAAGAAACGAAACAAGAATAATATTTAAAAAAATAAAAAAATAAAATACACACACCCAATTTCTGTGTGACTGCAAATTGTGGCTTGAGGGCCTTTTTTTAAAAAGCTAAACCCAAAAAGAGGAGAAAAAAAATGAGTAGCCTTATAGTAGTTATTAAACTTTATTTTAATATCTATAAATGATGTCCAGTAAAAAGGATAAATGAAACAAAAATCATAAATTTTTGTTTCATTAGAAACAAAAATTATATTCCTTAACATAGGGACGCTCTGGAAACAATACAGTAATTTTTTGACTAGGAAAAAAACCCCACAATACACTCATCTATTTCCTCTGTATCTTACCTTGAACTTCATGTCCACAAAGTAGTTTGTAATGATCTTGGCATTTTTCCGAGATTGCTTCATACAACTCATGCTAGATGGCTTTATAAATATGACATAGGGCTTCAGTTCATGGGTTCGAGCCACTTGAATACCCTACACAGAAAAATTACATGCACATTTAAAAACAGAAGTCCCAGCAACCAAAATATCTCAGTTGGGAGAGCATTAGATTGAAGATCTAAAAACAGAAGTCCTAGTTTCCTGGAATCAACATGAATGTTCTCAAAATTTCTAAGAACAGAAATTAGCAGTTATTTTTAACCAGAGTATATTCTCATGTGCTCCCAAGTCCTCAACTCTAAAAAACATTTTAATAATTAAGAGATGGGGTTCTGGAATCAAAATTAAGATCAAATACTGGTTCTTCCTCTTGCTAGCTATGACATCCTTATTGAAATCTGAGAATAGGATTCTATACATGATCTCATGGGAAAAAGACAAGGGCAGACTCTCAAGGCCAATCAGCTCTGTTTCACCCTCACTTCCCTTTCCTCTTGCCATTGTCTCAAACCAGATAAAACTGACATCTTCACACTGACCACCAGTTTGACCACCAAGTGAGAACAAATCTCATGTCTCCTGATTTTCTTTAGCACACAAGGTATATTTTTACATGACTACAGAAAATACAAAGAAAATACAGGATTATAAAAATTTGGACTACACATTGTATGTTTTTTATCTTACTGTAACTCGCTTATTCCTGCTCTATTCCACATATGGTCTCAGGGAGACAGCTATCGATATGATAACATAGGAACCTCACCTCCTTGTGTAAAGCAACATGTTATTCCCTCCACAAGAAGTTACCTTGATGCCTTTGTGATCAAGATCAAAGCAAGATTCTTAGTTTTCTTTATGGCTACCTGCTCAGTTCTGTTTTTTTGTTTGTTTGTCTGAGAAACTAGATTTTTTTCCCCAACTAAGACAAGATAATGGCAATTGATCCTTCAAGTAAGGTCCTGGTCCTTAGATATGGGAAGTGGTCTTATCCTAACAGAATAAAGTGTCTCAACTACAACCTAAAGCATGTGTATAAAATGGATGACATGCATTCATTACTTTGGGGAGATGGGAAATACTCCACCACAGACCCACCTGAGGCTCTAAGTCCATGACACAAATCTTTCCTTCATCAAGGACTGCTTGAACAGCATCCACACTAGTGCCATACAGGTGGCCTTTGTACTCACCATACTCAAGCATCCTGCAAGGGTGGGACAAAGAAAACAAGAACTGTTTCTACAGGTAAAATATTATTAGTAATAACATAAAGATAAACTGCAACAGAATAGAATAAAATATGTGGACCTTGATGGCACAAAATGAATTAGTGGATATTTGACAGGAGAAAAAAAATATGTTAGGAGATCTAGGACTTAACTACTTCTTCAAATTCTCTAAAATCTGCAGCTCAGTTCTGCTCCCTCTCCAAACACAATGATTTGGTGTACTAGTAAATCAATATACATTTCCTTACTCAATTTTCCAGATGCAAAAAAAATTACCCCAGGAGTTTTGGACAATGCATAAAAATAGAGGTTCTAGTTTGAATGTTAAACACCCAGAGGGGAGAATCAGATTCTGGACGTCTAGCTTACCTGTGACTATACATGAGGCTTTCAAATGTTTCCTTTGACACATAGTGATACTCACGGCCATCCATTTCATAACTCTTTTTGGAACGAGTAGTATCTGACAAAAAAGGGAATTTTTAAAAAGATTTTAGAATCTTCAATCTTTTATTACCCATATGCATTTGGATAAAGATGTCTGATCAAAATAAATAAATGAATACATAAACGGATAGATAAATTTAATGCTAGAACCAAAAAGGGAAGCCAGACTGGTGATAAGAAAGTAGAAGTTCTCATATCAAAATCAGCTAATCATAAGCCTTTGTTAAGTGTTCGTGGTATAAACTAGACCAGAGTGTATTATGTATTAAGCCAAGATAAGAAGGCCCTAAGGGAACTCTTGCTGTTACTTCAGAACAGGAAGTAGTGAAGTATATGTGAGCCCTAAGGTGGCTAAGGCCCCCCGGGTAGCAACACCCGCAATATCTTATGTTTAGATAATGCATTTCCCAAGATCTCATTTCATCCTTCACATTCGTAGCTAAGTAAAAGGTTGTTATCTGTAATTTACTGGTAAGTAACTGAAGATTTTAGAGAGTAACTAACTTGCTCACATGAATAAAACAAATGAAAAACAAAGTTGAAAACAAGCACCTAGGTGTCCTGACTCCTCCCAGACTAATGTCTCCTACTATGCCAGATTGTCTCAGATTTGAAATGGAGAAAGCTCATGACAGTCTGCAGTTTTGCCCAGATACATTAGTATCCAAGTGAGATGGTGATTAGTTTTTAGTTTTAGTCATCTCCAGAAAGGAAAGATTGGTGGAGTCTGGATTCAGTCTGATTCTTTGATATCACCACTTTGATTATAGATTCTTCAGCCTAAATAGTACCTGGTGTAGAACATAGGAGTTCACTGAATACCTAAAAGTGATTCATTGTCTGCTCATCCATTTATTCAACTAACATATACTGAGTGCCTATGTTCCTGCTATCATGTTAGGTTCTTAGAACACAAAGATGAATAAGACACGGTTCCAACTCTGTGACCTGTATCTACTGCAAAGCTGCTAGTCCCTTAACCTGTATTAAAAAAATTTCTCGGGCTTCCCTGGTGGCGCAGTGGTTGAGAGTCCGCCTGCCGATGCAGGGGACACGGGTTCGTGCCCCGATCCCGGAAGATCCCACATGCCGCGGAGCGGCTGGGCCCGTGAGCCATGGCCGCGGAGCCTGTGTGTCCGGAGCCTGTGCTCCGCAACGGGAGAGGCCACAGCAGTGAGAGGCCCGCGTACAGCAAAAAAAAAAAAAAAAAAAAAAATTTCTCCTTATTCATAAAAAAATGTGTATTTGTATTTGATAAAGTTTAAGGATGATATCAACACATGGAACAACATCTGATGATATCAACATCTGATGATATCAACACATGGAAACAACCAAGTAGGAATTTGAAACAGGCCCTAAATGATAAAAGGAGTTCCAGACATTTCAAGAAGCTCAGAAAGCAAAGGTCATCTGGGGATCATTTTTGTTTTTTCTTTATTCAAGCCTCTCTTTATATCCTTATAGTTCCTACAGTTATGCCACTTCTCCTATAGCATTTTTGTTTTTGTCTTTTGGCCATGCTGCGCAGCATGCAGCATCTTAGTGCCCCAATGAGGGATCAGACCTGCGTCCCCTGCAATGGAAGCATGGAGTCTTAACCACTGGACCTCCAGGGAAGTCCCTCTTCTAAGGCTTTGTACTGAAAAAATTTCTAGTTCTCAGGTGATAGTACCTAAAATGACCCTTTCTCCTTGGCTTCTATTGGACTGTATTTTATATGGTAGGTTAAAGTCTGTGAATTGGTGCATAATTCATTTTAAGGCATTCATTTTAAGCTTAAAACTGTTCACTAAATTTTTTTTTTTTTTTTTTTTTTTTTTTTTGCGGTACTCGGGCCTCTCACTGTTGTGGCCTCTCCCGTTGCGGAGCACAGGCTCCAGACGCGCAGGCTCAGTGGTCATGGCTCATGGGCTCAGCTGCTCCACGGCATGTGGGATCTTCCCGGACCGGGGCACGAACCCACGTCCTCTGCATCGGCAGGCGGACTCTCAACCGCTGCGCCACCAGGGAAACCCTGTTCACTGACTTTAAAATGCAAAATATGGGCGACATATTCCCACTTTGAATGATGGTTATCCAGACAACTTACAATTCTTCTGTGTTCTGTGGGCATTTTATTTTTATCCAGATTATTGAAAATGGTGTTTTCTTTATTAGTTTTTGTTTTTGAGATTAGTGTCCATTCTTACATATGTAAACTGTACTTGGAAAGCACAACCAATGGAATGTGATCATAAAACAACTTTGTTTTCCCTGGCCTGGATGAAATTCCTGTGACTCTCCTGATTGCTCTTAGGTTTTTTTAAAAAGTTCATTATCATTCATGCCAAAAACTCAGCCTCAATTTTATAATTAAAATTCCGTTCCCATGTAATAATCGAAATTATGAACTTCATTAATATTTTAGGCTTCTTCTCCCCACAACTGGCTCAGAATGGCCTCACCCATGGAAGCCTGCCACCAGAGAAGTCAGAAGTCAGGAAACTGAGTTTGATTCAGTTCTTCTCTTCCCTTTCATTGCATTTCTACTGCTCCTCCCCCAATTTTATAACTCTGCAAGGCTAGAGTGCAGAGAGAGAGAGGAGAGGCGAGCAGCACAGGAAAATTCTTACTTTAATTGACGCTGATGCTGGTTGCTCTTGGCTCCTTTTAGACCTGGCAGATGTTTAAATCTGGCTCTTTATCTCCTAGAGGATGTAGTGGGTTATTCTGCAGAGGCTACCGCCACCACCAGCGCTGCTGCATATCCCAAATCCATCTCTATTCCACCTAGCCATCTGTGATTTCTTCCACACCCTCGGGTATCTGGGGGTTCACTTTTGGCCTCCTTTTACAGAGGCTTCCTCTTGGGCAAGAACCAAGACAACCCCAGGCTGACTCTCTTCCACGTTATCCACCCAGATCTGGTCCTTGGGAAAAATCACAACTCTTTTGCTGTGACAGACTCTAAAAGGGCAGCTACCTCCCAAAATACAGCCTTTGGCCACTTCCTCTAAGCTCTCATCCTTTAGATTTTTCAGATATCATTCTGACACTAGTCTTCTGTGTCTCCCAGACAGTAGGGAACACATATTAAGCTCTTTAAGTGGTTTTCCTAACTTCTCTCTTGCCTTGAGGTGAAGGGGAAGCACCCACACCCACAGGCTCCTCCAGCTTGGATGGTATAATACTTATAGGTTATATAAAATTATTTGTGCAGGGCTTCCCTGGTGGCACAGTGGTTGAGAGTCTGCCTGCCTATGCAGGGGACACGGGTTCGTGCCCCGGTCCGGGAAGATCCCACATGCCGCGGAGTGGCTGGGCCCGTAAGCCATGGCCGCTGAGCCTGTGCGTCCAGAACCTGTGCTCCGCAACGGGAGAGGCCACAACAGTGAGAGGCCCGTGTACCACAAAAAAAAAATTATATGTGCATATATTAAAATTTAAAATATGATAAAGCATTTAAAGAGCCAAGCACACCGCCAGGAAGATAGTAAGTACTGAATGAATGTTAGCCATTATTGCTAAATATTTAGTTTTCCTGAAAGGTTATCTACATGATTGCCAAAAAATGAAAAGAAGAGTCACCTTTTAAAAGCCTAGCTAGGCTACACGCTAGTAAATCAATTTCCTCTATTAAAATAAATATAGTTAGAAAGATTGAGGACTATCTCTTGTGTCTTATATTCTTACAACAAAGATGGTATAACAGAGTTAAGTGAGATGAGTACATCTGCTGAGGCAAAGAAAGTTCTACCAAAACATGAACCCCTATGAAAGAAAAAGTAAACGTACGTGGCACAGCACTTTGAAAACGGTTCGGATCAAGTTCAATGAGTTGTCTCCTCAGTTCATTTACTCCCACACCAGAAGGTCCTAAACACAAAACACCACATATGGAAATTATTAGAGGTGGATAAGTAGAGCTACGTGATGAAATCATCACTTCAGTCTTCCTGCTGAAGACACTTGTGAGCACGTGGTATTGGGGAAATAACATCGTTTCCATTCGCATGAATTGAAATAACCCCAGAAAACTCTTGGGAATTTTCTTGGTGACCCATGGAGTAGCCCACACTTCTCCAACATTCAGAAATGAGGTAGCAAATTGCAGGAACCTCTCACCCCAGCAAACTTCATCTAAGTTGGATATTCAGAATTCTCTGGCCTCGAGTCAGATCCTTTGAGACAAGCTGCCTTTTCTCTTCCCATGAAGTTCCTATCACATCACAACCAGCTTCCACAATTACAGAATTCAGGGACCTATCTCCTGACAGATGGTGGAGTCAGCACCCCCATGTGCAACATGAGCAGAGAACTGTGTGGTCCACAAACCCACGCTTAGGCTACTGCGCTTGGCTTAATGCTCTCCTGCTCCCACACTGAAATTCTTAATCATTTTTTAATAAGAGGCTTTTGCATTTTCATTTTGCCCAGCATCCTAAAAATTCTGTAGCTGGTCCTGGCTGTAAGGTATGTTGTTCTGCTCCAAAGGGGCCTGCCTTGATCACAACTGGAATACACAGGGAAGATGGCAGTAAGAGGTAAGTTCCTACTGCTGTAGTAACCAGCTTTGCAGAGATCTTGGTCACAAAGTAGATCAACTCAGGGCTTCCCTGGTGGCACAGTGGTTAAGAATTCGCCGGCCAATGCAGGGGACACAGGTTCAAGCCCTGGTCCAGGGAGCTCCCACATGCTGTAGAGCAACTAAGCCCTTACACCACAACTACTGAGCCTGCGCTCTAGAGCTCAGAAGCCACAACTACTGAGCCCACGTGCCACAGCTACTGAAGCCTGCGCACCTAGAGCCCATGCTCCGCAACAAGAGAAGCCACTGCAATGAGAAGCCCGTGCACCGCAAGGAATAGCTCCAGCTCTCTGCAACTAGAGAAAGACAGCGCACAGCAACGAAGACCCCATGCAGCCAAAAATAATTTTAAAAGTTTTTTTAAAAAGTCGATCATCCCAGCACTATATTTGCCCTGTTCTTCAGCACCAAAGATACAGTCTAGAAGACTTTTAGGCACTCTTCTAAAGGAGATGGTTACAAATTTCTTAAGGGAATGAATCTTAAGCATTTTTATTTCTAATATGGACTAATGATCCAGTCTGGGGGGGAACATTCATCTGTGCTTATAGAACAAATTCTAAACCAGGTATTTTTTAAAATCTCACTTATAACCTAATCATACTACATCTTGTTATTACACAAGTTCATATACACCATGGCATACCGCATTCAATTGTAGACAATAAAAGCATGATCCATAACGTTTCATTTATAAACACGCATAAAAAACAGGCTTTATTTTTTTTAAGGTGTTTATATGCAGGTCCATAAAGGCTCTTACTTTTACCACTACTCCCAATGCAAGACTACTGAATCCAGGAGAGCCTCGTCATGGATGAGGAGACACTGCCTTCGGGGACATACCCACGAGCACAATGAGGCGGTGCTTGTCTGCAGGGCATCGCTGGTACCGCACCACCTCCTCGTACGGGGCGCCCGCTGCGCCGGAGCAGGGGCTGGCGCCGCATACCTTGGCTCGCAGCTGGCTGAGGTGGGACCAGCGGCGACAGAGGCGCATGCTGCGACGGAAACCGGCTGCGAGGGAAGAAACAAACAGGACGTGAGGCCCAGGGCAGGAGAGGTCTCTTCCTGCCTCACACCTGACGGAGCATGCGTGACTGTGATCCGGAAGAGTTAATTAACACACATCTGTCTGAAGGTAGAAGATAGGAAGCAATACAAAGGAAAACAGCAAAATGCCCCCACGTGACCTCTAAGTTGCATCCAGCGCCTGCTATGTGCCGGGCATTGGTGCTGGGGATACAGTGGTCAACTAAACCAAGCCCATTTCCTCATGGAATTTACATTTTATGTAGGAGGAGAGAGAAAAATAAACTGCAACAAAAATAAGTGCTTAGAAGAAGGGTAAGTGGATAGTGACCGGGATGCTTTTTCAGGTTGGCGGATCATTTAAGCGTCTCTGAAAAGTCGACACTGAGCAGGGCTCTGAATGATGTAACGGAGCCAGGTGAGGAGGTGGGCGTCTGTGGGGAACAGCAGTGCAGGCTGAGGGAACAGCATTGAGAAGGTGCAGAGAAAGGATCTTGCTTGGAGTGCTTGAGGAAGATAAGGAGGCCTGTGTACTGAGGGGCAGTGGGCAGTAGGGAGAGTGGTAGGAAATGGGGTTGGAAAGGAAGCCAGGAGGCCACACAGAGACTTGGCCAACTGTTGGATTGTGGTCAAAGTGGGATGGGAAGTCGCTGGACGGTGGAGGGTTGGGTGTGGCATGATTTGATTTATGTTTCAGGTGGATACACTTAGACACAGGCAGGTTAGGTGGTTGCCCACCACTGTGTGCTCAGTGGCAGAGTTGGACATCTTAGTGGTGATTTCCAAACTCCTAGAGTCCCACATAATCTGCCTACTGAATCACAGGGCTTTCTGGTATTTTCAGAGCCATTCCCAGGTCCTGTCAGAAGATAGAGCTAGGGACTATATGTGAATATATAAATATGCACACATTTACATTGCTTGTATCTATATGTGTTGAACACCATGAGTTCACACCAATGCCTACAATACCAATTCGACACTACAGTTTTCATTCTAGCCTTCCTCCTTTCCATATGGGTAACTCCTTTCTCTAAGAGTGGGAAATCTAGCTCTTATTAGCCTCAATACATTTACTTATTGTATCAATTAACAGCACCTGGGCAGGATGGGGGACACATAGTATCCAGCAGCCTGGCAGGAAGTGCCAAGCCCAAACTAGGTAAGGGGGGCATATTTATAGAGGCTGTGAGGTGTCAGGACCCAAGTGATGGCAGCTGCCCCACTCACTTTGGCTCCAACGACCTGCTCCAGGCTGCCATCACCCCTGCAGTGATGCCCTCCCCCCCACCCCGCTCAAGCTCTGATGCCCCACTCTAGGCTGCTTCTTCTCCACATTTGTGTAGATGCCTACCCTACTCAGCCTGCCTAATGGCTTTTGGGCTGAATTATTCTGGAAGGGATGCAGAAAAGTGGCCCCATGTTTTTTAAAGCCCCCCAGTGATTCCAATGTGCATCCAGACCTGGAGACCAACATTCTGCTTTACAGACCCTGCAGCCCTGCTGTTTTCCCACTGTCTCACATAAGGAGGAAGCCCAGCATGGTTTTAAATGAATGGTGAAGGTGCCTGGTCTTTCAGAAAGCTCTGCTCAGCTCATGGAAACGTGAACATAAAAAATAAGTATAGTGGTCAGAGAATTGGTCTCTTTAGAGTAAGGTGAATACATTATGGAACAGACTGGAAGAAAACAAAAGACTTGTGTTTGATGAATAATTAGGAGATATCCAATATAAACCAGATGAATTACAATAAATGATCAACACATCAGAATACTGATTATTTTTTTAAAAAGGATAGAGAGAAACCAGAACAAAGAACAAGTTTGGGAACATCCATCGGCAAAAGAAGCTTTCAGAAGAGTTAGGCTCATTCATAATTCATATAATAAGTTATATTCATATGAATATAACTTAGCAAGTGACAAAGACCCACCTTTTATTAATCATTACCTACCAATATAGAACTTCTGGTCATAGCCAACGAATTCCTCCTTGTCTGTAACACAGCAAATGGCAGGAACAGAATATGGCAGAGGAGAACGAGAACTTTACTTAGAATGGATGCATGAAATTATCTTCAAATCTTCAAGAGACACTATTTCAGTAGATGGCAGCACAGCTGAATTTATCCTTGAGTGCCTTATTGAAAAATGTCCTAAGCACTTTCTATCCTATCACATGCACCAAACTATATAGAGACACTATCCAGAAATTTAGCAACACACTGAATATATTCTGTCTAGTATGGTTGGAACAAAAAACTATCATGGAACAAAAAACTATCATAGCCTTCTTTAAAGTTATAAGAAAGATATTGAGTCATAGTAAAAACATAAATTTGGGTACACATTTTAAAATGTACCCAAAGAAAACTGATTTTCAAAAAAGGAAACATATAAACTGGTCTTGGCTTTAACTCATAGATATGGTGTTCTGTAGGTCCTATAATTAATCTCTTTGTTAGAAATGGGTTTTTATTCTTTTCCCTTATGAAGTGGTTCATTCTGTATGAAAGTAGTATTTGTTTTATGGCTGCAAATTGTTTCTGACTGTCCAGGACTCTGAGAGACAAAAGTTAGGAAAACTGTGCCCAGCAGTAACATCTAGAGCTTGTTTAAACTTCTGTCTCTGCTTCCATTGGGGTCTCAGAAAAATTGTCCAAAACTCTGGGAAAAAATATTATAAAAATATCATTTTCAAATTACTTTTTACTAACATGTATTCTTTTTCACTTCTACAACTCTGTTCCGATCATCAAAATAATATAGAAAGAGCATTTGTTCATAGAATGAATGGACATATACCTTTCTTTCTTAACCTTTGTGTTTAAACACCCATTTTAAAATATAAAGAAAACACACCAATATCAATTCCATCTTCTGGTAAGTAAGCATATTTTTCTAACTGAAAATTGGAAATAAGTTTAAAAGGAAATGTTTACTTAGGGATACAGTGATAAAGCTTAATTACTATCATTGTTCATTTAAAAATATTTTCTATGACATTGTATATCTCATCACTGATTTCACCCTTAAAATATCATATCTTATCTTAAAATATATCCAGTCAAGTACTCATGTTGAGGCACTGAAAGATCTCAAACATAGCTCTATTTGGCTTATCAAGGACATAAAAATGAGTAGTCACCTTCTGAAAGTTCCTCTGGATATTTGGATAAGTGAAGAAACAGACATGAAAAAGTTAAGCCTTTGAGAAGATCAAGTTGGCAAAATAAAGACAAATGACACAAGTGAGGCATTCATGTCACCCTTAGAGAAAGTTGTAACCTGGGCAAGACCTGCCAAGGCAAATGAACATCACACAACTGGAAACTCAGAAACTCGTTGGACCTGCCTCTGCTGCCCAGCAGACAGTAACTTTTCCTGCAAGTTGCTTATCTAGACTCTCCTTGAAGGCTTTCTATCCATGCAGACTCCTCTGTACTTGGTTGGCAAAGAATGGGGCTTGAAAGAGAAATTTTCAAGGCAACTGATTTGAACCTCTTCTTCCTTTCTCTCCCAGAGGCCATCTAGCTGCAGCCCTGTGAAGACGAGGAAGTGGTGGAAGGGCCACTGGGGAAGCTCTACAACAGCCTCTGGCCCAAGTGTCCTCATTCCTTACCTGTCCGGGTCCAGTCACACATTTCCATCTCCAGCTGGTCCCTTGAAGACAGGTGCAACTGAACACAGAGTGTACTGTTTTCTTTGTTTTCTAGACATCTTGAAACATCCATCACCCCTGTTTTTGTTTGTTTGGTTTTTGTTGGGGGGGGGTGTTTTTATCTGTTTTTTTAAATGGCATTCCTAATTAGACTATACCATCCAGGGAAATCCAAAGAGGTCACATGATACTTCATTCAGAGAAGAGTTGGGACCAAAACTGAAGAAACTTAACTGCCCATTAAATGCTCTAAGTAACAGAATAAAGCATCATGAATGACTGTCATTATTTATTTAGAAAAAATGCCAGCTGGGTGCCAATTGTTCCTTAACTGAGCTCCCAAGTGAGCTGGGTTCAGAATAATGTACTTGAGAGTTCTCACTTTTTTGACGAAGAGGAGTCCAGAAGGAGTGCTTTGCAGTAACTAAGGGCAGCTGCACACTTTCCTCCGCAGTGCTGTTATTAGAGAACTAGGTGCTGATTGCCCCTATTACTTCTTCATTAAAATGCTGGCTAACACTCATGCACTTACATTCTAAGCACTTTACTTCTATAAATTATTTTTTCCACTTTAGACATGGGCACCTGAAGGGCAGAGAGGTTACGTGACAGATGACCCCCAGCTAGTTGGACCAGGATTCATGCTTGGACAATCCAGCTCCAGTCCATGGCATTGACCACTGCAATACTGCCTCTCCTTTCACAGACGTCACAATACCTCTAAGCCTCAACCACAACTTTGGTGTGTAGAGTGTCTCCCAACAAAATGATGCGGTGAACAGAGCAAAGAAGGATGACTATAATCCAGAGGAATTAAAAATTAAACCAATCCCAAACATTGAACCAAGTGTAGATCATTAAATTACCCCTAACAGGAAATTCCCTGGCGGTCCAGTGGTTAGGACTTGGCGCTTTCACTGCCGTGGCTCGGGTTCAGTCCCTGGTCCGGGAACTAAGAAACTAAGATCCCACAAGCTGGGCAGCAGTGTGGGGAAAAAAAAAAAAAAAGGTTACCCCTAACAAGCCAACTATCTAATTGAAAATAGGAAATTTAGAAGCAACATAAATGGTACATAAATAATTTAGGTGAGTAGTTCCCAGCTCCATGTGTCTCAATACTTTTTTTTTAAGATTTTTTTTTGATGTGGACCATTTTTAAAGTCTTTATTAAATTTGTTACAATATTGCTTCTGTTTCGTGTTTTTGATTTTTTGGCCATGAGGCATGTGGGATCTTAGCTCCCCGACCAGGGATTGAACCCACACACCCTGCACTGGAAGGCGAAGTCTTAACCACTGGACCGCTAGGGATGTCCCAATGCTATCTTCTTTTATAGCTAATATTTATAACAATCTCTCTAAGCTTAAAAAATGAAATTCATAGATATATTCTAACACATCATTTTAAAACAGCAACGTAATGCTCTAACTGTAATGTAATGGAAAATTAAAAGGAAGTAATTTATGTTTTAAAAGTACGTGTTTCAAAAAGTATATATTTCAAAATATACATCTTTGGGCATGGCTTCTCTAGAAGACATAAACTATTAGATGCTTATACCTACTTATACTGAAGAAGCATGGATTTAAAGGAAGTGAGAAGATCAGAAAATAGTCCTTATATGAAGTATAGAAAAATAGAAGAGCACAGTAACAAGTGGAAACTAGAACAAAGTGTTCTGATAACAGACCAGATTTATTGGTATATATGGGAAAGAGGGAAATTGCCTTAACTGAGGTAGGTGTAATATGCCAAAGCACTGATGAAATGGAGAAAATGAGGAAACATCATACACTTGGAAGCAAGTTAGTAATGTTAACATGCTCCAAAAGGTTGCCAGTTTTTCAAAACACTCCATGGGCCTTATTTTGTTACTAATAACGTCAACATTACTTTGAGGAACAGACACGTGATGATACCATGTGTCATCAATAATGGCAATAACATATTAAAGAAAAAGAAAATAATTGGTTTGGTATAGATACCTCACTTTCTGGTTGATTTAATATCAGTATGGATTAGAATGTGTGGAATAAATTATTCAGTAATTTCAAGGCAATGTCTTTATTCTGTCTAAATGTCTCTCTCCATAATGACTGTCTTCTAAACCAATGAGCTTATCATGTTACATCTTGTGAAAACTTACATCACTGTTGTGTACTAAAGAACTACTTACTCAGATTCCTAATGAGTTTTGTCCAGCGGGACATTCAGGAGATCATGCAGGATGGTCTCACACACAGCAGGTCATCTAGCATCCCTGACTCCCACCAATTAGAGGCCAGTAGTGTCCCCAATCAATGTGACAACCCAAAAATGCCCCCATAGGGTTCCAAAATGTCCCTAATGAGAATCACTGCTTATGGTGAAGTTTACAATATCTCATGACTATACTGTTGATGTCTTTAAGCAATTACTGTGTCATTAAAAGTGTTTAAGTTATACCAACATTTGGAATATACATTTAAAAATCAGTATAAAATATTCATGTTTTATTTACCAGATTCAAATGTTTCTTCATCTATGGTTTTCCACGGAGGCAAAAAACCAAAAGTATAGTTATATTACTATCCATACTGAGTCTATAGTTCAACAGTCTGATTCCCTGACCCTACGATTCTACACACACACCACTTTTAAAATGTTTTTCCTAAATCAAGGCCAACTCAGTGGTGTGTCTGTGGCATATAAAGCCTTAAATGAGTATATATAAGCAGTGGGGCTGTGATGACAAGAAGGGGTACAGCAGGAGCTTAAAATAAATAAATAAAATCATAAAATAGAAGAGGATAAATAAAATTAAATTAAAAAGAAGCTCAGAGGGAAGGAAAAGGGGGAATGTCATGGTAAACACCAATAGATGGTTGGATACTATACAGCTTTGCTGTTAGAGGTTTACTTGAAGCTTTGGGGGGTCCATAAGCAAGGGGAGTGTGGCTAGAAGAAGGAGCATATGAATGGCCTGGTTGGGTTAGTGTTGTTTAGGTGACTGAGAAATACCTGAGATAAACCAAGTCCCTCATCAGTTAAAACAATTCTTGTTAGTGTTTTAAAGAGACATTAAGCATAAAAAAACTAGAATTTATATGGAGAGCAATTAGAAATATATAGCAATGTTACCAACACACACATCCTTACATCAGGCAATGCTGCATCTAAGGTATACACACATTTGTGAAATGATATATTTAGCATTGTTTATAATAGAAAAGATTGGACATAATTCAAATGTCTACCAATAAGTCATTATATAAATGCACAATAACTTATTCAACCAATAAATCATTTAAAATATATGAGGAGGCTCTTTATGTACTATGATGGAATCATCTCCAAGATATGTAATATTAAGTAAAAAAGCCAGGAACAGAACAGTGTATATAGCATACCATCAAAGAGTACATGCATCTGTGTTTTAAAAAGAGGTGAGAATGAGGGTGTGGGAGAGGAGAAAAAAATATACATCATTGCACAGAATAGGTCTGGAGAGATGCCCAAGAAACTGAGAGCATTTACTGCCTCAAGAAAGAAAACTGAGTAGGGGAACAGGAAGAGAGAGGGAATTTTACTGAATATACTTCTGTAGTTTTTGAATTTTAAATATATGAATGTGTTACCTAATAAAAAATTTTAATTAAAATTCAGAAAGGAAATGAATAGTACTGCAAGTTAAAAACAAAAAAGCAAAAAACCCAGGATGTGTATTTGATAAAATAAATATAATGTCAGCATTATTCTGTAGTTGTTCTGGGAAATATATGTAAATCTTTGAAATACCCAGTATTTAAACATTTCATATCATTATCTAATGTCTAAAAACTAGATTAACCCATAAAGCCAAGACAAAGTCACCTATCAGACTAAAGACTCTCCAACTAGTCTTCCAACAAAATCCTAGTGATTCTTGAACCAATCTTAGTTCTGCCACTAAATTTGAAAAGTCTTCTCCCAATTTCCAAAAAAAAATCTAAGAATAGAAATGTAAAGTATTTGTATATTTCTCAGAAATTTGGAACACATGACTATTGATCTATACTAGAATCTACCAGAAAATGGTATCAAACAATAACAAAATAGATATTTTGCTTTTTAAAAATCTGATATCTCATAGGGAGGGTGGGAGGGAGACACAAGAGGGAGGAGATATGGGAATGTATGTGTACGTATAGCCGATTCACTTTGTTATACAGCAGAGACTAACACATCATTGTAAAGCAATTATACTCCAATAAAGATGTTTTAAAAATAAATAAATAGGGGCTTCCCTGGTGGTGCAGTGGTTGAGAGTCCGCCTGCCGATGCAGGGGACGCGGGTTCATGAAGATGCCACATGCCGCGGAGCGGCTGGGTCCGTGAGCCATGGCCGCTGAGCCTGTGCGTCCGGAGCCTGTGCTCCGCAACGGGAGAGGCCACAGCAGTGAGAGGCCCGCGTACCACAAAAAATAAATAAATAAAAAATTTAAAATTAAGAAATAAAAATCTGATATCTCAATATTTTATAGTATTTCACAAAGAGCACGTGGTTTCCAGGAGTTGCTCCTGAATGTTACTGAATGTAACACCTGAGTGTTACTGTGTGTTCCTGTGATCATTTCCAGAATACTGCTTTCTAGAACACTTTCTAAAAGGTTGGTCTGAAGCATGGAGACATTCCTGCAGCTGTGCTTCCCTTCCAAGTGTCAGAACCACAGAAAAAGGCTGCGGTGGGGGATTTATTTTACACATTTCTTCCAGAAAATAGGCCTGTGGCCCCTTTGACTGACTACTTCAGGAAATCTATAGCTGAGCTGCTTCATATTTCTCCTGGTGGTAAATCTATCAAGAGGAAATGCTACCTGCTTCCACACATTTCTCGTCAATCTTCATGTCATCTTCTATAAAAGAGCATAGAAAGGGAAAAATTGAAGTTAAAATGTTAGTATCACAAATGAAATTCCCTATGTATAGGTTTATGGCAATGAAACTCAGACCAGCCTATAATCATGTTATTCTTACAACTATCGCTCACTCGGAGAGGTACAAAGGGCTGTACTGTACTAAATGAAAGTGCAGGCTATGGGAGGCCACAGGACATCGAATGGTTAAAATTCTAAAAGCACAGGCTTTTGAATAACTGGACAAATTAGTTTACCTCTAAGCCTCATCTTCTGTCTATAAATGGGGGTAGTAATAATACCTACTACATAGGATAGGATTGAGATAATGCAGGAAAAGCTCAGGCACATGGTAAGTGCTCAATAATGTTAATTATTTTTACCTTTAGCTGGGATGTATGTATGAGAATAAAAGAATATAACTTTTAAAACTGTTCATCCTAACACTCACAGCTCTTTACAGTGTGGCCCACACCCAGCTTTGAAGACTGCTGTCTCTTATCTTACGTATCTTACACTCCTGTTAGAGCAGACTCCATTGATTCTTCCTCTGTGCCTTTGCTTAGGCTGTTCCCTTAGCCTGTAATACTTCAAGGTCCATCTCAACACTGATCAAAATGAATATCCTTGCCATGAACTGCACAGCATTTTCTTCCTACTACCTTGAATTCTCTGCTATTGCAGATCTACTTTGCCTCATAATATAATCATTTGGGTGTTTGCCTTATTAGCCCTCCTAGACAGCTCCTTGAAAAGTGGAAATCATCTTAACTAATTTTTACGTACTTTATAGAGCTTAGTGTCTTCCACATAGTAGGCACATGACTAATTATTAAATTGAATTTCCCTTTTAATATCAGATAGTTGATTTGAACATATGTTCTGAAAAAAAAATTTTTTTTTCTTTCGGCACTGTGTATCTTGAGCCTAGCACGATACCAACAGTTCCCAGGTGATCAATAAATACTATTTTAATGTATTGATCTTATATATTCTAAAAGTGCAAATTATAGTTTGTATAATAAGCTATAATATTATAAAGTAATATAAATTTATCATCACTTCCTTAAAGATCATATCATTGATTGTTTTTAAGTAAAATATGCAATATGAAAAATTTTATGAAATAATACTGTTTTATAGAGATAGGAGCACAGATGAACAAGTAACATAGCTGAGATTTTTAACACTGCTGCTCAATTCCTTATATTCATTTAGAGATTACTTTCCAGATCAGTAATTTATAATGGTGAATTCATTAGTTCCTAGCACATAACTAGAGGGTTTTGATTTAAAGGCAAACAAAAACTAGAATTGTCATTCCTAGTTTACAGAGGCCAGGAGAGAATCTCTAATAACAGTGCAAGTAGTCCCGGTTTTTCTAATATGTAACTCTGGGGTCTAAAAGAGCCACGGATTTTGCGCTCTCAAAATTAACAATTCCAGGGATTTCCCTGGTGGTCCAGTGGTAAAGAATCCGCCTTACAATGCAGGGGATGCGGGTTCAATCCTTGGTGGGGAACCTAAGATCCCACATGCTGCGGGGCAACAAAGCCTGCGTGCCACATCTACTGAGTTTGGGCAACTCAACTAGAGAACCCATGTGCCACAAACTACAGAGCCTACGTGCTCTGGAGCCTGCACGCCATAGCTAGAGAGAATTCCGCGCACTGAAGCAAGAGATCCCGCATGCTTCAACAAAGATCCCACGCGCCACAACTAAGACCCAACGCAGCCTAAAATAAATAAATAATAAATAAATCTTTTTTTAAAAATGAACAATTCCACACTATGGACTAGGGTGTTATGGACTGATCTGTACCCTCCAAAAATGCATATATATGTTGAAATCCTAGCCCCCAGATGACTGTATTTGGAGATGGTGCCTTTAAGGAGATAATTAAGATTAAATGAGGTCATAAAGTTGGGGCCCTAATCCAAAAGGACTGGTGGCCTTATAAGAAGAGGAAAAGAAACCACACTGATCTCTATCTCTCTCTCTTTCTCTCTCTTCTCCCTCTCTCCCCACACACTTCTCCCACCCCGCATTCACAGAGGAAAGGCCATGTGAGCACACAGAGAGAAGGCAGCCATCTGCGAGCCAGGAAGAAAAGTCTCCGCAGAAACCAACCCTGTCAGAACATTGATCTTGGACTTAGAATCCCCAGAACTGTGAGAAATAAATGTCTGTGGTTAAAGTCACGCAGTCTGTGTGATCTTGCTATGGCAGCCTGAGATGACAAAGACAGTGGGCTTGTCACCCAGCAAGACCACAGAGACCCAAAGGCCTGTCCATGTTCCTCCCCCTCCCCTTTCCAATTTCAGGGATGAAATGTGGATGGTGGTAAAGGGGACTGCTCTTCTCTCTTCTTTTCCCCTCTCCACAAGCAGACAGCATCTTGCTTTCTTGTTTGTATGTGTGTGTGTGTGTGTGTGTGTGTGTGTGTGTGTGTGGCATCATAATGAGTCATCTTGGTGTCTGAGCATGGAGAAGGGGAGAGGTAATAACTGGGGGCCCCATTTGCCCCTGATGTAGTGCCCTTCAGACAGAGAGCAACTTTAATCCTGACCACTGCTGTTTGCAACTTCTGACAGTGTTTTTACCTTATCAATCTTTTCATCCACACAATGGGAACAATAACAATTTCATCACAGGGTTATTTTTAGACATTGTGTACAAAGCAGTTGAAACAAAACAGAGGATCAGTTTCACAACTTTCATTGAATTCTCACCATGTGCTGTGTTAGATTCTGGGGCTGCCTGTAAATGTTGGTTCTCTTTTCTTTTATTCGTCTCAGTGTTAAGAACAATTACACAGTGTGTGTTCTTTTGACTGACATCTTTTTATAAATTAGGGTATTAGTGATTAGCACACTATGAGGCACACAGGAAGAGCTTAATAAATAGCTGAATTGAAATTGAAGTGAATTAAGAAAACTATAGGAAATTTCTAGGAGGCTTTGGAGATGAGTTTTTTTCCCCCACAAATACTATTTCTTACCTTCTTCCATAGAAATCGCTGGGTACAGAAAAATGATTGAAGCAGGGGAAAAAAGAGAGAGTGAGCACAATAGTTTATGTTATAGTTTATCAGATTAATTTACCTACAGTAAGAAAAGCAAAGTGCCAAAATTATTCTCTAAAAATTCAATGGAGATTTAGTAACAAAATGATAAGTGAATATCCTATAGAAACAAATAAATTTATGAGTCTTGTTGGAAATGGGATCTATCTGCTTCTGGCAAATCCTATTCCCTTCTATCCCAATAAGCTCTGTAAGAGTTGCATTCTATTCAGTTCTGAATTAATGCACTTATTATTTATTCATTATATTTTAGGAACTCAAATCTTGAATGGAAAGAAGGAAAGAGAGGAGAAAGGGAGGAAGAAAAGAAGGAAGGAGGAGAGAGTGGAAGGAGAGAGAGAGAGGAGGGAGGGAAAGAAAGAGGGATGACAATTACAAGTGCATCTTCAGTACATAACTTTTTAATAACATCTGTAAACTAACACACGCCTGGAAGTTTTCAATAACTCTTGAGTAATAAAGTTGCCTATACATCCTGAGTAGTAACCCTTTCCTGAGATTTTTTTTCCCATGGTAACACTCAGGCAGAACAGAAAGATACAAAATAATATTTATTTGCAATATCATCTACTACAGTTAAAAAGAAATGACCTGGTAGTTTAGAAAATGATGTGCTCCATCAGAAACATCCCTGGGGCTTCCCTGGTGGCAGAGTGGTTAAGAATCCGCCTGCCAATGCAGGGGACACGGGTTCGAGCCCTGGTTCAGGAAGATCCCACATGCCGCGGAGCAACTAAGCCCGTGCGCCACAACTACTGAGCCTGAGCTCTAGAGCCCGTGAGCCACAACTACTGAGCCCGTGTGGCACGACTACTGAAGCTCGTGAGCCCTAGAGCCTGTGCTCCGCAACAAGAGAAGCCACCTCAATGAGAAGCCCCCACACTGCAATGAAGAGTAGCCCCCGCTCGTCACAACTAGAGAAAGTCTGCATACAGCAACAAAGACCCAATGCAGCCAAAAATAAATTAATTAAATAAATAAAATTTTAAAAACAAAGAAAGATGAATGTTACAACATGGATTAATCTCAAACATAATGTCAAACATAATGTTAAAAAATTTGGTTACAGAAAAACAAAAATATGATTCTGCTTATACAAAAAACATGCAAAACTAAAAATATACTGTTCAAAGATGTAAACATATATCATAAAACTATAGAAAAGTAAGGAACTGATAAATGCAAAATTCAGAAGAGTGGATACCTCTGGAGAAGAAGGACGGGATGCAGAAAGGCACTGACAATAATAGCATGTTTTTCTTTTTCTTAAATCAGGTGGTAGGTGCTAGATAGTCCTTGTATTCTGATTATTCTTTTGTACACATTCACAAGTTAATAGAAATGTAACAAATATACACATTGGCCCAATACCAAAGGGCCAAGTGTTAACTCAATATTCAGATGAAGCCAAAACCAAAACTGGGATCACCATCACAGAATGAAATTCTTGAGACAAGAATACATCTGAAAATTTTTCCAGAAAATAAATTGAATCATCCCTTCAAACTTATTGCTTAAAACATTACTTCTCACGTGTTTAACACTGGCATTATAGTGCAGAAATAATCATTTCCTAGCTCTGTTGACTTCCAGATTGCTCCTATGTGTGGTCAACGTACCACAAACTGACAATATCAAATAGGTTAGCAAAAGGGGAAGATATTTTTTGCCAACTCGAGTCAGAATAGTCTACTGCCGGTAGTAATGTTGCCCTCCCACTCTAGGAGCAACTGGATTCAAGTCATCTTGTCTCTTCTGCACCTTCTGGTCTTAAAGCTCTGGGCAATAGTAATTATGCAATCTCCTTGAAGCTACCTCACAAACAGAATCTCTGTGCATTGCTTGAAGAAGATGCTTTCTGAACATTTTCAGAAGCAAAGGAATTTTTTTGCTCTCACTTATACTTTTTTATTTTTAATATAAAAAAAAACAAAGAAAGAAACATCCCTGTGAGAGGTGACCCTTTAACTCAGTGGCTCCATACTTGGGGTTCCTGAACTCAGAAATTTGTAAGGATAATAATATGCGGCTGCAAACTCTTTTCAGGATGGACTTTGCAAAATCCTAATAGAAATGGCACATAGGCTATGCAAGCAAGTTAGATGTCAACCTGTGGCCCTACTAGTTATCAGATATTAGTTAGAAGCTTAGTTAGTACTTTCACATGCCTTTGCTAAATGAAATAGGAAAATGGGTTAAAGAAGTACTTCAATCTGGTTTGGTAAACAAACTTTTTCAAAGCACAGGGGAAATAACTAAAATATCACTATGAAGATTATATCATGACAAATGTTTCTGATAAAATGTCAAGTTAAAGAAAAAAGATAAAAAGTAGTATTGTAACTGTTACTGTAACCATGTAAAATATGGTTCTATAACTGGAAGACAGTATGAAAATATGGTCAGTGTAAAGGAATTTTAAGAGTGTTTTCTTTCAAAAATGTCTCTATCGTTGTCATCATATCTTTTCAAGGGAAAAAATAATTTTTGGCTTAGAGAATTGAGAAGTAAAGTGGATGAGGACTCTCCACGGGCAAATCTATGTTTACTTTACTGCCCTCCCAGCCTCCTGTCCATGCCCCTCTCCCTCTCCCTCCTCCTGCCAGAGAGCATTTCAGAAGGTCCTTGATCAGCAGGTTCTAGCTGGGCTCTGTGAGCTACTGACACCCTTCATTAAGGCAGTAAGTGGTTCACAAGCGTTCGCCCCCGTGAATCCCTTTGCTGACCATTCCTCCACCGCCATCTAAAATACTGTGAAGTGAACAAGCTACACTCATTAAATAATAATTCAGTCTCATGTTTACTCATCAAAGGCACACACACTGCGCCGCTCTGCAGCCTTGCTTGCCAGTAGGTGTGTAATGTATGGACTAGCTGCAGACACCTCAGGGGACTTCAAGCCGGGGAGTGACCACAAGAACATTTGCATTTTCACAAACTGAAAACTCTTCTAAATCCAAAGGAATGAATGTCTATGGTAGGATTTCAGATGGCTGCCAGGAGGCTATCTGGGGTATGGGGACATTTAAAGATCCTCTGTTGGGCGGGAAGCCAGCCCTGGGAAAGAGGGAGCTGTCTTTCTCGTGATGCACAGGCTGGGTTTGAGGTGTCAGCACACTCACATATGGTGGATTTGAGGTCGTTGTGAGGTTGATATGGCCGAGACCACCAGAACTCCCGCTGCTTCCTATGCAAAAAGAAATACACTGTGAGAAGGAAAAAAAAAATTAATCCAGATTAACCCAGGTGAAATAGATCCAGGATAGAATGTTTCCTAGAATTCTGTTGCTTCCAACCAAGTGAACAAGGAGATTTCACCTCCAAACACACTGTCAAATACATTCTCCAAATGCATGGCCTTTCTTATCATTCTTTCCTGCCTCACAGCATCTTTTCAGAGTCACACTGACTTAGGGTGAAAATCTGGCCTGAGACCACTAGTGCACATGCCACAGAGCTTCACTGCATGAGCCATGGCACCTGCCTCTCTGGCATGTTAGCCCGCTCCAGCTGGTCTCAGAATTCTCACCGCATGTTCTGGTTTCCCTCCCAGGCTGTGATGCTCCCTACAGTCCCTTTAGAGCCACATGAATTTCAGTTCCTTCCGTTGTCCTTTATTTGTGCGCTAATCTAGTAAACCTGCCATTTCTGTGTGCTCCTTGCAAGACCCCCACTTGGAATCGCCTTGCCACTCTCTGCTCTGAGACCATGAGGACTAATCTCATTAGGGCTTTATCCCTGTGTGTGTCCTCAGGTCATCCCTTATCCTCTGCACTTTAATCCCTGTAAGGCTCCATCCACCACCTGCCGCTCCCTGAAGCCCTTTCACACACCCTCTGGAACTGGCAGTAAATCTCTGGCGAAATCTCTCAAACCTCCTCCTGCACTTTGAGTGAGCCCTTCACCTTCTTGTTCTAACTAAATCCAGGTCCCCCTGAGCTCACTGCTCCCCTGCCCCTTTTGAGAGGTGGCTCTTTCCTCTCCCACTCCCAGTGGCGTGTGGGTAAACCAGCCCGGGGAGATGAGTCCTCATGTGCAGCTTTGCAGATTTTTCTAGTGTCAATATTCCCATTGGAGCTGATTTCAAGCTGCCACCCCGATGTCACCGACCGTGGGTGTGAGAAGGGTGCACACAGGCTCTGTGAGCTGGCTTCAGCACACCAGTGCATGAGGCCCTCACTCCATGGGCCCTGGAGGTGGGGTCTGTGTCCTGCTTCTCCTGGCCATTTCCAGACTATATCCCTCTTCCCTAGACGCCCTCACTTTGAAAGCCATTTCCCTGACTCTTCTGGAAGCCATTCTCAGATTATTCCTGCTAACTCCCATGCTCTTAACACTGCTCTGTCAGAATGCATGATGATCTTATTAGGCACAAAGATGCCCCTTCCAACACCCTGGCCTCTTGGTTCCTTGATCTCCTCTCTTCCAATGACCTTCCAATGACCTCAACCACTGCATCCCACTGTCATACCCTAGGCCTTTCAGTACCCAAAACTACAATCTCTATACAATTTCTATTTCCAGCATCCCTTTCTTCTACCAGCACCTCCTATCTTCCCAACCCCAATAATCTATCAACCCCATAGGGACCTATAATCCATTGATCTGACTGCCTTGCCACTGACCCTACCCTGTCACCTCTCTCCTTAACAAGCTTAAATGTCATGGTCTTTCATTAAATTCACTCCCTTGTCCCTCTCTTGATTTACTGTTAAATCTGACTCCCTGTCTAATCTGGCCCTGCCCCCAGGAAGCTGACCAAGATCACTATAAATTTATGATCTTTAACCTTAAGTGGGCCCTTAATGCTGATGATACTGTATTTATCTAACCAATTTTCTCTCCAGTTCTCATAGAAACTTTTCAAGCTTTCTCCTCTTTCCTTCCCAATATCTCCTACCCACCCTTACTCTCAGCTTATGACATTGCTTATTCCACTGAGAAAATAAGAGCAGATGGAAGAGACCTTCCATAAACTCCCGCCATATCCCTCACCCTGTGCCCACACACTCTGGATTCCCTACTGCTACTATTACTGTGGGTGAACTGTTCCTGATCCTGTATAAGGCCAACCCCTCTATTTATAGGCTCCATCACATCTCCTCCTGCTTCCCCAAGGACAACAAGAGCAGCAATGTTCCCTTCTTTCTCCTGTATCATAAAATTTTCCCTCTCATTGGATTTTTCCCATTACCATTATCTACCCTATCTTAAAAAGTGCTCTCATACCACTCCACTTTCCCCTCTAGCTATTTGTCCATTGTTCTGCTCTGCTTTATACAAAATGTCTCAAAGGATTTTCCATGCTCATTGTTGTCAATGTCTTCAAATCCCCTTTTACTAAGATTTTGGTCCCACCTCATCCACTGAAATTGCTTTTATCAAGATCACCAATGACTTCTGTTGCTAAATCCAGTGGTCAATTCTCAGTCCCCTCAGCAGTGGTTGACATAGTTGATCAGGACACTCTACCATCTTGATTTTGGTCTGCCTCATCGGCCACTCCTTCTCAGTCTCCTTTGCTAGTTCCTTCTCTTCTTCGTGATCTCTTAACATTGGCTGAGTCTTGGACCTCTTATTCTATTTTCTTTCTATCCTTAAGCCCCTTCCTTGGACCTCAGTAGCACCAAGGTGATGGTGGAAAGTTGAGATTCAGTAACTGAGCTTTCAACTCAGCCTTGAAAGATTATAGAAGGAGTCAGAACTACCTTTAGAAGTTTAATTTAGCTTCCCAAGTACTCTTCTCTCTTTTCTAATTGATACAATTATTCTGGTCCCTTTGGTGTTTAAGATGTTTAGAGCATATTGGCAAGTTGACATTTGGATTTATAGACCAGTGTGTGTTCATCTATCTGCTTGTCTCTCTTTCTCTCATCTTAACTGCAATAACAGAAGCCTGAGAAAACGTTTTGTTTCCTGATGGCTCGGTCTTGAGTCCAGGAGTAATGACTTTTCTTACCTCTTCAGAAGGTGCGTAGAAGGGATTAGGCCAGCACAGGTATCAAGGTCTGAGATTTTCCGGGCTTGCCACCAGAGGGCATCATTCTGGTCCACAATCTGGAGGATGTCCCCCTTCTGGAAAGGCAAGCCGGCATCCATGCAGGGGATGGCGGGATCCTCCTGGGGCCAGTACTCAGTCATGGCACGAACATACACCTGACAGTAGGTGCATAATGACACCTCAGAAGAATCCTTACCCCCGGGTTGTTAAGGCTTAAAACCATCTCTCCCACTCTTCCACCTACTGGTGCTATCTTTCCTCTCTATCCTCACCAAAAAGAACTTCCTTCTTGAACTGAGTCTAAGAGCCATGAAAAAAAAAAAAAGTGAGTTTGGGAATAGAATCTTTTAGCTCTGAGAAGTTTTTGCTCAAATGCTCAGCATTCTTGATGTTACTTCTTAACTTCTTGGTACCCCATCTCCTGTTATTGTATTCATTTACTGATTTGCCTCTCATGTCATCAGTATCGAAAATTATGCAATACAGTATTGAATAAATCTTCAATACATTATAGAGGATAGTAATAAGACACAAAGTACGCCATGATAGTTATTGTTATTGGGGGATTTACTGTGTGTGGGTATGAAGGCTCAGTAAATTCTTACCATCTTTTGGCTATTAACAGGAGGGTCAGAAACTGGAACCACCTTGAATATGATTGTGCCACGAGACATGGCCTAGAAAATGTCAGAGGAAAAAATGACAAATCGCAGAGTTCACTGGGTTACTAGGGCTTGGCAGACAGAAGTTACAATTCAATGTGTGCAGGTCAAATGGTGCCATCTCCCACAGGGGCTTTTACAAGGGCTCAACAGCTAAATATCACCACCCAGAAATGGACATTAGGAAGAAATTTAGCTTCATTTCTGTCCTGCTGTGGGATTTCCAGGATCACTGGTCTATTAAAACCCACACTGAGGCCTGGCTTCTTGCAGGGACCCTCCATCTCACTGCTGCCAGGACACCACACTCAGCAAGGTCTTATTCCCACAGGCACTAAGGAAGGAGAGGAGCTCTTGGTCTGACTTTCCCTCCTCATATCTCAGTCAGTAATTATTTCCTGAGTACTGATTTCTGCATCAGGCAGCCTAGTCTTATGGGGAAGAAGATAAAGGGCCCCCAAGTCTTCTGGGGGGAACTGACGTCTCCAAACTAATGGTGGAGGAAACAGAGAGCCTCTTAGTTTGATGGGAGAGGTAAGAATCCCCCTGTCACACACACTGTGATGGGCATTGGAGATCCTAGAGATTAGCAAGAAAGATCTCGGTCTCACTTGGGAATTTCACAGCCCCACTGTCCTGGCAACTCCACAGCTGGAGCCGAAAGGGCTGAGGTGGAGGCATGTGTGTCTGTGACTGACAGTCCTTTAAGCTCCCTGTGCAGTATCTTTTATACCACACAGAATCTTGCGTAGTGGTTTGCAAAATATTTCGGTGCTTTGTATACTCCTTATAATACTCCTTATATAATACTCCTTATAATACTCCTTATATAATACTCCTTATAATACCACTCCTCCTCTCAGTCCCTGAGGCACGTCTATGAAAATCTAGAGTTCCCCCAAGAACCCAGTTTGAGAACCACTAGTCTATGTAATATATAATAATTGACCTCAGGTCCCACCCTGGGGGTGTACATGGGGGGAGGTGGGCGGGGAAAGCTGCTATGGCTACTGATAGCTGGATAGTGACTCGGGCGATGGTTTGAAGAATGGGAATGGGAACTGAAAAGAGTTACCAGAAGCTCATATAATCAGGTCCCACTGCCATTTCAACCACAAGGACAGTGGCAGGGCCAGCAAGGATGTCCCCCTCCCCATAGGCTGCCCTCTGGCGACTTCTTTTCTACGCCAAAGCTGCCTCAAGGAAACTGCATAAAAATGTAAGGGGAGCAAAGGGTGGTTTGCTTAGGTTCTGACACTCCTCCACAGTCTCCCTCTGCCCACCCCGGGCTCAGTTTCCAATGGAGGAACCCAGGTGATGAGGGACCTGGGCTGGGCGGACTGGCAGGCTTCCTGAGGCTGAAAGAGCAGCTTGTGAAGGGAGGTATCCAGAAGGGGCCAGATCACCTGAGGAGGCGAATGGGGGAAGGCAGACGAGTTGCATAGAAACAGACAAGTTCTGGGGCCTAGAGAGAGGAAGCTGCCTAGCGCGACCCGAATCCCCCTCCAATTACAGTGCACACGCCATGGGCTGGACGTAATGTGGCACTGAGTCATGGAGAAGGCGAGGAGGAGACTGTTACCAGAATATGGATCACTTGCTCAGGGTCCAGTCCTTCAACTGAAACTCCATTCACTTCCACCAGTTTGTCTCCAGCATATAACAAGCCTAGGCAAACAGGAACACAAAACAAAGAAGGGTACAAAAAACCTCGCAAAAATGGCGGTAGCCATCCCAAAGCTCCTTAACAAACTCGCTAAGCCAAGCAGGCTCTGACATCTTAAATTTTATTGTGAAATAATAATAATAAAGCAAACTGGCTATTCCAATTTACACCACCACCAAAGTGCATGAGAATTGCATTTTTCTACCTTTCCACCAACACTGGGTATTAACTGGTGGTGATATTTTTATTTTCACTAATCTGATGTTGTAAAATGGAACTGGAACTCTGGTAAGAAGACAACACGAAAAATAAACCTGTCGGGGTCATGCGAAAATGTCAGATGAAAAGGAAATGGGGGGTATTCTTCAAAAGAGAAAATGTGGAGAAACTTGAGGGTTAAGATTGAGGCTTGAGAAATATGAAGTAAGACAGTGCAGATAAGAAGCAGGATGAGGCTTCCCTGGTGACGCAGTGGTTGAGAGTCCGCCTGCCGGTGCAGCAGACACGCGTTCGTGCCCCCGTCCGGGAGGATCCCACATGCCACGGAGCGGCTGGGCCCATGAGCCATGGCCGCTGAGCCTGCACGTCTGGAGCCTGTGCTCCACAATGGGAGGGGCCACGGCGGTGAGAGGCCCGCGTACCGCAAAAAGTAAAAAAATAAAATAAAAAGAAGCAGGATGACATCATGGAACAGAAACCAAAGATGATGAAAATTTTAAGAAAGGTATTGTCAACAACATCAAATGTGCTGCAGGAGTAAAAATAAAACTGAGGCTGACAGAAGGGCCAGTGGACTTAGCAGCTAGGAAGTCCCTGGGTAACTTCTCTCAGAACGTTGGGGTATGAACCCTGCACCAGGTTTCCAGGGTCATGGGCAGTGAGGACACAGACCGCAGATACAGAACAGCTCGTTTCAGAAGCACAGTGATGAAAAGAAGGAAATTTGGTCCTCTGGTAGAAAAGGCAAGCAACAGGTGTTTGAAGACGGGGAAGAGAGATGCCTCTTTGAACACAGAAGGACCAAGTGAAGCGTGAAAGTTGGGAATATAGAGTGAGGCGGACCTGGACTTGAATCCTGACTCACCCTGTGAAACCTCGTGCAAGTTAGGTGGTTAATCTCTTTGAGCCTCAGTTTCCTCATCTCTATGATAGCATGATAATACTTACCTTGTTGGGTTTACATGGGAATGTAAACTAAGGGAACATTAATTTAGTGCCTAGAATGGAGGGACTCAGTGAGGAAGGGCAATGGGACTTCTCTGGAATATTCCTTTCTTCCTTCTTAGTAACCAAGCAATAGAACTTATTAAAGCTCAACCTCAGTTAGGAAAGAGGGGCTTCCCTGGGAAGATTAAACAATCATTCCCTGTTTTCCTGGTCACGGTTGCACCCTGCTGCTCCAGCTTACCACTCCTCTCTGCCAGCCCACCATGGATGACTCTGGCCACCAGGATGTCCCCTGTCATCTCATGGCGCTTGATGGTAGCTCCCTGGGGAGAGAGTACAGTAGAACCCCTTTTTACCTAACATGACCACTTTCCTGAGGGCTTCCCTCAGTGTCACTCTGGTCTTTCAACAAGGGTATTCATACCAACCAGGGCCATACATACTGTGCCATGAAAAAGGAAAGGCCATTCAACCTTGGTCTACCAAAGTCTATATCCAACCACATAGACATCAAAGAATATTGAGATCCTTCCAAAGGTAAAGAAAACTCCCACAATTACAACCTAATCAAAGGGATTATGCTTAGAAAATCAAATTAATGCCTTACTTAGCTTCCCTTTTATAGAGGAAAAAAACATAGGCAAATAGATTAGAACAGAGTAAAATATATGTACATGTCACAGAGCCAAGTAATAAAATAAAATAATTACTTATGTCTCACAGATCTTAGAAAACAAAAACACTAAGCAGAAATCTTCCCTGGTGAAAACATTACAACCTGTAATGTGTTTGAAATCACAGGCAAAATTCATTGAGATACAGTTTAGCCATTATTATCATAGATTCCCTCACATTTTCTGATTGCCTCACACTACATCTGTGACTACAGACAAGAATATTGCCCAAGTAATTACTAGAGATAACTTAGTTCATATTAACCCTGGAGTAATCCTAAATGAAAAGGTAAAATGATTTCCTTACCAGGGGCTGCTGGTTTTTCACCAAGCAAACAATCCTCATTGCTTCCTCGCTCTCAGGGATGTTGTCTGGCAGTGGAGGGAGAAGAGGTTCAAAGTCTTTCTGAGCCACGGTGTCATGGGCACTGAGCAAGGCCTGGGAACAGAGAAGGAAAAGGGGAACAAACGTCATATATAGGACACACCCACCTAGAAGATGCTGACTCAACACTATGTGAGATACAACAACAACCAACACGTACGTGCCAGGCATAGTTCTAAGTGTTTTATGTGGATTAACTCAATCTTCACAATAACCCTGAGTCAGGTATATATATTTTTTAATTTTTTAAATTTATTTTTATACAATTTGTAAAGGTTACTTTCCATTTACTGTTATTACAAAATAGTGGCTATTCCCCATGTCGTACAATACACCCTTGTAGCCTATCTTTCACCCAATAGTTTATACCTACCACTCCTCCACTCCCATATTGCCCGCCCCACTCCACTGGTAACTGCTAATTTGTTCTCTGTATCTGTGAGTTTGCTTCTTTTTTGTTATATTCACTAGATAGTTGTATTTTTTTAGATTCCACATGTGATATTATACAGTATTTGTCTTTCTCTGTTTGACTTATTTCACTAAGCATAATGCCCTCCAAATCCATCCATGTTGCTGTAAATGGCAAAATTTCCTTCTTTTTTATGGCTGAGTAGTATTCCATTGTATATATATATCACATCTTCTTTATCCATTCATCTGTTCATGGACACTTAGGTCGCTTTCATACCTTGGCAATTGTAAATAATGCTGCTATGAACATTGGGGTGCATGTATCTTTTCAGATTCATGTTTCTGGTGTTTTTCGACATATACCCGGAAATGGAATTGCTGAGTCATACGGTAGTTCTATTTTTAGTTTTTTGAGAAAACTCCACACTGTTTTCCAGAGTGGCTACATCAACTTATTGATACAAGTGTTCTCTTTTCTCCACATCCTTGTGAGGCAAGTATATTTATTTCCCCCATTTTACAGATAAGGAAACAAGGCAGAGAGAGGGTAAGCAACACAAAATATATTCTTTCATTTCTGATAAACTGTATTCTGTCACATTCTCATTTCCTGGAAACCCATGTAATCCACGGTGCTCCTATAAACTTGAACTACAAAACAACTATTGTAATAGTTTCCCCAATTAAGGTAGAATGAGGAGCAGTAATCAAAACATCTTGATGCTTTAATTATCAGTGACACTTAAGGGCCCATGCAAAACAGCATGAGAAAAAGTAGTCCTCTACTTTTAGGGTATGATCAAAGAGTTCCTTCTCATGGCCCAGTATGTTAAATTTTCATTTCACGAGATGGGGAAGTAGTCATTCTACAGCCCTGCCAGAGACTGGTGGACAGAACGTTGTTGGAACTCAGAGAAAATTCTCTAGGTTTATCTAGTGAAATAAAACTTTTTTTAAACATCTTTATTGGAGTATAATTGCTTTACAATGGTGTGTTAGTTTCTGCTTTATAACAAAGTAAATCAGTTATACATATACATATGTCCCCATCTCTCTTTCCTCTTGCATCTCCCTCCCTGCCACCCTCCCTATCCCACCCCTCTAGGTGGTCGTAAAGCACCGAGCTGATCTCCCTGTGCCATGCGGCTGCTTCCCACTAGCTATCTGTTTTACGTTTGGTAGTGTATATATGTCCATGCCACTCTCTCACTTTGTCACAGCTTACCCTTCCCCCTCCCCATATCCTCAAGTCCATTCTCTGGTAGGTCTGTGTCCTTATTCCCGTCTTACCCCTAGGTTCTTCATGACCTTTTTTTCCCTTAGATTCCATATATATGTGTTAGCATACGGTATTTGTTTTTCTCTTTCTGACTTACTTCACTCTGTATGACAGACTCTAGATCCATCCACCTCACTACAAATATCTCAATTTCGTTTCTTTTTATGGCTGAGTATATTCCATTGTATATATGTGCCACATCTTCTTTATCCATTCATCTGATCATGGACACTTCGAATAAAACTTTTTGACTGATAAATTCCATTGCTCCAAGTGCAGACATCCTCTTAAATTCTAATTTGTTGATAAATTGATCTCAAAATCTATAAGTACTATGAGATAGGTTTCTATTCTGCAATCAAATGTTCTTCATATACCCCCAACAGAGCTAATCATTGTTATGCTGTATTTTCCAAACACCTTCACACACTTTATTTGAAACTTAAAATAACTTAAGATGTATGCTACCTCGACTGCCCCCCCAGAATTTTAGAGGAACAATGGCTTTCCCCGGGGGGAAAAAGACACCATGGGAAGTTCTGGATGCCTCCTTATAAATAGGGCAGGCTTGTCTCCATGACCAGTGAGATTATGCCAGTCACGTCCAAGTTCCACATTTTTAGGTACAGTCTGTTGGTCACCCACATACGGTAATAGAACATCTATTCAGAGAGCACATTTTCCAGCACATTTATTTCTCCTTCCCAACTTTGTCTATGTGCCAGATGGTTATATCTTGTCCATTTTAGCAAGCACTTGCCTTTAAGTGTGGAGCCTGGAGGATTTGTCTCAGCTCTTGGATCTCAGGGGACTTGGGGGTTTCATGTAATATCTTCACTACCTGGTTGGTGGAAAAACATACATTGTGAATTTTTTAACAATCTTTGTCACCTGGTTAACATCACCTAGGTTGGATAACAGGTATACTGACATAATATTGACCTAAGAAAAGCTGTTACTGAAGCCTTTTTTTTCATCTTTAAAGTCAGGGCTTAGAGTCTTTCCTTATCATTAAACTTCATTACAAGAGGTAGAATCCAAGATGTGGGGTAGATCTAAACAGCAGTGCCCCAGTCCTGGCACATCGCAGGCTTGGAGGAAGAACAAACATAATTTTGTAATGTCATATGTGCCAAGGCAACATCCCTCTAGTGGCTCTAAGATAGCTGTTTGCTAATGTGAATGCTTTACAGGCAGGTTAAGGTATCTGAGTTCTCCAGGTATAGGCTCAATTACTTGGAGAACCCAGGTAGCTTAATCCCATGGGATGTTCCATTCTTCAGTTGCAAAATGAAATAGTAATTTGTATTTTAGGGCTTATTATTTGATTAGCAATTTTAATGTTTGTTGCAACAAAAAAGTGCTAGACAGAATAAATTCTGATCTCTTTGCTTTGATTTAGGCATAGACCTGCTTTCTGACAGGACATAAGCCCTTTTAAGACTTTAACCAGCTACATGAATCTTCAGCAGTCAAGCACCATCACATATTGTCAAACGAAAACAAGCAGTTTAGCAAGCTTCACCTTCACTCACTGGGGTTACAACTGAATAAAATATCACGTGTGTGTTTCCCTGTGGACATCTGAGATCCGTTCAAGTTGTTGATTACTGGAGCTGAGGTTAGAAGTTTTTTTTTTAATTTCTTTTAATATGGACAATAAATAAAAACAAAACAGATTATATTTATGCATCCATTCAGCAAATCTGCATTGAACATCTACTGTGTGCTAGGCACTGTTTTGAGTGATGCAAATAGAGCACTGAATAGGCAGACAAAAATCCCCAGTCTCGTGGAGTTTACATTCTAGTGAGAAGCCACAGACAATAAATAAAATATATAAGTAAAAGAAGTTTATTTGATGATGAAAAGAGTTAAGAAGAAAAATGAAATAGGGAAGGTGGATAGGGAATGCTATGAGAGGATTGCAATTTTAGAGGGGGTGACCAGGGAAAGCCTCCATGAGGTGACATTTGAGTGGAGACTGGAGGGAGATGAGAAAGCAAATCGTGTGGCTATATGGGCAAGGGCGTTACTGACATAAGGAATAGCAAGTGCAAAGGGCCTGCGGCAGGAGCATGTCTGGTTCAAACAACCACAAGGGGTTCAACTGGCTGGAGCAGAGTGCATAAGGGACAGAATGGTGAGTATGACATCAAAGGGGTAACGGGGCCACCTTATGTTTGACTATGCAAGAATTCTGATGTTTACTCAGAGATAAGTTGCTGCAGGAAGAGTTTGAGCAGGGAAGTGACATGATTTAACTCATCTTTAATCAGAATCTCTTTGGCTGCCACGATGGGAATAGACCACAGGGGAGCAAGTGTAGAAGTGGGCGACCAGGTAGGAGGCTACATCGCAACTATCCATGTGAGAGACGATGATGCCGTATATTAGGTGGCACAGCAGAGGTGGGGAGATTCTCGATATGTTTTGAAACTAGAGCTGACAGGACTGGGTGTGGGTGTGAGAGAAAGGAAAAGTCAAAGATGACCCCAGAGGTTTCAGCCGGGGTACTGCAAGAACAAAGACGTCCTTAGTGAGATGGAAAAGGCTGGGGTAAGAGCGGCTTTGGGGATGGGAGAGCCAAGAGCTCCGCTGGGGACATGTAAAGTTTGAGGCCCATTAGACATCGCAGTAGGATGGGATGAGGCAGAGGACATCAGAGCCTGCCGTCCAGGAGCCCAGAATAGGGATGTAAATTGGGTATCATTAGTCGGTCAACATTACCCTTTTTCCAGGGGTAATTAGGTCCATGGTTTAGGGGAAAAGAGGGAAATGCACACAAGCTAAAAATGTGTCTTGTTGGTTTTAATCTGGGGAGATAGCAGGCCTTCTATTAAAGCTCAATTAGAGGGCTTCCCTGGTGGCGCAGTGGTTGAGAGTCCGCCTGCCGATGCAGGGGACACGGGTTCGTGCCCTGGTCCGGGAAGATCCCACGTGCTGCGGAGCGGCTAGGCCCGTGAGCCATGGCTGCTGAGCCTGCGTGTCCGGAGCCTGTGCTCCACAACGGGAGAGGCCACAGCAGTGAGAGGCCCGCGTACCGCAAAAAAAAAAAAAAAAAAAAAGAACAAAGCTCAATTAGAAACAGGTATCAGATGCATAATCACCAACTGAACTTTTCCATTAGAGCATTTAAACTAGCACTATGAGTAGAATGGTATCACGTGAAAGCTCTACTATTCTCTGGATGAAAAATCACCTCACCTCGTAGGATAACGCCTGGGCGTGGGGTGTGGCAGGAATGAGCTTCTTTCCTTTAAATTCCTGGAGGCAGTCATAAACCTGCCGAGGGGCAACGAAGAGAGAATGACATACTGAGGGAAGGCTCGCCCAGGGGAGACCCAGCCTGAGCAGTGGCACAAGCAGCTGGGTGGCATGTGTGTTGGCCTTTAATAAGGTCTCTCTAGTTGTCCAAGCGAAATGAACTCAAGACTGGTGGCTCTAACGCTTCAAAGGCTTAATTACTGGCTGCCACTGGAAATTGTTCTTCCCCAAACAATATCATTGATAAAAAGAAAAGTGAATTTTACTCTTGTTAAATTAAGTAAACCTGGGTTTTCCAGGCTTGAGGCCAATAAGGATTTGAAGCCAGAGACCTGTGGGAACTTCCAGGCTGGGTAGCTGCGTAGGGCATGGGTTAGGGGCTCAGGTTCACCAGGGGATCTGAATGAGAGGCCGGGCACACTACACATGCTTATTTGTACTCTGTGCTCACCTTCCGTTTCCTTTCCTCCCTTAATTCTCCAGTAAAAGTTTGTTTATAAAAATTCCAACTTTGGGGCTTCCCTGGTGGTGTAGTGGTTGAGAGTCCGCCTGCCAATGCAGGAGACCCGGGTTCGTGCCCCGGTCCGGGAAGATCCCACATGCCGCAGAGCGGCTGGGCCCGTGAGCCATGGCCGCTGAGCCTGCGTGTCCGGAGCCTGTGCTCCGCAATGGGAGAGGCCACAATAGTGAGAGGCCTGCGTACCGCAAAAAAAAAAAAAAAAATTCCAACTTTGTCTTTGTTGACCCTTAGGAATTGTTTTCCATACCAGGACCTAGGGTTGGGCTGAGAATACCAAGGTCTGACTAGCTCTGCAGTGCAGACCTTAATCTTAGTTTAGAAATCTAGTTTCTCTTACAGTTGGAGAAATGAGGTCCAGGAGGTCAGCTCAGCCCTGCCTTTCTCCATCTGGACCTGGGATGGCGGGGCTTCCTTGCTCTACCTCAGTGCCCAAGCTCAAGTTTACCTGGAAGTGATGAAGGCTGGTGGATTGATGCAGGGAGCACAAAGCCCAAGCAGCCTACCAGTGGTAGCAAAGGCAATGCCTTTAGTGGCATTCATAACCCTGTGTTAGCTTCCCAGGAGGAAAAAGTGCCTGGTAGAAATCAAGTAGTTTCCCCCAAAGTTTTTGTTTGTTTGTTTGTTTTTGCGGTACGTGGGCCTCTCACCGCTGTGGCCTCTCCCGTTGCAGAGCATAGGCTCTGGACGCACAGGCTCAGCGGCCATGGGTCACAGGCCCAGCTGCTCCGCGGCACGTGGGATCTTCCCGGACCAGGGCACGAACCCGTGTCCCCTGCATCAGCAGGCGGACTCTCAACCACTGCGCCACCAGGGAAGCCCATCCCCCAAAGTTTTATTCAGATATAATTGAGATAGAACATTGTGTAAATTTAACGGGTATGCCATGTTGATTTGATACACGTATATGTTGCAAAATGATAACCACGATAAGGTTAGTTAACACCGCCATCACTTCACATAATTACCACTTTGTCTGTGTGTCATGATAACGTGTAAGATCTATTCTCTCAGCAAATTTCAAGTATGTAATACAATATTGTTAAATATAGTCACCATGCTGTACATTTGCTCCCCAGAACTTATTCATCTTGTAACTGGAAATTTGTACCCTTTGACCAACATCTCCCTATTTCCCCTCCCCCTCGTCCCTGGCAACCACTATTCTCTCTGCTTCTATGAGCTCCACCTTTTTAGATTCCACACACAAGCGAGATCGCACAGTATTTGTCTTTCTCTGACTTATTTCACTTAGGATAATGTCCTGAGGTCCATCCATGCTGTTGCAAAAGGGAGGATTTCCTTCCTTTTTATGGCTGAATAATATTCCATTGGACATCCAATGGATGAAATGAAATCACTACCTAAAAAGATACCTGCACCCCATGTTCATTGAAGCTTTATTCACAATAGCCAAGGCATGGAAAAAAACGCTGTGTCCAACAATAGATGAATGGATTAAGAAATCAGGTGTTTTAAAACCAGTGCTGTGAAGAGTACCTCTTTGCTCATGCTAAGTATGCTGCACTTTTTTCTTATCTTAAAGAATATAGTATTAACATGCATCGTAAGGCTGACCACATTTCACTTAAGTGAAGGAAACATCCTCCAAAAAATAACTTCAAAAGGACCTTTCTTAATAATAACATTTGTTCAGAAGAACAAAATTATAGTCAGATGCTATTGTATAGTGCATGAAATTTTAGCCAAATTTAAAAAAAAGAAGAGATCTTCAGAGTAAGAAAAACGTAAGATACCTAAACAGAGCTGTAGACATTTCATGTCCTCATTTATGAAAACAAAGAGGAATGATTTTTTAAAGCATTTTTATTTGTCCTGAGTTGGCCTCAAGGACAAAGGGTTGTAGACAGCTGCTAAGGGTGCTGTCTATGGCCATTTGTGGTGGCTGCTGTGTGACCCCAGGGGCCTCTGGAAGAAAGGGAGTTGGGGGCAGAAAAGAGAGGCACTGCCATATTCTTTTCCAGCCAAGTAACTTCCTTCCTAAGCTAAGAGGTTGTGTAGCTCTTCTCTGAACTTTTTCCCAGTTGACATTTCCTGCCAGCTGACAAGCAACACTGTTGGATGAGTAAGTTCTGCTCCCAAGGCTAAGGCTTCTGAGCAATGGAGCGCTCACCTTGAGCAGAGCCCGCAGCCACGGGGAATGAAGGAGGTCGTACAGGAGACACACTCCGTTCACGTCTCGGCTGTAGAACAGATTCAGCTCTTGTAGCACAAGCCTCAGGATTCGGGAGATACCTACAAACGGGAGAGGGCAGAGATGGGGTGACGGGTGGAAAGGCAGGTGTAAAATGTGAAGGACAATTCAGACCTCTGGGAGGTGCCAGGGGCTCATGAGGAGAGGAGAGGACACTGGAGTTAAGGCCCAAAACTCTGGTCTAGCCCTGTTCTATCACTTACTGTGTGAACTTCAGAAAGCCATCCAACTCTCTGGAACCTACTTTCCTTGTGGCAAAAATGAGAGTATGTTAGCTTCCCCATAGGGCTGTTGCCAACTTTAGATGAAATAATAGATCATAGTATAGAAATGAAAGATTTTATGAGAGCAATATTGCTTTCCCCTCCCCAGTCTTAACAGCCTCTGGTTTATTCCAGAATTATCTAGTTGTTTCCTGGATCCTCCTTCTCTAATTCAAACATGCAACCATGTGTATTTACCCTTTATGAAAATTCTTATTGAAAAACTCTCCTAATAGGCCTTTAATACATATCTCAGGATTCCACTATTAAAGGGACTGGACAGAATTTAGTAAATGCTTGGTTGCTTTTACAAGTATTTTCGTAGAAATCCTATTTGTTGCAGTGATATTTTGAATGTGAACAAGTTGTGAAGTTCTAAGGCAAAGTAAAACATCCTGGGGTAGGAAAAAAAGAGATTCTGAATCTACTGTGTCAATTTCTTTCCTTCCTGCCTTGAAAATTGCTTAGACTTATCACTAATAGATGCAACAGGACACTTCAAACTGTATGACAAATTCCTTATAGGAATCACAGAAAATCTATCAGAATTTCTGCACCTAAATTGGATCACATATTTAGAGGGATATTAAAAGAACTTTCTGGTCTAGAAAAGGAATCTGGCACCACATACCATTCTCTGGATTGGTTACCGTAGAAAGCTTCTCGTCCTTCTTGTCCTGGCTGTCTGGTGGGTCTGCTCCTTTGTCTGACTGTATCATGCTCCCTTCCCAAGCTTTCAGAAGGAATTCAGAGCTAGGGAGCAGATCAACAAACAGCACACAGCTCACTGAATCACACTGGCCCCGCAGCTCTTAGTACCTATATAGGCACATATTTTCAACAGCATTTATTGAGCAAGTCAGGCACTGTGCTACATACACACCAGGATCCACATCGAATAAAACAGTCTTGTCCTGTGGCACTTCCTCTCTAAATTATCCATCACCAGCTGTGTGAACGAGAAAACTATTATTTCATGAAACATTCCTTCTACTCCCCTTTCTTAAAACAAGTGACAAATAATGTCAGTTTGTTTATTTTCCACCTCTTTGCCTAGTTGATTTCACCATCATTCAGAGATCAGAAGAGCCTTCCCTGGCCTGACTCCATTCAGGTGCCCTCTTCCCTCTCATTGCCCGTATAGTTCTTCATGGCACTGATCACAGTTGCAAAAGTGATGGGTTACTGCTGAGGATACTCTTAGGGTTTACTTTATATATTGCTTTAAGTAGGTTTAGTTCCAAGAAACAGACACCCCAAATAATAGTGGCTTGACAGAGTAGAAGTTTATCTCTTGCTTATGTCAAAGTCCAGAGGCAGAGCAGCCCTGCTCCATGAACTTCTCAGAGAACAGGCTCCTTCCAGCTCACTGCTTTGCCCGCTTGGGGTGTGGTGGTGTTCTTATCTTCCTGTTCCAAGATGGTGGCTGGTGCTCCAGCCATCACCTCTACATTTCAGCCAGCAGGATGGGGATTAAGAAAATGAGGGCAAAGGGGACATGCTCACTGCTCTTTGAGAAAGTTTGACAGAAGTTTCCCTACACAATGAGAAATCACCTCAGGCCCTGCAAATTTTCAAATGTCCCACTGAACTTTCATGTTGCTGGAAAAACAACAACAACAACAACAAAACACCTTATAATTATCTGACCCCAGAACTCAACTTCTCTTTACATATGAACACAAAGAATTTTAACATACACTGAATTTTCTGGAATGCTGCTACCTTAATTGAGGAATGAATTTACTTCATTTTGTTTGGACTTTATCAAGTTCACCATTTCAGAAAATCAGGTCATTAATGGTTAAGCTGCTCAATGTATAACATGTCACTACAACACACCACCATCAAGCCATGGCTGTATCTCTGTCTGCATTCGAAACTGCTGCGTCCCTGGTGGAGTTTCTTACAGGGGCAAACATGTGTTACTTCATTATATCTTTTGGTATAGTGATATCCCATATTTATAAATCAAAATTTAGATATCTTATCAACTACATATGTTTAATTTCTCTTTTTTATTATTACTAGGGCATTATATATATGGATTTTTTTTTTTTTTTTTTTGCGGTACACGGGCCTCTCACTGTTGTGGCCTCTCCCATTGTGGAGCACAGGCTCCGGACGTGCAGGCTCAGCGGCCATGGCTCATGGGCCCAGCCGCTCTGCGGCATGTGGGATCTTCCCAGACCGGGGCACGAACCCGTGTCCCCTGCATCGGCAGGCGGACTCTCAACCACTGAGCCACCAGGGAAGCCCTGGATTTTTTTTTTTTTGAAGTTTTGTGTGTCTTAGTCTGGGTTCCTCCAGAATCAGACACAGAGCAAGGATTCTAGTGAGGTGATTTGCTTGGAAAGTGATCTAGAACACTAGTAGTAGAGTGAGGTATTAAGGCCGGGCAAGAGAAAAACAGCCAGTAAAAAGTACATCAAGTAAGTAACTGCTCTGGGCCCTATGGAGCTTCATCCCATGGAGGAACAAGGGACAAGGGAGTGGGGATATTTATACAGCAACACTGCCAGACACGGGTTGAGGGCTTTCCCCAGAGAGCATTACTTCTGGTCCTTCCAGCCTGCTACATGTGTACTTTCAGATAGAGAGTGTAGGTATCGAATGCACCAAAAGGGATATGGGTAGGGCACCAACAGCGTTTGTCACAGGAGAATAATAAAGGATAAATCAGGATTTTTTTAAAAGGAGCATTTCATATTAGTTGTTAAAGACAGGTATGGTTTTTTGAATCAGATATGGTTGAGAACCACTGTCTAGAATCTAGACAGATTGTGGGGTTGAGTCAGGGAGGCTACCTAGAAAAAGACAGATTCTTATGTTGTCTCTAAACTCTATGGCAGTGAGAAGAGCAACACAGAAAGCTGTTATGAAATCTTAGACAACCTTCCCATACACATTCTTTACCAGTCGCACTGAAGTATTCTAGTTTGCCAGATTCTGCCTAAACTTGACATCATAAGCTTCTGCCTTGCCCACCACCACCCACCCCACCCCACCCAGCCCCAACTGAGTCAGTTTACACCCTGCCTTTTTCCTGCATTCCAGTTTCTGAGACTCTATTGAATCATTTTGCACAGCAGTTGCACATATGACTCATCTTCCTCCCTGGAGGGGAGCACTTCCAAGGTAGGGTTTGAAAAGGGAGATGAAGTGTCTGCCAGACAAAAGCCAGAGCAAGACAGAGTCTGACACCAAACCATCATATTCAGGCAACTTCTTAAAATGCTTCTCAAACCATGTTCTAGGTGAGGCATTACAAATCAAACAATGATGCTCTGTGCGCATCGTAGGTGGACCATAATCCTTCCATATTTAATGCCCAGGTGACAGTGTGCCCAACCAGGCCTATCCATGCAGCAGATGGGGGCACTAGAGACTGTACGTTCCTGAGATGAAATTGTGAGATAAATTTACAGATAGACTGTGGTTTCTATAAAAAATTCTAATTATTAAAGTAACTTCTATTCAATCTACCAACCCAGAGCTACACAGATAACACATTCATATACTCTAAGAGGCTCATTCTGGCTAAAAGTTTCTCCGCCACTGAAGCATACACAGTAATGTTCATCTCCACAACTTAGCTGAATTCTGAAAACAGTCATCCTCAGCTTCCTGTGACAAATTTGCTATGAGCTGAATTGTGTTCCCTCCAAATTCAGCTGTTGAAGCCCTAACCGCTCAATGTGATGGTATTTGGAGATGGGACCTTCGGGAGGTAATTAGGTTTAGATGAGGTCATGATGGTGGGGCTCTCATGATGGCATTCGTGCCCTTATAAGGAGAGACACCATAGAGCTTCTTCTCTTAATCTCTCTGCCACATGAGGGCACAGCCAGAAGGAGGCTATCTTCAAGCCAGGAAGAGGGACCTCACCAGAACCCAACCAGACTGGTACTGTGATCTCAGACTTCCTGCCTCCAGAACTGTGAGAAATAAATTTCTGTTGTTTTTAAGCTGCCCAGTCCCTGGTATTGGCCCAAGCTAAGCCAAAATTTCATAGAAGGAAACCTCAGAAAATGGTTTTCCCTCCTTCCAGGTGGCAAAGAAAACTGTTGCAACTTATCATCCTTATAGTACTTATGCTTATCCTTCACGATTCCCTTATGCATTAACCTGTTCAGTGTCCGGCTCCTGTGTGGGTCAGGTCTGGAAAGCGGACACTTTGCTTGTCTGTTCACTGCTGAATCCTCAGAAGTAAAAGACTGACACCTCCCCAGGGAGCCTAAGGACGGCTGGGACATGAGTCCTGAGACAGGAGCAGCTGGACTCGGGAGGCCTGTGCCTTCCTCTCCTCCTCAGCCTGGTTATGTCGACTTCAACCTCCTTCCCCATCAAACTTGGAAATCGGGGCTGACAGATCTTGGAGGCAATCAAATGCAACCTTCATTTTACAGATAAGGAATTTGACACTCAGTGGGGTATTCAGTAGATTTCACAAGTAGTAAAATCAAAAGTTTTCCTCTTTTGTTTCCATATTTAATCCTGAAACATGCTACTTAGTCCCTGGCAAAAGTCTGTGGTGTCCCTTCCTTGCCCGCCTTTTCATGACTGTCAGTTGAGACTTAGCTATTTCTGCTGTCTTGAGAGAGAGTTCTTGATTGAGACTGTAAATAATAGTCAACCATATGCAATTCTGAACTGATTAAGTAACACAGGAAGTATGGCCAGTTCTTATCATTAACTTAGAAGCTGCATTAGTGTTACTGATAACTAAGGAATTTCTCCTAAGCGTTACTTTAAAAATCAGTATTTCTAGAAGACTGCTAAAAAGCAGTGTATATGCACAGAGTGTTTCCAATTTGTAAGCATTTTTATGTCTATGATAGAATATTATACTTAAAAGGTGACAGTGGTATGACAAAATGGTCAATAATCTTTGGTTTCCAAAAAAAATCAATTTCTATAAACTTAAAAATATAGTGATTACTATTAAATGCCACACGCCTTACCCGTATTATGCTCATTTTTCAAAACAATGCTTTCTACTAGACAAAGCCTGAAAAAGCACTTGAAAACTTGATAGGAAATGGCCTGTACAAAAATGGCTAGCTTCCTCTGGGTCAAAATGCTATTGATCAGGACTAAGACAAATGCTCAGTTTTACTCAGTCTCCATGACAACTTATTATTCCATACTTAAGAAATGGTTTCTCACAGCAAAACCTGCTCTTTCGAAATCACAGAACTCTCCATATAATTTGAGATACGATGAAACTAAAGCATTCAAAGATTACCCAAAATTGTATTTTTAGCTCTTAAAAATTGACAGAAGGGCAGATATTTATCGATCTTTCTGGTAACTCGGGATCATTTGGCAGCATCTCTTACCTGCAAGGCTGCAAACATGCAGTGCTGCTCCTATCCAGAGAAAAGCTTTAGCAGAAAATGCCAGTGGGCTATTTGGTGCCAAAGTCACCTCACTGTTCTAGATAAAATCTCTGCACATCCTCTTTGATTTAATCCACAGAAGCCTAATCCAGCCTAACCACTAAATTACTCTTAAACCTCCCGTCACAAATCTTCCTAAGAATTCCTTGCACTGAAAAGTCTAATTTATATCATTTCAAACCTTCTCTTCAGTATTTTCTGATTGCCAGCACATAGTTAACACCAAAATAGATGAATATTTTTGTTGACTATTTCAGGATAAGACACCCCACAATAAATAAATTTTAATCTAATGAAAAACTGATACCTGAGAGTAAGCCGATCTATTAACCTTATTTTCTCACATTATGATGAGGAAACAAGGGAAGACTCTTCAGCCAATAATAATGAGACTTATAAAAGATCTCCTTCTGGAAGGTCCCCTACCAAGTTACTATTATGAACCTAATAGCCCATTCTCTATCTCAGATGGGAGCCACTTCCTTTTTGAAAATTTTATATTGCAGGGAGGTGTCAGTGGGAAGAACATTTGGAAGTAGAACGAGAGAAAGGGTACAGCTGACAGCAAGGCAAAGGGTAAAAGACCAAATGGCAACTGTTAAAGGTTTATCAGCCCTTTTATCCTAAATTAGACATATGGCGTTCCTTTGTTCTCTGTTGTAGATGAAAACACAAGCTGGGACTGTGATACATTTGTGACTGTTTTGAGCACAGTGTATTTTATCAAAAGCACTTAATTTTATTAAAAATTTCCATTTTCAACTCGTTTTTTTACCTTATGAACTTTTAGCGCATAACCCAGCTATGAAATGACATCTCTGGCAGCTGCAGTAGGAAAGAGCACTGCAATTAGAGTAGGAAGTTCTGGAGTCCCAACTCTGACAGCGAAACAATCACAGCCTCTCCTTGTCTGCAAAATCAGTGGAGTTAATACCTTCCCCCACAGGGCTGTGGGCATTCAGCATGCATGTGTAAGACCTAGGAAGCTGCTGGCATGAGTGCTAGGTATTTTTATTTGCAGGCATTGGCCTGGTGACTTACAGGTTTTCCCCCCCCGCCAAGGGAATTAAAATTTTATAGTTTTAACATGCTTTCTGAAAAGTATAAATACAGTATGAAGAGTCAAGTATTGGGACAGCTGCTTCAGGACTCCAATAAAAGGATGAATTATAACATGTTTCTCTTAGAATTGAGATAGCTTACTATCATTTGAGAACTTTTCAGTGGGTTTCACATTTTCCTCTGTCAATTTCCACAATTACCCCTGTCTCTTCCTCTAAAGGGATCAAAGACATTCAGTAAATCTGCCTTTAGAAGCCAAATGTGGAACTTGTGTGTTTATTCCAAAATCAAAACAATTCCTAATGGAAATGTAAAGTGTTTAACATAAACTAATCTTTAAGAGTCGGTCCCTTTCCAATAATGGGCAGGCACATTCTGGTAAACGCTCCTTGAGAAGACATTACAACTGGTATATAATTAACTAATGCCTACCATTTCTAGCCAAAATTTTAAATCCTCCATTTTCCTTTCCTTGAATCTGTTCAGGAGGAAAAAAAATTTAACCTGTAACTATCAAAATATGTCTTTTATTCAAAGAAATAATAGTACCATTTCTTTTAAGACCCTTGACCTCAGTTTATTAGGGTCAGAAAGTTAATTTGCTCTTTGTCAGCAAAGGTGCTATAAGTTTATGTTTATTTTAAAGAGAGAGATCTCTAAAACCCCAGTGGAATCTCTGAGGCCGTACAAAGAGGCACAGATTACAATGCAGGCAACTCCCCTCCCCCCCAAAACTAAACTTGGACGTCTTTTAAATTTTTAGTTTGCCCTGTGTCATTTCTTTCGCAATCATAAACAACCTCATAAACATGAATGTCTTTTATTATGAAAATTGCTGTTACATTACAGCCAACATTCCAAAACAGTATTTTACTAAACACTTGTCTTGATTATAAAGTAGAGCAGAAACCATGATCCTTTTCCAAAATCAATTAACATCTGTAGATATTAACACAAAGCAGGAGGAGGACACTCCGTACGCTCACCCTGGTGTGTAGGAGATGAGATGGGCAAGAGCACCTACGTAATCCAGAACAGCTACTAGTGTTACTTGTACAGTGTAAACCAAACACTTACAATAGGACATTAAAAAAAAAAAAGCAAAATGCTAAAAGGTTGAGGTGTCACAACACTTTTGAGATGGGAGAAGCCAAAGCGAGTTTCCTTTTCCTTCCCCTCTGTGAGTTCAGTGCAAGGTACAGGGAAGAACCACAACACTAGGTCAAGGATGGATGCAGTTTTTTGTTTCTGTATTTTCCAGTCTCTAGTTCTGCTCCAAAACACAGCCTGCATGCAAAAGCTCTTCAGGCTCTCATTCACAGGCCCTGGAATACAGCGTTTGCACACGGATGAATGAGGTTCTGCAGCAGCTCGGAGTCAGTGTCTGAATTCCAGTGTATTCACTCCGTAGCATTGTAAGGAATCCAAGAACAAAATTCCTATGTTCTTTCTAGTCGGGAGGCAGAAGACTCCTATTTGGATGTGCTCCAGGTCTGGGGTCAGGGTATGGTAGAAGTAACTGCATAGAACCTCTCCCATCATGAATACCCTGGTGGGAAAGCTTAGAAAAAGTTAAAATTTCAGTTTAAAAGTTCCTCTTTCCCCTCCCTCAGCAAAGAAGCATGGTGCACACATGACTGCGAGGAATTTTGGAAGGCATAGTGTGGCTACTATAGTTTCAAGTACAATCTGCTCCTTGCAAAGGGGTCTGGGGTAACTGCAGGCAAACCAGAAACTCAAAAATATTCATCAACCTCTTTAATGTAAGAAGCTATACTGAGAATTTTTTCTTACAGCTTCATGAGCTGGCATACTCTTCACTGTAGGAAGGGATATCCTCTTTTTTCCAACAGAAGATGTATGGCATTTGGGGAACTTAACACAGGCCAGGGACTGGTCTAATCTGATTTCTACCTCCTTTTCAATCCTCCCTTTAAACTATACAGTCTTTTATTCTGGGCTCAGAGCTCCGATCATTAGCAAGGCTCAGAAATAACAACCAAAATAATACAACGTCCTAATTTCAACACTGTTCTTTTTTGCCACTACAGGAAGATGCCAGATGGTGCTAAAACACTTTGAATAGATAATCCAGTTGTCAAGCTGTTATGCAGCCTAGTTAAGCTTCTCACGCTGGATCTGGTAGTAACACGCCTGAAAAAAAGTTCAAAACCATTTAAAATTTACTTTAAAAGAAATTACATAAATATAACAATGCACATGGGACTAAGAAAGGAAATCCTTTATTAATGCTGATAGCTCAACTAAATCAGTTGCTTCCATTTTTCCCTGTTTTCTTCCAGTCCCCCTACCCTATCCCATGTCTATTTTGCCAAGTTATAATTAGTAGAAATAAAATTTTGTAAAATCCCTCTGATTCTAAAACAGACAAAAAATTTTTAACAAGCTGTATAATATTCTTCATTAAGCAGAAATACCTTGAGTTGTTAAGCCACTACTGACTGGACATGTAGAATACGCTGCTGATCAGTATAAGGTACACAAACAACTATAATCAGAATCACCCAGCATGTTTGATAAACATACAGGTTAAGATTAAGCATCATTCCAGACCTAGTGAGTCAGAATTTCCTGGAATGCATTTTTAAGAAGCATCTCCAAGCATCTGAAAGTGTCCAGGTTTGAGAGTTCCACTACAAAGAACACCTCATCCAAATAATATACAGTGTATTCCATTCTTTAATTTCTTGGGATAAATCACTAGGAGTAGGACTACTCAAACTCTAGAAACATTTTTGATGTTGTTGATATAAATGTTAATAACAACTGTTTTCCAAAAGGGTGATTTATTCTTTATCAGCAATGTGGGACTAATTCTGATTTCACTATAACCCCACCAGCCCTGGGTATAATTTTATAATATTTTTGCTAATTTAGCAGGGACAAAATGGCACTTTCTTTAAATCTGCAGTGAGGTTGAGCGTTTTCTTTTATATAAATATATTAATTCACTTCTTCCTTGGTGATATGTTTAGAGATGATCTTCATATAACATAAGTACTAATAATGTAAGTCATTGGTAGCCAATATTTTCCTCAGTTGTCACCTCCCTTTTCAGTTTATTTACTATAAATGTTAATGATATTTAAGTTGAAAAGTTTAGGGCTTCCCTGGTGGCGCAGTGGTTGAGAGTCCGCCTGCCGCTGCAGGGGACTCGGGTTCGTGCCCCGGTCCGGGAAGATCCCACAAGCCGCGGAGCGGCTGGGCCCATGAGCCATGGCCACCGAGCCTGCGCGTCCGGAGCCTGTGCTCCGCAACGGGAGAGGCCACAGCAGTGAGAGGCCCGTGTACCACACACACACAAAAAAAGTTTAAACAATTAGCCCAAGCCAGAAACCTGACATTAAATTCTGTCTTTTCTCATTTTAATTTGCCTGTCTTTTCTTCTGTCTCCCTTTTTGTATATTTAAACCTTACTAGGCATCTGTAATTCGCTACGTGAGTGATTCTACCCTGATGCCACCCTCCCTCCAAAACTAATAAGCTCTTCCAATACTTTGACCATTAATTATATAATTCTCTTTTCCATTTTTGTTTGATGTTTCCATTTTCATATGTGGAATTTTTATTATAATACTGCCTATATGGGAGCTATCCCTTCCACTAAGGTATTTGTCTATTCCTATGACAGTAACATACTATCTCAATTATTATAATTTCGTTAACACTTCATTAACTGACACAGTGGGTCTGTTCTGCCTCTCTTTTTTTCAGAAGTGTTTGTGCCATTTTCTATTTGTTATTCTTCCAATAAACTTCACAGTGATCGCATCAAATTCCAAGAAAAATCAAGGCAGGGGAACTGAAATGACTTCCAACAATCCCTACAGAGCACCCAGATCAGAGAAGCTCATTTGTAACCTACTGGTTACAATAAATGGGAAAGAAAGAAGATGCGATTCATATTCATTACATACCTACTGCCTTCTGTGTTTTACCTTAATTCCATTAAATAGCTCTAATGTTGAATGTTTTTTTGGACACTAAGAATTCTTTCTGTTTCCTTTTTAAAGTTACATTTATATAGATGGTCTACATTTATAAGGATTTGTCACGATTTGAATGATCAATTTACAGAGAAGATTGGGTAATGAATAATTTGCTTTAGTATTTTGAGAATGATTCTACTTTAATATGTTATCATATTTTAAAATATTAGCAGTATGTGCTCTAAAGGCACTTAATGTTTGCATTAAGGTTTTATATAAAAGAAAGGTTAATGACAGATTCATAATATGGTAAATGAAGGAGAGATTTTAACATAAAAAATATTAAATAATATCTATACTTTACCTTCAAAGTGGTGAACATTATACCCTGTTCCCCATGCTGAAGATATGGGTCCATGAGATCCTCGATGAGGTGTACTTCAGAGCCTAAATTCCTAATCCTGCCCAACAAGAAAAAGATATTGAGTAATTTCCATTTATATGTACGTCCTACTTCTGAATCTATTTGAAAGGAAAAGAAAGAACAGCTCAACAAAAAGGTAACAACGTCGTGAAAAGGGTTAACAGAAATGGATTGTTTTTCCAGTGGGGGAGCATGTACCTGTCATCAGCTCAGAAAAGCAAGGGGCAGACTTGTTAAAATAATGTCACTGATATTAAAGTCAGAAGAGGTTGATCACCTGGCCCGTAGCACCACATATAAGAAAACAGGAAACAAATCATCCATGGACCACAAGAAGTCTTCCTGAAGTGATGCCAGGACACTCTGAGAGATCTCTTCAAAAGTCTGCTGGATGACTTTAAGTTTGTCTGATGGGGTAAATGTTGTGCTGTTGTTAAAAAAAAAAAATTAAAAAATAAAAATAAATGACGGAAAGATATCTTATGGTTTTCTTAATAGAGCCATTTGTTACTAATTGTTTGATACAAATATACCCTCTTAGGGCTCACGTGCCTTAAGTTGGATACATCAGGCAAAAGGAGTCACTGGAAGGGATGATCTCTGTAATCCTATGGTCCTTTGAGGAAAGAAGCCTCCAACTATCCATGGTTCACATGAAAGAATTCACTAAGTCACATAGATCATCTCCTTTTACCCATGTGGAATCTTATTTTCCTAATACATGTTCTTCTCTGAGTAAGAAGTTTGGTTAATTTCCATTTGGCTAAAGATACGATTATGTAGATAAATTGCTGGGTAGGTTCTCCACCACTTTTGAAAATGCAAGGGCCTTGTAGAGCAAAAGGTAACCCAAATGTCTCAGAGTCTTTCTGATCTTCAGGCTGAGTATGACACCATCTTGGGGGGTTGGGGGGTTGGGTTAGAGCTTAGGTAAAGATAAGATCTCATCAGTATCTTAATAGACTAACCACTCCTTTGATTTATGTAATTTTCAACAAATTAGAGATTACCTGATCTGCTGTAGACATTCTACAGCTGAGGCAAAACAAGCATCTTTTGTGGTTGGCAAAACCTGCCAAAAAAATAATTTATAAAGGTCAAAGAGGAAAGCTGTCTTATGCAGCAACAAGAAACATAAATGATACCAATGGCAGAATGCAGGTCTTCAGTGAATAACTCATGCTTGGGTATTATATTACCGAAGTAAAATAGAAACTGTTTTGCTATCTTGAAACCCCCCACGCCAAATAAAAGCATATTTGCTGAGGAAACTAAAATCCACTATACCTTTTTACTCTCTCCAAGGATTGACAAGGTCACTGGCCAAAATTTCCTAAAACGAAATCCATACATTGTTAATACAAGTTGTTCCTTATGGTAAATTAGTCCCCATAAAAATAGTTAATGACTAGATTGACTTCCCTGTCCCCATTTAAAGTAACTATTCCACAGTTCCTTCATTTTTACTATTAAACCATTCCACTGAAAAAATTTACTTTCCAATTAAGGCTCATTCATTTTTTTCTGATAGCACAAACATATAATTATTGAGTGTTGGGGTGATCCGTTTTATCCTAACACTTCTAGAAAGTACAGTCACTTAGTATTTCCTTGGACTAACAAGAAACAATGCCCTACAACAAAAAAGGGCACTTCTAAACTTTTACATGAAAACTGTAGATGGGGAGGGAGGGAAGAGAAGAGAAAAGAAAGGAAAGAAGAACGCCAAAGACTGAATACAATTAACTTTCTGAAAAGGTGAATATATGTATTTTGCTTTGAAGAACTGCAAAATATCAGGCAGGATAACTCAAATTATTTACTTATATTCAGAAGAATAATCACATTTCAAACTCATGTCTAAAAACTCTCAGAAATAAAGATTTTTAAACATCACTATTTTGCTGAAGGCAGATAAGTGATAGGTAAATAAACTGCAAATCATATATACAATTAGATATCAAAGTACCAAATTCCCAATAATGCTGTTTGCATGTTGAGTTAAAACAATTAGGTTCCATTCATAATTACTGTACTGACCTCTGCACCCCGAGGAAGCCCAAAAGAGCAATGTCTGGCTGCTTATTTAGTCGGAGAACACATTCCCAGTAAACATCCTCCTCACGATCATTATCCAGGGCATAAAGCATGAACAGTGGTGGGTAGAGCCGAGGTAGGAGCACAGGAAGCAGTAGCCCAGAACCTGTTACCACGTAACTACAAAATAGTGGAGAGAGGGGGAGGAGCAGTAATCTTAGAATCGAAAACAGAATCAAACACGGAGCTTTAGTTTCTAGAACCTGAAAGTAAAGATGGGAATTTTTGAGTAACGAAGCAGTTATATTCCTTCTTTTATGTAAGGAGTTAACATGAGACGTCTACCTATGGCCCCAGAGTTTTGTCTTGGGCCAACTGTGAATTCCTATCATAAACTCAAAATCTAATTGAAAGCCCACTCTGTTTCCATTTTAAGGCTGATTTCTCTGTTGTCCTAGGGCAGAATGATTTACTTTGCTCAGCAGCCTTTGTGCCCAGTCATTTGTAGTTACAGTTTCATGGGGTTTGGCTAACCTAAAAGGAACCTCAGAGATCACAAAGTCCAGCCATATCATTTTATTTATATTTTAAAAATTTTTTATATTTTAAATGATTTATTTATTTTTGGCCGCACTGGGTCTTCGTTGCCGCACGCGGGCTTTCTCTAGTTGCAGCAAGCGGGGGCTACTCTTTGTTGCGGTGTGCAGGCTTCTCATTGCGGTGGCTTCTCTTGTTGTGGAGCACAGGCTCTAGGTGTGCGGGCTTCAGTAGTTGTGGCTCGCGGGCTCTAGAGCGCAGGCTCAGTAGTTGTGGCGCACGGACTTAATTGCTTTGCGGCATGTGGGATCTTCCCGGACCAGGGCTCGAACCTGTGTCCCCTGCATTGGCAGGCAGATTCTTAACGACTGTGCCACCAGGGAAGCCCCCAACCGTATCATTTTAAAAAGAAGGAAACAGATCCAGAGAAAACAACTTTTCCTGGGACTTTTTGCATAAGATCACTTGGTCCCCACCCCCTTTCTCACCATCTCCACCCAGATCCACTCACCCTGGCTCTGGTGATTCAGATCTGGAATCTGACTTCCCAGTGCAAAAGGATTTTCTTTCAGTTGGCAGAGGAGCAGAGAGAGGAATTGTGGTGCCCTCTTCAGGAAGCTCAGGAAATAAGAACCTAAGGAAGAATAAAGAATATCATTACACAATTACACCTCCAGAGTGGATAAAAAGAGTAAAAACACATTTCCATTATTTAATCTTTTAAGGACCAATAAAACCAAACTTTCTATCAACTAAATAAGTCAGTTTCCTTAGTCTTAACTGATGCTTCTTACAGGACAAAATTAAGAATGTAGCTAATGAATAACACCAGTAAAAAATCTGTTGTTTTTTTCTGTCTAGTTACTAAAGAATGAACAATTCTGATATATATGTTTTTCTTACTGGCAAATCTCATCTGAGGTCAATGTGTATTGACTCTTCAAGCAGAGATCATTGCTTTCAGAATATAAACAATTAAATGTCCAACATTAAGAAAAAATGAAAACTCAATTCATGCAAAAATTAAAAAAATTTTTTAAAAAGCCAAGCTGTTGAAAAACTTTTCCAAATGACTGAGCTGCTAAATTGTTGAGGATTTTTCCCTAGGCGTTGAATTCTCCCTGGATTTTATTTCCCAACTCTTGTATGCAAATGGTGGATTCTAACCATAAACAAGTTTATTGTCCTTTTTATTTTTACAGACTTAAACCTTAACTCTTTACAGGCAGTTTGCAATCTTCTGTATTTTTGTAGACTTATACCATGCCCCTGCCCCGATTTTATAGTGGAGAAAACTAAAAAGTTCAGGGAACTTATCTTCATTTCACCCATCTAGCTAATGTCAGAGTTGAAACAATCCTAGCCCAGAGATCTTTTTAGTAGATAACACTGCCCCCTCCAAACTGAAACATTTCCAAATGCATTTATCAGTTTTTTGTTTGTTTGTTTTTTGTTTTTTTGCGGTATGCGGGCCTCTCACTGCTGTGGCCCCTCCCGTTGCGTAGCACAGGCTCCGGACGCCCAGGCTCAGCGGCCCTCACGGGCCCAGCCGCTCCACAGCATGTGGGATCTTCCCAGACCAGGGCACGAACCCGTGTCCCCTGCATCGGCAGGCAGACTCCCAACCACTGCGCCACCAGGGAAGCCCCTATTTATCAGTTTTGAGGCTAAATAATATAAGGAGGTTTTTCTGGGACAAATTCATAAACTTTTATATAACTATCTCAATACAGTATTTACTTGTTGGCTTAAACCCAGTAAAATATCTTGAATTTCATAAGTTCCAAACTTGCTTGCTGCCTGAAACTCTCCTTCAAAAAGATGCTTGCTTGCTTTCTCACCTTCTTCAAAGTCTCTGCTCAGATATTACCCTATTAGTCATGTCTCCTTGACCTTCCGTTTAAAATAGCAGCATCTCACCTCCAGCTCCATTCTCTTCCCCTCCATCACATGAATCATCATCTCACATATTACATATTCTGTTTACTCTGTCCCCAGTAGAATGGAACCCCATGAGAGTACAGATTTTCTCTCTCTCTCTTTCTTTTGGGGGGTTGGTTTACTGATAAATTCCTCCAAGGGCCAGAATGGTGTCTAACACACAGACGCACTCAAACATTTGTTGAATAAGTGAACAAACAGGCTGTTGTCAAGGAATAGGACATAAATACTCAGGGCTAAAACTTCATATTAGACTTTATCTTCTCTGTGGTTAGGTTTTAGAGACATGATTTTGCCTAGAGATTAAATCCAAATAAGACTACTATATTTCATACCAAAATTGGTATTAAAAAATTTTATTTTAGCCTTCTATTATACCCAATGAGTAAGAAAGACATAAAGGAAGTAAGTTACAATGGCTAACGTCCATCTTTTTTATAGTTATAGCATAAACACAAAGTAAAAACATGACTTCATTATTTAATCTATTGAAGGATCTGTGGCATAAAAGCATTTTCTTGATGACTTCAGTGAAAAGATCTCTCACCTCACCAGCTGGAAAATTCGCTTCAGGTAGGACGTAATCTCCTTCACAGCCTCCTGCAGCAGCCGGCGGTTGGCTCCCACACCCACATATGTCATTCTATACACCGCAACCAGTGTCTCCACGAGCCTGCCCAGTGGGTGCAGAGGAGTGTCGCAGGCCTGAGCAGCAAGAGAACCGATGCAGCTGGTCAGTGAGCACTAACAGCAGAAACAACTGATCCATCAAAAAGAAACACTTTCATAAATGATGAGCCATTTTCAAACTGTCAAGAGTCTACTTTTGGACCAGGAAAATTTAAATACTTCAACTTTTCTGAAAGTGTTGAGTCTACCCAAATTATATGGAGTAGGAGTCCCTATTCTTAAAGAATCCTTTTAACATTTTGGGAAGATAGCTTTGGATATACTGATAAAGAATATTAAAAGAAAGGTTCTAAGGGAATTCCCTGGAGGTCCAGTGGTTAGGACTCCGCTCTTCCACTGCAGGGGGCACGGGTTCGATCCCTGGTTGGGGAACTAGGATCCCAAATGCTACATGGCACGGCCGAAGGGAAAAAAAAAAAAAAGAAAGGTTCTAACATACCTTAAACGTCATGAAAAATATATGAAATGTTGCTTTCCAGAAAACTGAATAATGACAGTTGATTATGCTCTGAAACAATCACTGTTCAGTCCCCTTGATTTCTCCTAATACTCCTTCCTGCACCCCCATGTCAACACATGTCATTCTTTAAATTGTGGGCTGATCTCACAGGGTTTGAGAAGGAAGCAAAGACAGCATAACCGTGGGGTGAAGGCAGCATGCTTTATTTATACAATCTCTAGTTTGCTAACGTTACAAACAAAAAGCCATTATAAACTCTGACCCTAGATGTCCAGAACCCCCTTGAACACTTTACAAAACTTATAAAGTTCTATCATAATAGGTCAATCTTTAGGGAGAAATGTGCTTTTAGTAGTCAGAGAACTAACAAAAGACATACCTCGACAGCAAAAACAGGATATGAGTAACAATAAGCTGTGAGTACATTTGAATCATTAATTCACAAGACTGGTATGGTTTTGACTCCTGTTTACCTTTATTAAATATTTCTTGATGTCATCATATTTCTCCACAGAGAAGGCACCAACATGCTGAGGAATGAATTCCAAACTCTCTAGTGTCTGAGTCTGTGAACGACTTAATATCTCTGGACTATAAAAAGAGAAGAGAAAGCCTATCATATATTTCAAGAAAGCAAGATAATTGTAAGTGCACGTGAAGCACAGTCACCAACTAAGGATGAAATGGAGCATCCAGCACAGTGTTCAGCCCAAATGTGTGCATAATTGGTAATTGACCTGCTGTTAGGTTTATGTAACAGTCATTCAAAGTAGCATTTAGTGTTACTCCACACCAACCACAATAAATTAATGAAGACGTTGCACCAATAGAAACCATGGTGTTGGAAAATACTATAACGTTAGCTTGAAGAGAAAACTGGCGATAGACTTGTTAGTGATAATAAAAATGGAATAAAGGGGAGAGGAAGAGCTAAGGACTAAGGAAAATAAATCAAATGGCAAAGGCTGAAATGGAAATGAGCTCAAGAAGTAAGGAGATAATGTGGATGCCACAGCAGTGGTGTGGTAAGCACACAATGGGTAAAAGGGAAGCTCCGGATGAAGAGGCTAAGATAAAACACATACTAGTCATCAACCGAAAGTTTTGGTAATGGCACTCTATTAAGATTACAATCAATGAGAAATTAGAAACAGTGCACAATTATCATTATGATACTGATTTAGATAAACAAATAAGACCTTTGTGGCAGCAATGTGGTTTTATACAAAAGTTCTTTCATTCTTACTTCTTGGAAACACCCAACAAGAGTTAACCAAGGTTAACTGTAGGGCTCAAGTCTCAATGTCTATGCACATGGGCTCTATCAGAGAAGGGTGACCAACTGCATCCCACACAAGGGCAGGTCCACAGCTTTAATCAATCCTGGGAGTTTCCATTTTTTCTACTGATAGAAAGAGTAGGAGGTAAAAATTATAAACTTCATGAATGAAACACTATAATCAATTCCCATTTATCCCAAACACAGGAAAAAACAAAACAAAACCGTCTTCCTATACGGTAGGGATTAGCAAGTTCTTTAGATATGAATGCTAGTCAATGCCTGCAGAAGTGACTGGCCAAGTTAAATAAGGAAATATGAAGAATGGCAGATGGAGAAAAACAAAAGCAGGAAAAAGGAAAAGGAGAAAAGGGAAGAAAATAAGAAAAAAGTAGAAAAAGAGAAATGAAAAGTACATCTGTAATTTTTCTTTCAGCACTTCAAAATTGTTGTGCGACTTCCTTTTGACCACCAAGGTTTCTGACAACAAGTGTGCAGCCATTTGAATTGCTGTTTTCATATACGTAATGCAAAATTTTCCTCTATCTGCTTTCAAGATTTTTTCCTTCCAATTTGAATGTAACGTGTCTGTACATGGATATTTGGTTTTTTCTAGGATGCAGTTTGTTCAGCTTCTTGAATGTGTAGGTTTATGTCTTTCACCAAACTTGGGAACCTTTCAACCACTATTTATTCAAATATTTTTTCAGCCCCACAGTTTTTCTCCTTTCCTTCTGGGATTCCAAGGACACAAATATTAGACTCTCGGGTCCTTAGAGCTCTATTCACTTTTTTTTCACGTTCTGTTGTTCATTTTAAATAATTTCTACCAATCTATTTTCACATTTACTGACTCTTCTGCTGTAATCTCTAATCTGCTATTGACCCCACCCAGTGATTTTTAAAATTTTGGTTACTGTATTTTTCAATTCAAAAATTTTGATTCAGTTCATCTTTGTATCTTCTATATCTTTGCTGATACTTTCAATTTTAATGTTTGTTTCAAGGATGTTTGCAGTTGCTCATTTGAGCATTTTTATAATAGCTGCTTTAAAATTCTTGTCAGATAATTCCAAAATCTATGGTAGGGGGTTGTTGATGTCTATTGATTGTCTTTCCCCAAATGAGTTGAGGTTTTCCTGGTTCTTTTATTGCCAGGTAATTTTGGTTTATTTCCTGGACATTTTGAGTGTTATGTTACGAGATTTTGGGTCTTGTTTATATCCTAATGGGGAATGTTGCCATCCATAACATAGTAAACATAGTAGAACTGAAACTGTTATCTTTACAAGGACCTGCTTATAAAGTTGGCCCTTGGCTGGTCCCTGGGAACTAAGCTTTCTAAAAGTTCCCTATAGTAATATGAAACATTGCCTAACTGATAAGGATATTTTGCTGTCCATAGACTGTACTAACAAAGCGATTTGTGGTGAACATCTGCTTCCTTCTGGGACTATGGAATTTTGGTAGTTGCTAAGCACAGGATGCCTATGTGACTAGTCCCCAGTAAAAATCTGGGGCACTGCATCTCTGATGGGCTTCCCTGAGCAGAAACACTGTATATGTGTGGCTGCATTTTACTGCTCTGGGAGAGAGTGTGCTCTGTGTGACCCCTCACAGAAAGGACAGAGCATGGGAAGCTTGCACAAGAGTTCCTCCAGACTCTGCCTGTGTCTTCTTCCCTTATGATTGGGCTGTGGAGCCTTACTCTGTTGCTGTAATAACTCTTAGCTGTGAGTACGACTATATGTTGAGTCTTATGAGTCTGTCTAGTGAATCACTGAATGTGTAGGTGATCTTGGGAATCTCTGAAACAGCTGATACTTTTGTTTCAGCCATCTGTGGGCTGTGGTTCCAATGTCAGTTCATTTCTCAAGGGCTTTGCAGTCCTATCTGGGTCTTTCTGTGAGTACCACTGAGCTGTTTGTCTGGGACCCAGAGTTCTTAGTAGCTGAGTTCTCAAAGTGTTTGGCTGATTCGGATCAAATCCACGCATGCAGGTCTGGGGTGAATCCAGGAGTTCATAAACAACTTTACAGGGTTGCTTTCCAGAGCTCCTCTCTTCCCATGACCTCCCCAGCATTTTCTGATTCCCCTTGTAGGTCCTCCAGCCAGAAATTGCCCACTTCCATGAAGTGGTAAGAGGATAGAGAGAGAGGCCAAAGAGCAATGAGGTTTGGCCAGGACTCTTGGACCTGATGATTCATCAAGGGAGAAGAAGGGTCCACTCCTGCAAGAGTGCTGGCTCCTGCACGCATCCTGGTTCATGGCTGCTCCAGCCGCAGCCATCACTGCCCCTGCCACAGAAGTGCCTGCAGGCTGAGGCATGAGAAAGTGGAGAAAGAGGGGAGAGAGAAAACTCAGTGTACCTCCTCCACTCTTTCTGAGCTTTAGCACATCTCTTTTCTGCATCTTGAGCCAGAAACAGAGGGGTTTTTCTGGATCTCTGTCTGTCTGCACCACAGGGCTTGCTTCTAGTTTCAGGTTATACTGGGTTTAGGATGAGGAATATTGAAGTTAAGAAACACAGTAAACTCACCACTGGTTGGGTGGTACTCTAAATTCAGCTGCTCTTCCCCAAAACACCTGCTGATATTTACTTTTCAAAGTTTCAAATAAATGTCCATGCATTCTGCCTAGGTTTTATAGTTGAGTTCAGTAGCAAATACAAGGAGGTGTGTTTTATCCATCCTTACCCAGAAGTACATAACTGACTTTTAAGTTATATTTAAAAACTAAATGTGGGAAGCCTTGACAACTTACTGGTTTAAGTTTCATCTTCCTACCAGGCTCTGCCCTATGCTGGGCAGGCATTCACGCACCTGTCTCTGTGTTGGCGCCGGCTGGTAGTCAGGGCCACAGCAATATTGTCCCATGCTTTCCAAACTTCCCCTTGGCCTGGGTTCTCACAGCCAAGCTGATGCCAACATTCATCAAACACTGCTTTCCACTTCTCATCAGCCGGCACTGCCAGGTTTCCAAGCTTCCTGCTAACAAGGTCACGTCAGCCTCTCATTAATCACTTATTTTGTGCAAAAACCCTGAAGAACAGAAACTTTCTAATATACAACTGCAAATACTTCTGTGACAAAAACTGCCTAAACTGATGGTGGTTCCATTGTTTTAAAAACTGAATAAAAATTTAAATGGATGGTTTTTAGCTACGTAGTGTTTATTAGATACTAAAGTATATGAATTAAGTAGGAAGCACATCAGAACTGACTCCTTTGCTTTCTACATTTCCATAGAATTGATGTTGCAAAATTGATCCCTGCTAAAATGAGGACTTCCTGTGCCTTGCACATCTCATACTGAGAATTGTGAAATGCATTACATACTGGGTTCTAAAAATATTAAGAATAAACATGGTATAGAAAGTATATCAAGCTCCCATGAAAACAAAGAATCTGAGATGCTATCAAAATACAAAAACAAAGCTAAAGCTAGAAACAATAAAGGGAAATAAGCATATGCCAAAATCTTGGAGGAAAAACATCATACACTTAAAGACTTTGACTTTTCCCAATATATGCAGCGTATTAGTGTATATATAGGATTGACCTTTACTTTTCAAAATCAAGTTGTGCAGGGCTTCCATTTAAAACCTCTCTTTCAATCAACTTGGATACCTGCGCCATTAACAGTAAGATTATTCCTGCACACAGAACTTTCATCATTTTAAACATTTAAGCTCTACAGCTATAAACTAAGCCAAGAATACAGATTTAGCTATCTATAGCAGTTTCAGTTTACAATTCAAGGTTATACATTGTTTAAAGACAAAAAGAATTTAAAAACTTGTCCTGCATTTGAAATATTAACCAGCTTTGATAAAAGCAAGACAACTCAAAACATTCAATAATTAATCCTTAATTAACACTAGTTACTCACAAAACTTTAGGTCTGTCTTTATCACTCTCATACAGACTAGGCTTAAAGTACGTTCCAGTGATTTTTATCCCAGATCCCCATTCTCCACTAAAATAACCTTCAATGTAGTCTCCATTTGGCATAGTTAATGTTCCCTAGGTAAAGTCAGAAAAAATGTGGAATTAGAGGAAATATTTTCAATCTTAAAAATCAAGAAAAAAAAGCACTAAATGGTTAACATTTTCATTTTTAACTAGTCCCTAATTCTTTTTAAAAAGGTGTATGTACATGCATGTACAAAAAGAGTGTATGAAAACAATCCGTGGATTAAAGAAAAATCACAGGAAAAATTGGTAAAATATTTTTACCTGAATGAAATGAATACACGACTTATCTAAATTGATGTGATGCTACTAAAGCAGTACTTAGAGGCAAATTTAAAACTGTAAACATTGGGAACATATGTATATGTATAACTGATTAAATTTGTAAAATAAAAAAAATTAAAAAAAAAAAGACTAAAAAAAAAAAAAAAAAACTGTAAACATTTATATTATAAAATAAGGACGATCTCACATCAGTAATCTAAAACTCCACCTCACAAAGTTAGAAAAAGCAAACTAAACCCAAAGCAAGAAGGAGATAATAAAAATTAGAGCAAAAATCAATGAGACAGAAAACAGAGAAAAATGAATGAAGCCAAAAGTTGCTTCTTTGAAAAGATATACAAACTTGACAAACACTTAGTAAGACTGATCAAGAAAAAAAGACACTTAACTAGATCAAGAAAAAAAAGAGAGAAGACATAAAATTACAAAATCAAGAAATGGGACATTACACCAACCTTACAAAAATTTAAAAGGTTAGAAGGGAATGCTAAGAGAACAACTTTATGCCAATAAATTAGGTAACTTAGATGAAACAGAAAAATTCCTTAAGAGGAACAAATTACCAAAAGTGCCCCAAGAAGAAATGAAAAGTCTGAATAGACTAATTAGAAGTAAGGAAATTAAATTAGAAATTAAAAACCTTCTCACAAAGTAATGCTCAGGCCAAGATGATTTCACTGGTGAATTCTCTAAGATATTTGAAGAAGCAATAATAACACTAAGACTTTACAAATTCTTTCCGAAAATGGAGAAGGAGGGAACCCTTCCCAACTCATTCTATGAGGCCAGTATTACTTCAGTACCAAAGACAAACATCATGAAAAAAGAAAACTATAAACATAAATATAATAAATACCTCATAAATATAAATGTAAAAATCTTCACCAAAATATTAGCATTAATTCTAGCAATATATGAAAAGGATTATATGCCATGACCAAGTATGATTTATCCCAGGAAAACAAGGTTGCTTTAACATCAGAAAAGCAGCCAATATAATATGCTGTATTAATAGCATAAAGAACAAAAACCACATAATCATCTCAATAGACACAGAAAAAGCCCTATGACATAATCTAAAACCTGTTCATAATAAAAACTCTCAACAAACTAGGAATAGAAAGGAACTATCTCAATCTGATGAATCTATGAAAAATCTTCAGCTACATTATACTTGATGGTGGAAGATTTAATGCTTTTCCCCTAAAACAGGGAAAAAGGCAAGGATGTCTACTCTTACCACTTCTATTCAACATCTACTGGAGAGTCTAGCCAGTGCAGTCAGACAAGAAAAAAAAATCCTTCCAGATGGCAAAAGAAGAAGTAAAACTGTCTTTATTTGCAGACAACATGATCCTGTATGCAAGAAATCCTAAGAAATCCATTTAAAAAAATCCTACTAGAACTAATACATAAATTCAGCAAGGTTTCAGGATATAAGAACAAAATACAAAAATCAATTGTATTTTTATATAATAGCAATGAACAATCCAAAAATAAAATTAAGCAAACAATTCTCTCTATAATAGCATCAAAAAGAATGCTTAGGAATAAATTTAACCAAAGATATGCAAGAGATGCACATTGAAAACTACAAAATATTGCTGATAGAAATTTAAAAAGATCTAAATAAATGGAGAGACATTCCACATTCAGGGATTGGAAGATTCAATATTATTAAGATAGTAATTCTTCCCAAATTGATCTGTAGAGTAAAAATAATCCCTATAAAAATCTCAGCAGGCTTTCTGCAGATTTTAACAAGCCGGTCCTAAAATTTATATGGAAAAGCAAAGGATCCAGAATAGCCACAATTATTATTAAAAAGAACAAAGTTGGAAAACTTAACACTTCCTGATTTCACAACTTATTAGAAATCTATAGTAGTCAAGACAGCATGGTACTGGCATAAGGAGAGACACGTAGATCAATGGAATATAATTCAGAGTCCAAAAATAAACACATTTTATAGCGAATTAACTTCAACAAAGGTGTCAAGAAAATTCAATGGGAAAACTTGCTGAAGCAATTGGATACCCACATGCAAAAAGATCAATTTAGACTTTTAATTCACATCATACACAAATTACCTCAAAATGAATCATAGACCTAAACATAAGAGCTAAAACTATTTCAAAGAAAACACAGAAGAAAATCTTAGTAACCTTGAGTTAGGCAAATTCATCATAAAGTTTTTTTGATAAACTGGACTTCATTAAAATTAAAAACTTTAGTACTTCAAAAGGCACTATTAAGAAAACAAAAAGACGATTCCAAAAAAAAAAAAAAAGAAAACAAAAAGACAAGTCACAGACTACAGGAAGATATTTGTGAACCCTGTATCTGATAAAGAACTTGTATCCAGCCTATATAAAGAAATCCTTATAATTCAATAAGACTATAAACAAGCAAATTCTTAAAATATCAAAATATTTGAATATACATTTCATCAAAGAAGACAGATGAATGGCTAGTAAGTACATGAAGATATGCTCTATAATGAGTCTATTAGTCATTTAGGGAAAGTCAATTAAAACCATATCACTTCACACCCACTAGAATGACAAAGAGGAAAAAAAGAAAATAAAAAATACTGGCAAAGATGTGAATAAATTAGAATCCTCATACACTGACGACGGGAATGTAAAATGATGCAGCCACTTTAGAAAACAGTTTGGCAGTTTCTTAATATGTTAAGCAACAATTTTCCATACAACCCAGCAACTGCACTCCTAGGTATCCACCCAAGAGAAATGAAAACACATGTTCACACAAGAAGTTTTAAATGTAAATGGAACAGAAACAGACTCACACATACAGAAAACAAACTTGTGGTTACCAAAGGGGAGTGGATGGTATAAGGACAAATTAGGGGTATGGGATTAACAGATACAAACAACTATATATGAAATAGATAAGCAATAAGGATATACTGTATAGCACAAGAAATTATACCCATTACCTTGTAATAACCTATAATGTAGTATAATCTACAAAAATACTGAGTCATTATGCTGTACACCTGAAACTAACACAATATTGTACATCAACCATATTTCAACTAAAAAAAGAAGAAGTTGCAGTCAACTTCAGTACACATAGTAGCCCAAAGTTGGAAACAGTCTAAAGTTGGAAATAATCCAATGCCCATCAACTGGTGAAGGGATAAACAAAACTTGGTTTTTATTCAGTAATAGAAAGGAATAAAGTACTGCACATGCCACAATATAGAAAAACCTCAAAAATATACTAAATGTGAGAAGCCACAGGGAAGAGAATACTTGCTGTATGATTCCAATTATATGAAAGGACCTGAAAGGGCAAATCTTTGGTTATAAAGTCCATCAGAGGCTGTCTGGGACTGGAGGTGGAACCAGGGAGTGACTGCAAATGGGCAGGAGATGGTGAAGGAAATCTTTTTGGGTGATGGAAATGATCTCAAACTGGATGGTGGTAATGGTTGCAAAACTCTGTGTATTTACTAAACATCATTGAAATGTACGCTTAAAACAGGTGAATTTTATTATAGGTTAGCTTTTTTAAAGGTCAGGAAAAAATCAGTAAAAGATTATCAGAGAAAGAAAGAAGTTTCCAACCTTTCCACTCAGGGTCCAATCATCTGAAAATTCTCCCTCATAGATAGTATCATCTTCAGAAAGTAAAACTCCATTTCCCTATGTGAAGAAACAAAACAAAAATCACAACACATAAAACACACAGTAACTTAGGATACCCACAGTCACATCCCCCAGAGCCTTACATAATCTTAAGACAAGAAAAATAGTACTAGGAAAGGTAGAACACTAATAAAAAGATGAGTTAAAAAGTTAAGGACATAGGAGTTTCAAAAAGTCAACAGTAACTATATGTAAAATATTCCACTCACCATCATTTTATTAAGGTGGAAGTTGCCTTCATAGTATAATCCAAACTGGGTAACTACCACACCATTCCCTTGACATACATCATCTTGCCACATTCCCATGTACTTCTCCCCTCTGCAAAGAAATAGGAGAAAAAAAAAGAAATGAAATAAAAAATCAGTGATGATAAAGATGAGGTGGGGAAAAACTAATTATCACATGGGAGGTACCAAGCATCACCCCTAGGTCGGTATCTGTTCCATTTCTCTAGTCAAAGTGGTCAACTCTGTCTCCTCAAACATGGGACAATGTGATTGTAAAATATATCCTACTCAGAGCAATGTTCTCTCAGGAATTTAACATTATAGTCTACCAGACATAGATCTGTATATACTTCCAGTACTTCCTTGATAACTTTAAAATATTTAATTAATGCCAAGAATTCAACTCTAAATAATGTCATCAAAATGAGTCACTCAAAAGGTAGGCTCAAACCTATGCACAATATTTTCTCACCCAAAAGTTTACTAACTTAAAAGAAATGGGATTTATCATAAAAGAAGGTTCATTCTTCACCTACTCAAATGTCAAGAAATCTTACTAATCTCCACTAAAAAAATTAAAATTAGTACAAACTACCTGTTAAATAATCATGGATTTTAGTGATAGCAGCAAAAATTTTTAATCACACATTATGACAATAATATGAGAGGAAGAGTATATATTTAGTCCAAAAGCAAATCAGGCCAAATCAAATACAGAGGCAAAAGAACTATATTTCTCCCCAAGGTTTAGTTAACTGAATTTAACCAAGCTTGATTCCTGGGTTGCTGGCATGGTTACCACTCTCTAACCTGATAGGAAGACCTAGGCAGAAAGGTGTTTAGATACTATTCTACCACCCCAAAAGGGAATTTCCATTGATCCTCCTAACCTTTTACTCCTGGTTACCTACTGACTGCATTAAAGGTTTCTCTCTGTATAACAAAGATTTGGTAGCCTCTTTGAGACACTAAAAGCTTTTTATGTGTGAAGCTTTAAGGAAAATGGTACCAATGTTAATTCTGAATGATCTTGATCTTGTAAAGAAGTAACCTGTTGTTTGGTTCACAAACAAATGCATAAAATGACATCTGACAACTCTGTCTTATTAAAAATGTTCGAAATACTGTCAAATTAAGGTGCTCAGCCTTCATAAAATCATCAGTTTTGGGAGAAGTAGTGGAACCTTATCCTCTCAAGCTAAACTGTGAGATTAGAAGCAGGATACTGTACCTAGTGATATCATCAAAGACACCATATCCTGCTTTCTTATCCATTACCCACTGGCCAATGAACATACTGGGAGAAGATGAAGTCAACTTTCCACTTCGTAGGAGACCATGACCATGACGCATGTTATCTTGAAAACAGCCTTCAAAAACTTCACCAGAGGCGTAACTGTGGTTAGAAAGAATGAATAAAGATCACAAGCACACTGAGTTCTGATGCTCATTTTTACAAAGTTTAGGAAATTCAAAATTATACTCATGTCTCACTGATAGCTGTAATAATTTTTTTATATGACTATTTTTCACCAATCAAAAAATCTCATTTTTGGTTTTTTTTTCTCATGGTGTTTATTTTTTTAAACATCTTTATTGGAGTATAATTGCTTCACAATGGTGTGTTAGTTTCTGCTTTATAACAAAGTGAATCAGCTTTACATATACATCTATCCCAATATCTCCTCCCTCTTGCGTCTCCCTCCCACCCTCCCTATCCCACCCCTCTAGGTGGTCACAAAGCACTGAGCTGATCTCCCTGTGCTATGCAGCTGCTTCCCACTAGCTGTCTATTTTATATTTGGTAGTGTACATATATCCATGCCACTCTCTCACTTCGTCCCAGCTTCCCCTTCCCCCTCCCCGTCCATCCTCTACGTCTACATCTTTACTCCTGTCCTGCCCCTACGTTCTTCAGAACCTTTTTTTTTTTTTAAGATTCCATATGTATGTGTTAGCATATGGCATTTGTTTTTCTCTTTCTGACTTAGTTCACTCTGTATGACAGACTCTAGGTCCATCCACCTCACTACAAATAACTCAATTTCATTTCTTTTATGGCTGAGTAATATTCCATTGTATATATGTGCCACATCTTCTTTATCCATTCATCTGTCGATGGACGATTAGGTTGCTTCCATGTCCTGGCTATTGTAAATAGAGCTGCAGTGAACATTTTGGTACATGACTCTTTTTGAATTATAGTTTTCTCAGGGTATATGCCCAGTAGTGGGATTGCTGGATCAAAGGGTAGTTCTATTTTTAGTTTTTTGAGGAACCTCCATACTGTTCTCCACAGTGGCTATTATCAATTTACATTCCCACCAGCAGTGTAAGAGGGTTCCCTTTTCTCCACACCCTCTCCAGCATTTATTGTTTGTAGATTTTTTGATGATGGCTATTCTGACCGGTGTGAGGTGATACCTCATTGTAGTTTTGATTTGCATTTCTCTAATGATCAGTGAGGTTGAGCATCCTTTCATGTGTTTGTTGGCAATCTGTATATCTTCTTTGGAGGAATATCTATTTAGGTCTTCTGCCCATTTTTGGATTGGGTTGTTTGTTTTTTTTGAGCTGCATGAGCTGCTTGTAGATTTTGGAGATTAATCCTTTGTCAGTTGCTTTATTTGCAAATATTTTCTCCCATTCTGAGGGTTGTCTTTTGGTCTTGTTTATAGTTTCCTTTGCTGTGCAAAAGCTCTTAAGTTTCATTAGGTCCCATTTGTTTATTTTTGTTTTTATTTCTATTTCTCTAGGAGGTGGGTCAAAAAGGATCTTGCTGTGATTTATGTCATTGAGTGTTCTGCCTATGTTTTCCTCTAAGAGTTTGATAGTGTCTGGCCTTACATTTAGGTCTTTAATCCATTTTGAGTTTATGTTTGTGTATGGTGTTAGGGAGTGTTCTAATTTCATTCTTTTACATGTAGCTGTCCAGTTTTCCCAGCACCACTTATTGAAGAGGCTGTCTTTTCTCCACTGTATGTTGTTGCCTCCTTTATCATAGATTAGGCGACCATATGTGTGTGGGTTTATCTCTGGGCTTTCTATCCTGTACCACTGATCTATATTTCTGTTTTTGTGCCAGTACCATACTGTCTTGATTACTGTAGCTTTGTAATATCGTCTGAAGTCCAGAAGCCTGATTCCTCCAGCTCCGTTTTTCTTCCTCAAGATGGCTTTGGCTATAAAAATCTCATTTTTGAATGACTGAGTCTAAGAAGTTGAACATGTTGTGGGCGGTATTTTGTGTTAACATGGGGAAAAATGTGTATTTAGTCCCTTACGGGAAAATGAAATAATGAGTCATCTCTGAAAGAATGACAGGCTTTGTCCATATCAGAGTCATGCAGTAAATATAAGATAAATTTACATGCAAGATATTTAGGAGATTCTATGAGAAAGTTATGGTTTACAAGGTTTACATAGTTTTGTGAAGAACTAAATAATAACCTAATATTTTCATCTTGTGATAGATGAGAGGTTGATCTTTTAAAGAAGACTCTATATAGCTTCAGTCATAAGAAAAATAAATAAAACTTACTGCTTGGAAACTTTGGCTACACAAACATTTAGGTTTAAATGATTCTTTGAACAAGCAACACCAACCAGTCCAGCAACATTTCTAATGCTATTACCTATAGACTCCTTGACCACACATTTTTCCTTCTTTCCAATGGCCCACATAATGGTCTTCTTTGTTCAGTGCTTTGTTTGGGATTCTGTATTCTCCATACCTGCCAAGGGGAATAAAAACATCTTAAGATGCATTATGCCATATTCACCTTTTATGTGTATACATTGGCAAATATAACAAGAACAGAGAAAAGATCTGTTGATACCTAGAGGAGGAAAGGGGTAAATGGGGTCTTGGTTTAAGCTGTTATCTATTACCTAAGCTATGTGGCAAGTGTTAGAGGAGTGGGACATCAACACCACTACACAGAGCAATTAGGTGTTTTATCCCAAGTCCAGTGAAAAACAGAAAACGTGTGGTTAGGCCTATTTCCGCCACTAATTAGCTGCATCACCTTGGGTAAATCCAGGTACCCAGTTCCCTCATCTGTGTAATAAGGGGGGTAAATCAGATTATCTCATGTCTCTTCTCATTCTGAAATTCTATTAAATGGAGATTAAAAGACATCATAAAAATTTATATTATCACACACACAAAAAATCACCTACACAATTTATATAATAATCTTTTGATATAGTAAAATATATCAGTTCTCTAACATGATACAAAATACTTCACTGCCATATATTTACAGCGTTAGAAAACATAAGTTTATATAAAAATAGTGTCATTTGAGTACCATTAGGATACCATATCATTTAGAAGATTTCCCCTTCAACAGATCACAGAAGTTAAAGATGAATTAAAACTACTGAAAGGAAAATTTCTCTATGTCCTTTGTGTAAAGGGTGCACTTCTATATCAACAATCTCAACATCAACATTACCCAAGGTCCTCAGTCTTTACAACTAAGAAACGGATAGAAAACACAGTCCCACGTCAACAAATGGAAGCTGTGTAACTTGAGGTAACACAGCTGCCAAGGTAAGTGATTCATTCTAGACAAATCCAGGCTGCACCCTGGATTCCTAGCTCTCTTCATGTTCATACATGTGCATTATAAGCCCTAATCCACTTCCAAAAGCACAAAACAAAATTCTACTAACTGTCTTGAAGATAACTCTAAACACAAAATAACATAATTTAAGTCTGTAGTTGAATTTACACTCATGTTCACGAAGTTCTTACCCATCTTCCAAGCCATTCCTGAACATGCCAGAATACATCTTTCCATCTGGCCACTTCAAAACCCCTCTGGAATGCATAAGTAAAGAATAATACATGTCAATTAATGTCTCTGATAATCAGTACTTTTGCAGTAATTAGACTACCATCCTGACTCCAGGCATAAATCCAACTGTAAACATTCTCACCTGCCATGAGGCTTGCCTGAAAGCCAACGTCCATCATAGGTTGCATCCTTTAGGCGAGGATCCTTGTAGAAAGTATATTTGGCGCTGCGTGAAATGGGTGGTTCCTGCCTCTGAATACTGCTGCCACTTCCATAAGGTGGAAAATCAGACGTCCCCCTCAAAGCCTGATCTACAGCTTGGCTTATAGCCCGGAGCCACTTTGCCTAGGAGCAAAAAGTAAATTCCAGTAAGCTTAAGGCAACAGCTCATCAAGCACTGCTTTAAATCCTGCTAGCTTTCCTTGGTGTGAAAAAACTTCTGACTCCTAATACTCTCCTTATTGAGTAATACTGATTGGCTCTTGAAATGAACTGCTTTATGTTTTAAATTGCTACACTAAAACAACAAAAGAGAAGCAAGAAGAACTAGAATCCTGCAGGCTGTGGAACAAAAACCACATTCACAGAAGGATAGACAAAATGAAAAGGCAGAGGGTTATGTACCAGATGAAGGAACAAGATAAAACCCCAGAAAAACAACTAAATAAAGTGGAGATAGGCAACCTTCAAGAAAAAGAATTCAGAATAATGATAGTGAGGATGATCCAGGACCTTGGAAAAACAATGGAGGCAAAGATCGAGAAGACTGCAAGAAATGTTTAACAAAGACCTAGAAGAATTAAAGAACAAACAAACAGAGATGAACAATACAATAACTGAAATGAAAACTATACTAGAAGGAATCAATAGCAGAATAACTGAGGCAGAAGAACGGATAAGTGACCTGGAAGACAGAATGGTGGAATTCACTGCCACGGAACAGAATAAAGAAAAGAGAATGAAAAGAAATGAAGACAGCCTAAGAGACCTCTGGGACAACATTAAACACACGAACATTTGCATTTTAGGGGTCCCAGAAGGAGGAGAGGGAGAGAAAGGACCCGAGAAAATATTTGAAGAGATTATAGTCAAAAATTTCCCTAACTGGGCTTCCCTGGTGGCTCAGTGGTTGAGAGTCTGCCTGCCAATGCAGGGGACATGGGTTCGTGCCCCGGTCTGGGAAGATCCCACATGCCTCAGAGCGGCTAGGCCCGTGAGCCATGGCTGCTGAGCCTGTGCGTCCGGAGCCTGTGCTCCGCAACGGGAGAGGCCACAACAGTGAGAGGCCAGTGTACTGAAAAAAAAAAAAAAATTCCCTAACATGGGAAAAGAAATAGCCACCGAAGTCCAGGAAGCACAGAGAGTCCCAGGCAGGATAAACCGAAGAAGAAACATTCTGAGACACATAGTAATCAAACTGAAAAAAATTAAAGACAAAGAAAAATTATTAAAAGCCACAAGGGAAAAATGACAAACAACATACAAGGGAACTCCCATAAGGTTAACAGCTGATTTCTCAGCAGAAACCCTACAAGCCAGAAGGGAGTGGCACGATATATTTAAAGTGGTGAAAGGGAAGAAACTACAACCAAGATTACTCTACCCAGCAAGGATCTCATTCAGATTCGATGGAGAAATCAAAAGCTTTACAGACAAGCAAAAGCTAAGAGAATTCAGCACCACCAAACCAGCTCTACAACAAATGCTAAAGGAACTTCTCTAAGTGGGAAACACAAGAGAAGAAAAGGACCCACAGGGCTTCCCTGGTGGTGCAGTGGTTAAGAATCAGCCTGCCAATGCAGGGGACACAGGTTCAAGCCCTGGTCCGGGAAGATGCCACATGTCGTGGAGCAACTAAGCCCTTGCGCTACAACTACTGAGCCTGCGCTCTGGAGCCCATGAGCCATAACTACTGAGCCCACATCCCACAACTACTGAAGCCCACGCACCTAGAGCCCATGCTCTGCAACAAGAGAAGCCACTGCAATGAGAAGCCTGCGCACCGCAAGGAAGAGTAGCCCCCGCTCGCCACAATTACAGAAAGCCTCTGGGCAGCAACAAAGACCCAATGCAGCCAAAAATAAATAAATTAAATTAATTAATTTTTAAAAAAAAGGACCTACAAAAACAAACCCAAAACAATTAAGAAAATGGTAATAGGAACATACGTATTGATAAATACCTTAAATGTGAATGGATTAAATGCTCCAACAAAAAGACACAGACTCACTGAATGGATACAAAAACAAGACCCATATATTTGCTGTCTACAAGAGACCCACTTCAGACCTAGGGACACATATAGACTGAAAGTGAGGGGCCGGAAAAAGATACTCCATGCAAATGGAAATCAAAAGAAAGCTGGAGTAGCAATACTCATATCAGATAAAATAGACTTTAAATCAAAGAATGTTACAAGAGACAAGGAAGGATACTACATAATGGTCAAGGGATCAATCCAAGAGGAAGATATAACAATTATAAATATATATGCACCCAACATAGGAGCACCTCAATACATAAGGCAAATGCAAACAGCTATAAAAGAGGAAATCGACAGTAACACAGTAATAGTGGGGGAGTTTTAACACCTCACTTACCCAAATGGACAGATCATCCAGACAGAAAATTAATACGGAAACACAAGCTTTAAATGACAAAATAGACCAGATGGACTTAATTCATATTTATAGGTCATTCCATCCACAAACAGCAGACTACACTTTCTTCTCAAGTGCACACAGAACGTTCTCCAGGATAGATCACATCTTGGGTCACAAATTAAGCCTTAGTAAATTTAAGAAAATTGAAATCATAGCAAGCATCTTTTCTGACCACAATGCTATGAGATTAGAAATAAATTACAGGGAAAAAAAACGTAAAAAACACAAACACATGGAGGCTAAACAATACGTTACTAAATAACCAAGAGATCACTGAAGAAATCAAAGAGGAAATCAAAAACTACCTAGAGACATATGACAATGAAAACACGACAATCCAAAACCTACGCGATGCAGCAAAAGCAGTTCTAAGAGAGAAGTTTATAGCATTACAATCCTACCTCAAGAAACAAGAAAAATCTCAAATAAACAATCTAACCGAACAAACTAGTGGTTACCAGTGGGGAGAGGGAAGGGGGAAGTGGCAAGGTAAGGGTAGGGGATTAAGAGTTACAAACTACTATGTATAAAATAGACTACAAGTATATGTTGTATAGCACAGGGAATATAACCAATATTTTATAATAACTTTAAATAAAAAATATTTGAATTGCCAAAAAAGAAATCTAACCTTACACCTAAAGGAACTAGATAAACAAGAACAAACAAAACCCAAAGTTAGGTAGAAGGAAAGAAATCATAAAGATCAGAGCACAAATAAATGAAACAGAAACAAAGAAAACAACAGCAAAGATCAATAAAAGTAAAAGCTGGTTCTTTGAGAAGATAAAGTTGATAAACCATTAGCCAGACTCACCAAGAAAAAGAGGGAGAGGACTCAAATCAATAAAATTAGAAATGAAAAAGGAGAAGTTACAACAGACACCACAGAAGTACAAAGCATCCTAAGAGACTACTACAAGCAACTTTATGCCTATAAAATGGACAACATGGAAGAAATGGACAAATTCCTAGAAAGGTATAATCTTCCAAGACAGAACCAGGAACAAATAGAAAATATGAACAGACCAATCACAAGTAATGAAATTGAAACTGTGATTAAAAATCTTTCAACAAACAGAAGTCCAGGACCAGATGGCTTCACAGGTGAATTCTATCAAACATTTAGAGAAGAGCTAACACCCATCCTTCTCAAGCTCTTCCAAAAAATTGTAGAGGAAGGAACACTCCCAAACTCATTCTACAAGGCCACCATCACCCTGATACCAAAACCAGACAAAGATGTTACAAAAAGAGAAAATTACAGATGAATATCACTGATGAATACAGATGCAAAAATCCTCAACAAAATACTAGCAAACAGAATCCAACAACACATTAAAAGGATCATAAACCATGATCAAGTGGGATTTATCCCAGGGATGCAAGGATTCTTCAATGTATGCAAATCAATCAATGTGATACACCATATTAACATACTAAAGAATAAAAACCATAAGAGCATCTCAATAGATTCAGAAAAAGCTTTTGATAAAATTCAACACGCATTTATGATAAAAACTCTCCAGAAAGTGGGCACAGAGGGAACCTACCTCAACATAATAAGGCCATATACAACAAACCCACAGCAAACATCGTTCTCAATGGTGAAAAACTGAAAACATTTCCTCTAAGATCAGGAACAAGACAAGGATGTCTACTCTCACCACTCTTATTCAGCATAGTTTTGAAAGTCCTAGCCACAGCAATCAGAGAAGCAAAAGAAATAAAAGGAATACAAATTGGAAAAAGAAGAAGTAAAACTGTCATGTTTGCAGATGACATGATACCATACATAGAGAATCCTAATGATGCCACCAGAAAACTACCAGAGCTAATCAATGAATCTGGTAAAGTGGTAGGATACAAAATTAAAGCAGAGAAATCTTTTGTATTCCTATACACTAACAACGAAAGATCACAAAGAGAAATTAAGGCAACAATCCCATTCACCACTGCAACAAAAAGAATGAAATACCTAGGAATAAACCTACCTAAGGAGGTAAAAGACCTGTACTCAGAAAACTATAAGACACTGATGGAAGAAATCAAAGATGACACAAACAGATGGAGAGATATACCATGGTCTTGGATTGGAAGAATCAATATTGTGAAAATTACTGTACCACCCAAAGCAATCTACAGATTCAGTGTAATCCCTATCAAATTACCAATGGCATTTTTTACAGAATTAGAACAAAAAATTTTTAAATTTGTATGGAGACCCAAAAGACCTGGAATAGCCAAAGCAATCTTGAGAAAGAAAAATGGAGCTGGAGGAATCAGGTTCCCTGACTTCAAATTATGCTACAAAGCTACAGTAATCAAGACAATATGGTACTTGCACAAAAACAGAAATATAGATCAATGGCACAGGATAGAAAGCCCAGAGATAAACCCACACACCTATGGTCAACTAATCTATGACAAAGGAGGTAACGACATACAATGGAGAAAAGACAGTCTCTTCAATAAGTGGTGCTGGGAAAACTGGACAGCTACATGTAAAGGGATGAACTTAGAACACTCCCTAACACCATACACAAAAATAAACTCAAAATGGATTAGAGACTGAAATGTAAGACCAGACACTATAAAACTCTTAGAGGAAAACATAGGAAGAACACTCTTTAACATAAATCACAGCAAGATCTTTTTTGACCCACCTCCTAGAGTAATGGAAATAAAAACAAAAAGAAACAAATGGGACCTAACGAAACTTAAAAGCTTTTGCACAGCAAAGGAAACTATAAACAAGACGAAAAGACAACCCTCAGAATGGGAGAAAATATTTGCAAATGAATCAATGGACAAAGCATTAATCTCCAAAATAGAAATGCAAATCAAAACTACAGTGAGGTATCACCTCACACCAGTTAGAATGGGCATCATCAGAAAATCTACAAACAAATGCTGGAGAGGGTGTGGAGAAAAGGGAACCCTCCTGCATTGTTGCTGGGAATGTAAATTGATACAGCCACTATGGAGAACAGCATGGAGGTTCCTTACAAAACTAAAAACAGAATTACTGTATATAACCCAGCAATCACACTACTGGGCATATACCCAGAGAAAACCATAATTCAAAAAGACACACGCGGGCTTCCCTGGTGGCGCAGTGAGTGGTTGAGAGTCTGCCTGCCGATGCAGGGGACGTGGGTTCGTGCCCCGGTCCGGGAGGATCCCACAAACCACGGAGTGGCTGGGCCCGTGAGCGATGGCCACTGAGCCTGTGCGTCCGGAGCCTGTGCTCCACAACGGGAGAGGCCACAACAGTGAGAGGCCTGCGTACCGCAAAAAAAAAAAAAAAAAAAGAAGACACATGCACCCCAATGTTCATTGCAGCACTATTTACAATAGCCAGGACATGGAAGCAACTTAAATGCCCATCGACAGATGAATGGATAAAGAAGATGTGGTACATATATACAATGGAATATTACTCAGCCATAAAAAGGAAAGAAATTGGGTCATTTGTAGAGATGCGGATGGACACAGAGGCTGTCATACAGAGTGAAGTAAGTCAGAAAGAGAAAAACAAATATCATATATAAATGCATATATGTGGAATCTAGAAAAATGGTACAGATGAACCGGTTTGCAAGGCAGAAATAGAGACACATATGTAGAGAACAAACATATGGACACCAAGGGGGGAAAGTGGTGGTGGTGGTGTGATGAATTGGGAGACTCAGATTGACATGTATGCACCAATATGTATAAAATAGATAACTAATAAGAACCTGCTGTATAAAAAAACAAAATAAAATAAAGAACAACAACAAAATTCTACAGTCTTGGTTTAATGAAGATTTATCAGACATAATTATGGATCATTAGGCAAGCAAGAACAATTTTTATCTCTTTCTTACCACCATAAGAGACAGAAAGAGCCAGGCCAAAGATGGAAAGAAAATACCATGATGGACTAACCTTTTCCTGGGGTGTTGATGAAATGAGAGTGAACTGCTCCTCGGGTGTAGTTATCTTTAGGCCATTCCTAAATGTTCACAAGGACAAAGATCAGTCAGTGTGACAACCTGTCATTACAACATCAATCCTCAAATATGAAAAGCAACTTGTTTATTTCAAAGGGATCCGAAGTCAATTAAATTTAAATATATTCAGTGCTCCGGGTGTGGTTCCCACGTTGGGAAAAGGACACAGTTATTTCTCTGGGTTAAACAATGGGGATGAGAACAATGGAGAAGCCCTTCCACCACTTGTCATGATTTGTCATGTTCTTCACAGCAGGGCACTTACTGCCTACGTACTGGGAGGGTAAGCCTTCTTGTGCAGAATGGGGAGGCCTCCTGAGCCTCCCCATTTTATTCATGTCTAAGGAAACAAACTGGGTAAGTAACAGAGGAAGGGAATGAGGTTGGGGGGACACTTACACACCACCAGCTTCTTCAGAAAGTGGCTCTGCCCACAGTGTGGCCAAAGGGAAAACATGGTGTGTGGAGAACTGAAACAAAGAACATGGAGAAACATCTGAGAAAGCCCATGTGGGCCTTGGGGTCGCTGCTGCAGAGCCCCTTTCAAATGGTTAAGTCCACCTCAGCCACATAGTCCCCATAATATAACTAACCCCAATGGTCTCGCCATGTCTGCTGCAAGGACCCCTTCAGACGGCTGACACTCATTTTCAAGTTGGAAACTAAAAAAGCTCCCTGAAATCTGGCCGGTACCACAAAAGCAAGCTAAACAGTCTCTTTTACTCAAGAGTTTCAGTAAAATCACAATAGTCTGTAAAATAAACTGATACTACGATTAATTAAATACTCATAGTACTGCACCTTCCAGGGCCTCTTTTAAGGTTAGGAATCCAGCCTACCTGGGCATGGACTAGGGCATCATTGAAGAGAATGAACCAATTCACAGAAAACCTCCCAGCGTGCTGCAGAGACAGGGCCCGGTTACTGCTCTCACACAGCAGTCGACGCTCTGGCTTCCTCAAGGAATCCTGGGATTAAAAACAAATACAAAATTGAAGTATCAAAATTATTTTCTACAAAGAGAAGATGAAAAAGATACAAATCCCATTTAGGAGAATGTGTTGGTCATAGCTTAGCTTGGTGTTAAACCTAAATTCAGACGGGATCCAAACATTTCACAAAATCAGTGCTCAAAGGAAAATAAAAAGATAGGAACAAACAAAAGAGGGAGAGACATATTCAGAAAGGATTCCTAGCCATGAGAGAAGGTGGTGATATTTAAAGCCCCCACTGCTGTGGTCCTTCGTTGCCCTTAGAAAAGGGGTCATTAAAGCATTATTACCATAAATAAGTGAAAAACTGAGAAAATAATGGCAGCTGTTATGGATAAGCCTGCTGTCTGCTGGGATATCAACAATTGGCATGGTTTACCGTCATTTTTCCAGGAAAGGTCTTCCAGAAACCCAGTGTGTATTCTGCTTCCTTCCTTTTCCTGCCGAGATGGAGAGCAAGAGACTCATAACAAGAACTGGAATCCTGCAGTTTCTGGTATTCTGGAGATGTCTAGAGGCCAATAATTAAGGAGGGAAAAAAGAATATAAAACAATTGTCCAGAATTTGTAGACTCAGTGTGGTTTAGATATGTAGTAATAATTTAGAGAGGGAAGCCAGCCTAAGAACAGATATGGTACACTAAAGGGAGCTGAGGAAAAAGAAGACTGGTTCCAGAAAATACTACCACATACAGGTACATATGAAATAAGGGAAGAACTCAAGGGGAAAAGAAATACACACTGACAGTTATCAGTGAGGACAGCAGCAGAGAACTCAGGATAGGACAGGAATTCTCAGGGGTTTTGGTCTCGGGATCCCTCTGTTTTGCTTCTGTGGGTTATTATCTCCTGATATTTACCATATCAAAAAATAAAGTTTAAAAAACTTTAAATCTTGGGCCTCCCTGGTGGCGCAAGTGGTTGAGAGTCCGCCTGCCGATGCAGGGGATACAGGTTCGTGCCCCGGTCTGGGAGGATCCCATATGCCGCGGAGCGGCTGGGCCCGTGAGCCATGGCCGCTGAGCCTGCGCGTCCGGAGCCTGTGCTCCGCAACGGGGGAGGCCACAACAGTGAGAGGCCCGCATACCGCAAAAAAAAAAAAAAAAAAAAAAAACTTTAAATCTTTATTAACTCACTTCAAATACAATAACATTTTTAATGAAAAATAACTAAAATTTCCAAAACAAAAAGATGATTCCTGAGGAAGGTAGCATTGTTCTACATCTTTTCCAATCTCTTTATTATCTGACTTAAAAGATGACGGCTGGATTTTCATATCTGCCATTGCATTTAATCTGTTAAGATTCTTTATTTGAAATAAATGAAGAAAATCTTACTTTTTAAAGATATATAGTCGGAAAAGGGAGGAGGATTTTAATAGCCATTTCATATAATTGTGGATATTCTCCTTTGAAACTATACCAAAACTTGTTAAGTGGTAGCTTCTTAAAGAGTAGCTAAAATGTGGAATCTGAAACTACATCAAACTCTTTGTATCCTGTTACATTAAAATTCACTGGTCTATCCTACACTTTGAATAGATTTTTTTTAAACCTATGCATGATTTTATAACGTGTGAATTGGACATTTGAAAAATACTGGTTCAGTGAATTATGCAGATCTTCCAAATGTTGATACATTTTATTGTATCAAAAAGCACATTAAATCGTCACCAATCTCATCAGAAAGTCTTTAAATATTGGAAAAATGCCAAGCTTGCAGTGATACACACGTTTTCCACATTTTAATTTTTGCTTAAAAATTCAGCTTTGGGCTTCCCTGGTGGCGCAGTGGTTGCTAGTCCGCCTGCCGATGCGGGGGACATGGGTTCGTGCCCCGGTCCGGGAGGATCCCACATGCCGCAGAGCGGCTGGGCCCATGAGGCATGGCCGCTGAGCCTGCGCGTCCGGAGCCTGTGCTCCGCAACGGGAGAGGCCACAACAGTGAGAGGCCCGCGTAATGCAAAAAAAAAAAAAAAAAGAAACTATTTCAAACTTAAAAATTCAGCTTTTATCATTGGCAACAAATACTGTCAGTTGTTCTCCTTGAAGTGACAGGCCCATTTAACCCCCTTTTTTGAGAAAGTATCTGTCAAATACCCAAGTCTGAATAACCATAGTTTATCTGTCAATTGTTCTTTCAAGTTAAAAAAAAAAAAAGTGCTGCTTCAGCAGCACATATACTAAAATTGGAACGATACGCAGAAGATTCGCATGGCCTCTGAGCAAGGATGATGTGCAAATTTGTGAAGCGTTCCACATTTAAAAGAAAAAGGCAGCTTTCAACTCAAACGATCTCAATCTTGTGCTTTTCCTTGAAAAACATTCATACTTTGGGATGCAGCAGAGCTGCTTTCTGTGTACTCCCCATTTCATCATGCAGAATGTTAAAAAGACGTATTTCTGTGTGCGGTGATAAATGTTAACTAGACTTAACTGTGGTCATTTCATAATATGTACATATATTGAATCACTATGTTGTATACCTGAAACTAATAAAATGTTATATGTCAATTATATCTCTCTTTTTTTTTAATGTATACTCAGTGGTTGATGTTAAAAAGAATTAATAATTTTTACTGCTTTATCAAGAATGTTTTTTAAGTGAAACTGGCAATTTTTTGTTTGTTTATTTTGTTTTTTAACTGCAAGTACATGCCAGCAAAGAACACAATGACTGAGTATAGTTTGGTGCCACTGCCTTGATTCATGCTAAGGAGCCAGCAGTTTGACCCATCTTTATCTCTGCACCATGAGTGCAAACAACACAGCGTAATCAGCAAATGTCTTAGTACTGTCCTGAACAGTTTGATCCTGCCATCTCCTGAAAGGGTCTCTAGAACCCCCAGGTGTCTGTGACCAAGCTTTGAGAATCAACCATGGGATAGGGTATAATTGCGGTGTCTTGTGGAGAGTGAGCAGAAGGTAAGGTGAAAAGATGATTCCTCACGTTCGTAATTACTTTACATTCCACAGTTCTCAGTCATTCATATCCATTTTTTCCATTCATTTAAGGAACATTTAATGGTATCTACTACATATGGAATATTCTGTTGAGTGCCAGGGATAAAAAAATAAGTAAGGCACAATCTTTGTCTTCTGGGAGCTTATAACTAGGCAGAGAAGACAGAAAAACATATAACATACCAGAATAATACAGTGGTTTTGTTAATAGGTTATTGGAAGAGACAATATAGTAAAATAGTCAAAGAAAGAGACTCTGGAGCCAGAATGCTCTGATATGAATTCTAGCTCTACCAATTCTCAGCTATGCCTCAATTCTCTCATCTGAAAAAGGGGGATGATAATAATAATATCTATTTCACAGGGTCGATGTGGGGATAAAATGAATATACATAACAGGCTTAGAACAGTACCTGGCACATGGAGTGCATTTAATAAATATTAGGTATTATTTTTATTTAAAGAACTTTATACACATATAATGTCTGAGCTATACCTTACACTTACTAAATAACAATTTGCAGTGATGGAACATAGCCACGTGTTTTGAAAAACACAGACGATTTTGATCCCCAACCCTGGTTGAGGATCACCGACATAATGTGATAAGAAAATAATGGGGACATAAAGTACTAGCAAAACACAGAGAAGGGAATAACTAATTCTTAAGAGATGGGCAGGGAAAGGAGTGGAGTATGGTCAGAGAGGGTTTCATTTTCATGAGAAAAAGATTTTTGACTCAAGCCTTGAAGGTTTCCCATAATGAGGATAGAGGTAGGGTGTTTCAGGAAGGAAATATAAAGCATATGAGAACTATATCCAGGGAATCTGAACTAACATGTAGGACACAGGGTAGACTATAAGGCTAGAAACAAAAGAGAGTATCAGACTGTGAAGGGCCTTTAATTCCAAACTAAAAGAGCATGGATTTTTTACACAGAATTAGGACTCTTCAAACTGGAAATAGTACAGTATCAGACTCTGAACAATTTGTGCAGCTCAAACCTTCATAGCTGAAATTAGATCAGTTTGGGGTAACACTGAAACCAGACAAAAGAACAGACCCACAAGACCACAGTAGGATCAAACGTAGAAAGGCCACATCAATTCCTAGATCACTCTGGAGACAATATCTGTCCAGAGAAGGAGATAGATTCCAAGATTTGAAAAATCCTGAACTATAAGAAACCCTAGAATCATTATGGTTTCTCTAGAGCCCTCCAGAATGGAAACAAAATAAAACAACACATTTCAGTACAATTTCAAAGGTGACTGCCTTAGGACCAGCTTTAACATACACCCATATCCTACAGCAGTGCTAATTTTCTAGGACTCCACCTAACTAATTTAATACAGAAAGTGAACTCGTTAACATTTGAGAAAATCCTGTAACACTGTGATTTCTCATAGCATGTGCCAAGGTGACCCAAATACCTGGCATAAGTTTATCATGAGTCCAGGCTAGGTGCTAATGCCACTGCCGTACAAGTGTGTGTCATTATATAGGAAGCCAGGGTTTTAAACAGCTCTGTGTAATTGTACTCAGTATGTACTCAAACTTGGACAACTATTGAATGAGTAGCACAACTGGGTCTCAACTTTAGACTTTCATAAAATGAATAAAATTAATCTTGTTAAGGTCCTGAGAGGAAACTGAATCTACAGCAAAGAACACTAGATATACCTACAGTCATATTTTCTTCTTTCATTTCCCTGAAGAAAAATAAATTTAGACACGTTATAAATACAAAATTAGTGTAGTTCCAGATCTTGGGGTAGCATTATTCAAACAAACAAACAAACAATGATCCTTGACTTCCCAAGTGTCCAAAGGAGGTATACATGAGAGCTTACCACTTCAAAACAAGTAGCAAGCTTTAGCAAAACCTTGGCATAATTATGAAGTCGTCTGATTGGCAAGAAAAACAGGGTATTCAATATTTCCATCAATTGGGTGTTTTCACCATTCACTTCTGATAAATCTTGCAATAGTTCCTGGTTTTTATTTAGGAAATCACTGAAGGTAGAGAAAAAAAGGGATTCAGTTAATCATTTTGGTACTGACAACATGCATGATATTGAGTAGAAATATTTCACTTGATACTACCTTTTTCAAAATGTACATTTTTAGGTGCTATGAAAGAAAGTACCAGAAGATTAATACAATGAAATAAACCAGATGTAATTAAAAGAAATTCCCTGCCTATAAAATGGGATTTGGGGGTACAAAAAGTAGCAAATGGTAGCAATAGTAACTCTGTAATAGAGATGGTTAATCACAGGCTTGTGCCTGAAGTTCTAGGAAATGAATCATACATCCCACAGTTTCAGGGAATAATTGGAGACCAGCTGACACATTTACCTGTTAAGTTTCCAGGCCAAAAGTTACAGCAATAAATGGCAAGACTAACTGCTCTAGTCAGTTGTGCTACACAGAAATACTGGAGGAAAAACAAAGCTCTTTGCTCTAACAGAATTGGCGTGGAATATTAAAATACTTCTAATTTCTTATTTTTTTTCAATTGTTTATCATCTAATAAGAGTCTATTACAGGACAGTAATAAAAAGCTGTAGATACCAGTACTACAATTAACAGGAAACAGTAAAGCAAATTACATGTGCAGATTTCAATGCTGAGATCATCAAAAGCATTTCAAACTGAAGCCAACATTTAGTTTTTATATTCAATTATATATAAGTTCATAATTAAAATTTTACTGCAAATTTTAAGGCTGATCAGTAACCCATTGAGACTATGCTCGCCCGACTAAAACACTTAAAAGATCTGTAAAGTAGTAAGAGTTGGTGGAACAGAGTAATAATCATTATCTGCCACTTAATGAACAATAATTATGTGCCAGGTACTAACCTGACTGCTTTACAAGCACTATACTACAATTCTCAGCTACAAGGCTTCAAACAAAACAATGTCACACAAGACTATAAAGCAAAAATGAATAATTTTATAATCCCTTAGAGAACTATGGAATAAAAAGATGTTTAACTCAGAAATTATAAAAATATTATCTTAGAAAGATGGAAACATATGTAATAATTTCCAGGAAACCATAAGTTCAATGGCACAAAGTGGACTGTGGAATAGAGAACTATGGAATAAAGAGATGTTTAACTCAGAAATTATAAAATTTATCTTAGAAAGATGGAAAAATATGTAGTAATTTCCTGGAACCCATAAGTTCAATGACACAAAGTGGACTGTTTAATAATGCAATTAAGAGAGCGTGCCCCGAGGAACATGGCCCAGATTTTGTTTATATTGACTTGTTGGATGTTCCTACTTCCTCCACCACATTCTATTGCTGACAGCTGCTGGGGAAACTTATTTAACCCCACAGAAGTATTCTGCTTTGACCTGCTCCTGAGAGACGGAGGTGGTAAATGGTGAACACATACTCCCTCTGACCACATTTCTTCTGGATGCCCAGTACTAGACCAGAAATGTTCCAACACTTGTAAATCCCTATTACCTTTCTGGACTCACTCAAGTCCTTGCCTATAGACTTTCCCAAAAGGGACCCTAGTATGCTCTCAGAAAACCTGAACTACTCTGTTAAGCTTATCTTCTCTTGGGAGTTTTGAATCCAATAGTGGCAATATTGCTCTTTCCTTATATGGCTAGGTTTGCACTTGTTACTCAAAAAATAAATATATTAAAGGTAAAAACAACCCAAGTGTCCATTGACAGATGAATGGATAATCAAAATGTGGTATATACATACAATGGAATATTATTCAGACATATAATGAAATGAAATTTTGTTATATGCTACCACATGGATGGACCTTGAAAACATTATACTTAGGGAAATAAGCCAGACACGGAAGGACAACTACTATGATTCCACTTATATGGTACCTAGAGCAGGCAAATTCATAGAAACAGGGAGTAGAGGTTACCAGGGGCTCGGGTGGGGGGAGTCTCTGTTTAATGGGTACAGAATTTTTGTTGGGGATGATAAAAAGTTTTGTGTAGAGACAGTGGTTTACACAACATCTGAATGTGCTTGATGCCACAGAACCATACACTTAGGAATGGTTAAAATGATAAATGCTACGTATATTTTACCACAATATTAAAAAAATATATATCTGATGATCAAACCACCAGGCTAGCCTGAGGTGAATGGCTAAGTGATAAACCAGCTAAGTGATGAAAGCTTAGGCAGATTCACTAATTGCCCATGGGCTCACTAGCTATACTCTAGAGATTCTCAACGTGTTCTCTTTTTAAATGAATACCTTAAAGTAACTTAAATTACTGATTTTGTAAATAGAAGTTAAAAAATGTTATTACTGCCTTTAACTATGTAAAACCCTGGGGTTCATGAACCACTGTTTAGGAAATGCTGCCCAAATCCAAACTTAATATCTGCTTCCATAGCTCAGAGTCACCCAGAGTTCATTAACTGCTTTCCACTTGTCCAGGCTCTCGCAAGAGGCTTTCACTTATGTCATTTGCTTTAGCTGCTCTAACAAGGAATCAGATCAACCCTTGAGAACTCGACTCTGAAATACTAGAGAAAGGTTACATTACAGAAGGGCTAAAAAGTAAAAGAATAGAAAGCAGTGTCATAATATTAATATTAAACAAAATAGCAAGATCAAGGATTTAAAAATTACTACATAAGTTTAAAATATAACATTCTTTAACCTGTCATTTAAAAAATGAAGGCCAAACCCCTATATTTTGGAAATGAATGAGCACGTGACAGGAGTCAAATCAGGATGGAAATCAGAGAAATATTTAGAACTGAATGACTACAAAAACAAAATGGATCAAAACTTTTTACATACAGCTAAAGCAACACTTAGAGGGAAATTTATAGCCTTAGATGAGAACTTTAGAAAAATTAAAAGATTGAAAAATTAATGAACTAAATGCTAAACTCATGAAGTTGGAAGACATGAACAGATGAACATGAAGAAAGTAGAAGGAAATAAAAAAGAAATTAGTGAAACAGAAAACAAAGAAAGGAAAGGATTAATTACAGCTTAATCTTTGAAAAGAATAACAAAAAAGGGTAAACTGCTGATAAGACTGACCAAGATAAAAAGATAAAAGGCTCAAATAAATAATAATAGGGATGAAAAATAGGAGCTACAACAAATTATAGAGGTGAACACATCTTAAGACAATGATAAAAATATTATGCCAATAAATTTGAAACAATTTTCCAGAAAAGTATAAACAATTAAAGCTGAAAGAAGAAATAAAGACTTGAACAGACCTATTCATTAAAAAAACCAAATAGTAGCTTAAAAACTCCCTACAGTAAATGCTCCCATGAAGGCCATGCTTTTTAACAGATGATTTCTACCAAATCTTCAAGGTACAGATAATCCTGATCTGTATTTTGATAGAAAAAGAGAGGAAGCTCTCTAACTCATTTTATAATTACTACTACAATCCTCTTACCAAAACTGGGCAAGTTCAGAAGAGAAGGAAAACATCATATTCATATAAATGCAAACATCTTAAATATTAGCAAATTGAATCCAGAAATGTATTAAAAAACTAATACATAAAGAGCACTGAATTTACCTTGGGAACGCAAGGATATTTAACATTTTTAAAAAATCAATTGCTCTTCAAGTTTTAGAAGGGAGCTGTTTAACCCTATAAATAATATTTACCAAAAACCTAAGGCAATCATGTTGAATGGTGAAATATTAAAAGCATTCCCTTTAAAACTAGAAATGAGACACAGTCATTACTATTCTTTCTATTAGGATATAAGATCAAAAGCAAACATGGTAAAACACTGACATCTGGGTTTAAACTTCAATCTTGGTTGTGAGTATATATTTGAAATGTTTACTATTAAAATATAACTGATTTTTTAAACCTGTCTTTCTTGCTAGGTCAACACTTGCTGAGAAACGACACAGTTCAGAATGACTGGCTCATGCAAGGGGCTTTTATATTTATTACGTATCCAGAGACTAAATGCAAAAACTTTGCATTTGTGTAACACTCTGCACTTTTCTCTGTACCATCACATAAATATTTGTTCCTCACAACTGGGGAGAAAACATTCCCATTTTTCAGAGAAAAAAAGTTAGGCTCAATTTGGTGAGGAGAGCTGTCCAAAGTCTTGGGGATAATCAGTGGTAGCAGTAAAAAAGGACACAGATCTTGTGGCTTTTTCAATACCATGCTACTTCCAATGATAATAAGGAGCTAATAAAACCTATCTTTCATAAGATTTAGTGAAAGTCTACATTTTGATTTGTTTGGCAAAAGGACCAAGTCAAAGTTTTTCCTGGGCACTTAAAAACACAGAATGCTATAAAACATGATCTTTGGTTGTTAGAATAATAACTGTAAAGTATGTATTTGCTTACATGGCGGGTTTAGCAAGAAGCTGGAATCCTCCCATAACCAGGAAATTTGTAATAGATGTGCAATACCTTGAGCAAAAAAGAAAACACATGCATATTAGTGTTAAAAAGTAAATTTGCTCTTCAGAGTTTTTGAACATGCATCTGGAATAGATACTTCTTGGAATCTCATCAGCGAGTTTCAGAACTTTTGTGATGCTAACATTCATGAACTATAAAGGACTGAAGAGAAGGGCAAGTTACATGATCACAACAGTCAGGAGAAAAAGGCCATTTCAGTAAAGATGTTAATAGGAATTTTTTTTAAAACACCTAAAGTTATGCAGAAGATGCTAGAATTTACTTGATAGATTTTACTTTGGTAACTTAACAAACATGAGAAAAGATGACTAAAATTGTTGGATTTTTAATAAAAATTTTCTCTAATCTTCTCTTTAGGTTTCCCAATTAAGTCTTCAGAAATAAACAATAGAGAAGGTAAGAAAATATGTTAAAGGAGCTTAAGTGAAAAAGGGTTAGAAAATGTTGGTTAAGTACTGATGTACAGATAAAGAATAAGTCTTGAAATACTGCTTTGCACCGTGTACATTTCTTTCACACTCCCGGGCCGGCAAATGGAATCAACTGACTTTGAGAGAGAAGGCAAATTCCTACTAAGACCAGCCCAAGGTACTGAACACTTAAAAATGGTTACAGTGGTAAATTTTATGTTATGTGTATTTTACCACAATTAAAAATAGTTTTAAAAATTCATAAACAAATCAAGATTTTTTTACTTGCCTGATCTATATGAATACATTATTACATTTTTTTTAAAAGCCCAAGGTATCAAAATAAAAGCATTTCCAAGCATAAGTCCTGACGTATCAGAGCAGAAAAAGAAGAAGTACATTATGAGATCTGTACAAGTCAAAAAAGAAAAATTAATACTAGTCAAAGCTGAACTTTCACACACACAAAAATCTAGTTTAAAAAAGTAAATTCGTATCACATTATTCTACTTTTTTTATATCTGAAATATGATGACTTAAAAGACTCTAATCAGGGTATTTCCTCCCAGACCATAGCTTCAAATATATTCAATTTTGCTTAGAACTAAAATCACATACATCTATCTGCACATATATGCGTTAAGTTTGAAAGGAGATACACTAAGATTATTAACAATGGTTATTTCTGGTGGTAGGATTATGGGTGACTTTAAAATCTACACTTCAGAACAACAGCAGGACCTAATATACATTAAAATAACACTTAAATTATGCCTCACATAAGAAAAAGTGAGAAATACTTAAAATTTCAAATACAGTTGGGATATTTTACTTGAAAAACATGAAAAGAACTTTGGATCACTATCTTAGGTTTTATTACAAAAATATCATTATTCTAAAGATAGTTTGGTCTTTAAACTCTCCATGTACACAACAGTGAAAAGCAGGCACTGGAAGAGCTCCATATTTACAATCAACAGTTGGTCTTAAAATAACTGCTTAGTTACCTATTTCCTCAAATTTTAGTATAATTTACTTCAGGAAACAAAATTGTTCTCTAAAGAACCATATTTATTATAATACTTTTTTGTAAACTAAGTACACTGTCAATCATTCTGCTAGAATACAGAAGGAAATTTGAGAATGCATTATACTGAAATCTTTTTTCCCCTTAGAGCAAACTAAAATTTTAGCAATGCAGAACTATAGTTGTCTTAAGATTAAAACGCTGCTTTGCAATTTCTATTACCTTATAGCACTCTCCCTAATCTAGTCTCTTCTGATTAAGGAGCTGTTCTCCTTGGCAGAATAACCCTGCAGAGACTGAACATGACACAGGACTGGATACTTGCTCTGTATAACTATCCAAGAAGAGACTTGCATGCTTCAGGATGACCAAACTCCTGGCTTCCTTTATCCCCTGAAGGAAGCTGCTCAGTGAGGTTCCATGTTGACCAATTAGGTAACACAGCTTGCTGAACCGGCTTGCCACCTCCTGCAACAGCTGGACTGTACTTGCAGTGCCCAAATTTTCTGGAACAAAATGATGATGATGATGATAACATAACCTAAAGATTCATTATCTGAATACTTTTTTATGACCAAGATTACGAACTTCCCTCTTCTAAAAATACTTAACGTGTTGAGATGTACTCTCAACTATGGAACTTAAATAATCAGTGTTAAAAAAAAAAAAAGCAAATTCAGAGATCACAGTATCCAGTCATTTGAGGAACCTGTTAAAAACATTCACAGGACCCTACAGATTCTGACTCAGTAGGCCAGAGTTAAGATCCCCCGACGGATTTTTTAAGTGCCTTCCAGTAATTCTGAAGACCAGCCAAATTTGAGAACCACTGTGCTAATCCAATTCTCCTCTCATTTTGAAGATAAGTCATCTAAGGCCAAGAGAAAGGAAGTGAATTATCTAATTTCACACAACTGGTTAGTGACAGCCAGGAATTAAACTCACTTCTATAGCTATATCTTGGTTAACATTTTCAACTTTTGCACTGACTTCTGCTCTACTTGTCCCTTGGACAAGCCCAACCCTTCACTGCAGACAAAGCAATCAAAAAATCAGACTGCCTTGGTCACTCTTAACTTTACAGAGGGCATCAGGAGATTATTGCTTTTTCCCAGTCCAAAGTTCCCAATTTGTAGGACTTTTCTCCAAGCAGTGAGGTTGATGAGCAGACCAGCTAAAACCAACAAAGAAATCAGGAATCAGAACAGGAAAACGGCAAGTTTCACTTTCCTTTCAGAGCAATCCAGGAAGCTTCCAGCTTGGATTGCTTCCATATCCCTTGCCAACATCCTGGGGTGTTGAGCCCACCCACTGGAGGGGAATTTATAGAACAGGAACTCTACAACATTTAAAAAAGCAAAACATATTAAAACCAAAAACAAGCAGATAGTCCCCAACTTACAAAGGGATTGAATTTGGAAAGACTATAAGTTAGGTGTTTGAAAAACAGAAAAGCAACTATACTCCAATTAAAAAATAAATAAATACAAGCAACTATACTCCAATTAAAAATAAATAAATATGTAAAAGCAACTATATTCCAATAAAAAATAAAAATAAAAAAAAGAAAAGTAGACGTTTTCCCATTAAAAATAATGGGCTGATCTACACAAGCCAACGTCACCTTAAAGTGGAAAAATGATGTATAAACAAGGCAGAATTTAAGTACTACAGTATTGGTCTGAATTCTGTGTCCACACAGTGGGTCAAGGAGTTCAGGAGAAAGAAAGAGAAAAAAAAAATCCTGTCCATCTTCTGAGTGTAAGGCCAAATCCTGAAAAATTTTTGAACTATGGGAAATTAACCTTTAATAGCCCACCCTCATCTCCATTTTGCATTCCTTTCTAACCTCGATACCCCAAGTGGGGTCTATATGCTATACCCTAGTATATCTGGACAGTAGCACCCTACCTAGGACTATTGTAATCTATTTTCCCCATATTATCTCCTTACCTTCAATCTCTCTTGTAACTGATTACAGCTAAGAAAAGGGATCAGATTTAATCAATTCCTGCTAATGTTGGGTAAGACACTTAGCACTCATACAGTTATCCACATTTTTAGAGACTATTTGTAAATCCAAATGAAGTTCTACTTGATAAAATTCTAAGAACCAGAACAAAGAAAATGAAAAATTTGGGTAGCATATAACATAAGGTATCTTAGGACTAGTGGGGCTAGAAGTGTTGTTTAGAAGTCTGACTCCTAGGATCAACTCTCCCAAAGTTGTTCTGTTTCTCTGCCATGAATCTTCTGAAAGCTCCATTTTTCTACTTCCGCAAGTGAAAGGAGCTCTGGGGGTGGAAGGATAGGGGCAGCTGGGCTATTGGCAAAGTGGAAATAGTTCGTAAGTTGTGGACTACCTGTGCACAAAAGAAGAGACTGGAAAGAAAGGAGAAGAGTACAACTCAAACAAAAAGTTTTCTTTATTTGTGATATAGAAAAAACAGATAAAACGAGAGTCCTGATAATTGAGTGGGTGGAAAGAGGGGAGGGGGGAGGTTCTACTTACCTAAACTGAGAAGAGGCCTCAGAACCTGAGACTTGATATCACTTAGTTTTGAATAGAACTGTCTTTCTGTAGTAGCCAACTCATGGAGACTGGCAATATATCCCATAATGTTTTTGTCCACCAAGGCTAGATAGCTGTCTTTTCCTGCTGTCACTCTGCTTATATATCCAAGCTAAAACAGGAAAAGAAAAAGATTAAAGATAAAATATAATTTATTAGTAGCAATTTGGGCACTGAAGTTGGCTCATTTCAGCTGGTGAGAGCCAATGCAGGAATTCTGCAGCAAGTTGCTTATTAAATCGTTAGTAGTTTGAAAGTGGCAATAGGGAAATTACCAGAAAAAATTGGAAAACACTATAAATCAGAGCTTTTGGTTTTACTTTGATTTTTAGGGCTGGTTTACCAGTACATTGTTGTTATATATCTATAGCATGATCTATATATAACTATATACATCTATACTATTATTTATTGCCACAATACCTTTTATTTCATTTTACATGTGGTTAGAACCACAGACCCTCTAAATATACAAAGATCCAAATGATACAGACACATGCCTCAGGACCCCTTTTTGCATGAAATAGATGAGAGCAGCGAGGATCTCTATGCTGTATGTCAAAATATCAACGATCTAGGAGCTATCTTTTAAAAGTACAACAGAAAGGGGTTTTCTTTAAAAGGGGATTTTGTCATTTATCCATGACACCACTGAATAAAAACTTTTGATGCCTTTGTCACATATCCCTATTAAACTAGGCAACCAAGCTGCAGGCCAATAGACTATTAATAGCCCATGGTAACTAAAGACACATATTGAGTCTCATCCCTTTCATCAGCCTATTTCATCCTTTATCTGGACTGTGGAATCTTTAATGAGGAATGTGGAGTCAGGATCAAGAACTACAGAGAGTCAATTAGTATGTCTGGAATAACAGTCTAATATAGGTCAAGAACCAAATCTTGGCCAGTGTTACCTTTAGCAAGGAAGATCTCACCCCTATATACATTCAGAGCTTACATATTTAGCCAGAAAAATAAACACAAAGGATAAAAAACAATCCATAGGATATATTAGTCAGTAAGAATAAAAAATCCAGAAGGTACTAGCTTTGAGGGTTAATTTCCTTGCAGTGTATCACTTTGAGGGTGTGAGTTACTGAAGTGGGGAAAAAGAAAACCAGAAACAAACCAATGGTTTTATGTTTATGAAAAAGAGGTAAGAAGTAGGAAAGCAAAGAAATTCAGATCAATGAAGGAAAAATGAGTAAACAGTAGTAAACAAAATGAAAAGCTAAGAAAAGAGGGGAAGTGATGGGAAAAAGAGCACTGTTTGTGGCCTGCCAGGTCTGCCACGAGCCCACCTCAGGCCCCCACAATTTTTACTTCCCACTTACAGTTAAAAATTCATCTATTCAATTTCTATTCTGATTCACCTCTGAGGACTCCATGAACACAGTCAGAAGACTTTGCTGTGAAATATGTATTTTAATATCCCTATGTGAGGGTGCTAATTCAACAAATATTTATAGAAATATTTACTATGAGGATCCAACAGTAAATGGGAGAGTCTAAAATCCTTCCTCTTGTGAATCTTACAGTAAGGGAAGACAGACAATAGACAAAATAAGTGAACTATATAGTGTGTGAGATGATGATATGCACTGCGGAGAGAAATAAGGCAGGAAAAGGAGATAAGAAGAGAAGGGGGTGGCAAGTTGGTTTGCAATTTTAAATACATTAGTCAGAGACACTTAATAATAGGCATACCATACAAAAGCAACAGAAACGAAAGACTTCTCATGTGTTATAGAATGTGGGCCTTAGGATCCAATTCCTGTTCACCTTACTACAGGAGAGAAGTATTGGAGTCTTAGTACCACTGTGATTCTCTGGAAGGTTGTCACCTTCTGTCGGGTCCTGCCGGCCACTGTAACATAATCCAGGCTGGAAGTCTTCGGTATCCACTAAAAACAGGGAATAATCCTGGCCTGCAGCTACACTCCAGACTCCATTTTCACTGTTCACCTGCAACGACAGGAGGACATTGTCTGTCCGAGATGAAGGAATCTGATGGAACTCCAAATCCACGGGAAATGGAATGTTAAGTTACTTGAACAGGTGGAGTACAAAGTCAGCCACATCTCAAGACGGCAAAACTCACCCAGCAATGTACCCGATTAACTGCAGAACAGATGCAGGAGTGAGAAGGAACCCTTGTTCAGCCTGTAAATTTAGAACTGGATTGTTTCATAAAAAACTGAAAAATGGAAATTTAAAAAGATAAAACCATAGACTTGATTTTTTCATTGTTATTTTTGGAAGTTGCCACAGACTCAGCTTGTATTACAAAGGCCCAGAAACTTCTAGAGCCCTATTCTGACAGCTAGGACACACCTTTGTCCATACATATTCTGCTATGTGCACAAAAATCAAGGTGAAAAGAAAATCTAACAAGGCTAAATTCCATCCTGGCCAACTAAACCCGTGGGTGCTAAAGTTGTTTTCCCACTTGGAACTCACTACCTCTCTGATGTGACTTCACTGTGTCCCAGGATGTTGAAACAGGCAGGACCCCTTAGAAGCCCATCTACATGGATCCCCTAGACCAGTGGTGCTCAACGAGTAGTCTTTGCAGCAGCAGCAGCAGCAGCAATCATCTAGGAACATGTGAGAAATGCACACTCAGGCCACATTGCTATTGGGGGGTCCGACCGGGCAACCTGCTTTGACAAGCTCTCCAGGTGATTCTGATGTATGCAAAAGTTTGAAAACCACTGCCTTAAATCAATGGTTTTCAAACCTTAGGATTCCACACAGTGATTCAGAAGCCACCATGGAAAGGCAGGTACCAGGGTTTTGCCCCCAACCCACCTCCATCCTTCAACTAAAATAGTTCCACGGTTACCTGTTTTATGTAGGGGATTCTGCATAAGGTTTCATTTGAAGGAAGTGTTCTGCTAATGAAAACTACTGCCCCAACCTGCAGACCCAGCTTCAGCCATGACTCGTGTAACAATAAGCAAAAAACTTCTAATCTGTTAGATTCTCTGTGTCTAGATAGGGTTCAAATCCTAGGTGATTAGGTGAATGTGTGTGTGTGTGTGTGTGTGTGTGTGTGTGTGTGTGTGAGCTTGCACACACACATCTCCACTACTTTATAGTTATCCTCTTCCAGCATGACATTATCTTCTCAAATTCAGGCTATCCAAATAACTGACTTCCTGTTGGTTTTGCAAAGAATGAATTAAAATTTTTGGAGGAGGAGAGAGTCGTCTTCTTAATCTCTAATCAAAACTAATTCAGATCTCACTCTGCCTTGACTTTAATTCACATATTAATTAAAATGACTTCAAAATGTTTTTCTCACCCTTCCCCCAAATAAAAACCAAAATAATGATGTTGTATTTTCATACGCACAGTTAAAGAGTAATGAAACTAAAACCTTATAACAAATTCTATTCTCTCTTGTCTGACTCTAAAATTTTAAATAAAAATTGTATTTCCAGCGTCTCCATGCTATATTACAAGTTACCTTAGTATGAATAGATGCATATTCTACTTTATTCAAATAACAGAAAACAAGGAACAGTGAGTTACCATATTTTTATTTGTGATAAAATATCAGAAATTGAATAGCTTACTACTAAAATGTTTTATGCTGAAAATATTTAAGATTGGAGCTAGAATTAACAACTGTTCCCTAATGTTTTATTTAAGTCTTTTCTTCCCAGTAAAATTAAGTTCACTGGAAGGAAAGGGAGCATGTAAAGGTCTTAATATAGTGATGGACGCATAGTGTACACTGAACACATGAATCAGCAGAATATGTATTAACTATAGCTTATATGTGAATGATGTTCCTGAAACTGAAGTAACTATACTTTTTTAGTCTCTATTACTCTCAGTGGAGAGAGCATGTGTTGGGATAGGGGAGATATCAGAATCAAACTATGAATACATGAGCTCCACATTCCATTCTGTTAGCCTACCAGGCTAGCAGCATGCCTACTCCCTGTCAACAACATCCCCCAAAACAAACAAATCTTATATAAGGAGTCAATACTATTGATGAATTTTGTATTTCTGCAGGACGTTGTGGCAGAAAAAAAGGTTGAGAAACAGTCCTCTAAAACTGCACCAAAGGGACTAGAAGTTACCAATCTCTGAATAGCATTACATAAACTAAAACCAATTCACACAGCAGTAAAGAAATTATCTATGCTTTTAGCTTCCCTATAGAAAATTAAAAGGGTTACAAAAAGGTTTTACTACTATGTATGTAAAAACAAAACAAACAAAACTAAACAAACCATCAAATAATGTTATATAAAAGTCACACTTAAAATAAAAGTCAAACTTAGGCGAGAAGTCAAAGAGTAGGCATTATTTGGTAGTATAAAGCTCAAAAGTCAACATCACAGTGCTAGAAACATTTGCTTGAAAAGAATGAACTTGTTCATTTTTACTTAAAAAAAAAAAACTATGAATGCTCAATGAAGCCAAGAAGAAAAGAAATATAAACTAACACATCAAAAAAAAGGAAACATTTAGCCTGAAAACAAGTGGCTTCATTTTTTTTTTTTAATTTTAATGTACATCATAACAAACTTAGGTTACAAGTATACAATTCTCCTAATTTTATAAAACAAGAAATGGAGAAATATAAAGTGTTCTAACTTAGAATTCTGGAATAAGTTGCTATAAAAGTTATCAAATTCACTAAAGTACCTTTACAAGACGAGGAACTGTTGTTGGAAAATCGGAATGCCCAAGTTGACCAAAGGTATTGCTACCCCATGAGTAAACCTATTAGAAAACAACAGGAAAGTAGGTAAGAGATGTGACTCTGAGTTTCCATGTCAATTCTGAACTTTTATAATAACATATATATACCAACAGTTACACACAAATTACTTATACTAGTCTTTCCACTCTTTAGAATAAAAAATATTAAGAAAATTCACTTTAAAACAAGACTGAGATAATGGGGAGATAGAGTACATAGTTAAGACACACTCCAAGGACTAATAATAACAGTAACTAATATTTTGGGGGGGTTATTACCTGCCAGGCGTTGTTCTGAATATACTTTCTGTGTATTAATTAATGTTTCATTATCACAAGAACCTTTTTTTTTAATAAGGAAATTGGCCCAGGGAGGTCACAAATTTGTAAGCAGCAGGGCCAGGATTTAATCCCAGGAACTATCCTATACTGCCTCTTACAAAGAAAGTGATTTTTTTAAAAAAAGGTAAGTACCATGAAGAAAAAGTAATCATGATTCTTTACTCTGTGGATAGGAGCACTATGGAATGACTAGAGAGCCTTTTTATACATGAAGAGTTGCTGTAGGAGACACACAAATACCTATGCTCCACTACAGACGAAAAACAACCAGATTGCAATGGCTATGTTTAATGAAAATGGTTTTGTTTATTCTGATTATAAAAGCAATTCATGATCACTGTACAAGACTGTGACAGTACGAAGAAATAAAAAGAAAGTGAAAACCACTGATGAATCAACCACTTAGAGATAACTACTGATACTACCTTGTTTTAGGAACATACACATATATCAGTATAATTCCAGAAATTTCAATATCTACTAGATATAATGAATATACAAAATGGGACTCTACTATCAATGCTGTTTTGTGACCTGATGTTTTTTATGTAATGCTCTGCATTGACATTTTTCTAGGGCAACAAGTATAGAGCTACAATATCATTTATAATAACTACATAAAATTCCACTGTGGGTGTAGTTTAATCAATTACCTAATGAAGTAAGTACATCTATTAATAATTTCTTTCCAATTATTTAATATAAAAATTACATTAAAAATCCTTGGATAGGGCTCCCCTGGTGGCACAGTGGTTGGGAGTCTGCCTGCCGATGCAGGGGACACAGGTTCATGCCCTGGTCTGGGAGGATCCCACATGCCGCAGAGTGGCTGGGCCCGTGAGCCATGGCCACTGAGCCTGCGTGTCCGGAGCCTGTGCTCCGCAACAGGAGAGGCCACAGTGGTGAGAGGCCCGCATACCACACACACACACACAAAAAAAACCCTTGGGTATATATATTAGTGTATATATTTCCTTAAGATAAGTTCCTAGGCAAAGAACTCTGGGTCAATGAACACACACATTCTGATTTTTGATACATACTGACAAACTGTCTTCCAGCAAAGTCCAGTGTACATTCCATTCCCACCAGCACTGTGTGTACCTTTTCCCCACACTCTCACCAACACTTAGTACTAAATGCAATACTTGCTAACATGATAGGTGAGAAAATTTTGTTTTAATTTAAATTTGCTTACTGAGTAGTTGACCATCTTTTCATTTGTTGCTGGCCATTTCTATTTTTTCTTCTATGAATGAAATACAAATGTCCTTTCACAATTTTTCTTTATGGATCAGGTAATAACACAGTCATATATGTTACAAATTTTTTTCCCATATGTTATGTATCTTAATTTAGTTTATGGGGTTTTTTCGGTTTGTGTTTTAGTTTTTGCTGTGTGGGACTGCTGAATTATTACGGAGACAAACATATCACCTTCACGTTCTAATTTCTGGTTTTCATGTCATGTCTTTTTCTACTCCTAAGATTACTGGGAAAAAAATCACCTAACTGTGTTCTTACACCTGTAAGGTTTTATTTCTTAAAATCTACATCTTTACTCCATATGGAATTAGAATATGTAAAGTTATCTTAATTTTCTTTTGCAAATAAGAAGCCAGTGGTTCTAACAGTACTTACTGAGCACTCAGTCTTGTTTTTTCACCTGATTTGAAATGCCCACTTTTTATCATAGAATAAATTCTCACATACACTTGGGTCTATTTCAATTCTACAGGTATATTTCTGTTATAATAATCTGTTTGTAGTTTTATAATATATTTTATAAGGCTAATTCTTACTCTTCCTTTCTGTTCTTTTTCAGAATTTATGTGGCAACTCCTATGTTTATTCTCCTAGAATAATTTTGGGAATCATTTTATTAGGTTGTAAATATTCTATTGGAATATTTGGGGATTGTACTGAATTTACACTCTACTGATTTAATAATCTAGGAGAAATGGCATTTTTGCAACATTGATTCTTCTCATCTAAAAATAAAATTTCTTGACTATAATCCTGCAGCCTGTGGAACAAAAACCACATTCACAGAAAGACAGACAAGACGAAAAGGCAGAGGGCTATGTACCAGATGAAGGAACAAGATAAAACCCCAGAAAAACAACTAAATCAAGTGGAGATAGGCAACCTTCCAGAAAAAGAATTCAGAATAATGATAGTGAAGATGATCCAGGACCTTGGAAAAAGAATGGAAGCAAAGATCAAGAAGATGCAAGAAATGTTTAACAAAGACCTAGAAGAATTAAAGAACAAAAAAGCAGAGATGAATAAGACAATAACTGAAATGAAAACTACACTAGAAGGAATCAATAGCAGAATAACTGAGGCAGAAGAATGGATAAGTGACCTGGAAGACACAATGGTGGAATTCACTGCTGCAAACAGAATAAAGAAAAAAGAATGAAAAGAAATGAAGACAGCCAAGAGACCTCTGGGAAAAAATTAAACGCAACAACATTCGCATTATAGGGGTCCTAGAAGGAGAAGAGAGAGAGAAAGGACCAGAGAAAATATTTGAAGAGAGTATAGTTGAAAACTTCCCTATCATGGGAAAGGAAATAGCCACCCAAGTCCAGGAAGCACAGAGATTCCCATACAGGATAAACCCAAGGAGAAACGTGCCAAGACACATAGTAATCAAATTCACAAAAATTAAAGACAAAGAAAAATTATTAAAAGCAGCAAGGGAAAAACGACAAATAACATACAAGGGAACTCCAATAAGATTAACAGCTGATTTCCCAGCAGAAACTCTACAAGCCAGAAGGGAGTGGCAATGATATACTAAAAGTGATGAAAGGGAAGAAGCTACAACCAAGATTACTCTATCCGGCAACGATCTCATTCAGATTTGATGGAGAAATCAACAACTTTACAGAAAAGCAAAAGCTAAGAGAATTCAGCACCACCAAACCATCTCTACAACAAATGCTAAAGGAACTTCTCTAAGTGGGAAACACAAGAGAAGAAAAGGACCTACAAAAACAAACCCAAAGCAATTAAGAAAATGGTCATAGGAACATACATATCAATAATTACCCTAAACATGAATGGATTAAATGCTCCAACCAAAAGACACAGGCTTGCCGAATGGATACAAAAATAAGACCCATATATATGCTGTCTACAAGAGACCCACTTCAGACCTAGGGACACATTCAGACTGAAAGTGAGGGGATGGAAGAAGATATTCCATGCAAATGCAAATCAAAAGAAAGCTGGAGTAGCAATACTCATATCAGATAAAATAGACTTTAAAATAAAGAATGTTACAAGAGACAAGGAAGGATACTACATAATGATAAGCGGAGCAATCCAAGAAGATATAACAATTATAAATATATATGCACCCAACATAGGAGCACCTCAATACATAAGGCAACTGCTAACAGCTATAAAACAGGAAATCAACAGTAACACAATAATAGTGGGGGACTTTAACACCTCACTTACACCAATGGACAGATCATCCAAAATGAAAATAAATAAGGAAACACAAGCTTTAAATGACACAATAAGCCAGATAGATTTAATTGATATTTATAGGACATTCCATCCAAAAACAGCAGATTACACTTTCTTCTCAAGTGCACACAGAACATTCTCCAGGATAGATCACATCTTGGGTCACAAATCAAGTCTCAGTAAATTTAAGAAAATTGAAATCATATCAAGCATCTTTTCTGACCACAATGCTATGAGATTAGAAATGAATTACAGGGGAAAAAACATAAAAAACACGAACACATGGAGGCTAAACAATACGTTACTAAATAACCAAGAGATCACTGAAGATATCAAAGAGGAAATCAGAACATACCTAGGGACACATGACAATGAAAACACGACAATCCAAAACCTATGGGATGCAGCAAAAGCAGTTCTAAGAGGGAGGTTTATAGCTATACAAACCTACCTTAAGAAACAAGAAAAATCTCAAATAAACAATCTAAACTTACACCTAAAGGAACTAGAGAAACAAGAATACACAAAACCCAAAGTTAGCAGAAGAAAAGAAATCATAAATATCAGAGCACAAATAAATGAAATAGAAAGAAAGAAAACAATAGCAAAGTTCAATAAAACTAAAAGCTGGTTCTTTGAGAAGATAAAAAAAATTGATAAACCATTAGCCAGACTCATCAAGAAAAAGAGGGAGAGGACTCAAATCAATAAAATTAGAAATGAAAATGGAGAACTTACAAAAGACACCACAGAAATACAAAGCATCCTAAGAGACTACGACAAGCAACTCTATGCCAATAAAATGGACAACCTGGAAGAAATGGACAAATTCTTAGAAAGGTATAGCCTTCCAAGGTTGAACCAGGAAGAAACAGAAGATAGGAACAGACCAATCATAAGTAATGAAATTGAAACTGTGATTAAATATCTTCCAACAAACAGAAGTCCAGGACCAGACGGCTTCACAGGTGAATTCTATCAAACATTTAGAGATGAGCTAACACCCATCCATCTCAAACTCTCCAAAAAATTGCGGAGGAAGGAACACTCCCAAACTCATTGTATGAGGCCATCATCACCCCGATACCAAAACCAGACAAAGATACTACAAAAAAAGAAAATTAAAGACCAATATCACTGATGAATATAGATGCAAAAATCCTCAACAAAATACTAGCAAACAGAATCCAACAACACGTTAAAAGGAACATACACCATGATCAAGCAGGATTTATCCCAGGGATGCAAGGATTCTTCAATATATGCAAATCAATCAATGTGATACACCATATTAACAAGTTGAAGAATAAAAACCATATGATCATCTCAATAGATGCAGAAAAAGCCTTTGACAAAATTCAACACCGATCTATGATAAAAACTCTCCAGAAAGTGGGCATAGAGGGAACCTACCTCAACATAATGCAGGCCATGTATGACAAACCCACAGCAAACATCATTCTCAATGGTGAAAAACTGAAAGCATTTCCCCTAAGATCAAGAACAAGACAAGGATGTCCACTCTCGCCACTATCATTCAACATAGTTTTGGAAGTCCTAGCCATGGCAATCAGAGAAAAAGAAAGAAATAAAAGGATAAATATTGGAAAAGAAGATGTAAAACTGTCACTGTTTGCATATGACATGATACTATACATAGAGAATCCTAAAAATGCCACCAGAAAACTACTAGAGCTAATCAATGAATTCGGTAAAGTTGCAGGATACAAAATTAATGCACAGAAATCTCTTGCATTCCTATACACTAATGATGAAAAATCTGAAAGAGAAATTTAGGAAACACTCCCATTTACCACTGCAACCAAAAGAATAAAATACCTAGGAATAAACCTACCTAGGGAGACAAAACACCTGTATGCAGAAAACTATAAGACACTGATGAAAGAAATTAAAGATGATACCAACAGATGGAGAGATATACCATGTTCTTGGATTGGAAGAATCAATACTGTGAAAATGACTATACTACCCAAAGCAATCTACAGACTCCGTGCAATCCCTATCAAATTACCAGTGGCATTTTTTACAGAACTAGAACAAATCATCTCAAAAGTTGTACTGAGACACAAAAGACCCCGAATAGCCAAAGCAGTCTTGAGGGAAAAACAGAGCTGGAGGAGTCAGACTCCCTGACTTCAGACTATACTACAAAGCTACAGTAATCAAGACAATATGGTACTAGCACAAGAACAGAAACACAGATCAATGGAACAAGAGAGAAAACCCAGAGATAAACGCATGCACCTATGGTCAACTAATCTTTGACAAAGGAGGCAAAGATATACAATGGAGAAAAGACAGCCTCTTCAATAAGTGGTGCTGGGAAAACTGGACAGCTACATGTAAAAGAATGAAATTAGAACACTCCCTAACACCATACACAAAAATAAACTCAAAATGGATTTGAGACCTAAATGTAAAACTGGACACTACAAAAGCCTTAGAGGAAAACATAGGAAGAACACTCTTTTTTTTTTTTTTTTTTTTGTGGTACACGGGCCTCTCACTGTTGTGGCCTCTCCCATTGCGGCACACAGGCTTGGGACGCACAGGCTCAGCAGCCATGGCTCACGGGCCTAGCCGCTCTGTGGCATGTGGGATCTTCCCGGACCGGGGCACCAACCCATGTCCCCTGCATTGGCAGGCGGACTCTCAACCACTGCACCACCAGGGAAGCCCCAAAGAACACTCTTTGACATAAATCACAGCAAAATCTTTTTTGATCCACCTCCTAGAGTCATGGAAATAAAAAGAAAAATAAACAAATGGGACCTAATGAAACTTCAAAGCTTTTGCACAGCAAAAGAAACCATAAAAAAGACGAAAAGACAACCCTCAGAATGGGAGAAAAGATTCGCAAACGAATCAACGGACAAAGGATTAATCTCCAAAATATATAAACAGCTCATACAGCTCAATACTAAAGAAACAAACAAGCCAATCCAAAAATGGCAGAAGACTTAAATAGACATTTCTCCAAAGAAGACATACAGATGGCCAAGAAGCACATGAAAAGCTGCTCAACATCACTAATTATTAGAGAAATGCAAATCAAAACTACAATGAGGTATCACCTCACACCAGTTAGAATGGGCATCAACAGAAAATCTACAAACAACAAATGCTGGAAGGGTTGTGGAGAAAAGGGAACCCTCTTGCACTGTTGGTGGGCATGTAAATTGATACAGACACTATGGAGAACAGTATGGAAGTTCCTTACAAAACTAAAAATAGAATTACCATATGATCCAGCAATCCCACTACTGGGCATATACCCAGAGAAAACCATAGTTCAAAAAGACACATGCACCCCAATGTTCATTACAGCACTGTTTACAATAGCCAGGTCATGGAAGCAACCTAAATGCCCATCGACAGACAAATGGATAAAGAAGTTGTGGTACATATATACAATGGAATATTACTCAGCCATAAAAAGGAATGAAACTGAGTCATTTGTTGAGATGTGGATGGATCTAGAGACTGTCAAACAGAGTGAAGTAAGTCAGAAAGAGAAAAAGAAATATCGTATATTAACACATGTATGTGGAACCTAGAAAAATGGTACTGATGAACCGGTTTGCAGGGCAGAAGTTGAGACTCAGATGTAGTGAACAAACGTATGGACAACAAGGAGGGGAAAACCGCGGTGGTGTGGGGATGGTGGTGTGCTGAATTGGGCGATTGGGGTTGACACGTATACACTGATATGTATAAAATGGATGACTAATAAGAACTTGCTGTATAAAAAAATAAATAAAATAAAATTCAAAAATTCAAAAAAAATAAAAATAATAATAAAAATAAAATTTCTCTTTATTCCTATTTTCTTTTATAACTAGAAGAGTTCTTGAATTTGTGTCATGTGGGCTCTACACTTTTCCTATTAACGATGTTCCTATTTCCTTAATATTTTTGTTGTAATTGTGAACAGCTTCTTTTTCCCCAAGTATGCTTTCTTCTTTACCTTGCTTATTTTGTAACTTGCTACCTTCCTAATTTCTTATTTTTAAGCCTTTTTGATGATTCATCATGTTAATAATAATAAAATTATCCTTTTCTTTCCTAATATTTATATTTATTTATATGAGCTATAATAGCTTTTTGGCTATCCTACTATGTGATAGTCAAAATAAAGCACTTAAAGGTTTTAGAATCTTTTACTGACTTTTCTTAAAAAGATAAAGGGACTGATGAAGAATCATTATATGAATATATTTAAGAATAAGTTTGAAAAACTACTTTCCTTAGGAGGGTTTATGCATATGGGCATGGTTTTAAATGATTCTGGAGGTCACTTTCAGGTCCCACAATTTTAAGAGAGAAATACGTTTTGGTTTCTTAGTGTCTTACATATGGATTTTCTTCATCAGAAAACAGAAATTCACCCATACCCTAGAAAACTCAGTTCTATTTTTCCATAAGAGCACGTTATAGAAAGCTTCTTTGTCAAGTAGGCCAATGTTGAATCCAAAGTCTACAGTCACGTGTGTGACTTTAGCCAAGTTACATAATTTCTCTAAACCTCCCTTTCCTCACCTGTAAAATGGAAATAATACAGTGCAATGTAAAACACTGAAAAGATCAAATGAGATACAGGATTGTTGCCTGACACACAGCATATACTCAATAAACGATGGTCCAGTCTCATCAGGTTGGCCCTCCATGAAATGAAGATCAGCTTTTAATAGTTTGCCTCCTACCTGGGATTTCGCAGTAAGTGCAAGAGAATGGTAACCACCTGCCTCCAGATGGATTACTTCTTTACCATCCAGACATTTTACACACAATGGTTGAAGCCTTAAAGAAAAACATACACACACACATAAAATTCAAAGTAAGAAGTATTCTCAGCAACAATCATGGCCTTTCTCAAATTATGGAGTAAGTGCTTTCAAGTAAAAATTTCAAAAGAAAACATTAAGATAAAAATACTGGATGTATGTTCAATCTACTCCTAAATATAAATACTTTTTAATGGTTTTAACCTAATCTTTTGTCTATTAATCACTAATTAACCACCATAGTTCAGAATCTGTTAAGAATCATAAAACAACTGAATGATTCATATGGCAGAGAATATACTCAGGACAATGAAATATAACCAAAGAGGGGAGTTGTCATTTTTTTAACACATTAGTTGCTTTCACTCTTCTAGGAATAAAAGAGACATTTATATTAACTGGCTGTTTTAGATAATCATTCTATTTACACACTTTCACAAATATCTATTGTTAATATCATAAGAGTTTCTCTTAAACAAAACAGTTTTTCCGTGATGTACATGAATAGACATGGTTAATTACTGTGGTTATACTTATTCTGGCAGCAGCAGATAGACCACTTTCAGGTAAAAAAAAAATTGTTGGTTGTTTTCTATAAGTTAAAAATTTGAACCATTCACATGTTCCAATGAAATACAATCTTATCAACACCCCTTTCTGTATTCTAAGATGAATATACATCAAAGAAGACATGGAAAGATATACCATAGACACTTAAGTCCTTTATTGCTAGAAACAAATTCAAGACTAAGACTGATTGGGGGTGGGAGGTGTTTGTTTTGTTTTTTATCAGAGTTAATGGTGTATAATAATCTAGAGCTAGAAGAAACCATATTTCCTCTATGAGGAAATGGAGATTTGGAGACCTTCCCAGGAGAGAGGTTGTTTAAGCTAATTTCTAACAGTAAACACTGGCAGCACTCACCTAGGCAGAACATCACCATGCCCCAGCTGTCCTTCCTTCCCTTTCCCCCAGGTCCACACCTCTGTTCTCAGAGAAGGCAGGAGCGCATCCGCTTCTCCACTGTATGTCGGGGTCAGAACCACTGTCCGCGTTTTCACCCGTGCAGCTTTTCTCAAGAGCCTGGGGGAGACTGAAAACAAACCAGAGATATTATGAGGGAGTGGATGGATAAGAAAAAAGGTACCACTTTAATGAACTGTTGATTTTCAAAGAAATACACTAACATGGTATTTGTGAAGCATATTCTACAGGTTCTCAGCAAAACTGGGGATTAAGTGGTCAAATGAGTTTGGTAAGCACTGCCTACTGCATTCTTTCCTCCTCCCTACCTGCCCGGTAGAGATTCACACACACGCATTAGCATGCTAAGGGTGCTGAAAAGTCCTGCAATTAAAAGCCCTGTTTAAATCTGTTTAACCCTGCCCCACTTCCAAACATTTAGCCGCAAAATCCTTTTCTGTATAACATTTGTTATACAGAATGTCTATGTGACATCCTATGGAACTGGTATTCTAAAGAATAAGCTTAACAAAATACTACACTAAGGCTAACAAATATTTTTCCCATTTCAAAGCAGAGTTAAAAGTTAAGCCTTTCCAAATTAAGGTCTAAGTTCAAACATACTATAAATATTGTAACAAAAGATTTATTTTAGCCATAAAACTTAAAAGTTTCTACAGTGAGGAAATGGTTATGAATGGGAAGTACTAAAGAGATTTTGTATTTTGCTGCCTACTTTAAATTATTTTATAGAGAACTTAATATTTTTAAAAAAGAATGCTGACATCTTTTAGGGTGTTCAAAATTGTAACAAAGGCATACAACACTGTGTAAATCTTGTACACCAATCTGGTGACAGGATATATTTTGAAGAAAATCATCAAATGTCACTAGGTATAGACTTAAGTCACTTGGTCATTAAGTTGTGGGCCACAAAGAAAGTGATCATCACCGGCTAAGACCACAATCTTTTCTGGTGAGTGTATCATCCACTCGTACATACAAAGACTCAAATATACCTACTTGAGGTTTCCTCAAAGATGTATGCTAGATCATTTTAAAAGAGAGAGAAAGAGTACATGGAAAATTTTTCTAAAGATACTTTAAGTTTACTAAGTAAAATTTCACCTAAGGAAATAAGTCTGTTAGTAGAACTACATATTTCGCATGGTCTAATGGCATGACAAAAATCAATATCCCACATCTGTGGTTCAAGGAGATCTCAAATATTATATTTATACTGAAAATGCTAAAGGACATTTCAGAATAAGAACATTTTGGCCCAAGATTATCCTTCAGACTTAGCAGAATTCATGGGATACACACACACACACACATACAATCAAGACTAGGGTTTTATTTGCACAGATGAATCTAGTGGCGATGAGAATCAGGAGGCAGGATAGCAAAAGTGCTCAGTGGCACAAGAGCAGTAAGTAGAACAAGGGTAGGGAATAGGGACATAGCAGAAAAGGTAAGTTTTAGTCTAGTCTAGTATTCCTAACTTCCTAACCACTGGTTTATACCATTTTGTGCAAAGCTCTAAACTATAGCCCATCGGTCAAATATAGTCCACCGCCTGTTTTTGTAAATAAAGATTTATTGGAATATAGCTCATTTATTTATGTATTGTCTATGACCGCTTTTAAGAAAAGTCAAGTAGTTGTAACAGAGACTGTATGGCCTACAAATCACAAAATATTTCTCTTTAGCTCTTTACAGAGAAAGTTTGCCAGGAACTCCCTGGCGGTTCAGTAGTTAGGACTCTGCACTTTCACTGCCAAGGGCACAGGTTCAATCGCTGGTCAGGGCCCCAAAAAAAAAAAAAGAGAAACTTTGCCAACCCCTGGTTGATCTAATCCAATATTTCTTGAACTTTAATGTGCATGTTAATCACCTTGGGATCTTGTTATAATGTATATTCTGATTCATTAAGTTTGGTATGCAGCCTGAAATCCTGCACTTCTAACAAACTCCCTGATGTTGCTGGTCTGCAAGCCACCTTGAGAAGCAAAAGTCTAGATGACTGAGACTCCTGAACTGAGTGAGAATGTAGAAGCAACACCTGTGCAATATTCTCAATATTCTAAGAAGCTGATTGCTAATGGTTTCAGAAAATGAAGCTTTCTCTTATTGAAGCTTAAGATCATCTTCACTTTCAGGGCATAAGTACATTAACTCCTCATGATCACATCTGCAACTTCATTGATCTGGAGTCCAGGCCCACCCAGGAAATAAGGAGGCTACTGCTACATTCCAGAACAATCAAATAAGACTCAAAACAAGGTTCATAAGCAGAAGCAGGTATTATGAAAAAGTGAGGGTCTAAAGTTATTTCTAAAGCAGAGAAACATGTAGCTTTTAAAAAGCTATTTAATTATATAAATTTTGACATCTGAATATGTTAGGAAAGCGAATTTATTATAAATAGCATGTGATGTCAGGAGCATCTTGGATTCACCAAAAGTCAACTCACAAAAGCTGGTTATTTCCTTACCTTGTGACAACAATCCAGGGAGAGAGAGTCTTCGGCTGCCTCCCTCTGATTCTTCTTCTCTGATATCCACAAGACTTGAACTCTTCTTTCCTTGCATTGACTCCTGTTTAACCTGTTCTTCTCTGCTATCTTTCAGACCTTCTGGGCCTATGGGACTACTGCCTGCCTGAGCTCCAGGTTCACAAGGGGCTGTACTATAAAAGTTCATAACTTTCTTAAGAGACAAGGTCCCAGCTTCATATGTAGCAGCCACTCTCACACCAACAGCAGATGCACAAGAGACCACTAGGCTGTTCAGGGCTGAAGTGCTTGTGGTTGCTGGGCTGTGAAGATTAGGAATCGCTTCTGCTACAAGAGGCTAAAATATACACACGTAAAAAAGTACATAAAAATACAATCCCGTATACAACAAGCAATCAATAAAAAGAAAGTGTAACATCTATCACTATTTGCAAATACAAGAATCTAAAACAACAAGAGGTCTCTTCATCTCCAACCTAAAGGTATCCCTTCTTGATCACAGATTTAACACATTAGATGGAAATGAGTGCTTAAAATACAGTTCCTTATCAAAAGTACTTCCTTTTGTTTGAGTGGTGTTTTATCATGGTATTTAAAAATAGGTCCCAGCTGCTTTTATAAAATAAACACAGTAGAAGGGAGAGGGAAGGGAAGGTATGGAAAACATCACCTTCAATAGGAGGTAATAGCCCTGGATAGGAGGTTGGAAAAATGCAAGTTTTATTATTGATCACTACTAGGAAAAATTACACAGATTTTTACTAAGAAATAATGAGAAAAAATTACATTTTAAGAAGAAAAGGCTCTTCCTAAAATGTTTTATGAACACAAATGTATATATGGCATACACAGGCAGAAAAATTAGTTATAACTCTAAACTATCCACCCCCAAACTATGTTCTGAAATTTCTGTCCTTCTACTGTTTCATCAAGAGTTATTTTCCATGACCCAGGGGCAAGGTAAACTGAAAGATTACCTTTGCTCTCACTACCATCCAGCAATGTGGTAGGTTAATCATTAAACATTTGGATCCAAGGTTCTTAGTGTTATTCACAGCTGTATTAGAAAGCCAACTAAAGTTTTCTGATATCTTAGTGAAAAATCAGTTAACACTTACTCTGAGCTGTCAAGCACCACTGTTTACTAAAAAAGAAAGTCACTAGATATACCTACTAACACACGAAAAGGCTTTTGGCTCATGAGCATAGGTCACAATGAAAATGTTGTTTCCTATGCTACCCAAAGATCCCAAGGGGTGGGAGGGTGTGTGTGTGTATCTTAATTTGTCCTGAATTGCAAACCAAACCAAATTTTTTTTTTTTTTTTTTTTTTTGCAGTACGCGGGCCTCTCACTGCTGTGGCCTCTCCCGCCGCGGAGCACAGGCTCCAGACGCGCAGGCTCAGCGGCCATGGCTCACGGGCCCAGCCGCTCCGCGGCATGTGGGATCTTCCCTCACTGGGGCACGAACCCGTGTCCCCTGCATCGGCAGGCAGACTCTCAACCACTGAGCCACCAGGGAAGCCCCAAAAATATTTTTTAACACTGGCTTCTGATTTTTCTTAAAGGAAATAATTCCTGTTCCCTGCACAGTGCCTGGCATGTAGTAGGCACTCAATACATTTTGTTCAATTAAATACTAAATTCAACAAAATGTGAGTCTTTAATTAAAATATCCAACAAAATAAACAAATATACCATATAAAAAAAAGATAAATACAAAGCCTATTACTTCCTTGGTGACACAGTTCTCATGATAACTTGTTCAGAAAAACTGGTGTCACTATTTCCAACATCTATTTACAAAAGCTCATAACAGAAGCAGTGATGGTATTTAGGGGTGACTAATTTAGGGAGTTCTTACTGGAGGAAAGTCAAAAAAACTCTACCTTATATAAACTTTAAGCTATTGTTCTAACTGGCTCCTCTACTTAATTATATTTAACAATTCATAAAATAAGTGAATAAATAAAACAAAAACACATGCCCAGCAATTTTGATGGAAGACATAATTTCAGGAGTTCCAATCAACCAATAGCAAAATGCAATAATGAAATATATGCTTCATTGCCAAATACTTTGGTTTATTTCACAAACGTGAGATATTCTTTCAATTACAACTGGCCAGAAGAAAAAAACTTGTCCTAAGCCACATAAATTCCTAATGGTTAGCTGTATGATTGAGGCACTATTTACAAAGATGGAACTACACTTAGTTAAACACACACTGCCAAAACTAGCATAGGTAACCAAAACTTTAAATGTTTAACCAAACAGGTCCAAAGGAAAGTGCAATTTCAATGATGATAATCTATTATTCAAATAAACAGTATACAATAGACTTTTAACTACAACTTTAATAAATCAGAGAAATGACTTTTGGAAAGTCAAAATCTAACTTTTTTATAAGCATGTACAAGTCCTGTTCAATTATTACTTTTGCTTTGTTTAGATTTTTCTTTCTCCAAACAGCTTCTTAATAAAAAATTTAAAAAAAATCAAACATCTACAAGGTTCGGTGAGTAGACTGTGAAATAAAAACTGTTTCTAAAAACACCTCTAAGCAACGTTCCCATTCTGAACCAGTAAACAACAGTGATGAAGAATCCAGAGGCTATGTGGTTTCAAAAACCTGAAAGCAACGCCACAAGGCAGCTCTTTTATGATTAGTTATTTTTTTTTTTTGAGTCTTAACCACTGGACCACCAAGGAAGTCCCTAGGATTATATGTTTTTGTTTAGATTTGTTTTCTTAGAGTTTTGGAAAAGCAAAAGCAAAAGGCTTCCACTAAGAGTAAAAAAACAAGTAACCTTTAGAACAATTTAAGTAGGGAGACACAGCTTACTACATGCCCCTGGTAAAACACTTTTCTCCACTTACTACAAGTTTTCAAAGTGAAAGTAGTTTAAACGAGATGAAGAGAATATAAAACCCTCCGCCCAGTGATGCCCAGTGAGGACCACTGGTATAACTGAAAAGAATTCAAACAATATGTAATGCCAGTCAGTTTCAAGTCTGCCTATAATCGAGGGATCCGCCACACAGCAACCTTCTCTGATAAAGAAGGAAAGGATTTTTCTCAATAGTATCTGAAGAGTGCTACAAATACAGATAAGAGAATTCTTTGTGAATATATAGTCATGTTAGATTAAACTCTTCAGGGGCCCACCTTAGCCATGGGGGAAAAAGTACTTGGGGAAAAAAAATGGGATTTCTCTACTTACAACAGAATCCCAGAATAACATCTTTCAACATCATAAATAAAGGGCCAGAATTTGAACATGAAAAGTAATTTTGAATTAATCCAGGGTTTTCCTTATCTAGGCTTGCATGATAAGACAGATTAATAGTCAAACTCAAAAAATAAAAAATGGCACCAACACTTAGGTATTTTAAAGTTTCTCAAGAAAACTCATATGGTTCACCTTTATATTATAAAATTTAGCAGGTACCTGAGATGGCACTGGCTTTTCACCATTCTCTGAGTTCTCTCTTCCTGAATGATCTGACAGTTTCTGCACGTATTCATTTACTGCCTGAGTGTCAGGGTACGATGGTATACTTCTTGCAGAAGAAATTTCAGGTGTTCCCATGGCATCTTGTGGGGAGGAAATGGTCTCAACACTTGTGGTCTGAACATTTCCAACGTTCAGTTCGGTAGCAGCAGGCAGCTCATTTTGTACGAAGGTGTTCTCAAACACTTCTCCCTGGCCATCAAGGGTTTCAGTGGAGGGGCTGATGGAAGTGCTGGCCTGGTTTTCTGACTGGGATTCTGACAGTGTCACGCCTAATGGACAGCAATGGCTGTCTGATATAATCACATGGTCTTCTTTGTCAGTCATTGTAATTAACAGCTGGCTGCACTGGTTACATCTTTCTGGCACTGGCTTCAGATCCTGGGAAGGGAGGCACTGCACCAGGGCTAAGCTGTGGAACGCACCACAGGCAACTTGTAGCACTACTCGCCCAGCAAGATGTTCCACCTTTTGTGGCTTTGTCACTGGGAAGGTAGTGGTAATGAGACCCAACTGACAACCGGTACCCCATGCCCAAATCTCTCTGCTTAGGGACAATGCCAGAGTGTGCTCCTCGCCACATGCCAGCTGCAAGACCCTGACCGCTAACAAAGGACTGGTCTCGGAATCAGAAATGCTGACAGGGTTTGGTTCCGGAACATACTGCTGGTTAGCTACCGCACACTGGCCAGCAGAGTTCTCCCCCCACATGTACACCACGCCACTTTCTGTCACTGCTCCGCTATGGAAACTCCCTGTTGCCACAGTAACGACATACTGCCCAACCAGCACCTCTTCTAGAATGGGGCTACTCGGACAAATCTCTGCTGGTTCACTTCTCCAGGGGAGAGTCCCAAAGCTGTAGACCTCACCATCTGAAGGTTTAAAAAGAAAAAAAAGGGAGGGAGTTAGTGAATTAACTAGAAATTTTGTCAGCTAACTTTTAGTCCCCTCTAGGTTTAACAAAATAGATTTTTTTTCTTTTTTTAATTTTCAAAAGCACAGTTGTAGAAATTTGGTTGAAGCAGATAGCATTCCACACTTATGAATCTTTTAACAAATAACATCTTTTAACATTCTGAAATACAGTGACAATTTCTACAAATTGCAGGAGACTACTCCAGATGAAGGGTATTGTTCCTCTCCTTCAGCCTTATCCTACAAACTCCTAGCATCGATCCGTTACTAATGGCTATCATTGCAGGCTATTACAGAAGCAGATTCCAAGAGTTCAAAGACAAAATAATGATCATGACATGATTAGATAAAATAAGCAGAAGATAAAACAGACACATTCGCTAATATCTACAACATTCACGACTACTGAATAAGTCAGAGCAGCAAAAAATTATGCCATGACATAAAAATATTAGAGATTCACTTTGGCCAAAACTATGAAATTAGCTTTATACCTCCAGGTTGGACTGAGAGCACCAATGTTAACATGCGTTGTGTAGCATACTATGTATAATTTTTAAATGTTATTTATAATATATATTGTGTACTAGATAGCCTTCCTGAGATGTCATTTGTTTAAAAAGCAAATCACAACAAAACAAAGAAAAAAACAAATGAAGCCATGACTAGCTGGCTTTAGAATTAAAAGGGAAGGCACCAGTGAGTTGGGTACATGAATGATGATAACCTATTTGTGTTCACGTGTGCTACCAAGTCATAGTTTTACCGCAGGTGTTGGGGAAATTTGGGGGTATGTGCAAATGATTTATGCTAGCTAAAAACCTCAAATGGAACAAAGACTTGGCCATGGGTTTTGAAAAATATTAAACAAAGCCCACCATCCTTTCTTTCCTATGTGACCAGAGGGTCACCCATTTTCTTTAAATTAATGAAAATAGGTACTATTTTTCCTCCACAAAGCAGCAATTGAGTTGCTGATAAAAAAAGGCATACTTTATTTTTGGCCCATTACACATAGCAAATACATTTATACACTCAAACTCACTACAACATCTATGTAAGGAAAAACACAATAGTGGCTAGAGGGAAGATCAGCTTTTATTAGGAAATTTCTAATTTGTATAGAGTACTGAGAAAATAAGCTCACTGGTTAAGATCTTTTAAACTTTTCTTCCCAAGTGATATAACACACTTGCAACAGTTCGCCAACACTTTCAATTGGTATTATATTCCATTAGAATAACAGTCTCTCCAGAGCAAATTGCAGAGAAGTGAATATTTAGACATCATTTTTTTAGCCTGGAATACCTCAAAAATAGTGAGTCAATGAGGTGCCCTCATTGAATTATGAGCTAATGGTTAAATTGAATAGAGACAAAGCTTGAAAATTTCTAGTATTCAATCAGAACCATTTCCTCACTTAGAAAAGAAAGTACCTGAGATCTTTGTGCCATTTCAAGCTACACATTTGTGTGAGCTGAGATTTTTTGTTACTTTGACACTTAAACCAGAACACTGCTTAAACATGAACATAGGTTATTTACCTTTTTTTTTTAAGTTTTCCCTCAGTTTTCCCAGGCTTTTAGGTTTGATTCTATATGTTTAAAGATATCATGCTCGTGAAGGATTCCTAAATATCTTACTGAGGGGCTAATAAAATGACAGTAACAGAATTCTACTTATATGAGAACTATAGATTTTGAAGCCCATAGGGAAGGTACTGGATATAGTTCACATTTGAAAAATAAGGCTTTCTCCAAATTCTGGCCTAATACAATAATAATAATAGTATTATGTATTATTATAATAAAAGTGACATAATAATAAAGAAATTAGAAAGAAATCCATGTTTGAACCAAAAAACCACCATGGTCAGATTTATGCTTTGTTTCCTAGAATCTGTCTTCCCTTAGTTCCTACAAGGAAGATACCACAGCATTGTTAAATACTTAATAAATACTTACAGAGTAGAAATTTATGAATTAGTGAAGCTGATGGCAGTCCTGACCCAAATCAAATTTACCATGACTTAGTCAGTAAAGTGCCATCAAAATTAAAGGCAGCTCTCTATATAGATTATAGCCTATGTTTCTGATACAGATTTGTAGATTTTATTATATGTTCTTATGAGCTGCTATTTACGCCTGAGAAAAACGGTACTGAGACAGTACAGCCAAGAGATTTAAAAAGCAAATTTTGAAATTAGACTTTCTGGGTTCCCACCCTAACTCTGACCCTTTACATAGTCGTGTGTGCTTGGGAAAACAATTTAATCTCCCTGACCTTCAGCTTCCTCATCTGTGAAGTGGGTATAATAACAGCAGCTACCTCATAAGGTGGCTGTGAAGAGGCAATGAGATAATACATATAAAGTGCTTAGTGCAGTGCCTGGCACATATAATTGTTTAATAAACATTAGCTATTATTAGCATTATTATTATGATACATTTAATGAACAAAGGTATAGTAAAAGGGTCTCTGAATACGTAATCTTTTAAAAAATCTAATTTTTCATGTACTTATCACTACTAAGATTTTTAAACTGTAATTCTCCCTTTTATTCTAGTTATGGTACATCTTAAATATAAGAACTCATCTGATTTCTGATAAAGGGAGTAAGAACATATTTTGAAAACAAAAAAAGCATAAGCTCCAGCAAAGTTCACTCAGAATCCCTCGTACCCAGTAACTCTCAGCTGCTCCTATACGCTCCGACACTGGTCAGAGTCTCAGTTAGTGTTGGCTAAGCCATTCTTTTCAATACCTTCAGTCAGAAGAACTCCATGTTTCACTCCAAGGGCCGCATGAAGAACAGTCTTTCCTCCCCAGCCTGGCAATCTCTCTGGTGTTACAGAACGGGAGCCTGCCTGCCACACATGGACCAGGCCTCTTTCTTTGGATCCTTCAGCTTCTGTTGAGCTACAAACATCAAGAAAAATAGCTTAAAAATAGCTTGTTCCTCCAGTTCAGAACTGTATCTTTTATCCTTCATACCGTCATGAGATTTATACCTTTTACCAGTACATGGGTGACTGAGTCAGATAGTTTAGCACCTATTTTATGCCGTGGTTATGACACAGGAGTAGAGGTAAAATTACTATTTATATAAATGATTTGAGGATAAACCCACAAATTACTTATCTCTATCTAAGAAGCAAACAAAACCTGGGCTACTTTTTGAAGTTTTCTGATTTAAAATTTCAAGATTCTTACTTCTCAGTACATTAACTCCTTGTTTAGATGTTAAAGTTATAACATGTCCCAAGTTGGAGTCTTATTTTAAATTTTCAGTTTTTAATTTGGTATTTAAAAAAAAAAGTATTTGATGAGAAAGACAGAAGGAATAGAGATCCATATTTCCCTTTATACCAAGCTTAAGCTCTATAATTCTTATTTAAATTTTTAAGAACTAAATTTATAACGGGTACCAGTAAAATCCTTCATGCTTTACTCACGTTCTAGCCAAAGAATTCTATCTATCTGATAACCCTAGTTCAAAGAACATAAAACACACAGCTGTGTAACAATGACCGTATCCCAAATGCCTCCCTTTCCAAGAAAAGGCCACATTAACATACTCTGGGTTTCCCTTTATATAAAATTTTCCTTTGTGTCACCATAGATGGGGCATTTATTTTCATATTCTTTTTTCTAGAACACTGATGCCAATATTTTAATGAGGCACAGAAACTTTTTTTGGTTTTCTTTACTTTATAATACCTAGGATTTTCTCTACTTTTGCTAAATAATATTCCTCTGAACTGTAATTAGGCATAACCATGTTTTTATGAAAGGAAAGCCACAAACCTAACCCTCCTTTCAAAATATCATTCATGGCGCCGAGTTCTCTAAGGATAGAATTACAATTAATAAGGCTACTTTTGAAAACCTGAAATTATGTGTGACAAAAAAAAAATGGCTTCAAAAGCTTTAAAATGGTGAAGACATTTTGTGCCTTTTATAAGCGTAAGAAAGGAACTAGCAACAAAGTGTACCACTAACAAGCTTTATTGTAATTATTTTTCTCTCTTTACCAATCAACACAAATGTCACTATTCCTACTTAATAGCCATCAACAAGAAAATTAAACTGAAGAGAAGCTACACATAAGTGGAACTGTCTGTTGTGTTTTCCTAGAAGGGTAGGGGAAAAGGACAAAATGGTTTTACCTTTTCTTCTTTGAGTCCATCGGTCAGTGGCAGCACTCCATCACCAAATCATTCCCTCCTTGCAAAAGGTATATAAAACCCTAAACAGCAAAACACACGTAAGCACGAAGAGCAGTCAAAGAGCACTTTGCTATTTTATCTGTCAGATTTTTAAAAAAGAAGAAAAAAAGGCAGCTCTCCAACAAGTGCACATTCACTGGGCAATAAATACACAGCAAAACTATTTAAACTATTTCATATCCCGCCTGCCAAAGTCAAATCTCTAGACTGAGCCTGCCCACTGAGCTTATAAAAATGCCTGTTGATCGTCAAATGTAATGTCAAAGTGAGAAAAGACTACCCACAACCTAGCTGTTCTTTGTCAGGCAACAGATTTTTTCATTTGTTTTTTATTATAAATAAGTTCAATCTGAAAACTCAATGTGTTAAGTATTCATTACACACAAATTAAGGCTACTTTTTAAAAGCTGCTGGGACATATGAACACTTAAATACCAATTAAGTAAACAAGAATTTCTTGGGGCTTCCCTGGTGGCACAGTGGTTAAGAATCTGCCTGCCAATGCAGGGGACACGGGTTCGAGCCCTGGTCCCGGAAGATCCCACACGCTGTGGAACAACTAAGCCCGTGCACCACAACTACTGAGCCTGCGCTCTAGAGCCCATGAGCCACAACTATTGAAGCCCACGTGCCTAGAGCCTGTGCTCCGCAACAAGAGATGCCACCATAACGGGAAGCCTGTGCACCACAATGAAGAGGAATCCCCTCTCACCGCAACTAGAGAAAGCCCGCGTGCAGCAGCAAAGATCCAAGGCAGCCAAAAATAAATAAATTAAAATAAATAAATTAAAATTAAAAAAAAGAATTTCTGCAATCTCTCCAGTAATGTATCAGATTCAAACAGTTTTAATTTCATTTTCCAGTAATGCACACACACAGAATTACATCATTAAAACAAAGTTTTCCATGTATTGGAACTAGCAGTGTTTTCCCCAAATCAACCTCAATTCAAAACCATAATCCAAAGGGCTGGAAGAAAGAAGTGTGAATTTAAAATATCTATTTTTAAATCTACCATTTAATAGAAAAGAGCTATATGAAAATAACAGTACAAATATCATGACCTATCATTTCAGAAACTCAATGTTTAATAAAGTAAGAGCTAGAAATACTGACAGGCAGAAAGAAACGCTCAATGCATTTCAACTAAGAAATTCACATTTTTAAGGGCACCAAAACTCATGAAAATAAGAGCAACGGGGTTTTAGATGTGTGAATGATAAAAATACTGGGGCCAAATTCATTATTTTTCTGCAAAAGGGTATGGCATCGTCACTGTGCTTTGAAAGGGCCCACACCGGCAGGAGTGATGTAAGACCATCTGTTTACTCCAGGTTGCCTGTGAATTCTTACAGTTTCCCATCTGTATATCTGGAGGAAATAACTCTCTACCTAATGCTTATTTTAGAAAGATTTTGACTCATTCAAAGTTGGATGAAGGGTACATGTAAATGAAAGATATATCTGAACAGATTTAATAAATGCTATTCATTTAATAAATATGATTACTAAGTGGTACTATGCTTTGTGTGTCATAGTAATTAACTTTTAGTAAAATGTACAGTTCACAGCATACAGAAAAGTTCTGAGGCCAGGTCTAACCTATGTTCATCTATGAGAGATCAGGGAGTAACTGGTCCCTTGATAAAAGTTAAACAATGCCCGGGGGGAAACCAGAGAACTGCTCTGGGAGGGTGTGGGAGTGCACAAGCACACTTCATGCAACTGATTCACTGTTCGTAAACCAAATTGTGTCCTACTGCCTGTCAATCAAAACTGTTGAGAATCGGTAAAATGAATAAAGCAGATGAGCTTTCTTCTCTTTTGGTGTCATATTCTTGAATACAGTGTTTTCTTAAAGTGGATATACTCCTTATGCCACATGATTTCTAACCAACATTCAGTTTTTCAAATCCAAATGGAATTAAAACTCTACAAACTGTCTGGCAACTTTGTTACTTATTATATACTGTAGGAAGGATAATGATTCCCAAGATAGCTATGTCCTAATGCCCAGAACCTGTGAATATGTTAGGCTACATGGCAAAGGGGAAGTAAAACTGCTAATCAGCTTGTTTTAAGTTGGGGAGATTATCCTAGTTATCCAGATGGACTCAGCATAATCACAGAGTCCTTAAAAGTGGAAGAGACAACAAGCCTCTTAGATAGCCACATGCACCACAGGGCAGACAGCAGAAGCAAGAAGAACTACAATCCTGCAGCCTGTAGAACAGAAACCACATTCACAGAAAGACAGACAAGATGAAAAGGCAGAGGGCTATGTACCAGATGAAGGAACAAGATAAAACCCCAGAAAAACAGCTAAATGATGTAGAGATAGGCAATCTTCCAGAAAAAGAATTCAGAATAATGATGGTGAAGATGATCCAGGACCCTGGAAAAAGAATGGAGGCAAAGATCAAGAAGATGCAAGAAATGTTTAACAAAGACCTAGAAGAATTAAAGAACAAACATAGATGAACAATACAATAATTGAAATGAAAACTACGCTAGAAGGAATCAATAGCAGAATAACTGAGGCAGAAGAATGGATAAGTGACCTGGAAGACACAATGGTGGAATTCACTGCTGCAAACAGAATAAAGAAAAAAGAATGAAAAGAAATGAAGACAGCCTAAGAGACCTCTGGGACAACATTAAACACATGAACATTTGCATTATAGGGGTCCCAGAAGGACAAGAGAAAGAGAAAAGACCAGAGAAAATATCTGAAGAGATTATAGTCGAAAACTTCCCTAACATGGGAAAGGAAATAGCCACCCAAGTCCAGGAAGCGCAGAGAGTCCCATATAGGAAAAACCCAGGAGAAACATGCCGAGACACATAGTAATCAAATTCGCAAAAATTAAAGACAAAGAAAAATTATTGAAAGCAGCAAGGGAAAAACGACAAATAACATGCAAGGGAACTCCCATTAGGTTAAGAGCTGATTTCTCAGCAGTAACTCTACAAGCCAGAAGGAAGTGGCATGATACACTTAAAGTGATGAAAGGGAAGAAACTACTACCAAGATTACTCTACCCGGCAAGGATCTCATTCAGATTCAATGGAGAAATCAAAAGCTTTACAGACAAGCAAAAGCTAAGAGAATTCAGCACCACCAAACTAGCTCTACAACAATGCTAAAGGAACTTTTCTAAGTGAGAAACACAAGAGAAGAAAAGGACCTACAAAAACAAACCCAGAGCAATTAAGAAAATGGTCATAGGAACATACATATCGATAATTACCTTAAACGTGAATGGATTAAATGCTCCAACCAAAAGACACAGGCTTGCTGAATGGATACAAAAACAAGACCCATATATATGCTGGCTACAAGAGACCCACTTCAGACCTAGGGACACATTCAGACTGAAAGTGAGGGCATGGAAGAAGATATTCCACGCAAATGCAAATCAAAAGAAAGCTGGAGTAGCAATACTCGTATCAGATAAAATGGACTTTAAAATAAAGAATCTTACAAGAGACAAGGAAGGATACTACATAATGATCAAGGGATCAATCCAAGAAGAAGATATAACAATTATAAATATATATGCACCCAACATAGGAGCACCTCAATACATAAGGCAACTGCTAACAGCTATAAAACAGGAAATCAACAGTAACACAATAATAGTGGGGGACTTTAACACCTCACTTACACCAATGGACAGACCATCCAAAATGAAAATAAATAAGGAAACACAAGCTTTAAATGACACAATAGACCAGATAGATTTAATTGATATTTATAGGACATTCCATCCAAAAACAGCAGATTACACTTTCTTCTCAAGTGCGCACGGAACATTCTCCAGGATAGATCACATCTTGGGTCAAAAATCAAGCCTCAGTAAATTTAAGAAAATTGAAATCATAGCAAGGATCTTTTCCGACCACAATGCTATGAGATTAGAAATAAATTACAGGAAAAAAAAGTAAAAAACACAAACATGGAGGCTAAACAATACATTACTAAATAACCAAGAGGTAACTGAAGAAATCAAAGAGGAAATCAGAACATACCTAGAGACAAATGACAATGAAAACACGACAATCCAAAACCTATGGGATGCAGCAAAAGCAGTTCCAAGAGGTAAGTTCACAGCTATACAAGCCTACCTCAAGAAACAAGAAAAATCTCAAATAAACAATCTAACCTTACACCTGAAGGAACCAGAGAAAGAAGAACAAACAAAACCCAAAGTTAGCAGAAGGAAAGAAATCATAAAGATCAGAGCAGAAATAAATGAAATAGAAACAAAGAAAACAATAGCAAAGATCAATAAAACAAAAAGCCGGTTCTTTGAGAAGATAAAAAAAATTGCTAAACCATTGGCCAGACTCATCAAGAAAAAGGAGAGGACTCAAATAAATAAAATTAGAAATGAAAAAAGAGAAGTTACAACAGACACCGCAGAAATACAAAGCATCCTAAGAGACTACTACAAGCAACTCTATGCCAATAAAATGGACAACATGGAAGAAATGGACAAATTCTTAGAAAGGTATAACCTTCCAAGACGGAACCAGGAAGAAATAGAAACTATGAACAGACCAATCACAAGTAATGAAATTGAAACTGTGATTAAAAATCTTCCAACAAACATAAGTCCAGGACCAGATGGCTTCACAGGTGAATTCTATCAAACATTTAGAGAAGAGCTAACACCTATCCTTCTCAAACTCCTCCAAAAAATTGTGGAGGAAGGAACACTCCCAAACTCATTGTATGAGGCCACCATCACCCTGATACCAAAAGCAGACAAAGATACTACAAAAACAGAAAATTACAGACCAATATCACTGATGAATATAGTTGCAAAAATCCTAAACAAAATACTAGCAAACAGAATCCAACAACACGTTAAAAGGATCATACACCATGATCAAGTGGGATTTATCCCAGGGATGCAAGGATTCTTCAATAAACACAAATCAATCAATGTGATACAGCATATTAAGAAACTCAAGAAGAAAAACCACATGATCATCTCAATAGATGCAGAAAAAACTTTTGACAAAATTCAACACCCATTTGTGATAAAAACTCTCCAGAAAGTGGGCATAGAGGGAACCTACCTCAACATAATAGAGGCCATATACGACAAACACACAGCAAAATATCATTCTCAATGGTGAAAAACTGAAAGCATTTCCCTAAGATCAGGAACAAGACAAGGATGTCCAATCTCGCCACTATTGTTCAACATAGTTTTGGAAGTCCTAGCTATGGCAATCAGAGAAGAGAAAGAAATAAAAGGATACGAACTGGAAAAGGAGAGGTAAAACTGTCACTGTTTGCAGATGACATGATACTATACATAGAGAATCCTAAAAATGCCACCAGAAAACTACTAGAGCTAATCAATGAATTCGGTAAAGCTGCAGGATACAAAATTAATGCACAGAAATCTCTTGCATTCCTATACACTAATGTTGCAAAATCTGAAAGAGAAATTAAGTAAACACTCCCATTTACCATTGCAACAAAAGGAATAAAATATCTGAGAATAAACCTACCTAGGGAGATAAAAGACCTGTATGCAGAAAACTGTAAGACACTGATGAAAGAAATTAAAGATGATACCAACAGATGGAGAGATATACCATGTTCTTGGATTGGAAGAATCAATATTGTGAAAATGACTATACTACCCAAAGCCATCTACAGATTCAATGCAATCGCTATCAAATTACCAATGGCAATTTTTACGGAACTAGAACAAATCATCTCAAATTTGTATGGAGACACAAAAGACCCCGAATAGCCAAAGCAGTCTTGAGGGAAAAAAATGGAGCTGGAGGAATCAGACTCCCTGGCTTCAGACTACATTACATAGCTACAGTCATCAAGACAATATGGTACTGGCACAAAAACAGAAACATAGATCAATGGAACAAGACAGAAAGCCCAGAGATAAACCCACGCACCTATGGTCAACTAATCTATGACAAAGGAGGCAAGGATATACAATGGAGAAAAGACAGTCTCTTCAGTAAGTGGTGCTGGGAAAACTGGACAGCTACATGTTAAAGAATGAAATAGAACACTCCCTAACACCATACACAAAAATAAACTCAAAATGGATTAGAGACCTAAATGTAAGACCAGACACTATAAAACTCTTAGAGGAAAGCATAGGAAGAACACTCTTTGACATAAATCACAACAAGGTCTTTTTTGATGCACCTCCTAGAATAATGGAAATAAAAACAAAAATAAACAAATGGGACCTAATGAAACTTAAAAGCTTTTGCACAGCAAAGGAAGCTACAATGAAGACAAAAAGACAACCCTCAGTATGGGAGAAAATATTTGCAAACGAATCAACAGAGGATTAATCTCCAAAATATATAAACAGCTCATGCAGCTCAATATTAAAAAAACAAACAACACAATCCAAAAATAGGCAGAAGACCTAAATAGCCATTTCTCCAAAGAAGACATACAGATGGCCAAGAAGCACATGAGAAGCTGCTCAACATCAGCAATTATTAGAGAAATGCAAATCAAAACTACAATGAGGTATCATCTCACACCAGCTAGAATGGGCATCATCAGAAAATCTACAAACAACAAATGCTGGAGAGGGTGTGGAGAAAAGGGAACCCTCTTCCACTGTTGGTGGGAATGTAAATTGATACAGCCACTATGGAGAACAGTATGGAGGTTCCTTAGAAAACTAAAAATAGAATTAGCATACGACCCGGCAATCCCACTACTGGGTATATACCCAGAGAAAACCATAATTCAAAAAGACACATGCACCCCAATGTTCATTGCAGCACTATTTACAGTAGCCAGGTCATGGAAGCAACCTAAATGCCCATCCACAGATGAATGGATAAAGAATGGATAAAGTGGTACATATATACAATGGAATATTACTCAGCCATAAAAAGGAACGAAATTTGGTCATTTGTTGAGACATGGATGGATCTAGAGACTGTCATACAGAGTGAAGTTAAGTCAGAAAGAGAAAAACAAATATTGTATATTAAGGCACATATGTGGAACCTGGAAAAATGGTACAGATGAACTGGTTTGCAGGGCAGAAATAGAGACACAGATGTAGAGAAACAAACGTATGGACACCAAGGGGGGAAGTGTCGGGGCGGGGGGTGGTGATGGTGTGATGAATTGGGAGATTAGGACTGACATATATACACTGATGTGTATAAAACTGATGACTAATAAGAACCTGCTGTATAAAATAAATAAATAAATAAATAAATAAAGTGGAAGAGAGAGGCAGAGGAGAGCTTGAGAAAGAGAGGTGATGGTAACAAGCCGTGTCAGAGAGCTGCTAAATTGCTGGCTTTGAAGATGGGAGGGGGCAGCCATAAGCCAAAGAATGTAGGTGGCCTCTAGAAGCTGGAAGAGGCAAGGAAACGAATTCCCTCCTAGAGCCTCCAGGTAAAAACGCAGCCCTGCTGACACCTTGATTTTAACCCAGCGAGACTTGTGTCCAACTTTTAACCTAAAGAACGCTAAGATAATTAATTTGTGTTATTTTAGGCGCTGAGTTTACAGCAATGCTACAAGCAGCAACGGAAAGCTAGTACACTATTTCACACACATCTTTCTTTATCGATGTTTATAGGTCGAATTTTGTTTTAATGGTGTTTAATATACTTGACTTCTCCTAAGAAGACACGTGTGCCTGAAATTCAGATACAGCAATGAGAAAAAAGGAAATGACTGGTAAGGAAACATAACTGAAAAGGAATATTGCACCTAAATGTGGGAAGCTTATATTATAAAGTTTTACCTCACATACTTAAAATATGCAGCATGTACCGAATCCAGTTAATCTAACATTCTTTGTCAATTATGTATCCAAACAGAAAAAGCAAACCAAAAAATTTGTTTTCCTAGTATTTTTATAATCCCCTCTCTGAGAAATCTATAAGACTTGCCTCAACCATTCGAAAAGCATTTAAACTTGCTTATGTTCTTTCACTGCTAACAGTTTTAACTGCTACACAATTGCCTAATCACGGAGCTTCTTCTGGGGATATTTCTCCCCAGATGAGCTTTGGGGGTCAGGATCCCTGCACTCTGCTTCTTTTCTTCTGTTATAGTAACTTTCCCTCATAGCCTTTATTATATTAACTAGCTCTGATACAGAAGCTGTGTGATATTTACAGAGTCAGAAAATGTGGGGTCCTCTTTTACCTCACATGGCCTTTCCAGAGATCAATGGCATCTGTAAAAGGAGCAAACTAGACTACAGCATCCCCTCATTTTAAAGTATACCACTCTACACGTCAAATTATCTCCTTCACAGTGAAATGTAAAGTAATTAAACTCTCAGATGACCCTTTAAAACAAAAAGTTTGGTTCTTAATGAGTTGATTCCACTTTTAGATCCCAGTGGATACACACCCTCCTGCTACATTTAACAGAGAAATAAGCTATCTTGTACATGCAGAGAATATGGTTTTAATTCCATGATCTGGGAGTGCCCTAAAAAAAAAAATCTGGTCTAGATGTTCTAATTATTGCTAGAAAGAAAAGCTACTACTATGGGTCCATGATACCGTAACCAGAAATCTAAACTCCAAAAAACTCTGAAAACTAAAAGTTTTTTCATTTAAGTCTTTTGGTGGTAAAATCTAATCTGACCTGAACTCATCCAAGAGCAAAACCAACATGAACTAATGTGATGCTATTTAGTTTTTACCCCTTTAGTGTACATCTTCATATATTTTGTCATAGAAATATTAATATGATTGTAGGGTGGTACCAAAGGTCCCACGAGAAGTGTTATATAATATATGGTTTATGCACCTTATTCTCAAGATCAGAAAAACTCTGAATTCCAAAACATGCCTCGCCCCAAGGGTTTCAAGTAAGGGACTGGGAACCTGTATTCTAAAACAACTATCATTTTCGGTAGGGGTCCTCAACTTTTTAATGGCAATGATTTACATCACTTGTTTTTAAAGTTTTAAGTCCATTTGATAGTGAACATACTCACACAGAGTGCCCAAATTAATTCTGTAAGAAATATCCTCCCTGCAAATACTCACTTGGCTCATCTTAGTGGAGGAAGGAAGCCTGGGCTCTTTAATTTCATACAAGACTACCAATTTGGTGGAAAGACGTAAATAATGAGAGAGGTGCTGTGTCCTAGAACAACTAGGACTTAGTGATGTATTAGACATAAGTGGGGGGTAAAGGAGAAGGAGGTATCAAAAATGACCTCTAATTTTTCCCTTGAACAACTGTGTAGTGGTACCACTTACCGAAACGAGGAAGAGTGAGAGGGTAGGATTCTGAAGTGGAAGGTAAGATTCTTGTAAGGCAAGATTTTTTTATAAGTTCAAGATGTCTGTGAGAAATCCAAGAATACATATCAAGTGAGCAGCTGAATATGTGAGTATGGAGTTCAGAAGAAAGGTCTCAACTATTGATATAAACTTGGGAAGGCATATGGATAATATCTGAAATCAAGGCAATGGATAGTATCACTGGAGTGTGTGTTAAGAGAAAAGGGAGGCACAGAATCAAGCTGTTAAGTTATCTGGATAGGATGAGCAACAAGCAAAGACTGAGGTGAGAAGTGGCCTGAGAGGTAGAACAAACAAGAGTCTGATGTGGGCACACAAAGCAAAGCAGAGAGTGTTTCCAGCAGGAATGACTGGTCAACACGGCTGGGGTCTCAGCTGGGGACTGAAAACCAGATTGCAGCAGGCTGACTATAAATGGCAGGTGAGGACATGAAAATAAAGTTGGTGGAAATGATTCTTTTAAAAAATAGTGAAATGGCAAACAGAAATGGAGAAGTAGCTTGAGAGAAACATGAAGATCAAGGGTGTAATTTTGGGGGGTGGGGGAAGATGAGAGACAGCTGAACATGTTTGTAGGACAATGACATTGATCCTAGATGCAAGGGAGACAAGGACAGAGGGCAGAACCAAAATCCTGGACAAAAGTGGAAGAGGATAGTGTCCGGAACACGCATGCAGTGGGACTGGTCTTTCACAAGAGGAAGGGTCTACATTTTAAAAAGAAACAAAACAACAGGTACAGATACAGGCAGGATTATAGATTTTGTGGTAGGAGGGTAAGAGTCCCACATGATGGCACCTGTAAGTGACCAGGACTTCACAGTATGTGTGCTATGTTTTCTAATCTCACACCTGGTTCCATTCATTCTGTCTCTTTATTTTATTTTGCCACATTTACACATTTCTGTAAACTGCCTTTTAGGAACGAGGCAGAATATAAATAGAAAATTTAAAAATGAAACAGAAATGTGTTAATGGACTATTATCCCAAATGCAAAAAGAAAATTAAATCATGTAGGATTCTATGTATTCACATCTAGTAAACTTTATTCTCTGGACAAAGTCCTTTTGCCTTAATAATTTAGTAAAAGTTAGTATATTAACTTTAATTAAATTTCAACAACTAAAACTACATGTAGTTTTCTTACCTACTATACTCAGGTATGGAACTAATATAAAACTTCCACGGAAGCCAAAAACATCTTATGCTCTATTACATCCCAGCTGCTTCACGTAGTCCTGACATGCAACAAGTACTCAATAAATACCTGTAGACAGACTAGGCCTATATAAATCAACAAGTTCCTACCCTTAAGGAGTTTACATACAAGTATGTTCTATCTTTCTGACTAGAATGATGGCTCTAAGTAGACAGTGCCCTCCAGGCATAAGAAAGCTAACTTAACGCTAGCAAAGCTGGGCCCTTCTACTCTTAGTCTCCTGTCTCATTTATTGGTTTAAAATAAGTGTATTGATTAAAATAGTGAAATAATAGCAATAATTATAGTTACAAGAGTAATGATATTACTGTTTAGAATGACAAGACATTAAGATAGGAAGACAATAAAAATAAAGATAAAGGAGCAAACTGTATCATAATGCCTTGAAAAGAATTTGGACATAGAGTGAATCTGACATAAAATTACTACAGATTTCATGCAGTCATTTACACCTTCTCTTTAAAGTTTGAATTAGTTGTGTCTTATTACAATGTAGTAAACCAGAGTTTATATTGTGAATGCAGTAAACAATAATTGAAGACCCTATGGAATTTTACACATGGTAAATGCTTAATAAATATTTGCTTTTAGAGGCTCAGTCTATGTTTACACATGGATTAAGGCAACTTTTGACTCAAACACCTGATTTACAACTAATCTGTACACCAACAACTGCTACTTCCTGGATATCCTGCCACTCTAGCCTTTACCCACCACCGAAGGTTGAGGAACATTCATCTTGCACCTAAGGCTTGACAAACCAACCACCATCAAAGGTGGAGGCCACTTCAAGTCGTAGCCCTCTCAGCCTGAAATGCTGCACTGGAGGCACTGCCTAATACCACTATGGGAGCTGACCAACCCCTTAAATCCTGACCCAGAGTTCAGGAGTTCAGTAAATTAATGCATTAAATAAAGTCAGTAGGCTGGCCTAGAGAGTACTTATTATTTATAATGTTGTTACTAATAGGATAATGCAGTTAAGTCACTGATTCAAAATATATTATAAACTCCTGGAGGTCAGAAACCATGACTTATTCATGGGTACATTCTTGTACCCATGGTAACCACTAGGTATAAGCTGGCTACGCATAAGTGAGTCCTCAGTGGAAGACAACCCTCAATCTTAAGTTCCAGTCCACAGACTTCCAAATGATTAGAAGGTTTCCATGCCTGTTATAAAAGTCAATGTCTGACATGAAAACAAAGTGTCTTCTCATAATAGAAACTCTCATACATAATTTGCTAATGGTACTTCCTAACAAGGAAGATGCTTTTATTTCATGTCACTTCACAGATGTTAGACAACCTAGGAAAGAACAGTCCCTTTCTCCTTAGTACATGGATACTGTTTCTGGGCAATCAGGGACACTAAGGCTTCACAGTCTCTTTCTCTTTTTACTTATTTTTTTTTTTTATGGCCTGCTAATTTCACCTTGAAATCTACTAAAACGACACTCTTCTGATTGTTGAGAATCTTCTAAAATGGATATTACTCATGGGAGAGGGGGATAAACATGGTAAAATAAACACCCAGCAAATACCCATTTAGCTCCTTTTTGCACCCACTGCCTACCTCTTTAAAATGCACTTTCTGTAAATACTAAATTCCCATGAAACATTCTGATAAATATTATAATACCAGCAACTGAATTTCAAATTCCCAGGTACTGCAACCATTTATGCCTATTATTACTTGATAGCATATAATTTCTGATATAAATTATTCCTTTAATATTTTGCTACTATTCTTTTACTAAAATGGCCACTTTGTTTAAAAAGGCAATATTACAGAAATACAGTTCAAAGTATGTTGACTTATTTTACCAATCAATAATATCCAGTGCTTAAGGTCAACAAGGGGCCACATAACTGAACAGGGAGTACACATGTCAAAATATACTGCTCTGGAGATATAAGTTTCACTTAGAGTATTTTGAAAGTGCTAATAACAGGTATTCTTGATTAGGAATGAAAATATTGTTTTTAAATGTGTGAGTCATATTAGAGATCAGCTATTAAATTCACTATTTGTTACTCAACCATTTAACGCATTGTCGTCATGTTTACTTAACAATACCTGTAGAAAGAGCATTATTTTGTTTGAGCAATAACTAGGACACTTGCATTCACAGTATAAAACTCAGGTTTACTACACTGTAATAAAATTTAACCAATGAAAACTTTAAAAAAGTGTTAATGACTACATGATATCTGCAGTAATTTGGGGTTTTTAAAAAATATTTAAATATTTATTTATTTATTTGGCTGTGCAGGGTCTTAGTTGCGGCATGCGGGATCTAGTTTTCTGACCGGAGATCGAACCCGGGCCCCCTGCATTGGGAGTGTGGAGTCTTAACGCTGGACCACCAGGGAAGTCCCTCTGCGGTAATTCTGTATGTGAGTCACTCTGTCAAGTTCCTTGCAGGGCTTTATGATACAATGCACTCCCCTATACTTTGAGAGTTCATGATCAGTACACGCCTGCACTTCTCAAGAGTCTCTAGAATTTAAACTCCCCTGCAGCCTTTCAAGAAGGATCATTCCTCATATCCTAAGGCAAGCATCTTCCCAGGAGCACAAGTCAAACAGAAAAGTCTGTCTCCTCTCTTTAGAAAAGCTTTACATAGTGGAGCTGCACTGGCACATTCTTTTCACCGCGGGGAGAGAAGCTACAAAGTAAAAAAAAGAAAGCATATCGGGAGAGAGCCCCGATTATATATAAAAATTCTAAGGTGCTAGTTTCACAAACTATCTTAACCATTCACAAATCTGTAAAAAAAATTAATAATAATGTACAAATCCATGTACCCATGATTGAGTTTTAACAAATATTAACATATTTTCATATTTGCTTAAGCTCCCTTTAAAATAGAAGAAAAAGTTATACGTAGATTTGGGACTTCCCTGGTGGTGCAGTGGTTAAGAATCTGCCTGCCAATGCAGGGGACACGGGTTCGAGCCCTGGTCCGGGATGATCCCACATGCTGCGGAGCAACTAAGCCCGTGTGAAACAACTACTAAGCCTGCGCTCTGGAGCCCATGAGCCACAACTACTGAGCCCACGTGCCACAACTACTGAAGCCCGCGTTTCTAGAGCCCGTGCTCTGCAACAAGAGAAGCCACCGCAATGAGAAGCCCACGCACTGCAACGAAGAGTAGCCCCTGCTCGCCGCAACTAGAGAAGGCCTGCGCACAGCAACGAAGACCCAACACAGCCAAAAATAAATAAATAAAATAAAATAAATTTTAAAAAAAGAAAATTTATATATAGATTTGAAGGAGCTCTACCCAAACCTTCCTTCTCCAGAGTTACCCACTATTCCTAAAGTTAATGTGTCTTATTTCTATGTATATTCTTATACTTTTATGTACTCTCACTAGATACATACATATCAATAAACAGTAATATGCTATACTGTTTCAAAACTCTACATAAATGCATAATACAGTATTCATATACCCTTTGGCAACTTGCTTTTTTTACTCAATATTGTGTACTTGAAATGTATCCATGTTATAAACAAAGATCTAGTTTATTCATTTTTACCAAGGGATAGTATTCCATTGCATGAATAAACCATAGTTTATCCATTTCCCTACTAAAGTACAGCTGGATTGTTCTACTTTATCACTATTTTAAGAGCTGCTATAATCATCTTTGTTAGATGTTTGCTTGGACAATTGCCCCAATTTTAGTTAAGAATTCGGCTCAACAAAAATTTAGGTTGCAGAAGAAAAGAACCCTTAGAATGAAAGTAAATTCACCCAGATCCCATTGACCCAGTCTTTTTTTTCATAGGAGTTGAGAAAACTGTACATTTTTCTTCAAAACCAAACTCTATGAACTGTACAATAAAAGAGTAAGTCTACAAGAGCCCCCAAAAGTACTCATTACATCTCTGATTTGAATATTTGTGCTCTATTCATGTGGATCAATTAATTCACCTACTTCACCAATTGTTCAGCTCTTCTGTCACTTGTGTGATGCTGGCAAACATCAAGACAGAATGTAAAGATGGCACCATTACATCTATAGACGAACGGGAAATGGGAATAGGAAAATAAATGTAATGCTAAAAAGGACCACATCATAATTGGTTGCTATTTGTGGTTACCATGCATCTTCTTAAGGATTGATATCCTTAAGAAATCTACTTTCTTATAACTGATGACTGAATTAATTGGTCATTTATGAAAAGTTAAAAGAACAAATATGTTTAAAAAAAACTCTACCAGAAATATCTATATCCCTAATACAGTTAGAGTATGTGGTAGGTTTAATTCCACAAAGTTATTAAAATCCTCACAGCATTCCTCTGAGTGTCGGAGAAAAGGGCTCAACCTCACACTACATCAAAGCAAGGCTTCTTCTACACCAGCTCAAAAATCACCACTCTCTACCTTCCTTCCTAATTTTTTAACTCATACCTTACTTAGTCTCATATTAATAAAGAATTATAAAAGGTTTTTACAACTCAGTCATATTCTTTGGAAATACCTTTAGAATGGACCCAGCAATACTGCATTTAACCCATGTTTTTCACGAAAATGTGTAAGATTGATAGTACTCTTCCCATCTAATCACATGAAAACTAAAATCAGTTCTCAGTGAGGTTGTTACCATACCTTTTGCTTCTTTGACAGTCAAAATGCCCAAAGTAAGTCAATGACAACCTAAATTCTGAAAGGCTGAAATTTGGAGAAGAGATTCCAGTTCACATTGTATAAATCAACTTAAAAAATAAGGGGCTCACATAATGCCACTCAAATCACCCCCCAACAAATTACGTGTTTGGTTCTTTATGTTGTGCATCATCTTTTCAAATTTTAATATTGTGAAACAGCTTTTAACATTTCTTGCTATAGCTATGAATCTTAAGTCTGCCAATACTAGTCATAGTTTGGAAACTAAGTAATAAATTCAAACTAGGTATAGATTCCATCAGCATTTTCCACATTAAAAGGTTCTAATGGAACACCAAAGTTGCTACAGACCAACCTGAAATTATATTTTCTCTAAATATACCCCTATATCATAAACCTATCTGTAAACTATCCCTTGATTTTAAAAAGTAAACTATAGTTCTTTTCTAAAAAAGTATTCAGTTCTCTTTCACATCATTTAGAAAACAGTGAGTCAGTGGATCATGATGTAGTGGAAAAGGAAATGACTTATAAAAATGGCTAATATGTATTGAATATCTACATACAGTGCCAAGCACTACAAAAAAATATGATACATGAACCATTACATGTAAAGGTACCATTATGAGGAAGGTACTTTTATACCCGATTCAGAGATAAGGAAATGGAGGCAGATAAGTAACTTGCCCAAACTCAAAGATGTAAGTGTATGTGACTCCAGGTATGCTCAGGTCTAAAGCACCTCACCACTATGCTTGTATCATCAAGATTAAAATACTGTAATCTACTGCAAGAGCAAATTTTTCACTCCTTAAATTCTTAATTTTATTCTTTAAAGCCTTTTAAAGAACATTTACAGCCACCAACAAATCCAAAAGGCAACAGACTAAGGGTCTGCGTTTGTGTTCAACGGTGATTTCCTTTTCCATTCTAAACCAAAAAGAGAATACTCTACTTGGATAAGCCACTTCAGCCCGTGTGCTTTTGCTCTTCCCTCATCAACAAAGACCTAAGCAGTACAACACTTCGGCGAACCTACACTTGTCTGTCTCCAAAGTAGCCCTATTACACAGAGGACCAACACCACCGTCAGGACCATTTCCTTACGACAGCCCCTATGTTATTCTGTTCCTATCTTCACTTCTCAAAAGAACTTAACCACCCTCTGCTGGATAACTTGACACGACAAAGGACTAAGGCTAAACTACTAATGCTTAATATCAAAGTCATTTTCTTTTTCCACAACCGCCTTTTCAAGCCAGCAAAACCCTCGGTTCACCCTCCACCGTGATCTGCATCTAGGAACAAACCCACCTGGGACACTCACCAAGGTTCGCCGCCAGGGACCCCGGTTTATCTGGTCGGCGCCTAGAGCGGGCATTCAATAAATCCTCCTGAATGAATTGGTGGAAGGCAGCGTGGGGGGAGGCGGGAAGGAGGGCGCGAAGGAATTTCACGACCCTGAGATCTCTGCAGTGGCGCCCGGTCTGGGGAGGAGGAACCGGGTCGACTGGGAGAACCTGGAGCCGTGGGGTGCTCCTCGACAGGCAGGTCTGTTGGTCGGACGCTGGCTTGGGAAGACGCGGGCGCCGTCTCCGTGGGTCTCCGCAGCGCGCTCCCGGGCCTCGGCCTGCGCCTCCCCCTTTCTCCAGGACCCCGGCCTCCCGCACGCTGGAGGCCCCGGCCGATCAGCCCTCCGAAGCCACGGGTCAACCCAGGACCCGCGCTCGCTCACCTGCCGCTCCCGCTACAGCACCCCGGTCTGCATCCGGCGCGAGCCTGGCAGTCCCGCGGGCCCGTGAGATCAGCTGATTCACGGGGGGCGGGGCTTCTGGGCAGGGGCTGGGCGGCGGGCGAGTGTGAAGGCCGATCACTCCCGACGTAGGTGGGGTTAGATGCCAACGGAGTCTGGTAGGGATCAAAATTACTAAGGGGGCGTTAGACACCGCGGGCAACGTTCCCGAGGTACTGCCTTTCCCTTAGGACCAGGCAGAGTCACGACTCCTAAAAAGCATTTGGGCAATGACGTAACGTGGCGTCGCCAGGGCCTAACTACCCGAGCGGTTCCATGGTAACAGATGGTGAGGAGAGTGGTTGGGAGCTGCAGTCATTTTGCTGCTACCCCAGACTGCTGTAGTCCGAAGGGTAAGTTCGCTACTCTTGACAGTGAAAAGGCTAAAATGTCTTCAGACTGCTTCTATAGACTGTACCCTAATGGTAGTCACTTCCTCCCCCGAGAATGACGTCATCGCCAGGCGGCTGGGATTGGCGCTAGTATCCGCACTTTTTACTACTTCGTTGCAACCCCGAAGGATGGAGTGTGGTAGGAGGGAATGAGTTGGCCTCTCCTGTGATCCCCGCTGAGCTCTCCCGTATACAATCTGAGTAACGCCAGTTTGTTTGCTCAGCACACAGTTTCACGACTGTCTGCTTGTTGCAGTCACAGCCCCACCACGACTCAGCTCGCGCCCCCTAAGTCCCCTCGTGAAGATTTTCCCGAGCCGCCACTCATGACAGTGGGTGCAAACTCTACTGCTGGGCAGTGTGCCATCGCTGGACCTGTAAACCTGTATTCAGACCATCAGCGAAATATGTGCAGTCAGGGTCTGAAACTCCTGTGCATAAATGGTCTGTTAAGTTCACCAACATCCTCAACTCGATTGCCTCCTTGATCCTCCATCACCTGCAAAACCGTTAGTCTACAACAGTTCAACCAACCTTGTACACTCTTGCACCAGTGCTGGAAAAAACATAACCCTGAGGATTGGTACCACTGCAGACCAAGGGTGTCCAGCTTCAGTCAGGACTACCATGTGGCCAGGCAATCTTGTTAAGCCCCAAATTGTCCTTAACACATTGCTATTCAGAATTTCTCCTATCCCTATCCCCTGTTCTTCCCAACCTGTACACTCTCCTAACTTCTTATTGAACTCTACCCACCCACCCTCTTTGGTAAAAATTTTAAAAAATAAACTTTGCCTCCTACATTTCTAAGGAAAATGAGACACACACACACACACACACACCCCGCCCAGGGATGAATTTCGTTAACTCCCAGCAGCCGCTATCACAAAGCCTACCTGCAGCCCCAGCCTTCCTTTCCTTCGCCCTCTTTCTCCTTAAAAGTGTTCTGGCCTCTCAAGGTTAATCCCTTCCAATCCACTTAGAGGCTTGCTCCTTTACTTATCGCTTCTCTTTTGTGTATTTTCAACCTCCCTGTCTCTTGTTACTCTTACTGCTAAGGACATGAGCCTGTTCCTGCATTTCCATCTTTAATTTCTTTTTCCTTTGTCCTCCTTTCTTTTACTTTCTGACCTCCCAATCTTCCTCCTCCCAATCTGCAGTCTCTGCTTTTTCAGGTCTACTGAAACCAGTAATCACCTTCTAATTTTGAAAGCTAATGATACATTCTAAGGATGGAACCATTCTATGCAACCATTTAAAAGAAGAATGCTCTGTATGTATTGATGTGGAATGATCTGGAAATTAGGTTAAGAGAAGAAATGCTAGATGCTGAATCATGTGAATTGTATTCTACCAGTTACATGTTATGTATGTCTTTTCACAGGAAGAGAAAGAGAGAGGATATATATCCTTGTCTTTGTATATTCATATCTTGGCTCTGACAGGATGCATTAAAGTGACTGACACTGGGGAGGAAAATTGGGAACAAAGGTAGGAAAAAAACTCACTTTTCACTCTATGCCATATTGCACTGTTTGAACTTGTAACTTTACAAATATAGTTTGAATATGCTTTTTTAAACTTATTTTTAAAGCTTTTAAATCTAAAAAAAAGGTACAATTTTCATTCTTATCTTCCTTTCCCTCTTTTCCTCCTTGTTTTCTGGGATGCATTCCTTCTGGGTTTTCTCCTACTTCTCAGACCTTTCCTTTACATTTTCAGACTCTTTCTTTCACTTGTCCCTTATATACATGGACTAAATAAATATTTATTACACACTTATTATGTGCCAGGCACTGTTCTAAGCACTAGAGAGACACAACAATTAGCAAAACAGATAAGAGTGCCTCCTCTCATGGAACTTGCACTCTGGTGGTGTGGAAGATAGTCTCCAGCGATGGCCACCATCAGTTCCCCTTCATGTATAGAAATGCCACTCTTGACATCAAGACATGAAGTCTATAGCCTTTTCCCCTGAATATGGGCTAGCCTATGGTCGTTTTCCCAACTAATAAAACGTGACAGAAATGAAGTTCTGATACTTCTGAATCAAGGCCTTAGAAAGAACTGGCAGCTTCCACATCCCCGTCTGAGAAGCCAGCTGCCTGCCATGCTCCAACTATACTATAGATTGATAAAAGACAATATGAAGAGATAGGCCACATGGAAGAGCATTAAGGTGCCAGTCTTCTGGGACCTTCCAAGCCAGCCCAGTTACTGGCTGAATGCAGCTGAGTGAGTGACACCAGCTGACATCAAGGTGAGTGTAGCAGCCTAGTTAAGCCCTGCCTGAATTCCTGACCCACATTCTCAAGAAATAGTAACTTGTTGCTCTGAGCCTCTAAGTTTGGGGGATGGTTGGTTATGCAGCAATAACTGAGACAAGTGGGAAGAGTGAGAGGTAAACAAATACGGCAGTGACTAGGGCTACAAAGAAGCAAAATAGTATAGCAGCTAAAAGCACAGCCTGGGTTCAGATCTCAGCTCTAGCACTTACTAGCTTAATGACCTTGGCACAAGTTATTTAACCTCTATGTACTGCTGTTTCTTCATCCATAAAGCAGGGATCTCAAAGTCAGCTACTTTATAGGGTGATATGAGGACTAAATATAAAGTGCTTAGAATGCTACCCGGCATATAAGTGCTATATAAATGTTGTTATTTTGTATGAACAATAAAGAAATGTAAGGAAATAGACACGGAAGAGTGCAATTTCATGTAAGGTGTGCAGGGCAAGCCCCTTTTCCAAGAAGACATCTGAACAGAGATCTAAAAGGAAGTGAGGGCACAAGCCATGTGACTATCTGACACTCCAGGCAAAGGGAATAAGTAACTGTGAAGCCTAGGAGGGCAGTGTGGCTAGAGCTGAATGAGAAGAGATTGAAAGAGGCTGAATGAGGCTAGAGTTAAATGAGAAGAGGTTGAAAGGTAAGAGATAAGATCAGGTAGACAATGATCTGGTAGTAGGAGCAGATCCTCTGGGCCATGCAAAGGATGGAAAGGACTTTAGGTTTATCTGAATGATAAGAGCAACCATTGGGGCTTTGAGCAGAGGGTGTTGTAATCTGGCTTCTGTTTTAAAGGGATGATTCTTCTGCTCTGTGGAGAGTGATCGTAGTGTAGGAGTTTAAGAGCGGAAGCAGGGAGAGCTGAAAGAGGCTATTGCAGTACAGTTGTCCCTCAGTACCCATGGGGGGTTGGTTGCAGGACCCCTGTGGATACCAAAATCTGCAGACACTCAAGTCCCTTATAGAAAACGGTGTAGTATTTGCGTATAACCTATGCACATCCTCCTGTATACTTTAAATCACCTCTAGATTACTTACAATACCTCATACAATGTAAACATTATATAAATGGTTGCCTGGAACAGCAAATTCAAGTTTTTCTTCTTGAAACTTTCTGGAATTTTTTTTTCAAATATTTTCAATTTGTTGTTGGTTGAATCGGTGGATGCAGAGCCTGCAGACACAGGAGGGCCAAGGCAAATAATTACGATGGCCTGGCCTAGGATGGCAGTGGAGGAGAAGGTGAAAAGGAGTTGGATTCCTGATGTATTTCGAAAGTGGAGCCTACAGTATTCGCTCATGGATTAGAAATGAGCAATTGAGGCAAAAAGAAGAATTAAGGCCTGAGTTATTGGTAAAAATGCACTGTTGTTTACTGAGATGGAAAAGACTGGGGAAAAAAGTATGTCTGGGGATATAGGGAGGAAGTACCAAGTATTCATATTTGAACATGTTATAGATTATATTGCTAGTAAGCATCTGAATGGAAATGCCAAGTAGACAATCGCATATATAAGTCTTGTGTTGAGAAGAAAGATCAGGGCTAGAGATAAAATTTAGGAAGTTGTCCACGGAAAAGATAAGCAGCCTGAGGCCCAAACTCTATTTAGAGATTAAGAAGATAGGGAGGATCTAGCCCAGAATCCTGCTAGGTTCTTTGAGAGGAGAACTTACTTGTGTTTGAGAAATAGAAAGAAGGCAAAAGTATCTAGCACAGAGGGAAGAGTGGTAGAACGTGAAGTTGTAGTGATCATGTGAGGGTTGGTAGGCCAGGATATGAGTTTGTTTTTTATTCTAAATGCAAGAGGAATCATCAGACAGTTTTAAGTGGGGAAGTGACCTGATTATATTTATATTTTTGAAAGTTCATTCTGCCTAGTACTTTATGTATACCTCCAATTTCATTACACAGAATATTAAAAAGAAGTTTACTCAAGGGTTGAGATTTAGTAATATTAATATTTTTAAATTTCATTCTGACTGAATAGTTTACAGGAGAGTAAGAATTGAAGCAGGGAGACTAAGGAGAAGGTATTTCATTAGGCCAAATGAGCGATGATGATGACTTGGACTAGGGTGATAGCAGTACAAATTGAGAATTAGGTAGATTTGAGAGTAGAATTGTCATGATTTAGTGATGGATTAGACATAATTTTGATTCGTATCCTGCCTGGGTTTTTTCCTGAGCAAGTGATTCATGGGCATTCTGTTTTCTAAACTGGAGAAGACTAAGGAGAAGCATTTGGCATGGTTCAAGAGGTCTGTTTTTGGCATATTGACTTTGGGATACATTTTTGGCATCCAAGTGGAAATATCAAGTTGGAAGTTAGGGTTCTAGGGAGAAGTCAGGTCTGGAGATAGAGATTTGAGTCATTTGCACATAGGTGCCATTCAGAGCTAAAGGGACTAGATGAACTTACCTGGGAAGAAAGTGTTGATAGGAAGGTGTAGATAAGGCTGGGACTAAGTACTGAGTTTCCCAAGGTTGGAAGTTGAGCAGAGGAGGAGGAGCCAGGAAGGATGATTGCAAAGGAGTCCCAGAGAGGTAGGGGGGAAAACTAGGAAAGTGCCCACTTCCCAGAAATCAAAGAGACTTTCAGGAAGGATGGCATGATAAACGGTGTTGAATGCTGCTAAATGGTAAAGTGAGATAAGGTATGAGAAGTGATCTGATAAGGTGGAATCTCTGGTGACTTGGTGTGAAGAAAAGAAATGTTGCCTGCCATTCCAATTCTACAGGAATCAAGCCATTAGCCACTGCAGTTGCCCACTGACAGTGCACCCTGAGGGAAATTCAGGATGGAGGAAAACAGGAAACATTCCGGGCCTTGGATATACTGGCCCTTAGATAATTAAGATGCATATCTAAGGAAAATTTTCAAATGACCCCAGATTCTTGCTTATTCCCATACACAGAAAAGCACTAAAATCATTAACTTCAGTTATCTGTTCTTTGTGATTAGCAGTAATCTTTTGATGCTTGACTACACGTTTTTCCCAGTTAAAAAAGTTCGTATGGGGCTTCCCTGGTGGGCCAGTGGTTGAGAGTCCGCCTGCTGATGCAGGGGACAGGGGTTCGTGCCCCGGTCCAGGAGGATCCCACATGCCGCGGAGCGGCTGGGCCCGTGAGCTATGGCCGCTGAGCCTGCGCGTCCGGAGCCTGTGCTCCGCAACGGGAGAGGCCACAGCAGTGAGAGGCCCGCGTACAGGAAAAAAAAACAAAAAAAAGTTCATATGTATATCCTGGCTCCTCCCTTACCTCTTCAGAGGAGTTCCTCAGAACTTTCTGAGAGGCTGTCTCCCAGGCTATTGTCCTCAGTAAGTTCCCTGAATAAAACTTAACTCACAACTTTTACTCTGTGTATTTTTCTTTCAGTAGACATTGACAAGAGCAGGTTCCATGGAGCAATAGACAAAGAGGCTTTACTGGAGGTGAGTTTAAGAAAGAATAGGAGGTGAGGTAGCCGGGACATCTCCTTCAAGAAGTTTTGCTGTGAAGTGGAATAGAAAACTGGGGTAGTAGTTGGAGGGGACTGTGATGTTAAGGTATAGAACAGAGACCCAAAACCCAAGCATTAAAAAAACAGATAGTTGATATGAGAGCAAACCCAGATTTCCCATTGGAAAGAAACTGACCTTGCAAGGAAAAAAAGAAAAGATATCCAAACATGTCTTTCTAAATATTGTCGTAGACAATACTGTCAGCACACAACCTGAGTTGAATTTAGTTATAAATATAAGCTCTTTTAGCATGGCATGTATTACACTAATTTGCAAACCTATATGTCTCTCTTGTTAGATTCTAAGGTCCCAGACAGTATTTTTCTTATTTTTTAATTCTCTAGAGACTAGCAACAGTGCCTTAAACATAATAATTATTCAATAAATTGTTTATTGAGATCTAGCAATTTAACAATTTGTTGAAATGCAGTCCATTGAAATAGACATAAGTGCTTGCCTCTTCTGCCAGCTACCCTGACTGACATAGGACCTTATTCCTATTCTCTGATTGATTGCCCCCTGGGAGGAATTGAAGCATGATTCTCCCACTTTCCTGTCTTTAAAGATGATGAAATAAAATTCATATTTAATGGCAAGATGAGGAAAATTAAAACATAAAATTTTTCTTTGCCCATTTGGGCCTCCTCACTTCCCTTTAGTGTGTATTTTGCATCTATATTAACCAGACCTCCTTAGGAGATACCATTCCTTCTTAATCTCATCAAGGGTCACGACTCCTTAGGAGATAACCTTCCTTCTAAATCTTGTAAGGGGCCATGACGATCCATGACCCACTATTCACTTCGTACATGTAGATCTGTATTGTGTAAACTGTCAATAATATGTCATTTGACATATGTCATTTGATGTATAATATAACCCTTTGTCTCAAAAACTTGTATAATTGTACTTTGCCCTCTAATGGGTGGAACAGTCCTCAGAGCTTTCTGGAAGACTGTCTCCCAGGTTATAATCCTCAGATTAGCTTGAATAAAATTTTCTATTTCTTTCTTAGATTGGCTGTTGACTAATGTTTCTGTTGGCGAAAGTCCTACAAGAATCCTTCTGGGCTCAAAGGGCAAAAGGATTGAAGGTGATGGTTTACCTGCCCTGAGGCAATCCATGGGTGAGTGTGTGAATGTGTGTGAGGGGTGATTAGTGGTAATGCACTCTCTGAAGGTAATGATAGTTGGACTAATTTTAATAATATTGCAATATAATATATTTTGTAATATACAATTTGCAAAATGCTTCACATGTGTGCTTTATCCTCAGAACAACCCCATGATAGGTAATTATTCCTAAAATACAGATGAAGAAACTGAGGCCCACTGACTTGTCCAAGTTAATCTAACTACTCTTAAGTGGCAGAGGGATTCAAACCCAGGTCTCCAAATCTGGATCTCCAAACTCCAAGTTCTCTGTCTTATCCCCCACTTCAACTCCAACTGGATCAATGTGTTGAATATAGAGTTCAGGACTAAGATTAAAAAGTAGGGTTCCAAAAGAGGATGACAGAGGATGACAGAAAAGAAGTAACAGAGGCAGTGAAGGCCAGTATTAGAAACTGAGAATAAGACCCATGGGAGGGCAGGGTTCAGGGATATGCCTCAGAGTAGGATCAGAATGAACAATAAGTGAACGCTGATTTTAGGCTCCCATCCTCTGTATGAATGTGAATATGTGTAGGGGTGCATTCATACACATATGTACATGCTGTTATTTAATTTAACAGCCATTTAATAGGAATCTGGAAGGAGTATAAGAAATAGTTCATTCCCTCAAAGAATGTTTCTCTCAACTTGTTAGGAAAACATTAAAAGTAGTTATTAGAGTGTTCAGACAATCAGTGATCCAGGAGCTCATCCTTGGAAGAGATGGGGGTACAGAGTGGGGAGAATCAAAGAAGCAAGGAAAGGTTTCCAGCAGAGATAGAACCTCAGCCAGGACTTGAAGGATGGATAGGTACAGGGGAGGGAAGAACGTGTCAGTGGAGAGACACATGAAGGTTGAGTCAGAACAGCAGGGAAGGTGTGTTGGACAGTGAAGCTACTGGTGTGACTACAGTGACGAGTAGGAGGATGAGTGGGGAATAGTGGTGGGTGAGGCAGGATAGAGTCAGGTTGTCTGAAGCCAAGCTTCAGGAATTTAGACTTGATTTCATAGGTAACCAAGGGTCTGTGAGGATGTTTAATCAGAAATGATCAAAGAGGAATTTTAAAAGTATACCACAGAAACATCTCCTGGGCTTTCAAAGTAAAGCTGTAGTCTGTGTTTTTTATTCTACTTAACCATTAAAACAGAGGCTGTGTGTATTTGTGTGTGTGTGTGCGTGTTACACTTTTTATTCTTACTGAATTAGATTACATTTCTCTCACAAGTTAAATAGGTAGTTTAAAACAACTTACCCCTGTGTTTTTAAAAAAGGATGCTGAGATTCTAAATGGCTGAGATTTTAGAAAAGGGGCACCCAAATCTCATTGACATCTGGGAGCATTTTACTCTGTGGCTGAACTTCATGTAAGAAGATAATGACCAAGATGAGGAGCAAAGACCTGCTGACGACATATTGTAATTTGGGGGAATGGTTTAAAAAGAAATGCTTTTACTCACCTCATAACAAAAATAGTGGATTAAATGACTGACCACCAGATGTAGGTAAGCAGATGCTAACTTGTTATTTTTTAAATGGAAGCACATAGATGTATGAGATATGTTGAGACATATATCAATAAATCCTATATTATGACATAGAAGTAACCATTAGAGCAAGCATATTTTAATAAAAAAGTAAATATCTATGTTTAAATGAAATAAAACCTTGCCTGAATTTCTTTAAAAACAAATTCTTCTGGATCTGAGTTATTGTTATGTAATATGTGCCTAATAATGTTACACTTCTCTCTCTTATTCTTTCCTTACCTTAGTTTTTTGAGGAAACCCATTCTACTGGCATAGCTTAGCTTTCTGATCTCAAGCTGGGCATTATAAGTCACTGTTTTTCCTAAAAGTAAAGAGCAGTAGTTTGGGCTAAAGGGTCTCCTTCCTTGGTGTGTATTACACATATAACATGTAAATTGTTATAAATATTTAAAGAAAGCATTTAGCCCCCAGCCTACAAAAAATAGCATCTCAAATATTTATTTGCAGATGAGTTTTTTGAAACTTAGAACATGTTTTCCCATAGTAACAGTGAGGTAAATAATGGATTAGTCCTGGACTAATCTACAAATGTTATTTGATTTATGATGTCATTCAAATAACGTGCATTTGCAATTAAAAATATAACTGAGGTGGGACTTCCCTAGTGGCACAGTGGTTAAGAGTCCGCCTGCCAATGCAGAGGACACAGGTTCGAGCCCTGGTCCGGGAGGATCCCACATGCCACAGAGCAACTAAGCCCGTGCATCACAACTACTGAGCCTGCACTCTAGAGCCACGTGCCACAGCTACTGAAGCCCGTGCGCCACAACTACTGGAGCTCGCACACCTAGAGCCTGTGCTCCACAACAAGAGAAGCCACCACAATGAGAAGCCTGCTCGCTGCAACTGGAGAAAACCCACACGCAGCAACGAGGATCCAACACAGCCAAAAACAAATTAATTAATTAAAACAAATATATATATATGTATATATATAACTGAGGGACTTCCCTGGTGGTCCAGTGGTTAAGACTCTGTGCTTCCAATGCAGGGGGTGTGGATTGGATCCCTGGTGGGGAACTAAGGTCCCACATGCCATGCCATGGGGCCTATGTATATGTGTATATATATATATATATATATATATATATATATATATATATATATATATATATATATACCTGAAATCAATACTTCTGCAATATTTTACAATTTAAAAAACAAGAAGGGAAAACACCTTGGTATTGAATGAATAATTTTTCATGAATGCTGGTAGTTAAAGAAAGGCAGGTTTTAAGGGTCAAGGAGAAAAGTTGGATGAAAGTTTTGGATTTCCAGAGTGGGAAGCAGTGCCCCATATTGGAACCCGAGCAACAGGAAAAACCTGCGCCCTTATACCTACATGGATCTAAATATCCTCCCATATTTTTTAATCAATCAGAAAAAGTTAATAAAAACCCTATAATTTGGAAAAACATAGATAGATAGATAGATAATAGATAGATAGGGATAAAATGCCACATTGCCAATCTGCTTGCACACCCCTGTCAATCAGCCCTCATAAACTCACAGCTGGTTGGGGTGTGGGAGGAAGGGCGGGGCTCAGCAGCCACGCTGTAGGGGCCAGGGGTTGATTGGAAATGACTGCTCTGTGTGTGCAGAGATGAGCGGTGGTAAATAAACAAGCAACAGCTTGTCTTTGTTTAAAATGTTAATACTGTATTCTGTTCATCATGGATTTTTTGCATTAATTTTTATTTTAATTAAAAAAATTTTATATTTAAAAATATTGCATCAAAAAATATTGCATCAAGATTATTTATCATTTTCATTTGTTTTGATTACTGAGGGTTGGTTGGTTTGTTCATTTTTGGTGCCCCCCGCTTCTTCCCCAATCGGGCACTGGCTGGTGGGAAGCAATGAGAAAGGAAATGGCACGGGGCTTCCTTGGTGGTGCAGTGGTTGAGAGTCTGCCTGCCGATTCAGGGGACACGGGTTTGTGCCCGGGTCTGGGAAGATCCCACATGCCGCGGAGCGGCTGGGCCCATGAGCCATGGCCGCTGAGCCTGCGCGTCCGGAGCCTGTGCTCCACAACGGGAGAGGCCACAGCAGTGAGAGGCCCGCGTACCGCAAAAAAAAGAAACGAAACTGCACAAGGGTCTCCCCAGGTTAAAATTTTCTTCCTTTCTTTCTTTTTCTCTCTCTGTCTCTGTGTCTTCCTCTCCCCCCCTTTTTTTGCTTCTTCCCTCTCTCCCTCTCCCCACCCCCACCTTTCCCTCCCTCCCTTTCTTTTTAATTTTTTAAAATACTTTTCTTACTCTAGGTCTCCAGCCCATCAGCTTTCCCCTAGCTGTTACTGAAGGCTCTGCCCTGGCCAGGAGCTAACTGGCTTCTGGGGGACTGGGAGCTGGGGAGGGCTCAGTATTTCTGAGAGGAAGAGGCCTAATCGATTTGTACAGGTTTAAAAACACTTAATTTTTTTTTAATGTGGTGAAATCCTCTAAATTTCAGAGCCTTGGAGCCAAGTTTGGTTTGCCCAGCCCTAGTAACTGCTAGGCTTATGTATATGATAAAGGCAAGTTGGAAGATTAAGAAAAACTTATGAAGTAACTGGGTGAGGAGAAGGAAAAAAAAAAAGATTTTTTAAAACGGATACATGTAAATTGGAGAAAGATTGCCTGAAGTGGAATCACCGTGGCTGTGAGTGGCAACGTCCAAAGAAAATTGAGGTGAGTGTGTGGTGGAGGAGGTTGGAGCATTGTCTTGAGGAAAAAAGACGTTTGGAGGGAGGAAAAGTCGAGTTGGCCAGTTCTCCATCCTGGCCACCTAGTGGTGCTGTCGGTACAAGGCTGGCTGCTTTCTGGAATGAAAGACTAGATGGGGATCAGGCATCCTGAACAGAGATGGGAAGAGGGAGTCTCAGTGTGGGCCACACAGTTTGTGGGTATAAGAAATTTACAAGTCAGGTTTTTGTAAGTTGTGTTTGTTTGTATTTACAGACCCACAATATACACATATTATAAAGTAATAGTAAATTGCAGGAGACGGTTTCAAACAGTTCTAAAACTACTATAATACTTTTAGTACTCTGGAGAGTGCTACGCTTCAGCATGAAAAAGGATGGGTTTTCGGGCTAGACCATTTTACTCTGACAGCAAGAAACCTTAGGACAATGTTAAAGATTATGGGAGCATTTTAGTCCATTTTTCACAGAAATTAACAATGGCAAGTTGTACAGCGGTAGCATTATTTTTAGTCACCGGCCTGAGCACTTCTTTAGTGGACTATGTTCTCACTGTAAACTGACTGCTAGGGGCTACTGGGAAGAGGTGCAGATTGTGCTGAAGACCACAGGAGGAAGACACTTACTTCAGCCTCTGCTTTCAGGGATGCATGTTTCCTGTCAGAGAGGAAGTTCTTTCACATGGCTTAGAGTACCATTCTGGGTACCAAGAAACAAAATTCCTGTCCATGTACAAGAGAACACTGTGCTGAGTTAATGGACCCACTGTGTGTCAGGGAAAAGGGTGCTCATAGCACCTGGGTGCTCATTGTGTGGAGACTGGTTAAGAGCACAGATCCTAGAATCAATACCAGTGAGTTTAAATTCTAATTGTGACACTTTATACTCTAAAAAATGTGGGGCAATCCTCAGTTTTCTCATCTAAAATTGGGGGAATAAATATGTCACAGAATTAAATGAGATAATATATATATGAAGTGCTTGGTTAGAACAGATCAAAAAATGGTAGCCATATTAGGTGGCAATGCCTAATGAAAGAACAGAGGACCAAGAACAGGCGTGGTAAGTCTTTGGTATGACATTATCTCCCAACTCTTAATTTATATCAAGAAGGAAAATGGTCAAGTAGGTTTAAGGTATAGACATCAGAGCTTTTCTGCTTTGGTTTAAATCCTGGTTCCACCACTTTTTTCTTGTGTGGCCTTGGGCAAATTGTTTAATGCTTCTGACTACAGAACAGTTATGAGGAAATACAAGTAAACCATGTGTTTGCCTTATTATTATTGTCATTTGTTTTCTACCTTTAGCCAGAAGACTTGGATTAAATATGTGACTAGTTGCCTCACCATGGAACCTGTTTATGCTATAAATACAAATCTATTCTTTATAAAAAGAACGTGAAATCACTCTTCTTAAAAATCGTATTATTTCATAATATATTAAAAATCAAAAATAAAATATAAAATTGGTGTCCCCCATTTTATTGGGCACCAAATCATCACTTCAAGTCATTTCTGGAATTTTCCCTTAATACATTCAGACTCAAGAAATTAAGACAAACAATCATACAAATGCAAATAACAACAGAGAAAACATCTAGTCTGTAGAAGCATAATTTTATTTTTTGCTTATACGGGAAATAGCGTCTTTCCATTTTCCCTGCGTCTACAGATATCCCAAGGATTCCTAAAGTTTTAGACAAAGGGTCCTCTTTAGGTATAGCGTTCAGTGTAATTTTATACTTTCATAGGCTAAGCCATTCTGTCACAGGAACACCTTGCAATTAGATTTCTTTACCTGCTTGTGAAATGTCTTTTTTAACCTGTCATTGCTTTCCAGTGGTTTTAAGATATGGACCTATACATATGGAATCACTCAGCATTCCTCAGCATTCTATCTGTAGTTCACAGTTTTGATTCACAGCACATAAGGCCAGGATGCGAGGAGCCTAGTATCAGAGTCAGGGGCACAGAATTTCAGTCTAGAAAATTGTGACTGGGGCATCTGGCATTTCTGAGCAGAAATTCCCAGGGCTCCAAAATTGTCTTCTTAAATCAACGAGAACTTGTGAAATTTGGAAATATGGCCATCTTGCTCCACATACTTCCTAATTAACTCATCAGTTTTGAATTTTACTCTTTCTTGAAGGCAATAGAAGTAAAATATAACACTAGGATTTACACCATCAGCTTCATTGTGAAAACTGAGTACAAGTAAACAAATAGCACACTAATAGGCAATAATAGTATGATGTAAATAAAGACCACAGATGCATGTAAAGGTGCAAAGGAGACCCGGATGCCATGTGTTTGCAGTTCTGCTTACTGTCAGCAGATAGCACTCTCAGCATATGGAAGTGTCAAGTTAAAGAACTCCAGGAAGAAGGAAGGCATGGGATTTCAGAATCATACTCTAGCTTGTATTTGGACCGAAGATGATGTCACATGCCTGGTGATTAACAAACTAGAGTCACTTACCTATTACTGACTTATCCTAAATATAATAACTAATTTAAATGTAAGCCTAATAATGAATAAATAATGAGACCAAACAGAGAGATTTTATGCTCTTTATGCAGATACAATTATCAGTATGTCCTCATTAAATAAAATCTGGGGAGTTTAGTAGTCTTTGAGCAGCTTTATTATCTTCTACTATTTGCTAGTTTAGTAATCTTGGGAAAGTTACTTAAACTCTCTAAGATTCAGTTCCCTCGTGATTAAGTGGGGATAATAATGATACCTTCTCATGGTCATGGAGTTGGAGGATCAGCATGAAGTCTGGCACAGAGCAGGCACTGACATGGTAGCTGTTGCTGTTACTATTACTACTTGACTTTTATCTAAAGCCTCCCCTGCCCTGCCTTGTTGGAAATAGGCAGGGATATAAGGAAATAAATAAATAATCAAAATACATGGATTTCATGTGAATGTACTTTCAAAACTATTATTCTTATTCTACTTTCTTGTTTAGAAAATTCTTAAACAAAAATGAACCTCCATATAGCCATCACTCAGCTTAACCAATTATCAACATTTTTATCAATTTTGGTTTTTTTATCCCCAGCATTATTTTTCTGGAATATTTTAAAGCAAGGAAATTAAATCATTCCACCTGCAAATACTTTAGCATTCATCTTTTTTTTTTTAAGGTAGATTTTTCTTTTTTTAACTCATCCACTTATTTACTTATTTATTTTTGCTGCATTGGGTCTTTGTTGCCGCGCCGAGCAGGGACTACTCTTCTTTGCGGTGGTTTCTCTTGTTATGGAGCATGGGCTCTAGGCTCACGGGCTTCAGTAGTTGTGGCTTGTGGGCTGTAGAGCGCAGGCTCAGTAGTTGTGGTGCATGGGCTTAGTTGCTCTGTGGCATGTGGGATCTTCCGGGACCAGGGCTCGAACCCATGTCCTCTGCATTGGCAGGCGGATTCTTAACCACTGCACCACCAGGGAAGCCCCCTAGTATTCATCTTTAACCATAAGATTGTTTTAAAAACATAATCATCGTGCAAAATTGAAAATGAATTCTTAAGGTCATCTAATACAATATTTAAATGTCCATACTTGTCTAAGAAATGTCATTTTACAGTTGTTACCAGGGGTTGTGGAGTGGGAAATGGGGAAATGTTGGTCAGAGGGTACAAAGTTTCAGGTATGCAGGATGAATAAATTCTGGAGCTCTAGTGTGCAGCAGGGTGACTATAGTTAACAATATTGTATTGTATACTTGAAATTTGCTGAGTAGATCTTAATTGTTCCCACACACAAAAGTTAATTGTGAAGGGACTGATATGTTAATTAGCTTGCTTGTGGTAGACATTTCACAATGTATACATATATCAAAACATCACCATGTACATCTTAATTATATGCAAATTTTTTTGTCAATTATACCTCAGTAAAGCTGGGGGAAAAAAAAGAAACATTGTTTTACAGTCAGTTTATTCAAATCAGGATCCAGACAAGGTCTACATATTGCATTTGTTTGTCATGTCTCTTGACTGTTTCTTTTTTTTTTTTTTGCCATCAATATTTTAAGAGAAATCAGTTTATTTGTCCTTTCTGATTTAGCTGTTTGCTTCCTTGTGGTATTATTTAACTTTTCTGTCTTCTGTATTTCTCGTAATTTGGTTTTAGATGTAGATATTTAATTAGATTCGGGCTAAACTTTTTTCCTTAGTCAAAAATACTTCTCAGGTGTAAGTCAGACAGAGAAAGAGAAATATCACATGATATCCCTTATATGCGGAATCTAAAAAGAAATGATATGAATGAACCTATTTACAAAACAGAAACAGACTCACAGACTTAGAGAACGAACTTACAGTTACAGGGGGAAGGATTGGGGGAAGGGATAGTCAGGAAGCTTGGGATCGACATGTATACACTGCTATATTTAAAATGGATAACCAACAAGGACCTACTGTATAGCACAGGGAACTCTGCTTAATGTCATGTGGCAGCCTGTATAGGAGGGGAGTTTGGGGGAGAATGGATACATGCGTATGTATGGTTGAGTCCCTTTGCTGTGCACCTGAAACTATCACAACATTGTTAACCGGCTATACTCCAATATAAATTAAAAAGTTAAAAAAAAAATACTTCACAGGTGATGCTGTGCAATTTTTGTTGTATCACATCAGGAGGCACATACTGTCTGGATGTCCCAAATTTAGTGAGGCTAAAATTGATCACAGGACTCAGATGGTGTCAACATGACCCTTCATTGCAAAATTCCTTATCAGTCCTTCACCTAATCACTTTAGCATCCACTGATGATTGTTGCTTAGAAGTATTATTGCATTAGGGATTGCATAATAGTGAATTTTCTACTTCTGTCGTTTCTTCTGTACTTATTAGCTGGAATTCTTCCGTGAAGAAGAATTTCCCCCTCATTAACTACTTGATAACCCTGGAAAAATAATTTGTATAGAAAAGACAAAATAAACACTTGATTTTTCCCCTTTATTTATCAATATTCTGAGTAACGAATTGCTGCACTAGAAACCTCCAAGTGGTCATTTTTATTTAGAATCACTATGAAGTTATGGATTTTACATATTTGGTGTGTTTCAATCCATTGCAGTCATTATTCTTTTTGGTGTTCAAATTGTCCCATGTTAAGGCAAATGGGAGTCCTTTCAAGTTGGTTCCTGTGTCCTTTTTTTTTTTTTTTTTTTTGCAGTACGTGGGCCTCTCACTGTTGCGGCCTCTCCCGTTGCAGAGCACAGGCTCCGGACGCACAGGCCCAGCGGCCATGGCTCACGGGCCCAGCCGCTCCACGGCATGTGGTATCCTCCCGGATCGGGGCACAAACCCGCGTCCCCTGCATCGGCAGGCGGACTCTCAACCACTGTGCCACCAGGGAAGCCCCCGTGTCCTTTTTGACGTGACTCCACTGATTTAAGATGAGCCTTGGGGCTTCCCTGGTGGCGCAGTGGTTGTGAGGCCGCCTGCCGATACAGGGGACACGGGCATGAGCTGTTTGTATATTATGGAGATTAATCCTTTTTCAGTTGCTTCATTTGCAAATATTTTCTCCCATTCTGAGTGTTGTCCTTTCATCTTGTTTATGGTTTCCTTTGCTGTGCAAAAGCTTTTAAGTTTCATTAGGTCCCATTTGTTTATTTTTGTTTTTATTTTCATTACTCTAGGAGGTGGGTCAAAAGATCTTGCTGTGATTTGTGTCAGAGTGTTTTTCCTATGTTTTCCTCTAAGAGTTTTACAGTGTCTGGTCATACATTTAGGTCTTTAATCCATTTTGAGTTTATTTTTGTGTATGGTGTTAGGGAGTGCTCTAATTTCATTCTTTTACATGTAGTTGCCCAGTTTTCCCAACACCACTTATTAAAGAGACTGTCTTTTCCCCCATTGTATATTCTTGCTTCCTTTATCATAGATTAGGTGACCATATGTGCGTGGGTTTATCCCTGGGCTTTCTATCCTGTACCATTGATTTATATTTCTGTCTTTGTGCCAGTACCATAGTGTCTTGATTATTGTAGCTTTGTAGTATAATTTGAAGTTGAGGAGCCTGATTCCTCCAGCTCCAGGTTTTTTTTTTCTCAAGATTGTTTTTGCTATTCACGGTCTTTTGTGTTTCCATACAAATTGTAAAATTTTTGTTCTAATTCTGTGAAGAATGCCATTGGTAGTTTGATAGGGATTGCATTGAATCTGTAGATTGCTTTGGGTAGTATAGTCATTTTCACAATATTGATTCTTCCAATCCAAGACCATGGTATATCTCTCCATCTATTTGTATCATCTTTGATTCCTATCATTAGTGTCTTATAGTTTTCTGAGTACAGGTCCTTTACCTCATTAGGTAGGTTTATTCCTAGGTATTTTATTCTTTTTCTTGCAATGGTGAATGGGATTGTTTCCTTAATTTCCTTTTCTGATCTTTCAATGTTAATGTATATGAATGCAAGGGATTTCTGTGCATTAATTTTGTGTCCTGCAAATTTACCAAATTCATTGATTAGCTCTAATAGTTTTCTGGTGGCATCTTTAGGATTTTCTATGTATAGTATCATATCATCTGCAAATAGTGACAGTTTTACTTCTTCTCCAATTTGTATTCCTTTTATTTCTTTTTCTTCTCTGATTGCCATGGCTAGGACTTCCAAAACTATGTTAAGAGTGGCAAGAGTGGACATCCTTGTCTTGTTCCTGATCTTAGAGGAAATGTTTTCAGTTTTTCACCATTGAGAATGATGTTTGCTGTGGGTTTGTCATATATGGCCTTTATTATGTTGAGGTAGGTTCCCTCTGTGCCCACTTTCTGGAGAGTTTTTTTATCATAAATGGGTGTTGAATTTTGTCAAAAGCTTTTTCTGCATCTATTGAGATGATCATATTGTTTTATTCTTCAATTTGTTAATATGGTGTATCACATTGATTGGTTTACATATATTGAAGAATCCTTGCATCCCTGGGATAAATCCCACTTGATCATGGTGTATGATCCTTTTAATGTGTTGTTGGATTCTGTTCACTAGAATTTTGTTGAGGATTTTTGTGTCTATGTTCATCAGTGACATTAGTCTGTAACTTTCTTTTTTTGTAATATATTTGTCTGTTTTTCACTTAAAAGTATATATTGATGATCACTGCATGTCATTACATAGAGTTGTTTTTTTTTTACAGCTGCACTCCATTGGCTGTAGGTAGATTATTTTTAATGTTTCTGACACAGACTTCACATTATTTCTCATATTAATATCTGTTGAATGTTTATGATTATCTACATATTCTAGAAAGGTTATAATTAGACCAAAATTCCTAATGATCTGGCTAAATCAAATAAAGACAGAATGCAAGATTAGAAAAAGTGCAAACTCTCAACTAAACATAGCTGTTTGAATACACACCAATTGAGAAAGGAAAAAAGACTCCAAAATTGTAGGGTGGGAGTATCTAGTCTGAAATTATTAATAACCTATAATTTTACTGCTAATTTAAAAAAATGGCTGCCATTTGTCAACACAGATTCCCTGCAAACAGAACCTCAAGCAAAAGCTTACATGCAGGGCTCCCCGGTGGCGCAGTGGTTAAGAATCCGCCTGCCAGGGCAGGGACATGGGTTCGAGCCCTGGTCCGGGAAGATCCCACATGCCGCAGAGCAACTAAGCCCGTGCACCACAACTACTGAGCCCGTACTCTAGAGCCCGTGAGCCACAACTACTGAGCACGCATGCCTAGAGACCATGCTCTGCAAGAGAAGCCACCGCAGTGAGAAGCCCACACACACAATGAAGAGCAGCCCCTGCTCGCTGCAACTAGAGAAAAGCCCACACACAGCAACAAAGACCCAACTCAGCCAAAAATAGATAAAATAAATAAATTTATATTAAAAAAAAGCTTACATGCAAACACTTCATTTTGAGGGGGAGGGGTCATTGCAATCCCAGGGAAGTAGAAATGAGAGAGAAAGGAAAGTAAAGGAGGGAAGAAAGGAGAGCATAAATGGAGCATGTTTCTGAGCTGGCTTCAGCTCCACAACAAACATCTCTAGTTTCATAGTGGAAGTCCTTCCATGGGACTTCCTGCATTCCTCTATTGTGTCACCTGGCCCTTGCAGGTAGTTGCTAGAGAAGCCAGAGCCTCTGTTGGTCCATTCAGACTGGTGGCCAGACACAGGGGTCTCTCCTTGTCAGCTTCTGGTGTGAGCGATCTTTGGTCTATGAGTAAGAGTGGCCATGCTTCAAGACAGCATAGTGGGTTTCTCCTACTAAGAAGCCAACCAGACCCTGAGGCAGGTCCGGCCAATCTGGAGTGACACATAAACTGGGTCTGATTCACAATTCAAAATGAAATCATCGAAGTCTTCTGTCCTTATTCAGAAATCTTTGATAACAAAAATTGTTTATCACATAGAGCTAGAAAATATCTTTTCATCTAATATTTTTCCTTGACTTTAAACAAGACCATAAATTATTTTATTTTTGAAAATTCTGAAGGGTATTTCACAATTTCCCTCAGTAGCCCATTCTAGTATCTAAACATACCATTTTAAACTTAAAAAAAATCGAACTATTCTATTTTAGCAACTTGAGACTTAGGTCAATTACCCCTAGGCTAATAAAAATGCTAATCTTTTAAAAATTCTGAAACTTACAGTAATTAGAGGGTGATAAAGAATAACTGCCTCAAACCTGGTCTGGGGTATAACTTTTCTATAACAAAATTCACAATCTTTTAGGAAGAAATCAGCATTTCTGATAAAAGGTATTATAATCAAATTATGTTCAATTCTAATGGAATTAAGCATTTTGAGAAACTAGCTTCTCTCACTCTCTGTTGATTATCAGGCAAAAGTTTAGCCGTTTAACAAAATATTCTCTTTTTGTATTAGTGTAACTAGTCTGTTGTTGCTGTTGTGTTTACTAAATGTCTCTAATTGGAATGAATCTTTGAATTGACTTGTTTTAGGTCTCTTGTGGCAATTTTGAAATGAAACTTCATACATGCTCATAATTAAATTATCTGAAAGGCTTTTCTTGCAAGGTTCAGATATCAAATATATATAAACATTGTTGTGATAATAGACATGACTTATTTTTTCCTTAATGATTGTGTGTGTGTTTATGTGTGTCTTATTTTCCGTCTCACTCTAACTAGCACATTATAGTGGCAATGACCTTAGGAGTCTATGAGAGAGAAAAGTTCTGTTCAAAGACTGCAAACTAGCTTGAGGTAGTTCCTTGACATGTCATGGTATTAATACAGTAAATGTTAATTACATTTATGTGGAAGGAAGGAGGCAGGGAGAGGGGAGGAGAGAGGGAGAGAAGGAGCTATTTCATGCAAACTTCTCTCTCTCCACCATTGTGTAACACTGTTACCTGTTTAGTAATAAGAACAACACAGGTGCTCACTAGATAGTTTTTGAATTGGTGAATGAATGAGTACCCGTTGGGACTCTTAGTTACACTATTGCATAAAGGCAAAGAGATGGAGTAGATATCTTGAGCTTTCTTCCTGTTTTAGGGTTCTGTGGTTTCTTTGACTACTAAAAGTTGGCTAGGTTACAAATTTATTTTGAAGTCTTAAAAACAAAATACTTTCAGATGAAGGGCAGGAGGAAAATACTCCTTAACATATCTGCTTTAGCACCAGGAAAGCCTAATAAATATTATCAATAATATGGATAAGCAATGTAAATTCATAAAAACTGTGTATACCAGTAGCACTAACTTGTGACTGGAATAAGAACTTTAATTGTGCCAAGTTTTATTCTTGCCAATATTAGCTGTCCTGGTTTCAGTTGCGCACATATGAATGCAGGCGGCCGCCTTTCTGATGTGTAGTTTCTTGCACTGATGAAGAAAAACTGCTGAAGTCATGAGGCTGCTCCAAGCAGAGCCCTCATGTGAGTCATATGAAAGCCCCAGCATTGCTGACCTCTGGCACAAAGGGAGTGAACAAGGACAGGAGAGGCAGAGGGAGAGAGGTTCAAGTGCCGGGTTTTCTCCTTGAACCTAGAAGATTATGGGTCAAGAGCTGTGTGCAAAGACTCTGCAGCCTGGATGCAGCTGCCATTGCTGTTGGGAGGGAGGCGATGCACACAGCCATCAGAGGAGTGCTCCGGAGATGATGGAGGCTGCGATCAAGGTATTTGTATTCCAGGAGCAGCATCCTCCTCTATCCATAAACCGAGGAGTTCAGAGGCTCCCTTTCTGTAGCAGGGTCTGGTTTTCCTGCACTAGGTCTAAAGCAATAAAAAGAAAATTCTATTAAAGTCACAGAGGATTTGTGACTGTTGTTATCAAATTTGGAGATATCCTTTTAAGCCAAAAGGGAAAAATAATCCTATGCTTTGGGCTGCATGAAACTCACTTGACTTGAAGTCTAGAAAGTTATTCTCTTGAAATCCCTGAAGTACTAAATTAGAGAGCTGAACCTCAAAAAGCAAGCTGCAGTAACGGTACCCTACAGATTAAAAATTTCAGTAATTAGTTCATGTTTATTAGCAATGTTATACTAGAAAATTTTTCTCCTAAAAAGAGAAATTAGGGGGACACGAAAAAAAAAGTGTAGGTTTAACAGAGAAAAATTTGAAACCATCCATCAAAGAAATTTAGGTTAACCTAAGTGTTTAAAGGTATATTTTTAGGTGAAGAGAAAATGTTGTGTTTCAGCAGTTGATATCATTATTTTATTTTTATTTTTTTTTAAGGAACTGATGTTCAGGAAAGGTGCCTTTTGGGCGTGTAGGAAGCTTGGAAAACATTTGAAGAGTTAACATCAGGCAAATAAAGAAAAAGTGGTTTATGCTAGCCATTGAGTCTTGACTTTGCATAAATTTTATTCCTGCACTTTCCCTTTTCTCTAGCTAACAGACCTAAAAGAAGCATCATGTTCCATGACTTCATTTCACCCCAGGGGACTTCAGGCTGTCCGTGCCCGGAAGTTCAAGAGTAAAAGGCCACGGAGTAACAGCGATTCTTTTCAGGAAGAGGATCTGAGTCAGGGTTTTCAGTGGGTGAGTGAGCAGCTGATGTTGATCAAGAATTTAATGTGTGCTTGTCTAGAGAGGCTGGGCCTTATTTCCAGGGCAATTACTGAGCAGACCTTCCCAAGTACATTCTGCAATGCTGTCTAATTTCTCTGGGGGGAGAAAAAGGCAACACTAAAAAAATGCTCTTTTCTTTCCCCCCTCTCATTCCTCCTCATTCCCCTTATGCAGAGGAAGAGCCTCCCCTTTGGGGCAGCCTCATCTTACTTGAACTTGGAGAAGCTGGGTGAAGGTTCTTACGCTACAGTTTACAAGGGCATTAGCCGGTGAGTGACTCATTAGCTGGGAGAGACTAGAGGTGAGGCTCTCACCCCCAGAATTTGACATTATGAAGCCAGATGACACAGGACAGAAGTTCGGGACCTATGCAAGACCCCATAGTCAATAGGGAAAGACATGATTATTGAAGTAGCCTTGAAAGAAAACAAACTTCCCCTGCCCCAATTAAAATCAGCCCACTAATTTATCAGCTTTTCCTTTTTTTGATTCAATTCAAATTAAACTTTCTCAACTATTGACCCAAAGAACAATTACTGCTCTTCACCTGGTGGGAAGTACAGTTGATAAGGTGTCTCTACAGATATTTTCATATCCCCCCATTCAGCCCAAAACACAATGACAGAGGTTTGCAATGGCAGCCTTGAGTTTTCTCCTTCCTTCTTCCACTTGGCCTTTGTAGAAGAAACTGAAGTTGGTTTCTACAAAGTATGACATATTACGCAAAGAATGATTAATCCTGGGTATTCTACACTTGCAATTCTACACAAAATGGCTGGAGAATAAAAAGATTGTTAATCCAGAAAGCAAGTGCCCATTTTGGCTAATAAAAACTTTGTTAAACGTATTTGAAAGATTCACGAACTCCACAGCTTTTAGTCAAGGTGGGATAGTCAGAAGGTCTGATTTCTTTAATTTATGTTACTCCAATGGAGAAAAATAATGGCTCAAAGTAGTTAAATGTTAATTTTAAAAATTTAATATAAATACAAGACTATTATTTATCTTAGGACTTGTGTTATAATTTTTACTTGTTAAAGAGGATTTTGGAGGAGATACCATTTTAAATATATTATGTAAAAACAGGATTTAATTCACTTCCATAAACTATCTTAGGGACTAAGAATATAAAAGATTTCCTCCAAGGGATTCAGCCTAGTAATAGAATGAAAAATACATTACAAATATATACCCTGTCCAAGTGCACAGAGATATATGTAACAGTGTATTAATTGCAGCAAGATTTATAATAGAAAAAGTAAAAACCTGGTTACAAATATCCATTAATGGAGGACTGGCTAAATTATCACTATATAATGAAATAGCATGCAACCATCTAGAGTATAAGATGTATGAAAAGATGCCCAATATTTTATGAGAAACAAGCAAGTTACAGAACAATATATGATCTCATTTAGAAAAAAAGCACTGTTCATGTATAAATTTGTATGTGCCTAGAGGAATCTGGAAAAATATACGAGGGATTATTAAAAGTAGCGCCTTCTAGTGGTTGAGACTGGAATGGAGAAAGGTCACTCAAACTTTTCACTTTATTTCTTACCACAAAAGCATTACATTTATAATTTTAAAACATATAGAGATAGATGTCAAAAAGGCATTTGATAAATTCAACATCAATTTCTAGTTTTTAAAACTCTGAACGAAATAGGATTAGAATGATAATTACTCATTATGTTGTAGAATAATTTCAAATCAATAGCCTACATACTTTTTCTTTGTTAAATACTAGAGACATCACCATTAAGTTAGAGGTAGGGCAAGACTGCCCACTATTCTCTGTTGTTAAAGATTATCATAAGCATTCTAGCCAATGCAACGAGGAAAAAAAGACTGAATATAATTTTTGTGGATTATAGAATTGTCTACCTAAAAATACCCAAGAGAATCATTTAAGAAACTATTAGAAGTAGTGAGATAGAAAAATAAGGTGATCAGTTACAAAATCAAAATATACTTATCAAAAGTTGTCTTACGTATTAGCAATAACCATTTAATAGAAAATACTGTAGGGGAAATTATTCTCAAAAAGCAACAACAGGGCCTCCCTGGTGGCACAAGTGGTTGAGAGTCCGCCTGCCGATGCAGGGGATACGGGTTCGTGCCCCGGTCTGGGAGGATCCCATGTGCCGCGGAGCGGCTGGGCCCGTGAGCCATGGCCGCTGAGCCTGCGCGTCCGGAGCCTGCGCGTCCGGAGCCTGTGCTCCGCAGCGGGGGAGGCCACAACAGTGAGAGGCCCGCATACCGCAAAAGAAAAAAAAAAAAAAAAAAGCAACAACAAAAAAATCATTACAATCAAAAATGGGCAGGATTGGGACTTCCCTGGTGGCGCAGTAGTTGGGAATCCACCTGCCAATGCAGGAGACATGGGTTCAATCCCTGGTCTGGGAAAATCCCACATGCCATGGAGCAAGTAAGTTTGTGTGCCACAGCTGCTGAGCCTGCGCTCTAGAGCCCGCAAACAACGACCACTGAGCCCGTGTGCCACAACTACTGAAGCACACGTGCCTAGAGCCCGTGCTCCGCAACAAGAGAAGCCATCGCAATGAGAAGCCTGTGCACCACAGGTAAGAATGGCCCCCGCTCAGCGCAACTGGAGAAAGCCCACACGCAGCAGCGAAGACCCAACGCAGCCAAAAATTAAAAAAAAAAAAAAAAAGGGGCAGGATTTATATAAAGATTTAGTAAGGGACACAAAAGACTTGAAGAAAAAGCCAGAAAGGCATTCATTCATTCTACTCATATTTATTAAGCACCTACTCTGTGCCAGGCACTATTTTAGCCAATAAGGACTCACTGGAAAACAAAAGAGACAAAAATCCCTGCTCTTATGGAGTGTACGTTCTAGTGGGGCTGAGAGAGGCAATAAACAAATGAACTCTTTGACTGAGTTTGTCAAAGAGTGAAAATGCTTTGGAAAAGAATAAAACAGGGAAGAGGAATAGGGAGTGCCAGAGTGGGGTGGTGAATTACTATTTTAAATAGTGAGAGAGGAGGCCTCACTGAGAAAGGAACACTTGAACAGAGACTGACCAAGGTGAGGCGTGAGCTGTGTGAGTGTGCAGTGGAAGAGAGTTTCAGGCAGAGGGAATAGCAAGTAGCAAATCCCTGAGGCAGGAGCAGGCCTGGCACTGGGCTGGGAGAATGGAAGGATGTGAGGACAGTGAGGAGTTGCAGATGCAGTAGGGCCTTATATGGGGTCTTGTAGATCATTTCAGGGACCCTTGTAAGGATATTTGGATTAGAATATCTAGTAGTACAAAGATGTCAATGATTCTGTAATTTAGAGTTTTAATGTATTCTAAGTATGTTCAAAAGCTACGATAATTAAAATAGTGTAGCACAAGTATAAGACAGATCAAAGAAATATGATCTGTAAAAGTCCAGAACAGTCACAAATCCAAGTGTTAGTAAGATCTAATATACAATCATGGTGGCATGTCGAATCAGCAGGGAAAATAAATAAATAAATAAACAGTCCAATAAATGGAGTTGGGACGATTGTTAGCAATTTGGAAAAGGTAAATATACAATATAAATTCCCAGTGGATTAAAGAGTTAAATGAAAAAGGAAACATACAAGAGCTAGAAGAATAAACAGGGGAAGTCTGTGTAACTTTTGGACTGGAAAGGTCTGTCTATATGTAACACTTAAGTCAGAACCTGTAAGGGAAGATTGGACATGTCCGTGGTGCCCCATCTATCCAAGTACGTTCTAGGGACCCCCCCAGTTCTGAGACACCTTAATAGAAGTTTCACTGAAACCATTACCATTGTCCAATTGACACGGGTAACCCTAGAACAAAATAAAATGTGATCCTTTATTGTAGGTGCTCTCAGCATCTTTAAAATGTTGATGTGTACCATGACTCTCTAAAAAAGATGAAGAAAAATTTTAAAGTATAAAGCATTTTCTAAACATATTTGAACAGAAAAATTTAGGGTAGGGGATAGGGAGAATTTCACAGAGCTATGTTCTGGGTAAAACATTTTGGAAAATACTGAGCATCATAAAAATTTTTAAGTTTAAAATTTCAAAGATATGATAAGGCAAACAAAAGAAATTGGTGAAAAGTATATGCAAAATTATTTCAATAAAAAATGGGCAAACAGGTAAACCACAAAAGAACAGAAAAGACCAATAACCTTATCAAAACTCAGTTCCACAATTATTTAAAGGAATAGAAATTAAAATGTGATAATCCTTTTTACCTATTAAATAGGCCAAAAAATGAAGATAAAAACATGCCCCCCAAAAAGAAACCCCACATTTATGGGGATATGTCAAAGATACCTAGGAGCCAACTGAAAAAGCTCCCAAAGAGCAAAGGTGGAAACATTTGAGGAACAAAATAAATAAAATAGTATTTATTGGGTTGTAACCCAAAGTATAAAGTGACTATGAGGGCTTCCCTGGTGGCGCAGTGGTTGAGAGTCCGCCTGCCGATGCAGGGGACACGGGTTCGTGCCCTGGTCCGGGAAGATCCCACATGCCGCGGAGCGGCTGGGCCCGTGAGCCATGGCCGCTGAGCCTGCGCGTCCGGAGCCTCTGCTCCGCAACGGGAGAGGCCACAACAGTGAGAGGCCCGCGTACCGCAAAAAAAATAAATAAATAAAGTGACTATGAGTCCATAGTACTATAAATAAGTGGTTCAGTTAATTAATAAATGGGAGAGAAGAGACAAATTTCCAGATAATTTATGCAGATAACCCACCCTCAAGGTGGTAGAGCGTAACTTTCCAGTGCTTAAGTGTGGGCTACTCATAGTGACATTCTCCCAAAGTTCAGTATGGAAGGGGGTGGGGGGAGAATAACTTTACAGTGAAGAAACCTGACAAGTATTACCTGAGCCAGGTGATTAAGGCCACATCAAAAGCCGTAAATTCTGATGACAGTATGTACCTTTAATATGATGTGATAAAACCAAAACCCATAACTGTGGTCTAATCATAAGAAAAACATCAGAAAAATTCCAATAGAGAGGTATCCTACAAAATACTTGACCAGTACTCCTCAGAACCTTTAATGTCATCAAAAACAAGGAATGTCTGGGAAACTGTCACAGCCAAGAGGAGCCTAAAGAGACATGACAACTAAATGCAATGTGGTGTCCTAGAAGAGATCCTGGAATAGAAAAGGGACGTCAGGTAAAAACTAAAGAAGTCCTGGTAATCATATTGCAATATGTATATGTATCAAATCAGTTTTTTCTCTAATGTTGAACATTTCAGCTATTTCTATTTTTTTCTATTGTAACTAACACAATGAATGATATCTTTCATGCATTTGGAATTACTGAAATCTTTGTTAAGTAACTATTGAGAAAAATTCCTGAGTGTGGTAGTTTTATGGCTTTTCACACATATGATCATGTTGCATTCCCCCAAATTTTACCAATTTACAATGCAACCCACAACAAGCAATACAATTTTACTGAAAAAAAAAAACCTAAAGAATTCCTAATAAACTAAGGGCTTTAGTTAATAATAATATATCAATGTTGGCTCATTAATTTAACAAATGTGTCATACTGATATAAGATGTTAACAACAGAGGAAACTGGATGTGAGGTATATGAGAATTTTCTGTACTATCTTCTCAACTTTTCTGTAAATCTAAAACTGTTCTAAAATATGAAATCTTAAAGCAACAACAACAACAAAGAACAAACAACGCTGCCTGCTGTTGGCGAGAGGGTGCTGGAATGGCCAGGCTCACGACCAGTTAGTGGTGTGATCACTCTGTGGCACAATTTGGGAACATGTGTTCAAAACAATAAAAATTTGTGCACTGCATACTCTTTGATTTAGCAATTCCACCACGACCCTAAGAAAATAACAGAGGCTGTATGAAAAGATTTATCTACAAATATGAACAAATATGATCGTCCAGGTATTTTTATAATAGTCAAAAGTTAGAAACAATGTTAAAATATTTGGAATTGGCAAAATACATTGTACGTATTTATATGATGAAATGTTACTATTAAATGTCAAATAATACAAGAATGACTAACAGAAAAAGTTAAATGGAGGAAAAACAGGTTCCTAATAATACGATGTGAATCCCACTGTATTAAAAACAATATACTTATACTTACATTAAAATCTTCTCTGTTCTCTGGCATTTAGCTTACATCAGCAAACAGAACAATGAATAAGGGGAGAGTAAGAGATGAAGAGAGAGAGAGAGAATGGTGGGACTGGGCAAGTCTGGTAGCACCTAGGAGGCAATTGTAAGAATTTGGCTTTTATTCAGAATGAAATGTGGAGATGACAGTGGGTTTTGAGCACAGAAGTGACTTGTTTTGACTTTCACTTTAAAAAAGATGCCCTGGGCTACTGTTGGAAGTAGACAGTAGGGGTACAAACATATAAGCAGAAAGACTGTTAGGAGGTCATTACAATAATTCAGATGAAAAATAAGAATGGGTCAAACAAGTGCACAAAGGGAAATAAAAGAAACAATATACATCAAAATATGAAGCTGGCTTTGTTGGGTTATTTTTTTCTGTGCTTTCCCATATTCTCCGTATTTTCTGTAATAAATATATATCACTTTGGTAAAGAGAAAACAATGGCTTGATATATACATATGACTTTTAAAACTTTTTTATTTTGAGAAACTTGTACATTTCATATACTGGAATAAATTTTGAAGGAAAGCTACTTTTGCTAAACCATCCTTAGTATAAATTGCTGCTATGGGCCATGTCAACAAATTTGCGCCCTTTCCCCCGACTCTTCTAGGATAAATGGACAACTAGTGGCTTTAAAAGTCATCAGCATGAATACAGAGGAAGGAGTCCCATTTACAGCCATCCGGGAAGGTAAGAACAGTAGAGTGGACCCAAGAGATATTTTAAGTTTTTGATTTGATAAAAATGCATTGAGCCTATCCATTCAGCATCTAGCTTTTTATATTTATAGAAGTAATGTTATAATTGCAATTTTATTCTTCACACCAGTTTTCCAAATCATTTTATTACTTATTCCTGAGGAAATTAGAATTCAAAACTATTATATTCGTTGACCCAAACTATGAACTCAGTGAGTATTTACTAAATATCTTCTGCAAGTTTGGTCCCATGCTAAGTGCTAAGGCTGTATCTATATAACCCTAGAAAAAGCCATACAAAAGAGAAAGTAAATAATATACTCACACAAATTCTCAGTAAGCAGTTTGCCTGAAAATAAGTTGTTGAGATAGCATTTGAAAAACTCCTTAGGAAAACGTGTATTTTTAGTGTTAGGTCTGTATTTTCTCTGAACCCTGGACAGTAGAGCAAGTGGGTGAGAAGTCTGGTGGCATCAGATGGACTTGAGCTTCAATCTTAGATATACCAATTACTAGTGGTGTGACCGTGGGTAGATTACTTTTCCTAGTTAAGACTCAATTTATTGCAGAAAGAGGATAATAGTACCTATTTCACTGAGCTGTTATGAGGCTTAAATGAGAATATACATATAAAACACTAATCACAGAGTTTTATCTTCATAGTTCAACAAACGTTGGCTATTATTATTATTCCATTTTTTTTACTTTCCCTTAGTGATGTCTTGTTCACTATCAAGATAACTAACAATTTATAATTTAAAAATCAAGAAGCCAGTATAGTGAAAATAAATCATTAAAATGCAATCTATTAACCTTTTTACATAAGCCATTTGAAATAAAATGGTGGCGCAGTGGTTGAGAATCTGCCTGCCAATGCAGGGGACACAGGTTCGAGCCCTGGTCTGGGAAGATCCCACATGCCGCGGAGCAACTAGGCCCATGAGCCACAACTACTGAGCCTGCGCGTCTGGAGCCTGTGCTCCACAACAAGAGAGACCACGATAGTGAGAGGCCCGCACATCGCGATGAAGAGTGGTCCCCGCTTGCCACAACTAGAGGAAGCCCTCGCACAGAAACGAAGACCCAACACAGCAAAAATAAACAAATTGATAAACTCCTACCCCCAACATCTTCTTAAAAAAAAAAATGATGACAGGATTGCTATTCATTTCATCAAAAACCCAGAGAAATGGCTTCTCCCTGGTCTTTCTTTCTTCCCTTTTAACTACTTCATCTTCCCTTCCTTATGGAGCACATCCTGTACGCAAAGCATGCTGCTGGGTGTTGTGAAGAATGAGAAGAAAAAGCCTGATGTTTGCTCTCTATCTTTTCAGTTGTAACAGAGCAGATGATTCAAGTTGCAACCAGTGTTATGATGGAGGTAACAAAGACCTTGTAAACTGAGATGAGAACAAGTCAATCTCAATGTGGCTAATAGAGTCAATAGAATTTGAACTGAGCTTGGGAGGATGGGTCATGCAAACAGGCATGGAAAAAGGAATTCAGAAAATGAGTTTATAACTGAATTTGATGCCATTTTCAAAAGTCTTCCAGAGCCCCTGGGAAATACATCATTTTGAATTTCAGGAGAAGGGCCAAATGGCTATCAGGTTAGCCGGGGATTTAGCCTGGTAGGATCAGGTGCATTCTGGAGGAAAGTATGGCCTTAAGTGTTTAATATAATGGAAGCTGTACTTACTGATGTATGTATTAGTGGTCCCCCTGAAAGGATGATCAGATTTAGAAAGAGATGTGTGGATAGGCTAAAGAGGATTTCTGAGCATAATAGACATCCCCAGGTCACCAGCATAAGGGGAGGGTCTCTAGGCCCAGGTTCACCCTGTTCTCATGGTGTTTCCTTTGTGAGCTGAGCTTGCTTCAGGCCTGGCTCGCTCAGATTTTGCCCACGGCCAACATTTTCGGGATGACATTTGAGTTTAACAGTGAAAACTTTTGCCGGTTTTGCTAACAGATGGTTCTTAGCATGGTTCAGAAAAACTGGATGTGTATTGCTCTGTATGCTAAGTGTTTCTTTTATTGCATATTTACCGAGGAATTGCCTCTCCATCACAGGTGTTTGCAATTACATTTAGTATTCAACTGTGGACTTTCTTGGTTTGTTTTATGGACTTACCTTACTGAATGCTTTGCTTGTTTAATATGAAAAACCACAAAAGGATCTTTTTTGACACATTTGAGGTTGTTAGGCATCCAGTTTCCAACAATGGATGTTTCTTTTTCCACCAGTGTAAAAGCTGGGAGCCCTTCATAGAGGAGCCCTCTCCCCTCAAGAAGACATGAGGCCTCATTTGAAAACTTTGGCATTGTCCCATTTTTCCTGTAAGAACTTTAAGGATGTGAGACCAGGGAGACAGGAGGTTAAATGAGAAGGGCTGAAAGGCAAAAATAAGAACAGCTGGAGTTCATTAGTTAAAATCCAGGGTCACTAGCTAAAAAGGCAACTGAAAGCCATGTGCAGAAAAACTAAATGAACAATACAGACTTCTCTAAAAAACCTTGAAGTAGGAAATACTTTTCCTGAACACTCTGGCTGCTCTAATGGTATATCAGCCAAAGATTTATTGAGTAGGACTTTACTACATGTACAGTCTCTCTACATACAGGTAGAAAACATGCAGCAGTTTATTAATCTGGTCATTTGGAATACTATTTGATTGTAACATGTAATGTTATGAAATTAGCAAAAGTATGAACAGCACTAAGGAAAATACATGTGCCAGATATTTTTCATGTGTTACCTCTTTCAATCTTCTTAATAACATTTGGAGATAGAGATTATTACGATTCCAGTACAGAGCTATGATTCAAACCAAATCTCTCTGATTCAAAAATCCATACAATCTCTTAGCATTCATTCCATGAGTATTTACTGAGCACCTATTTTGGCCAGGTACTCTGATGGCTGCTAGATACACAGCAGCAGACACAATAGGCGTTGTCCCTACCCTATTCCTCTGCTAATTAAAAAGATTAGCCACCTTCATAGCAACTTAGAGAATCTTTCATAACTAGCTGTATAATTATATATATTTTTCCAAGTTTGCAAACATTTTCTTTTTTCTCTTTTTTTTAATACATTTTTATTGGAGTATAATTGCTTCACAATGCTGTGTTAGTTTCTGTTGTACAACAAAGTGAATCAGCCATATGCATACATATACCCCCATATTCCCTCCCTCTTGAGCCTCCCTCCCACCCTCCCTATCCCACCCCTCTAGGTGGTCACAAAGCACGGAGCTGATCTCCCTGTGCTATGCGGCTGCTTCCCACTTGCTATCTATTTTACATTTGGTAGTGTGTATATGTCCATGCCACTCTCTCACTTTGTCCCAGCTTCCACCTCCCACCAACCCCCGCAATGTCCTCAAGTACATTCTCTATGTTTACATCTTTTTTCCTGCCCTGCCACTAGGTTTATCAGTTCCATTTTTTTTTAGATTCCATATATGTGTGTTAGCATACAATATTTGTTCTTCTCTTTCTGACTTACTTCACTCTGTATGACAGTCTCTAGGTCCACCCACTTCACTGTAAATAACCCAATTTTGTTTCTTTTTATGGCTAATATTCCATTGTATATATGTGCCACATCACATATACCTAAACGTTTCGAGGGACGTTTAGGTTGCTTCCATGTCCTGGCTATTGTAAATAGTGCTGCAATGAACATTGTGGTACATGTCTCTTTTTGAATTATGGTTTTCTCAGGGTATATGGCCAGCAGCGGGATTGCTAGGTCATATGGTAGTTCTATTTTTAGTTTTTTAATGAACGACCATACTGTACTCCCTACTGACTGAATAAATTTACATTCCCACCAACAGTGCAAGAGGGTTCCCTTTTCATCAAACCCTCTCCAGCATTTTTTGTTTGTAGATTTTTTGATGATGGCCATTCTGACAGGTGTCAGGTGATACCTCATTGCAATTTTGATTTGCATTTCTCTAATGATTAGTGACATTGCGCATCTTTTCATGTGCCTCTTGGCCATCTGTATGTCTTCTTTGGTGAAATGTCTATTTAGGTCTTCTGCCCATTTTTTAATTGGGTTGTTTGTTTTTTTGATATTGAGCTCCATGAGCTGTTTGTATATTTTGGAGATTGATCCTTTGTCCATTGTTTCATTTGCAAATATTTTCTCCCATTCTGAAGGTTGTCTTTTCGTCTTGTTTATGGTATCCTTTGCTGTGCAAAAGCTTTTAAGTTTAATTAGTTCCCATTTGTTTATTTTTGGTTTTATTTTCATTACTCTAGGAGGTGGGTCAAAAAAGATCTTGCTGTGATTTATGTCAGAGTGTTTTTCCTATGTTTTCCTCTAAGAGTTTTATAGTGTCTAGTCTTACATTTAGGTGTTTAATCCATTTTGAGTTTATTTTTGTGTATGGTGTTAGGGAGTGTTCTAATTTCATTCTTTTACATGTAGCTGTCCAGTTTTCCCAGCACCACTTATTGAAGAGGCTGTCTTTTCTCCATTGTATATTCTTGCTTCCTTTGTCTTAAATTAAGTGACCGTATGTGCATGGGTTTATCTCTGGGCTTTTTATCCTGTACCATTGATCTATATTTCTGTCTTTGTGCCAGTACCATAGTGTCTTGATTACTGTAGCTTTGTAGTATAATTTGAAGTTGGAGAGCCTGATTCCTCCAGCTCCGTTTTTTTTTCTCAAGATTGCTTTTGCTATTCACGGTCTTTTGTGTTTCCATACAAATTGTAAAATTTTTTGTTCTAATTCTGTGAAGAATGCCATTGGTAGTTTGATAGGGATTGCATTGAATCTGTAGATTGCTTTGGGTAGTAGAGTCATTTTCATAATATTGATTCTTCCAATCCAAGAACATTGTATATTTCTCCAACTGTTTATATCATCTTTGATTTCTTTTATCAGTGTTTTATAGTTTTCTGAGTACAAGTCTTTTGCCTCCTTAGTTAGGCTTATTCCTAGGTATTTTATTCTTTTTGTTGTGATGGTAAATGGGATTGTTTCCTTAATTTCTCTTTCTGATTTTTCGTTGTTAGTGTATAGGAATGCCAGAGATTTCTGTGCATTAATTTTGTATCCTGCAATGTTACCAAATTCACTGGTTAGTTCTAGTAGTTTTCTGGTGGCATCTTTAGGATTTTCTATGTATAGTATCATATCATCTGCAAACAGTGACAGTTTTACTTCTTGTTTTCCAATTTGCATTCCTTTTATTTCTTTTTCTTCTCTGATTGCCATGGCTAGGACTTCCAAAACTATGTTGAATAATAGTGGCAAGAGTGGACATCCTGGACTTCCCTGGTGGTGCAGTGGTTAAGAATATGCCTGCCAATGCAGGGGACATGGGTTTGAGCCCTGGTCCAGGAAGATCCCACATGCCGTGGAGCAACTAAGCCCGTGCGCCTCAACTACTGAGACTGCACTCTAGAGCCTATGAGCCACAATTACTGAGCCCGCATACTGCAACTACTGTGACCCGCATGCCTAGAGCCTGTGCTCCGCAGCAATAGAAGCCACCACAATGAGAAGCCCGCGCACCACAACAAAGAGTAGCCCCTGCTCGCCACAACTAGAGAAAGCCTGAGCCCAGCAACGAAGACCCAACACAGCCTAAAATAAATTAAAAAAAAAAAAAAAAAAGAGTGGACATCCTTGTCTTGTTCTTGATCTTAGAGGAAATGCTTGCAGTTTTTCACCATTGAGAATGATGTTTGTTGTGGGTGTGTCTTATATGGCCTTTATTATGTTGAAGTAGGTTTTCTCTATGCCCACTTTCTGGAGAGTTTTTAATCATAAATGTGTGTTGAATTTTGTGAAAAGCTTTTTCTGCGTATATTGATATGATCATATGGTTTTTATTCCTTAATTTGCTAATATGGTGTATCACATTGATTTTCGTATATTGAAGAATCCTTGTATTCCTGGGATAAATCCCACTTCATCATGGTGTATGATCATTTTAATATGTTGTTGGATTCTGTTTGCTAGTATTTTGTTCAGGATTTTTACATCTATGTTCATCAGTGATATTGATCTATAATTTTTTTTGTGATATCTTTTTCTGGTTTTGGCATCAGGGTGATGGTGGCTTCATAGAACGAATTTGAGAGTGCTCCTCCATCTGCAATTTTTTGGAAGAGTTTGAGAAGGATCGGTGTTAGCTCTTCTCTAAATGTTTGATAGAATTCGCCTGTGAAGCCATCTGGTCCTGGACTTTTGTTTGTTGGAAGATTTTTAATTACAGTTTCAATTTCATTACTTGCAATAGGTCTGTTTATATTTTATAATTCTTCCTGGTTCAGTCTTGGGAAATTGTACCTTTCCAAGAATTTGTGGTTTTCCATTTTATTGGCATATAGTTGTTTGTAGTAGTCTCTTATAATCCTTTGTACTTCTGTGGTGTCAGTTGTGATTTCTCCTGTTTCATTTCTAATTTTATTGATTTGTGTCATCTCCCATTTTTTTCTTGATGAGTCTGGCTAAGGGTTTATCAGTTTTGTTTGTCTTCTCAACCAACTTTTAGTTTTATTGATCTTGCTATTGTTTTCTTTGTTCTATTTCATTTATTTCTGCTCTGATATTTATGATTTCTTTCCTTCTACTGACTTTGGGTTTTCTTTGTTCTTCTTTCTTTAGTTGCTTTAGGTGTAGGGTTAGATTCTTTATTTGAGATTTTTCTTGTTTCTAAGGTAGGATTGAATTGCTATAAACTTCCCTCTTAGAACTGCTTTTGCTGCACCCCATAGGTTTTGGGTCATTGTGTTTTCGTTGTCATTTGTTTCTATGTATTTTTTTATTTCTTCTTTGATTTCCTCAGTGATCTCTGGTTATTTAGTAGTGCACTGTTTAGCCTCCATGTATTTGTGTTTTTTACAGTTTTTTCCTGTAATTGATTTCCAGCCTCATAGCATTGTGGTCAGAAAAGGTGCTTGATATGATTTCAATTTTCTTAAATTTTCCATGGCTTGATTTGTGACCCAAGATGTGACCTATCCTGGAGAATACTCCCTGTGCACTTGAGAAGAAAGTGTGTTCTGCCACTTTCAGGTGGAATGTTCTATAAATATCAATTAAATCTATCTGGTCTATTGTGTCTTTTGAAGCTTGTGTTTCCTTATTTATTTTCTGGTTTGATGATCTGTCCACTGGTGTAAGTGGGGTGTTAAAGTCCCCTACTATGATTGTGTTACTGTCGATTTCCCTCTTCATGGTTGTTAGCATTTGCCTTATGTATTGAGGTGCTCCTGTGTTGGGTGCATAAACATTTATATTTATTATATTTTCTTCTTGGATTGATCCCTTGATCGTTATGTAGAGTCCTTCCTTATCTCTTGTAACAGTCTTTATTTTAAAGTCTATTGTATCTCATACGAGTATTGCTACTCCAGCTTTCTTTTGATTTCCATTTGCATGCAATATATTTTTCCATCCCTTCACTTTCAGTCTGTATGTGTCCCTAGGTCTGAAGTGGGTCTCTTGTAGACAGCATATATATGGGTCTTGTTTTTGTATCCATTCAGCCAGTCTGTGTCTTTTGGTTGGGGCATTTAATCCATTTACATTCAATGTCATTATTGATATGTGTGTTCCTATTACTATTTTCTTAATTGTTTTGGGTTTGTTTTTGTAGGTCCTTTTCTCCTCTTGTGTTTCTTGCCTAGAGAAGTTCCTTTAGCATTTGTTTAAAGCTGGTTTGGTGGCGCTGAATTCTCTTAGCTTTTGCTTGTCAGAAAAGCTTTTGATTTCTCCTTTGAATCTGAATGAGATCCTTGCTGGGTAGAATAATCTTGGTTGTTGGTTTGTCTCTTTCATCACTTTAAGTATATCCTGCCACTCCCTTCTGGCCTGCAGAGTTTCTGCTGAAAAATCAGCTGATAACCTTATGGGGATTCCTTTGTATGCTATTTGTTGCTTTTCCCTTGTTTCTTTTAATATTTTTTCTTTGAATTTAATTTTTGATAGTTTGATTAATATGTGTCTTGGTGTGTTTCTCCTAGGGTTTATCCTGTATGGGACTCTCTGCACTTCCTGGACTTGGGTGACTATTTCCTTTCCCATGTTAGCGAAGTTTTCCATAATCTCTTCAAATATTTTCTCAGACCCTTTATTTTTCTCTGGGACCCCTATAATTTGAATGTTGGTGCATTTAGTGTTTTCCCAGAGGTCTCTGGGATTGTCTTCAATTCTTTTCATTCTTTTTCCTTTATTCTGCTCCTCAGCAGTTGTTTCCACCATTCTGTCTTCCAACTCACTTATTCGTTCTTCTGCCTCAGTTATTCTGTTATTGATTCCTTCTAGTGTATTTTTCATTTCAGTTATTGTAGTGTTCATCTCTGTTTGTTTGTTCTTTAGTTCTTCTAGATCTTTGTTAAACATTTCTTGTATTTTCTCAATCGTGCCTCCATTCTATTCCTGAGATTCTGGATCATCTTTACTATCATTACTCTGGATTCTTTTTCAGGTAGATTGCCTATTTCCTCTTCATTTATTTGGTCTTGTAGGTTTTTACCTTGCTCCTTCATCTGTGACATATTTTTTTTCTGTCTCTTTGTTGTTGTTGTTGTTGGGTGGGATTGTGTTCCTGTCTAACTGGTTGTTTGGCCTGAGGCTTTCAACACTGGAGTCTGTAGGCTGTTGGGTAGAGCTGGGTCTTGGTACTGAGATGAGGACCTCTGGGAGACCTCACTCCGATGAATATTCCCTGGGGTCTGAGGTTCTCTGTAGTACAGTGGTTTGGACTCAGAGCTCCCACTGCAGGAGCTTCGGCCTGACTGAAGCTTGTGAACCAAGATCCCACAAGCGCATGGGGTGGCAAAAAAAAAAAAAAAAAGAAAAAAGAAAAGAAAAAACAGAAAAAAGAGAACAATAACAAAGAGTAAAGAATAAACTTAGACTAGGAAACTAACAGATATGTTAGAAAGAATATAAAAATAAAAATATAGATGAAGGTAAAACAGAACCACAATTGTAAAAAAGAGAAGGAAAAAAGAAAAAAAAATGGTGGAAAAGGCCTTGGCTGTGGAGGATGAGGCCTAGGCAGGGGCGGGATTTGGGCAGTGGGCAGGGCCTATGCTTAGGACCCAAAGGGCTGGAAAAGGCCCTGTGGGATGGGGGCAGGGGTGAGGCTTAGGCTCAACAGAAGGGGCCCAGGCATGCCTCTGGTCTCAGAGGGTGGGGGACCTGGCCTGGGAGGCCAGCAGGCCTCCTGGGCCCGAGTGGGTGGGGCAAGCACCCTCTGCTCCTCTCCTGCTCCTCCGGTCCTGGAGGGCCCCTCCCACCTGCCCCTCCTGTTCTCCCCTGCCCTCCCTCCTATGCCCCCAGGACCACTGTGGCCTGGAGGGGGCCTCTGAGAGCATAGGACCTGGCCTGAGGGCCAGGCAGGCTCCCAGGCCTTTTGGGCAGTGGAAACACTCATCACACTCCCCCCTGATCCAAGACCCCGAGGGTCCCTCCAGGAATGGGAACCCCTCCCCACTTCCAGCCATCCCTCAGGGGCACTGGTCCTGTCTGGCCTCCACTTCTCCTTCCTTCTCGGTTCCCCCATGTCCTACCAGTTTGCTTGGGGGTTCCTCCCATCTCCTTGGGCACTGAGGTCCCCCACCAGCATCTGGCAGGCTCCCTAGTTGTGGGGAGACACGAACTCCATGTCTTCCCATGCTTCCATCCTGACTCTGCCCCCCATAATTATATTTTAAATGTTTATTTTTGCAACTAGGAGATAACACTTTCATTTGAATAGGCAAATATTAAAAGGTTTTATATAAGAACAAGTTCCCTAGTTTTATTAACCTATGTATAAATGTCTTAATAATGTGCATTATTTTGAATATCTTTCTATAAAAATAGAAACTTGGTTTAGAAAGAACTTCCAGGACTTTCAGTCTGTTAGCAGAATTAGTGAGGAAGCAATCATAGAACTAATCTTTTTTGAAGGCTAGGCACATGACATAATCTTCCTCCCAATTCAGTCTTCTTTTTGAAACTTTACATCAACTCTAGTTGGTAAAGTGTTATTTTTGTCATAGTGATGAAGGAATATGAACTTCAGAGAGGTTAGGTTACACATCTGATGTCACAGAGCTAGTAATCAGTCATTACTTATTCAAATCCATTCTATTATATTCAAAATATCCTTTCTACTTTATTATGATAAATTTAGAAATCCTTAACTCAAGCATTTTCCTTTTGCAACAGTTAAAATAAAAATAGAAATCTATTTTTATGATACATTTTGTATAAGTGTTAAGCAAAATACAGGAGAGACATTTTAAAGAAAATACTATACATTATTGTATATTTGTCAATTCTGATTCTTTCATCCACTCTACAGCACTGTAACTACAAGTCTTTAAGTCAGAAAACTGTTTCAGCTGAGAATCTTTTAATATCATTCTCTAGTAGAAAACATTACAAAGTAATTATTCCCAGTCCATATATGAGAAAACTGAGCCAAAAATAGACAGAGGCACCTCTGCAAGGTCATACAGTGAGGTGGAGGATAGCAATTAGAAGCACTGAGTTGCTGGTTACCACATATAGATTATGATAGGCCTGGTTGTCAAGAAGTCCTCCGTTAAATGCAATCAAATCACATCAGGGACATAACACATTTATATGTGCATAGTTGTATTTTTATAAAACAAAATAATGCCATGTGATTGGGATAACAATTCCAAAGAAGTCAGATGATAACTATTATCTAACATTTGTCTTCATATTTTTCTAAATTTATGTAGGTGATTTCTTGGAATGCATAACTCAGCTCATTGACTTGATTTGTGACACTCAGGCCAGAGAAAACATGGCATCAGGAACTACAAATTCTTTTCAATTCAATGCCCAATGTGGGTTGGGCCTAAGAATTGGCTCCATTATTGACTGCTACATAAATTCATGACAACTGTCTGGTCTTCATTAATTCACAAGCACTTACTGAGCACCACATGCCAGGCGTATGCTAGGTGCTTAAGGAGTTCAGAGCCTAGGAGGGCTTTGACTACCAGGCACTCACTCTATATAGCTGTGCCCCAGGACTTTGAGAATCAGCCTTGTTCTTTGTCATTGTCATCTTTACATTTTCTTCTAAAGTAGAACAGAGAGTAACATCAAACATCCAGAGCCATTTCACTTGCAAAGCTTCAATTTTCCTAAAACTTCACTAAACCACAAACCCAATGAAATTAACAAAACAAAGAAATTAAATATTCTCATATCATTGCAAGATGAAAATGATAATTTTTTTCTAAATTATTACTCTCTTACATATATTAGAATCAGGTTAAATTTCATTAGCTGGAATTTCATTGGTATTTAGTTGGTCATATTAAACACCTTTTGGGACACTTAAAGAAAGAAATACTTTACATTTTTTAAATGAGCTGACTAACGTTTCGTCATGGGTCATTTTTTCTGATTTTGGGATTATGTTGTTTTCTTCAGGTTTTCTCTTTGGATTTCTGGGTGTTCTCATGATCATACCAAGTTAGTATATGTAAAATTCTTAGACCAGTGCCTGGCATGTGGTAAATGCTCAATGAGTGTTAGCGATCATCATCATCATCATTATCATTATAAAAGTATTTTAGAAGCACTTAAAGTAATTCTATTATGATTCCATTTGTCTGGAGCTTTAAAGACTCCCTTGTTTATCTTTGTGTCTACTTTGAAGAAGAACAAAAATAAGTATATCTAGACTATGTGAATTATAAAAACAATAATTTGAGAGGAATCAGAATGCTCTGATTTTAGGATTTTTCCTCTTCTCATTTGGCTTTGCATCCCTCAGCTATTTATCCTGTAGAACACACCATACTCTGCTGTGAAGTTTACGAGGTAGCCTTGAAATTAGAAGAAAAGACCTTTCCTTCTTGGGTTTCAGACCCACACATCTGAGGTGTAGGCATCTTAGATATCTCTGCTGGATGGACCAAACAACATACCAATATCATGAGAAAACTGCTTTAAACATCATCTACTCTTTCACGTAAATTCCCTATTATTACTTGTCAAAAGTCACAGTTTCTGTATAAGTATTTCAATGGTTCTGGGGTGTTAAAAAAAAAAAGCAGTAGTAGACATGTCATAACACACCCGACATTTATAACTAAAATAAACATGGAATAAAAGCATCTTCAACAGAAATACTCTATGCCAACCAATAGTATGCATAGAAATATTAGGTAATTTGTGACCACTAATTCAATAGCAAATATTTACCGAGTGCTTATAATATCCCAGACATTGTTTTTTTTTTTTTTTTTTTTTTTTTTTTTATTTTTTTATTTTTTTTATTTTACAAATTTAATCAGTTATACATATACATATGTTCCCATATCCCCTCCCTTTTGCGTCTCCCTCCCACCCTCCCTATCCCACCCCTCCAGGCGGTCACAAAGAACCGAGCTGATCTCCCTGTGCTATGCGGCTGCTTCCCACTAGCTATCTACCTTACGTTTGGTAGTGTATATATGTCCATGCCGCTCTTTCACTTTGTCACAGCTTACCCTTCCCCCTCCCCATATCCTCAAGTCCATGCTCTAGTAGGTCTGTGTCTTTATTCCTGTCTTACCCCTATGTTCTTGATGACATTTTTTTTAAATTCCATATATATGTGTCAGCATACAGTATTTGTCTTTCTCTTTCTGACTTACTTCACTCTGTATGACAGACTCTAGGTCCATCCACCTCATTACAAATAGCTCAATTTCATTTCTTTTTATGGCTGAGTAATATTCCATTGTATATATGTGCCACATCTTCTTTATCCATTCATCCGATGATGGACACTTAGGTTGTTTCCATCTCCGGGCTATTGTAAATAGGGCTGCTATGAACATTTTGGTACATGTCTCTTTTTGAATTATGGTTTTCTCAGGGTATATGCCCAGTAGTGGGATTGCTGGGTCATATGGTAGTTCTATTTGTAGTTTTTTAAGGAACCTCCATACTGTTCTCCATAGTGGCTGTACCAATTCACATTCCCACCAGCAGTGCAAGAGTGTTCCTTTTTTTCCACACCCTCTCCAGCATTTATTGTTTCTAGATTTTTTGATGATGGCCATTCTGACTGGTGTGAGATGATATCTCATTGTAGTTTTGATTTGCATTTCTCTAATGAGTAAAGATGTTGAGCATCCTTTCATGTGTTTGTTGGCTGTCTGTATATCTTCTGTGGAGAAATGTCTATTTAGGTCTTCTGCCCATTTTTGGATTGGGTTGTTTGTTTTTTTGCTATTGAGCTGCATGAGCTGCTTATAAATTTTGGAGATTAATCCTTTGTCAGTTGCTTCATTTGCAAATATTTTCTCCCATTCTGAGGGTTGTCTTTTGGTCTTGTTTATGGTTTCCTTTGCTGTGCAAAAGCTTTGAAGTTTCATTAGGTCCCATGTGTTTATTTTTGTCTTTATTTCCATTTCTCTAGGAGATGGGTCAGAAAGGATATCCCAGACATTGTTGTAGCCACTGCCAATACAGCAATAAGCAAAAGAGACAAAAGTGCCTGCTCTCATTGGAGTTTATATTTTGAAAGGTGGAGGCAGACAACAAACAGATAATATGTCAGGGGTGGTAAGTGCTCTGGAGAAGGATACAGCAGGGCACAGGGATAGAGGACACCTGAGGGTGGGGCAGGGGCAGGGGCTTGGACTTATATATATAATATGAGCGGAGACCTGAAGGAAGTGAGGGAAGAAGCATGCTGAGCTGAGACAAGAAGGTTACTGGCAGGGACAAGGGCAAGTGTAAGACCTGGGGTGTAAATGTGTTTGGAAGCATCCAAGGAACAGCCTTGGATGTCCACAGTGGCCAGAGCCAAGTGAATGAGGCTGGAGTGAGGAGAGGAGGGCAGGGCAGTACCAAGGGTGGACAGGTACTGTATGTCCCTTCCGTCTCACTCTGAGTGAGATGAGACACCACGGGAAGGTTTGGAGCCAGGAGGACATGTCCTGACTTCCATTTGAGAAGGGTCACAGTGGCTGGGTTCTGTGGAGAAGAGACTGTCGGAAGGAAGGGAGGAAGCAGGGAGACTAGTTAGGAGACATTTGCAGTGATTCAGGCACCATATGATGGTGGCCTGGCCCTGGATGGCAGCAGAGGAGTCGGTAAGAAGGGAGGGACTCTGGACGTGTTTTGAAGGCATCGCCAGAAGATCTGCTGATGGATTGGATGAGGGTGTGAGAAGGATTTGAGAGGAGCACTTACTGGAGTGGGGAATCCTCATCATGTGGATTAATGTCTTCAAAAGATGTCTGAAAAATTGTGAAGATAAGACTAATAATGCAAATGTAAGAGAACAACAGAGAAATGCAAAAGTGACACTTTTCCTACTCCTATAAAACAAATTATTGAGAAAACTATATGAAATAAAGATTTATACCCAATGTTGTCATTAGCAGTGAGCCTCATCCTAAGTAGATATTGTTCCTTGAGCTTTTTACCAAATGACAGTGTGAGGTCATTGTGATTAACAAAACATACCATCATGGTTAAAAATAAGCATCAGGAGTTTTAGTAATATCATATTTAAGCAAGACTAAAATTGTATTAAAATAAAATTAAAATGTCAATAATATTCTTAGCCATTTCAGCTTTATCATATCCTTTTAAAATCTAATTTGGGGGCTTCCCTGGTGGTGCAGTGGTTGAGAGTCCACCTGTCGATGCAGGGGACACGGGTTCGTGCCCCGGTCCGGGAGGATCCCACATGCCGCGGAGCGGCTGGGCCCGTGAGCCATGGCCGCTGAGCCTGTGCGTCCGGAGCCTGTGCTCTGCAATGGAAGAGGCCACAACAGTGAGAGGCCCGTGTACCGCAAAAACAAACAAACAAAAATCTAATTTGGTATGTGCTTTGTAGTGTGTGTGTATGTGTGTGTGTAGAGAAAGAGAGATGAAAGAGAGGGAGGGCGGGAGGGGGAGAGAGAGAAAGAAAGAGAGAGAGAAGTTCATGAACGTAATTTATAAATAAAAATATAAGCATTCTCAACCAATTGTCCGAAGTCAGTGTTGTAAGTATGGATGGTGTTGAAAACTCTAGCAGAAACATGACATAAACAAAATTTTAAGATGTTAATCTGGGAATGGAGGTTTAGTGAGGTTCAAATTGATAGGGAGGCTTAGAAGCTGATGGCTGGGATATTCTAATTTGCAACAGGGGTGACGTTTTATATTTATGCATGGGATCTGATTCCATCCACATGTCAACCCTGTGAAGTCAGGTCAGGAAAGGCATTATCTCCTTTTCACAGGGAGTGAATGGAGACTTGGGTTGGGATTCTTTCCTGAGCTCGCTTAGGTAGAAAGTGACAAGGCCAGGATTCACATTAGGCCTGTGGCTCTACAGTCAGTTCTCTGTTAAGACACCCAGTAAATATATTTGAAAACATTAAGTGCTTACTCTTGGCTGAGCATTGTACTAGGTAATGTGGCAGCATCTGAAAGAGAGGGAAAGTTGCTCCATTTCCACGTAGTCTTTGGTCTGGGACTAGGGACAGTAAACAGATGCCTGTGAAACAATTTACTACGTTTACAAAGCAATGTACTTGTGAAAGTGAAATAATAAATTTAGCTCATAAGATTTCAGGGGGGAAAAACTATAAGTTAGAACATTAGTCATTCAAGCAGAGTAGGGTTAGCAGGTACAGTAGGGCTCCTATGATGGTAAGGTTCCCAGCTCAAACCGAGGTAAAGAAGGAAATTCACTGGCTCACAGATCTGATAACTACAGTCTTGCAGGGTGCAAAGGACGTCACCAGGAATCTGTCCATCACCCAATACTGTTTTTCTCTGCCTTAGGTTTAGTCCCAGGCATTGGTAATCTGGCCACAGCAGCTCCCGGTTAAATCCTACAAACTCAGCCCTTACAGTGGAAAAGAAAGCATGTCTTTCCTAATGGCACAAGCAAAGTTAAAGCTCTCTTAAGTCTTGGATTTTGTGCCTGTCTCTGAACCAATCACTGTGGCTGGGGGGATGTTGTGCTCTGATTGGCCAGACCTAGGTCACATGCCCAATCTTAGGTAGGGGTGGTATCAGCCCCATCAGAATAGCATGGGCTGAGTAGGGAGAGGGTTGGTTCCCCAGAGTAAAATAGAGTTGTCCCCACTAGAAAGGAGAATGGCTGCCAGGACATAAAACAACAGGATGATTACAACAGGATAAGATTCCTGAAGGAAGTAATTGTAAAAATTTGAGTATTTGAGTTAGTCTGTTTTTAATCTTATGGAATTCTGGGAGAGAGTAGGTGGAAGAGATTCATGATATGCAGGCAGACCCTGCAGAACATTGATTTGAGTTTTTACACTTCACTTTTCCTTTCCTTTAAGTCTTAAAGACATCATTTCTTCATGCAGGGATGCCCTGAGCTTAGACTCACCATCTCCTTATTGTGCCTTTCCTGGTCTCCACCCTCCTGAAGGTCTTCCTGTCTCTGGAGCCCCCAGAGTCAACCTTTCAAACCCTCTCCCAGCCACTCACTGGCCTTTTGTGGTGACTTCTCCCCTTTAGAGCTGCCTTTAGTGACCTAATAATAACCTGTTATCGAAGATGCAGAGACAGTCCTCACCCCTTGCCACTCATCCGGGCTCCCCAAGTTTGGCCCTCTCCTCTTTTTAAGTGTGAATTTTCTCCTTTCCACAAGTTTTCAATTCTCCCATTAAGAAATCCCATCCACTCTCTATATTATGATTCAGCAATCCTTCATCCCATGTTCTTATCCCTGCCTTCCATCAGTCATATCTACAGGCCCTGCTGACCCCCTGTGGGACTTTGAATTTTAGAGAATGGTCACATGTTGCAAAGTCCTGCTCTAGAAGGCACAGCACTCCTTTTCCTGCTCCTCCAATGGCCTTTATCTCTCCAGGCTTCCTCTCCTGTAGCTCTGAAGCAGAGATGATAAGCTTCCCAGAGGAAGGCATTTGCAAAGCGCTCTGAGTGCTTTGATGAAATTGATTGGGTAAATGGAAACATATTTTTTGCAACTGCTTTAGCCTGTAAGAAAAATAAGTTATGTAAATGAAATGATTCACCATTTAATAAATAATGAAGATTGTTTTATAGCTTTAAATATTATTTCACAACAAGAGATTTTTTTCCAACATTAAAAAACCAGAATGGTTGATTTGAAATGTTTAAAAAATAAATACTGCTTGATATTTTTAAAGCAGTACTTTCATGATCAATGATTGAATTAAAATTTTGTTTAATTTTTCTAGCTTCTCTGCTGAAGGGTTTGAAACATGCCAATATTGTGCTGCTCCATGACATTATCCACACCAAAGAGACACTGACATTCGTTTTTGAATACATGGTGAGTTGCCCCAGCATTTTATAAAGCATAAGGGAAAATCCTGGTGCTTGTATAATGAATCTGTTAATATTTTATGGCATGATAAAACTTTCATTACAATGTGGAAAGTGTCATGGAACTTTTCATTATTGTGATTAGTGGAGCCTGTTGTTCTTATGCTCATTCTTTAGTCCTGCTCCTTTACCTGCTATATTTGCTGCCTTTTCCCTCCCTCACCAGCAATAATAAACACTTTGAGTTTGCCTCCTAAATAAAACTTTTGCACTTATTTTTTTAATCTATTTTATTCATTATCCGAGCAGAACCCAACATTTTTTCATCAACAATAAAGACGTAAACCACAAGGTTTTAAAAAATTGTATACAAGTTTACTAAAGAATAGCTCATTTTGTATTTCTGAAAGAAAAAACTGTTCAAATATTAGCAGAAGGGAATCATAAGGCATGTGTACCTGACCTGCCTCCAAGGACACTGAAGAGTACAAAATCCCCATGTCACTGTGTTCAGGGGAAGTCATTTAAAATGAGCCTCTCTTGTGCCGAGAAACAGGCTTCCTTCTAAGAGCAGCCAGTTAGGAAGGCACACTGTGTTTGACTTTAACAGTGGTGTCTCAGAAAACCTGGTTGTGTACCTTTTGCACCTTATTATCAAAAATTCTGAACTTTGTAATACCTTTGAGAGTCAAGTCTGTGGTCTGCTTTGTGACACTGACCGAGCACTGCTAATGTCACTCTCTCCACCATTTTGTGTAGCACACAGACCTGGCTCAGTATATGTCTCAGCATCCAGGAGGGCTTCATCCTCACAATGTCAGGGTGAGTACTTTGAGGGTCGGGACTCTCCTCTGGCTTGCCCACAGCAGAAGAATCTTGAAACAGACTGCCATCACAAACTGAAGTTCCATGATACTAATAAGAAGATGGATATCACTGATATTTTAGGAGAAAGTAAAAAAAAAAAAAAAAAAAAAAGATTTGCCTCAAGATATGGAGCAATGTCTGGCTGTTTTCTGGGCAGCCTAACCCTGTCAGTCATTGTCATCATGCAAATATGTCTTTAGAAGTATAAACCAATGAAAAAGAATTGCATTACAAGAAAAAATGTGAAGTTAGGCCATCATAAAATAAATACTTTCTTCATAGCAGACTACTGTGGTCTGTGATAAAGTTTGTGTTGTACCTATAGTTCCCCACTACAACTAGCAAACAAAGTACCTTTGTTGGATCTTTATCAGTTATCCTTTTGCCTGTTCTATCAGATCCGATTATACGTGGGACCAACTTCCATTTTTCCAGTCATTGGAATAGAAATAATAATAAACTCTTAACTAGCTGTAATTCTACATCTGTTATAAATTTTAGAAAGCATTTGTATTTCATACTTTTCATTCCCTAAGGTTTTATTGGCATTAATTAATTGATTGGCCCTTAACATAACCATATGAGATTTGTATATGATGTACTCATTCATTTAACTAATATTTATGTGTTTATTAATTAATTCATTCAAGAAATATTTATTGACTACTTAGTGCCATGTTAAATCCTGAGGTTTCAATAATGAATAAGTTGTGTTTCTTATTTTCAATGAGCTAAAGCCCAGTAGGATATATGGACTTAAATAGGTAGTGAGAAGCAAAGTTATAAGGGCTATGACCATGTTAACTAGGAATACTATGAGGACTCATAGTAAGGGGACCTAATCCAGTCGTGGAGGCAAGGGGGAAAGGAAGGTTTGAAGACAGGGGTTTGAAAAGAGTGAAAACATTTAAAAATAGTTAGAGGAAAATGAAATAGAAAACTAACTAGGGAAACCAAGAAGGAATGTCTAGTAGTGTGTTAAGGACGCTGGTGAGGATGAAACCCATTAAATTATTTGCATGATCATGAGATATCTTTCTTTGTTTTCTTTCTTTCTTTCTCTTTTCTTTCTTTCTTTCTTTCCTTCCTTCTTTCTTTCTCTCTCCCTCTCTCCCTCTTTCTTTCTTTCTTTCTTTCTTTCTTTCTTTCTTTCTTTCTCTCTCTCTGGCAGTGCTTAGCAGTTCAAATAGAGGAGCAGAGAAAGTAGATAGTTGGATTGATTGAGAACTGGGGCTTTGCCAGACATGTGAGAGGAAAAGACAAGTGGGCAAGATATTTGGCGATTGTCAAGACAGAGGTTAAAGGGATGGTCAGAGGCTTCTAAACTGAGTCCAATCTGAGGGAAGGAAGTGAAGATAGGCAGGTTGCTGATAGCTAGGGAGAGGGCAGAAGAGTCAAGGGACTAGAGGTTTGATTAAATAGAAGAACAGTTAGAGGAAGAGTAACTGTGAGAAAGATAGACCATTTTCAGGGTTGAGTGACTCTTATTCCAAGCACTGTGCTAAGTGCTTAGCAAAATAGAAAGACATAGAAAACATGCTTCTTCAAGAGACATAGAGCCAAAAACAGGAGATAAGACATACACACCAATACTATTACAGGACATTTGTGAATAACACCAAGTAAGAAATAAGACCTACTGTTGTAGACATGCAAAGAAGTAAAAGATCTCTTCTCATTTTAAGAGGTTTTAATAAGCCAGACCTTTAAAGTTGAACTGCATTTCAAGAGGCTGGAATAGGGGAAGATGTTAGAGGAAGAAGGAATGTTTTCAGCAAAGGTACAGAGCAGGGAAGTAGAGGATGCATTCAAGGAAGAGGACCCCAGAGCCATAGACTGTTAGTGTTGAAGGGACCACAGTGTTTTTCACTCTTCAGGCTCTGACCCACTAGTGGGCTGTGAACTCAGTTGGTGATTAGCAACCAGCATTTAAAAAAATGAAATGGAATGGATAAGAAAAGAATAGAAAATATTATAGTATATTACATTTAGTAAGAATAAGTATTATTTTGTGCAACTTTTTTTCCATTTGAAGTTGTGCTTCTATCTATGTATGAATGTGAAAACTGGAAACATATATATTTCTTACTGGGGGATGCAATAAAAAAAAAAAGCCTTAAAAACACTGGGTTGGTCTAACTTTCTTTTTCTGCAGAATTAGAATCCAAGGTTTGAAAGGACAAATGTTTTGCCTGAAATTGTAGAACCAGCTTTTGCCATTGCTAAAAAGGATTCTTGGTTAAGATTCTTTTCTACCAGTGCCATACTGCGTCTCTGGTCCTGTTGGCCTGAAATAGAGACTATCTTAGTGAAATGGAGTATATTAGTCCAGAGAAATAGATTGGGTAGGTGGCTGAGAGCCTTACTTTCTAAGATGTGGACTTTATTCCTTAGACAGTAGAGTCATTAAAGGGGTTTGATTGAAAAAGAATGACACGATCAGAAGGAAATTTATGTAATTGTGGTCTGTGGGATAGATTAAAGAGAGGAGACTGGAGTCAGGGATTCCAGTTAAGAGTTTATTGATGTGGGCTAGCCTAGTGCTTCTCAAGCTTCAGTGAGCAGATGAATGACCTGGGGATCTGATTCAGTTAGTCTAGGGTGAAGCCTGAGCTTTGCATTTCTAGCATACTCCAAGGTGATACAGATGCTGCTGGCTGAGGACCAAACTTTGAGTAACAAATTTCTAGGTAAGAAGTGATAAATTATGATAGTGAAGGTACAAATAGAAAGGAATGTGAAAAACAAAAACAAGAGTTCAGCCAAGACATGGTGACTAACTGGGCTTGTGGAGGGAAAGGATGAGGTCAAACATGACTGATTTGGGGTATGATTTACCTGGAGAATTATAGCTCTATTAACAGAAATAAAAGAAGTCGACCTAGAGAGAAGGCAGAAGAGTCCTGTTTTAGACATGATGAGCTTCTCGTTGAGGTGGGATAGCCAAAGGAAATGAGCAGCAGGCAACTGAAGAGGAGATTGGTTCTCAGGAGGAAGGTGTATGCTAGAGATGTAGATTTGAGGGTAATTGATGCATGGAGTTTGTAGTTAAAGATGAGAGAGTGGATAGTCAAAAGAGCAAACACAAAGAGAAAAGAACTGATGGTAGAACTTTTGCTTTTGGGGGTGAGAAGAGGAACAGGACAGCAAGGGGCAGAGGGAAGCAGCTTTTAGGAATATAGAAGATCCAGAAAAATGCATTTTTATGGAGGTCAAGGCAAGAGACAGTTTCAAGGAGGGCATGGTTGAGAGTGTCACAAAGTTGAAAATCATATTTGATAGCAAGGACTTTGTGGGTTTGTGAGGGATACACTAATAAATAGAGGAATTTATTAGGGGTATATGGAAGCACAAAGGAAGAAGTTATCCAATCAAAGCAGATAGGGCTAGGGATGAGTTCCCCACAGTAGAGGCAGCAGTGAAAATGCTGGGATGCCAGGGAGGGTATGGTATATTCCAAGAACTGAAGATAACTCAAGAGTTAAGGCTGGATTAGAATGAACAGAGTTGAGGGTGGTTAGAGCTGAGACTTGAAAGGTAAGTAGGAGCCAGAGCATGAAGGGCCCAGCTATGTCATGCTATTCCATATGAGGAGCCATTCAATCATTTTAATAGGAGGTGATAAATTCAGATTTCCTTTCTGTAGAGCTCACTCTGATGACACTGTGGTGAATAGATTGGAAGGTGAGCAATACGGATTTTTTTGGAATGTTATAGTCCCCTGACCTCACTCTCCCCTTGTTTTTTTTTTTCTCTACTCCCACCCCATACTCTCATTTCCTCCAGTCATTCTCTAAATGCTGGTGTCCATTAGGGTTCCAACCGTGACAGTGAGGCTAATGAGGACAACAGTGGTGCAGATGTGAATTGATGGTGGAGGAAACTGGATATATGTGCAATTAATTACTTAGCCAGAATGAATGGGAGATGGAAGAATCAGCAATCTTTTTTCTAACTTTAAGTAATTAGATGGATGATAGTGCCATTCACTGAAACAGAGAAATGGGAAAATAGATTTTGGAGGGATATAGTGAGTTAAGTTTTGGCATACTGAGCTTGAGGTGATTATGGGATGTCCAGGTGAACTTCAGACTATAGGGGTCTAACAGTTCAAGAAAGAGATCTGAGGTGGAGCTGAAGACTTTTAAATAATCAGAATACTGTTGTTAATTGAAGCAAGGTTAGTGGATAAGATGGCTAAGGGAGCATGTAAGGTGATAATAGAAGGTCAAGGATGGAACCCTAAGGAATATGAATATATTAGACATCAGTAGAGAAAGTGGAACCTATAAAAAGAACAGTCAGAGAAGTAGGAGAAAAATTAAGAGGTTGTGTTACCAAAGTGGGGAGAGAGCTTCAGGAAGGAAGATGGTCAACAAAGCCAGATGCTGCAAAGAGAAGGAGTGAAAGGTATCCATTGGATTTTCGTAGCAAAAGACATTGGTGACCACAGTAAAAACATTATGAATAAAGTGATCGTAGCAGAAGCCATTTTGTAGGGGGATGAATTTCACATTTCAGAGGAAAAACAATTCCATATGATGGCAAGGCCCAGTGTGTGACCGTGGAGAGTGAGGGGCTGAAGTGTGTTGGAGAAGCAGACCGTCGGAGTGTGGAGGGTGACTGGACATGTTCACATGGGCACTGATGTTAGGGAAGCAACAGCTGGGATCCGGGTGCCCAAGTCTTGAGTGAATGATGGAGAATGGTAGGGAGTCGTGTGGATGACAGTGAGAAGAGAGATAGAGGAAGATGTGGCTCAATGGCATGAAAGTCCAAACAACGAGGGTTTTTACTTGAGGGTGGAGAAGCAATGGTTTTGAAGTGGTATTGGGAAGTCACCCAGTACCCCATCTCGCAGTAATCAAAGGTATGAGCAAGTTGTAGAAGAACTAACATCCACTTGAGAATGCTGTAGGGAAGCAGTGAACTCAAGGTCTAATTTAAGCCAAAGGAGACAGAAGGAAATTCATCAGAGGGTGGGTTTTAGGAAGTTTTAAAACCAGGATTGAGGAGTGAAAAGTGAACAATGAAAAGATTTGGGGGAGAGAGGGACGATGGATGCTGGGTTAAATGAGAGCAAGCAGAGAGCGGTATGGAGATGAGCTTTAGGGAAGAAAAAGGAATAGTCAGAGAGGCTTATATTTTTAGTGACCACAGAAGACAGGATGGGAATCATAGTGAGATTAGCCTGTGTCAGATTTCTAATAGAACAAATCCCAGGAATTCCCTCGTGAGTGGAAGGATTCAGGCTTCCCTGGAAGAGTTGGCTGAGTGATCTGATTGTGTTTTTGCGGGACTCCTAGCCCAGATGGTACTAGCCCAGTGGAATTATTTTGTTCCCAAGAGCCTCACTGTGTTGGAAACAGGACTAACCCCTAGGCTATGGGAAACCCCTCTGGAAAGAGTCACGATCTGGATGGTGACTGAGAAAACACCATCAGATTGGGTCGTATTACTGGTGAAGTTTTGGCAGTGGGAAAGGAGGAATACAGGCTGTGAGGGATTAAAGAGTAAGTGGGTGGTGAGGTCACTCAGCACACACTGCAGTTTTTTTTTTTTTTTTTGCTGTACGCGGGCCTCTCACTGCTGTGGCCTCTCCCGTTGCGGAGCACAGGCTCCGGACACACAGGCTCCGCGGCCATGGCTCGCGGGCCCAGCCGCTCCGCGGCATGTGGGATCTTCCGGGATCGGGGCACGAACCCGTGTCCCCTGCATCGGCAGGCAGACTCTCAACCACTGCGCCACCAGGGAAGCCCACACTGCAGTTTTGACAAGTGTGTCTATGAAATCCCATACCTTAAGACTGCAGTGTTTTGCCATTTACAAATGCTTGTAGACATGCGGAGCCAGAGAGGAAAGGAGCTAAAGAGCAAGAAGGTGAGCGGCGGGCGTGTGACTCATCAGTGAGATGGTCTATGCTTGGGACGTGAAAGGGGTTTCAGGCTGGCCCACTGTGAAGCTCTGTCTCTGACTCAGCTAGCCAATTCTCTCCTTCCCTGTCGGGTTTTAATTTTCTAACTTTTCTCTGGTTTCTCAGGATGGCGTCATGGTGTCAGGTAGGTCTGAATTTGAGACCTGGCCCTGACTCTTTTTAGACGTGTTTTGAATGTTTCCCTGAGCCCTACTTTTCTTATATATAAATCGAGGATGAGCCTATCTTCCTCACAGGGTTGTTTTGAGGATTCCAAAAGGTCCTGGGTATTCAGTACATGTTCTTTTCCCTCCCTTCCCTCTGTCTCTGTTCCTTGCTGGTCACCATCTCTGTCTTCTGTCTCTCACCTGTCTTCATCTGTCTTCATCTCCCTCTTTCCTTACTACTATCACGTTGAAAAACATATTTTTAAGCACCTACTATGGCATCTTATCTTTTACCTGGAATGTAAGTTGGTCCTTTATATTGTCTTTTCCACGAACATTTATGTTTATAACCGATCGGAGGGTTGAAATGTTGTTATGGGACTTTTGTGCTTTGGCAGCTGAGTGATGTGATAAACGGTAAAATGAATAATACAGTGTGTGTGTTTGAAGCACCAGGAAGAGAAAGAATTGGGATGAGAAAGACTCATAGAACCAGCGAACATTTGAAGTAGGAGCCTCAAGAAAATGTTAACATTCTTAAACGGCTTGGGGCCCCTGATATGGGAACAGCATGGAGCCCATGCAGCCACAGCTGTGCAGTGGGAGGTAAACTCCCCAGGATCCTGCTTTGGTCAGACCATGGCACCCATCAACTTGATTCCAATGTGTCCAAGTCATTGCTAGGTCATTGCAGGTTCAAGCATCTCTGAAGTTCCTAGTTTCCAAGATGTGATGAAAAAAGTGGATTTATCCGCATGGCTCTGCATCTACTATTTTGCCCGTGTCCCAGGAATACTGGGGCTGGCCTTTTCTTTTCAAAACTGCCAGAACATGTTCTCAGTTGGCATAGGTCTTTGTAAACACTAATGTTGGCGTTTGAATTCTCAGTTGCCAGTGGCACTGGAAAATAACAAAAGACACTTGGAATACTAGCATTCTTATTTTTTTTTCCTTAAGCTTGTGTTTTGATGGGAACCTAATAATGTCTTTCATTTCTGTGCCTTGTAACCACAAGCAACATTTTAAAATTTAGGCCTAGAATGTATTTTTCATTTTGTTCCCCCCCACCCTCTTTTTTCTTCTCTATACTATTTATTCCTTATTCTCTTTTGATTTTTTTTTTGGTCTAATTTATTTTGGTATCTTTTCCCTCTGAATCTCTACTGTATATTTCCCTTGTTTTCACTTTGAACTTAATACTTTAAAAATTCATTTAAAAAGATAATGGTTCCTTTATTTCCTAATACCATCTAAGGATATATTTCCCAGTCTGGTCTCCCTGTGTTCTGTTTTTAAAAGGGTTTTATATCAGAGAGCCTGGAAAACTTAAGCAGTTGTAAATGTTAGAATATCATTTCCAGGTCAACTTTGATCTTATATGCCAAGTTCATCAGTGGGAAAAAAATTAAATCTTTCACATCTAAATCAATAACTAGTGTTCCAACGGAAACTTCAAAGTTTCGCTTTAGATTTTTAAGGAAGGGTAATTCCTTCAGTATCAAAGAAATGAGATGTCAGGAAAAACCAGAATCCCTTTGTTTAGGACATGGTCTACTTACTTGATTTTCCTTGTCCTTTTTTTCCTGTTCGAATGCAAAATCTTCATTTTTTTTGGTCTCTCCAGAGACCCTTTTACTATATTCTTTCAGAAGACTGTTTCTGATTTAGAGGAGAAATCAACACATAGTGGCTCAAATCTGCTTAGATAAGGTGTTCATTCCTTCCAGCTTTTCATGTTTCAACTTTTGCGGGGCCTGGCGTACCTCCACCACCAACACGTTCTCCACAGGGACCTGAAACCTCAGAACTTACTCATCAGTCACCTGGGAGAGCTCAAACTGGCTGATTTTGGTAAGTCGCCTCCCGAGTCTCTTCCTGGGCTATGAACAATGATGCTTTTGTGTGCACATGTTTAAAGCATCAACTAGGGCTGGCTTTTGAAAAGTGGGAACCGGGGAACATGATGCTTTGTCAGGATTTCAAACAACCATATAGGAAGATTGAGGCAAGAAATAGGACGAGATTGGTAACTTCTTAGGGTTCCATCAAGCCTCAGTCTAATCAGACCCTAAAGCTTGGTTACCCCTACTACCTCACTGCCAGTTTTGATGTAAAGACTTTTGTAGAGTGACCGTACTTGGTAGGTTTCCCTAAATCTAGGTGGAGGTACAAATTCCATCAGACTAGATCAAAGTTATCCCAGGATGACAGGATAAGGAGGTTAAGCCCAGATTGTAGGATGGACTCCTGCTGGAATGGAGGCTCCAGGACACCTGTTCCTGCTCACCTATGTATCCATATAGGTGGGACTGTATGGGTACCTGAGGCTTTTATTCTCATCAAAGTGATGCAGATTTCCCCTGAGTATCACTGTGTCTTTCCATTTTAGCACGTATCACAGTTTATAATTATACTTATATACACACATATATACTTCTGTGATGATTTTGTCTCCTCCACTAGACTATAAGCATTATGAGGGCAGCCTGGATCCGTTTTTACTTATCATTATATCCCTAGTGCCTGGCACCATAGCAGGTGCTCAATAAATTTTTGTTGAAAAACTGGTTCTGTGTACGCTGAGGAACCACTCTTCTCTGTTTGGCAGATGTCAAATGATGCTACTATAGCTTCAGTAAGCCTTTAACAGACATTCATTTATCAAATTCCCCACAACAGTGAACTCATCTATTCAGGTTTTTTTCTAGCTATAGATCATGTGATCCAGTGAGATAAATAGCTAACTGATGAAAGTACTCTCATTTTTGTAGAGGAGTACTTGAGAATGATCCAGCTAAGGTCCTGCCAAATAAGTAATGTGGATCAACAGCCCTCACCCTGTATCTACTAAACTGGGGATTCCCGGACTGCAGAAATGGAGGGTGGCCCTAGTAGTAGTGAATCGATTTTCCATTGCTGTTACAGAGAGCCCAAATTACAGAGGTGTATACGTGCTCGAAGCTTCACATTCTCTCATGTAACAGTCTGACCTAAGCAGTCAGAGCTCTGTAGTGGCTCCATGGTGTATTGGTCCACTCTCTTTCTGTCATGAGGCCCCACCACCCCCAGGTATTGCCCCAGGGCCTATTTCAAGATGGCAGCCACTTCCGCCTCACTACAGCCTGGTGGAAGGAGAAAAGAGACCAACACTTAACCCCTCCATGAAGTTCGCACATCACTTCTATTCATATCAAATAGGCAAAAATTTACTTGCCTTGCTACACTTAGCTGCCAGGAAGCCCACATCTAGCTGCGAAGTAGGCCAAATTTTGAGAAATTCATTTGATGAAGAGGTACACAAGAATCAAGATAGTTGAGTAGCTCTATTAAAAGCACCAAAGTTTGTGTATTATTTTTTAAATGTTGTTTACTCTGCCAATTATACTCTCCTTGGCAGACTGTATCACTGTGGCTCTCCAGAAGGTCTCAGGACAGTGAGTTCTGTGCTTTCCCCCTTTGGTCAGGTCTTGCTCGGGCCAAGTCCATTCCCAGCCAGACATACTCTTCAGAAGTTGTGACTCTCTGGTACCGCCCTCCTGATGCCTTGCTGGGAGCCACTGAATATTCCTCTGAACTGGACATATGGTAAGAGCTAGTGCCAAGAAAATGTGAGTCATCCTACCCGTGAAGGTTGTTTTATTACCTGTATTACATTTTAGATAATCATTTTAATAATGACAATCACATTTGTATACAGAAATAGAAAGTACTTTCAAATACATATCTCATTTGATTTTTGCAATGCCCCTCCTTCTAGCTCTTCTCTTCAATCCTTTGTCTTCTCCCTTGTCCTCAGGGAAACATACATACACTCCCAAACCACAGATACACACACACACACACACACACACACACACACCCCTGTCTGCACATGCCCAAACACCGTTCAGAGCCTGGTAAAAAAACCATAAATACCAAGACTCGGTAGACCTGATTTTCATGCCAATATTTCTAATCAGTTACTCTGGATTACGTTATCTTCAAAAAAGCCATGTATCCTCTTTGCGTCTATGCTTCTTTGTTTTTAAAATAAGGGTAATAAACTCTCCCCATGAGGGGTTAAAGGGGACTGTAGTGCAAATGTAAGAACCAGATAGATGCTATCAAGTAGAGCCACACTGCTGTAGAGGCTCTTGGATTAACCGGGTGCAGTGGTAAGAATGGGCTCTCAGCCACTCATCATCCTAGAGCAGTGGTGTTATGTAATCTGCCTCTGATCCCTGGAAATATCCCAGTCATTTGTGTGGTAAATTTGCAGTCACAGCCACCTCCTCAAAGGTAACAAAATGTATGGGCTTCCTTCAACTCCTTAGATGGTCTTATATAAACAGAAGGCCCTGTTTAAAAAAAAAACAAAACACTAAAAGGCTAAACTAAGCTTTTGAATTTCCCAAAGAATTGAGAAAAGTTGAAGAGAATTTCCTCCAGTGTATCTGGAGTCCTTGATTTCCTGATACCCAGTCGCACTTCTTGAAATAACACCTGCTAGTCAAAACCCCCCTGAAACTGTCAGCTCTCACTGCTCTGCACTGTCACTTCAAAGGCCTTCAGCAGGCTCTGGCTTTCTCAGCTCTTAATGATCACTTGCTAGTTGTGCTTCACAGACAGGGAAACTTCTTCTCGTCACTTTTAAACTTTGTTTTATTATAGAACATTTAAAACATTCAAAATATATAACTATGCACATCAGTGATTCTTAACCAGGATCAATTTTGCTTCCCAGGGCCCATGCAGTGTTTGGAGACATTTATTGTCACAGCTGGGTGGTGGTGGGTTGCTCCTGGCATCTAGTCGGTAGAGGCCAAGGATGCTACTAAGTATCTTATAATGCACAGGACAGCCCCCTATGACAAAGATGCATCCAGCCCAAAATGTCAATTGTGTCAAGATTGAGAAAACCGATGTAGATTAAAAGCATAGTAAAGTGAACTCCACGAGCCCACTACCTGAGGTAACAACCAGAAACGTCATCAGTACTGTCACATACACTCGTGTCCCTTTCCCATCAGCCTGCCCCTCCACCAGAGGGGTTTCTACCCTGAATTTTTTTTTTCTTGTTGTCATTCCCTTACCCTTTTTAAAAATAATATTTTTTACATTTTTATGTATTTTTAAAATATTTTATTTAACTTGCTTTTGAGTTTTTATAAAAATGATATTACATTGTGTTTAGTCTTCTGTGACTTGGTTTTTTTTTTAACTCAGTGTGTTTCTAAGGTTCATCTCTGTTGATCTATGTGGCTATACTTTATTTTCTGTTGATGAACATTTCAGTTAGTTTGCCTTTTGTTTTATTTCTTTTTGCTCTTTTGAATATACTTGGTACTTATATTTAAGGATATGTCTAGAGTACTTACTTAAGTGTAGATCTGCTGTGTCACAGGGTATATGAATGTTCAACTTCATGAAATAGTGTCAAATTGTTCTCCAAGTGGTTGTAACAATTTATGCACCAGCAGTGTATCATAGTCCCTTATCCACATCTGCACTAACTTCATAAGATCAGATTTCTTAATTTTTGCTAAGTTAGTGGGTAGAATGGTAGCATGTTGTGATCAAATTTGCATTTCCTTAATTACTAATGAGGTTGGATGTCTTTTCATGGATTATTTGCCATTTGTGTTTTTTCTCCTATGAAATACCTCTGTGTGTCTTTTGTTTATTTTCTTTTGGTCTCTATGTCTCTGTCTGTCTCTCCTTTTCTCTCCCTTCCTCCCTTTCTTTCTTTATTAATTTATAGGAGTTCTTATACTCTGGATACTAATCTTTTATCAGTTATGAGTGCTACAAGCAGGCTCCCCAGTTCATGGCTTATGTTTTCATATCTTTATGTTGTCTTTTTAAACAAAATTTCTTAATTTTAATACTGCTGACTTTATCAGTCTTTTCCTTTATGGTTAGCCCTTTTATTTCTTGTTTAAAAAATCCTTCCCTCCTTGAGGTCAAAATGATATCCAATACAATCTTTTTTTTTTTTTGCGGTACGCGGGCCTCTCACTGTTGCGGCCTCTCCCATTGCAGAGCACAGGTTCCGGATGCACAGGCTCAGCGGCCATGGCTCACGGGCCCAGCCGCTCCGCAGCATGTGGGATCCTCCTGACCCAGGGCACGAACCCGTGTCCCCTGCATCGGCAGGTGGACTCTCAACCACTGCGCCACCAGGGGAGCCCCCAATACATTCTTTTAAAAGTTGTAAAATTTTTCCTTTCACTTTAAATACTTAATACATTGGAAATTGACTTTTTCTATGCTAACCCAGTGGTCTCACCCTAATTTCTTCAGCAATCTGCATGCCAAGTCTCTCATACATCAGGTTTCTATAAATGCATAGGTCTGTTTTGAGCTCTCTACTCTGTTCTACTGGGGTCAATTTATCTGTCCCTGTACCAACATCCTACTGTATTAATTTCTATACCATTATAATAATACTTGATATCTGCTAGGACAAGTCTCACCACTTACTTCATCTTCTTCCTCAGGAGTATCTTGCCTATTTTTCCCCTTTGATTCTCCATATAAATTTTACACTCAGTCTTTCAAGTTTCATGAAAAACCCTAGTGGGATTTTCATTGGAATTGCATTGAAATTATAGAACACTTTGAGGATAATTAACACCTTTGTAATATCCTCTTTCAATTTTTAAACATGGTATAATTCTCCATCTGTTTAGCTCATTTTTAATGCCGTTTAGTAAAGTTTTATAATTTCCTCTCTAAGCTCTTACATATCTAGAGCAAAGGTCCTTCCTTGTAAGTCTGTTTCTGTTGTTTATTGTTTCTTTTGGTTCTTGAACATGGTATCTTTTTTCCATGCGTGTTTTGTTGTTTTTGACAATGATATGCTAAGTATCCTTGGAATTTTATTTGTGGGATTTTTTTTTTTTTGAGGGCTCGGATGAAGTGTGGTCTCTCAGAGAGGATTCGCATTTGATTCTTCTAGGTACATTTTTTTTAAAAAGAAATATATTATTGTATTTTACGTAAGTGTTGGTCTGCTACTCAGATATTGCTTTCATAATGCCATTCCCTACTGAAAAGAATTAGGCCTTTTTGGAGAAGTAGCCAATACTGAGGCTGGGTCAGGAAAAGTATAAGATGAGCTAGGAACATCTTGTTAAGCCAGAACATTTTTTAACAAAGTGATCAAAAAATGATGCGAATATGTAAAAAGATGTGGGAAGCAGCTTGAAGAGACTCCCACTGGCCAAAGCTGGTACCTTCTGAGCATCCTAATAGTGAGAGTAATGTAATGTATTCTACCACTGAATAACATAAGAATACATAAGTCCATACTGAAGGTAGATAGATAGATGGATGGATGGATGGATGGATGGATGGATCAATAGATAGATAGGAAGGGAAGCTCCTTTATACAGTAGAATGCCAAATAATAACTGGAAAAGAAATGACGGAATTAGAAAATCACTATTTTGCAATATAGTAATAGTTGGTTCAAACAAGAAGCATCATAGCTAAACTAGAGGGGAAGGTTTGATGAGGAATAAAATATTTATTTACATAGTTTCAAAGTGCCTCTCTACAAATTACTTATTAATTACAAAAGAAAAAAATAGTAACTATAGTAGAGAGGCTTGGCAGACATCACCTTAATCAAGTGATTAGAGTTAGTATCGTTGATAATGGCACTGACTGACATCGTGTGCCCCTAATAGGACACACTGGAGAGACAGTATCACATACGTGGTTTTCCTGCAGAAAAAGAGCATAACCAGAGTCACATCGTGAGGCGGCACCAGATCAACTCAGTCTAAGGAACATTCTACGAGGTGACTAGACTGTACGCTTTAAAAGCGTGGTAGGGAAGGAAGAAGTTTCCTCTGTCCCCTGAGGTTCAATGGATGGGTCTGTGAAATAAACTGACAAAAGACAGATTAACAGGAGAAAAGCACACACATTTTATTTTATGTTAAGGGTTTTATGTGACACAGAGGAAGTGACTTCATGGAAAGAAGAGAAAATCCCCAAAGAAACAGCTAGCCTTGGAGGCTTTTATACCATTCTTACAAAGGACAATACACTTTAGAGAAGGAACAAGACAAAGGAAAGGGGTTTCTTTTGTTATTATTATTATTATTATTTTATTTATTTGGCTGTGTCAGGTCTTAGTTGCAGCACACGGGATCTTCATTGTGGCACGAGGGCTCTTCGTTGTGGTGCACAGGTTTCTCTCTAGTTGCAGCTCACGGACTCCAGAGCGCATGGGCTCAGTAGTTGCGGTGTGTGGGCTCTCTAGTTGTGGTGCGTGGGCTCTAGAGTGTGTGGGCTCAGTAGTTGCAATGTGCGGGCTTAGTTGCCCCTGGCATGTGGGATCTTAATCTCCTGACCAGGGCTCGAACCCATGTCCTCTGCATTGGAAGGCAGATTCTTAACCACTGGACCACCAGGGAAGTCCCGGAAAGGAGTTTCTGGACTCTTTAGGGGTGGTAATTGTGGAAGGTGAATATGTATATGGGGCACCCTGGTGGTAGATAAGGGTTACTTAGCAAGATTTGTTTACATAGATTCTTCTTGGTGCCATCTCTACATATGGTGATAAGGTTGTTCTCCCCTCCTGGGATGGGAATGGGGGACATCTTCATAAGGGGATTTTATGCCCTCCTTTCAGGCAGCTAGGGAGAGGCAAAGAGCTCATCCGGTGTTTGCTTTTTCTCAGTTGCCTTCAGCTCACAACAATTCTTATGGCAGGGTGGCATATTTTGGGGTGACATTTTCCGTTCCCCTACAGAGTCAAGGTTTTAAAAGCCAAAGAAAAGCTGAGGAAATGTTCCAGATCAAAAGAGACTAAAAAGAGATATGCCAACTAAGCCCAATGCATGTTCCTAGATTGGATGCTGGGGGAGATGGAGCTAAAGAACACTACTGGGACAATCAGTGAGATTTAAATATGGACTGTAGGAGTGAAGTAAGTCAGAAAGAGAAAGACAAATACCGTATACTAACACATATATATGGAATTTAAGGGAAAAAATGTCATGAAGAACCTAGGGGTAAGACAGGAATAAAGACACAGACCTACTAGAGAATGGACCTGAGGATATGGGGAGGGGGAAGGGTAAGCTGTGACAAAGCGAAAGAGAGGCATGGACATATATACACTACCAAATGTAAGGTAGATAGCTAGTGGGAAGCAGCCGCATAGCACAGGGAGATCAGCTCGGTGCTTTGTGATCGCCTGGAGGGGTGGGATGGGGAGGGTGGCAGGGAGGGAGACGCAAGAGGGAAGGGATGTGGGAACAGATGTATATGTATAACTGATTCACTTTGTTATAAAGCAGAAACTAACACACCATTGTAAAGCAATTATACTCCAATAAAGATGTAAAAAAATTATAAATAAATAAATAAAATAAAATAAAATAAAATAAATATGGACTGTAGATTAGATAGTACTATTGGCATTGATGTTAAATTTCCTAATTTTGATAATTGCACTGTTGTTATGTAAGAAAATGCTTTTGTACTTAGAAAATACATGCGGAAGTATTTAAGGGTGAAGAGTCATTGTATCTGCAACTTACTCTCCACTGTTTCAGGAAAAATAGATGACAGATAGATAGATAGATAGATAGATAAAATGATAAAACCAAAGAGGCAAAATGTTGGCAATTGGTGAATCTGTTTGAAGAATATAAAAGAGTTCTTTCTACTGTTCTTGCAACTTTAAATTTTAAATTATTTCAAAATTAAAGGTCAGCAAAAAATTGAGAAAAACCTGGTGTTTCACCAAAGATAGTGAAGTAGCACTGGCTTTGTTAGAAGCACTAGCCCAGTACGTGATCAGTGTTTTCAATTATTTCCTGTGTGTTCAAGAAGGGTGTGTATTCCTGAATTGTTGGGTACAGGGTTTTACATATGTTCAAAACTTCAAGGTTGTTAATTGTGTTATTCACATTGTCTTTATATAATTTTTGTCTGCTTAAGTTATCAGGGAAAGATGTATTGAAGTTGTTTGATATATTGTTGATTTGTCAACAATGAACAATTCTATTCATTTTTGCTTTATATACTTTGAAGCTACTTTCATTAAGTGCAAATAAATTTAAAACTGTTCAACATTCCTTCATGCACTTTAAATCTTACTTTTGGAATAATTTTCCTTTCTTTTGATATAAATCTTTTAGAACTTTCTTTAGTGTCGGCCTGTTGGTGGCAAACTCTGCTTTTGTTTCTTAAGGTAAACTCTGATTGTTGAAAGGTAGTCAATGCTAAGGTTTTAATTGTAGATTGACAGTTATTTTCTCTCAGAACTTTGGAGATACCATTTCCCCAGCTTTGTCTTCCATTGCTGCTCTTGTGAAGATTGCTCTTAGCCTAATTGTAGAGAAGTTTACTTTTAGCCTTATTGTCTTTCCCTTTTTTCAGGTGATCTCCCATTTTCTCTGGATGTTTTAAAGAATTTTTTCTTTGCCTTTGTTACTATGCAGTTTTCACTATAAGGTGTCTAGCGTGGATTTTTTTTTCACTTACCCTGCTTGTTGCATATGGTGCTTCTTCCAATTATGAATTCATGGTTTTTTTTCATCAGCCATTTTCTTTTTGAGGGTTGCCTCTATTCCATTCTCTCTTTCTGGAGCTCCAGTGAAAGATTATTAGACTATGTCTTTCTATCATCCATGGTTCTTATCCTCTCTTTCATATTTTCAGTCTCCTTGACTTTCTGTGCTGCATTTGGATAATTTCTTCAGCTCATGCACCAATTCTTTAAATCTCTTTTAAACTATGTATCCCTTACTTTTTACTACATATACAAAAGCGTATGTTATTCCATTGATGAATAATGATGACACTTACAGAATAAAAGTACAGTTGTAAATTGGAGTTATTGTCATTACTCTTATTGATTTCATTATTGTTGTTTGTCCAGTAAAACTCAAAAAGTAATGAAATAGAATAATAGGCATTTTCCACTGTTTACTATATTTGTTCACTCTCTATGTAACTGTTAGATGTTGAGTGTTTACCCTGGGATTCCTCTTCCCCATTTTTTTTTCTTTTCAGAGTGATAAGAGGGAAATGGGCAGGGAAAAGATTACAACAGAAGAAAAGGGAAAAAAATCCTATCTTGCTAGGCATGCAACCCTGTAGGATACAAACTGAATGCCTTTGTAGGAGGCAGATGACATTGGGTGAGCGTTAGAGCCTTTGTCTTAATGAAACTAATTATAACATGTAGTGCAAGAGCCTCTCATTCACAGTAAACCCTGGGGAACAGCAGAGTCCGTGGGAAGCCCAGAGCAAACTGTTAGATTAAGGAAACTATACAAGTAAGACATACTGGCTATTCCCAACACTTACAACCACCATCCTCTAATCTCCCAACATCTTTTCTTCTCTTTCTGCTACTTTTTCAGACCTTAAAAGATTCCATTAGCAACTTCAGTGAAGAGAAAACCTCAGTGTTTTAGGATGATTACACTGTTTTGGGTTTTGTTTTTACTTTTTTGTATTGTGTTAAAATATATATAACATAAAAATTACCATTTCAACTATTTTCTTTTTTTTTTTTTTTTTTTTTTTTTTTTGCGGTACGCGGGCCTCTCACTGTTGTGGCCTCTCCCGTTGCGGAGCACAGGCTCCGGACGCGCAGGCTCAGCGACCATGGCTCACGGGCCCAGCCTCTCCGCGGCATGTGGGAACTTTCCAGACTTGGGCACGAACCCGTGTCCCCTGCATCAGCAGGCGGACTCTCAACCACTGTGCCACCAGGGAAGCCCTCAACTATTTTCAAATGTACATTTCAGTGGCATCGAGTGCAGCCATCACCACTATCCATCTCCAGAACTTTTCATCATCCCAGAATGAATACCTGTACCCATTAAACAATCACTCCCTGCTACTCCCTCCCCTCAGTCCCTAGCAGCGACTATTCTACTTCCTGCCTCTATGAATTTGACTACGCTAGAACCTCACATAAGTGGAATCATACGATATTTATCCTTCCATGTCTGGCTTATTTCACTTATCATAATGTTTTCAAGGTTCATCCATGTTGTAGTAAACTGGGTTTTGTTTTTTTTTTTAACATCTTTATTGGAGTATAATTGCTTTACAATGGTGTGTTAGTTTCTGCTTTATAACAAAGTGAAGCAGCTATACATATACATATATCCCCAAATCTCCTCCCTCTTGCATCTCCCTCCCACCCTCCCTATCCCACCCCTCTAGGTGGTCACAAAGCACCGAGCTGATCTCCCTGTGCTATGTGGCTGCTTCCCACTAGCTATCTATTTTACATTTGGTAGTATATATATGTCCATGCCACTCTCTCACTTCATCCCAGTTTGCCCTTCCCCCTCCCCGTGTCCTCAAGTCCATTCTCTACGTCTGCATCTTTATTCCTGTCCTGCCCCTAGGTTCTTCAGAACCATGTGAACTGGGTTTTAAAGAAGGATTTATTTTGGTAGACAAGTCCTCTATTCAAAACTAACCACAGGCAGCTGCTGGATTTAGAACTATGGAAAGTTGTCACTGCCTGAGAGATTCTTTATGGTCAGATTTCTTGCTGAAAACTTCCAAATATAAAGAGTGGCCCAGGGAAAGCAAATGGAAATATCATGTCACTGCCATATATCATGCTGTTCTGAATTAATGTCAATAGTGGAAAATGAAATACTGATTCACTTCTCCCAACAATGTTCTTATGTACTCCTTGCACCTCCCCAAACCTAAAACTCCTGAGATGGTTTATTTCTCCAGAGATTGCCTAAGGAATTTGAGGAATCTTTTTCTTTCTTATGGAAGAATTTGTTCATGCTCAGAATAGAGAAAAGACTAGGAAGAGAGCCAGAAAAAGCAGAAAATATGTAAGCTGTCTCGTCTAACTTGACTGAAGAACCACAGTTGGAGCAGTAAAATGACCCATTGCATCTCTCCCTTCTGGAAGGATTCACTCTTTGATATCACCAGGTCTTTTTTTCTCCTGCATGTGAAGTTCTGCTTCATCTACATGAGCTGCCCCAAGGGCATCTCCACAGAGCAGAAATCCTCTGAGAAGCCTAAAGATATGTAGGGTAAGAAGAGCCACAGGAATGAAGATTTAAGAACAAAACAGAGGAGTAAAAGGAAATAGGAGCTGGTTCCCTATCTAGACCTGAATGTCCAGATTATTTAAAATGTTTGCTTTGGGCTTCCCTGGTGGCGCAGTGGTTGAGAGTCTGCCTGCCGATGCAGGGGACGCGGGTTCGTGCCCCGGTCCGGGAAGATCCCACATGCCGCGGAGCGGCTGGGCCCGTGAGTCATGGCCGCTGAGCCTGCGCGCCCGGAGCCTGTGCTCCGCAACGGGAGAGGCCACAACAGTGAGAGGCCACAACAGTGAGAGGCCCGTGTAACGCAAAAAAAAAAAAAAAAAAAAGTTTGCTTTAAGGCTAGTCTGGGATGGGCAAAATAGATGATAGCCATACAACTTGTTTAAGAAGCAAATAAAAAATATGAAAGCCACAATACTTGTTTACAAAGCAAATGAAAAAAAAACAGTTCTGAAGAATAAATGAAAAAAATAGGAAGATGAATCATATAGTTTTTAAAGAACAGTGCTTACCTGAAAAATATCTTTCCTTTTCAAACTTAAGGTGTACAGCCTTATTTTCTTACCAGTGCACTGATGTTTATGATACGGATATTCTAGGTCCTGAAATACAATTGATTTAGGAATTTTGTTTGTCTTGTAAGTGTTCTAAGTGCATTGCACATGTGCACACATACACACTATATATATATATATATATATATATATAACCTTAGACTCCAGATTGTTAGGTGAGAAAGGTTTTAACCTGCCCCTAAGTGAAGCTTAAAAAGAAAGACTCAAGAGAATGCCTATATGGCACCAACCATACAAATGCAAATACAAATGGGAATTTCAACCAAATATTAGCATTTTATTTCTTAGTGCAAATATCTTGTGTTAGACTGCAGTACTTGCACAATGGCCTTAAAGTCCAGCTTTCTCCAATATGTTTACACCATTGTGTACACTGTTCTAGTGGTGCAGAAGGTAAAGGGCACTAAGAAACTGTAACAAAAAGGGCTTCCTTCTCGGCTCCCCAGAGCCACCAGTATGAAAGGACATAAAAAGGCAACAAGCTTTTTCTAAGCCATGAAAGCCTTTTGAGGGGAGGGGAAAAAAGTGGACTACAGGTCCACTACCTAGCAATGACTATGGTTTGAACCTTGTTTAAAATGCCCGCAGGCCTTCTGGTGATTTGCGAGCCCCTGGTTTTCTGGAAGGTGTTAGGGTACTGGATGGAGGGTTGGTTTAAGTCTTCAAAAGCTGTTAATTTCCATTTCTATTTTGTGTCAGTTAATAAACAATTACATGTGTTTTATACACACAGATACATAAATATGTGTGTGTGTGTGTGTGTGTGTTTTCCTTCAAAAATGAAATGATTTGAGACCTTTCAAGTATGCATAGACAAGGCATGAGGGGAGGTGGATGGAGACAGTTTGATGGTATTCACCACCTCAGTTTTTCAGCTGGCTTATCTCACTGTTGACCATTGCTAGCAACCAGGATGTTTTTTAACCATTTGGCAGTTTCCTATTACTTTTATTATTCTCCATGTATTGTTTAATTTTTACCTTTTATATCTGTTGCTTTAAAGGCAAGAAGCAAAAAGGCCATGGATATTTAAAAACAAGCTAGTAAGCAGTCTTAAAATGATAATAATTCTAAAAATTCACCTCAAGATACTGTGCACCAGATTCTTAAGCTATATTTGCCTGATCAAAATTCTTTTCTTTTTTCTTTTTTTTGGTCGTGCTGCATGGCTTATGGGATCTTAGTTCCCCCACCAGGGATTGAAGCCGGGCCCCGGCAGTGGACGCGCCGAGTCCTAACCACTGGACCGCCAGGGAATTTCCAAAATTCTTGTGTCACATATCAAGATGTCTCTTGTACATGAAAAATCAGTAAAAAGAAAATATGGTGGCCATTTAATCTAAATTAGCTTTTTAACAACTAGGGATAAAGACAACCTGTTGTTTGAGGAAAACAAAAAACAAAAAACTACCTGCAAAACTTAGTCTGATACCTCTAATTTATATGTATACAAAATTCTAAGAATAAGCTAATTGATTATTTTACATGCAAACCAAATATTAGGTCATGAAAATAGTTTTTGTGTCTTTTGAGGTGATAAGATACAGTTAAATGTCAGTCTTTCTTTTAATATATATTCTCTCCCCAAACTAGACACAAGATAAAAATTATTCTTAAACTTGTTTATCAAGAAATCTGCTTTCTCCTACACAAAGTAAGTTAAATAACATGTGTCTACAGTCAGATGGAAAAAGTAAAAATTTATCATATGTAATAAATACGTATGAATAATATTAAGGACCATTTTAAAATGAACTTCATAATAACTCTTTAATAATATGATGATCTATAATAAAATGTTTTACTGAGGGCTTTCCTGGTGGCCCAGTGGTTAAGAATCCACCTGCCAATGCAGGGCACACGGGTTCGAGCCCTGGTCCGGGAAGATCCCACATGCCACGGAGCAACTAAACCCGTGCGCCACAACCACTGAGCCTGCACTCTAGAGCCCGCGAGCTGCAACTACTGAGTCCACGTGCCACAACTACTGAAGCCCACGCACCTAGAGCCCGTGCTCTGCAACAAGAGAAGCCACCGCAATGAGAAGCCCGTGCACCACAACGAAGAGTAACCCCCGCTCACCTCAATTAGAGAAAGCCCATGCAGCAATGAAGACCCAACACAGCCAAAAAAAAAAAAAAAAAAGTTTTACTGAAATTGTCTTCTTTATCATGCCACAGCAAAACGTCTAGACGATTAAGGGAGTTTGCAAGATTATGTGTTATGGTGAAAGGGATTTGGCATCAAAACTCGGGAAGTATTAGACCATGGGGATAATCTCTGTAATCAGTCACCTGAACCATTCTCAAAAGATTTGTAAGAGTTGGGACTTCCCTGGTGGCACAGTGGTTAAGAATCTGCCTGCCAATGCAGGGGACAGGGGTTCGAGACCTGGTCCAGGAAGATCCCACATGCCGCGGAGCAGCTAAGCTCGTGCGTCACAACTATTGAGTCTGCGCTCTAGAGCCCACGAGCCACAACTACTGAGCTCACGTGCCACAACTACTGAAGCCCCCATGCCTAGAGCCCGTGCTCTGAAACAAAAGAAGCCACCGCAATGAAAAGCATGTGCACCGCAACGAAGAGTAGCCCCCACTCTCCGCGACTAGAGAAAGCCGGCGTGCAGCAACGAAGACCCAACACAGCTAAAAATAAATAAATAAATAAAGATTTGTAAGAGTAAAAATGTGCATTATTAGCAAAATAGATCTTACTTCTTACTGTTCCTGAGGAAGTATCCTCCAGTTTGACTAAGTAGGAAAGAAAATTTATATTTCTCCCTATTTCATCTATTTTAAGATGCACATTCTCTGTTAAATCAGGATGCATCTTAAAATCAGCAGCATCTTACAGTAGCCGTCAGCCATGCTTCAGTTATGACTGTAGTTACCACTGTACATGTGTGGACATCAAACATGGCAGCATCAAAACTTGCAGAATGGGTGTCAGTAACTTGGAAGACAGGAGACCTCTTTTTTTTTTCTTTTTAACCCCTAGGAACAAAATGGTTGTGGAGAAGGCGTGAATCAGACATGTTTAGCAACATTCTTTAAGCTGGAGTCAAAAGTGGGCTAACACGTAACTGCAAGGTCAGCTTACGAGCCCCAGCACCAATGACTCTTGGTTGTTTTATGGATTATTCTAAGAAATGCTGTATCATCAAACTCCTGATGATACCGTCAAAGGACGATACCATGGATAAATACAGACATCAAAGAGTCTGAGTCAAATGCTGAATGTCAAAAAGTTTGATGAGGGCTTCTCTGGTGGCACAGTGGTTGAGAGTCTGCCTGCCGGTGCAGGGGACATGGGTTCATGCCCCGGTCCAAGAAGATCCCACATGCCGCGGAGTGGCTGGGCCCGTGAGCCATGGCCATTGGGCCTGCGCGTCCGGAGCCTGTGCTCCGCAACGGGAGAGGCCACAACAGTGAGAGGCCCACGTACCGCAAAAACAAAAAAAAGAAAAAAAAAAGTTTGAGGAGTACCGATACCAATTTCTTCCACTTAATATTCCATTTTTTTTGCATGTATAAGTATGCTATATGGTGAAATGATCTGTCTAATTAAATTTGTAACAGCCCTTTCAATGAATATGAAAGAAACATTCTGATCATCACAGTTTAACTTGTGGGTTTTTTGTTTGTTTGTTTGTTTTTTGGTTTCTTAAAAGTCCATACAATAATGATGCTTCTTACAATGATAGCATCTTAGTTTCAGTGAAAGAGGGTATTCAGTTTGGAGATTCAGTACTTTCCCCTCCTCTCATAGATTGTTAATGAGCTTGAAGGAACTCAAATGTTTGCTTTCTATACTAAATGCCCATTGCGTTCCATTTTAACAAAAAGCTGCATGCTGTTTTTATTTTTGTTTAACATAGGGACTTTTTCTGCCAAGACTTTTCATAGTATGTGGCCCCTATCTAATTGTCCTCAGAGTATTTCTTGGGAGGTGAAATGCTAGTAGTTCAGTTTTGCATGTATGGGTTCCTTGAAAGCATTGGGTTGACTCTTATTTCTTTGTTAGGGGTGCAGGCTGCATCTTTATTGAAATGTTCCAGGGTCAACCCTTGTTTCCTGGGGTTTCCAACATCCTTGAACAGCTGGAGAAGATCTGGGAGGTAAGAGGAGAATTCCTCTTAGGAAGAAAAAAATATATGCATTACAAACTTTGAACCAAATTTTCCTTAGAGACAAACGAAGCAGTCCACCTGCTTTGAGAGAGTAAGCCATATTTTAAGGGTTGTGGAAACTGTGGTATTTGCCAGGGGCATAAGTACCTTGGGAATGAGTGGTCAGGACCCCCCCGTTGTCCCGTGGCAGCCCATGAATCCACTTGCTTCTGGTGATTATTGTCTCAACCTCCCAGGGCAATTTCTGCCATTACTAATTAAACACATCCCTGCCCTGCCACCCCCAGCTCTAAGTCTACCATATATTTGGCCCTGGATCCTTGTCAACTGAAGACAAGACACTGAATTTTCATAGAACCCTGAAAAAACAAAGGCTTCCCATGTTAGTGTGAGAGAAGTATGCTGTGTATCATGCTCCTCCAAAACCAGATTCCTAAGGTAACAGGGTGCTTTTGTGTGTGTGGTTCCATTTCTTTATTCATTATTTATCCCTCCCTCATTTGCACCATTATGTACTTCATTTTTATGTCCCTGGTAGCTTGTATGCCATGTACTATAGTCATTTATATATTGCTGTCTTTTTTTAGATGATTTTAAAATTGTGGTTAAATATATATAGCATAAAATTTACCATTCTAACCATTTTTAAGGATACAGTTCATAGCATTAAATGCATTCACATTGCCGTGCAACCATCACCACCATCCATTTCCAAAACTTTTTCATCATCCCAAACAGAAGCTCTGTATCCACTCAGCCAGCTCCCCATTTTCCCTGCCCCCAGCCCCTGGTAACCTCTCATCGACCTTCTGTCTCCATGAATTTGCCCATTCTAGGTTTTCATAAAAGTAGAATCTTAACAGGATTTGTCCTTTGTGTTTGGCTTATTTCACTTAGTGTAATGTTTTCAAGATCCATCCACATTGTAGCATGTGTCAAGTGCTTTAAACTGGGGTGGGGGGAGGGTATCGCTTGTATCCTGGATTCTGCTCCCTTTCAAGTTTGCTTGCTTCAAGCAGGCATCTAGAGCATACTTGCTAACAGCTTCCCAATCAGGTATCTTGGGAACTATTGCAGAGTGGGATTTTTGTGTGCAGGTGAGGAGACTTGTCTTTTCTCAAACTTCTTTATGATTTTGATCCAGTGGCCCCAAATATTTTGCCTTTCCAGGAATGGTATAAAAGTTTCATTTTTGAATGGTGTCTCCACTGTGGAGTCCTTCATTTATTTTTTTAAAAAAAGCTGAGTTTATCTTTAATGCACACATGAAGGTGAGGAAAATCCTCAGGGAACATTTAGGAAAAGGGAAGAGTTAGTTGCTAGTGTCTGGAGGGTCAGTGGCTCACCTTTAGGAAGATATTCTGTGCAAACCAGTCTAGTGCTACAGATTCATGACCCAGAAAACATTGTGCTTTGTGAATGTCAAAATAAAGTAAAATGTCCTTTGTGAAATTAAGACATTTTATAGAGATTAATCACTGCCATTAAGCTTTCTTTTGGAAACATTGGGGATATTATGGAGGAACATAGGAAAAATTGGGATGCATTCACAAACTAAAAAAAAAAAACATTTTTCAAGCCAAAAGTTTTGTTTGTTTGTTTTCTCTCAAAACTACCCTGCGGGGCTTCCCTGGTGGCGCAGTGGTTGAGAGTCCGCCTGCCGATGCAGGGGACGCAGGTTTGTGCCCCAGTCCGGGAAGATCCCACATGCCGCGGAGCAGCTGGGCCCGTGAGCCATGGCCGCTGAGCCTGCATGTCCGGAGCCTGTGCTCCGCAACGGGAGAGGCCACAACAGTGAGAGGCCCGCGTACCGCAAAAAAAAAAAAAAAAAAAAAAACACTACCCTGCAAGACCAAGAACTGCTACCTTCAAAAAGTATCACTGGATGATATCATCATCTAAACTGGAGGCAGCCTAATGTAATTAATGGCTTTAGAGTCGAAGACCAGCATTTGAATTCTAGCCACTTTTTAGCGAGACGGACGTGTGCAAGTTATGTAGTCCCTCTGAACTCCAGTTTCCTCATTTGTTAAATGGGGCTAGTGATAATGACTTTCTAACCTTGCTGTGAGAATTTCATAAGATCAAATGCATAACAAGCCCCATGTGCCATAAGTGCTCGATAAATGTTTGCTTTCTCTCTCATAGAAATTATTTTCATAGAGGTGTTTCAATGACCAAACCGTTAACAGGCATTTCCTAATATTTCACCTAATTGTTCTGTTCTTCCACTTAATATTACTTCTTGTCCACATTAGAGGAAGCTTAGCTAGCACTGCCTAGACCAGACCCTGCAGTGATCTTTTACACATTTGAAAAGTTTTTCCTAGCCATTAAATCAGGACACAATATTTATTGGACACTCATTGTCTTATAAGATGTTACAAGGCATGGAAAAATGGAAAGAATAGGAAAAATGCATGATCTATGCTTTCACCTGTTGTTCAGTCTAGGTGGGGTGATGGGTGGAATATAAGTAAATATATGTAAAACACACATAAACTATGTATAGATGCAAAATGATGTATGTATATATAGATAGTTAATAAAAATTATAATACTGAGCTAAGGTAAGCTAATAGGATATTTGAAGAGTTATATATAAACTGAATTTTTTACATTACTTCCTATTTTTAAATGATCGTGTTCTTAAAAGCAATCATTTTACAGTTCTTTGCATTTAGCATAGCACTTAGAAATCATGGGACAGAAAGAATGAGTTAGACGTTTCCCAGGACCTGATGGCTCTCTAGCTATTGGTTCAAGTTTCTGGGACTGGTCTTGGTGGCTGACACTGGCCATCTGAAGATGTTTTAGGTAATTCAGTAAGTGAAAATTTTGGACTTGTATCTGGACATAAAGTACCAAAACATGAGTGATGCAGCCAAAACAAATGTGTCTTAACAAATGGGTCCAACAGGTCCCGCCCAGGAAGCCATGTTCACGTCTACCATTATTCTTATCACACTGCAATAAATCAGAAGGACTTTATTTTGACATTTATGACAACTCATTACAAATATAAAACAAGTAAACACATTAGAAATAACACTGGCTTGGTGTTAGTAGACATGAGTTCTGAACCCAGCCCTAACTTCAGGTTAGGTGGTAACTCAAGTCTCATAATTTATCTCCCTGGGTCTCTAGCATCTTAAAGTATATTTGATTTTCTGACTCCATGAACTTGTGACCTCTTTGAACAAAGTGTTAAGAGAATATTGTAGCTTCTATCATTTTTAATCATAATATTCTTCTCTGTTTATTGTCCCCTCCCCACAAGCCCCGTGGTTATTCCTCAGGTTTATTGACTTGTATAGCTCATTGTTGATTTTCAATCTGTGCTTATCAGGAGATAGTTCCATATTGCTTAGTTCTCCTTTATGGGCACCAAGAGGTCAGATTCATTACATCTCTTTTCCCCCCTGGTTCTGTCCAAGCAGGTAGAGGCCACAGTTTTGTTACCACATCTGTAGTTCCATGCTCTGAGGACAAAGAGAGAACCACATTCAACAGTGTGTTATCTCTTACACTACTACATCCCAAGCAGCTTGGAAATTCAAACATTACAAATGGCTCCTGAGTTGTGTTTTACTAAAGGTGGTCTATTTCGGGTTCTATGATACTTGATGTAGGAATTGCTTCTTTGAAAGTAATGGTCTAGTCTACATCTCCCAACCTCTAATCACAACTTTTCTTTACATTTATTCTGAGATCTCACACTTAGGAATAAAGACATAATAATAAGTCCTGAATTTTTATTTTACCATCTTTCTGAAACGCCTCCGTGTATGTGTGTGTGTGTTTATATCTGAATGGCTGTCATCGATTTTTAATCAATTTTTTAGAAATCTAATTCTTTCAATAAGTATTTTTAGCAAATAATACCAGATGTAGTTCTAAAATCAGAATAAAATAAATGATGCAGACTTTAAAGCCATTAATCAAAATGCCTTCAGTTTCCATTCCAACAAAGGCAGAAAACAGCCCTTGCAGCCCACTGTGGTTTCAAACACAGCACTCACTAGCTGCCTTTTAAGAGCCTTCAGGGAGGGAGTAAATCAACAATTTTTGGTTTTCAGTTTCCCAGTCAGTGAAGCGGAGATTGAGTAATTTTCTCAAGTGAAAACGAATTCAATAACTTTCAAATAAAAACTGAGCATCAAATTTCCAAATAAAGGATATTGAATTTTTGTTTGAACTTTCAAAATCTCAGGCTTAAAGCTTTTAGCACAATATTCCAAAATTGTTGGTACCCATTTTGTTGGCTTTAATTACACAATAATACAAAGTAACCAACAATTCTGGTAACTTTCACCTTAGTGAAAATATGGATATGGTCGTTATTTATTTCCTTTATCGCTTTCTCTTCATTATCTTTACTTTCTTTCATTGTGCTTTGCCAGGCAACAGAAGATGTAGGGGTACGTGTGAATCATCCCACCCACTTCTTTACATGCACATCTGTGCAAATACATAACATGGTAGGCTAACAAAGAAGAATTAGCTTCCCATCCTCTGGCTCTCTCCCACAAAAGAAGAATTAGTCCAGTTGGTTTTTCAAAATGGATTCCAGGATTCTTAGTGTTTCCTCCAGCTCAGGGTGGCTGCTAGGAAAAGCCTGTAATCCTCTCAGTGGCTTTTCAGTTTGTTTAGGGAATGGATCAAAGAAAGAAGCTTCTACTGGGTGGCTTAATTTTTTTATTATGTGAGGGAAAATGGCGCTTCAGTGTCTTTTGTTTGAGGACAAGCTTAACAGGCACCACAACGTGTACTTCTCGGCTAGAGTCCTAGTCAGCAAGCTGGTAAATATTAAGAGCCTACTGGATTCCTCATTGATTATTATCAGTCATTGTTGGGCAATTGACTTCCTGCCATAACAATTGGGCCAGCATCTGTATCCAGCATTTTACAAATGGATTCACTAGGCTTTTTCTATGAGAGGTGCTTCTATAAAGACTTGTACTGAGATATGCTTCTAAGAAGAATTATATTGTAGTGGTGTATGAAAACTACTAGTGTTTTATTAATATTTCACAAAACAATATTATTCTGGCTCCTAGATATAACTGACATTGGGCTTTTATGATTGTCTTAAAAGAACGGTAAGATTTTGCCTACAAGGGAACTCACAGTAACAGCACCATCTAAAATCTGAAGTGTTTGTCTTTATACTCCCAAAGACTTTTTATAGTAATTAAAAACTAAAGCTTCAGTTTGGTAATCCAAAGTACAAGTGGGCTCTTTTTCAAGTGATGGTGTTAATATCACTATCCACCAGTTAAAAACCAAATACCATGTTCCAAGCTGCTGGGCCATAGAGAAAACAAGCAGATGAGATGAATTTGGTAGAAAAGACTAGAGTTAGGTTTGGGATCATTTTTAGCCAACATTCCACTGCTTAAAGGTCAGTAATCTGAATCCTTTTTAATTTGAGCACATCGGGGAACAGCTGAATGCCCATGCTGAGGCATAATTTAAATTGTCAAGTGTCTCCTGTTGAGACATATATATATAAATACAGTCATCTGATGTAAGGCAAAGGGACACTTTACCACTCCTGTCTTTTTATATTCCTAACTCCCAATGCAGCATCCTAATGTATGGTGATCATGCAGTACAGCAGACATACCTCGTTTTATTGTGCTTCATTTTATAGCACTTTGCAGACATGCTTTTTTTCTTTTTTTTTTTTAACACATTGAAGGTTTGTGGCAACCCTGCGCTGTCAGATGATGGTTAGCAATTTTTAGTGAGGAAACATTTTTAAATTAAGGTATGTACATTGGTTTTTTAAATTAAGGGATGTGCATTGCTCTGTTACACACTTAATAGACCATAGTATAGTGTAAACATGACTTTTATATGCATCAGGAAACCGAAAATTTGTGTGACTCACTTTACTACAATATTAGCTTTATTGTAGTACCAAACCCATAATATCTCCGAGGTATGTCTGTAGATATTTTGGGATGAGAATATGACTTTAAGCAAGGTTATATGATCTGTATTAGTCAGAGTTCTCCAGAGAAACAGCACCAATAGGAGATATGTATGTATTTGTGTGTGTGTGTGTGTGTGTGTGTATCTCTTGTGATTCATTATGGGAATTGGCTCATGTGATTTCATGGAGGCTGAGATATGTCCTTTGCAAGCTGGAGAACCAGGAAAGCTGGTGGTATAATTCAGTCTAAGGGGACCACTGGTTTAAGTCCCAGAATCTGAAGGCCAGAGAACTAGGAGCTCCAACGTCCAACGGCAAGAGAAGACAATGTCCCAGCTCAAGAAGAAAGAGAGAAAATTTGCCCTTCCTCCACCTTTTTGTTCTATTCAGGTCCTCTATCAATTGGATGATGCCTCCCACATTGGTGAGGGCCAATCTCTTTATCCAGTCTACCGATTCAAATACTAATCTCTTCCAGAAACACCCTCACAGACACCCCAGACATAATGTTTTACCAGCTATCTTGGGCATCATTTAGCCCAGTCATGTTGACACATAGGACCGTAGAAATACACTGCAGTTTTGCCCACGAAACTGCAAATGTTGGAAACACTAAAGTTTCTTTCTCTTACACATCAGCTGGCATAATGTGACATACATTCATTTCTTCCTTCTTCCTCCCTGATGTGTCCTTCATGTCTCCATACCTGCTCCATCCACCTTATCGCCCCCTCATCTTTCTTTGTCTTTCTTTGGCTTTATATAGGTGCTGGGAGTCCCTACAGAGGATAGCTGGCCTGGAGTTTCCAAGCTACCTAACTACAATCCAGGTAATATTGGCTTGAGCTTCCGAAAGCTCTGAGAATTAGCAGTGTGAGAGCACTGACCACACAAACAGGGTGTCCCTCTTTAATTGTTAACAGTGTAGATAGCTCTAGACAGATTTTTTTGTTTTTTGCGGTATGCGGGCCTCTCACTGTTGTGCCCTCTCCCATTGCGGGGCACAGGCTCCGGACGCGCAGGCTCAGTGGCCATGGCTCACGGGCCTAGCCGCTCCGCGACATGTGGGATCTTCCCGGACCGGGGCACGAACCCATGTCCCCTGCATTGGCAGGCGGACTCTCAACCACTGCGCCACCAGGGAAGCCCTAGACAGATCTTTAGACTCATATTCCTTGACTAATCTTTTTAAGAGGAGGACTCTCAACCACTGCGCCACCAGGGAAGCCCTAGACAGATCTTTAGACTCATATTCCTTGACTAATCTTTTTACGAGGAGGACATCATTGAAATAGTTGAGGTTAGATCAGTTCTCCAACTCTGTAAAACATAAGTAACAAGCTGAATAACAATCTGGAATGACTGTTACTGTGGATTCCACAACCATTATCCAAATACCCAATGGCTTAAAAGGACAACTCAAAAGATGGTCTCATTTTTGAGCCCAGTGACTATCATTGAGTTTATTTGCTAGGTTATTGTATCTCATAAAGTATAAAAAGAAAGCTAATACAATAGTGGGGAAGTAGAGGCTCAATGGGCCTAGGACAAGCCAGGTAACATGTCTCTAGATTGTATCAGAGTTCATCCATTGTCTCTAAACCTAACACTTGGTCATTTTCTGTCACACATTTTGTCCTCCAATACTGGCTCCTGGGGGTGGAAGTGTTGCCATGGGGGATGTCTTTGAGAAATGGTCCCAAGGACATGCCAGAGAGGTCAGATTACCCAGTTGTCACTTTAAGGATGTTGAGACAGAAGAGAGGAGGCAAGCAATGAGCTATAGGATGAAGGGCCATATCAGAGGTTGAGAAGCAAGTAATGAACATACCAGAGCTGGACTCTTGCAGGAAGGATTAAAGGGGAGGTATAAATATGTACAAATTAGGGAGAATGTGGCCCAAGTCTGATTTTCCAGTCTCTATATTATTCCATTGTCCCGTAACTAAAAATGGAATCTCCCCAAATTGTTGTCGTTACTAACTTTGGTATGAGGTTATCCTGGAAGGGTTTTATGAGAGCAAGAAATTGTAAGGAGATTTCAAAGACAATTAAAATGGAAAACATGGGCTTCCCTGGTGGCACAGTGGTTGAGGGTCTGCCTGCCGATGCTGGGGACACGGGTTCGTGCCCCGGTCCGGGAAGATCCCACATGCCGCGGAGCGGCTGGGCCCGTGAGCCATGGCCGCTGAGCCTGCGTGTCCGGAGCCTGTGCTCCACAACAGGAGAGGCCACAGCAGTGAGAGGCCCGCGTACCGCAAAAAAAAAAAAAAAAAAAAAAAAAAAGGAAAACAAAAGACATAGGAGGATGGGAATTTTTTTACTTTTCTCTCCAGCATCTAATAGTTTTGCTCAAACAGCTATACATACAGTTCAGGCACCTTGAACTGACCAGGACTGTGGAAAACCTACACCAGCTAAAGACCGACTGTAAAGTCATTTCAGCTGCTTTGTGAATGACCTGTATGCATTGCTAAATGATGTTCGGATTTCCAAATAGTTTATCATTTCTAATGATTTTGCTTGAGTTTACTACTTGAGCAAAATGCCACCCTCTCGCTGCAGGGATTGGAATAACGCCTTTTCCCTTTCACTCTCTGAGTGAAATGGGACCCCTCAGCTTCCTAACATGGATGCAAGCAGAAGTTTAGGGTCACAGATGGGTTGTAGAAAAGAATTTGAATGATCTCAATACAAAGCTGCCATGGTGAGCATATGCTGTTTCCCCAAACTTGAAATGTTTGGGTTTCAGGTTGATTCAGGAAATAAACAGTGATCCTTGATGAGAACAATAATGATAGAAACTTGTCCAAAATGCTTCCCTGCCAGATTCTGTACTAAATAAGATAACTGGGTTCCAATAAAACATCGAGAAATATGTTGCATTTTTTATTTTGCTGTCATTTCAAAGTAATATGCAATTTTTTATTTATGAAGAGAATTCTCCAGGCCCAACATCAATAGGGTTCATACTTTGCATTGTTTTTCTAGTAAGGATTCAATTTAATTCAAATAAGTCAAAAATTTCTGAGCACCTACTATCTGCCAGGCACTGTGTAACGTGCTGGGTCTGCATAGATGAATTCGGCACATTCATGGATCTCTAAGAGGTTGGGTTTGTATTCATTCATCCACACTCTTTCACCAGCTCTCCTTATGGGGGGGGGGTGCTCACTTGTGAGCCCCACTTCCACGGGCTTGGGCAGTGTATAGCTGTGGGCCAGGCTAGGCTTACGAAGGGAAGGGCATTGTAACCTTAGTCACAGCCAAGATGTCTCAACTTTTACTTGTAAATCTTAAAAGTCCAGCATATCTTGGGCATGGGGTCAGTACTACTGATAACTCAATTACAAGGACTATGTTTTAAAACAGTCACCCACATTCGTGTTCCAGGAACATCCCCTTATATGAATTAAGAAGTTCCTTCAGGCCGCCTCCCACCCACCCCCTTCTCTGAGCTGTTGCTGCTGCTTCCAGGGACTTGAGCTCCAGTGATTAAGGGACCAGAAGAGGGGATGGGAGCCGGTAGAATGTCACAGAGGAGAACTGTTAAAGCCATTCTTGATGAGATTTTCATTCCTCTCCTTTTCACTCTAAGAGTCCTCACACTTTGAATTCAGCTGCACAACAACTCTGAGGGAGCTGGAGAGCTCAGAACTTAGAGGACCTCCAGTGGCCATCTGTGCCCACGCTGCCCTTACCAGGTCTTGTCTCAACTATGTATGAACAACACGGTTTCTGTTTGTACAGGTTTTAAAAAAAACACCTGGTGCTGACCCCGCTGGACAGGTTTCTCTGACCAGTTACCTGTTTTCTTGGGATGCTGATGAGCAGGGCTGTAAGTTTTCTCGCCAGCAATTCAGACTCCTGTGCCTGATTAAATCTGGGTGAGGGAAGAAAGGTATATAATTTTAGACACTGGTCTTTCTTTCTTTCTTTCCTCCCTCCCTCCCTCCCTCCCTCCCTTCCTTCCTTCCTTCCTCCCTCCCTGCCTTCCTTCCTTCCTTCCTTCTTTCCTTCCTTCTTTCCTTATCTCCCCCAGCCCCACCCCCTGCTTTAAGCAAGCTGGCTGAGAACTCTTGTGTCTCCCACTTCAAAGGGCCAGTTGTCTTATTTTGATGTGGGCAGATTGAGAGGTAGGCTTTGAAAAGTAGGCTTTTTTTTGTTTAATCTTCTCTCCTGGGATAGCTTTCAGAGCAATATATCCAAGTGTCAGTGAGGGGTTCTGACGAGCACGGACTCCCAGACTCTCAGCAGGATCATTCTCTAACAGAAATATAAAAGTGAAATATTAAAAACCCTGGAACGTGAGCTCCATCTGTAGAGTAGCCAGTGTCTTGCCTTGCTTGAACCATGGGAAAAAAAGATCTCCTTGAAAAAAGAGGGAAGCGAAAAAAAGTGCTTTGAGTAAGAGGTTTACAGGTTTAGTAGAGCATAGTAACATCCCCTCAAAGAAGTGGGTGTTGCTCTGTGACCCCCCAAAACGCTCCTCCTTTGACTCAGCCGCCAGAACACTCACCCTCCCCGGCAACACACCCCCTTTTCACATGCTAACTGAGGCGCCTGTGATTGGCTGAACAATAAACTGGTCACACTTGCTAAAGGCCTGCCATCTTGCACACAATTAGCCAAGACACATTCATCAAACGGGCGGAACAGGGTCTGTGCTGGCCTCCTGCAGCGGGGGAGGGGAGCAGTTCGGGGATCCTTAGTGAGAGTCCACAGGAAGCAATAATAAAGAAGGCATGCTGGAGGGGATTCTACTATCAGAAAGTCTAAAAAGGTTAAAGCCCCAACTGATGCCATATCTGGGAGGCACTGTGTTTGTGACACAGAGGATCCCAGAAGCTTAGAGCAAACTGGATATTGGTCTTGATTGAAATCTGCTGATACATGACAGTAGTGTGAATTTAAAGGATGGACCCCTATAGACATTTTTACAAAGCTCTCTCAACCCTCTTAGCTTCCCCTCCCTCTCCCAAGAAAATGCGCTCAGGAGTCCCTCCCCTTTTTAGCCTCAAGCACTTCGGCCCAACTGGAACCAATAAGAATAAAGTGTATGTAAGAAGCAGAGAACCATTTAGGATGAATTAAGAGAAAGTATTGACTGGCAAGGTATTGGTCCTAAACTAAATATTTGGAGGACATTAAAAAGAGTTAATTTTGAGGGGGGGGGAAGTTAACATTTGCACCTTCAGCGGTAATATCTTCTGACTTTTCCAAATTCCCTTTAAATAGCTCTCCCGATGGCAATATAGACCCAATAGGATCATACCTTAAAGACCAGTTTGCTACAGACTGGTGTAAGGCTTTTAAGAGAACCAACTAAATATTTAGACATTTCTCAGCTAAAGTAAACAGAGGCCTTACCCCTCTGGAGGTTGTCCAGGCACCATCTCATTAGATGCAAAGATCCTGTGATAAAGAAAAACTTTTTTTTCTGCCCACATGATTGCAGCCCAGTTGTGGTTTTTTAATGTGTCATTGATTGTTTCATCCAACTCCTTTTGCTCCACTGAAAGGGTCTGTCATGGCTCTGTTTGCTTCCTTAAACACGGTTTTTGAAAGCACTCATGCTGTGTGAGCTCAAATCCTAGCATTAATGTACTGCTGGGTTCATTTCACCACACTCAAAAGCGCCTAGTTTAAATCCCTCTCAATTCCATTTGAGGCACCAGAAGACTTTATCCTTCTCCACTAATGGTCCCAAGTTTACATCTAGATACTGGGGGTCAAGGACAGGAGAGGATTTAGAAATAACAGTGCATGACATTAGTCAATGCATTTGCCAAATTGGCAATTAGTTCCTGATGTGAGTGCAAAGCATTTTATTCCTGTCTCTTTGATGCCTGTTCCCATTGAGGAGGGAATAGAGTCCACAGAGGCCTTCAAACTTTTAAAGAAATATCTGCTGAAAATCATGCCTGATTTGTGACATGAGCTCAGCTTCAGGGAAGCATCCGGGATTATCTTGGTCCTTTCAGCCCCAGGAAAGAACACTGCACATGGAAAGATTTTCCACTGGAGGAACTTGGTAGAAATCAAAAGGCAGGAAAGCAGTACTAAAAGCCCTGCAGCGACCCAGATTCAGATGTCCTATAAACGATAGGCAAATGGATCCTGCTGACACCTAGTTATTTTCAGTACGCCTGCTTTTTCAACTTTTGACCACCAGGTGGAAGCAAGAAATAATGGGGGCGGAATACTGGCATCAGACAGGCTCACAATACAGCAATCTAGCCTTACCCTGGGAACGTTTTATTTTGACCTGAAATCCAGTGTGAGAGCTTCACTTCATCTGACATCATTACAGGACAGATGATAATTAAAAATCTAAAATGATCCTTGTCCATGTTGGGATTACATAGAGCTACCACGCTTTGGGCTCAAAGAATTCTGAGCGTGTCTTTGTGTGCCTGCTGTGAACACAATCTAAGCTGTGCATCAGCATCCACACAATAGAATGAGCTATTAGCCAAGTGAGTTACTCAGTGGGCTGAACTAAGGGAAAGGATACTGATAAGAGAGGTTTTCATTATTGGCATCAATTCATGGAGCAGCAGATCCACACTCCACCTTGTACTCTCTGGGGGTACTTGAGGAAGTGATTTCTTTCCCAGTTCCCTAATCTGCAAAATGGGAGCAATCCTATCATTTAAAAAGTGTCCGCTGTGTGCCAGGCACAGGACATACATAATAGCTAATCCTTATACTGTCTGCTAGGGTCCATGCCGGTTGGAGTAGCACAGTTTTACACCTGAGGAAACCGAGGCTTTCTCCCAGTTCCACACAGAGGGATTTCCTAGGTTGGAGATGGGTCAGTCCACAGCAAACCTGTTCTCCTTGTGTTCACCATGTTATGTCCCTCTGTCTCATTTTGCAGACAACATAATGACTTGATATATGTATATATTATAAAACAATAGTTAACATCCACAGTCCCTAACTTGTAGGCAATGCCCCATAAAAGTTAGTTCCCATCCTTTTTTTTTTTTATACAGGGTGGAAGTTCATTCAGCTGCTCAGTGACTCATCAGGGTTCAGACTCAACGGTAGTTGTATGAGAGCTGATGCAATGTCTGTTTCTTCCTGTTTAGCTCCCTTAGAGTTCTTGGCTTCCTTATAGATGTCAGGCACACCTCCTAGGCCAGAACTGACTTTGGTTTTTACTTGCTTGGGCCTAAACACTGCCTGAATTCACATACCCTAAGAGCTGACCTGCAGCTTTCAAACACCTCCCTGAGTCAGTGTGAGCGCCTGTTAAAGCTGCCCCTTCTGGTGAAGGCTCCTTTCTGCTGCCCGTCCTAAACTGCTGTGAGATGCCTGCCCACGCTGTGGCCACAGGCCTCTTCCCTGGGAGAACCCTCATTATCTACATAATGGTGTCCAGTAAGGGCCACTGAATCACAGACGGTATTCATGTTGTCATTGTTGGTTTCACCCAAAGCATGGTACAGCGGAAAGAGTGCTGAGGTTTTCTACAAAGCAAACCTGACCACTTCCAGTGTTTCTAGTATTTTACACCTGCCCCCATAACTGGCACGTAATAGTAAATAGATATTTGTTAGATGAAATCAACGGCCACCTGGGTTCTAGTTCCAGGTTCTAGCACCTTCTGGACTAATAATCCTTGTTCTGCCTGCTTTGCCAAGAAGGTACATGTAAGTTATTTTTCACCTTATTGCTGGGTAAAATAACGGTCGTTTATCGAGCACTAACTATGAATTAGGCACTTTTCATACATCATACTACTTGGATTCACAACAGCTTTATCCAACAGGGGCAACGTTATCATTCCTACTTTATAGACGAGAGAGCTAAGGCTTGGGGAGTTATGTGTCTTGCCCAGGGTCACCTGGCCAAGAATGGGGTGACCCAGAATATCCAGCCTGTTGAACTCCAAGTTGGTGCTCATAGGTAATTCCACAGTACCTTCCAAGGGCAAATATAATTTGTTACTAAAACAATGCCCTAGGCTGGCATCAGCCAATAACACTTTTCCAAGTTCATTCCCAAATGATTATGTCCTTTAACCCAGACTTGCTTTTAGAATCTGTGAGCTTGGTGACATGTTTCTGAAGTGTAATGTGAGTGGAGCTCCTGCCCTGGGACTCCAGCAGGCAACCCCACCTGCTTCAGGTAATGAAGCCACGATGTTCACCGAGTCTATGAACCACCATCAGGCGCGTTGCTGTCCCACTTCTGGAGCTCGGCAAAAGCTCGTGGGAGTTACTATTAACACCTTTATTAACCCATCCCCCACATCAAGCAGTGAAATTCATTTAGATACATGGCCCACTTTGATCTTCATTAATAGTTTCTACATTTATTTTTAGTTTTCTCATCTTTATTTGGTAGCAATTATTAGTTTTTATTGAGGGGGACTGGATAATCTTAAATAGTTAAGATTAGGAAAAATTACAAATGAAGGAAAGCAGGTTAAAAGAAATTTTTTTCAGGTAAACCCTGCTACGTTTCTTCCCAGTTCAGGAAAATGGCCTTAAGGTCGCAAACATCATGGATCTGGGTCAGATCAGAGACTTCTTCCACACCTTAGTGGCCTGTGCCTGGCATCATCGATCTCTGTAAGATACAGAGTGGGAATCACAAGTGGGCTCTCTAGGACTTCCCTGGTGGTGCAGTGGTTGAGAGTCCGCCTGCCGATGCAGGGGACACGGGTTCGTGCCCCGGTCCCGGAAGATCCCACATGCCGCGGAGCAGCTGGGCCCATGAGCCGTGGCCGCTGAGCCTGTGCAACCAGAGCCTGTGCTCCGCAACGGGAGAGACCACTACAGTGAGAGGCCCGCATACCGCAAAAAAAAAAGAAAAAAAAAAAGTGGGCTCTCTTGAGTCACTTTTACCTCTTAAGAATAAGGTTTAGTAAATTTCATTTTTTTTTTTTTTTTTTTTTTTTTTTTTTTGCGGTACGCGGGCCTCTCACTGTTGTGGCCTCTCCCGTTGCGGAGCACAGGCTCCGGACGCGCAGGCTCAGCGGCCATGGCTCACGGGCCCAGCCGCTCCGCAGCATATGGGATCCTCCCGGACCGGGGCACGAACCCGTATCCCCTGCATCGGCAGGCGGACTCTCAACCACTGCGCCACCAGGGAGGCCCGTAAATTTCATTTTTTATTTTTCACCTAAGCATCAATTTTTCATTCATTCAACAAATATTTATTTAATGCTAGGTGCTGAGACTAAGATTCAAAAATAAATAATACATTGATACCTGCCTTCAAGGCATACAGTCTAGAGGGAGAAACAAATAAATTCTACAATGTGGAAAGTATTATTATAGCAGGATCCCCTAGGGACCTCTAGGAACACTTGGAAAAAGGCTGTGGTTTGTCTGGGGAATTTAGGGACTGTTTGGGAGAAAGAGACATGAGCTCGGTTTCAGGCATGATGAAGTGGGCTTTCTCCAGGTGAGCAAGAGGGGGAAGGACATGCCAGACAAAGGAACTTGACACAGAGGAGTAGGAAACCCGGTGTACCTGGTAATATACAAGCAGGTGAGTTGCTCAGGGAAGCTAGAATGTTGGCTTTGTGGCAGACCATTGTCGGAGATTAACCTGGAAGGACAGATGGGGAACAGATTGGAAAGTGATTTGTAATCATCCTAAGGATTTGGACTCGACTAATAAGCAAAGAGAAGGCATCGGATGATTATTAGCAGGGAAGTGATATGGCAGGATTTAAATTTTAGAAAAAATTGCTTGGAAGACAATATGTAGAATTAAATTGGTGGTAGTCAGTGTGGCAATACTCTAGATTCTAGAAGATAAATAGGAAGTGTCAACTAGAGCAGTAGCAATGGATGAAGAATGTTGGGGCAAATCTAAAAAGCATGAAGGAGGTAGAGTCAAGGGGAGGTTATAACTGATTGGATTTGACTTGCAAAGGAGAAACCTAAATCCAGTGGGTGAGAGAATGATAGTACCATTTACTGGCACAGGAAATAAAAGGGGGAAGGAACAGATTTGTGGAGAATGTAATGAGTATAAGGTTTGAACATTTCAAGATGAAGATATCTGTGAGACCACCAAATGGAGATATCTGAAAAGCAATTAGAAATACAAGCCTGTGGGGAATTCCCTGGCGGTCCAATGGTTAGGACTCTCCTCGCTCACTGCCAAGGGCCCGGGTTCAATCCCTGGTCGGGGAACTAAGATTCCACAAGCTATGCAGTGCAGCAAAAAAAAAGAAAAGAAATACAAGCCTGTGATTATAGGGGTCTAATCTAGAAATATGAAATTGGAAGTCATCTGCTTAAAGTGGTATTTAAAGCTCCAGGTGTGAGTTCAATCGCGCAAGGGAGACCGTGTGGAGAAAGAAGACCACGATGGCACCCAGGGGGACCAGTGCTGAAGGATCCAGTAGAGGGAAAGGGTTCTTTGGAAGCTGAGAAGGAAGGGTCAGAGAGGCTGGAAAGGACCAAAAGATGACGATAATTACCATCATTGTCGTCATCATCATCCCATGGAAATCATACGGCTGTAAACTTGGGGGAGCACCAAGTACCATGTCTGTGCATTTCCAGTGCTGAGCACAACACCTGCATGTGTGGCCCTTAAACATTTGTAGGGGCTACAGGGGAGTGATAAATGTCAAATGATGCGTCATTAAATACCATAAACACCGAATGGCATGATCGAGCTATAGCTCAAACATCGTCTGTGGGTGTGGAGAGACATTAAACACTGCCCCCGGGAGAGGGGAGACTCCTGACCGAGCCCATCACCTCCACCTTCTCCATCCACGCACCGGGAGCCAGGCCTGGCTTCCCCTTCCTCTCCAGAGACCATTACCTTAGGAACAAGCTTCCGAGGATAGATATTTTCTTAGAATCCACAAAAAGTTTTGATGCAGGGTTAGAAAAGTGAGAAGCCCCCAGTGAGCGTTGAAGTGCCAGGCTCAAATGCCAAGGAGCGCCCTCCGTGCCAGCACTGGCTTTTGGTGTCCCGATGACACTCAAACAGGAATGCCAAGTTCAGACTCCCTGAGCAAAAGACTAAGCCAGCTACCTGAGGAAGAGGCAGGCGAGCAACTGTGAGGGCTTGAGTGTGTGTATCTGGGGTGAGGCTGGGGGTGAGGTAGACGAGCTACAGATTTTTGCAAAGTTCCTGCTCGAGATAGCGCAGTAAGGCTAACAGCATTATCAACTATCTAAATATATGGTATCTCAAGAATGCATTGTGTCCGGGAAATTCCAGAGGTGTCGTTCAGTAGACCGCACTATAAGATAACCTTAGGGGGACTGTGGTAAAGACTATAGTAACTAGAAAATGTTTCACCTTGAGCTAAGGCTCAAAATGGTCCTGGTGATATTGTATCAACCAACCAACAAATCTCTATTGACTTGAATCAGTTGTGGAATGAGCTTTCTTAAAGGTTTATGAAAAAATGCATTATTTTACTATGGTAGCAACAGTTTGGCCCTCATTTTACTTTTACTCTGTTCAGTTCGGAAATTAAAATGTTCAGCTTTTAAACTTGGCTTTTACAAAAGCGAAGTTTACTTTGCTCTTCCTGCCTCAAATTCCAACTGAACTCAAACGAGAACCCCTTTAAAGAGAACTGCAGAAGGAGCAGATGGAGAGGAATCTGGTCTAATGATTAACCATCAGCTTTGGAAGGAGAAGGGAAATAAGCTACCGACAGACCTACAATTTGAGTGGCTACTGAAGCCAGAGAAACAGACTTCTCTTGAAATGGCGCTGGGTAAAATGCCTGTTTGTGGATCATTCTCTCATTGATCGCTTGCGGTTTAACTACTGGGAAAAATCAATGGGAACGAGGCAAGGTCACCCAGCATCAGGTTATCTGCATAAGAGCAGAGGGCTGGCCACAAACGGGCGCTGGGCTTTGGCTCCGCTTCATAACCAGCAACCTGGCTGACGCTGGACACATCAATCCACTATCTGGGCTAACGTAGCTACAAAATAGATGTGGGAAGAGAGTCAGGCACAGTCTACGCAAGACATGGAACCTCAAGTTCAATGTTGTCACATTGCCTCCTGAGGCCAACTCTTTTTTTTTTTTTTTTTGCGGTACGCGGGCCTCTCACTGCTGTGGCCTCTCCCGTTGCGGAGCACAGGCTCCGGACGCGCAGGTTCAGCGGCCATGGCTCACGGGCCCAGCCGCTCCGCGGCATGTGGGATCCTCCCGGACCGGGGCACGAACCCGTGTCCCCTGCATCAGCAGGCGGACTCTCAACCACTGCGCCACCAGGGAAGCCCTGGGGCCAACTCTTACAAGTCATCCTCTACTGGTAGAATTTATGAGGAATGATTTTTTTCCTTCATCATGCTTCCTCTTTCACATCCTTGAAAAACATGTGAAGTATGCATCAGACACGGCGTTCTGCGATTTTTATGTACATTGATTAACTGAATTTTCACAAGCCTACTTGAGGAAATGAGCCCCAGAGAAGTGTGTGGGAGTTGCTGGGAGTTGCTGGTCGACCCTGCCCTCCTTGATAGACCAGTGTCCTCTGCCTCATTTAGTGCCATTCTAGAAACATCTGGAGACCATTAAACATAATAACAACCACACAACAACCGACCAATGCTGGGCCCTCCCCAGGCTCGTTGAATCAGACTGTGGGGTGGAGCCAGCGCCTCCTTTTTGTTCAAAAGCTCTCCCAGGTGATGCTAGTGTGCTGCTTGGCTTGAGGACCACTTGTGTGAGACCAGGTTGCTTCTCCAAAATGAGAGGTAGAAACAAGAAGAAGAAAAAGAAAAAGGAATAAGACTAACATTGATTGAGCCCCTACTACAGGCCAAGTGCTTAATCTTATCTAATCCTCCCAGGCAACTGGAAAAGTGTTCCCACTTTACAGATTGAGAAACTTCTGAGTTACTTAACCAGAGAGGTGAAGTAATTTCCCCCAAAGCCCAGAGCTCACAAGTGGCAGAAAGGAGATTTAAGCCTGGGCTTGTGTTCATGTTACTACACCACAGAGCTAAGGCACACACCTCTGGCCCACACTGAAAACTCAAAAGAAATTAAGCTAGGCTTGTAAGAACTCAAGCTTGGAACACGTTAGAATTTCAGTAGAATGAAACAGCAAATTATGGATTTCCAAGGAGAACAATAAGCAGAAACCTTATTGAAACCTGAGAGGAGATATACATGGTACATCAAACAAGAGAAAGAGGCAGAAAGAAAAAAGGCAAAGGATGAGGAAATACTTATACTTCACTCACTGCTCTAATTCTCACAACAACCCTGTGCAGTAGGAGCTATAATTATCTTGCTCCTGCAGATGGGAAAACTGAGGCCCGGTGAGGTTAAGCAACACCCTCAAGTCATACAGCTGGTTAAGTGGCACAGTGCGTATTCAAAACCCAAGTCCAGGGCTTCCCTGGTGGCGCAGTGGTTGAGAGTCCACCTGCCAATGCAGGGGACACAGGTTCGTGCCCCGGTCCGGGAAGATCCCACATGCCGCGGAGCAACTAAGCCCCTGCGCCACAACTACTGAGCCTGCGCTCTCTGGACCCCACGAGCCACAACTACTGAAGCCTGCGCCTAGAGCCCATGCTCCCCAACAAGAGAAGTCACCACAATGAGAAGCCCTGGCTCGGCAACGAAGAGTAGCCCCCGCTCGCCGCAACTAGAGAAAGCCCGCACACAGCAACGAAGACCCAACACAGCCAAAAATAAATAAATAAATAAATAAAATTTTTTTAAAAACTGCCAGCAGAGTAGTTCACATTTGATTGCATCTGACCTTGAAAACTCAGCTTAAATTATGTTCTTCGATCACAGCTTTCATTCTACAGCTCTTAACACCATAATGTCCATCTTTAATTGAACATATGTTTGAAGTAACACAGTAATATGTGCTTTTTATTTAAAAATAAATAAATTTAAGAAAATTAGCATAGAAGTGAGAAGGGTAAGCCCTAGTGACCATTATCATGATCAGGTGAGTGGTCTTCCAGGGCTTTTTACATACACATACAGACATGAATAGGTCAGTATTATCAAAACCATTTTTTGCCCAACTATGATTAAATTCTTTGTTGGATAAACAGTCTTGCTGTCTTCCATTCCTATAGGAGCTGGAAGAAGAGAGCTTTTAAAACCAAGAGAATTACATTTCAGGCCCAAGGAAAATATAAAGCAAAAACATCCTTTTACATGAGAGTTGAAATACTCTTTTCTCAATTTGGAGTCGGAAATAGAAGGATTTAATAAGTAGCATAAGCTTACATCCTTGTAGCCCCTTTTAGCACTCTTACATAGAGTAAGCATTTAATTAGTATTTCTTGAATAAATAAGAAATTGTCTCCTTTTATAGTGGTTTTATTTTGGGTTAAATAGTGTCAATATCAAAAAAAATAATAGAAACACATGTATCCACATGTAATGTTGTAAAGAGTGCTCCAAAGAAAATTACAAATCTTATTATCATCCATTTTGGATTATTCAAGCCAGGATTCACTTCCACCTTTACTGTAAGTGACATATAAAATTAGTCCTGTTAACTTTTTAACCACTTCTGAGTTTTAAAGACTTTGCCCCCTTATTTGTCACGCGTTTTCTTGGAGGGGGGCGGGGCAAGCACGTTTTGTTCTCTCAAACGAACTGTAAGCTCTGTAAGAGTGGGGAAGCTTCTCGTGATTACTTGTGTATTCTCCCAGCACTCGGCACATGTTCTGCACACAGCAGACATTAAATATTGTGACTGTATTATTTTAGTTTGCTAGGGATGCTGTAACAAAGTACTACAAACTGGGTGGCTTAAGCCACGGAAATTTATCGTCTCACACTTCTGGAGGCTAGATCTGAACTTGAGGTGTTGGCAGGATTGGTTCCTTCTGAGGGCTCTGAGGGAAGGATTTGTTCAGGCCTCTCTCCTTGGCTTGTACGTGCTGTCTTCTCCTTCTGTCTATTCTTTGTCTTCCGCTATACATGTCCGTCTCTATGTCCAAAATTTCCTTTTTTATTCGGACCCTGGTCATATTAAATTAAGGTCCACCCTAATGACCTCATCTTAACTAATTATATCTGCAACGACCCTGTGTCCAAATAAGGTCAAATTCTGAGGTACTTGGGCCTATAGGACTTTGACATATGAATTCGGGAGAAGAACACAACTCAACCCAGAATAGTGACCTTCCATTTAAACTTAAACTCACTTAGTTTGCCTACCTGATAACTGAATTCCCTGTTACCCCAAGCCAAGAAGAGCATTTAGAATTTTAATAATATTTTTGGCCACAGGATTTTAGGGTTGTTTTTGTCTTTTAACGTGTCTGTGTATGCTTTCCAGAATGGTTCCCACTGCCTAAGCCTCAGAGCCTTCAGAATGTCTGCAACCGGTGAGTACCGCCTTGGAAAGCTTATCTTGCAGCAGGGTTGAAGGGACATTTCCCTGGGTCTCAAACTGATGAACATCCAGCCCCTGAGCACCTTGATCTGGGGGCCCTCAGCCCCAGGAAGACGCCTCTTGGACAGGCAGCCACCTGTGAGTCTTAGTTTTTCTCTGTGAACCATTTTACTTCCTGTGAGTTTGGTCATTAAAATTGTTTTGTGCCCCTCCACCCTGCCCGAGGCCCAGAGAACGAGGGAGCGTTGGCCTGTAAGAAGACCTAGTGGGTTTATTATTCTCCGACACAGAAACCAAATGACGTCACTGAGCAGCTGTTGGGGGGCAACGTGATTCACGGAGGCCACGCTTTCCCAGGCCCTCTCTACGCAGCCTCGGCTCGGACCAGGGCAGACTTTTATTACCAGCTTTCAACAAGTCCCCGGTTTCTTTTGCAAAGTAAAACAGATAATAGAGACATTCCCGGAATAGTTAGCTAACTAAGCCGTGCCAGGCAACCTCAGAGCTAAGAAGAACTCAGTGTTTTCGGACAATGACCAATTACAATAACCAGTATTATTTGATCTGAGAGTAATTAGCCAAGGCTCTGTTCTTTTTGCTTCAGTGAGGAGACAAACAGGGCAGTGAGGAAAACATCAGAGACAGGGGAAAGGGGCTCAAATGTCAAAGAAAAACACCCTCCCGCAGGTGGGGAGAAGAGAAAGAGACCGTCAGTGAACGTTTGAACGTTGCTCTTCCCTGAAAATGTGGTAGGGTTTAACCCAACCAAAGTTTGTTTGATTTTTTTTTCCCATACTTACTGTTCATGTGCTTTAAAAAGCCTCCACGGAGAGTGGATATCAGAGCACAAAGAGTGAAATAGGTCGGAACACAGAACTATGAACTAGCAAAGGATCTTTTTTTGGGAGGGACACGATTCTCCCCAGGGCGTCCGCACGCTGCACTCTCATTTTCAAACGCGCTGTATCACCTGAAACTCCCCGTTGTTTTGGAGACAGGTTCCAGGGAACTGCTGTTTATCATTTCATGCAAGACGTGCAAACTTCCTCTTGCCCGCATAGTCAGGCTCCCTAACCCCTAACTAGGGGGATTTGGATTTTCATGCTGCCCTGTGGCTTTCTTCCATTTCACCACTGGCTTCCAAAATAAACGGTAACTCCAAACCTGCAGACCGCCTTACTACCCTGCACTGCTGCTGTTGGCACTGTCGCACGGCAGGAGAAAGCGCCTGCAGCCGCCCAGCCAGCCCTTCCTTCTAGGCTGAGCAGGACGTGGAGTCGCTGAATATCCCGCTGGCTTTTCTGACCATAGGCAACACCTCGGCCCACTGCCTCGTTCCCAGCAATACCTCTGCCTTAGCTCAGACTCCTGGCTTCTCTTTGCTCAGATTCTCAAAGCAAGGAGTAATGGCTAGAGATGTGCTGTCTCATGCCATAGCCACTAACCACATGCGACTATTTCAATTTACATTATTTAAAATTAAATTTGAAATTCAGTTACTCCAAGGATTGACTGTATAGCACAGGGAATTATATCCAATATCTTGTAATAACCTATAATGGAATATAATCTGCAAAAGAAAACCCCCAAAACTGAATCACTACACCGTACACCTGAAACAAACACAATATTGTAAATCAACTATACTTCAATTTTAAAAAATTTAGCTGCTCAGTTGCAGTAGCCACGTTTGAAGGGCTCAATAGCCACATGTGAGTAGTGGCTACCGTACGGGGCAGAAACAGGATATTTCCATCAGCACGGAAAGTTCTATTAGACAGCACTGGCCTAAGTTATCACATGAGAAAACTCTTGGCTCTGAGAAGGGCTTTGTCATTGAAAGGGGACTAAGGTTAGGTGGGATGCTTGCTGTGTGCCTAGTAGCGGGCTGCACGTGTTATTTCACTTATGCCTCACAAATCTCATTCCCATTTCAAAGAGAAGGAAACTGAAGCTCAAAGAAGTTCAGTAACTTGGCCAAAGTCATCAAGCTAAGTAAGCGGTAGGACTGGGCTTCATCTGGTACCCAGGTCTCTGTGGCTTTGTCAGTTGAGTCAAGTTGCAAGTGTGATGAGTAAAGAGTAGCCTTGTTGTCACGGGCTTTTTTACAATATTTCTGCCAAGGAGCGGAGGAACTGTGAGCGGACTGGAAATGCACCTCGAGGCCTTGTGGGGTTTGATGGGATTGCGATTAACATGGGCCTAGTAAGTGCACACTCACTCGTTAGACTGATTAGGAAATTATAGGACAGCTTCTCTGATGCTGTTTCTTTCTAGTGTTGGAGATATTTCTTTTTTTTTCTTTTTTTTTTTTTTTTTTTGCGGTACGCAGGCCTCTCACTGTTGTGGCCTCTCCTGCTGCGGAGCACAGGCTCCGGATGCGCAGGCTCAGCGGCCATGGCTCACAGGCCCAGCCGCTCCGCGGCATGTGGGATCTTCCGGGACCGGGGCACAAACCCGTGTCCCCTGCATCGGCAGGCGGACTCTCAGCCACTGCACCACCAGGGAAGCCCTATTGGAGATATTTCTTATTGGTCATATCTGCTTTACCACATCCTAAACTGACAGCACTAAAAAAGTACCCACTCCCCTGAAGCAGCAACAACAAAAAGGTCACCATCGAAAAAAACCAATATTTGATGTTTGAATAAAGTCTGCAGTTTAGTTAATAATATTGTGCCTACTAATTACTTAGTTTTGATAATTTTACTATGATTATCTAAAATGTTAACATTAGGGGAAGCTAGTGAAACATACAACTATTACTCCTGAAACTCTTCTGTAAACTTAAAATCACTTCAAAATAAAAACAAATTGAAAAATTGGAAAAAAGATAGTGACCGCTCTATCCCTGCCCTTTTTCTCTTTCTATGGATCTAGGGGGAAACAACAAAGAACCCAGCTGAACTCACCGTGACCAGCCTTGTGCTGCAAACAGATAAAGCCCTTCCCCCATCCACCTGCTGGCAGCAGTGGTAGTGGGAGGGTTCTATACTCAGCGCCAGGCTGTGCAGAGAAATCAAGGCTGTTGCCTTAGGCCCCTGAGAGCCACCAGATTCCAGATATGTTGAGTGACTCTTTCTTATTGTTCATGTTTCTATTCTGGACTTCTAAAATTAAATGCGGATGTCCTCGCACCCAGCACATCTTTCAGGATTGATTTACAAGTATAATCCTTTTTACCACTTTCATGAGCAGTGGGGCCCGTGGCAATTCAGGTTGGCTGGAATGAATTTGTTTTCTTTGCACACACAGACAGGCGCTCTCCCAGAATGCTGATGGAAATGGAAATTGGGACAACTAGCTGATAATCAAAAAATGTAACATGTTGTATAGTATCCTTCAACCTGGGAATTTCAATTTCCGGAATTTATACTAAGGAAATTATTGCACAAGTACACAATGATTTCTCTTTGAGGATATTTGTCACAGCATGATTTTAATAGTAGCCCCTTACACCCCAACAAGAAAGGAAACAACTTCAATAAGCGTTTGGCTATGTGGACTATGGTATAGCTACATAGTGAAATGCTCTGCAGTCATTAAAACTATGTCCCAGAAGGCTATTCAAAGTCCTGGGAAGATGATCAAGACAGTCAAGTGCAAAAAGTAGGTTGAACAGCATGTAGAGTATGATCCCATATTTTTGTAAAACAAAAAACATATCTGTATAAAAATAAAGGACTAAAGAATAACTAAACACTAAAGCAATGGTGATTATCTGAGTGAAAAGGGTCATCTCAGAGTGATGAGATAGCTTCAGTTTTCTTTCTCTGCATTTTCTAAGTGTTCTACAGCAAACGTATTATTCTGGCAATGGAACACTTCTCACTTCTGGAAATGTTACTAGTAGGATAGGTTCACCAGAGGGTTCTTGGTCTTTATTAACAGACTCTCATTAATTGGGTGGTAGGTTCTCTTAACTTTGCAAGATACTCCTGGCATGTTCCATAGCTAATATCACAAGCCTAACAAATAATATCTATTAACATTTAGCCTATATGGAAATGTGCTGGTAGGCAAATTAATTTTGCGATGTTCGCTTTTCATGTCAACTTTCATTTCCAAAGCAGGGGTTGTAACCAGTGAAGAATTGTTCGGGTAGGAGTTAGAGGAAGTGGGAAATTGTAGAAAGTTGCCAATAAAGGCAATGGATAGTAAACAAGACTATAGATGGCAGAAAGAAGCAGAATTATACAAACATGGAGGTAAATTAACATTTGTGCCCAAAGAAGCAAAACCTCTTTTCTCAGCTCCCAAATAAGAGATCATAGCAAGGTGGAGATTCTTAGGATGCTTGTCCAGATCAGGTGGTCCTACTATAGGCCTTTACTATGCTACGAGTAAAGGCTCGTAGTCAGGAGGGCACGTATTTGGTCTATACAGGGAAGACCAACGTGAAATTGTCTCCCCCGAGGAAAAGGCTTCATGCGTATACTCCGCCTCTGCCAGCTGAGGAGCAGAAGTAGGTGGTGGCGGTCACAGTTTGGAGGCCGTGAGATTGAAATAAGTCCCAACACCACTAAAAGCCTTGACACAACCTCGTGGGAAGGGCGGGGGCCGGGGGATGGGGTGGGGTCGGGGGAAGGTTGGTTAGTTGAAGAGGAAAGTGCTCAAGAAGAAGTCCCCGTATTACTGACAGGTTCCCACTCTCCTTTCTTTCATTTGTCCCCGGAAGTGGCCTGCTCTGCTTCTATGTGTCCCCACAAGCCCCGTAAGCTCCATCAGCCTTTCCTGGCTTCGGCAGCCACCCCACCTAGATACAGTCTAAATAAAACCAGTATGTACGCCCGGGCTAACACGGGTTGGAACAAGTCCCCTAGCCTTCCTTGCCCAATCAGATCGCAGCTCCTAAGCCCCTTCTCCAGAGCAGTTCTGTAACAATTCAGTTGTTAAGAGCAAGCTGGGTGGGAGGCTGCAGAGAAAACACATCTCTGACTGGGGTGCAGTGTGGAGGTGGATGCACCGCTCCCCTCCCCCCCCATAACCACCTGTCCACCCGCCCACCCCCGGAAGTTCAGAGAGGTTTCAGGCCCTAATTTCGCCACGCATCCCACTCCACCACCCTGTCGTGAAAACGGACTGGCTAAAATCTTTTTCACGAGATTTTCCCTGAGTCTCCTTCCGGACTGGTCCTGGGTCCTGCTGATCTGAACCAGCTTTCGCACTCTGGACTCCTATTTCATTGGCCCTGAAAATCTGCGCCTGGGCAGGGCACCCTAGATGGAGAAAAGACCCGCCAGCACTTCAGGCCACAAACTACTAAGCAGGCCTCCACCCCCGGTTCCTTTCTCTTCCAGCTGGCCTGGAAATTTGCAAGGACCGGGGATTTGCAGATTTCTTTTCTATTTTAAGTCTGTGAAGCATTTACTCTTGAGTTTGAGGGTAAAGTTAGCTATCTGTTTGCAGAAACAGTTTTATGTCATGGGAATCAGATACCTGAAAGTTTTTAATGCAAATCTTATGCAAAAATTAGGCAAATTCCACCTCTGGGCCAGGACTTCCTGCATCCCTGCATCATGGCACCTGGGGAGGGAAAGGGTTTCTGTTTGTCGCTTCAGGTTGATATGTACATTCAACCTTAAGGAAGCCCATCTGTTTTTGCTTAATTGGGGAGTTGCACGGCCATGCAACTGAATTCTGAACATCAGGCATCAGTTCGGAAGTTAACTGTGTCTCGGGATCAGCACAGTTTTCTGTCTTGTGCTTTCCACTTGTAAACCTGTCTGTGGTCTCTAGAGATGGGTGTACTTAAATGATTGGCACTAGATTAGCAAAGACTTTCAGCCACTGTAAGTAAATAGGAAGCATGGAAGACTCACAGGGCCTGCAGGGTCAGCCCCTTGCCACCCTCCCTGGCTTCATATCAGGCCCCTCTCCTCTTTGTCCCAGGCCAGCAAGCTGGCCTTTCTTCCTTTCTTTAAAATCACTCTTCTCCCTCCCACCCTGGGGGTCTGCAACGCCTGCCCCTCCCCTGCCCCAGCTCTTCAGCTCTCAGCTCAAATGCTGCTTCCTCAAGAAAGTTCTCCCTGACCACCTCCCAAGTCTGGACCTTTTTCTTCCCAATTGTGCTTATGCATCTGTATGACCATTTGATTAGTGTCTGACTCCTCTGCGAGATTAAGCTGCCAGAAGACAGCTTCCCTGCATCTCCCAGATCCAACCGCCTACATAGTAGTTGCTCAGCTAATGGATTTGCTGAACTCCAAATTTATCATTCAACATAAGGTCAACTTGAGGATTTGTCCTTACTGTCATTTGGATACTTAATTATCTTTCTTGCCTATGCTCCACCTCAGGGGAAGCCAATAGAGCTTCTTAGAGACAAACCCTGGGAGCTGAGCTTCAGAAACACTGTAAATAAGGGTTTTTTCCACCCAAGTTTCACCCTCCAGAGTCTCCTCTTTCCCTCTTCCCCTCCCAGGATTCTGTGCTTCTCACCCTTGGAACATATTTCCATCTGGGCTTTTCTGCTTGCTAGAGGCTGCTGTGTCCCTCAAAGAAGAATCCTTAATTATATATTTCTGTTTCTATTATTACAATTCCAGGTCCTTTATGTGCACCTGGTACCCAGAGCCACTGTGGAGGGGGCGGGGGCGGGGGCTGAATGGTGGCAATGCTGGAAATTTCCCTTCATCTTAGTAACAGGACAGGTAAGAGTTTCAACTTGCCGTCAACTTTACTAGTCCCAGGAAAATTCTATTTGAAACTCTCCTAGCCATCTCCTTTTCTTTACTTTTCTTCTTTCCCCCTTGATTTTTCAGAAGTGAGGCCTCTGGAGAAACTCTTTTTCTCTCTCACTTTTCCAGGTTAGGCAGGGCTCCGGAAGCTGAAGACCTGGCCTCCCAAATGCTGAAAGGCTTTCCAAGAGACCGTGTCTCCGCCCAGGAAGCACTGGTTCACAATTATTTCAGGGCCCTGCCTGCTCAGCTGCACCAACTTCCTGATGGTGAGCAAGGGAGTGTGTGTGTGTGTGTGTGTGTGTGTGTGTGGTGTGTACATGTACACATGTAAGTCTCGGTGTCTAAGTATTTTCTCAGTGCACTGGAGAATGACAGAATTTGCAACCAGAAGTGAGCTTAGAGCTGGGAGAAGTGAGATGGGTTCAAATCTTGCCTGAGGGTTTTTTTTGCGATTTTCTAAAACTCCAAAGTTGAGGGTTGAGGTGACACAGATCTCCTTGTAATGATCCAGACTTTTCCCATGTACTCACTTACTCTTAGAAATTGGATGAGATGAAAGTTGCCTCTGAGTTTGCTTTCACTAGCATCTGCCAGGAGAAGCAAAACCAAAGTTTCTAACCACCCCCTTTTCTCTTTCCGTAGAGTAAGATGATAGGTGACACGGATATATCAGGAGAGGAGAGCTGGGCCTGTCTTGATTGGGAATCTGATGCTGCCCAAGGAAGTACGGGGTGGGGCATGGGGAGAGGGGAGCGTCCTCCCAGGCTGGACGCTCACGGGAAGCACAAGTTACCCTGAAATGAGCTTTGCTGCCTGGGCCTGAAGTCATCCTCCAAATCTGAAAACTGCTGAGAGATCATGTGGCTGGAGCGCTCCTCATGTTTCTCAGAACGTGGCCAGGAAAGGCTGTGCAGAAGTTGTGGACAGTGCAGTCATGGCCCCGGCTGTTTGCGGGGGACTATCCTTAGGTGGAGTTTCTTTGAAAACATCCAGCATTCAACCGAAAACAGTTTTTAGAAGTCCTAAGCCAGAGAGAAGAAAGCTAATAAGGAAGGTCTAGGGGCTCAGACTGGGTGGGGGAGGGTCCTGGGCTGGGGGGTGTGATGGGGCGAGGATGGGCATGGGGTGGGGAGCTGCTGTTCAGTAGGCTTAGGCCTGTGGTCTGGCCAAAGTCTCCAGGGTTTGCAGACGCAGCTCCACTGTAACTGGGACATTGTCCTGCAACAGCCCAAAGCTCTTAGTTTAGGATTTTTTGAGGTATTTTATTATTAAAGTGAGTCATTTAGGATCTCCAAAAATAACCATAATCATACAACTGGGGTTAATGTCTTGCTTAACCCTGTAAGAAGAGTCGGTCATCAGTATTTATTAAGTTGCCATCAAGTGTCAAGAACATATTAAGTACTATAAAATTTGAGGGAAAAAAGAGGCTTGTCCTTGACCTCAAGGATCCTATGCAGTGGGAGGAAAAGAGGGTGAGGAAGAGGAAACAGGACACCCTCATACACATATTAGCACAAATCATATCTAAACAGCTAAAGTCTGTGCATAATCAGCTGCAGATGTTCAGAGAATATGTGTGCGCTAAAGGCAATTCTTTGGAGGTACTAGAATAACTCAAGTTAAGATGGATGAGACTGGAGGTGACTCTGGAATAGAATTTGGAAGGAGGGAAGGGACGTGGCTTGGCATATGGGTGGAATAAAGGACATTCCACCAGACCTACAATTCTTACGCCCTTCCTGGTACCTCACCCCGAGCTTTATCCCCATCCGCTCCCCCACTCCCATCTCACTCCCCTCTTCCCAGTCTGAACCCCTAGATCCCCCCTTCTTAGCTTTCTCCTCTTGGGCTTGGGGCTTCCAGCTACCACTTCACGCAAGTATACACGCTGGGGGTGTACACACACACACATACACACACGTTCACGTTCCCTCTCTCCATTTAAAGAAACTTCTCCCATGGGCCCTCCTCCGGGATTTATTATTCTGTGTACTGAGAACCACCGGGGATCTTCAAAGTTTTCTGGGCACCAGCTTTTCCTTGATGAAGAGTAATTAGGAGAAAATCACTGTGCAAACTGATGTGTTGTTAGAAACCTGGGTTTTGATTCATCCTGGTCATCTGAAGCAAAGCCACCAACAGAGGGACTCTGTTGTGTGTGTGTGTGTATGTGTGTGCATGCGTGTGCGTGCACATGCAGGTGTAGGAGAGGGACCAATCTGTATTCCTTCTCTGTTCACCCAGCCACAGAGCCCAAATCTACTTTGACACTTTTAGAAAAATGAAAAGATGGAATCTTGCAGGAGCCTGCCTGTGCTGTCGGGGAGACAAGGAGTGCTCACAGCAGGAGGGAAGTTGACTTTTCTTTATACATATAGGGGTTTTTCCATGCAGAGTTTAAATTATGCCTGATAAAAGGAGTTTCGTGGATGTTTCAGTTCTTTCAAATTCTCCTGGCTTCCTCCCAATTAAATGAGGTTTGTCAAAGCCACAGGGCTCTGCTGCTGGTGCCTCGGCCGACAAGCACTTCCTGCAGCGACATCGCGAATCCCCGAGGGAGAAGATGAAAGGGCCAGCGCCAACAGACAGGGGAAGGGGGGCAGATCGGGGGGTGTGTGTGGGGGGGTGCAGAAATAGGTTTAGAGACAGATCGACAGATAGGACATGGACAAGAAGACAGGGAAAGCAAAGGTACCAGGAAAATTGGAAAGAAAAATAGAGTAAGACAGAGCAGCCACTGGGGCCAGTTTGTGCACCTTGAGAACAGTGGCCCTCACCAAGGGCGCGTCTTCTAAGGGTGCACTCCCTTGGCCGGGCAGTGCCAGCCTACTTCTTCATTGTCCATGGCAATGAGCCTTTATTAAGAGCCTCCTTTGCAGACGGGAAGAACCGGCCGGTAATCACAGTTCCCAACCCTCAGGGACACACAGTCTCCATGCAAGGGGGGGTCTGCCCCAGGCATAAGAACTGTGCAAAAATAAGACATGCTCTTGCGAGTGGTGTGTAAAGAGAGTTTCCCTTCCATAATTATGCAAGAAATTTTGCTCTCTGGTGGCAGGATGGAATTACTTCGGGGTTATATTTGTATTATTTTATTATTCTGGTTTTATTCCGGTTGCAGGATAACAAAGTTGTCACTTTAAAATATATTCTGTTTCCCCTTTGATCTGGGAGATTCCAGCTCTTATTGTCTGCCCTCTGACGAAGACAATTTAAGCATGAAACCTGAGGCTGGGAACCGTGTGAAGAGTGGAGAGACAGCCTAAATCCCAGCGGAAGCAGGGCACAGAAATTCCCCCACAAAATGCAAGGGTTGCTCTCATCCATCCATGTCTGTTTTCACGAAGCCGAGAGGTCCCAAACAACACTGTCCCTAGTTTGTGGCAGTAAGCTTACGGCCAGAGGAAATCGGGGGGTCACTTGCCACGAAAATCCAGGAGTTCTGGGCTTAGTTCCCTTTCGGAGCACATTCTTAAGTGGAGAAGCATGAATACTAGAATGGCGAGCATGTGGGAATTTCTGCCAAGCGCGGACATTTTCCCTTATTGACTCTTGAACACCTGAAGAAACATTAGTTGAAGGAGAAATAATTGGTCGTCTCTCTCAAAACACACCCAACAGCAAGCTAATTGCTTTTGCAGATGGCCTGGGAGACACGCTACCCACTCAAGTCATCTGCCTACGGCCACACTTGTGGTCCTCACGGCTCAGCCAGCAGTGCAGGACATCAGCTGGGGCAGCTAGGACCTAAAATTAGGCCCTTGGCAACTCTCTAATCTTAGCTGCAGGTTCAGCTTCTTGCTTTAATTCCCTTTGCCCTCAGCATGAACTTGGGCTCTGGGAAAGGAACGCTGCTTAACGACTTGAGAGTGAGGGGAGTAGAAAATCATTAAGCTGCCCCTTCTAGAAGCTGGCTCCACTCCTTTCTTGCAAGGAGCCTTCCAAATGTTCCCCTTGGAAAGTTAAGACTGATTTTGGAACCTAGCCATTTTGAATCACAGACACTGATCCACAAAAGTATTTTTTATCTCGGGCAGTAAATGCCACGTGATTTAAGAGTCTGGTCCTTAAGCCATGGTCCTTGATCGTCAGGACATCAAAGGCTGTCTCTCTCTGTGGGTTGGTCCCATTTTGCTTTCTAAATCCCAGACGTGAGTCTCTCCCATGCCTTCCTGGTCTAAATCCCCCTTCTCCTTTAAAACAGGTTTCAGCATCTTAAAACAAAAAACAAAACAAAACAAAAAACCCCTACAACTTAAAAGCTTGCAATTGATTTTGTAATTTTGTAAAAATAATTTACCAGAGTCCTTCCTGTCATCATATACTTTGGTACCTATAGGGATGGAAGAAGGCATGGCACTTACCTCTACCCTTCGTCACATCACCCTAGTATCTATACTCTGCTAGTTCTTCAGCAGGCCTGATTCATATTGCTCCATTAAAATCTGAGTAATTTTTTGTTTTGCTCCAATAAAAGAAGTTCAGGCCTTCTTTTAATAATATCTCTTTAATATATTTGAAGATCCCTTGATATCACTTTCTAAAGCTCACTTCTCTAGGCTGACTTCCTTTGACCTCCACCAAACATACCCAATATATATTGTTTATTTTACCTTTTAACTATTTTGCTTCATTATTCTATTCTGAACCTATTCCAGTTATGTTGCTTATCTCTGAGACTATGGACCCACCCTAGACTCAGGTTTCTAACATACTGGGAGAGTTATTTTCCAGTTCATTCATGGAAGATTTACTGAGGGTCTATTAGATATGAGATTGAGGGATACAAGTATATAAACGGCCGTAGACCAAGTGTGAAGTGCTCTGACAGTTCAAAGGAGGTGAGATTAAACTCCAGCTGTAGGGGTCCAGGATGGCTTTGTGAGTGGGTCTTGAAAGATGCTGGGGTCTGGATGGTTGGGGAGGAAGGATATCCAGGGAGAGGAGTGTCATCCTCCTCTGAATGTCGTCTAATATTATCTGAAGGTATCTTCTCTTTAATAGTAGTACAATCCTGACTCATATTCCATCCTAGGTTTTACTCCTCATCATTGTATGCCTTCTTGAAACAATTTAAACCTTCTTTAACATGTACCAGCAAAGCTTAGTTTAGCTCTTTGTGTGCTAATGATTTCAAATCTACTCTGTTTATTGCTTTTATTGTCTAGTCTATTCAAAGTTTAACCAGAATATTTTGTCATTCCACAGGCCAGGTTTCGGAGGTTGGGTTTCGTAGGGAAGAGGGAAGGGAGATTCTGAGCCAGGTCTCTCAATCCTATTCTGCTTCTAGGAGTTTATAACCTAACTCAGACCACTCTGTCTACCTTTTAAATCCTCTATTAATCAGTACTTAAGAAGCAAGTTAGGAAGTGTCCTCCATAACACACTTCTTTACCTTCTATGCTCAGTGTTGTCCTCAACCCACTCTAATACATTAGAATACAAGAGGTTGGGTGGAGACATGGCTTAAGATGTTGCGTAGAGTTAACGTTGGTAGGAAAAGTCTGGGTAAACCAAGTCCCTCAGCTCTACCAACCCCTTAAGTTGGTTAAATTTGTTAGCATCATGGACTGAAAGAATCTCCAAATAAAGATAAATACTTCAGGAAAGAGTTAGAGACCCTTTGACAAGAAAAGGATCTTGGGACTCATTATTCCATGTCTTCATTATATAGATGAGTCCCTAATACCCAGAGAAGAATAGTGGCTGCCATTTATTGGGCGTCTATGTGTTTTACATAAATTCTCATTTAATCTAGATACTAACTGTCAAATCTAGAGTTATTATCCTCATATTACATATTAGAAAACTGGGGCTGAGAGAGGCTAATTGCTCAAAGTCATACAGCTAGTAAGTGGGAGAGGCAAAATTTGACTGTTAGTCAGACTCCCAAGCCACTGTCTTCCACTTCTCATCACTGCTTGCTAAAGATCACGAGGAAATTTAGTACTGTAACACAACCAGGATTAGAACCAAGATCTTGACTCCCAGCCCTGTGACCTTTCCACTCTCTCGTCATGCCCTATGTTTATTTTAAAGCCTTCCCAGGAAATATGTCACATGTTCCCAGGTAACATGTTCAATATCTCACAATTAAGAGGGCTCAATTTTATGTTTAATAAAGACTCAAGCCCCTGACCTCTTCCTTAATCCTTAATGTCATCTGGTCTTAGTTTGTTCTTTCTTTTTCTTTTCTTTTCTTTTCTTTTTTTTTGTTTGTAACACAGTCACCCTTGGGTTTTAAGATTTCTTAATCAGTGCTGGTTATTATTTTTTCCTTACTATTACTTATTCAGTTTTGTAAGAAAAATATCAGGATCCAATGGAAAATTGGGTAAAGGCACAAAATAGCAATTTACACAAAGGAAATGGAAAAAACATACCAACACATGGGATAAATAGGCAGTCTAACTAGTGATTAAATAAATACAAATAACTGTTAAAGTAGTTATTTTTTTCCCTCAACTTAGTGACTCCTAACTCCCCGTGCTGGGAAGATTGTGGTAAAATGATTCTCTGCAGATGGTGGTGTAATTTGGTGCAACCTTTGCAAAGCATTTTGCCATACCTATCAGGAGCCATAAAAATGCTAACAACATTCAACCCTATACTTTGGTTCCTGGAAATTATCCAAAGGAACAATTGAACAGAAAAGAAAAAAAAAAACCAAACCCTAGATGCATAAAAATGTTCATTGTGGTGTTGTCTATAATTTTTTTAAATTCTAAAAGATAAAAGAAACTCTAAATATTCAACACAAGAGAACTGATTGGATAAATATTGTTATATTGACTCAGCATACAGTACTATGTAACCATTTAAAATGATAATTCACAGGAGTGTGGGGTAGTATGGAAATGTTTACCTTATGACACAAGCTAAAAGAAAGGATACAAAATTGCATATTATAATGCACCTGTGAAAATGTATTATGCATATCAACAAAACTGGAAAGTAGAGTACAAAAATAAAAATGCTCTTCTAGCTGAGGGGAATTGTGGGTAATTTTTTTCCTTTTTTCAAAGTTTTCTTTCATGTTGATGTTATATTGCCTTTATTGTTTAAAGGAATAAAGTAAGACAAATGGTACAGGGAGTTCACGCTCTGGATTGAGAGTTAAAAAACTTGAGTTTTCTTCTTTTTTCCCCCAGCATCACATGCATTATTGGCCCTCATAAACCTCAATTTCTCAGTCTGCACAATGGGTTAACACTAGTTTCCTGCACCCCAGATTGACAGAATGTTTATTTTATAAAGCTTTTAACTCACTGATTTCAAGGGTTCACATAAATGCCCTCCTGGGAGAATGAGAGGAGGGAGGGAGAGGAAAAGATAAATAGGCACTAATTAATTTTAAACGGAAAGATCATCTGCTTTAATCGGAAATGCATGTGTGCTGTGCCCCTAGTCAGAGTTTTAAGTGCACTCCATGTTAGTTAGCAACTTCAATTTAAAGTACTGTGTGATCCTTTGGGCTTTGAAGATATGAAGCCTATATACATACACATGAGCTAAAATTACCGCTCAGTCACAGAGGCTGTGTGCACTATGAATAATTAAATGCACTAAGCAACTCCAGCTGATGGATTGATGATGTGCAAGAGTAGCGCGAAAACCACGTGACAAGGAAAATTACAAGACATTTTGAAATGATGGTTTAATTTCCAAGCTTTCTTTTCAACTTGTGCTTTCTCTTTCAGCCATTACAGGCAAGTAGAAGAGATTTGATTGTCTTGTTTCCTGTGAAAGGTTATTTAGCTCCTCAATGCCATTAAGTCACTTTCTGCACTCCAGTGCACTGAGACTTCAGCAGGTTATCAGCCCAGGAAGAGTAAATGGAGACACCAGGATCGGATTTCTAAAGGAAGGAAAGTTAAAGCAAAGTTTGAAAGCGGTGACAGCCAACAGCCAGGAGCTTAGGAACTCAATTAGACTGAAAGACAACTATCTCATTATTTCATTCCGAAATGATCTAAATACATAAGAATCTCAGAGTTTTAAATAAACTTGTCCTACTGACTGTCTAGATGACTGAATTTCCCTTCTCAAAAAGTTTTTAAACACCCACTTTTGTATTTATTTATTCTAAGCGCAAAGCAGCTGCAATAATTATGCTGTCAGATTCAGAAAGCTAATGAGGAGTCAGCAAATGGAGGGTTTTGCATTTGTGAGATTGCTACAGGAGAACCACTCGGCTGCTTTTTTCCTTCTTTCTTTTTTTTTTTTTTTTTTTTCCTCTTGTTTTCTTTTTCTTTCTCTGTGAGTTGGGAAGGAGAGTCGGGCAGTCCATGGCCAAATTGAAATCTCTTTGATTAACTGGTTGCTTTCCCAGCACTGTTCTGCCACATGTTTCTCTCTCTCTCTCTCTCCCTCTCTCCCTCTCTCTGTCTTTGTCTCTTTCCCTCCCTCTCTCACTCTTTTTTGCTCTCTCCCTCTCTCTCTCCGCCTCCCCGCCCCGCCACCCTCATTGCTATTGAGGAGCTATTGCTTTTGAGGGACATCTTCATGCCACTGTCCCCAAGGTAAGAGGACACTTCTTCCTGAGAGACGTTCCCAGAATGGTTTGAACTTGAGTCGATTTGAGAGTAATCTGTAAAGTTTAATATGCACTGTTTATTTGAACTGTTTGACTGTTTACACTATGATCCGAGCTAAAAGAAAGTAGACTACAAAATTGCGTGTTATAATGTACCTGAGAAAATACATTATGCATATCAACAAGACTTGAGGTCTCCCCTTTCCATTCTAGCAAATATGTAACTCCAAACTGAAGGAGTCAGGGCCACAGCTTACCCAAGGTAGCCAAGACAGAGTCAGCATTGCAGGTTTATTTCTTGCCTTTGGGTGTGAATAGCTTCCAGCAAACAATATTATTACGGCATTTTATGCTTTTGGTGCACCAAAGCTGGAGCTTCTCTTTTTTGTGAAACTGTGTGGTATTTAGAGCAACCCAGTTTGTACAGCTTGTGAGCTTTGGAAAAGCAGTGCCCAAGTGGAAGGGTGTCCTGAGCAGGTTTTGTGGATGTGCTTTGGTGACGATATGGCTGTTGCCCCGGATGTTTTTCTCAGATGGTACCTGTGCTAATGCTTGTAACAATGGCTACTGGTTATTAAAGATATATGGCATATCAGAGCAACCCAAGACGTTTGGCACGTATTATCTTCTCTAAGCTGAGAGCAATCTGCCCGCAAGTTTTCTTATCCCCATTTTGCAGATGAGCCCCTTAACATGTTAACTTTTAGAGGACGTGGCCCATAAGTTTAGCATAGTAAAGCACCCAGGGACAGCACACATTTAACAAACACAGGCATTTATAAAAATGCAAACTGTCAGCATTCTGAGCTAACCAAATACATGAGTCTGAGGGCATAGGTAATATACATATATTTCAAAAACATTTTCTAATCTACAAAAGTTGCACCTTAGAGTCTATTTAAATGGATTGCCAAATGTATCTAATGTAACAGAAATTTGAAACTTTCCAAAACATTATCTAGCCCAGCACCATGCTCACTGCCTGTCATCACTGGGACCCGTGTCCAGACTCCTTGGCTTGATTTTGGCCCTTGTTGTTAGTGTGTGTGTGGCTCCCAGTTCTACTCCTGTTTTGACCACCTTCAGTACCAAGGTGCCTTACCCAAGGTTCATTTGGTAAATATGCATTGAAGTGAATCGAATTGAAGTGAATTGAATAGGACGCACTTGACAGCTATTCAGTAAAGTGAGTTATCCATGAGTCAGTATAAGTTATTGATGTATGAGTCTGGCTCACATTTTGATGTCTCTTCGGGTGACAAATATTACAACAGACATAAAAAATACACCGTGGGGCTTCCCTGGTGGCGCAGTGGTTGAGAGTCCGCCTGCCGATGCAGGGGACACGGGTTCGTGCCCCAGTCCAGGCAGATCCCACATGCCACGGAGCGGCTGGGCCCGTGAGCCATGACCGCTGAGCCTGCGTGTCCGGAGCCTGTGCTCCACAACAGGAGAGGTCACAACAGTGAGAGGCCCGCGTACCGCAAAAAAAAAAAAAAACAAACAAAACAAAACAAAAAAAACAAAACTACCGTGAAAGATCCCAGGAAATAATATGTTGGTGCTTTTCTCTTTTTTTCCCTACAGTGGAGTCTTTATTTACAGTTTCAGGAGTGAGGCTAAAGCCAGAAATGTGTGACCTTTTGGTCTCCTACCAGAAAGGTCACCACCTAGCCGGGTTTAGCAAATGCTGGTGAAAAGAAAGGTCGAGATCACCAAGATTTTCCAGGTAAGTGGTTCCAACTGTTTGGCTCCTTATGGATGGAATTGAAAATCAACCACTGTCCAGTGAAGACCTGGTTCATGGGTTCAGAGCACCTCTGTCCTGTGCCCGGCTCTTCATTCCCACTCTGGGCACAGAGGCCTAGGCCTCACAGGCTGTGAAAGGAGGATGGCAGTGTGCATCAGCTCCCACTGCCAGGGGACTGACAAGACTCCTGAGACAACCCTTACACGTCCCTGTAAGGCCTTGAGCTGACACACGGGAATACAGGACTCCACTGACATGTTAAATTCCCTTAACTACCTAGTTCTCCCTGTCAGCTGATAGGACAAAATCAGAGGTCAGGGTGACCAACTGTCCCCATTTGCTCGAGACCAAGGGGTGTCCCGGGATGTGGGATGTTCGGTGCCAAAATTAACACAGTCCCGGGTAAACCAGGATGGTTGGTCACCCTAGTGCTGCAAATGACCACCTAGCCTGCCCCCAGGTGCCAGAGCAGACCTGGTTCAGTCCAGCCCCACCCAGGAGGTGGTTTCAGAGGCCTACGAGTGTCCAGTCATCGCTGCTACAGGCTTCTTAGGCTACACCTTTTTGCACCATTGCTTACAGGGAGTCCTCTCCAGGGTGAGCTCTGGGAACCATGAGGACCTGATAGGGAGGGAGGACCCATCCACAAACGTCACAGACTCAGCTGCTCTCAGGAGTCTCCTCCATCAGCCCAGGGCAGCCCAGCCTTCCAAGGTAACCTTGAAGAGGAAGGGGCGCTGTAGAGGATTTCCCCAAAGCTACTATATCCTAAAGAGTTCTGCTGGTAGGCACAAGAAGCCAGGTGGGACAACTCCAAAAGCCACCATAGTATAGACATCCCTAGATCTTACAGGAGCACTCATCCTGGGCCTTCCATGGTGGGTAGAGGGGACAGCAGTCTAGATAGAGGAATCAAGTGAGACCCATGCACACAGCCGGCCAGCCAGCCCTGTAAGTGACCCTGGCTATATCCCAGACCACAGTCATTAACCTATGATTTGGCCATGCATCTGGCAACCACAGCTTGCTGTGCTTCCTAGCAGAACTTTTGGGGCCTAGATGGTAATGACTGGCATACTCCCTGCACCACCCCTGACCCAACGTCATTCACATGGCAGGATTCAGCTCTTTGCCAGTTCCTCTGTTAAAGGCATATACACATCAAGAACGTCTGCCTTTTGGATCTTCTAAGATCATTGTATTTAGAAATTTGGAAAGATCAGGGAAGTTGAGAATTATAGGTCTTCGTCAGAGCATTTTATGAAGTACTGAAGTTTATATTTTGACGATATAAAATTGGAATTACAATGGGCAATACAATAATAACATGGTATTTCCCAAGTAAAATATTTTCTAGAGCAGAAATTTTACTGTGTAATTATGGCATTTTAAACCCACCAGTTATGAGAATAGGGTATACTTTAGGATTTGCCCTTCATAAAATTATCAGAGACATTGATGGAAATGGTCTCAGATGGTGGTGCCCCATAAGAAATTACAATTATTTCTATTGTTATTTTGTTTTACTAAGCCGCCAGAAGGTCGGAAGCTTACCCTGCCTCTCTGAACCACAGTCAGTCTCCGCAAAGAATCATTCATTACCTGTAGATGTAAATTGGTCACAATAGAAAATCAATTAAAAGCAGCGTGACAAACTTGGCGTCTGTGCCAGCCATTGAGGAAGGGAGGGGCAGGCGGAATGTGCACTGGAGTAATCTCCCGATGTCCCTGGGCCCTTGGTACTAATGTAAGGAGATAAAAGCCACAGGAGATGAACCACAACAGGGAGAAGCTGGAGCAATTAAACTGTTTAATAAACGGCTTGGGATCAGCAAAATCTGGGAGTGCTGGAGTTAGGGACTAAAAGAGGTAATCACATGGACACTTGGGGCCTGTAAATCTTTTCCACTAAATTGAATTTATGTTAAAATATTCACTTTTCAGGAGATTCAAAATGTAAATTGGGATATTAGGACTTATAACTAGCAGCAATGCCTGAAAATTAAGACTCTTAAAAGATCCTCAAAATGTCAGTTTCAGGTGTGGAAAAACTGTATGCTAATGTCTACAGTAGAGAAATGGAACTAAAATTTACTGGGTATATACCAATGTGCCAGGCACTTTATGCATATTATTTCAAAGCTTGGTGTGTTTTGAATAGTTAGGGTGTGGTGAGGTATAACGATACTTTGTACATTTGGAGATAGATTTTGATTACCAGGGGTAAGATGCGGCCTCTGTTAAAATTTATTATCACCTTTTCTATCTATCTATCCATCTATATTTATATATAATTCCATCAATAACTTTGCTATAATATTTAACAGGTTTCCTTACTCAATCTGTTATTCATGATTCTGACTTTTTTTATTCTTCATTCACTTCCAGGGCTACTGTATTGCTGTTTCTGTTTTAATTTGCTTCCACTTACTAAGAAGCTTCAAATCTAACTCCACATTGGACCAAGGGTTTTATTTTTTTTATTTTTTTCTTATATAAGATAATTTTTCCTCCTCGTTTAAATCCATTTATTTGAGCATTCCCCCACTTGCAGCTAAACATCCTAACCAACTCAAAATTTTTCCTCCTTGTTTAAATCCATTTATTTGAGCATTCCCCCACTTGCAGCTAAACAACCTAACCAACTCAAAAGGCATGTCTTTTTATAAAATTGAAGTGAATCACATACTTTGGGGATTCATATTTTTAGGAAACACTCTCATACAACTGAAAGCACCTGGAATTTTTTTTTTTTTTTTTTTTTTTTTTGCTTTATAACAAATTTAATCAGTTATACATATACATATGTTCCCATATCCCCTTGGACCAAGGGTTTTATACCATCACCTGTGATGTGGAATATTTTAAATATGATGTCCAAGGCAACAGTGCATGATACTTGAGGAAAAAGCAATGAAAGGTTATAGCTGCTGTCATTTGCCTAGAATTTAACAGTGATTGGCTCAAAAATTAGACATAGATTGAAATCATCTGAGAAGAGAACTTCTGAACAGTTTCATTCATTTCGTTATTTGATAGAGTGATCCCTGGGCCAGAAGGAGGACGGGACAGAAGGGAGACAACAATTGGAAGACTTTGGAGACACAGCTGGTGCTTGCAGAGGCCTGTCACTCCTGTGGTCACTGACAATTTCCCGCAACAAAAGGACTTCTGCGGCAAGGAGAGGATTAGTCTAAAGTTTAGAAAAGTCTCCAGGGAAGGTGGTTTCTTGGATAAAGTTGTCAACGAAAGGAGTCTTGCTTAAGACTCTTTGTTATGATTTCCTAGGGGGCGCTTCTTCCTTCACTAACTGGATTGTCAAAACACATTACCACCCCATCCCAGCCAGATTTTGGGAGTTTGGATTGAGCTGCTGGTTAGAATTAAATTTCAGGCTGTCTCCTTCTACTGAATCCTCATTGTCTGTGATGACAGCAAAAGTGATGAGTAATCTCAGCTCTGACTTGATGGCAGAGATACTGAATAGATAGATAAGAGCAAAGAGTTCCAAAGTTGTAATTCAAGTCCTGTTGCACCATGAGATACACATGCTTGTGTGCACACACATAAGCCTCAAATAAAATGAGAGATCTGTCTCGGCTAACGTGTGTTTCATTTTCTACAATGGGTCCTTCTAAAAGAAGCCGGGGAAACTCAAATTACTTCATCTGGGGATGATCTACTCAGGAAATGTAGTAGCCTAGAAACCAGAGACCGCTATATAGCCTTTAGAAGAACAAGGAGGAACTAATTAAGAGAGAATTTAAAAATAGTACCTATGCACTCAGAGTCTGAGATGGAAGGAGGAAAAATGTACACAGATAGTCCAAGGAAATCTACCTTATGGAGTATTTGATTTTAGTAAGGCATTTGACAAAGCCTGTCCAGATATACCTGAAAGATGAAACTGTGTGGGCTGGATGATGAGGCAGATATATGTGCTCAAAGAACAGTGGCCTTACTGGAGAAAGGCCAGCAGTGGTGTGGTACAAGTTTCAGCCCTAAGTCCTATTCTGGTCAAATGTTTTTATTATTAATCACTTGAATAAAACTAGAGAAGGCACACAATTTATTCATATAACTCATTAAAGTAAGTACTGTTATTACTCATTTATTACTTCCATTTTACAAAAGAGGAAACTGAGGCTCAGAGAAGTTAATTAACTCCTTTGTGGTAGTACAGCAGAGGTAAGGTACACACCTGAGGTCTGGCCGTCTCCAATGTCTATGATCTTTCCAGTAATCACATACCTATCAAATCTGTAGAATACACAACTCTTGAAGAGGCAGCTGATATTTAGCATTGGATCATGATTCAAAAGGCTGAGATCTTGCTAAAAGCTAATGTGTAGCATTACACACCTATTAGAATGATAAATTCCAGAACACTGACAGCACCAAATGCTGCCAGGGATGTGGAGCATCAGGAACTCTCATTGTTGGTGGAAGTGCAAGATGGTACAGCCACTTTAGAAGACCGTGTGGCAGTTTCTTACAAAACTAAGCATACTCTTACCATAGATCCAGCAGTCATGCTCCTTTGTATTTACCCAAAGGGGTTGAAAAATTATGTCTACACAAAAACCTGCACACAGATGTTAATAGCAGCTTTATTCATAATCGCCAAAACTTTAAAACAACCAAGATGTCCTTCTGTAGATAAGTGGATAAATAGACTGTGGTACATCCAGACAATAGAATATTATTCAACACTAAAAAGAAATGGAGCTATCAAGCCATGAAAAGACGTGGAGGAACCCTAAATGAATATTACTAAGTGAAAGAAGCCGATCTGAAAGTCACATACTACATCATTACAACTATTTGACATTCTGGAAAAGGCAAAACTATAGAGACAGTAAAAGATCGTGGCCGCTAGGGGAGGGAGGGAATGTTGAATAGATGGTGCACAGAGGATTTTCAGGACAGGGTAACTATGTATGATACTATAATGGTGGATACAGGTATACGTCATTCATCAAAAATTTGTCCAAACCCATGGAATATACAACACCAAGAATGAATCCTAATGTAAAACGGACTTTGGATGATAATGATGAGTCAGTGTAGGTTCATACAGTGTAACAAACGTAGCACTCTGTGGAGGGCGTTGGTAATGGGGCAGGCTGTGCATGTGTGGGGGAGGGGTGTATGGGAGTTCTCTGTACCTTCTGCTGAATATTGCTGTGAACCTAAAATTGCTCTGAAAAATAAAGTCTATTAAAACCAAACCAAAAGAAAAAAAACCCAGAAGATAAAAAAAGCTGATGAGCAACAGCCAATACATTCCTATCAAATTTCATCTGGTTTAATTTCTTACACTTCGGGCTTAAAATGTCAACAAGTTAAGTAAGGCTTAGTGGAAGTTGGCACTTTTAAGTATAATATGAATTAATAGTATGTCTGGCTGCCCACAAAAGATAATGCTAATACTTGTGGGTGATATAAATGAAGGAATAAGAGGGTGTCTCAGAGAAGGGAATTAGTCAGATCCCATCTAAATTATTGTTAAATTTCACTCTACCCATCACACTTTAAAAGAAACATCATATTGAAGTAAATATTTATTGTGCATCTATTAGTTTACAGATTTAATCCTGTTTAATCCTCTTAACAAGTAAGAGGTAGGTGTAATTATTCCCTGCCTTGCAGAGAAGAACACAGAACTTAATTTAAGCATCTAGGATTTGATGCTCAGACTCTGTCCCCAAAGTCTGGGCTGCATGCTTCAAGGAGAGCTGCTAGGAGAACAGAGGGTACAGAGACCAGGGAAGAAGAAGGAATACTCCAAAAAGGGAAAACCCTTTTTGGGCCAGAGAAATTCCCTTCAAGGAACTGAGGGTTCTCGTGGAGCAAAGGGGCTGGCTCTCTGCTGGGTGGCTGTAGAGCCGGGACAAATACGTACATTGAAAGCTCAGAGATGATATTTTTGATACAGCAGGAAGAGGTCTCCAAAAATTTCACCTGTCCACCAATGAAATGAGCTCCCACAGCAGTAGTGGACTTCCTCTGTGGCCCCAAAGAGATAGAAAGCTGTAGGAGGGATTCCCATATTGGAAATTAGAATAGCTGACCCCTAAGGTCCCATCTAATTCAAAGACGTCTAAAAAGGGCTTTTGAAGAGCTGTGGACCAACTATACTTGGAATTATAGTAAGATCCTATTGTTGTAAGAACAGGTAGGCTTGTTTTGGGGGTTTGTTAAAGGATTTTTTAAAAAGTAAAAATTGACAAAATTATTCTCTTTAATTATAATGGAAGATAAATCATGCTTGTGTTTCCTTCTTTTTCTCCTTTAATGAATGGATTTGCCTATTCAAAAGCTTAATAAAAATTATGTATGAAACACCAAAACATTATTCTAATCTTCGTTTCTTCCTTGATTCTATCAAAGGAGCATTCCTGTTTGTGCATATTTTTTTCCTCCCATGTTTTTGTTGATTCCTTTGTATAGGCATATACCTGACTTTAAAAAACATGGGGCTTCCCTGGTGGCACAGTGGTTGAGAGTCCGCCTGCCGATGCAGGGGACACAGGTTCGTGCCCCGGTCTGGGAGGACCTCACATGCCGTGGAGCGGCTGGGCCCGTGAGCCATGGCCACTGAGCCTGTGCGTCCGGAGCCCGTGCTCCGCAAATGGGAGATGCCACAGCAGTGAGAGGCCCACGTACCGCAAAAAAAAACCAAAAAACATGAGTTATTTTTGTTCAATTAGATGTATTAGTTATTTAATAATGCTTACTTTTTCAGTCACTAGTGCTACTCACCTAGTATTTCTGTCTCCCAGACTCCATAATTGGATGACACTTCCTGGCTCTCTGGTGGATGAATAGGGCTGTATGATTAGCGCTAGCCAATGAATTGTGAGTGGAAGTGATATGTATCACTTCTGAATCAAGCATTTATTTGATTGCCAGTGCAAGACCCTCCAGATCTCTCTTTATTTTTCCCTCTGTTACAGTGACCAGCAGCATTCAAGATGGTCCCAGAATGAAAGGATGTAGAACGGAGTCCCCAGATGATATATAATGAATATATAGTGAGAAAGAGAAATAAAACTTTGTTTTAATCCATTAATATTTGGAGATTATTTGTTACTGCAGTGTAACCTAGCCTATCCTGACTATTCTAGGTCACATAAAATATGTTGGTCACTGTCCAACACGGCAGTTACTACCTACATGTGACTATTTATATTTAAATTTAATCAAGATCAAATTTAGTTCCTCAGTCACACTAACCACACTTCAAGGCCTCCATAGCCACATGGGGCTAGTGGCTACCATAACGTAAAATGCAGATATAGAACATTTCCATTATTGCAGAAAGTTTCGCTGAACAGTGCTGACATAGAGTGGTAGGATTTTTATGAGAGTTGGTAACGTTGTCTTCTAACATTTCTTGATATTTTAAGTGCACATCCAATACCACCTTGGAGTTATTCTCAAAAATTTTTGCCTTTTTATAATGAAATCTCTGGGAACATCCAATGGAAGTTACTTTCTGGAGGAAAATAAATTACTCTGAGCAGTTACATTTCTTAGAACCAAAGTGCTCAGACTTTCCTGAAGGTTACATTGACTGACACCTTTTTGTTACTCTCATGCCTTTCATAAATGAATTCCCAGAACAGTTTTATTTTAGTCCATCCTCTCTGAATCTATTCACATTTTCTACTTCTAACTCCTCTGCATCCCTAAGTAGGTTAATAGGCACCTGGTATAAGATCTGAGGTGCTGGGTAATGAATTCATCCAAGTTTATTGGCATTCTTGTAAACAATTGTTTCTTTTGTAAGAACTGTCATTGGATATTACAAGAAAAATCTTGCGGGAGCCCAAAACTGAACCAAGATATAAAATAATCTTTCCCATCTATTCATTAATTTAGTCCACAAACATCTGCAGTAGAAATATAAAAACGTTCCCCCAAGGATCCTATAGTCAACTGGGGCATTAGGTGGAAATAAATACAAGATCCAATGACATTTCAGTCCTCCCTGTCATAGAGGAGATGACAATTAATCTTTGTCTTCAAGTGAGAGTTTTCCAGGTGGGCAATTGGTGGGGGCGTGGGGAGGAGGGTGAAAAGAAGATAGCCCTGTGTGTGGGAAGTAAAGAAAGGACAGGATGGTTTTTGGCTGTAAGAAATTGAAAACCCCCATTCAGTGGCTTAATCCATGAGGATATTAGGTCACATAAGAAATCTAGAAGTACCTGGTTCCAGGATTAATTAACTGATGGGTCAAAGACATCATCAACAACCCAGGTTCCTTCCGCCTTTCTTCACTGCATCTTCGGTGTCCTTCATTGCCTTAATTCTCAGGCTGGTTCCTATCATGGTCACAAGATGCTGCCACAGCCCCAGGCATCACATACAGATATGACAATGTCCGGTAGAGGAAGAGGATGTCTCTTCCTGTGTTCTTATTTTTCAAAGAAAGCATACTTCTCTTCACATCTTACTGAACAGACGGTCACATATCCACTCCTAAACTGCCAGCAAGAGAAATTAGATAACTGCTTTAGAAGGGTCAGGATTTGCTACTGATCTGAAGTGGGGATCACTTTCCTGAGGGGCAAGTTCCTGAATAATCAGTTTTCTCTTAACTGGGGAAGAAGTGAGGAATGACTGTTGAACAGTTGACCAAAGAATCTGCCACGGCAACTGTCTGTGGGGTGTAGTGGTGCAGGGAATGGTGGGAGATGAAGAATGGCTGTAAGGTTTCCAGTCTGTGGGCCTGGATGACTTGTTATATCATTTTTAGTCAAGCAATTAGTTCAGGAGAGGAGGCTATGTGCTCATTTCTGGACATCTTCAGTTGGAGGTGTGTATCAGACAATTGGAACTGCTGACCTGGGACTAGGAAATGAAGACTGGCTATATGGGGCATCACCTACATACATGTCACTGAAGTCCCAAAGATGTGATTCCCAAAGAACAGGCTCTTTCTAAATCCTGTTATTGCTGGATTTCATGCTGTATAATTTATGGTTTACTGATTTACGGTGTTTATTGTTTTTCTCACCCCTACTAAAATGTAAGCTCCTTGAGGATAGGAAACTTTGTTTTATTCACTGATGTATTTCAAGCACCTTGAATAGTCCCTTGTACATAGTAGGCCCTTGATAAATATCTTTTGAGTGAATGAATTCCTCTGCCATTTGTTTCATTGCAACCCCACACTCCTTTACTCTCTTGACCTGATCTGGGGTTTTTTGTTTTTTTCATATATGACATACTGATGTTTTATATTTATTGTTTACAACTGACCCTTGAAAAACTCAGGGATTAGGGGCACTGACCCTCTGCACAGTCAAAAATTTGAAAATAACTTACAGTCGTTACTCTATTGGTGGTTCCTCCACATCCATGGATTCAACCAACTGCAGATCTTGTAGTACTGTAGTATTTACTACTGAAAAAAAATCTGCATATAAGTGGACCCATGTTCAAACTCATGTTGTTCAAGGGTCAAGTGTATTTGCTCTCTCCCCCTCCTAAAAAGTAAATCCCACAGGAGCAAATTTTAATGTTCTGTTCACTGATATATCACAAGCATCTAGAATTGTGCATGACACATAATCGGCATTTAATAACCATTTGTGGAATACATAAATGAATGAACCAGTGAAGAATCAGAGATTGAAGGAAATGAGATTAAGAGTTCACGTTTGCCTGGAAGAGGATGAGAGACACGTATCCTCTGTGATCAGAAAAAAGAAAAGTACATGGGTAAAAGTTTAGAAAAGTTCTGAAGATTGCTCAGCGCTGAGCAGGGTCAAGATCCAGACTGCTTTTGGATCTGGCTCTGCACTAACTAGCTGTGTGACCTTGGGCAACTTACTTCACTTCTCTGTGCTCTCATTTCCTCCTTTGTAAAATGAGGATGATGATAATATCTGTGTCACAGAGTTGCTTGCGAGGATCAAATGATTTAATACATTTAAAGTATTTTGAATAGTGCCTGGAAGATAGTAAGCACCATGAACATCAGCTAACTTGTGGTGGTGGGTGATGTTTATGGAGGTGGTGGTCATGACGGATGTCGGTAGCCGTCATAGGAGAGCGGAAGATAAATAGACCAGGAAAATGAAAGGTTCAGCGCCATGGGGTTCTAGCTAGCAAGGGGAGGCAGGAGGCCAGGAGGAAAATAAGAAACAAAGCAAAAGAGTAAAAGGGTTAGATTGGGGTTTAGAATGAAGTTGGGGAAGGAAAAGCCACAACACCTGGTGCTGGTTGTTTGTGGTTCTCCCTGGTGAGCTTGGCTAGTTAAAATTGCAGGCATTTTTGTAATGAAGTGTACTCGGGTTTTATCAACCACCTGCTCTAATAAACATTCGGACATGAATATTAGTGCTTTAAAATTTGTTTCTCTCCAAATTCCAATTCCTGCAAACTTGCATGAAATACAATAATGGCACTGAATTTTTTGGTCCTTTCTGAGTTTTTTTTTTTTTGTCTTTATTTTAGTTTTGCAGGTGTTTCGTACTTTATTATGTTTAAACAATGTTTGAGGAGAGGTGCAGGGGATTTGAGGCAGGAAATGCAAAGGGCCAGGCTAATGGCACTAACAGAACCCACTACAATGGCCACCACAGGCCACACATCTCTGGAAAAGACAATTCCCCACAAGGGTGCCTGGGGAAGGCAGATAAAAGACCAAAGTTGGGTCATGTGACAGGTGTCACTTGAGGAACAGTACTGGGGCCAGAGATGAAAGCCCACTCCTCTGGGTCACATGACACAGCTTCATTACGCTCCCAGCAGGGGGTTAGAGAGTCTGGATGCCATTTTTACTTATTTATTTATTTGTGGGGTTTTTTCCCCTTATTCTGTGATAATGAGAAAATGTTTAAACTCCCATCTCTGTGTTTAAACATTTCTCCCTGCTGACAGCAGCGGGATACCCCTTGATCAGCTGTCAGATAGGAAAGTGCAATTTTTCTGGTAAGTAAACAGCATGTTAGCTGGTTGGAAATAATTTTCTGTTTATTGGTAGCTGTTTGTGCAGGAGTGATGGAGCTCTGTGACAGCACTTGTCAAATGAGGAATAAGAAACAGGTTTGGAAATACCTTTAAGGACAGAGCTCTGACAATAGGGCCTTACTATTTTTTTGATAGAATGTACTCTAAAAAAGTTAAATTCAAATGAGCAAAAAAAAAAAAAAAAAAAAACTTTTCCAGTGTTACCAGCTCCTGGAGATCCTTCTGGCAAAACTGACGCCAAGTCAAAGGCAGGGAACGCTGGAGTTGGAAGGGTACTTGGCAGTTACTAAATCCAACCCACTGGGGAAACGGAGGCTCAGCAAAATGCCTTGGATTCTTCTCACAAATAAGCGGAAAACGTAATCATTACCAATATAATAGAGAAATAGAGGTTATTTTTGCTTTTCAAATTCATGTGTGAAGATAAATGGGAAAAACTGGGGGAGGCAGTTTTAACTTTTGACCTATGTATACTTAACGACCAGGTTTAATGTATCATGTGGATCTCTTATTTTTTTTTTTGCAGAGCGGCTACAAAGATATCACCACCATCTTTTATTGATTAACCATATCAGAAAAAAATGGCAGCAATAGAAGTAATATACTGATATATTCTCAAGCTATATACAGTCAACAGTTCATGTCTATCTTGAGTTAGGCTAAGTCCGAGGTCCTGATCTGTTCCAGAATTTGCCTCACTTCTTCCAGATAGCTAGAGAAGTAGTCCCAGCTGCTGACTAGGTGCCTTCACTTAGATCTTTCCAGCAAATATGTCTAGTCCTACATGTCCGAAATCTTCTCCCCCCACATCATAAACAGAGCAAAATGTCTTCTCCATTTCCATTTTGATTAATTGCGTTGCATTGTCATTCACCCCTTTGCCAGATGCCCCTCTCCCTGCCTCCAAAATACCTCCCAGCCCATTTTCTCCTCTCCATCCCACTGCCTGGCCACAGACCTGTGGTTCTCAAAGTGGGGTCCCTGCACCAGCAGTAACAGCACCACCTGGGAAATGGTGAGAAATGCACATTCTCCGGCCCCGCCCCAGACCTCCCCAATCAGAAGCTGGTTGCTGGGGCCCAGCAAGTTAACAAGGCTTCCAGGTGATCCTGATGCACTGAAGTTCAAGAACCACTGCCCTGGAGGGGTTCTCCAGGCCTCCAGTAGTCCCCTAACTGGCCTCCCAGTCACCAACTTCTTTCTTCTCTGGAGTTTTCTCCACACCAGTTGTTCTCAACCTTGGCTGCGTGTCGGAATCACCTGGAGCGTTTTCTTTTAAATACCAAATGCCTGAGTCCTGCTCCCAGGAATTCTTATTTAATTGATCTGGTGTACAGCATCAGGCATCAGGATTTTTTAAAGTTCCCCATGTTATTCTGATGTGTAGCCAGGACTGCTAATCACTGCTCTGCACTGAAGCAAATCAGATGATGTCACCATCCCCCCTAGAAAAGACTTCATCAGTCAAAAGAGAAATTCTGAACAGGACCCTTCAACATGGCCCCACTCGACCTCTTCATCTGGCTCCTCCATCCTCAAGGCTCATTCACTCTCTCTACACTCAGCCACCCAGAATTGCTCATCATTCCCCAAATGCAGCGTTCTGTTCGTATCACTAGGCTTTTGTACTTTCTGTTCCCTCTGCTAGGAGCATCCTTCTTCCTTTTGCCTGATAAATTCCCATCTGTCCTTCAAAACTCAGCTCAAAGGTCACCCTCCCTGACTGCTCCAGCCCTGAGTTAGTTTCCCTCTCCTCTGGGATCAGAGCCCTCTGTTGCTTTTACATGAGAGTATTGGTCCATTTGGTATAATCATTAGTTGACACTTCTTTTTCTCCTTTGCTAAAACTGTCTGCACCAGGAGCAGGTCAGAAGAATACTTAGCTTTTAAATTTTACTGACACTGAGAAGATGCTCAATGAACATTGTTTAAGTGAATAAATTGAAAATAAAATCAACCACACTTGCTGCCTTTCACTGAGATGGAATCATGGTGTCCTTTGGCTTTTCTTTCCAGAAACAGTAAAGCTCATGTAGCTCCTATTAAAATGTGGACAAGGAGTTAACCAGACCTAAATATTTGACCTTTGTTTTCTAATCTTTAAAATAGCGTCAATAATACGGACTTTGTAGAATGAACATGAGGACTCATTGTACAACACCCAGCAGAGTGCTTGACGCAGAGCAGGCACGAAATAAGTTAAAGTTTTTATTATCATAATAGGTAAAACTAACTGAAAACAAACAAAGTCGAACTGAGCAGCACATCTGTTTACACATCTGTCTCCCCCTTCAGAGCGTGAGCTCTTGACGGGCAGAAACTGTCTTATTTATCTGCGTGTTCCCTGGGGCTGGGAACCCAGTAGGCATTCATTAATTAATTCAGTCCCTCACTCAACAGCATTTATTAAGCTAATGAATGAAATAACTAGTATTTGGATTCGAATGATGGCGTGCTGTGTGGCGGCACAGAAGGACTCACACATTTGCCCATCTTACAAAACAGAATCACAGTCTTGGCAGCTGGAAGGTATCTTAGAGATCACCTTAAAGCTCCTTATTTACAGATAAAGAAATGGAAATAACCCCACAGGAAAGCCATTTTAATTTCAATATTTAACAAAGACTTTCTGAGTTACAAATTGATGCTGACCAAGTAGGAATACAAGTCCATGTTTGTAAAAGTTGGCCCCATCAGTGACTTGTCGAGTAAGCACTATAACTAGGACAGCACCTGACTTACCACGAGATGAGAAGCTGGCAGGTGGAAAAGAATTTCAGGGAAAAAAAAAAGATCATGGGTTGCACCTTTGAGCATTTTCAGTTCCAGATCATATAGTTCCTCTCTTGGAAAATAAAGCACATTTACCCAATACGCATTTAAATTTGTTACTCTGTCCTTTCAAAAGGCAGGTAGAAGGCACAATTTGGGTCATTTAACAAGTTCTTATTCAAGCAACAACAAAGAACAGATAAAAGTGGTTAGCAGGGCTTCCCTGGTGGCGCAGTGGTTGAGAATCTGACTGCTGATGCAGGGGACACGGGTTCGTGCCCTGGTCCGGGAAGATCCCACATGCCGCGGAGCGGCTGGGCCCGTGAGCCATGGCCGCTGAGCCTGCGCGTCCGGAGCCTGTGCTCCGCAACGGGAGCGGCCACAACAGTGAGAAGCCCGCATGCCGCAAAAAAAAAAAAAAGTGGTTAGCAGATAGGATTGCATAAATAAGCTTCTTTAACAACAACAAAAAAAATCACTTCAATAGAGTGTCCTCCTGGTCTGAATCCCTCCCAAGAGGTCTGAAAGCCACTTTCCATTTTCAGGGCAGTCTAGTGTGGAGTTTCCCTGGTGACCCCGGGTGACTGGCTTAGAAGTCAGGAAGGCTGCACAGGTGATGCAAAGGGGACAGCCAGGAGCACTGGCCACAGGTGTGCGGACGGAAAACCCAGGAGGATCTTTGTGCCAAACACGGAGCACCACTCGGCCTTGGTGCCCTGATCTCCAGGAAGCCTCTCACTGCAGGGCTCTCCTGGGAGGCATCCACCCTGACCCTTGTGTGCAAGGCTGAAAATGAAGTTTAGGCCTTGTATCAGTTTGCTTGGGTTGCCATAACAAAGTATCACCGACTGGGTGGCATAAACAAAGAAATTTATTTTCTCACAGTTCCAAGATCAAGGCGTCTGCAATGTTGGTTTCTTCTGAGGCTTCTCCTTGGCTTCCAGAAGACACCCTCTCACTGTATCCTCACAAGGTCCCTCCGTCTGTTATCTGGGTCCTAATACCCTTTTCTTATAAGGACACCAGTCATATTGGATTAGGGCCTTCCTATAGGACTTCATTTTACCTTAATTACCTCTTTAGAGGTCTTATCTCCAAATACAGTCACATTCTGGGTCACAGCATATGAATTTGGGGGGAACACAATTCAGTCCATAATAGATAGGCCTCTTAGCTGCAAGGCTGGCTGCCGACCTCTCTCCTGTGGAAGATGAATGAATGAATGAATGAATGAGTGCTCTAGGCCAGCTGGACACTAAGCTGCAACTGATGCTATGCTTCCTCTGGCCACTCAGGATTTTTCTTAAGTCACGGTGTGAGAAGGAACTACAGGGGCGGGGGGCAGTCCCGGGCAGGAGTCGGGGTGGACAGCCAGCCCGGCCCCAGATAACAAGCCTCTCTCTAGGAACATGTGTTAGGAAGAGTGTTTGATCAGAGTGTCAACTTGTGGGCTGAGGAGGAACACTAAGTGGTTTTGTCTGTCACCTCCTCCACCCCCACTGGAATTTGGCCCCAGTCTGATGGAAACTGCCCACTTTCGGGAGAATTTCCTGCTATCAACGAGGCTGGGCTTCGTACTTAGGCTATCACCAGGCTTTCAGAGCAGCGATACTGCTTTCCCCCGGGCAGACGTGTGGATCTCAAGGGCTGGGGTATGGCACCAAAAGCTACTCTGTGCAGAATGTTCTGTTAATTGGGGGTTTCATTCACATTTCATTCCCTGCACCGACTGTGCCACACGCTACTCCTGCAGCCTCTCTTCATTCACCCCACGTTATAGTTGAGAAAACTGGGAGGGGCCTCATGACAGGTAAGGGAGTGAGCTGGGATTCAAGCTTAAATCCAGCCCATGTGATTCCAAAGCCCACGCTTGGACCCCTATTCACGCTGTCCTCATGTCACTGTGAAGAGGACCAACAGGCCTTCATAAACAGCTGTGTGAGAAAGGGTTAAAGGTGCTAGTTTGGAAGTCCGAGGAGCTGGGTTCCAATCCTGACTCCACAGCTTTGTAGCTGAATGCTTTGGGGCAAGTTACTTAACTCATTAGGCCTCAAATTTCCGTATCTGTTAAAATGGGTCCAATAATAGTACCTACCTCTAAAGGGGTTATAGTGAGGCTTGAAAGGGTTTTACCCACCAGGGGTGTTTAATTAATGATAGTTACTAGTACTATCACATCACAAAATACAATCAATATTATGAATTTGCTCCCACCTGTTTGTGTGTACCCAGTGTGCTGATGAAGAAAAACAATAGCCCCTACTTACTGAGCACCTACTGTGTGTCATGCTGTAGACTGGGTGTTTTATATATATGACCTCGTGTTCTATGTATATGACCTTATTTATTCCTTGCAGGCATCCTCTGAGGTAGTTTATAGGATAAGCCTCCTATTCAGATGAAGAAAACAAAGCTCAGAGAGGGTAAGTGACTTGCTTGAGGTCACACAGCTGAAAAAATATAGAGCTGAACTTTGGTTCCAGGACTGACTTCAGAGCTTATGCTTTGAACCACTAAGATACAATGTCTCTCTGAAGTAATAAACCTCAAGAAAAATTCCAGAAGTTACTACCCTCAGCTGTGCATAATCTTTTAAAGAAATCACTTTGAAAGGTGCCAACTAATCCCATCAATGAGTCCATTGTTCTTACTCTTTGGCCCTCAGAACCATCTGCAACCCTCAGGAGAAAACTAGTCTCATTCAGTTATATCGGACTCATCTTTTAATCTAAAATAATATCACTTAATTTTACCTTATTTCCCAGACTTTGATACAAATTAATTTTGGCTGTTGGTAAAAATCAAATCCACCTTTAGAGGATAAATATTTGCTCCCATCAAGATACTCCAAAGTATGCACTTAAGTGTCTAAAAAGAAACGATCCAGATTGTTTTTAACAGTATCTTTGGAATAAGTGATTCATCTTCCAACGGGACTGCTTTAAAGGGGAGACTCATGTGGGATGCATATGCTCTGGTATGTTTATTTAAAACATATCTTAAGGGCTTCCCTGGTGGTGCAGTGGTTGAGAGTCCGCCTGCCGATGCAGGAGACATGGGTTCGTGCCCCGGTCCGGGAAGATCCCACATGCTGCGGAGTGGCTGGGCCCGTGAGCCGTGGCCGCTGAGCCTGCGCGTCCGGAGCCTGTGCTCCGCAACGGGAGAGGCCACAACAGTGAGAGGCCCACGTACCACAAAAAAAAAAAAAAAAAAAAAAAAAAAAAAAAAACCTTAAATTTCCTTATATATATTCACAAGTAACTTGCCTGGAAGCCCCAGACACTCAACTCTGCTGAGACAGAGGAAATCGATGAGGTCACTGAGTCCTTTTCAATTGTGTCTTGCCTGGACTCCTAAACTCTTATTCAGTGGATTACAAACATGAGCGAAAGGGTTCATTGAGGAAAGGGACATCCCCACACTTGCACCTTGAACCAGCTCTCTGTCCTGCAATGCTGGGCCCTAAGACAGAAATGGCAGTTAGTAGCTTGGGAGAGTTTCGGGCTCTAAAGAGACAAATGAAGAGTATTGGGTGCAGCTTTGTTGATAGGAAGTCAGCAGTTCTCTCGTTCATGGGACTACCCTGAACTTAAATGCCTCCCATTTGCTGGAAACCTGGTGTTGCTTCCGATCCCAGACAGTGCTGGTTAAATTTAGACAAAATTTCTTCATATGATTTTTATGTGGCCAGCCATATGACAATCAGTTTCATGTCAGACACATGGGACCACCCTTCCACAGTCTGTCTCGGTCTCCAGCACTTGATAAGTCAGGGTGGCTAACACGGCCCAAAGACATTCTAACTGGGTTTAGTCATTGCATCAGACCCTACTTAAATCCCTCCTTTCAAATGTACTCAGAACACAGCCTTTCTTTTTGCATTGCATAAGATAAGTTTCTTCAAGCTCTTGTCACTTTTAGTTTTGCCTACTACACTGCCGCCCAGTTCCTTCCAAAGCTCCCCCTCTCACCAGACTGTGCTTCCCAGATGTTCACAACCCTGAAACATCCCAGATGACAAAATGTATACACATTGTAATTGTCCAAGTAAGTCCATCTTCATTTACTTTGCTCTGGTTCCCATTTGTCTTATCAAGTTAAATAGTAAAACTTTAATTGGTGTGGTAGGCAGAATAATGGCCCCCTAAAGATGTCCACATCCTAATCCAGGAAACTGTGAATATGTTACATTACATGGCAAAGGGGAATTAAAGTTGCAGATGGAATTAAGGTTGCTAATCAGCTGACATTAAAACAGGGAGATAATCCTGGATTAACCAGATAGAACTAATGTTATCCCAAGGTCCTTAAAAGTGTAAGTAGGTCAGAGTGATGTAATATTTAACTGGACCCATTATTGTTGGCCCTGAAGATGGAGGAAGAAGGCCAAGAGCCAAGGAGCTTGGGCAGCTTCTAGAAGCTGGAAAGAGCAAGGAGACAGATTCTCCCCTAGAGCCTCCAAAAGGGAACATAATCCTGCTGAGACCTTGATTTTAGCCCAGTGAGACCCATTTCAGACTTATGAACTATAGAATTTAAGCTAATAAATTTGTGTTGTCTTAAGCCACTAAATTTATGATTAGATGATTTGTTACAGTAGCAATAGGAAATGTATACAGATACCTGGGACCTAAATAACCAGAAAATACAATTCACTGAAATTTTTTCTGCTTATCGCTTTCAAGAGAAATATACAGGGCTTCCTTGGTGGCGCAGTGGTTAAGAATCCGCCTGCCAATGCAGGGGACACGCGTTTGAGCCCTGGTCCGGGAAGATCCCACATGCCATGGAGCAACTAAGCTCATGTGCCACAACTACTGAGCCTGCGCTCTAGAGCCTGCAAGCCACAACTACTGAGCCCGAATACCATAACTACTGAAGCCCACACACCTAGAGCCTGTGCTCCGCAACAAGAGAAGCCACTGCAATGAGAAGCCCGTGCACCACAACGAAGAGTAGCCCCCGCTCGCCGTAACTAGAGAAAGCCCACGGGCAGCGATGAAGACCCAACGTGAAAGAAAGAGAGAGAGAGAGAGAGAGAGAGAGAGAGAGAGAAGGAAGGAAGGAAAGAAAGAAAGAAAGAAAGAAAGAAGGAAGGAAGGAAGGAAGGAAGGAAAGAAAGAAAGAAATCTCAAGAAAAGTTTAAATCAACTACTTTAAGCAAGCTCTTAGATTGAGACAGACTCTCACATGGAAAGTTGGGGGCCACATGTTTCCTGGGGAGAGCTCTCAGGAGATGCACCTGTAAGGGGTGAGGACCCAGCAGAGGGAGACACTGGCCTGCAACGCAGCTGCATCTGAGGGTTTAGCTGACCCAACAGGCAACTCTGGAGCTGGGGCGGCCCTTCAATATCGTCCTAAATTGAGGCAGCTGAACTTTTGTCTCCACATCATCCAGCCTGGGAGGGAGCATAACCTTGGGCCATGTGGCGCCTGATGGCTATGGGCCATGCCCAGCTAGGAACACAGCTGTGAGTCCTCAGAGCTGCTGGAGGACAGGTGGGTGGGCCCTGAGGAGGAGATCTGGGCAGGCATAATAGTCTTCACCACCAGCAATCAATATTTCTAGGGTATATGAGATCTATCTGAGCTCTATCTACATTCCATCTTGTCTTGATACAACAGATAAGAAGAACTCTTATTTGCCTGGTGCTTCTTATGTAGCAGATACTATGCTTAAGGACTCTACACTCATCATCTCTAATCCTAGCCAAGTAACTACCATGAGTTCCATTTCACAGATGAGAATACTAAAGCTCAGAAGCTCAGGCTGGTGACGCAACTTGTCCCAAGCCACCCAGCTCGTTAAGTGGTGGAGCCAGGTTTTGACATCAAAGCCGGCCCCCTTAATCCCCAGTCAGCCATGGAGCTCATGGAATGAATGAATGTTTACAAACATCTGACACCACAAGATCATTGACCATCAAAGAAAGATAAGATTAGATTCAGTAAACTCTGCTTCCTACATAGGAATAGGGGCCATAGACCAATTGATAAGATATTAAACAAGGATTGAAATAAGTAAGGACTTCTGGTGGCCCAAAAAGGTTGAGTAGATCAAGGTCTGTACTACATGCTATAAATCAAAGTTAACTACATTTTTGCTCCACACTGTACATGGTGAATTGGGTCATAATTTTTCCGTATGCCTCAGTGTTCACTTTCCAAATGGCAGCTCCTAAGGGAAAAGCCTCAAGACAGTCTACCTTTCCTCATATGGCCCCTAGCACTGCATCAACACAGGACCACACATCATAAATACCATTTGATTATTTTCTTCCCTCGCAGCCTTGGCCCAGACCCCAACTTACAGCCTATAATGCAATAGCACTCCCTGTAGCACTCTCCCTGTGGGTTGGGTCTAAAAAATACGGTGCTCTGGAAAACGCTGTAAAAGCTCTCTTCTTTAATAAGGATCCTGGTGTCCCGTGATGGATGCTATAAAATCGTGGACCGGCTGGTGTGTTCATAGCCGTGTGGGCCCATTAACAGCGTCTGGCTCTGCGGTAACATACTTCATATCCTGGGCAGGGAAAGGTGGTCACCAGACAGCAAAAGCGCAAGCATTTATTATAAATAACACGAGGTGACCCTGGAGTAAACACAGCTGTGCCCTCACGGTGTCTTGTCAGTGCAGCTCCCTCAGTAGATTAAAGAAATCCATGTTTTATGGGGCCATCATTTATTCTGTATATACACCACAGAAGGCGGCTTTTCCATCAAACCTTGCTCATTGCATATAAGGTTTCAAGCCCTGGAATTGTATGAAGCAGAGAGGCTTCATGAAAACACTTATTCTCGCATGTTCTAATATTTTCAAAGGGGGATGAGGATCAGTTCCTATTTGTTCCTAAATGATTTACACGGCATTTCTGGCTCTGCACAACTTGTAGCTGGCCTTCTGCTTTCTTACAGACTCTTCCCATGCACGCCCTGGCGCCCTGCCCCGCAGCTGGGGTGAGCAGAGTCAGCAGGAGACTTTATCTAGGAGGGCTCGGGAGCTGACTGTCATCTCCCAGCTGTGGGGCTTGGGCGATTCCTTCAATCCACTGGGCCTTATTTTGCTCATCCTCAAGTGGGGAGAATGAGCTCTGCTTCCTGGAATTGCGCTGAGTTAGGTCGGTTGTCTCTGAATTGGAGGGCAGAGTGGGACGGGAGTAGCAACATAGAGAAAGGCTCTCTGTTGGGGAGAAATAGAGGCACAGAATTAAAAAGCAAACATGTATAACTGATTCACTTCGCTGTACCGCAGAAACTAACAGAACATTGTAAATCAACTATACTCCAATAACCTGCTGGGGAAAAATTAGAATATACAAGAATGTTATTAAATTTATATAACATGATTATATGATTATATGCATGTTAATAAATATTAATCTAAAATCACACAAGGGCTATGTAGCTATTGTGTGTACATATGTATATGAGCGCGTGTCTGTGTGTATGTATAAAACCTTTGTGTGATCTCACATGTAGGCAATTAGCACAGCAGTGCATGCATAACTTACAGCTACACATGTGCTGGGGAGAGCCGCCGGGGCCACCACACAGCAAAGACGTGGCGGCAGGCTTACGCTGCCAACAGTGGTAGTGAGTCAATGGCCACCTGGGGGCTTTCTCTCAAGGTTCCATCGCTTCTCCAACCACTTCCTCCTCATTGGTCAGAATGAGACCCAGAGAAACTAGACCTTTCATTGTCTTCTCTACCCTCCACAAACTGAGTCAAAAGGAGACACCCTTAATTAGATGGGTGGTGTGTCTGTAATTCCACACAATTGGATTTTTGCAGAAAAAGCTATCAGCCATCACTGGAGTGAAAACAAACTCTTAAAGGTTCTGTTTATACATGAATTTGGTTGCCTCCCCTCCATTCCAAAAGCAAAAAAACACGGCATATCATCTACTCAAATAATGCAGCTTTACTGTCACAAGCCAGGGCCACCAAGTGTTATCTATTCATTTGCATTCCGAGGGCCCACTCCGTGTCAGGCATGCTACTAAGCCCTGGGATTTCATAAATCTCCACGACATCACCCCTGCCCTTGATGGGGGGAGATGGACAAGTCCACAAAGCATGTGTCAGCGATGAGCTCTGTACAGAGTTATGGGCAAAGTCAGTTACCTGGGGACACAGAGAAGGCTTCCGTTTTCTTTTCTTTTTTTTTTTTATTTATTTATTTATTTATTTATTTATTTATTTATGGCTGTGTTGGGTCTTCGTTTCTGTGCGAGGGCTTTCTCTAGTTGTGGCAAGTGGGGGCCACTCTTCATCGTGGTGCGCAGGCCTCTCACTATCGCGGCCTCTCCCGTGGCGGAGCACAGGCTCCAGACGCGCAGGCTCAGTAATTGTGGCTCACGGGGCTAATTGCTCCGCGGCATGTGGGCTCCTCCCAGACCAGGGCTCGAACCCGAGTCCCCTGCATTGGCAGGCAGATTCTCAACCACTGCGCCACCAGGGAAGCCCCAAGGCTTCAGTTTTCTAAGGAGTGGGTTGCATTTTGCCAGATAAGGAACAGCAGAGTGGATGGAGCAAGCTGTAAAGGACAGAGGGAACCTCATCTCTGAAGGCACAGAGGTGTGGGATTGCTCAGGAGGACCACATAGCAGGGGTGTGCCATTCTGAACGACAAGAGAACAGAGGGTGTTAGGGAAAGTGTCGGGAGAAGACCTAGTACATTAAGTAAGGGCAGCTTGTTAGAGTTATATATGTTCTGACTTTATATTATAAGCAGAGGAGTGGGATTGAAGGCTTATACAGAGGAGACAGGCATAATGGTACAGTGGGGTCCACTACTGAGGATCAAACATATATTTTCCCTTTTTTCATCAGCAAGTTAAAGGTATTGGAGATGGACTGGGACACATTAGTCAAGCCTTAAAAAATCAGATCAGTATTTAATCATGTTAATTACCAGATCATTTTGTAGGATGCTATTCTGTCATCACTGTTAGAGCACACATACACATAAACACACGAACACAACTTTTAACTTGCCACATGAAGATTTCCTCAAAACTGGAACTTACCCATTTTATTTATTTTTTTAAATTTAATTTAATTAATTTATTATTTTATACAGCAGGTTCTTATTAGTTATCCGTTTTATATATATTAGTGTATACATGTCAATCCCAGTCTCCCAGTTCATCCCACCACCACCACACCCCACACCGCCACTTTCCCCCCTTGGTGTCCATACGTTTGTTCTCTACATCTGTGTCTCTATTGCTGCCCTGTAAACCACTTCATCTGTACAATTTTTCTAGGTTCCACATATATGCGTTAATATACGATATTTGTTTTTCTCTTTCTGACTTACTTCACTCTGTATGACAGTCTCCAAGTCCATCCACATCTCAACACATGACCCAGTTTCAAAGGAACCTACTCATTTTATTAAAAAAAAAATTTAATCTAACAGCTTTGCTTTTTAACAGTTTTCTTGAGATATAATTCACATACCGTACAATTCACTCATTTAAAACATACAATTCAATGGCTTTTGGTACATTCACAGAGCTGCACATCCAACACCACAGTCAATTTTAGAGCATTTCACCACCCCGAAAACCTTGCCGCCCTTAGTCATCACCCCTGAGCCCTCCAGCTCCCTCAACCCTAGGCAACCACTAATCTTTCTGTCTTTGTAGATTTGTCTGTTCTGGATATTTCATATAAATGAAGTCATACAATTTGTGGTCCTTTGTGACTGGCTTCTTTCACTTAGTATAAGATTTTCAAGGTTCATACATGTATGCATCAGCACTTCATTCTTTTTATGGTTGAGTAATATTCCATTATATGGATATAGCACATTTTATATTTATCCATTCATCAGTTGATGGACATTTTGGTTGTTTCTACTTTTTAGTTATCATCAACAATGCTACTGTGAACATTCAGGTACAAATTTTTATGTGGGCATATGTATTTATTTCTCCTGGGAATATACCTAGGAGTAGAATTGCTGGGTCATGTGGTAACTCTATATTTAACATTTTGAGGAACTGCCAGACTGTTTTCCAAAGCAGTAGCACCATTTCACATTCCCACCAGCAGTGAATGAGAGGAATCTATTCATTTTAATGCCAAACTCTCCTGTTAACTCCTGTAGGAATTCCCCTTTGGATAGAAGGACTGGCTCCCGGCCCTCAGTGCTGAAGGAAGAAGTATTTGCCACGGCTGCCTTCACTTTCAGCCCTGTTTGGAACTTATTTTAGAGTATCTAGGCCACCCCCTTGGTTTCAGGCAGACTCAACCTCTGGAACGGTTGGAATCGAATGCTTATTTTCCTGTTTCTCAGGAGTATTTTGAGGAGGGAAATTCTATGATCCTTGGCATGGAATGGCATGATTTTATAGGGTCTGTTGGTGGTGGTTGCCACACGAGTGGAATAGATGTAATACTTAACATTACTGAATGTTAGCCTTGGAAGGGACAGTGAAGAGACCATTTAGTCCAGGCATGGTAAATAAGCTGCAGCAGTCTGATCAGCTCTAGGCACGCGGGATTATGGAAGTCTGTCCAGGCTCAGGAGAAGGGCTGGGATTGATTAATAATGTCTGCCCTGGTGACAGGAGGGCATCAGTGGTGGCGCATATGCTACCTATTTGCTTTCCCTGATTGAAGCCAGCCACAGTACAGCTGAGGCTGCAGCCAAGGTCACACAGCTGGTTAATGACAGAGTTGGAGCAAGAATCAGTTCAATGTTTGGTTTTTTTCCCTCTGTGCTATACTGCCCCCAGTTCTGAAAAGTGCCTCATAAAGGGACCTGTTTAGGGACAGGACTATGGTTACCAGGTCAGCAGATCAGTTTCCAAAATGCTATGTTCTGACAATTCTCATCAGTGCCTATAAGAATGAGTCCATCAGTATGAAAAATATATATATATAACTGAGTCACTTTGCTGTACAGCAGAAATTAACACAACATTGTAAATCAACTATACTTCAATAAAATTTTTTAAAAAACTACTCCATCAGGGTAACCAGTTAATAATTATAAAGGCTTAGTAAATGCTAGCTAATAAAGAGGGGCCATTCCCACCTCCTGAACCCCCATATCTCCAGCACTCATGTGGAATGCCCTTTGAAGTCCTCAAACTTGATGCATTTGCACACAGGGAGTGTTGAGGGGGATGGGTTTGGACCAAAAAAAAAAAAAAAAAAAAGAAGTTAAGCCTCTTCTGATTTGAAAGGGAATGCCTGTGTGTGTGTGCTTTCCATTTGAACAAAGAGAAAGAAGCTCCATATTCGACCCTTAGGTCAATCAAACCCTTTTCCTGAAACAGTAAGGGTCAAGGTCATTCTAGGGGAAAAGAATTATTTTTCTATAGGGGAGAAATGAATATTGTCTATAAAAGAGAACCATTTTTTAAATTCTCAAATCTGTTTCATTAGAATGTAAAATATGCCTTTCTCCTTTTCCACTTTATTAATGAATTAAATTAGAGACCAACAAAAAATTGCATAGAACTCAGAGAACTTTTGTACCTAATTCTTTTTCTTTTTAAATGTTATTACATAAAAATAGAAATAATACAAAAATGATCTTCCTTTTCCTTCTATCCCTCTACCTCTTTTTTTTTTTTCCTTCCCATCATCACTTGAGCACCTACCATACATCCTGCATTCCACCAGGATTCAGGTGAGTGAGCCACAGTCCCTGCACCTGAGGAGCTCAATCCCATGGGGCCTGTGCTTCTTCCCTGCCCAGGAGGAAGCAGAGACCAACTGCTTCCAAGGAAAGGCTCTAGAAGACCAGTAGGTGGTCCGTGGGCAGAGAAGCAGGAGAAAAGCATTCCATGATCAGGATGCACCAAGGCATGGAAGGCTTCCAGAAATGCAAAAAGCTGAAGATGCTGAAGCAGAAGATGAATGTGGAAGAGGGAATTTAGAGGAGCCGCAGGAGGTGACGCTGGGAAAGGGACCTCTCTTCTCAGGCTCCTGGGGTGAACCTGGCTCCAAACCCCTTGTGTGGAGAAGAAGACTTTTTTTCATCAAACTGTTGAAACCAAATCCTGAATGCAGGCAGGGGTGTGTGTGTGTGCGTGCATGCGTGCGTGCGTGCATGTGTATGTGTGTGAGAGAGACCACATTTTATTTATTCATTCATTCTTTGATGGACATTTGGGTTGTTTTCACTTTTTGGCTATTATGAATAAACGTGCACATGAAAAGTTCATGTGCAAGTTTTCATGTGGCCCTGTGTTTTCATTTCCTTAAGTTGTAGATGGAGGAGTAGAAATGCTGGGCCATTTGGAACTCTGTTTGACATTTTGAGAAATTGCCAAATTGTTTCCCCAGATATCTTTTAAATCTGAATTTAAAAGGTAATTTAAAACCTTCAAAATATATAACTTTCCTTTAACAATTATACACAGGAACACATGCTCCTTAAGGATTATGTGCATATTATTGTCAAATGACAAAACTAAAACAGTTTAGTAATGAGTCTGATGTCCTTTGTTCAAAGGAAAACAATCCGTGTCTTGGGGGAATATAATGCTCTTTCCAAGGGATTTTGGTCAAGAGTGATGTTTACAGTATGTAGAGGCAACAAGGGGCAACTTGGAAATAGGGCATGATTGGCTAGGAGGTTGGGGATTTCCTTACAAGGCTACAGGTCCTATTTTCTAGAGTCAGGTGAGCTAGCTGAAGCTGAGTTGGGGGATTGTGGTTGGTGTTAGTTTTCCGTGACAGAAAGGTGTTTCCTGTAAGTGCAGGCTGACTTAGGTTTAGATTTGTGACTTGAGCTGGGCCTGGGGCAGCCTCCATTTTGTGGGTCTGGATTTACGAATTAACTTTATCATTATATAAGCAGGACATTTCTTATGCCTGCAGTTCAGGACTAGAGCATCTGAGACTCAGGGAGGCTATGTCTAAAGAGATCTCCTTCCTCCCAGGAAATCCCAGGTTAGTGCCTCAGACTCATGGAGGAGTAGTTTCCTTCCTGCCTGGCCTAAAATCTTTTCTTGGTTTTATATAGAGATACTGGCTTTGATCGATGCTCACATCTCTTAGTTCCTCCCTCCACCTATAATTGACCAATGTCTATGGGATCAGTTATAGGTTGAAGGCAAAGGCCTAGATAGTTCTGTGGTTTCTGAATTCCCACAACAATACGGGAAAAGAAACACCAAGTGAGACGCCCATCATTAGCAGAAGATCTGGGCAACACTCCCTTGACTGGTTGGGTCCCAGTAGCTCAAATTGGGGTGGGTGATGGGATGAAGAAAGGGGTCATTGAGCTAGACAGAAAGACTGGGGTGGGGAAGGGCCTAACCCAAAGAGCTGACTGCCCACCTACTCTGTGCCAGGTGTTCTGGGTCCAGCTCCTTATTTATCCCCATTTTTATAGAGGAGGAAACCGAGAGCCCACAGATACGAAACCAAGAGCTTGGATGCCCCACAGCAGTAAAAGGCAAAACAGAAATGAAAACAGAGTAGGTCTGCATCCCCACATTGGCCTCCCAACTGGACCACCATCCCTGTGATCTGAAGCATAGAGGTTGGAAGAGGAGTGAGGGCCTGGCATCCTCCCCACATCGTTCAGTGGCCTTCAAGCACCAGCACCTGGTCCTGCCCAGCAGAGCGGCTGTCACTGCTGTTCTGGAGGCAATCATATATTTTTAATGACCTGCAAAATCTCCCTGTGAGAAGGGAGGGAGAGTTGAAATTACAGCCAAGTAATTTGCATTGCGAATCAAGTTCTCCTCCCTCCTGCTCTCCAAGAATATGCAGAAATAAATGCCTCCTAATGAACCCTGGGGGGCTGAGGCTTTGATATGAACTCTGCTGCAGGGGTAAAGAGTTCTAGCCAGACTGAAACCCAGCGTGAGGTTGGAGCAGGAGGGCTGGGGCAGCCCCCTTCAGAGCGAGGGAGAAAGGAAATTGGATTATCTTGCTAGCAGTTGGTGTTTTTCTACCTCTTAGAACCGCAGGTTAGAGCTCCCCTCCTTCAGATGGGGGGAATTTGATTTAGTCGTATTTAACCAGCCGGCTGCTTGCCCGACTCCGACCCTTCCACCCTGGCCTCACTCACTAACCCTCAAGCTCCTTGCAGACTCTCTGGACCGACAGAGACCAGGAGCTCAAAAGCCTTTGCCTTTTCCAGAACTAAAGACCTATTCAAGATAGATAGATAGATAGATACATAGATAGATAGATAGATGATAGATAGATAGACAACCTTTCTATCTGAAGTCAGGTAGCCTTTAGTTCTGGCTACCATAGGGAAAACACCAACCCCCCCACCCCACCCCCGCCAGCGCCTCCAGGGTCTGTGTTTACTCTGCACAGTGAAATGTGTGTAGGCAAGTATGTGCTTGCGGGCCTGAGCCGTGTGAGGGCCGGCCTGTAAGCTGAGTGGTGTGGGTCTAAGGGCCTGTGGATGTGGCATTTGCGTGGGCTTGAGAGATGTGGTAATGATGGTTCGTGTGGAACTGTGAAAGAGAGGAGGTGGGGAGGCCTGCTCACAACCTCCATCGGGGAGTTGGTGGGGATGGGCACAAGCCCAGCTCGGACAAAGGGAGTCCACAGAAGATCTGGAGCTCCATGCTAGCTGTGCCCCTCTGGCGCCTCCTTGCCCTCACCTTTCCCCAGAACTGCAAACACATCCTAGTGATCAAGGTTCTCACTTCTCCCTGCTGGCCCTGCCTGAGAGGAGCCTGGAAACCCAGCAAAGCCCCTGGTGGGAAATAAGACCTTGTACCCTGAGGCAAGGCCCCTCAGTGGTGAAGAAATGGGTGCCTCCTTCAGACAACTTGATTTCAAAGCCCACATCCACTGATCAGAAAGAGTAGAACAGACTCTTCTATCCTTCTACTTCCTCATCTGAGAAAATAGAGATGGTAGAGGACCGATCCTGACGGGTAGTGGTAAATGCTTACGTGCTAATAAATATGAGTTATTGGAATGAATGGGTTGGTGACTGCTCAGCACTTTAGGATCCCATTATTGCAATCAGTATTGGTCTAAGATGATTAAGCTTTCTTTTTTTATTGAATGAGAGATTCTTTAAATTCTATAGTGCTTTGTAATTTTCAAAAGTTTCACACACGTAACTTCATGTAATCCCATAACCCCTTTTTTTACGCTTACCCTTATATTGCCCCTCTCCCTTCCCTTTCCCGACTGGTAACCACCAGTTTGTTCTCTATATCTGTGAGTCTGCTTCTTTTTTGTTATATTCACTAGTTTGTTGTATTTTTTAGATTCCACATATAAGTGATATCATACAGTATTTGTCTTTCTCTGTCTGACATTTCACTTAGCATAATGCCCTCCAAGTCCATCCATGTTGCTGCAAATGTTGTTCCTTTTTATGAGTAGTTTTCATAAACTGAGTAATTTTCCACTGTATATACCACATCTTCTTTATTCATTCATCTGTTGATGGACACTTAGGTTGCAATTGTAAATAATGCTGCTATGAACATTGGGGTGCACGTGTCTTTTGAATTAGTGTTTCTGTTTTTTTCGGATATATTCCCAGGAGTGGAATTGGTGGATTATATGGTAGTTCTATTTTCAGTTTTTTGAGAAACGTCCATACTGTTTCCCACAGTGGCTGCCCCAATTTACATTCCCACCAGTATAGAAATGTTCCCTTTCCTCCACATCCTCACCAGCATTTGTTATTTGTGTTCTTTTTTTTTTTTTTTTTTTTTGCGATACGCGGGCCTCTCACTGTTGTGGCCTCTCCCATTGGGGAGCACAGGCTCTGGACGCACAGGCTCAGCAGCCATGGCTCACGGGCCCAGCCGCTCCGCGGCATGTGGGATCCTCCAGGACCGGGGAACGAACCCGTGTCCCCGGCATCGGCAGGCGGCCTCTCAACCACTGTACCACCAGGGAAGTCCTGTGTTCTTTTTGATAATAGCCATTCTGACAGGTGTGAGATGATATCTCATTGTGGTCTCTATTTGCATTTCCCTAATGATTAGCGATGTTGAGCATTTTTATGTGTGATTTAACCATCTTAAGGTGCTCTGAGGGACAGTAAACAGAGGCCTGTGGGTTAGGGCCATACTCAAGGACATAAATAACTTAACCCACGGTATAAGGAGGGTCTGTGCTGACAAGGGTGCTTTCAGGATTTCCTTCTTGGTGATGGCACAGTGTACATATGTTTTGGGAACTTGTCTACATCAAGATGTCCCTGAAAAAAAAAAAAAAAGAGGAGAGGAACTGTTATAGATTAAAAAGAAACTTGGGTCATATTAAATCAAATGCAGTTGGGAACACTGATTAGATGCTGATTTAAATGAATCAAGTATTTAAAAGTTATGAGACAGTCAAGAAAATTTGAACACTGGATGGATATTAGATAATATTAAAGAATTATTGTTAATATTTTTGGATGTATTCATGACATTGTGGTTATGTGAAAAGGCCACACAGTCTTTATCTCTTAGAAAATACACTGAAATGGGTGAAGTGATAAAATGGGATTTAATTTAAAATAATCTAGCTGGTGGGGTTAGTTTAGGAAACAGGCAGAAGCAGATAAAACAAGATTGGCAAGGTGACGGTTCAAGGGGCTCCATTACATTATTTTCTCTAAGTTTGTGGGTTTGAACATTTCTAAAATTAAAATATTAAGAAGAAAAGAAGAAGCCCCTTCTGGAGCTGCCACTTGGAAGGCGGCTTCTGCTCTCCCACAATGTCACCAGGACAAGATGTTTCAGTCAGGCCCTTGGACCATCAGGGAGGGGCACAGCTGAGCAGTGCTTTCTAAGCCCTATAAATCAACAAGCACAGCTGAAGCCATTTAGTAGGAAGCTTGTTAATAAGAAAAATCTGGTTTAAATGGGTCATTTTATTGAGGAGAGGGAGCGGAGAATGATGGAGAACAGGGCCGCCCTGGCAATGAGCAGGTTTATAACTAGTGCCAAGCTCTTCCTCGCAGGCTAGGATTGGATTGCATTAACTCTATCGCCACCTCGAACCTTTTCCAGGACAGTGAACCCAAGGTGGGAGCAACAGGCGTGGGGTATGGGCCTGGAGCCTGTGCAGGGGAGGGTGCTGTTGGGTAATCTACCTCCTCACAGACGTGAGGGGTCTCCAAGGGCGTGCTGGGCGTTTCCATATTCTAGGGAGGCCACATCTGGGATCTAGCGGAGACTCCCATAGACCCAGGGCAGAAAAGTGAAGGTGAAAACAGTCAGCTTGACAGAGAGAAGGTTTTAAATAGAGTAACCTGAGCCAAAGAAAGAAGGAAGGCCTCCTGCAGAAGTGGGACTTTGAATGGGGATCTTAATGGAAAAGAACCTAAGAGGGACCCTGAGAAATAATCTAGCCAAACCCAGGTGAGGATGCTTGTGGTAAATTGCACTGGAAAGTGGTTTTTGATGAAAGGGGCCTTGGAGGGCAGCTTGACTCAGCTTGCTCAGCCCAAGGCCTAAGAAAGCCCAGGCACCTGAGTTCAGGGCTTAGGTAGTGACAGACCAAGGCAAGGGGCCCTGGAGAAACCATGAACTCAGCTCTTTCTCCTTTCTGAATTTGCCAATGACCCAGGGCTGATGCAGGGGTAAGGGGAATAGCACTGAATTTGGAGTCAAAAAACCCAAGTTCCAGCTCCAGCTTCGCCATTTCCTAGTGGTAAAACTTTGGGCAATCAATTGCTTGCACTCTCAGCCTGTTTCTCTATTGGCAACAGGATGAACAATACCTGTTTTACAGGTTGCTGTAGAGGGGTATTTGTGCAGTAAAAAGTGCATAGGATTTGGAGGCAAGAGCCATGGAGGCTCAAGCACAGGCCTCACCAACTATGAGCTGTGTACCTTCAAGCCAGTCGGTGCCTCTGAGCCCCTATTTCCTCACCTGAAAAATGGGCAAAGAATACCAGCTTAACATGAAGACATAAAGGGGAAATGTAACTAATCGATTTATCACAGTGTCTAGCAGAGGAAAACACTCAATAATGTTAGCAATTGGCATTAATGATATAAAGTATAAGAACAGAAATGAGGTGAAATGTGGAGAGAAAGCACACTGGGAAGAGAGAAGGGAGCTCAGATCTTCCCAGACTTCCAGACAACTCAACATTGACCTCTGGTACTTTGTTTTTATCTTTTCACTTGGACTACAGGGACCACCTGGTTTTAATGCAGGCACACTTCTGCTTTCATATGCAGTAGACTTGGTAGTGTCTATTAGATAAATAAAGTCACTTGATTGATTTGAGACCTTCCTCCACAGAGAAAAACTACAGAAACTGTAGCCCGGGCATGCTCGAGGTTTTGTTTTGTTTTGTTTTATTTCATTTCATTACATTTTTTTTTAATGCAGCAGGTTCTTATTAGTTATCCAGTTTATACATATTAGTGTACACATGTCAATGCCAATCTCCCAATTCATACCACCACCACCACCACCCCACCCCTGCTTTCCCCCCTTGGTGTCCACACGTTTGTTCTCTACATTTGTGTCTCTATTTCTGCCTTGCAAACTGGTTCATCTGTACCATTTTTCTAGATTCCACATGTATGCATTAATATATGATATTTGTCTTTCTATTTCCAACTTACTTCACTCTGTATGACAGTCTCTAGATCCATACACGTCTCTACAAATGACCCAATTTCGTTCCCTTTTATGGCTGAGTAATATTCCATTGTATAGATGTACCACTTCTTCTTTATCCATTCGTCTGTGGATGGGCATTTAGGTTGCTTCCATGACCTGGCTATTGTAAATAGTGCTGCAATGAACATTGGGGTGCATGTGTCTTTTTGAATTATGGTTTTCTCTGGGTATATGCCCAGTAGTGGGATTGCTGGGTCATACGGTAGTTCTATTTTTAGTTTTTTAAGGAATCTCCATACTGTTTTCCATAGTGGCTGTATCAATTTACATTCCCACCAACAGTGCAAGAGGGTTCCCTTTCCTCCACACCCTCTCCAGCACTTTTTGTTTGTAGATTTTCTGATGATGGCCATTCTAACTGGTGTGAGGTGATATCTCATTGTAGTTTTGATTTGAATTTCTCTAATAATTCATGATGTTGAGCAGTTTTTCATGTGCCTCTTGGCCATTTGTATGTCTTTGGAGAAATGTCTATTTAGATCTTCTGCCCATTTTTTGATTGGATTGTTTTTTTTTAAATATTGAGCTGCTTGAGCTGTTTATATATTTTGGAGATTAATCCTTTGTCCATTGATTTGTTTGCAAGTATTTTCTCCCATTCTGAGGGTTGTCTTTTCATCTTGTTTATAGTTTCCTTTGCTGTGCAAAATCTTTTAAGTTTCATTAGGTCCCATTTGTTTATTTTTGTTTTTTTTTTATTTCCATTACCCTAGGAGGTGAGTCAAAAAAGATTTTGCTGTGATTTATGTCAAACAGTGTTCTTCCTATGTTTTCCTCTAAGAGTTTTATAGTGTCCGGTCTTAAATTTAGGTCTTTAATCCATCTTGAGTTTATTTTTGTGTATGGTGTTAGGGAGTGTTCTAATTTCATTCTTTTACATGTAGCTGTCCAGTTTTCCCAGCTTACTGAAGAGATGTTGAAGAGACTGTCTTTTCTCCACTGTATATCCTTGCCTCCTTTGTCATACATTAGTTGACCAGAGATGCGTGGGTTTATCTCTGGGCTTTCTATCCTGTTCCATTGATCTGTATTTCTGTTTTTGTGCCAGTACCATATTGTCTTGATTACTGTAGCTTTCTAGTATAATTTGAAGTCGGGGATCCTGATTCCTCCAGCTCCATTTTTCTTTCTCAAGATTGCTTTGGCTATTCGGGGTCTTTTGTGTCTCCATACAAATTTTAAGATTTTTTTGCTCCACTTCTGTAAAAAAAATGCCATTGGTAATTTGATAGGGATTACACTGAATCTGTAGATTGCTTTGGGCAGTATAGTCATTTTCACAATATTGATTCTTCCAATCCAAGACCATGGTATATCTCTCCATCTGTTTGTATCATCTTTGATTCCTATCATCAGTGTCTTATAGTTTTCTGAGTACAGGTCTTTTACTCCTTAGGTAGGTTTATTCCTAGGTATTTTATTCTTTTTCTTGCAGTGGTGAATGGGTTTGTTTCCTTAATTTCTCTTTATGATCTTTCATTGTTAGTGTATAGGAATGCAAGAGATTTCTGTGCATTAACTTTGTGTCCTGCAACTTTACCAAATTCATTGATTAGCTCTAGTAGTTTTCTGGTGGCATCTTTAGGATTTTCTATGTATAGTATCATGTCATCTGCAAACAGTGACAGTTTTACTTCTTCTTTTCCAATTTGTATTCCTTTTATTTCTTTTTCTTCTCTGATTGCCTTGGCTAGGACTTCCAAAACTATGTTGAATAATAGTGGCAAGAGTGGACATCCTGGACTTCCCTGGTGGTGCAGTGGTTAAGAATATGCCTGCCAACGCAGGGGACATGGGTTTGAGCCCTGGTCCAGGAAGATCCCACATGCCGCGGAGCAACTAAGCCCGTGCGCCTCAACTACTGAGCCTGCACTCTAGAGCCTATGAGCCACAATTACTGAGCTACTGCAACTACTGTAACCCGCATGCCTAGAGCCTGTGCTCCGCAGCAATAGAAGCCACAACAATGAGAAGCTCATGCACCACAACAAAGAGTAGCCCCTGCTCGCCACAACTAGAGAAAGCCTGAGCCCAGCAACGAAGACCCAACACAGACTAAAATAAATTAAAAAAAAAAAAAAAAAAAGAGTGGACATCCTTGTCTTGTTCCTGATCTTAGAGGAAATGCTTGCAGTTTTTCACCATTGAGAATGATGTTTGTTGTGGGTGTGTCTTATATGGCCTTTATTATGTTGAAGTAGGTTTTCTCTATGCCCACTTTCTGGAGAGTTTTTAATCATAAATCGGTGTTGAATTTTGTGAAAAGCTTTTTCTGTATCTGTTGACAAGATCATATGGTTTTTATTCTTCAATTTGTTAATATGGTGTTTCACACTGACTGATTTTCGTATACTGAAGAATCCTTGCATCCCTGGGATAAATCCCACTTGATCATGGTGTATAATCCTTTTAATGTGTTGTCAGATTCTGTTTGCTAGTATTTTTTTGAGGATTTTTGCATCTATATTCATCAGTGATATTGGTCTGTAATTTTCTTTTTTTGTAGTATCTTTGCCTGGTTTTGGTATCGGGGTGATGGTGGCCTCATAGAATGAGTTTGGGAGTGTTCCTTCCTCTGCAAATTTTTGGAAGAGTTTGAGAAGGATGGGTGTTAGCTCTTCTCTAAATGTTTGATAGAATTCACCTGTGAAGCCATCTGGTCCTGGACTTTTGTTTGTTGGAAGATTTTAAATCACAGTTTCAATTTCAGTGCTTGTGATTGGTCTGTTCATATTTTCTATTTCTTCGTGGTTCAGTGTTGGAAGGTTAAACCTTTCTAAGAATTTGTCCATTTCTTCCAGGTTGTCCATTTTATTGGCATAGAGTTGCTTGTAGTAGTCTCTTAGGATGCTTTGTATTTCTGCGGTGTCTGTTGTAACTTCTCCTTTTTCATTTCTAATTTTATTGATTTGAGTCCTCTCCCTCTTTCTCTTGATGAGTCTGGCTAAAGGCTTATCACTTTTGTTTATCTTCTCAAAGAACCAGTTTTTGGTTTTATTGACCTTTGCTATTGTTTTCTTTGTTTCTATTTCATTTATTTCTGCTCTCATCTTTATGATTTCTTTCCTTCTACTCACTTTGGGTTTTGTTCTTTCTTCTTTCTCTAGTTCCTTTAAGTGTAAGGTTAGATTGTTTATATGAGATTTTTCTTGTTTCTTGAGGTAGGATTGTATTGCTATAAACTTCCCTCTTAGAACTGCATTTGCTGCATCCCATAGGTTTTGGATCGTCATGTTTTCATTGTCATTTGCTTCTAGGTATTTTCTGATTTCCTCTTTGATTTCTTCAGTGATCTCTCGGTTATTTAGTAACGTATGGTTTAGCCTCCATGTGTTTGTGTTTTTTACTTCTTTTCCCTGTAATTGATTTCTAATCTCATAGTGTTGTGGTCAGAAAAGATGCTTGATATGATTTCAATTTTCTTAAATTTACCAAGACTTGATTTGTGACCCAAGATATGATCTATCCTGGAGAATGTTCTGTGTGTACTTGAGAAGAACATGTAATCTGCTGATTTCAGTTGGAATGTCCTATAAATATCAATTAAGTCTATCTAGTCTATTGTGTCATTTAAAGCTTGTGTTTCCTCATTAATTTTCTGTCTGGATGAACTGTCCATTGGTGTAAGTGAGCTGTTAAAGTCCCCCACTATTATTGTGTTACTGTCGATTTCCTCTTTTATAGCTGTTAGCATTTGCCTTATGTATTGAGGTGTTCCTATGTTGGGTGCATATATATTTATAATTGTTATATCTTCTTTTTGGATTGATCCATTGATCATTATGTAGTGTCCTTCCTTGTCTCTTGTAACATTCTTTATTTTAAAGTCTATTTTATCTGATATGAGTATTGCTACTCCAGCTTTCTTTTGATTTCCATTTGCATGGAGTATCTTTTTCCACCCCCTTACTTTCAGTCTGTATGTGTCCCTAAGTCTGAAGTGGGTCTCTTGTAGACAGCATATATATGGGTCTTGTTTTTTTTATCCATTCAGTAAGCCTGTGTCTTTTGGTTGGAGCATTTAAGCCATTCATGTTTAAGGTAATTAACGATATGTATGTTCCTATGACCATTTTCTTAATTGTTTTGGGTTTGTCTTTGCAGGTCCTCTTCTTCTCTTGTGTTTCCCACTTAGAGAAGTTCCTTTAGCATTTGCTGTAGAGCTGGTTTGGTGGTGCTGAATTCTCTTAGCTTTTGCTTGTCTGTAAATCTTTTGATTTCTCCATTGAATCTGAATGAGATCCTTGCCAGGTAGAATAATCTTGGTTGTAGGTTCTTCCCTTTCATCACTTTAAATATATCATGCCACTTCCTTCTGGCTTGTAGAGTTTCTGCTGAGAAATCAGCAGTTAACCTTATGGGAGTTCACTTATATGTTATTTGTCATTTTTCCCTTGTGGCTTTTAAATAATTTTTCTTTGTCTTTAAGTTTTTTCAATTTGATTACTATGTGTCTCGGCATATTTCTCCTTGGGTTTATCCTGCCTCTCTGTGCTTCCTGGACTTGGATGGCTATTTCCTTTCTCATGTTAGGGAAATTTTCAACTATAATCTCTTCAAATATTTTCTCGGGTCCTTCCTCTCTCTCTTCTCCTTCTGGGACCCCTATAATATGAATGTTGGTGCATTTAATGTTATCCCAGAGGTCTCTTAGGCAGTCCTCATTTCTTTTCATTCTTTTTTCTTTATTCTGTTCTGTAGTAGTGAATTCCACCATTCTGTCTTCCAGGTCACTTATCCATTCTTCTGCCTCAGTTATTCTGCTGTTGATTCATTCTAGTGTATTTTTCATTTCAGTTATTTTATTGTTCATCTCTGTTTGTTTGTTCTTTAATTCTAGGCGTTTGTTTTTTAATTCTTCTAGGTCTTTGTTAAACATTTTTTGCATCTTCTCGATCTTTGCCTCCATTCTTTTACTGAGGTCCTGGATCATCTTCACTATCATTATTCCGCATTCTTTTTCTGGAAGGTTGCCTATGTCCACTTCATTTAGTTGTTTTTCTGGGGTTTTATTTTGTTCCTTCATCTGGTACATAGTCCTCTGCCTTTTCATCTTGTCTATCTTTCTGTGAATGTGGTTTTCATTCCACAGGCTGCAGGATTGTAGTTCTTGCTTCTGCTGTCTGCCCTCTGGTGGATGAGGCTATCTAAGAGGCTTGTGCAAGCTTCCTGATGGGAGGGACTGGTGATGGGTAGAGCTGGGTGTTGCTCTAGTGGGCAGAGCTCAGTAAAACTTTGATCTGCTTGTCTGCTGATGGTGGGGCTGGGTTCCCTCCCTGTTGGTTGTTGCCTGAGGCAACCCAGCACTGGAGGCTACAAGCTCCCTGGTGGGGCTAATGGCAGACTCTGGGAGGGCTCACACCAAGGAGTACTTCCCAGAACTTCTGTTTCCAGTGTCCTTGTCCCTGCAGTGAGCCATAGCCACCCCCCGCCTCTGCAGGAGACCCTCCAACACTAGCATGTATGTCTGGTTCTGTCTCCTATGGGGCCCTGATCCTTCCCCTCGGTCCCGATGCACATACTACTTTGTGTTTGCCCTCCAAGAGTGGAGTCTCTGTTTCCCCCAGTCCTGTCGAAGTCCTGAAGTCAAATTCCATTAGTCTTTAAAGTCTGATTCTCTAGAATTCCTCCTCCCAAGTCCTTTGCCCAACCCCAAGTTGGGAAGCCTGATGTGGGGCTCAGAACCTTCACTCCAGTGGGTGGACTTCTGTGGTCTAATTGTTCTCCAGTTTGTGAGTCACCCACCCAGCAGTTATGGGATTTGATTTTATTGTGATTGTGCCCCTCCTACCATCTCACTGTGGTTTCTCCTTTGTCTTTGGATGTGGGGTATCTTTTTAGTGAGTTCCAGTGTCTTCCCATGGATGATTGTTCAGCAGTTCGTTGTGATTCTGGTGCTCTCACAAGAGGGAGTGAGCGCACGTCTTCTACTCCGCCATCTTGAACATATCTCCCTGATTGAGGTTTAAGAGAAGAGAAAGGGAGCTTTGAAATTGGGAAAATAAAGGCAGAATCTTGTTTTAATCTTGAGTTTAACTGGCTGGCTTCAAGAGAATCTTTAACATGAACAGTGATTTGTAGGTCAAAAATCTTAACATGAAGCAAAAAAAAAAAAAAAAAGAGTCCTCTTTGCATTATTAATACTCATGGGTATATATATAGATCTTTAAATAAGGCCTGCAGACAGTCATCTTTCCCAGAGTTTGTACCTTGTGGTTACTAAAGAGATAGTTATGACACTTCCTTTGCTAAATTAAACCACGTCCACTTCACCCACATTTGTTCCTGCTCCTGCCCCACAGTAACACCCCTCCCTGTCCTGGCCCAGGCCTCCCCACTGGCTGGTCCCCACCCCTCCCATGGAGCAAGAGGCAATCCCAGCCGATGGCGGTTGTTTTCCTTTCCGTCTGCCCCATGGTCCCCTGATGGTAGACGCCCAGGGTGTGAAAGTGCACACCTACAAAGTCGGCCTTCTGGTCCAAGAGGCCTCAGGGGAAGCCAGCAGTCCCTCCGCTTCCTGTGGATGAAGGATTATGTGATTGAAACAGATCTTCCCAAGTGACACACACCCAGCCCAGCGCCTGACTTAACAAGCAAATGACATCAAATTAAGGCTGAGCTGAGACCCCAGAATTTAAAAATAGGTGTTTGGACTTCCAGAGGTTTGTTTTTCTCCTTCCGGCTCCATCTCCACACTGCTTCCCTGCTGGTATCTTCTCTGAGATAGTGGGTTGGGGCCAGCCCTTGTGTGCAGAAAGGGTTAATCCCCTCTTGGAGGGATTCTACACCCCCACTGGTTTGCTTGCTGTTGTGTTCCTATTGCATTTTTTCCATTTTCTTCTCTCTTGAAGGCTCATTAAAAACTCTTTGAGTTAGAAGGGGTTTGTGTCACAGAGCTCTGCACCGCCAGCTGGACACCAGGCAGGGAATATGCACCCTGTTGACATGGGACCGCACAGGCCAGGGGGCCCCAAGGGCCTGCAGCACTTTGTACATGGAGATGAGCTGCCACTTGGCTCCTTCTGTAACTAATCACCACTGTTGGTGAAATACTACTACTTCTATTACAACCACTAATGCCCCAAATGAGGAACAGGCACTTTGGGGTAACATCAAACACGGGTGGTCACTTCTCATTTGGGATCTCCCAGCCCTCCCAGCGAACTTCCAGGGAACCCATTTGATTTCAGGGCCGTGTTGCAGCCTCTGTTGCAGGGTTGGAATGGTGCTGGGATCTGCCTGTATCTTGTTTAAACCAAGGCTTCCCTGATGAAGGTTTTGGGGGTGCAGAATTTGAAAAAAAAGACAGGAAGGAGTGAGTGCAAAGGGCACGAGCCTTGGAGTTCACCAGCCTGGCTCTGAGTCTTAGCTTCAGCTCTCACTAGCTGTGTGACCTTGGACCATTACTTGCCCTCTCTGAGCTAGTTGCTTCATCACAAAAACAAATACCAATAATATCGGGGTTGTTACGAGGGCTCAGAGGAATGTAGATAGGTGGTGAGCAAGTGCCTGGCACACAGTAGGCACTCCATAATGAAAGCCATTACAGTTATGTTGATCTTGGTGTGTGCTGTCTTTCACAGACCCCACCCTCCTTCCACACACACACACACACCATGCCTGACACATCCAGTGTCCCTAGCAAAATAACTGGCTTATGATTTATACTTCTCTCCATGCTGACCCTGTATCCAAACCAGATGGAGATCACAGTAATGACAACAATCAACATTTGCATTTCCCTTCCTGGTTTATAAAACACAAATACCCACATCCTACTACTTAATCCTCGGAACTGCCTTGTGGGGTATTTATGCATCCTCACTTTTTTCAGAAGAGAAAGCAAAGGCTCAGAGGGGTTAAGCAAGGTGCCCAAGGTCACACATTGTACAAATGGCAGATCCAAGACTGAAGTTCAGTGCTCTTTCTCCCACTGCAAACTGCCTGTTTCCCAGCACCCTGCCATGCAAGGAGGCAAACACCCTCATTCCCCCCAAACAACACTTACCATCTCCCCAGGGCTATCTGCTAGGGAATTAACTAATTTACCTGTAACAATGCAGAAACAGCTGTCAGTAAGTTACCCCTCCCAAGTCAAGTATTGGTATTTGGATGGGGGTCTTTTATTGACTAGGCCTTGACCCAGAGGACTTACTTTCTGATCTTATGCAGTGAATTATGCCTTTTCCTTCTGTGTGCAAGACTTGTCATACATATTGAGGCTATGACCACATGAAATGAAGGGGAGATAGCACACAATTGTAAAGTTGTCAGCAAGAATTCCCTGGCGGTCCAGTGGTTAGAGCTTCCTGGCTTCGACCCCTGGTTGGGGAACCACAAGGGGTGCAGCCAAAAAAAAAAAGTTGTCAGCAATCTTTAACTCAGTAGAAGATAGCCCAATGATTGGGCCACTATATCCTAGACGTCACTCCATCTTCTCACCCAACTAGACCCAGCCACTGGGCTCTGGCCAAAGAATGCCAGTTTAACCTTTCTGGGCTGAGCTGAAGGAACCATGAGTTTTTTAATGATATCCACATCTCTGATCCTAACAACACCCTGTGAGGTTGTGTGAGGTAGATGCTATTTTCCTTTACATAGATAAGGATACAGAGAGGTTCCAAAGGCTTAGCTGAGGTGCCCGAGATCCCAGGCCAGCATGCAGTGGTATCCAGGCCAGTCCTGCCTTTTCAGAAGGGTCCCTCTTCTACTCCTTCCTGCAGACCCTGTGTTCCCTGGGTGTTTATGGAGTGAAGCAACCACAAGTTTATCCTTCCACGACACTAGGCACTGGCCAACCCTTGACTCTGCAGATGGAACAATCATGAAGACGGGCAGAACCCATGGAGACCACCCTATCCACCACCGCATCGTATCTGGGCACAGACCCTGGAACTCCGCCGTGAGGTGTATATGGAGAGGGCACAGACAACTCCCAGCCCAAATGGAAGCCATGGGAAGTAAGCCCTTGCTGTCTTGGTAGCTGGAAGGGGAGGTTAGGAGTTGACCCCGTTCTACTCTCTAAGAATGTGAAGAGTTAACTGTGTCTGTCATTTTCCTAGGACAAGGCAAGAAGTTGTGGATTTATATCATGGCACAAAGAGTCAGGGTAAACATTAGAAAGATCTTTCCAAACATGAAGGCCACTGAAGCATATTCATACAAGAGAGGAGAGGAAGCTACTTCTTTGGAGGTTTGTAGGAAGTTGGTTAGCTGCTGGGTAGGATAGCATACCCATCATGGAGATGAGGAAACTGAAATCTAGGATTACTAGATTTCCCTTTGAGTCTCATGGCTAAAAACTGGTAGAAGACATCATATAAACAGATAGTGTAAATACACTTATTTTTAATTGAATAAACATTGCTTCTAATTTGGGATGATTTCAACAATGCTTCTTCTGTATTTCTATTTTGGCTCTCTAGGGGAAATTTGAAGTTTCCTGGTAATTTATAATTTTAACCACAGTTTTCCTGAGGCAGTAAGTTTATATGGGAAAATAGTTTACTCTGAATCTTAAAATTTTTTCCTACGGTGTAATTTACCATCACACTAAACACACATGTCATTATCTCATAAGCTCATAATTGCTGACTCTCTGACCTTGACATCTCCAGAACAGGTAGTTCTCCTTCAAAGAATATATCATTGCAACAGCAGTACAAAATTCAGGTGCCCCTGCGCGACAGGTAGAGAAGTTTTTAAAAAACGGAAATGACACCCAAGAAATAGAGAGATAAAAGATGCTCTGTGACCCTGATGTCATGTTTTGTTCTCCATGGATTGGAAGTTCCTGCCCTTGATACATACAGATGAGGGTGCTTATCTGTACCCAGAGGGCATGTGCTCCACAGCCTTTCTGGGAGGTGATGGGTTTACACAGATCCAGATGCACCTTGCCCTCTCTCCCTTGTGTTTGTCAGATGGCTCCCAGAGGAGCGAGTGGGGGACTAAATCACCAGCCTGCAGGGCTGGGCCTGTGGCCTTATTTCATCCTGAGCTAAACAAACAGCATGAACAATACAGAAATGAATTGAATCATCCATCAAAACTATGTTACAGAATAGAGCAGTGTTTCCCAACCTTTCTCACAAGGAGGCACATAGAGACAATAATACAACGTAACGATAACACAATAATAATAATCCAGAGTAAGCAGACGAGGTTCTTTGCAAGCAACCAGGTGGCTCCCGCCACTCCAGGCCTTGCCTGGACACCCAGTGGCTGAAGGGCCAGTATTTTGTGCCACCTATTGGGAAGCTCTGGAGAGAGCAAAATGGTTAGGGCAGAGTGGCGCCAGGTGGGAGAGGGCTGTACAGTTAGATGGGTTGGATTTTTTTTTATTAAAGTATAGTTGATTTACAATGTTGTAATATATATATATATATATATATACACATACACACACACACACACACACACACACATTCTTTTTCATATTCTTTTCCATTATGGTTTATCACAGGATACTGAATACAGTTCCCTGTGCTATACAGTAGGACCTTGTTGTTTATCCATTCTATATATACCAGTTTCCATCTGCTAATCCCAAACTCCCAATCCAACCCTCTCCCACCCCTCTCCCCCTTGGCAACCACAAGTCTGTTCTCTATGTCTATGAGTCTGTTTCTGTTTCATAGATAGGTTCATTTCATATTTTAGATTCCACATGTAAGTGATATTTTATGGTATTTGCCTTTATCTTTCTGACTTCACTTAGCATGATAATCTCTAGTTGCATCCATGTTGCTGCAAATGGCATTGTTTCGTTCTTTTTTATGGCTGAGTAGTATTCCATTGTATATATTACCAAGTCATCTTTATCCATTCATCTGTTGATGGACATTTATGTCATTTCCATATCTTGGCTATTGTGAATAGTGCTGCTATGAACATAAGGGTACATGTATCTTTCTGAATTATAGTTTTGTCTGGATATAGGCCCAGGAGTGGGATTCTTGGATTATATGGTAATTCTATTTTTAGTTTTCTGACGTGGGTTGGATTTGAGTCCTGGCTCAGTCACTAATGGCCTTAGGTGATTTATTTAATCTCTCCTTGCCTCAGTTTCCTCACAGGTGTAAAAGGATTAATAATAGTACAGTACTTCTCGGGGCTATTCTAAGGATTAAATGGCAGATTAAATTAATCCATGTAAAGTGCTTAGAAAAGTGTCTGGCACAGAGCAAGCACTGGATAAATGGCATCTGCTGCTGTTCTGCTGTATTCGCTCCAGAGTCCCAGGGTCTGCTTCCCAGCCGAGGAGAGTGAGCATAAACAGTAACATGCTCCAAATCCAGTTAGAAATTGCATTCAGATGATTCATCTCTTTCTCAAAATGTGTGTCTCTTCTCTTCTCTCTCACCCCCTCTCCTCTCCCCTTCTCTAAAGTGGCCATGGATGCCTAAGAGGTAGCCGTAAAAGAAGAAAGAGAATTGACCTGGGAGCAGGAAATCCGCATTGTGCTCCTGGTTCTTCCACCTACTCGTGGGCTCCTGCTGGATAAATCACCTCACCTTTCTGGCCCTCAGACCCTTCATGGATTGAGAGATGGCAGTTGACCACATGACTGCAGAGGTCTCTTTCTGCTCTAAGATGTCACGGCTGTTTTGTGGTACAGAATTAGAGTATGAGGTGTGTGTGCATGGTGGCTGGCGTCTAAATCTGCATCACTTATGTCCAGGAAGATGAACACAAAATGAGTTAACATTTTCTCTGAATCAAAATACCCAACACATCCCCACCTGCCGTGAGAACACTGCTGCCCTCCCAATAGCTGAAGTCTCAATTGGAGCCTTTTTTACCTCAGGAATAAATCTGTAAATATGTCTCCTAGGTAACATCTTGTTAGCTTCATTGCTCAAAGCTCTTAAAGATAATAAAACTGAATTTCTTTTTAAAAAATAGTAACTCAGACATCTCACTTAGGCCTCCCACCCAATTAGTCTGAATTAGTCAAATGTGTTCATTTCTGTCCAGATGAGGACATTGGATAAATATATGCAGACTTGTATTCATCCATGAAAAATACATATAAAACGAGATTTCCCAGCACCGGGGTTGTTCTTTCCTAGCTCTGTTTTTTTAGAGGCGGTTATAACATGTACATCCTTCTTGCTATTAAAAATTAATATTTTAGCCCAAATCATCACTCAGAAATAACAGCCAGAGGCTTCTCTTGTGGCACCGTGGTTAAGAATCCACCTGCCAATGCAGGGGACACGGGTCGATCCCTGTTCCGGGAAGATCTCACATGCTGCAGAGCAACTAAGCCCGTGCACAAAAACTAGTGAGCCTGCGCTCTACAGCCCACGAGCCACAGCTACTGAGCCCACGTGCCACAACTACTAAAGGCCGCACACCTAGAACCCATGCTCCACAACAAGAGAAACCGCTGCAGTGAGAAGCCCGTGCACTGCAACGGAGAGTAGCCCCTGCTCACCGCAACTAGAGAAAGCCCACATGCAGCAACAAAAATCCAACTCAGCTAAAAAGAAATAAATAAATACAATAAATTTTAAAAAAAAAAGAAAGAAATAACAGCCAGAGCAACATCTCAGTTTAATCCTGGTCCTGACAAGAACCAATCTCCCTCCTTCAGAATTTGAGGAGAATTTTCTCTCCCTTTCTCTTTCCCCCATCCTCTAGAAAGGATGGTCCTCTGAAGCCGCTTCTCGTTCTGCCTGTGAACCAGCCGCACTGCTCTGGCTGGGTCTGTCAGGATGTCCCAGCACGGTGAGGAGGGGACTGGGCGCAGAGCTGTGTGGCCTGAAGGACTTGGCAGAACAAATCCCCACTAAGCAGGGCTCTGTGTTTTCACTGACATAAATGACTTTCCTCTATGAAGCTCAGCCCAGGCCTGTTTTAGAAAGACTTTCCTGGAGTTCGGACACCTATCACAGGCTCAAAAGACCGCCAGTCTCATCCAACGAGTAGAAAAATGTTTTGCAAGCATTGGAGAGAGCTCAGACCTGCTGAAACAGAGCCGGGCCAACACCTGGACATCCTCGGAGGCTTCGAGTGGGCAGTGGAGGAGCCACAGGGCCAGCAGGGGCATCGGTCATGGACTGGCATCCTGGGGGAGGGGAGGGCTAAGATGGATGTGGCCTGGGACATTTATTGCCCCCTGTCTTTGACAAATGACAATGGCTAGCAGAATGAGTTCACCAGCAAAGAAAACACAACTCACAGGGCAGCCACGGAGCCCTTTAAGAAGTGCATTTTTTCTCCCCTAGTGACATGGCCATCACCAAGGCAGAAAGAAGCAGGTCCCTGAGTGTGGCCTGGGCCAACCAGGTTTCCCCATGGCTTGGTTCCTCTGGGAGGCTGAAGAATGGCCCCCAAAGGTATCCAGGTCCTAATCCCTGGAACCTGAGAATATCACCTTACACGGCAAAAGGGAATTTGCAGATGTGATTAAGTCTCTTGAGATGGGGAGATCATCCTGGATTGTCTGGGTGGGCCCTAAATGTAATCACAAGTGTCCTTATGAGAGGGAAGCAGAGGGAGATTTGACTACAGAAGAAGACAAGGCAATATGAGGCCTGAAGCAGAGATTGGAGTGACGCTCTTTGAAAATGGAGGAAGGACCACAGGCCAAGGAGTAAGGCAGCCACTGGAAACAGAAAAGGTAAAGAAGCAGATTCTCCTCTAGAGCCTCCAGATGGGGACCAGCCCTGCTAACACCCTGACTTCAACTCAATGGAACTGATTTCTGACTTCTGGCCTGCGGTAAGTACTGTAAGAGTGTAAATTTGTGTTGTTTTAAGCCACTAAATTTGTGGCCACTTGTCTCAGCAGCAATAGGAAACTGCAAGTTCCCAAGTGTAGGGGACGCCCTAGTGACAGGGCCTCCTGGAACTCCTGAAAGACACAAAGGAGCGTCAGAGCACCTCTGGGCAGATATGCCCCCAGCCTGAACACCATGCATCTTCGGCCAACACTGGGAATACTCGGGGCAGTGGTGGAGGAAGGGAATTGGCATTTATTGAGCACCATATTTAACCCTCACAGCAGCCTGGTACGGTAGATATTAGGACTCCACTTTCTGGTGAAGAGTATTGAGCTGACATTCAGGTCATTTGCTCAAGGTCACAGTTGATCAGTAGCAATTCCCCGGTGAAGTTTGCTTGTGGCTTTCCCACTCCCCTGCCCTGTGTTCCCCTTCCTTAAGGATCCTCCAAAGTGAGAGATGGGATGAGGCAGTTGCTATGGCTACAGTTCCAAGGAGCTCATTCATTCATTCATTCGTTCACTAAACACTTAGCCAGCACCTCCCAAGTGTTAGGTCCTGTGCTGGGAGAAAAGAAGTGACCTTCTGCCCCAGGCCACTTACAAGCCAGGGGCAGACTTTCACAACACAAGTTATGTTGGCATTTCCCTTTAAAAAGCCCACTGCCCACCTCAGGCAAGGATAATTTGCACAGAGGATCGTGTACAGTCCACAATGAGAGTTCTTTTATTTTACCAAGAAGGAGCTAAAGCTTGGCCTTGTTGTTGACTTGTCAGAACAGAGGGAAGAGGGACTGGGATTCTCCGTGCTAAGGGGGTGCCCCTGTTTTGCACTCAGAGCACTTTCCTGGAGGCGCACATAAGTTTGCACTGGGCCCCAGCACTCCCTGCCCACCCACGACGGGTGAGTCCTGGTTAATGCTCAGCCAGTTCAGGGATACAGGCTGTGACCTGTAGAACATGTCTGCTACACTTGATCCAGAGTTTCACCTGGACTTATTCTATTGCAACATCCTCTATGGGAGGCAAGAACAGGGCCTAAGGCTTGCGGCTGCATCAGCTGCTCTGTCCCTGGGGTGGACCGGGAAGGCTCTACTGAGTTTTGACTGATGTCCCTCTCTTTTGTCCTCTCCCAGAAACGGTGCTGAATTTGTGTCCTGTGTCGTCTTCTGTTGTTAGTTGTTTTCACATAGGATGCTTTCAGTTTCAAATAACAAAATCCAATCCAAACTGTCTCAAATAATCAAGGTATTTTATTGGCTCCATTTAAGTGCAAAAGTCTAGAAGTAGGTCTGGTTTCTAGTGCCTCAAACAAAGCAACCAGGCCTTTTGTGTTCTCTCCATTTCTCAGTTTTGTTTCCTCATCAGACTCCACCCATATGAGCTTCTCTTCTCATGACCCCCCAGAATGGTCGGCAGTACCCCAGACTGAGTCTGGTTGGCCATTATGGACGGGCTAAGGTGATGTTCCCAACTGGGAGCCCAACAAGGCCAAAAGAAACTTAATGCACTGATGCTTTAGAGCAGGTCACCTGCTCCCTGATGCAGCACGGGGGGGGGGGGGGGGGGTGGAATCACCGGGAGGCACACAGCTTGAGAAGGGGAGGGAGGGAGATTCCCCACAGGAAACTGGGGGTGTCATTAAGAAGGGGAAGAGGAGAATGGATGATACTGGAGACACGAACCAAAAAAAATGTCTATGAAATGCCTACAAAATTGATAGGGTTTTGTTGTTATTTTGATCTTAAATGGACACGTTTTCTACCCTTCTTAATACTTCCTTACAAGGTCTTCCTTAATCGGGTACTTATACTATCACATATTCCCTCACACTCCGATGGCCAGGTTTCTCCTTCATTGAGGCTACAGGGCCTTTAGATGCCAGCTCTTCCCTCTGTTCACTCTCTGTGCTTCCCCTAAAAGAAGCAGTGCTGAAATATTGCCCTTGATTAATCAGAGGCCAATTGTCTAGTTTGTGGATTATCAGGTCTCCTCCTTTTTTCTTCCCACATCCTGCCTGCTTTTTTAGCCATCCCCCTGCTCACTAACAAGCCTCCCTGAAAAGATAGGGTGAAAAAAAAAAAAAAAAAAAAAGGAAATGGAACTCCAAATCAGCCAGTTTAGCCTCTTACCAACCCTAGTAAAATTTTTTGAGGAGGAAGTTGAAAACAAATGGTGGCATGAGATTATCTTAAATTTCCATGATCTGTGATAACTTTGTGGATCCCTTCCCTAATCCTCCTTAGAGATATTAAAAACAGCTGAATTCTCCAGAAAAGGCACATTCCTTAGACACCCAGACATGGCTCCCAAGTATCTCGCTAACTTTTAAAAATAAACCTTTCTTTTAAAATCAAGACGATTTTTTCAAGACCTATTGAAAGGATAAGAGCTCAGCCCCACTGCCCAGATGGAGAACTCAGACCCCACAGCTCAGTTTCTTAGTGAATGGCAGTCATTAGCCCTTGCTTAATCTGATAAACAAAGTGAAGGGGGTCGGGGGCCAGGTGGGGCTCGTGGACACCCCTCCCAGCAAACAGGAGTCCTCCGTCACCTTCAGCGAGCATCTGATCACTATTTCTACCCACCACCCTCATCCAGCTGATTCCTCCTAACTCTGGTAGGCTGGACAGGGATTGATGATTGCCTCCTGGGTTTTCACGTCTCCTTCACAAAATTCAAACAAAAAAAGAAAAGGACATCTTTTCTATTTTTTAAAGAACATTCTGTCCCAATATCTAAAAACAAGCCATTTCCTTTGGGATTTGTCTTTCTCCTGACCACTCCTGGTGGAACAGACTGCCAATTCGGCTACCAGGTGCAGTGACAGCCGTGAATTAGAAAGACCCAGCTCCGGGCTTCCCTGGTGGTGCAGTGGTTGAGAGTCCACCTGCCGATGCAGGGGACACGGGTTCGTGCCCCGGTCCGGGAAGATCCCACTATGCCGTGGAGCGGCTGGGCCCGTGAGCCATGGCCGCTGAGCCTGCACGTCCGGAGCCTGTGCTCCACAACGGGAGAGGCCACAACAGTGAGAGGCCCGCGCACCGCAAAAAAAAAAAGAAAGAAAGAAAAAGAAAGGCCCAGCTCCTTCATGTCATCGTGTGAGAGTAACCCAGAGGCTTGATGTTCACTGGTAAAACTGGGGAGAGTGTATTCAAATCCAATCCACTCGTCCCACATTCAGCCTGTAAGTCTGGGTAGGAGTTAGGGGCTGGGAGCTTGTCTCAGTCTGTTCAGGCTGATGTAACAAAACAGACTGCTGGTTTATAAACAACAGACATTTGTTTCTCATAGTCCTGGGAGTTGGAAAGTCCAAGATCAAGGCTCCAGCGGATTCGACGTCTGGTGAGGACACGCTCCTGTTTCACAGACAGTTGTTTGTCTTTTCAATATGTCCTCACGTGGTTGAAGGGGAGGAGAGTTCTCTGGGGTCTCTTTTATAAGGACCGTGATTCCCCCATGAGGGTTTCGCCTTCATGACCTAGTCACCTCCCAAATGCCACACCTCCAAATACCATAATATTGGGGATTAGGTTTCAGCATATGAATTTTGTTGGGACACACACATTTAGTCTATGGCAGGACCGGTGCTTTCTATCACTAGCAATGGGGCTTGGTGACCTGCACAGTTATGGACAGAAAGTTAAATCAGACACTGACAACAACCTCTCCCAGCGATGTTTAAAAAGATCGTAAGCAACCCATGCCCTCAGCAATGTTAGCGGTGTCTGTTATCATGGCATCATAATGCATCACTGGACTCAGAAAATATTAGACTCTAGATCCACCTTTGCACCCAGCCCTGTGGTCAATGGAGGCAAGTGACAACTACTCTGAGCCTCAGTTTTCTCATCTGGAAATGTGAACCTCAACAAATCTCATAGGGTTGTTCTGAGGATCAAATGCATTAATGTACATAGATGTGTACAAACTGCACCCCAAATTTGGATATAATGATAACGACAGTCATAATGCCTGGACACTTGCCTTCCTTCTAATGGCCACAGTCAGTTAGTGAATTAACTTGGGAGGAGGGCATATCCCACCCTGGAGCACCCACAGTTGCTTTCCCTCATGACAGTAATTGGCTCCCTAAAAATCCAAGTTTCAGCTCTGCTCAAACTTTGTTGACTTCACAGCTGCCTGCCATCCTACTGAGGGACATGCCATCCCCCCATTGCCCATCATTTCCAGTTCCCTCTGCTGACTGAGGGTTGCAACATCTGCCTTTGGCAATACGATTTCATTTGCTTCTGCAATCTCATTATTGCCCTAATGATGGGCACCAGGTACTATGCTAAGCACTTCACATACACAACATTATGTGATCCTTATTTGTAGGTGACAGTATAATAATAGTTGTTATTGTTATCCCATGTTCACATGGGAAGAATCTGAGACCCAGAAAAAGATTAGTAACTATAACTTTCCCAAAGTCCCATGGCTAATAAGAGATGGAGCCGGGTTTCAAAACTACGAAGGCCTACCTGACTCTGTGCATTCTCTAACCATTGAATCTTTTTGCCTCTCCATTCTGTTTGCCCAGGCTGCAGGGAGGGACCCCAGAAGGCCCCAGAGAGACAGCTTTTTCTGGGCCCTGAAGAAAGGCTACAGCTTCCCCCCAGGAACCTGACACCTCTCCTTAGGATGGCTGGTCCTCTGAGCCCCATTAAGCCCCATTAAGTTCCATGCAGGACCTCTGGATGAGAAGCTATTCCCCAGCCCCCAGCCAACAGGCTCACGGACAAATGGATGCCCAGGAAGGGAAGAGATCCTTCTCCAGCCGGGTCTCAGGAGCCTGAGGATTAATTGCCCTGCAAGCAGCTTGTTAGACGCTGTGTTGGCAGATGAGGAGAGAAGCTATAGAATCAGCCAATTAAGCAGCCAGTGGTGCTGAACTAAACGTGCTCTTGTACTTAATGGTGGACGTTGTTACTCAGCAGTTTCTCACCAGTCTGGGTTTGGGGGAAAGAATGGGACAGTGAGGGAAGTGTGAGTGGCAAAAGAGGGTCCTGTTTGTAGGGACACACATGTCTGCTCGTGACTCCCATTTCTTTCTTTCTTCAGGGGACGGTAGCATCAAGGATTCAACGATTTCCAGCACAGGAAAGTTGGGGAGGGGTAGCCAGTATCTCTTCTGTAACCCAGGGGCAGCAGGCAGATGACAAAGGGACAAGGCCCTGTCAGCTGAGTGAAACGTTTCCTTAACAGGCTGGAGACCCAGACTCAGGGCCACATCCCTAACAGGGATTAGGGGACCATGCTAGAGGCAGGAGCCTGGGCTACGTTTTGCAGAGAGCTCACACACAATTTGAAAACTTTTCTTTCCTCTCTACTCATGCCACCAGCTTGGTGATTAGGGAGCCCCCCGGTCCCCTCCACACTTTCTCAGTCAAGTCCTTGGAGCATCATGTTCAGAAAACGTGTGAGCCTGGAGGACAGTGGAGTCGGGGGCCAGATGGAGAAGTAGACAATAATGTCTCCATACCTAGCTGGGACCAGCCAATCTGGCTGCTTCCCCAGTGCCTCCGGGGCAGCCAGGGTTGTACGCTGTTCAGACCTCCCTCCAAGAAACGACTTGCCGTTCAGCTGCAAGGAGGGCAGTGAGCTGACAAGTCCCACCTGTTAGAGCCTTTAGGTCCCACCCCAGCTCGGAGGCCATGCTCCTCCTGGGGCGCCCCCCAGCATTCACTGAGCACGGAGGAGCACGAAGGCCCGCTGCCTCTAATAACAGTGCGGACTCCTCTAATGGGCAGTCTTGGCTCCAGAGTATGAAGCACCCAAAGTACAACCATGGACAAGGGAACTCAGAAGAGTCAGAGATTAACTCGGCTGTGGAGGACCCTGGAGGATTTAATACATGCAGTATCGGGGTTCGGCTTTGGATGGCAGGAAGGGTGGAGTTTGTTTTTTTTTTTTTTTTTTGGCTGCGTTGGGTCTTTGTTGCTGTACACGGGCTTTCTGTAGTTGCGGAGAGTGGGGGCTCCTCTCCGTTGCGGTGCGTGGGCTTCTCATTGCGGTGGCTTCTCTTGTTGTGGAGTACGGGCTCTAGGTGCTCGGGCTTCAGTAGTTGTGGCTCACGGGCTTCGTTGCTCCGAGGCATGTGGGATCTTCCCAGACCAGGGCTCAAACCCGTGTCCCCTGCATCGGCAGGTGGATTCTTAACCACTGCGCCACCAGGGAAGTCCAAGGGTGGAGTTTTATGAGCAGAGATCCTTCAAGGAGCAGAGATCTAGGGTCAGAAAAATTCAGGAGGATTCAAGGCACAGTGACCAGCCCTGAAGCATGGAGTATATGGTGTTTTGAAGATAAGGTTAGAATGATGGGATATAGTTAAATAATGGAGGACTTCAAATGCTAACGTATTTGGATTTTATTCTGTTGATACTAGGGAGCCACGAAGAGATGCCACCATAAGAGCAACCTGCTTAGATCAGAATTTTAGAATTATAGGTTCTTGGTAGGACAAAAATGTAGGGTCTGGAGGTGGGTAGAACAGTTAACGGTTGTTCTAACAGTGAAAGCAAGAATGATAAAGGACCTGACTAGGTCAGAGAAGTAGCCATGGCAAAGATAAGGCCATGACAGGGATAAGACTGGGGATTTATTGCAGAAGAGAATGAGGGGAGAAAAGATGTTGGGGTCATGAGTCTGATTGATCTACAAAGTGACCTTAGAATAGGATTGAGTCAAAGAGGAAGAGTATGGGTGTCTCTAACACACTAAGGCTGAGGTAGAAGAAGTTCTGGAGCTTAGGAGAACGATAGGATTAAACATACAATTCTGGAAGTCATTTCCACTGTCATCTTCCAATCTCTGGTTCAGGTGCTAAAAAAGAGAGAGTGAAAGGAGAAGAGAATCCAAGACCAAATCTTGGGAGGGCCTCCGTTTACTGGAGCACAGGTCCCGGGAATGATTGAGAAGACATCCTCAGGGTGTGACGGGACAGAAGGTCTGCAAAGAGCTCCAAGCAGAAGTGGAGGCTCAACAATGTAAGGGCTATAGACAGGTTACCTCACCAAGGATAAGGATCTGGACCATTGAGAGACTGCCAAGTAGAGAACGCTGGGATGGGGTTGGAGCCTTAAAGAGAGTACTTACAGCAGAGAGCTGCAGGCAGAGGACAGTCGTAATATAAGAACATAAAACTTTAAAAACTTATTATTTGAAAATAATTTCAAACGTGCAGAAATGTTGCAAGAACATAAATTGGACATACTGTGTTGGCCAAAAGCTTTGTTCGTTTTTTCCGTTAAGATGGCTCTGGTAGCACTTGGTTGTCTTTAACTTCATTCGAAACAATTTTGTTAGGTTGTATGTGAGAGCTATCATATCAGCGTGTATTTAAAAAAAGACTTACCAAAATTGGTGAATTTTTGTGTAGCCATTTTCACATTGAAGATGGAAGAAAAAAAGCAACATTTTTGGCATATTATGCTTTATTATTTCAAGAAAGGTAAAAATGCAACCAAAATGCAAAAAAAAAAAAAAAAAAGATTTGTACAGTATATGGAGAAGGTGCTGTGACTGACTGAATACATCAAAAGTGGTTTGCAAAGTTTCATGCTGGAGATTTCTTGCTGGATGATGCTCCACGGTCGGGTAGACCAGTTGAAGTTGACAGCGATCAAATGGAGACATTAACTGAGAACAATCAACGTTATACCACGTGGGAGCGTTGAAAATAATTTGCACCAGCTTGGTTATGTTCATCACTTTGATGTTTGGGTTCCACATAAGTTAAGCGAGAAAAACCTTCTTGACCATATTTCCACATGTGATTCTCTACTTAAATGTAATGAAAACATTCCTTTTTTAAAACAAATTGTGATGGGTGATGAAAAGTGGATACTGTACAATAATGTGGAACCGAAGAGATTGTGGGGCAAGCTAAATGAACCACCACCAACCACACCAAAGGCCTGTCTTCATCCAAAGAAGGTGATGTTGTGTATATGGTGGGATTGGAAGGGAGTCCTCTATTATGAGCTCCTTCCAGAAAACCAAATGATTAATTCCAACAAGTACTGCTCCCAATTAGACCAAATGAAAGCAGCACTCAACAAGAAGTATCCAGAATTAGTCAACAGAAAACACATAATCTCCCATCAGGATAGTGCAAGACCACATATTGCTCTGATGACCAGGCAAAAACTGTTGCAGCTTGCCTGGGAAGCTCCGATTCATCTGCCAGACACTGCACCTTTGGATTTCCATTTATTTAGGTCTTTACAAAATTCTCTTAATGGAAAAAATTTCAATTCCCTGGAAGACTGTAAAAGGTACCTGGAACAGTTCTTTGCCCCAAAAGATAAAATGTTTTAGGAAGGGACTTCCCTGGTGGCGCAGTGGTTAAGAATCCACCTGCCAATGCAGGGGACACGGGTTCGAGCCCTGGTCCGGGAAGATCCCCCATGCCACGGAGCAGCTGGGCCCGTGTACCACAACTACTGAGCCTGCGCTCTAGAGCCCGTGCTCCGCAGCAAAAGAAGCCACCGCAATGAGAAGCCCGTGCACCGCAACAAAGAGTAGCCCCTGCTCGCCACAACTAGAGAAAGCCCGCACGCAGTAACGAAGACCCAACACAGCCATAAATAAATAAATAAATAAATAAATAAATATTTTTAAAAAGTTTTAGGAAGATGGAATTATAAAGTTGCCTGAAAAATGGCAGAAGGTAGTGGAACAAAAGGGTGAATTCGTTGTTCAATAAAGTTCTTGGTGAAAATGAAAAGTATCTTTTATTTTTACTTAAAAACCAAAGGCACTTTTTGGCCAACACAGTAGAATGTCTATCTACTTTTTACTCAGATTCACCTATTGTTAACATTTTACCCATTTGTTTCATCATCTGCTCTCACTCTTTCTCTCTTTTATATATATGTATATATGTGTAAATATATATGTTTACATAGATACATACACACATATATATGTAAAATATTTTTCTGAATCTTTTGAGAATACATATATATATATATATATCATGACCTTTTATCCCTAAACACATGAGTGTATATTTACTCAGAACAGAAGTATTCTCTTACATAACCATAGTATATTATCAACTTCAGTCAATTTAACATCGATACAATTCTTTCTTCAATTGACCCAATAATGTCCTTTATAGCATTTCCCCCGCCAACTGGGTGAGTGTATAAATTGGCCTTTCTTCCTGGATTCTCAGCATCTGTAGCCCCTGAGAGTGGGGTGGGGTCTGGGTAGAAGAGAATGGTCTTCTCCATTAGCAGACACTTAAGCCCCATGTCAGTTGCCAGTGATCCTAGCTCCTGAGGACATGGGCAGGATGAAGGTCTACCTAGGAAATGAGTAGAGGTCAAAGAGCAGAACTGTGTAGAGGTAAGTCACGCTGACCTCCATGTCCACTAAGCCCACAGCCTGGGTATTAGAAGAATTCCTTGTTATTTCCCTTCTCAGTTTTACACAAGAAAAAAAAAATTTGTGAGCCTTCTAAGGCTTGTTCAGCAGAGTAAATAGTACCTGCACTGGCTCTGTATTCTCTTTGGGCAAAGGATGGTTTTCTGAGCATATGTTAATACATCCATGTCAGTGAAAATGGATCCTTCATGGAATCCATCGCCATCTCAAGGACTTTATTACTTGCTTAAACAAGATTCCGCTGAAGCTTTTCTAGAGTGGTGGTATGTTTCTCCTCATTTCCCACAGTCTCTGGCCTGTGAGGGAGGCACACGGTTTTCATCTTCTCTTACTTCCTGAATTGGCTATTTCTAACTCTGAGACAGAATACACCTGGTGCTTTATCAACTATAAACACAAAAATCAATTTGAGAAGGAGGCACAAATAGGGGTGTTTCTGACCCAAATACTTTAGTAGGATTATTTGGCAACACGGAAATTTGTTCTCCTTAATAACTATCTTTGTTGATTCTGGCAATTCCCATACCTCACTCCGGTATTCTTCTTTTTACCAGATGAAAATTATACATCCCATTGTGTTTCCTATTTTGTGTTGGTTGCCAGAAATCTCAGAGCTACATTTAGTACTCAATTACAAGAAATATATCAGCAAATATTTTTTATAACTCCATTTACCATATATGTAATATTTTATTTTTCTTAAAAATATATATATATCCATTTACTATTTCTCTATGGGTTTCTATGCATGATTATCTATTTCCTACAGTTTTATTGTACACGTGTCCTTAACATCAAACATCCTAAAATCATTTTTGGAAGCAGATGGGCCATGCTTCATAAATATATAGTTCCTCACAGGACTCTTGTCTCCTTCTGGCCATTTATTCTACCCATTCCACATATAAAAGCAAGTCCAAGACATAGTCTCTGGTGCCTGTTAACTACCCCTCCCTGTTCCCACTATAAATGGCCTTACCACAGAAGGCAATCTGGTTTGGGGCAGGAGTTCTTAGCTGAAATAGAAACTTTTCTCCTTGGATTACATCCTGAGTTCTTGTGTTTATTTAATTTCTTCTGGGGAATTCAAGTCTGATGCTGACAGAAGCCAAAGGGAATGCTGGTGCAGAGAGGTACCACCTTCCCGAGCTGACTTTTGTAAGAGAGAAGCAGAGAAAGCTCAGCCTTGGGGAGGCCTGTAGTCCTCCAGCCACAGCAGAGACAGGAGGGAGGGTTGGAGGGCAGAGTTTCCTCACAGGTGACCTTCTCTGAAACAATGTGGACTCCTCATGGATCATGGACTCAGGCCTAAAGAGTGAGACCAAGAACCAGGGACAGGCAGGTCTGTGAGGAACCTTCAAGGCACTTCCACTGTGACATAGAAAACATCCCAAGGCAGGGAAGACACTTTCTCTCGTGGTTGATTCTGGAGCCAAGTCTACACTGGCTCTCTGTATGTTTCTAAGAGGAACCAGAGAGGTTATAAAACAGATATGTAGGTGGGGTCATTTTGCACTGTCTCTGCTATAGAAAAATAATAATAATATAATAAGTGACACTTGTACAAACTCTCCAAGAGCCAGGCACTATTTCACGTGCTTACATGAACACACACATGTACACATATCATCCGGGAAATAGACATATTATCATTATCCCCATTTTGTAAAGGAGAAAACTGAAGCTCAGAGAGGGTACGTAAATTGCCCAAGGTCACACAGCTAGTAAGGTGACAGAGGTGGCTCTTGTACCCCAGAAGTCTGGCGTCTGAATTTATATTTCCTACCATCTACTCTACTTATCCAGTGACCAGCACACAACTTTCAGATGGTCCCTATCCCACACAAGCCATAGGGAGTAGACCCCCTGAATCCCAAGTAGGGTATAATATTGGTCTCAAGGCCCTGAGAATTCCAGAGAAGACTTGTCCACTAGAACTGTGTCAGCCGATTTCTAATCCATGGGCCGGAGATAATATAAAGTGAGCTGATTTAGAGTCTAATTATGTCTCTTCTGAAGAATTTCAGAAACATCGCTCTTCAACTTCTAGAAGAAGGTGAAAATTTAGATCACTCATTTATCCAAAACACAGTTATTAGGGACTTACTGCATGCAACGCACTTTGCTGGGTTATAGGGAGATGATAACTCAGCCTCAGTGGTCCCTACACTGTCAGTCCTGGGACATGACATAACGGGGTAGAGAGGAAAGGATGCTTCACCAGGTAAGGGGAGGCCTGAGGTAGGGGGCCCATCCTGCTCTTTACCTGCTGTGTGACCTCATGTTAGCCCTCTGGATCTCGGTTTCCACAGCTGTAAAGTGAGGGGGTGGTTTAGGACACTATCTGAAGACTGCTTCTAGCTCTAAAGTTTGATTCTAACGGCAATAGCTGTTAATGCTGTAAAACATTTATAAACATCTTCTGCACCAGCCATTGAGATAAGCTCTGTCCATATTTATTCTCTTATTTTTCAAACAGGCATCAAAGACAAAATGCAGTGAACAACGAAGAAGAGATTCTATTCAGGCTATTGCAGTATGAGGAACTTTCATTAGTGAGGAAGGTATCAAAGAAAAGGAAGGGACCTGAAGTTGTACAGAGGCTGGTAGAGAAGGGAGTCACAGCCAAGTCTTTTGGGAGTCACGTGGAAGGATCACCTTGGAATAGTCCATGGCAGACAGGCTGGTCCTTTGCGGTTACCCATTTCCAGAACAAAAGGGGGAGGGATTTCTTAGCTGTCACTGTTTTCCAAGAACATAGGGCTTACGTATTGTCACAGGGACAACATACTTCTGTGATGCACAAATGTATAACCCCAGGGTACCTAAAATCACAAAATAAACATGGAAAATCTTCCTAAACTATCTATTTTTACTTGAAATTGTGGAGGCAGAATCATTATTTTACATAAAACAAACATCTTAAAAAAAAGAATGAAAATATTAATGATTTTAGAGGTAAAATCTTGAGAGATTTTATCCTTAAAATAGGGCCCTCTCTCAACCATTGGGGTACCTCTGGAAAAGTTTGAGAAGCACTGGTCATTTATTCTCTCATTGAATTCTCAACAACTCTTTGGTAATATATGTTTTTTTATCAAGGCTTTGTGGGGATGATGTTATCTTTTATGTAATGTTTGTTTCTTCATGTGCCTCTATAACTTTTTTCCTAACCTGAGAATTTTTTTAATGACAAACTTTTTATTCTGGAATATTACAGAAATGTTGCAGGAATAGTACAGAGAGTTCCTGTATACCCTTTACCTGTACACCCAGTTTCTGCTAATGTTAACGTCTTACATAACCATGTTACATTGGTTAAAACTAATACAATTAAAATTGACCATTACTTAAGTAAACTTCAGATTTGATTTAAATTACACCAGTTTTTCCACTAATGTCCTTTCACTGTTCTAGTATCCAATCCACAATTCCACATTGCACTTAACATAAATGCTTTTTGATTGACTGAGAGAATCTTTCATGAGGCCTACTAAGTGCCAGGCATCACCCTACGTCCTGGGAGCCAATGAAACCAACAGTCCTGGGTTTTATATCATGTAAAGGACACCAGCGGTTGGGAAAGCAGCTCATATTCTGTTCTGTGCTACACAGACGTGTACACTACCAAGGACCACGTGCGTGGATCTGAACAGGTGTGCCAGTTATGGTACACACCCATGGATCATCAACTAGAGGGACATCAGCGCTGGTGGCAGTGGGGTTCCCCAGCTCCTGCCCCTCAACTCTAGGCAGCATTTCTGAGCCCATGAGGTCACCCCCATTAGTCTCTGCATTGCGCGGCCCCTCTGGAGCCCAGTGCTGAAAAGTTAGTACCTTTGAAATCAGATAAAGGGCATCAAGCCACAGCTGTGTTTGTTTTATAAATTAAAGGGCGAATCATTAAAATGATTGTTTTCCTGAAAATAAAGAGATTAAACAAGTCTCCCTTCTCCCCTTCTGCCTCCCTCCCCTTTTTCCAATTTGTCTGCAAAGGATTTCAACTTCGTGTTAAAGAGAAAAGAATTATCTCTGTTTCAATCTTGGGGACTGACCCGGCCCCATAACAGTTATAATCTCTTATCTGAACCTGCCTGGAGGCAAGGGAGCCACTGGAGCAGAATTCTTTCCAGCATTAACTGCCATTCAGATGGATACAGCAGGAAGGCTTACCTGGTGGCGCAGTGGTTGAGAATCTGCCTGCTGATGCAGGAAACACGGGTTCGTGCCCTGGTCCGGGAAGATCTCACATGCCACGAAGCGGCTGGGCCCGTGAGCTATGGCCGCTGAGCCTACGCGTCCGGAGCCTGTGCTCCGCAACGGGAGAAGCCACAACAGTGAGAGGCCTGCTTACTGAAAAAAAAAGAAAAAAGAAAAAAAAAAAAAAAGGATACAGGAGAATAATGGAGTAATTGAGCCTTTCCTTTAATGTTGGGGACCCTCAAGGTGATTCTCAAACTTCCCTGTTGAGTATTACTTTTTCCCTCAACCTCTTCTGTAGGAGGTTTGGTGCCTGTTGGGAATTTAAGATTTTTATACAGAAAAGGAGAAAGCATGTGAAAAGTGCTTAGAAAATCACCGGACACTCAGTAGATGCTCAATAAATGTTAGTTCTCGTTGCTATACCTATGAGAAACATTTGTGCCTAATTTGGAAGGGCAATGGGGAGCCTTCAGGGTTTTTAGGAGGTTGATAATGGTTGGACCAGAGAGGTGGTCCTTAAGGAGCTTAAAATCTAGTAAGGTCTTAAATCACACACACATAACAAGACATAAAGCAGTGAATATAGTAAATATCTAATAATTATGCAAAGTCCTTTCACCTGCATGATGTCATTTTATCCTCAGATCAAGCCTATCCAGTAGCCATTATTTTATCCCCAATTTACAGATGGAGAAACAGAGATTAAGAAACTAGTAAAACCAGAGCTCTAAGCCCAGGTGGTCTCAACATTTTCTCTTCTCCCAGAGAGGTGTGGTGGGAATCCTCCCTCCCCAGCCACTCTCCACACGGCTCCATCACAGCAGCGCCGGAGTGGTGTGGTCCAGACTGGGAGCAATTTAAGGGCAGAGTCTATGTCGTCTCACCTTCACCTCGAGGGGCTAGCACAGAGCCTGACTCCTGTGGATACTCAGTAAAAAAATGTGTTGTGAAATAAACAGACAAAGGGACATGAATCCCAGGCATCCCTGCCTAAGAACTCCTTGTATCCTTGTTCTGTTGACTCATGCGCCTGTTCCCCATTCTGGGACAAAAGACTCTGTGGCCTATTTTACCAAAACATCATGGACAATTAACAATGGGAACCCAAAAATGCTCAAAGAATGCAAAAACACAGCCAACGTCACTACTTGTGGTCAGTTCCCTGACCTCTGTAATGAAAGAAGATCCTTAATTTTTTTTAACAGGAAAATAAAGAGCTTTCCCCTTCAAGCCAGCATGGAGGTGCTACTCCACAAACAAATGCTGAAGTGGCCTGGAAGATGAAGGCTGAAAGTGGATTTTAAGCCTGAAGGTTTTTCGGGTCAGTCTATAAAGAGAATGCACTGTGAAGGTCATTCCTGTGCCTAGGTGAGACTTAGAGAATTGGGGTAGACCTCACCCCCTGCCCCTCTCCAAAAAAAGAAGAAAAAGAAGTCATGCTTAACATTAAAAAAATGAATAAATAACAACGAACCTGGTAGCATAGGCAGTGAACAGAAGAAAATGAACTCTCCCAGTCAACACTGACAAAAACGGACTGTTCCAGTTGACATTAGAAATTCTTGTGGGAAGATCCAACACTGAGCTCAGTTTCTGGAGCCCCCTCCAGGCCTCTGAATGGTCCACCTAAAAATCCTTAGGGAGAAATCATAGGAGGAAAATGATGGATGTAGGCCACTTCGCACAGTTAAACAGCAACAAAGCCCTACATTTTAAAAGTACTCAGTGTGCTCAGAGTGAAAGACCCAGCAACCCTCAGAAAAGCCACAAAAGCCAGGCTGAGCTGGGCCAGACTTCACTGGGGAGGAGATGGCCTCAGGCATCAGCAGCTGGGTGAGGAACTGGGTGGGAGCCGGATGGCCCCCCTTCCTTTCCTTCTGCAACCCTTGATCCCCTCCCTGGGGCCTATATTATTTAATGATACAGAACTTTCTTGCCCCTAAAATTAAGCTCGAGGGGCCATTTCCGGTTCCCACAGGTGTGTGCAGGTTTGAGCCACTCTGGCTCCTGGGAAGGCTTCAGGTGGGAATCAGAACAAGAGCAGGGCAGGTACCTCTCTGGGTTAGGAGGCTGGGCGGAGAGTAGAGGCTGAGGGGTACCCCAGGGGCTGAACCCTAGGAGACAGCCCCCTCTTAAGCTCACCCGAAGGAAAGTTGAGTCTGGTTTTAGCTGAGAAATAAACCGTTTTTTTCTTCTCAGCTTGTTTTGTGTTAACCTTTTTTTTAAATTTTAGCTTTATTGAGGTATAATTGACAAATAACATTGGAAGATATTTAAAGTGTACATTGTGGTGATTTGATATACATGTACATTGTGAAAGGATTCCCCCCATTTAGTTAATTAATACATCCACCACGTCCCCCTCACATATTCATCTTGTTTTTGTTGACGTTTAAGTTCTACTCTCAGCAAATTTCAATTATACAATAGTATTATCAACTATACTCACTGTGCTTTACATTAGATCCTCATGTTAACTTATTTATTTTTTTAGTTTTTTATTTTGTATTGGAGTAAGTAGAGTTTATTTTTTATTTATTTTTATTTATTTACTTATTTCTGGCTGCGTCGGGTCTTTATAGCTGTGCATGGGCTTCCTCTAGTTGCGGTGAGCGGAGGCTGCTCTTCGTTGCAGAGCACAGGATCTAGGCGTGTGGGCTTCAGTAGTTGTGGCATGTTGGCCAGTAGTTGTGGCTCGTGGGCTCTAGAGCGCAGGCTCAGTAGTTGTGGTGCATAGGCTTAGTTGCTCCGTGGCATGTGGGATCTTCCTGCACCAGGGATCGAACTCATGTCCCCTGCATTGGCAGGCGGATTCTTAACCACTGCTCCACCAGAGAAGCCCCCATGCTAACTTTTTTTTAAATGAAAAATATCAAACATACAAAAAACAGAATAATACAATCAAACCCCATATACACCTCACCCAGATTCAACAATTATCAGGATTTTGCCACATTTGCTCAGTTTCTTTTTCCTTTTTCACCTTTGCTGAAATGTTTTATTTAAATAAATCCAAGATAGCAAGTCCTTTTATCCTTATGCGCTTCAATATGCATCTCTGAAAGAAAATAAAGACTTTTCTTACATAACCACAACACTATTCTCATGCCCAACAAAATAAACAATAATTATTTGGTATCCTCTAATACTAAGCCTCTTCAAGTGACTATAGGCAACGATACCTCAGGTCAGAATCAGGGCTAAAGGAAAGCTCCACCCCGCCCCCCAGGCATGCTGTTTGAGGGGAAAGAAACATTAGCCACAAATTGGTTCTCCAAGCCTCAATCCAGAATCTTTGCCTTGGTTTTGCAGAGTGGACACTTTCCAGGTAGGTGTGATAGTTCTCTTTAGATCAGGAAATTTGCCCCAGGATATGGCCTCACCCTAGCAGCACTGTGTTTGTTTCTCAGAGCAGCTGCCCCCCTGAACTAATCCTGGGGCTAGTTTCCCCCATCTCTCAGAGGGGTCGCTCTTGGGGCTTGGACCCCTTTCTACACCAAATCCCCAGCTGACCAGCTAGTTAGTGAGCCAAACCTGCTAACCATATCAACCCCCAGGGGAGGCCCTGTGGACAAAGACTAAGAGAGCAGGTATGAAGGCCCCACCCTAGAAGAGGGGATAAATGCGTGTATTTATCCATCCATCCATCCATCATCCAACTATTCACTGAGAGGCGATGAAGACCAGGTACTGTTCTAGATACTGGGACACTACAGTGAACCAAATGGACAGTATCTTTGTCTTCATGGAGGTTACATTCCAATAGAGGAGACACATAATAAACAAATAACTGAAAATACATAGTAAAATAAGACCCTAATACAAGGGTCCAAACAATGCACTGTGTAAAGTGTGGACTATTGTGAGATTAATGAAACAGCAGGGATAAACCTGCTATGGAGGATAGGAACCAATCACCACACGTTCTCTCTGCTCAAGCTAGAGCAAGGTGGGGACTGCTATTAAAGGGCCTGACTGAGTATTAAAGAATGTAAGACGAAAACACTGAGAAATAAATAATAAAGCAAGGCAGGAGGATATAGAAAGTCAGGGGAGGGCTTCCCTGGTGGCGCAGTGGTTGAGAGTCCACCTGCCGATGCAGGGGACACGGGTTCGTGCCCCGGTCCGGGAAGATCCCACATGCCGCGGAGACGAGTGAGAGGCCCGCGTACCAAAAAAAAAAAAAAAAAAAAAAAAAAGTCAGGGGAGGTTAACATTTTAAATAGATTGATTTATACAATAAGTAGAATGCCTCACTAAGAACATAACCTGGGGATGGGAGCATAACTCCCCACTGACATGTACAGAGAAACCCAGAAACACTGAGGAATCAGAAAGCATGAAAAATAATGGAGAGGGAAGGGAGTGTCTCTGAAAAGACTGCAGCAAAGAGTTAGGAATTCAGTCTGGAGGGAACCAGAAACAGATCCTCTAAGCCACTGATGCTATACTTTCTGTCATCCCTTTAGAGAGAGAAGGAAGGGGACACTCCACACAGGTGGAACAGGACAGGAGATAGCTCAGAGGTGAGAGAAAGCAACGTGTTTTCAGAGGATATATTTTCTGGACCCAGGCTAGAAGAGCAGGAGTTAAGCTGAGCCAGGGAAAAAGGACTCAGGAATGAAAAGTGTGAAAACCCAAGATCAAGAAGGAAGTTTTATCTTTGGAGAGAGGCCCTTGGATGCATCACAGATTTCAGATGCATAAGAAGGCCCAGCAGGAGGGCTGCTTCAACAGAGCCGTCTGTGGAGGTAGAAAGGCTGGAGAGGGTGGCAGCAAGAGCTGGGGGCCGTCCTGGCCCTTTTGTCTCTCCAGAGAGGGCCAGAGGTTTGCTCCGTTCCTGAGCATTCCTGTTTATTCTTCTTCCTTTAATGATACAATGAGCTCATGGTCCCCAGTGGTGCCAGGAGTGAATTAGCCATTCAGCTCCCTTCAGCAGAAACCACAGAATGTGTGTCCTGCAGCAGGTAGGTCCCAGCTGCGTGTCTGGGGATGGCCAGGTTACACCATCACCCACACGTGGGCCCTGCCCTCCAGGAACCAACAACCAACCACGCTGGCTCTACACCCAAGCAAGGGGGGTGGGGATGGGGCTCACGGCCACTGGGAGGGAGAGAACACCCGGTCGGCTGTTCAGACTACCAGGGAACAAGATGTTCCACCCCTCTTTGGAGGAAAATAATCCAGGAGATTCATTTCCTCTTTTATTTTATTTTTTTTTAACTATGTTTGCTTGCTATGGCAGAGCTACAGACTCTCCAAGGAGAGATTCTTCTAAACTACCTCTTCCTTTTCTATGTCTCAGCTCCATCTATACCTGCATGTGTGTGAACCCCCCATCCCTACCCCACAGGAATCCTCATTCCTATCCAGCTGTGCCTAATCTCCCACTTGCTTTTTCTTAGGGGTGTTTCTGTTTCGTTTTTATCAGTTGTTTTTTTTTTTTTGGTTTTTGGTTTTTTTTTTTGTACGCGGGCCTCTCACTGTTGCGGCCTCTCCCGTTGCGGAGCACAGGCTCCGGACGCGCAGGCTCAGCGGCCATGACTCACGGGGCCCAGCCGCTCCGCGGCATGTGGGATCTTCCCAGACCAGGGCACGAACCCGTGTCCCCTGCATTGGCAGGTGGACTCTCAACCACTGCGCCACCAGGGACGCCCTCAGTTTTTTTTTTTTTTCACATCTTTATTGGAGTATAATTGCTTCACAATACTGTGTTAGTTTCTGCTGTATAACAAAGTGAATCAGCTATATGTATACATATATCCCCATTTCTCCTCCCTCTTGAGCCTCCCTCCCACCCTCCCTATCCCATCCCTTTAGGTCATCACAAAGCACCAAGCTGATCTCCCTGTGCTATGCAGCAGCTTCCCACTAGCCATCCATTTTACATTTGGTAGTGTGTATATGTCAATGCTACTCTCTCAGTTCATTTCTTAGGGGGGTCTCTTGACTCCCCACCTTTCACAATACCCCGTGGTCCATTTATTCTGAATTTTCCCCTCACTTTACCCCACACCTGCTCACACCAGTCGCCATCCTGCCTCTCACTGCCTTGCCTTCTCCCAGGTCCCCAAGACAAAGGGGAAGGTAGAGCAAGTCAAATGCTTGCCATTTGGTCATGCCACTCAAGGCCTTATCATTTGGTCATGCCATCTTTTCCAGGTCCCTGCCACTTCCTGGTTTACATTTTCCCTGTTAGCATCCTCGGTGACCTCAACCTTCACGTCCATCATCTGTTCAGTACCCTGACCACCCTCTTCTGTGCCCTCGTCCACCCTGGTGACCTCTGTCCCATAGTATGGTGGCCACAGCTGGACCACGTTTCACGGTCTGCCTCCCTCCAAGACCTCGAGTGTGGTGCAGTCTCTTCAACCAGAGCTTCCTCACCTGCCGACATCCCCACTTCCTCCTGAGCCAGGTCTTTATCCTCACTGGGTCTTCTCATTTCTTAACCCTTTATAACTCACGCAGTCTGATATCCCTCTTTCGTCTACATTTCAACACACACACACACACGCATCCACACACAGGTCTCTGGGCTCTACCATGCCTTCTTTCCTGGTCTTCTTCCTCCCCACCAATTAGCACTGCTGAACCAGAGGAAGAAATACACTCTATGCAAAACTATTTTCTCTTCCAAAAGGGTAATAATATGTATTGTGCCCTGACTATAGGCTAGATACTATTCTATTCCAAGCACTTTGTGTGGATTGTCTCACTTAATCCTCACATAACCTGAGGGTTATACAACTATTATTCCCATTTTACATATAAATAACCTCCAAGCACAGAAAAGGGAAGGAATTTGCCCAAGGTCATGCAGTTGGAGGCATTACTACCATCAGCCAACTTTAGCCCCCAAGGTGTTGGTTTTACCTTAGTAAAATGGCAGTAGTCTTGTACCTAGAAATTTCTTGTGATTCATTCAAACCCATTTAGTGCTTCACACAGTGGAGGAGCTCAATAAGGATATGTAGGAAGTATTTAAATTACAAAAATCTAACTTGTGCATAAAATTTAAGACGCTCAAGTTCATGAAGTGAGCTCCAAAAGTGAGATAGCTAAAAAGAGGGAACTTTGGATGAAAGGCATAAGCATGCATATTTGGGGGAAAAATATTTTTATTATACTTGAATTATCAAACTTTAAAATGTTGATGACATTGTAATCTATGCTCATTCAGACAAAAATTTCCAAGGGTTGATGCATTTACATCCATTTAAAAACAAAATCAATGCTCGGAATAAACAGCCTTGCAAATTTTATCAGAAGTTTCTTAGGCTCAGATACTTTATGTGATCCCAGGAAATGTGATGTTTTCTGTATCTAAAAACTGATCCCTGGAAAAAGATAGCCAGTGATAAAGAAACCTCAGTTAACATAAGCATACAAATGCAGGCTTTGGTGCTGAGGCAGAGGATATCTGAGAGCTGTTGGGATCCTGACTGGCTTGTGGTTTACCAGGCAGTCGTCATTCTCCCTGTCATGTGGAACAATGACATACAGAAGCTGTATCATCACACGGAAAAAGACCCTCGACCACTGCAAGAAATGCTTTGAACTGGCGAAGTGGATTCATGTCTAAACTTCTGCCTTCTCTCTCAAGTTAATTCCTCCAACATCAAGGCAATTACTATTAAACAGCAGCTGCTCCCAGCCAGACAGGTAACCAGCGTGACACGGCTCTCTGAATTGGTCAAAGGCAAAAACCAAACACAAAACAAAAAGAAAACAAACAAAAACCTTCCAAGATATTCCAAGAGTAAACACAAGAAATATGGGGAATGTTTTAAGAAGTGACTGAGGACCAATGAATGCACAGAGTCGGGACAAGGCACATTATAGTCTGTGCCCCAGTAAATGAAGAGAAAGAACCACCTACGAAGCAGATCAAGAATCAAAACTCAGGTTCCAGAGATCATGGCAGTTGCAGCTTTGGTGAAACCTGTTAACCCCAGAGCGGCTTCATTTGTCTTTTAAGAACAGATGTCTTTTAGAAGTCAAGTGTCTGAAGGCAATTAACTAATGTAACTCAGTGGGCCACTCTAAGTATGTCTGCTTGGCAATCAGCAAATGCTTCCCAAATGGGTGATGGCAGAGTACAGTGGGAAAAAAACAGGCTGGAAACTGCAGAGGATGTGGGGAGATGGGCTTTCCCACCCATTGCTGGGGAATGCGGACGTCACAAGATTTTTGGCAAGAATCGGGCAGTACATATTAAAACTTAAAATGCACATGCCCTTGGTTCCAGCATTCCCACTCTGGGAAATCTAATCTACAGAAATGAAAACACCCGATGGTAATAACATGTGTACAAGGCTACTGATGGCAGTGTTGTGTGCACAAGCAAAAAACTGGAAACAACCTGAAGGTCTCTCAGTACAGGATTGACTGAACGTGTGGTGGGCATCTGTTAGCTGCCAATTCATCACCATCTGTCTCCTTTCTTGCTAACAGAAACACAAATTCCTTTAGGTATCCATTCTCCAGGAAAGGGGACACGCAGGCCCAGCCCCAGGGGAAACCCTGTAATAGTCTGGAGTGAAAGAGACTTGGAAATCTGTGGTTCCAATGTGGTCCCACCACTCTCAAGCCATATGAGCTGCGTGTCACTCCATCTACCTGGGCCCCATGTTCTCATCTGACAAATGCTCATTCACTTGTCCTGCCTACCTGAAGGTTTTTTGTTTTTTTAATTTTTTTTAAATTGGAGTATAATTGCTTTACAATGTTGAGTTAGTTTCTGCCGTACAACAAAGGGAATCAGCTCTATGTATACATATATCCCCTCCCTCTTGGACCTCCCTCCCACCCCACCACCCACCATCCCACCCCTCTAGGTCATCACAGTGCACTGACCTGAGCTCCCTGTGCTATACAGCAGGTTCCCACTAGCTGTCTATTTTACACATGGTCGTGTATATTTGTCAGTCCTAATCTCCCAATTCACCCCACCCTCCCCTTCCTTCTCTTGTCCACCTGTCCGTTCTCTACGTCTGTGTCTCTATTCCTGCCCTGCAAATAGGTTCATCAGTACCTTTTTATTTTTTAAAAAATAAATTTATTTATTTATTTTTGGCTGAGCTGGGTCTTTGTTGCTGTGTGTGGGCTTTTTCTCTAGTTGCGGCGAGCGGGGGATACTCTTCCTTGTGGTGCACGGGCTTTTCATTGTGGTGGTTTTCTGTTGTTGCAGAGCATGGGCTTTAAGCACACGGGCTTCAGTAGCTGTGGTAGGCGGGCTCAGTAGTTGTGGCACACGGGCTTAGTTGCTCCGAGGCATGTGGGATCTTCCCAGACCAGGGCTCAAACCCGTGTCCCCTGGATCGGCAGGTGGATTCTTAACCACTGCGCCACCAGGAAAGTCCAAGGGTGAAGTATTATGAGCAGAGATCCTTCAAGGGGCAGAGATCTAGGGTCAGAAAAATTCAGCAGGATTCAAGGCACAGTGACCAGCCCTGAAGCATGGAGTATATGGTGTTTTGAAGATAAGGTTAGAATGACAGGATATAGTTAAATAATGGAGGACTTCAAATGCTAACGTATTTGGATTTTATTCTGTTGATACTAGGGAGCCACGAAGAGATGCCACCATAAGAGCGACCTGCTTAGATCAGAATTTTAGAACTATAGGTTCTTGGCAGGACAAGTCATTCTGGTGGGGGGGGGTGTGCGTGTGCACGCACGTGTGCACGTGCATGAGTGTATTTTTAAAGACCCGGGGGCCGTGTCACTTGAGGATGAGCTGGTGTAATGAGCTTGCAGAACCAAACTTAATCCATTTGGTTATAACAAAAAGTTGTTTTCTCCTAAGAGTAGCTTTGAGGCCTGCACAGAGGAACAACATATGTGGGGCAAGCGGAGGTGAGAGGGGATCCCAGCAGACCTGGAAGAAACACTGGGGGTGGCCCAGGGTTAAAGGGAAGCTGCGGTGTGTTGCCATTTGGCATTGGGCTGAGGGACTCTAGGACTCCTTCCCTCAGGCCCCCATCCCCTTCCTGGCTTCACAATCCCTCCAGAGCCTGAGGCAGAGATGTCACAGAGGGCACCTGGGTTGTGGAGTCAGAGAGACCTGGGTTTGAATTTTAACACTGCCCTTTGCTATGACCTTGAGAAAGTCACCTCTCTGGGCACCAGTGGGCTTCTCCGTGAAGAGGGAGTGAAAATGAAAAAAGAAAAATGCATATGGAGACCTCTGCTCCAGGAGCTATGGCTCGGCTGCACAGGCCTCGGAAGAAAGGATTTGCGATAGAATAAGAGCAGCTTATTCTGCCCTCAAGGAGACAATTAGTCCTGTTAAGGGAAAAGGAAAGGAAGCCCCACACGGCAGGCATTAACTGCAGCCTTACAGTAGGAACTAGCTGGTGCCCAGCTCTGCCCTTTGACAAGTTTGTTCTATTTCTGTCAGGCTCCAGTCTAACCCTCTGAGGCTAGGTCTGCATTTTTCCCTGGATGAACAGTTATTTCTTTTTTAAAAAGGCATTTGTCACTTGGTATGCACTTAAGCAAGAGGAAACCATTTGTCTCTGTCCACGTTACAGACAGGGCCCAGCTTAGCCTCCTCAACAAAGCGACCCCAGGTTCCCTGAGGACTTACACGGTACCCCAGAAGGGAAACCTGGGCCCTAATCCAGATGCTGCACTACTTATCTGACCACAGACTGTCACTGACCCTCTGTTCGGGAACTTCAGTGTTCACATGGAGTAAAGTGTTGGAACAGGAGCGGTCTGCAGTTTCTTCCGTCTCAGACCTCCCATGATTCTGGCCCCGAGTGATAAGCCTTGACCTTATCACCCAATACTGAGCTCCTGTCCCAGGCCTGGGTCTCCCTGGGGAGTCTGAGTTACCGTGATGCCTTCTGAAGAACCAGAGTCCCAAGGCCGCAGCCACCACGACAGGAAGAAGCTACAGGCTGGGCTGACTTTCCAGAAACTCTGCAGATGGGCAATGGGTGGCAGGGCAGGGCAGGTCCTGTGGTGGCAGGGAGGGGATTGCCCCTCCCCACCCAAATCTTGCCCCATCTGGGTTCATCGGCTTCTCCACCAGAAGACTGAGTCTTGGTGGCTTCCAGGTAGAAGAGGCTCCTCCCTGCACGCCCCACTTCCTCATTGTTTACAGACGTGTCCCCGCATAATGACCTTTGTGAATGTGCCCCGAGGGCAAGGTGATCATGTATTCTAGAGAGAAAGAAAAATCCTCAGCCAGGCCTCCCAGAGGGTGGGGGAGGCCAGGACCATTGTGCTCCCGCCTGCTCCCTTATAAAACAGGTCCCCAGGGACAAAGGGGTCAAGTGCCACGGGAGTCCACATGTTCCACTGAAATTCACCACAGGCCTCACTGCAGCCCAGTCTCAGAAAGAAAGTAACGGCCTGTACCCACTGTGAACGCATGCATCGATGCCAGCCGGGCCGGGAGCCGCAGCAGGAGGGGTGGGAGGCAAACTTTGGCGGCATGTTTCTCTTAGAGCCGCAAAACTTCCAGCAGCAGGGCAGAGACTGGGGGCCACAAGGAAAGGAGATGAGCGCAGCGTTTTCATGGATCACAGGGCAAGGGGGAGAAGACGCGGCTCCTCCGCTGTGTGCTGACAGCTAAACTAGCCTATCCCACCACTCCTCAGCTGGTCCCACGACCTGGGCCTCTATCCACGGCCCCCTTCCCTTCAATAGTCAGTATTGTTCAGGGAATCTCGTCCTTTTGTTTTACCGTCCATTTGTACCTCAGCTCATTTGTTCTCCATTCGTGAGAGCCATTCATCTGCTCCTGGGCCCCATAATGTCTTTCTCCCCTTGATTCCTAGACAAGATGCTTGGACAGGTCCATTGTCTTAACAGGGACCAGCTCACGGCATTTAGTAAAAGTTGTGTTTTAAAAAGAAAAACCAATGGGGATTCCAGCTTCTATCCATGGTAACTTCTGGGCTGTTTGGTGCTGCTGAGTGGCTCAGCCTTTGTCCTCTTGTCTTCATTTGGGCTTTGGCGTAAACCAAGTCCAACGGGGAGATCTGGGGAAATTCCCGTGATGCCAGGACAATGGGCAGAGCTCTCCCCTGTTCCTCTCGGCCGTCCTGGGGCACTGTAAAAGCATCGGAAAATGATGCCATATTGATAGAATGAAGGGGAGACGGTATGGGGTCTTCCTTCCCCTGCCTTGTGGACAGATAGCCATTCACGGCTATTCAAAAGAAGTGGATTAGAGGAAAATGCAAAAAAGTCAGTGGGGTTCAGGGCAGTTTGGACACAGGCAGGCCTGTATGCAGGAGGGGCAGAGGCTGGCAAGAAGAGGTGTTGCAAAGACCCAGCCTGAAGATCCCAGAGACAGTCCTCATTGTGCAGCGTTTTGTCAGTGCATTAGCAGTCTTTGCCCCAGGTGCACCAGAGAAATTACTATTGCTGGGACGATTATGGGTGCAATTATCCCGGTTATTAATACTCCACCAACTGTGGGAGTGGAAGGGGTGTCCAACCCCATCCATGGCCTCTTCTGCTTCAGGTTTCCATTTCCCCATAGAGCAGGGGGCCTCTCAGCGATGCACAGAAGTGTAAAGATAACTAATAGCACCTCTTGTCCCCAACAGAAAGTTGCACAGAATTATTGATAAAGGAAAGGGTGCTGAAGAAGTGGCTGTAAGAGTCTTAAGGGTTGGTTCTTCAGGAATAAAAGAAAATAAAGGAATAAAGGAAGGACACAGCTCCAAGGGGAATTATTCTTTACCCAAGCCTTTGGTTTTCCAGGCGAAATATGTTACAGGTGAGGAAAGCATTTCCAAGCAAAGCTCTAGGGTGCCATAGAAAGGGTCAGACACACTACCCTCCACACAAGACCTGGGGCTCATGATATGTGTGTTTACCTGCACACACACGTGTACACACACGTGCACACACGCCTCTGCTCCAGCCCCAGGTCTATGCAGCGGTCAGGAAATACCACCAGCCTCGCTGATGTGTGGGGAGGCCACCACAGGAGCCAGTCCGCACAAAGGTGCCTTTGCAACATGGCGGGGACTCAGCATCTTGGCAGAAACACTCGGCACTGGCAGGAAATCTCAGCAGGGCGGCTTGTTTCCGCTCATCAAACACCAGTAGCTTTCACCGAGAGCAGCCAAAAATGGGAGAAATGTGTCTGATTGTATCCGGGCTGTGTGTCAGCACTTTTCAGAGGCAGAGTTAGTTCGATTCTAGCTTTGAAGACAAGGTTGTTACACTCGTCTGTCCCACAGTTATCAGCCAAGGAAACAGTGGGCAGGAACTAACCTGAAACTCAGCTGCCCTCCCAATATCTCTGGAGCAAACCGAGAGGGTCAGTTACTGAGAAACAGAAGGTAATGACAGCATTCACTCTCTCCCTGCCAATCACGGAGCTCCCAATTACTTGGGAGAAAGGACTGCCCAGGAATGAGTGACTCGGGCCTCTCTTGTACCTTCTCCATGACCATCCTCCACTCCAGGAGCTTCCTGTCTGCTTCACTCTTGTTGGTCCCACCAAAGGCTGAGAGAGGACCCCATGTGTCAGTATGGCTTGCGCCCCGCGTCGCAGCTCCCAAATGAAAAACTTAGTGAGAAAATCTGTGAATTATCAATGGGTCAGGTATCTGAGGATGCCCAAGCATCCCCCAACAAAGAATTGTTCTTGTAACCAAGGACCCATAGCTGCCCCCCATCACAAGAGATACCCATGAATCTTCTCCTGGCACCACAGTTTCCTGTCCAGACTAGAGAAGAGAGTGGCTAGAGGACAGGATTTGTGTGTGCCACACTTGGATTCTCTCCTGTATGCCCACCTCATACATCCAGCTGTACAAAGGACTTCTTTTTTTTTTTTTTTTTTTTTTTTGCAGTACGCGGGCCTCTCACTGTTGTGGCCCCTCGCATTGCAGAGCACAGGCTCTGGACGCGCAGGCTCAGCGGCCATGGCTCACAGGTCCAGCTGCTCTGCGGCATGTGGGATCTTCCCAGACCGGGGCACGAACCCGTGTCCCCTGCATCGACAGGCGGCTCTCAACCACTGCGCCACCAGGGAAGCCCTAAAGTGCACAAATCTTAAGTAGACAGCTTGATGAATTTTTACAGATTCACACAGACATCTATCCCCACCCACATCAAGCTATAGAACTTTTCCAGGAGGTTCCCTCAAGCCCCTTCCAAGTTAACCTCACGCTCCAGAAGTAACTACTCCTCTGTCTTCTGTCACCATAAGGGGAATGAGCTCACTTTCAGGTGTGACCATGAGATGCTGAGTGCTTACTCTTGAGTGGAGCCACCACGGGCATGCACTGGCCTCCACCTCCCGTGACTGTGAAAGGCTGGGAAGGAGAGGCTAAATACTCAAGAAATCAGTCTCAGTGGGATTACGACCCTATAGACCAATGTGGAGAACGCTGCAGGAGTAGGGGACGTCCGGGCGGCTTGAACAAATCACTAACACGTCTGGAGCCCTGACTGCCTTCCAGAATTCCAGACCCTGGCACCTTATATGCACCATTCCATTTGATCATCACACCGACCCTCCACAACCACCCCGGTTTTGCAGATGAGGAACCTGAGTTACCCAGAGGATAAGTAACCTTGATCTTTCCAAGGTCAAGAGGCTGCCAAGTGGCAGATCCAGGATGTAAATCCCAGGTCTGACCCCTAATCCCTATCAGCATTTCTGATTGGGTGCAGAACATTCTGGGACCCCATTTTCCCACACCTTCTCCCTGTTCTCTCTCACCCCTGATCTTCCCACCCCACACATCTGCCAGGGTGGGGGGTGACTCACATCCATTTCTTTGCCCAAAGCCCTCCTCACCCCCAGCCTGACACGCTATTTCTGGAGGGAAGAATCTGGGGAGGAGGACCGGAGCGGCCATTTTCAACTCTAAACTCTAAAGCAGCCAAAGCCAGCACCCAGCACAGGGCCCTGCCCACTCGGGGACGTCCTAAGTGACGATGGAGATGGTGTTGGTGGTGATGGCAGTCGGAGGGGAGCCGGAGGCTGAAACGTTAGGGACCGGTCAGGACAAACTGAGTAAGACTATCATGTGTTAAACCTACACCAAAGTCTTGGCCAGCCACAAAATTGCTATGCTCGTGACTGGACTTCCATTCCACCTTGAGTGCCCTGAGCAGCCACGCCGGGGCCTTCCACGATCCTGAGGATGGAGCCGTAAGGTGGCCAGGGCTTTCCTGGCTCCCACAGAGCTCCTGACGCCTGGGGCGTGGACGCGGTCTCCTCTAGGAGGCTGCAGGGAGCCCGAGTTGGAAGCAGAGAGAAGCTTTCTGATGTCCCCACCCCCTGAAGCTGTCTCCAGCTTGAGACAAGGCTCTTGTCAAAGCCCCTGGAAGTGCCGAGGTAGGCACAATATAAACGTTCATGTAGTTACAGGATAATAATTACACCTTCCGTGTACATAACACCTTTCTTCCCCAGAGAAGCCGACTTCTCACATTATCTCATTAATCCTCCCGTCCCTGGGAGGCAGGGAGGGCCTGGTGTGATTACCAGCATTTCACGGAGGGGGAAGGGAGAGAGGAGTTCCTTGCCTAGGGTGGCACACTTAGTCACACGGTTTAAGTGTAGTCTGTGCTGGGCTTTGGCCAGAATTCAGAAAAAGAATAATGATGGTTGCTCTCAGCTGAATGCTTTAGTGAGACTACACCAGGCAGTCGTGAGCGTGGTTTCCCTCCATCCTGGCAACAGCCTTGTGAGGCTGGGATTATTATGGCCCCATTTTACAGATGGGGAGACTGAGCCCCTCACCAAAGGTATCAGAGGCAGTAAGGCCCCACACACTTTTCTTTCCTCTTCCAGCGAACACCTAACAGCCTGCTCCTGAATCAGGTCCCCTTCCCAGAGCAACAACAGGTAAACAAAGGCAGCACACGTTAATCAGGGGAGGGGGTGAAGCCCTCGCCTCATCCCTGGGGAAGGTCAGAGCTGTGGCAGGGCAGGCAGGAGGCTGCAAAAGCGACTCATTACGTAGCCTTACGGAATCAATAGAAAAGCCCTAATTCACCGAGAGCTGCACCCCACCCCCACCCTCCTCCAGTCCTATTCCAGTTTCCTGGCTCATCCTTTTGACAAGATGACAATTACTGCTATTCATACCCACCCAGAGGCCACCTGCCATGGACCCATTCTCATGCACAAGGAGCTAAAGATCAGGCACAAAGTAGGCCAATCTGAGGTTTTCCAAGAGACCTAGGAGTGGACCCTCTGTGCTTACCCCCTTCAAGGCGTTCAGGGCAGTGGAGCCTCTGCGTATCCCAGGGATCCAGCCCGCCCTGGGAGACCCAATCAAGGAGCCTGAGGTTGGAGGTGCCTCAGGCCAGCTCTCTCATACCAGGGCCTCGAGCGTAAGTGAGGAAGGTTCAGCCCATAAGAAAATGGTCTTTGGAATTAAGGCTGGGGTGGTAGCCCTGGGCAAACACATGCTTTGAGAGTTCCAAGTCCTGACACCCACAGAGCGCCCCAGATCATACAGGCTCAAGGGAGCTGAGTGTTCAATTCTCAGGAATTTTGTGAGATGCTTGATGTCACATAGCAGGCTTGAAATCAGCCCTGGTGGGAGTATTTAGACCATGTTAATTGACAAATGCTACAAATCAGCTCCACCTTCCCCCCTGCCAGTTGTTAAACATTTACCAGCACACCACTGCCTGCGGTGAGAAGCTGCAAGCTTCCAAGAGCATCTAGGGCCATCTGTAAAGTGAAGGCCAAGATCTCCTGGAGGCCGAGTAGCGGGCTGAGCGGCATTCTTCTTTACAGCATGGACTGCCTTTCTTCTCGCTGTGTTTCTGGGCATGTCTTGCTCTCAGACGGACAGATCTTTGCACTGTCACATTAGCCCAGAGGTCAAACCACGCCTTCTGCATGATTATTGCAAATTTTTGGTGACTTAGACTAAACTGAAATTTTTTTTTTTAAGTTTCAGTTTCCTCTAGTTGGATCAACCTGGAGATGTCAAAGTTTTACAACGAAAGGTTTAGCCAGCTGCCTTTATCAATTGCTGCCTTTGAATTTGGAATAACAGCAAGGCCTTTCCCAGCTCAGCACTGAGAGCACTCCCAGACTTCAGGTGGAACTTTTCTGAGTTTGTCTCAGTGACATTAAGTGTCCCAGCTGATTTTATCAAAGCAATCACAATCTCTTCATACAGGAAGCAGAAGGGCAAGAGAGACTCCTCCATGGGTGGCTTAGAGGTAATTTTCACAGTGAAATGCCTTGTGAATAAGACAGTGAGGACAGTGACGGCCTCCTGGGGTTGCTGCTTTATGCTTGAGTATGAAGTAATTAAGAATGTGAATAAACCCCAAGCTTGTGCCCAAACCTCCAAAGACCATCAAGTGAATGTTCAGTTAAGATGTTATAAATGCTCTCTCTCTGTGAGGCATTTATTTCACCCTGTTCCCAACTCTGAGCCCCCTCGTCTGCGCAGACTCCTCACATTCCCCACCCAAATTCCAAAGGTCCCTGCAGCCCCCAGATTCTGTGGCTGGACGAGGAGAGCATCTCACCTCCATCGGGCTTTTCTGAAGGACTCCAGACCTCAGCAGAGCCTCCCTACTCAAACCTCCTTGGGCCCTGGCTCTGGGCTGCACTCTGGACCGTGAAGGTGGAGCCTTAAATGCCATTCATTCATGCAACAAATGTTTACTGGTCACCTACCACGTCCCAGGCACGGTTCTTGACATTGGGGTGCAGCGAAGAACAGCATGGACCTGTCCCTGCCCTTGGGGAGATGGCAGGGCAAACAGAAAATCGGGGGCATATACGGAAGGACTCCCTGCCCAGTGCTGGTGCATGAACAAAGTCTTACCGGAAAACAATGGATCAGATGTGACCTAAAGGGTAAGAATGAAATATCTGCATCAGGGCTCTGCAAACTCTTCCCGTGAAGGTTCCTACAGCCCTGTGATAGTAAGACAACCCAACTGTCAATATGTTAAGCTCTGTGGGCTCTATGGCATCTGTCGTAACTCGTGCTCTGCCACAGAAGAACAAAAGCAGCCACAGGCAATACGGAAGCAAGTGAGTGTGCCTGTGTTCCAATAAAACTTTATTTATGGACACTGAAATTGAAGTTTCATATAATGTTCAGGGTCACAAAACATTCTTTTTGTTTGTTTGTCTGTTTTGTTTTGTTTTTGCGGTACGCGGGCCTGTCAACGTTGTGGCCTCTCCCGTTGCGGAGCACAGGCTCCGGACGCGCAGGCTCAGCGGCCATGGCTCATGGGCCCAGCCGCTCCACAGCGTGTGGGATCTTCCCGGACCGGGGCACGAACCCGCATCCCCTGCATCGGCAGGCGGACTCTCAACCACTGCGTCACCAGGGAAGCCCACAAAACATTCTTGTTTTGATTTTTTGTTGTTGACCATTTAAAAACACAAAAACCATTCTTAGCTCATGGGCCAGATTTGGTCCCCAGATGTAGATGGAGGGTGGTGGTGTGAAGGTGAACATGGGGTTCAGGGTTTTCCAGGCTGAGGAATGGCCTGGAGGTAGCAGACAAGGAGGTGAGCATAGATGGGACCCTGTCAACCCTGGAAAGGAATTTGGATTTACCCTGTGGGACAGGGATAGGTTTTCAGTGGGGGAGTCATTTGTTAAAGAATGCCAGGCACTATCCACAGAGCTACTTTCCTGTCTATCTTTCTTTCTTTCTTTCTTTCTTTTTTCTTTCTTTCAGCAGTTATTTAAAATATTCACTCATATTTAAGAATATACAAAAGCAGGGGTAAAATAGAGAGAAAAGGGGTAAAACTGAAGGAAAACTGCAGGGCAAAGGCCCTAAAGGCAAGAGGGGCAAAGCACCACATACCTTTGTTTAGGATCTAGTCCTGCCTGGATGAAAGTAGAGACCAGGGGGCTACTTTTTTTTTTTTTTTTTTAACATCTTTATTGGAGTATAATTGCTTTACATTGTTATGTTAGTTTCTGCTGTATAACAAAGTGAATCAGCTGTACATTTACTTATATCTCCATATCCCCTCCCTCTTGCGTCTCCCTCCCACCCTCCCTACCCCACCCCTCTAGGTGGTCACAAAGCACTGAGCTGATCTCCCTGTGCTATGCGGCTGCTTCCCACTAGCCATCTGTTTTACATTTGGTAGTGTATATATGTCCATGCCACTCTCTCACTTCGTCCCAGTTTACCCTTCCCCCTCCCTGTATCCTCAAGTCCATTCTCTACATCTGCATCTTTTTTTAAAATTTATTTTATTTTTAAAATTTATTTTATTTTTGGCTGCATTGGGTCTTTGTTGCTGCATATGGGCTTTCTCTAGTTGCTGTGAGTGGGGGCTGCTCTTCATTACAGTGCACGGGCTCCTTATTGTGGCAGCTTCTCTTGCTGCGGAGCACGGACTCTAGGCACACAGGTTTCAGTAGTTGCGGCATGCAGGCTCAGTAGTTGTGGCTTGCAGGCTCTAGAGCGCAGGCTCAGTAGTTGAGGTGCACGGGCTTAGTTGCTCTGCAGCATGTGGGGTCTTCCTGGACCAGGGCTCGAACCTGTGTTCCCTTCACTGGCAGGCGGATTCTTAGCCACTGCACCACTAGGGAAGTCCACGTCTGCGTCTTTATTCCTGTCCTGCCCCTAGGTTCTTCAGAACCTTTTTTTTTTTTTTTTAGATTCCATATATATGTGTTAGCATACGGTATTTGTTTTTCTCTTTCTGGCTTACTTCACTCTGTATGACAGATTCTAGGTCCATGCACCTCACTATAAATAACTCAGTTTCATTTCTTTTTATGGCTGAGTAATATTCCATTGTATATATGTACCACATCTTCTTTATCCATTCATCTGTCAATGGGCATTTAGGTTGTTCCATGTCCTGACTATTATAAATAGCACTGCAATGAACATTGGGGTGCATGTGTCTTTATGAATTATGCTTTTCTCTGGCTATATGCCCAGGAGTGGGATTGCTGGGTCATATGGTATTTCTATTTTTAGTTTTTTAAGGAACCTCCATACTGTTCTCCATAGTGACTATATCAATTTACATTCCCACCAACAGTGCAAGAGGGTTCCCTTTTCTCCACACCCTCTCTAGCATTTATTGTTTGTAGATTTTTTGATGATGGCCATTCTGACCCATGTGAGGTGATACCACATTGTAGTTTTGATTTGCATTTCTCTAATGATTAGTGATGTTGAGCATCCTTTCATGTGTTTGTTGGCAATCTGTATATCTTCTTGGGAGAAATGTCTATTTAGGTCTTCTGCCCATTTTTGGATTGGGTTGTTTGTTTTTTTTTGATATTAAGCTGCATGAGCTGCTTGCTATATATTTTGGAGATTAATCCTTTGTCATTTGCTTCGTTTGCAAATATTTTCTCCTTGTTTATAGTTTCCTTTGCTGTGCAAAATCTTTGAAGTTTCATTAGGTCCCATTTGTTTATTTTTGGTTTTATTTCCATTTCTCTAGGAGGTGGGTCAAAAAGGATCTTGCTGTGATTTATGTCATAGAGTGTTCTGCCTATATTTTCCTCTAAGAGTTTGATAGTGTCTGGCCCTACATTTAGATCTTTAATCCATTTTGAGTTTATTTTTGTGTATGGTGTTAGGGAGTGTTCTAATTTCATTCTTTTACATGTAGCTGTCCAGTTTTCCCAGTGCCACTTATTAAAGAGGCTGTCTTTTCTCCATTGTATATTCTTGCCTCCTTTATCAAAGATAAGGTGACCATATGTGTATGGGTTTATCTCTGGGCTTTCTATCCTGTTCCATTGATCTCTATTTCTGTTTTTGTGCCAGTACCATACTGTCTTGGTTACTGTAGCTTTGTAGTATAGTCTAAAGTCAGGGAGTAGGGGACAACTTTAGACTGAGTAGCCAGGAAAGGTTTTCTAAGGAGGCGTATCTGAGCTGAGATCTGAACTACAAGACCAGGTTTATGAGGTGCTATAACCCTTAATTCTTACAATTAACTGTGAGGAGGGATTAACAGATGCTCATTTTACAGGTGGAAAATGGAGACTCAACAAGGTTAAGCAAGTTGCCCAAGGTCACAGAGCTAAATGATGGCAGCGAATCAGGATTTCAACTGCTCTGCATTCAAACCCTGCCTCTAGGCTTTATTAACTGTGTAACCTTGGCTAGTGACCTCATCTGGGCCCCATACACCACTTATGAGTTCCCTCTTTCTTCCATCAAGAAGCATGTCTGGCAAAACTTGTGCACTCAAAAAATATGAATTGAGGGCCTACTCTGTGCCAGGACTGTTCTAGGTGCTTGGAACCATGAAGAAATAGTGCTTGGGACAGTGAACAAAGCAAGATCCCTACACCCTCAGAGTGTAAGAAGAGGGGTTTGGAATTTTTAGGGTGGTCAGGGTAAACGTCACTGAGGATGTGACATTTGAACAGACTCCAAGGAGATGAGGGAGTTGGCTACATGAGCATTTTGGAAGAGTTCCAGGCAAAGGAAACAGCCAGTGCAAAGGCCCTGAGGCTGGAAGCATGCTGGTGTGCTCAAGGAGTGACTAGGAGGTCAGGGTGGCTGGAGCAGAATAAGGGATGTGAAAAGTCTGAGAGGTAAAGTGGGGATGTTGGGGAGGTGTCAAGAAAGCTCACTTTGGTTTTACTTAAAATTTGTTATCTCAAGTCTCAAGCATCTAGATTTCATCTAGGGTCCCTCAGAGCTCTATGATTCTGGCTCTGTGACAGTCTGTGCCCATCGTCACCCACTGTGACTGTCAGCCAGGCTTGTCTCTGACAGTAGGAGAGAGACTGGCATTGGGAGAAGACTAGGAGGAGGTCTCCATCAGATCCCCAACTGGAGAATATATTAATTCTCTGCAGTTCTCTGCAGCATGAGATGGCCTAGGTTACACAAAGCTCCCTAACTCTGAAGGCTTCCCAGCTCTTAGAGAGTGGGATACATTACAAGGGACATGTTGGGTTTGGGAATCATACAGGAAAGTTTCAAAGGTTTTTTTTTTTTTCAAATTCTTGGTATTCTGCAACGGGCAGCTGGTTCTAACCCAATCTGAGGATGATAGGAATACATGAAACACAGGCTAGGGTCTAGGCTGCTCTACAAAGACCCTGAAGATATTCTCCCCCATCCAGTTCTTGGTTGGGGAGGGTTTGGGGTGAGGATTAGAGGAGAGCAGGAGGGAAGCTTCCAAACCACTTGGGACACACTTGACACTCATCCCTCCCTTCTAGTATGAATCTTGTTTGTTTTCATTTGTTTGTTTGTTCGTTTGTTTGTTTTGGCCACACAGCTTGCAGGATCTTTGTTTCCTGACCAGGGATCGAACCTGCACCCCTGTGGTGGAAGCACAGTTTCAACCACTGGACCACCAGGGAAATCCCATGAATCTAGTTTACTATGTGCCCAAGGCTTCAGGTGTTTGTTTTTTTTTAAGGGATTTGTTTGTTTTTATTTTCTTCTACATATGTTTCAGAGTTTAGTTCCTTTGCCTTAAATACATCCGTAATGGCTCAGACTGGGTATGGGGTGTGACTTAGACCACGGGGATTCCTAATGGCCTCCCTCAGGCTCCTCCTGTCTCCCGTTGTCCTGAGGAAGTAGCAGAGGGGCCCAGAGCATCGGCCAGCATAAAGGTGAGGTGTCCCTGGTCTTGACACAAATATAGTGACAGCTCCTCCTGACTATCCTACAGAAACAGACTCTTTTGTATGCATCCCACGGAATTTCTTCTGTCCTTAAGGAATCTGAAACTAGCCAGGTTCCAGTTCTGCCAAGAAATCCACTTTCTAGTCAAGGAAAATTCTTGGAGCAAAAAGCATGCTCTGCCACTCGCCCCAACACGCACCACGGGGCACCTGTAAATAAATCCATTGTCTTGTCTGAGCTCAGTGTGAATTCCTCAGCAGTTAATAATGTTGGTTTGTTTTTCCCTGATCTTTGTAGGCTGGTATAATTTCATTAGATACATTTCCTTCATTCCTCCCTTGCTACCCCCAACTAGGAATCCCTTCACTGTTTGACATCTTCCTTTCTTGCATCTCTGAGATCCTCACAGGGCTTTGTCCTAAGTTATTCCCCCACAGATTGACAAATAACCAAGTAGTCAGTCCAGTTACTGTTCCATTTATCCCTTCACTGTCTAGGAATGCACTCACTTAAGTGAGGTTTTCTGAAAACACATCTAAGAAGGTGTGGAGATGCACAAAGAGAAAAAGATAGCGATTTTTTTTTCCTTTTTTTACTTTTGCTGTGTTGGGTCTTTGTTTCTGTGCTAGGGCTTTCTCTAGTTGTGGCAAGCGGGGGCCACTCTTCATCGCGGTGTGCAGGCCTCTCACTATCGCGGCCTCTCTTGTTGCGGAGCACAGGTTCCAGATGCGCAGGCTCAGTAGTTGTGGCTCACGGGCCTAGTTGCTCCGCGGCATGTGGGATCCTCCCAGACCAGGGCTCAAACCCATGTCCCCTGCGTTAGCAGGCAGATTCTCAACCACTGCGCCACCAGGGAAGCCCTAAAAAACTTTATTTTTAGTGACATAAGTCTTTTCTTTCAACATTCAAGATGCAAAGAAGTTGGTTCCTGGGGAGAAAGATGACTGTTCCCAAGCTAGCCAGGAAAGATGTTGCCTTATACCTCCTTTGTCTTCTGTCTGGGGCTCAACTGGACCATCTTTCCTTAGTCTTTCAATAGAAAAGGCTCTTGTTGCAAATGCTGGAGACCAGCAAGCCAAAAACTGGATTGTTCAACCCTGAGATGGAAACTCTGGTCTACCTGAAAACCCAGCCAAAATCTTTATTACCTTAACCATGAAGCCTCACCAGCCTCAAGGATCTCAGGACCTATAAGAAGTGGAGGTGCAGCTGCATTCCTGGGCACAGGAGTCAGAGTTGCCTGTCGCTATGCCTGGTATGATGATGGGGCCAGGCAATCTAGTGGTTAAGGGCACGGGTACAGGGTTTCTAAAGCACGTGCCTGCTTTACAAAGCCTGCCTCAACCTCTTTCTACCTGTGCTAGCTTGGGTAAGTTACTTAACAGCTCTGTGACTCAAGCTCCTCGTTTATAAAGTGGGGATAAAAAAAGTAGCTACCTCTTAGGGTTGTTACAAGGATGAAATTAGATTGTACATGTAGAGCAATTAAAACAGTGCCTGATGCATTGTAAGCATTATATAAGCATTAGCTATTTTTCATTATTATCATTGCAGTAATATGCGATAATAAGTAAAAAGCACACGTCTCTCCCATGGGCTGTACAAAGCCAGGTTTGGGCAAATCCTTCATTCTTCAGATATTTATATGAACAGAGTGTGGGCCCAAGTGCAGAGCCTTTATAAATGCATCAGCCCACGCCAAGATGCTTGCACCCTAAGCCCTCGCTGTGAGCCTGCCCTCTTGCTTCCTGCCACTGAGCTGGTAGCCAGTTCCAGCCCCAGGTCAAGGTCAGGGAGGAAGTCGATGGAGGGCTAGCTGCTCCATCTCCTTCAGTCTGGGGGTTGTTGGTGGCAGGGAGCAGTGACAGTTGGGACTTTGGCAGGGGAAGTGAAGTTCCCAGCCAAGGAGTGACCAACCAAGCATGAGACAGAGTCCTGTTCTCCTGTCACAGCCAAGCCCCAGCACACACCCTCACAACACCCCAGCACACACACACAACACTGCCAACACCACACAGTTCCCCACCACAGCGCCCCCCAGCACTACAAATACATCAACACACACAAGTCCCCAACACGAGCAATACCCTCCACAAACATGCCACCCAACACACACAATACCCCAACATGCATACAACACCCCAAGGCTACACAACACCCCAATACACACAGACACTGACAACGCTGTCCTGTTCTCTCTCCCCTCCCTCTTTGCCTTTTCTCTAGGGCAGACCCTCACAGGGAGGCACTCTTAGGTCCAGACTGTGATGCAGGACAAGAGTGGAAGGTGAAGGAAGCGGGAGGGACAGCACGCAGACACTGGAGTGAGAGGGGCCGAGAGAATCTGGGATCCTCTGTGTACTAGATGGGGAACGTGGCAGGGGAGTTCATCTCTCTGAGCCTCTCTTTCCTTGTCTGCAAAATAATCATAATGCCTACATTGGATGAGTGTTGCTGGGATTAACCTAGATAATAACTAGAACACACTCAGCACAGGTGCCTGGCATGCAGCCCATCCCTGTCCCCTGTAAACGGAAATGGTGTGGTTGTCCTTGTTCGTGATGCTTCCACTGCTGAGACGGAGCAGGTGAAGGGAAAGGAAAGCCGTGGTGAAGAGGCTCAGGGTGAACCATCGAATGAAGGAAATCCCCCCACCCCAGAAAGAAACCAGGTCCTTTGTCTTCTCGGGACGTTTCCACAGCATCCCCAGAGACTCACATCTGTCATGATCTCCACCTTGGGTCCTTGAAGGGGACAGCCGTCAGTAAATGTATTAATTAGCATCCTATTATCAACACAGACCACTTCTCTGACCAGAAGACTCCTGGCTTTACTGTCCCAACTGCCTGTCAGCAGGAGAGAATGTGGCTGTGTTTCCCGCGGTCAGAGAACACACCAGCCCCCATCGTGTTCTCACACTTGACCGTCCTCCACGACTGAGCCCTGGGCGGGACCCCGATTCATTCCCGAGGACCATCCCGTGTTGGGACATTCACCCAGGCTCTCCCTTCCAGCTGTGGCTGTCCCATCTTCCTCTCTGACAAGGGCTCTTTCTTTTTTTAAGGTCTCAGGTCCCCTTAAGAATCTGGTGAAAGGGACAAAGTCTTCCTTGCAATTTTGATCTGACCGGCTTCTGGGCCCCCTTAAGCCGCCTGTTCCAGAAGATGTGGGTCTCCAGCGCCTGCTCCCCGTCTTGGCTGTTCCTGGCAGAGTTGACTGGAGTTTGGTTTCTCTGAGGAGCGGAGAGTCCTTCCACCTGGTGGCCTGCTCAGAGGCAGCTTGTTAAAGTGAGCAGCCCAGTGTGCACCACACAGCTCTGCTTACAGCTTCAGATTCTGGCAGTGAACCCAAAGAGGGCCAGGCCAGGTGGGGAGCACACATCCCTTCAGTTCCTCCAGCAGCAGGAGGGTGTTGCAGGACCTTGTGTGTCCGTGCAGTTTTCAGATTTGCTAAGCTATCCCACATTGCTGAAGAAAACTGAAAAAGAAAAAAAAAAGCATGGACCAATTCCCCAACATCCTACAGCCAGAGAGGAGTTTGTGGTCCTGATCAGGTATCGGGGAGAAGGGAAGCTCTCACGTCTGCCGTAGCCAAATGGAGGCTGGCAAGAATAACTAACCAACCAGGTGCCCGGTCTGAGCTATGAGCCATCATCATCATTTAGCTGAACCCCCTCCATTTTCCACCTGTTAACACCTCAATACCAAAGGGCTCACTTGTCTACCAAACTAAGGCAACCAGGCTTTTCACACTCAGACCAGAAGCCCTCATTCCCGTAGTTCTCCACCCATACCCACTCCTTAGGCAAGTACTTTGTCGTGGTAGCTGGCCAACCCTCTTAGTACATCTATAATAACCAGGACTCTAAATACATATCCTTGTGGCCACCAAAATGTCACCAGAACACTTGCATCTGAGTTACATAAAGTAAGATAGAGCTTTCAACCCAAGAACGAAAAAAGAAATGCTCTGAGCCTAGGCATTCCTCTGTCCTAAGTCACCTGTCTCTCACAAAGGACCTAATTACAAATGCTTGCCCCAAATCCCTGCTATGAGCACAGGCTCTAAAGTATAGGCTGTGTACAGAAGCCCAGTAGTATACTTCTCAGTCACGTTTCTACAAATAATATCATGGTGTTGAAAAACAGGACTGTAGTTTTTACCAAAATCACATACTTGGGACACCTGACAATGCTAGCAACAGCTTCCACATCCAAAATGTCAGAGGGCCCTTCTGCAGATGTTCCAGATTGATTTGATAACCATTCTGATCGATACTTGAGAACAGCATGGAAACAACAACCCATCTTTATCACCATACAGGGTACTTGACATAAAACCTCAGAAGCTACTGAGAAACACAACTTGATTTCTTCTAGTATTGTCATCCTCCTGACACCCCTTTGATTGACTTTTTCTTGTGAAGGAGCAAAGTGAAAGAACAGTTTAGAAGGTCTGAATAGAACCTAGGAAATAAACTCCTTTTAGATTTGGAAAATGAGACTCAGAGAAGTTAAAGCACATCACTTAGTATATCTATCAGGAAGGCTTCTGTGTTCGGAGACAGAAACGTTTGCCCCTTCAACATCTCATGGACATTGGCAAAGCTACTTACAAGCCTCAGTTTTCATATCTGCCAAAGGGGACCATAAGCTCCATCTCACAGAATGGATGCATGGATTCCACAGGATACTGTAGCATGTGGAAGTGCTTTATAAAATGTAACAGGTTATGCCAACAGTGTATTACGAAAGGCACACCGCACCATGCCACTCTTGTTCCTTTCCCTCTTGAAAAGATCAGAGAAGCAACAGTGGCCCTTGCGAATGTTTGTTTCTCTTTTAATTAAGATCCTATCTTTCCTTTTCCTAAGGATTGGGGGGTGGGGGTGGAACCTGGCCCGGTCTTAACAGCCTCCAGACCTGCATATGTCACCGCTGTCGGTGGAAGACAAAACCCAAAAGGAGAAAGGGGAAAAATAAATCTTTTGTTTTTGAAGCTAAATAGCCCAAAATGCAGCTAGAAAAGTTCCATAAAGATTTGGCTTTCACCAACACTGAGTGGAAACAAAGCTGACCCCTCCCCTGGCTGTGCCCTCTGACCCGTCAGCCTGGATGACCTCTGTTCTCTCAGCCTCCGGGTTCCCCAGGGGCTGTGTGCTTTGGGGGGATGGGGAGGGAGCGTGTTAGCACCAGCCCCATTTTCCCAGTGGCTGGGGGAGCTTCCTGATTACTTTCATGAACAGTGTTTTGTGCCCGCTGCAGTTTCTCAAGCAAGGTGGGTTTAGAGGGAGGAATGTAGTATAGAAATCACCCTCCTGCCACCACCTTCGGAAATCCAGGGCTTAGGGCTCAAATTGTAAATATATAGCAGGGGCCCCCCCTTCCTTCTGTTTTCTCCTCATCACCCCCCTACCCTCACCCTGTATACATTAAACCTGTTCTTCCTGTGTAACAAGGGCTACTGTGTTTCCTCGGGGCTCTGTTCAGTTTGGATCTGTGTCCATAGATTCTCCAAAAAAAGTCCATAAATCCCTTCAGCCGCTGTAACACAATTGATGGCAATTCTCTGTTTGCTGTTAAAGTTGTCAGTCTTGGAGCCGGGAAGTACATTCTGTCCTTACTTCAGACACAGCGCTAGAGTCAGAAGAAGCCCCAGGCCCTCAGGACGAACTCAAGAACAAACAGAAAGGGTTAAGAGGCTGAGGTGATCTCCGTTCATCTGGGAAAGGCTGGGGGCGGGGGGGCAGGGGTCTTCCTTCTTTCCCATAGTTAGTGCCAAAATAGCTGTAATATTCAATCAGTAGAAATATTCTAATTAGCAGGTGGAGGCAAAAAGAGCAAGGGGTGCTGGGAAGCAGAAGATAGTTTTGAGGCCCATTTTTGATGAAGCTGTCTCATCAGGAAAATGGAAGAAAGGGGATTGGCCTTCTCTGCCTCACGGGGAAATGGGGAGGACGGAAGGCGATGGTGATTTTGGAGGTGCTTGGTGAACGGCTGAGTGTATGCGTGGCTGCAGAGCCCTGGCTTCCAAAGTTTTCGTGCATTTGCAGTGGTCACTGCCAACCGCACGGCAACAATAAAATGATGACAATGCAGATTCTGAGATGGACGTGAGCAGAGGCCCGTGACAAGCCTTTCTCTTGGATTACCTCATTCAATACCTGCATTAGCCTTGTGGATTGGGTACTTTTCTTATCCCCCTTTACATGTTCGGGAAACAGGTGCAGCAGGGTCAAGTCACGTGCTCAAGGTCACACGACAAGTCAGTGGTGGAGCCAGGCCTTGAACCCGTGTTTCCAGTGTGACCTTGGGCAAGCTATTTCAGATCCTTGAGCCTTAGTTTCCTCATTTGCAAGAAACAAAGGGGCTGCACAGGATGACCTGCAAGACCCCTTCAAACCTAAGAATACTGGACCGCCATTACAACGATTCTCCCTGGGACTACGTCGACAGGCCAAGTCCACATTCCTGTGGCGGAGACCCTTGGCGAGTGTCTGAGGAGTAGACACATTGCTGGCTTGGTCGGTCCACTCACACACGCGCACACGTGTGCACACACACACACGCCCACTCCCTGCTGCCCCTCCCGGGGCCAGCATCTCCTGTTGGTAACAGCAGAGACCCGGCCTGTGGGGTCTGTGCCCACTGACAGGAACACTGCCGGGTTGAGAGGCCACAGGCTGCAGAGCAAGCCAGATGGACACGGCTTTTCCCGAACAGAGGAAATACTCTCCCCCTGGCACCCAGCCTCCCTGGCTCTGCAAGCAAACGCAGAAGAACGGCCACCCTGCAGCCCGCCAGCCCGAGCCCACATCTCTCAATCAGCCCATTCTCCTCGCATCCTCCCCAGGGCGCCGCTCCGTTTCCCTCACAGGGTCCCACAGAAAGGCAGCAGGGCGAGAGCAGACTGAGGCAGCCCAGCTGTCAGTCCCGTCTCCCCACAAGGTGATTTCAAAGGCTCGACTCTGTGGGAGATGCTGGGAAAGCTCCAAAAGCGGAATGGCTTCAGAGCCTCCAGAAAGATTTCCTGTTTCACCTTCAGCCCCGCTGCCTACTCTTCCCAGGATATGAGATGCATGTATTCGGGAAAGCTCATGCTGACCCGTGAACTTACCTTCTGAGCTGCCATAAACACACCAGGAGGGAGAGTCAGTGCGGCTAGAGGAAAGGGACTTGGCCACCAATTGACTCCTTGGCAGTCTCCTCTGGTGGAGGTCTCTGTAACTCTTTGCCTCAGTTTCCCCCAGGGTAAAAGCAATGCCCAGTGCAACCTGGGGCCCCCCCGTGACTGTTGGAGTAGCTCGGAGACTTTAATACATATAACCAGGTACCCTATGGCCCAGGTCATTCGGACCTGAATTTTTTTTCTGGTTTTACTGAGATATAATTGACACATACCTTTGTATAAGTTTAAGGCGTACAACCTGTTTTTCTTTTTTTAAGTAATTTTTATGGGAGTATAGTTGCTTTACAATGTTCTGTTAGTTTCTTGCTGTACAGCAAAGTGAATCAGTCATATATATACATCTATCCACTCAAATTATTTAGATTTCCTTCTCACTTAGGTCACCACAGAGCATTGAGTAGAGTTCCCTGTGCTACACAGTAGGTTCTCATTAGTTATCTATTTTATACATGGTGTGTATATATGTCAGTCCCAATTTCCCAATTCATCCCACCCTCTCTTTCCTGCCTTGGTAACCATTAGTTTGTTCCCTACATCTGTGTCTCTATTTCTGCTTTGCAAGTAAGTTCATCTCTACCATTTTTCTAGATTCCACATACAAACGATATTTTACGATATTTGTTTTTCTCTTTCTGACTTACTTCACTCTGTATGACATTCTCTAGGTCCATCCACGTCTCTGCAAATGGCACTATTTCGTTCCTTTTTATGGCTGAGTAATATTCCATTAGATATATGTACCACGTCTTCTTTATCCATTCCTCTGTGGGTGGACACTTAGGTTGCTTCCATGTTAAGGCGTACAACATCTTGATTTGATACATTTATAAATTACGAAATGATTACCACCATTATTAGCTACCATCTCCATCCTGTCACATAGTTACCATTTTTTCTTTGTGGTGAGAACTTTTAAGATCTACTCTTAGCAACATTCAAGTACATGAAACAGTATTATTAGCTAAAATCACCATGCTGTACATTAGATCCCCCAAACTGTTAATCTTACACCTACAAGTTTGTACCCTTTAACCAATATCTCCCTGTTTCCCACATCCCCCAACTGCTGGTAGCCACCACTCTACTCTGTTTCTCTGAGTTTGTCTGTCTTTTTTAGATTCCACATATAAGTGAGATTGTACAGTATTTGTTTCTCTGTCTGACTTGTCTCACTTAGCATAATACCCTCAAGGTCCATCCAAAGTGTTGCCAATGGCAGGCTTTCATTCTAAACCTGAATTTTTTTTTTTTGACCTCACCTCGTGGCTTGTGGGATCTTCATTCCCCGACCAGGGACTGAACCTGCACCCTAGGCAGTGAAAGCATGGAGTCCTAACCACTGGACTGCCAGGGAACTCCCCTAAACCTGAATTTTTATAAGATAATTTTTTTTTTCTATTTATCAACTTGTGTCTGATGCTGATCTCATCACCTATGGGCTCCTGGCCTGAGTCCCTGAGATTCAGAATAGAGGAGGCCTTAGCATTTATCGGGCATGATCCAATTCTTTTTTTTTTAACCTCAACAGAACAGAACCTGTTCCCTGCAACATCTGGTAAAGGAACTGCATGTGAAAAATGATGATCCCTGTGGGACCCCTGAAACCCAGTTATAAAACACCAGGGAAATGCTATCTTCATTGACAACCTAAGTGACCAGTTAGTTGTCAGCCACAGGTAGAGTCAGGGCTTCTTGACAATTTCCTTTTTCCTTCCACACGACACAGAGTCATCTCTCTAAATGCAAGGGAAAAACAGAGGCCCTAGAAAGTTTTTTCAGGTTCCTCCCAATTATACGTTCTTGCTTCTAGATTTCCTGATTTCTTCCACTGGGCAAGGGCAGGGAAGTGTATTGCCAGGTGCGGCTCAAGGATTTAAAGGCAGTGTTTATCTGATAAAGCCTCTCTGTGGGACAGCCGGAGTCTGATAAGCAGGACTAAGCAAGTGAGTGTGACTGTCTCTGCTTCATTTTTCTCCACCTATAAAAAGGGGGATGGGCTTCCTTAGCTCTTTAGGATGATAGAGAAGCACATGAAATACCAGGGCAAGCATTTGGGCAATAAAGATAAAGCCCTACTTGAGGATTTCAGGAATATTTTAAAGCTGTTTTTCTTTGATAAATGAAGGAGAGAAAATTATGGTTTGTGCTCAAATTTGCCTGGGCATCCACTGACCTTTATATGGATTTGGTAAAAGTACATTTTCCTTTACCAGGTACCATCTCTGGGACCCAAGGGGCTTCACAGACCAAAGTGTGCCCCCACAAGGCCATCAACCGGTACCCCATCTCTATGCAATCACACGTACCCCTCCCTCCACCACAACTGTATGGTCTTCAGATACAGCAGCTGGCTTTGAAATGACTTTGAGCTGAGTTTCCAGGCCCAGTGATGGTTCTGGGCAAACCCATTCATCTCTTCTCAAGTGATGCCCTTGGAGGCCACAGTCAGCTTCGGCCAGGGGAGGCTGGTCAGGGCAGGAGCTACAGATCTGGAGCTGTGGCAAGAACAAAGCTGACAGACTCATGTGGGGCAGGAACCTGTGACCTCAGGCACAGCCGGGCTATCATCAACTGGGCTGAGCTGCCATGCCCCAGGGTTAAGACTAACAAATCCCAAAATATACTTAACCACCACTTAAACTATTAGATAAGGCCACTTGCCCGCCCAGACCTGGGACTACAGCTCTAAAAAAAAAAATTTTTTTTAACAGATTTTGGCATCTTTTGATACATGTGTTTTCAGAGAGTTTTTTCTTTTACAATCTAAAGAAATGTTTGGTTGCATCCATTAAAAATCTAAGACCAATGCCCAGCCTATTCATAAATGAGCAACAAATACTTATTTTATAAATACATTCGTTCATTCACTCAACAGCTATTTACTGAGCACCCACTACGTACCAGGCACTATTCTAGGCTTTCAGGGACACTATCGTGCATGACACAGATAAAAGTTCCTGACATAAGAGGGCAGTAGAGAAATAAATACATAGCATCAAATAGGAATGTGTGCTATGAAGATAAAGTAGAGTGAAATGGTGGCTACTACCTGAGAGTCATGAGGGAACCTCTGAAACCATCTAAGTGAAGACTTGAATGCTGTGAGGGAGGAAGCTGCAAACGTATCTGAGAAAGAGCCTTCCACAAAGAAGGAACAGCAAGGGCAAAGGCCCTGAGGCAGGAATATGCTCGGCATATGTGAGGAACAGCAAGGAGGCCAGTGGTTGGAGCAAAGAAAGAGAGGAAGGGAAGAATAAGGGGAGATGACCTTGGAGAGGCTGCCAGGGCCAGAACAGGCTGGGTTTTGAAGGCCATGGTGAGGCCGTGGGGGTTAGACTGAGTGCAGGAGGGCTGTGAGCAGGGATGTGATTCTACACTATGGAGGATGAATGCAGAAGAGCGAGAATGGAAGATGGGAGATCATGGCAGAGTCCAGGTGAGAGATGATGGTGCCTTGGGCCAAGGCAGAAGCAGTGGAGGGTAAGAAGCGGTTATACACTGGACATACTCTTAAGGTAGAGCCAACAGGATTTGCCAATAGATTGGAATGAATGAATCAAAACTACTTTTTAAAAAAAGATCTCTCAACAAATAAGTCAACTAGGCCTCTTTGAGCTGAGAGAAATTTCCATGGGGGCTTTTTATTTTTATATTCACTTTTCTTTCTTTTTTAAAAATTCCTATCCAGTTTATTTAAACTGATAGATAGATGATAGATAGATAGATGGATGGATAGATAGGTAGACAGATAAAAACAGTTCACCCATTTCTTCCACTCCCCCCCACCCCCACTCCATGCCTCTTCACTTTTCTTAATTTTACTCAGTTTGTCAGTGATGGGCTATTAGTTTACTGTGACAATAAGTGGAGTTTAGTTATGTACCCGAATCAAACTCCCCTGGGCATGTTTCTCAGGTGCCGGCCCAGGAGGTTAGACCACACAAAGTCATTCTTTAGAAATTCCATTTCTGATCTGCTTATGCTGTATGCTACCTTGAGATACGTAGGCCTAGGAATACCTAACTCGTCTAGAACAGCATATTGCTAACCTTGAAGACGGCAATGAAAAGTATTGAGGGAATTGTGGAACAAAGGCCATGTGATTTTTTTCCAGCAATGAAAACTATGGGAAAACGCTTGTTTTCAAGAAGAAAGCATTTTAAAATTCTAGACACATAGAAGGGGAAATCCACCACATTTCAGAATCTAAGCAAAAATAAAACAAAACCCAAAAAAGCCTCATCCCGCGATCACTGATGTCACTGTGAATTATCCTCTTTGCCATTTCCACCCACAGCATTGTGACAAATTAGATGCCTGAGGTCACACTCCAGCCTGAGGCCCAGACCTCCTTTTTCCCTTTTTTTCCTAAATCGGACACTCCCAGGCAAGAGGGATCTAAAGGAAACTTGGTGAGGATAAACATAACTTATGGGGAGCATGGATATGCCGTTTGTTGGTTTTAATATAACATGCTTCATCTTACACTTTGTGCAAGGCGTGTGTGGATCAGAATATCAGCGATTATAAAAAGATCAGATTTTCCCTGCCTAGAATCACAGAATGACAGATATACAAGAACACTGAAATTATCTGCTCCAGATTTAAGATATTTGACAACAAGGAATGTCAGGCCAGAAGGCTTCTGGCAGCCTGGGCTAGTGCATACTGGTTCAGCATCAGCCCTGATCTTGTCCAGCTCCCTCATTCCACAAGAGGAGCTTGATACCCAGGGAGGTGTAATGATCAGATGTTCTTACAAGTCTTGTGATGTGTGGGAGAAGGAGCTGAAGGGAGATCCTCTGGGACAGAATTTGGCAGTGGATAGGAAGGAGCAGGGGGAACCCATCAGAGACTGCTTCCTTGATAGTGTGGGCCCATGGCATTCACAACCCCTAGATCCAGTTGAAAAACTGGCTCCAGTATGTTACAAAGAATAGAGGAGTCCAAAAAAAAAAAGGAGGAACAGTGGTTAGATTGGGGACGTGGTAAGATTTGTAAAATTGCTGGGGTTTGAATCAATTATTTTTTTAAAAGGAGGAAGCAGATGAATGGATAGAGAGAAGTATTTCAAGTGGGCACGAAAACCTGAGGCTGCCAACATCATGTGTATGAGAGATGGAAAGCCTTTACTCACTGATTTATTCCTTCATTCAGTCAATGAATATGGATTGAACACTTACTGTGTGCCGCACACAGCAGGAAGTGCTGGGGCTGTGACAGTGAACAAGAGCGTGAAGCCTCGTGGTGTCCACGACCAAGAGGCTGGAGAAGCGTCACAACAGGGAAAGAAAGCACAGAGAGCTATGGGCATGTGTGAGGGACACCTCCCTGAGACCTGGGGGAAGGAGGAAGGAGTCTAAGCTGAGATCTAGGGATGAGCCACAGCAAGATAAGCAAAGTGGGAGAGAGGGAGGTTCTGGCTGAGGGAGGAAGATGTGCAAAGATCCAAGTGGGATGGAAGAGCAGGTCAAGGTGGTGGAAGGCCTTGAAGGCAACGGGAGAGTTTATATTAGATGAGGCAGGACATAGGAAACCACTGCTGGCCCTAAATAGGGTCAGACATCCTGAAAACAGTATGGAAGTAAAGCTGTTAAACCAGGTAAGAGGAGGATAGTCTTTAGGCTACTATCTTGCCAAGTAGGAAGTGGGATTTCTGACCTCAGGATATGAAGTCCAAATGGCGTGAGCCTTGAGGTGAGAAAAACAGACAGCCCAGCGAGGCAGACAAGAAGTGCTCATGGTCAGAAGGAAATGAAAAGTGGGTGATGTAAAGATGAATGCTGAGGGGAGCCAGAGAAGGACAGGTCATGGAGAGCAGTGGCAAAACATTATTTCAGCAAGAGTGCTGATAACAGAAGCCAGAATGCTCTGCCAAAAAATCCAGGAAGCTGGAGGATGCCAAGTGCTGGCAGAGGTATGGGGATTTAGGGGCCCTCGTACATGCTGCTAGGAGTGTGGGCTGTTGCAGCAACTCTGGGAAGGAATCTGGCACATTTGATGAAATTCAACATAGGCAGACCTTATAGCCCAGCAAATCCACTCCTGGGTATAAATCCCAAATACATTTTCTAGTGTATAATGCTGATTGCAGCATTATTCATGGCGATGGGAAATTGGAAGCAATCTGAGTGTCCATTCTGGGAGAGTAGATACGTAAGACTGGTAAACACACACCATAGAATAATATGCAGCACTTGAAAACCTGATGCTAAGTAAAAAATAAAATAAAAGTCAAAATGAGATGTGTAGTAATACTACTTATATAAACCAAAAATAGATGCTCAGAAAATTTAACACTGCCATTTGCCCAACCCCACTAGTCACCACTCCTGATACCCCTCTTCTGGATTATTTTTTCCATAGCACTTACAGCCTTCTAACATACTGATAATTTTTTTATTTTTATGCTTATAGATTATTATCTTTCATTCCCTGTTAGCATGTATATTCCATAAGGGTAGGGATCCCTGATGGGTTTCTTCACTAATGCATCCCCAAATGCCTGGCACATAGTAGGTATTCTACAAATACCTGTTTGAGTGAATCAATGAATAAGACGATGATATTTATTTTGCAAGGATGCATAGAAACCAAAAGATCCACTTGAAACAAATGAGAATAGTGTGTAACTAAGAGCTTGGCCAAGAAGGGTATGAGGGATGAGACGGAGGCTGAAGGGGCCATGCTACACAGAATGTCCTGCCCTAAGAAGCATATCCCTGGTTTCCTAGCTCCATTCTCTCCTACCTCCCAACGGCTGGCCTGGACCTGCGATCAGCCATGCCTGACTTTTCCAAGATACCAGGTCTTGAAAACATAAGTCTGAGATGCTACAAGTCCTCATGCAGGGAGACTAGAAGTCTGAGGGAGGCCAGATGAGTGGCTCTCTCCAAACCCATTTTAGGGACACATTTTTAGCTGGGGGAGTCTGCCCTGGCCCCTTAGAAGTCTGGCCAATTTTTGGATTTGGAATCCCCAACTGGTTCATATGCATTAGGAGGTTTAAAACAAAACAAAGACTGTATTCATGCTAGAAGGTACCTTACAAGTCATAAGTTTCCTCACCAGTAGCATGAGAAATATCTGGGGAGCTTTGGAAACACAAATTCTCAAGCCTAATCCCTATGGAGATTTGGATTCAAAAGATCTTAGGGGGGCCAAGAATGTGTTTTGTTTTGTTTTCACTCCTCAGGGGATTGTGGCCCATCCAGGACCAGAGCCTGAGTACCGGGCAGTCAGAATCCCAGTCTGTCCCCCACAGCCAACCTGGCCCTCCCCAGGGAGGCAAGAATTCTGTGCTTATCCTCCATCCCCACCCCCCGGAATGCTCCAAGGGGTTTCAAGAGGGAAGCAGTAGGAACTCTGGGTGGAGGTGGGTGGACAATGGCCCGAAACACCCCCAGCCCAGCTCTAGTATCAGCATTCCAGGCCCACCCACCTGGGCCCTTGGTCACCAGGAGACCTCACGCGTACACACAGGCCCTAACCTGCCCTGATTCCAGATCCGGCGCTTTGCAAGCAGCTCTGTCAGCCTGATTTGAACAAAGGAGATTGTTCTCCCAGGACCGTTCTGCCGGAGATGTCTGTCCATCCTTTTCCTCTCTCCCCATCCCTCCCGTCTCTGCTCCTGCCTTTAATCCTTAAGAGGGAAGGTATTCTAAATGTGATCGCTCTCGGCTACTTTTTCCTCTCCAACTTGAACATCACATGCTCTAGTGTGTGGTTATTTGTGCACGAAGCCCTCCCCGCAAGCGAACACCCTCCAGCAGCTGGAGGTACGTTTTCCACACCGGAGGCTGAGATGTGGGCAGATGAGGAATTTTTTTCAATACACATTCGGAGTTGCAGACCTTCCTGTAGGAATCATCCTCTTTTAGTTAAAGGACAGATTGTACCTGTTCCTGCCCCCATCTGATGCAGCAGCAAATTGTAACAAGAGAATCTGGCTAAACGAGTTTCCGATTCAAACGTTATCTTGTGGACAAAGAACTCTTTGAATACGGTTTCTGCGTTTGGCTTCTTGGGTTGGAGAGGAAAGTTATGTTTTCACCGTTGCTGGAATTCTTTCTCCCTTCAGCAGTGACGGTGGCCACTCGCAGAGAAGGCAGCCTTGGGCCTTCGGGGCAGCAGGAGGCCACGTGGCTGGGAGAGCTGTGACCAGGCCATATCCTGCTAATGAACACGTGGACCTTGATAATATTTCTCTCTAGGAAGCTGCCGCTGATAAGGTGGTCCATCCCCTTTGGTCATCATGCAGCATCGATAGGCAGAGAGCCCCTTTCTTAAAGAGCCCATAATCCAAACACGCTTGGGGCGGGTGATTGATAGAAAGCTCCCATTTTAAAAGGATTCCAAATCTAAACAGAATGCGTCTGGTTACTGACAAAATTAAATTACCCTCTGCTGGAGGAACTTCCCCTTCCAGTGAAAACAGAGTTATAGTTACAGATTAAAATAGAAACTCAGGCATACATTCTTAGTGGCTTCTGAGAGCAAGCGTGATTGTGAAATTTATGGGCTTAATTTTATTTTATGTTTGTCCCACTTTGTTATACTCCATAAATGAGAAGGGAAGGCACGAAAAACCTTATTATTATTTTTTTTTTTTGGTAGTACTTGGAAGGTCAAAAGTCCAATAGACTCTGTGGCTCTGTGGTTGAAAGCACCTGGAGGCCTGGATTTTACTGAACTTTCTTCTTTTGGCTGCTCTGGGAAGCATCTCCCTAAAAACACAATAACCAGTCTGCCCAGGAGAGAAGGAAAAGGCAGAAACTTCTCCTGTTCTGCTGCTTCTCTTTCTTGGGGAAAGACTACATTCAATACCCTGCCTTCGCGGACATTTCTTGTCAGACTTTCTCCTCACCTTTCCTTGCTTCCAGAAATGAGGCCAGTATAACAAAACAGGAAGCAGCCTGTAAGGATTTCAGTTTTCAAACTGGCCAACAAGAGAGCCGTTCCAGTCAATTATTTCATTTATTGGACGGGTCTTTGCTGAGTTCCTGCTTCAGGCCGCCACAGTTCTGGGCTCCGAGAGGGATAAAGGAGTCTTCAAGGGAACTAATGTTTGCAAAGTACATTCCCATTTACGAGATGCTTTCACCTGCCTGCAGTGACTCAGACAGATGCCAAGTGAGAGGGAAAATGGCCTCTGGATTTAAAATGCTTAGAGCCTGGGTCTCCCTGGTGGCGCAGTGGTTAAGAGTCCGCCTGCCGATGCAGGGGATACGGGTTCGTGCCCCGGTCTGGGAGGATCCCATATGCCGCGGAGCGGCTGGGCCCGTGAGCCATGGCTGCTGAGCCTGCATGTCCGGAGCCTGTGCTCCGCAACGGGAGAGGCCACAACAGTGAGAGGCCCACATACCGCAAAAAGAAAAAAAAAAAAAAATGCTTAGAGCCTGGCGAGGAAGGTCAGATTGCAGAAGAAAGAAACCTCAAGAGGACGGAACAAGGCCTCGCTTAACACAGGCCTAAACTGTGAGAGACGTATCAGAAGTGTTGCAGCCCAGAGAGGAGAGATCAGTAAGACCCGGGCCCCCAGGTGCTCTCAACCAAAGAGTCTAGAATTTCCAATTCTGTGGGTTTGGTTTGTTAAGTGTTTCAGCTGGAAAGACGTCTTCCTCTGAGACCCAAACTTCAACAATAACGCCCCTCTCTTTCCTTTGAAGTCGGTTTCCAATCTCTTCCCTGACAGAGAAACTTTATCTCCTATATCCTCTGCATCCTTCTGGGTTACATCCATGGATGTGGGGCTGGCGAGTCCACGTCCAGCTGGACCCAGACACAGCCCTGTTCTGAAGACAGATATGTCATCCACAAGGGCTTACTTTGGGGGGAGGTTTGCTTTTCTTTTGCTTTTGATTAATGTGCTAAGATGTTCCATTAGGAAAGGCGCCCTCAATTCCCTTCCATCTGTGAGCCCCACCGGGCCGAGTGGGCTCTCAGGCGAGCAGCTGAGGCAGATGAGTGTTCCCGGAGCTTGGCAGGGCTGCGCAGCTGTGAGGCGACGGCTCTTCCATCGCACTGTCATCGCGCTGCAGAAAACAGCCTGAGCGGCCCAGCTGCAGCACTGCCAGCGGCGCAGAGCTGACCAAGGGGGCAGGGCACCCGGTCGACCCCTCCTGTCCTTAGCAGCTTCCCTCCGATGCCTGTGGTAGGTGGTAGGTGCTTCGCTGGCCATGAGACCACTGACCCATCCCTGGGCCGGGCAGGGTATTCAGCCGCTATGCTGAACAGTCTTGTGAGGACTTTGCTATGCCCAGAGTTCCCATCATTACCATTTACTACTACTGTTACCAAAGCCACCCATCCCTAAATATGCTCCAAGACAGTCACCTAGTGCCCCTGTCAACCAGACTGCTGTTCCTTAGCCCCCTCCTGGGGAGAAACTGTGGAGCCCTGACTGTGGCAGTGGCAGTGGCTTTAACATTCAATTCAGAACAAATTTAATGAGCACCTATTATCTCCATTTCACATGGATTCATCTCCTAAGTGCCTGCCAACCAGAATACAACAGCGAATGAACCTGGCCTTCAAAGTTTATTGGAGGAACATTCGGGATAGTGCTGGTCATCTGTTCTCCAATCTTCCTGAGAAATTCCCAGATGCCCTCTCCCCATGTATTTGGCTCTCCCTTCACCCCCACCATGAGAAATAGCCATCGCAGTTGGCTAGAGTATTAGAAACAAGAGTACGAGGGCTTCCCTGATGACGCAGTGGTTATGAATCCGCCTGCCAATACAGGGGACACGGGTTCGAGCCCTGGCCCGGGAAGATCCCACATGCTGCGGAGCAATGAAGCCTGTGTGCCACAACTACTGAGCCTGAGCTCTAGAGCCCACAAGTCACAATTACTGAGCCCACGTGCCACAACTACTGAAGCCCACACACCTAGAGCCCACGCTCCACAACAAGAGAATCCACTGCAATGGGACGCCCGTGCACCGCAATGAAGAGTAGCCCCGGCTCACCGCAACTAGAGAAAGCCCGTGCACAGCAACGAAGACCCAACGCAGCCAAAAGTAAATAAATAAAATAAATAAATAAATTTATTTTTTAAAAGAAGAAAACAAGAGTACGAAAGAGTGTGTATAAAGTCAGACATGGGTTTAAATAGCTGCTCTGCTACTTCCTTATTATGAGACGTTAAGCTACTTAACATCTCTGAGCTCAGTTTCCTCGTTTGTAAAAATGCTGATAATAAACCCAATCTGCTAACTGCTAACAAGTACAGATGTTAATTTTGGTGCCAGGCACTTGGCAGTAGACCCTGTCACATGGCGGCTGCTATTGTTGTGGTGGTTACATGTTACTATTATCAGTATTGCTATGACTGTGTCATTAACAGGTTTGTGCTTAGTGAGGGAGAGGAGGCTTTTAGCGACAAGTAATATGGGGAAAACTTGGGAGAACACCCCTTCGAGGAAGCGACATATCTAAGACTCCAGTGGGGACATGTCACATTGTATCAATTTGGGTTTTTCATTGGAGGTGGCATTTTTCAGTGACAAAAGCAAATGTCCTATCTTTCTGGAGGAAACACCTCACTGAGTTGATTTTTTTTTACTTATATATGATTTCCATTGATTCTTCCACACCTGGGGCTCCGTTGTCTTCAAAAAAATTAAGGTCCTCTCCGCCAAATCTGTCAAGAAGGGTGAATGAAAGATGCTGGGTCGGAGTTCTACGCTGAGGTTCCAGAGGGAGGAAGGGAGGCGCCACAAACACCTACATTTCCTTAGTTTTCTTTTAAAGGGTTGGCACGTCATGATTTTAAAAATTATCGTCATTTAAAATGCTTTACATGCGAACAAGTATTTTTTGTTTGTTTGCTTGTTTTTGTCTTTCCTCTTTTTAGCTTGAGACAGACAGTGCTACGAGAGAGAATTACAATTTGAGGTCTCCTTTCTTTATCACCTTAGACAAGGAGAAAAACTAAAGAACTTTCTTAATTCACCCAGGAATCAGTCCATTCAGACCAGATCAATAGTTTATAGCTGAGCTTACAGTGGTCAGCAAGCAAAAATATAGAAAAACTTACATGTTGATTTTGGCTTTTATTGTACAGAAAGAACTTTCATTCGTAAAGATAATCTCTAGTTTTGGCTTATAAGGCCCAAGAAGATAAACTAGACATATACCTCCCCACCCAAGCATAAAATAAATGTCTTTCATAAAGTGGTTTTCATGACATTCGTTTTCAGGTTTTCATTTTGAGCCCAATTCACAATTTGAGTACAGTTTTCCTCTTTTTATTGCCAATACATTGAACATATATATTTCTCACTGTTTAAATCAGAGGAAGAAGTTTCATCCAGGATTATTTATTTTCACTCTTTAATTTTAATTCATGTGCCTCTGGAGAATGTATCTTTTGTTTGATTTCATTTCTAAAAACCAAAGGAGAACAGAAGATGAGATACTATTGGTTAGTTCCTTTAAAAGGTTGTTTGGAGGGGTCTCTCCTGAACTTATTTTTTTGGTAAGTCATATTTCAAGTCTTTGATCTTGACAGCCCTGAAATACTACCTTACAATTACATAACTATGAAATGATTTTTGTTGGCTAGTGGAATGACTTTTCCAAAAGTTTCCACCAAATACACAAATATTATAGTGAAAGGATGTCAGAGTATTCCAAATGATTAGTGATGGTGTTAAAATTGCCCGTATTGCTATATATTGTACCCCTAAGAACTTTAGAATATGTGATAGCATATTTATGGCAAGGCCTTCATCTAAGTAGTCTGACTGGGGTTTGTTTTTTTTTTTTTTTTTCCTTTTTAAAGAGATTGGTGGGGCTTCCCTGGTGGCGCAGTGGTTGGGTGTCTGCCTGCCGATGCAGGGGACGCGGGTTCGTGCCCCAGACCAGGAGGATCCCACATGCCGCGGAGCGGCTGGGCTCGTGAGCCATGGCCGCTGAGCCTGCGCGTCCGGAGCCTGTGCTCCGTAACGGGAGGGGCCGCAGGAGTGAGAAGCCCGCGTACCACAAAAAAAAAAAAAAAAAGATTGGTAATTTCTTCTTTTAGTCTTTTGCACATGCTTTGCTCTTTCTAAAAGACATTTAAACCGTTAATTTTTTTCAGTGGGGAAAAATAATCTATAGTCAAACAAGAGTTAGAGCAACTGAACCAAATAACTACTACCGTCTCAAATATTTGTTAATTCAATGAGTATTTACTCTACGGTCATAACATATCATATAATACAAATTCAACTACGCGCACTGGCCTGTCTCTCCCCCACCAAAAAGAAAGAGAAAGAAAAATAATACTTCCAACAGTGTGGATGTTCCAACCACTCACTCACTCAAGGACAGACTCCAGATTCAGTGAGATGAGGGGACGGGCCTGCTGTTGGCTGGGCTGGTTTTACTTCCCTTGTACCTCTTAGAGGCAAGGCTGAGTGTAAGGCTAGGGTTTGAAAGTTAAGTGTTTTTGGGGTACATCAGGACCTCTAAATAAGAGCCAGCTGATTCATCTGGTTTCCAAGCAAAAACAGACAAACAAAACAAAACAGCAGGGCTTCCCTGGTGGCTCAGTGGTTGAGAGTCCGCCTGCCGATGCAGGGGACACAGCTTCATGCCCCGGTCCGGGAAGATCCCACATGCTGTGGAGCAGCTGGGCGCATGAGCCATGGCCGCTGAGCCTGCGCGTCCGGAGCCTGTGCTCCGCAACGGGAGAGGCCACAACAGTGAGAGGCCCGCGTACCGTAAAACAAAACAAAACAAAACAGCAATATGATCCATTGTTGGAAAAAAACACAGTGAGCACTGTCCCTGTACTCTATTTCATAAGCCAATGAAGAGCTTTTTAGAGGATAATATTAACTCCAAGGCTCATTTGCCCAACCCCTTATGGTAGATGCTCAGTACAATGCAGTTAAGTAAGATTCACCTGCTGTATACAAGGCTCTGTTCTGAAATTACAGGGAAAATTAAGGGGAAAATTCCTGGATTACTTAGTGAACTTGAGAATGAGTCACATTTTTTTGTGTAGAGTGGGCAATCTTTTTCTTAAATAATAATGGCCAATTTAAAAAAATCAATTAATTTATTTTTGGCTGCGTTGGGACTTCATTGCTGCACGCCAGCTTTCTTTAGTTGAGGTGAGCGGGGGCTACTCTTCATTGCTATGCGCGAGCTTCTCATTGCAGTGGTTTCTCTTGTTGCGGAGCACGGGCTCTAGGCATACAGGCTTCAATAGTTGTGGCACGCGGGCTCAATAGTTGTGGCTCACAGGCTCTAGAGCGCAGACTCAGTAGTTGTGGCGCACAGGCTTAGTTGCTCCGTGGCATGTAGGATCTTCCCGGACCGGGGCACGAACCCGTGTCCCCTGCATCAGCAGGCGGACTCTCAACCACTGCGCCACCAGGGAAGCCCCAGATATTTGTTTTTAAACTTCTGTTTTTATAAATAATTATTGATAGAGTCAGAGATTTTATTATCAGTGGTGGTGGTGGTAGTGCTTTAGAACAAGCTAGTAATTTAGAAACAGAAGTGTAAACACAGAGAGTTTATTTATTTGCAGATCACTGAGACACAGTAGCCAGTGGATGGCTTTATTGGTAACATGTACAGTATGTCCGCATTGTATACACATGGGCCATAACATCAAAGTTAACTGATACGTACACAGGTTCAGTGAATTACCTCCCTGTTTCCAGTCTCACTTGCACCAAATGTGAAATGCATCATGCCAAGCCTTTCCCCCTAATTGTTTTAATGAAGGATATTTTCAAGAAAGCCCAATCCACCTGTTTTTAATTCTGTTACAGATTATTCTCTTAAGATGTTGCCTTGCCTGAGCTATCTCTATCCAAAAAACACACACAAAAATCTTTTTACTCTTTAAGGTTTCTTTGCAAACAGGTGGTTCTTCAAACAGCTGAGGGCCTCTCCAGCCCTCAACTCATGTTTGATTCAAGCTCAGAATAAGCCTTGTTTAATCAGTTGGTCTCCCCAAGGGGTTGGAAGATATAACACCCCATGATCAGGAGGAGAGAGCCGTGAAGAAAGCATTGAATTTTCTCACAACTCAAACCTAATCCACCCCCCCACCTCCCTCCTTATAGGATCAAATGGAAATTGCAAATGTTTCATGCAGTATCTCATTCAAGCTGACCTTTTCCATTCAAAAGGAACAGGGGTGATAAGGATGGGGAATGTGACTTTCAGACAGAGGGCCATCCTGTCTGGGGGCAGCACCATAATTTGGGATTACGTCAACAGGTCTTGGTAGCTTTACTGTATAACTAGAAAGGATGGCAGGAAAAGCAAAGAACATCCTCATTAAAGCTGAGTTACTGTAGAGGCTCAAAATCCTCCTTTCCTTTTTGGTATCACCCAAGTTACTCATGTCAATTTGTGAAGCTGCACATCATTATTTTAATTGTCTGCAGTGCTTGGGTGAGTTTTAATAATCTCACTGGTCTGGCTACAAGCAGGGCTCTGGACACTACAGTTAAGAGTTTTCACACAGATTACAGCATAGAGAATATGGTCAATAACATTGTAATAATTTTGTATGGGGACATATGGTTACTAGACTTATCAGAGTGGTCATTTCATGATGTATGCAAATACCAAATCACTATGTTATACACTTGAAACTAACATGATATTGTAAGTCAACTGTATTTCGGTTTTTAAAAGATTTTTAAGAGTTTTCACAGAGATATTTGGTGGCCATCAATTCGGTGGAACTGAAGGAACATAGTCATTGACAAACTTTGGAACAAGATTTGTTTTGTTTTGTTTTGTTTTTCCTTCTCTTATAACATAGAAGCTGATTATCTTCTGATGTAACAAAGATAAATTGGAATCAGGCTCTGGCAAGGTTTTTATTTGATCAACAAAACACAGCATAAAGAATAGTCCTGCTCACAGACATAGAAAACAAACTCAGAGTTACCAAAGGGGAAACGGGGGAAGGGATAAATTAGGAGTTTGGGATTAGCAGACACAAACTACTATATATAAAACAGATAAACAACAAGATCCTACTGTATAGCCCAGGGAACTATATTCAATATCTTGTAATAACCTATAATGGAAAAGAATCTGACATATATAGATATCAGATATATATATCTGAATCATTTTGCTATACACCAGAAACTAACACAACCTTGTAAATCAACTATAATTTCATTTTAAAAAAAAAAGTGTTGCATGTCTCTGCTTTCCATAACTCTCTATTCTGTAGGTTCATCCCTGCTGAAAATTTTCCCTTTTCTCCAACCCTCCTCACAACTTTCCTAGAGGAAAAACCCCTAAACAAAATCTCCCATTAAACAGAATCTTGGGCTTCCCTGGTGGCACAGTGGTTGAGAGTCCGCCTGCCGATGCAGGGGACACGGGTTTGTGCCCCGGTCCGGGAAGATCCTACATGCCGCGGAGCGGCTGGGCCCGTGAGCCATGGCCGCTGAGCCTGCGTGTCCGGAGCCTGTGCTCCGCAACGGGAGAGGCCAAAACAGTGAGAGGCCCACGTACCGCAAAAAAACAAAACAAAACAGAATGTTAGTTATCAGACAATGGAATGTCAGTGGGCTCAACTTCAGAGAAAGAAATATCCAGCCTAGAGAAAGGGAAATCAGTCTGTCCTGTGCTGGAATCAGCTACATATATGCCCTTTCTATTGTTATTCCTTTCTCCTTCATTTACGTTTCGCCCTGGAGAACCCTCAGGCCCGTATTTCAAACCCCACTCCGAAGTGCTCAGCTAGAGAGTTAATGAACCCCGAGCTCTGGCTGCAGATTCCACCCACAGTCTTGGGTGTGTCCTGCCTGAACTTCTGCTCTTTACTCAAAGCCACTTGATGAATGGAAACTTTAAACATTCTTTGGATGTTCCTGGTGTTTGAATCACTGTCTAAAATGGGTTTGACATTTAAAAATTTGGAAACTTACTGGAGAGAGAAAGGGGAAAAGGTGAGGGAAAATGTGGGAACTATCTGTCTAAAAAATAGGTGATCCTGTGTTATCTCAGAACAGATCCACACCGTAAATCAAACAGCGGTCTCCGGAGGGCAAGTGTGAGTGGCATCTGGACGGCCCATCAGGGACCATGAAGACTGTTGACATTGCTGCCACCCTTCTGTCTGGACCTTTCTTGTCACACCCTTCAGCCTCATTCTAGATTTGTGTGATTCTAAGTCTCTGTGGCTACAAGAAGAAAACTGAAGTCCAACGGAAGTAGAAGTAAAATTATTTTTCTTGTAGTTTGTTTTTGAGTGAGTATTAGAAAACCAAGAAGTTGAGGAGGTAAGCTGGGACCTCTGGAGGATCTCTTGGATTTTTTTTTTTTGCGGTACGCGGGCCTCTCACTGCTGTGGCTTTTCCCGTTGCGGAGCACAGGCTCCGGACGCGCAGGCTCAGCGGCCATGGCTCACGGGCCCAGCTGCTCCGCGGCATGTGGGATCTTCCTGGACCGGGGCACGAACCCACATCCCCTGTGTCGGCAGGTGGACTCTCAACCACTGCGCCACCAGGGAAGCCCTAGGATCTCTTGGATTTTAAGGGAGGTGTAGCTAAGGGTGGCCCATCCGAAGGTTCTCTGAAGTAACCCACTGGAGGTGCCAGGGAAACTGGCATGGAGGAAGTCAGCCCAAATAGGCCTTATTAATAAATACCTCAGATTCACTGTCACACACAAGGCGGGGGGATGGATGGGACATGACAATGGAAATGGAAAATGGGGTGAAGGCAAAGCGGGGGTGAAATAACCAGGGTTACATGGATACAGTGAGACAAGGAGAGTGGAGCAAGTGTAAAGGGCTGGTTGATGCTGAGATTCAGAAAAAAAATCTTTCTTTAAACAAATCAACACCATACTTGTGCCTCTTACAGAGGTAAGAAAAATGGGGGTGAAGCAGCCCCAAATAATCTCCAAGAGCACCAGCCTTTTTGGAGATATGACAATCTATAAAGCCTCTGATCTCCCAACACTCTCCCTTCTGCAGGGCAGAGTGACGTCGATTTATGAAGCATAAGTGTACGAGGTTAATTTAGCTTTGAGGATTTCTCAACAGGCTTCTGCTAATTGGAGACAGTCTAGGTTGTTGTGAAGCTGAAGCTGGAAGTTCCTGCCATCCCACAAATCTGGGCCTAGAGAAACAGACTCACTGCCTCAGGGAGAAAAGAAAGAAAAAGGAGTAACCAAAACCCCCCTTCTCAGGTAACTAACCAGAAAAAGAAGAGGCAATTGTATTTAATATATGATTTTGTGGCCTCAGAGATCCGCCCTTCTGAGATCCAGCTGTGGGGTTGGTACTGCTGAGCTCTGGTCCTGGAGAAGGGACCTGCCGAGGCCGAGGGCAATGTGGAACTCAAGACAGCTGGGTAGAGGCCTAGACAGGAGCCTCTGAAGGTGAATCATGCTGGTTAGTGAGTTTCCTCAAACAAAGAGCACACACGCGCCCATGTACTAGATGGAGGACAACTTTCTAAAAACATTTCCTTCTGAGCTAAGCTCGAGGCACAGGCCAGCTTTTTCCCATAGAAAAGGAGAGAGCTGAATGGAGATCCCTACACTCACAGGTTTTCTTGATGAGGTCCTAATTTTTCATTATTTGCCGCAAGTAATTTTATACACGTTGAGATGGATGAGCCACCTAACACGGACACGGCCGAGCTTACGGCTCAGCCTCCTGTTAGAAAAAGTCTCTGAAATCCTTTAGCTCTAAAATAAGTCCTCCTTCCTATATTCCCAACCAAGCTTTTGTTAACAGCAGCCAGAGCTGTTTTCAATACTCTTCAGCTCAAGGCTGCATCTAAAGCGGAGACAGGCTCAGCAACCTCTATGGAGGCTGTAAGGCAGATGCTTACTGAATATCTGCCTTCTGCGTGTCCAGTGTCACGAGAGGCCCCAGGGGGTCACAGAGGAACAGGACCCAGTAGTTCCTGCCCTTGAGAAGTTCAGGGTTTAGCAGGGGAGCCAGGCTCCAAGGCTCCTCACATGGTAGCAGCTCCTGAATGGGGGCCATGGTTGCTAGGCAGAGGGTTCAGAACAGTTACTCAAGTTGGGAAGTCAAGTCCTGCTTTTAGCTCTTCCCCTTGACATGTGAGGTAAGTCACTTGTCTGGGGATCCTGTGCCTACCGTGTAATACATACAATTAGAGAATTACTTAACATCTCTCCTATAATGAGCTGCAGTTGCATATGCCTAGATATATTTTAATGATTAAAATTAAAAGGGAATATAATTTTGTTCCCAGATCATCTTGAGTAAAATCCAAGCACCTTTTCTCACCAGTCTCGCAGGTTATTACTATATTTCTATGGTGTCCTCCAAAACGCCATTCACAAATTCAATAAGTATTTGCTAAGAGAATGAGCAAAGGACTCATGCTACCATTTTGATTTCTTTGAATCATTTGTTGGCTCCTCATGCTACAATGTTTAGCATTTAGACACCTCTGCCCTTCACTCTATCATGGACCTCTGCCCTGTATCCATTTCCTCTTTTTCTAGTATATAATACCCCCTCGTTTGGCTTTAGGGACAATCCCTCCTTAGAGGAGACAATCATGGTGGTTCTTTTATACAAACCTAAGCTAGGCTAGAAACATAACATCAGAATTTCAGTCTGGAATGTTCTTGAGAATGATCAGAGTTCAACTGTGACTACAGTATTCTGAAGAGATTATTCCTTAGTTCCTGCTGCCAGGACCCCAGCATCTGGCTCCTGTCCTCTTCGAACCTGTGTTTTCTGCTTTCCCTTTAGTTCTGTGACCTACCTTCATATCCTCAATAAATATCTTTTGTGCTTAAATGAATTGCAGTTGATTTCTTTTGCTTGCAGTTGAAGTAGTCTACCTGCTACACACACCTTCAGGTTATTACACTAGGATTCCAAAGTAGAAAAAGAGAACTTTCAGAGTTAAAGAAGTCTTCAAAATCTAGTCCAACCCTTTTGTTTTGCAGATGATCAGATCCAGAGGAGTTAAGTGACTTGACCAAAATCCTAACATTGGTTGGTGAGAGTCAAGCCTAGAACCCAAGAGACCTGGCTTCCTGTCTAGGTGCCTTTCCGATTTTTCACTGTTTCCTGTCCTTAGGTCTCCTAAAGTTATTGCATATGGCTGCTTTCGCACTACAATGTCAGAGTTGAATAGTTACGATAGAGGACATATCATTCCCAAAGTCTCAAATATTTACTTGCTGGCCCTTTACAGAAAAAGTTTGCCAATACCTGCTGCACACAATTCATAAATGAATGAGTGTGTCTGTGTTCCAATATAACTTTATTCATAGACATAGAAAAGCGAATTTCATATAATTTTCAAGTTTCTCCTAATATTCTTCTTTTGTTTTGTTCCCAAACATTTAAAAATGTAAAAGCCATTCTTAGCTCACGGACTGTACAAAAACAGACAGAAGTCTAGGTCTGACCTAGTCCACCAATCCCTGGCTTAAGCCAGTTTGAATTAGGGTTTTTGCTACTTTCAGTGAAATACAACCTAACTGATACAATAAAATTATCATATATTTATTGATCAACTACCATGTGTTAGGCGTGCAGTGAGAAATGACATACAGTCTCTTCGGAACCCACAGACCTCACAATGTAGTTAGGGACTCAAAGCCTTCCACAATCATAGCCACCATTTACTGAGCATTTATGACAATGTGCTAACCCCCTTGCCTTTAGATGAATTATCTCAATCTTCATTAACAATGCTACAAGACCGTTTATATTATTATTCCTACTTTACAGGTGAGGAAAGTGAGGCTCACAAAGATCAAGCGCCTTGCCTAAGGTCACCTAGCTAGGAGGTAGTAGAGTGAAGACCTCTATCCAGGTTGTATGACTCTGAATGAAGCCTGAGGACCCAACCACTGTGCTAGGTGAACCCTCCATAGTGTGGCTCACGCCCACACTTTGATTCCCACTGTCCACCGTCTGCGCCCTCCTGCCCCACCCTCACAGACTGGAGGGCTCACTGTGCACCACGCCTGTCCCTCAGAGCGTTCCCTGCAATGCTGCTCAGCCCTCTATCCCAGTTCTTTGAACATCCTAACCACCAACTCAGTAACTACTCCTTCTGAATACCCACAGCATCCGATGTCTTGATGACTCATCTTGAGCTTATAGAGGGTTTTGATTGCCATTTAACTTTTTCTGTTTGTTCTCTTTATACTACTGGTGTCAGGGTGGGAACTGCTTCTTGGGTAAACTTTAGGGACAGGCGTACAGTGAGCTTAAATTTGGGAAAAAACTTGGCTAAAGAATGAGATAAAAGGAGAGGTTGAGCAGCTAAAGAAACAATTACGAACTAAAACAACAGCACCTTCTATAAATAAGAAAAATAAAAGCACAAAAGAGACCACCCCCTCCCCCCAAATGAAACAAATACATCTGGGAAATACTTGAGGTAGTAAAAGTTAAAACAGGGAGACAAGATAAAGGTTAAAGCAACAATAAAGAAAGGAATAGAAATGGAGGATAAATTGGTGTCTATATCTGAAACAGAAGCCTCCTCCCCACCCCAAAAAAGATAACTGGAAAAATATTTGAGGACATGATACAGAAAAATTTCTCCAAACTCAAGGAACATTTGAATCTGCAGATTTAAAAGTGTTGGGCTTCCCTGGTGGCGCAGTGGTTGAGAGTCCGCCTGCTGATGCAGGGTACATGGGTTCGTGCCCCGGTCCGGGAAGATCCCACATACCGCGGAGCAGCTGGGCCCATGAGCCATGGCCGCTGGGCCTGCGCGTCCGGAGCCTGTGCTCCGCAACGGGAGAGGCCACAACAGTGAGAGGCCCACGTACCGTAAAAAAATAATAATAATAAAAAATAAATAAAAGTGTTCACTCTAAACTAGGAAAATTTGATATAGAACCATCAATAAGACTCCAAAAATAAAGAATTCTTCAAGCATCCTACAAGGGGAAAATGATGAACTTGGCTTCATCCTTCTAAATAGCAACACTTGATGCCAGAAAGTAATGGAAGAATGCCCACAAGTTCTAAAGGAAAGCAAAGGTGACCCAAGGATATTACTCTCAGCAATCAGTCCTTTGCATACAGAGAGGGTAAGAGTCAGACATTCTCAACTACGGAGCAACTGGGCCCATGCGCCACAACTGCTGAGCCCACATGCCTCAACTACTGAAGCCCGCACTCCTAGATCCCCTGTTGGGCAACAGGAGAAGCCACCGCAGTGAGAAGCCTGTGCACCACAGCAAAGAGTAGCCCCCGCTCGCCGCAACTAGAGAAAGTCTGTGCTCAGCAACAAAGACCCAACACAGCCAAAAATTTAAAAAACAAATTAAATAAATTAAAAAACAAAACAAAACAAAACTGCTTGACAATGAAATACAGCCATCGAGAAACTGATCAAATTAGAGGATTAGTAATGTGAAAGTTTGAAAAGAGGACTAGCAATAAACATTGAATCCAGAGAACTAAACCTCTGGAGAAATAAGTGAATGCGGAATCATTCAGAATGTAGGTGCTGATACATAATCAGAATGTAGGTGCTATAAACCCAAACAACTTAAAAATAATAGAGGGCTTCCCTGGTGGCGCAGTGATTGAGAGTCTGCCTGCCGATGCAGGGGACACGGGTTCGTGCCCTGGTCCGGGAAGATCCCACATGCCATGGAGCGGCTGGGCCCGTGAGCCATGGCCGCTGAGCCTGCGCGTCCGGAGCCTGTGATCCACAACGGGAAAGGCCACAACAGTGAGAGGCCCGCGTACCGCAAAAAAAAAAAAAAACTACCCACCCAAACTTTCAGTTGATTTTCATCATCTAATTTTTTTTCTTAACCTTGGACTGATCTTTTAGGAACGAATATATCTTGTCATTCAGGAACTAATAATATTTGAAGTTCAAGTTCACCTGAGTAGTCTGGAATATACTTACTACGTGTTATGCATTATTTTTGGATGGTAATAGTAGCAATAGGTAATTCTTGTTACATGTTATCTTTACTACACTATGTGTCATGCACTATCTTAAGTGATTTAATACATCTGCATATTTAATACTCATAAGATTCCTAAAGTGTAGATACTATCATCACCCCCATTTTACAGATGAGGAAACAAGCATAGGGATGCTTCCTATGGTGGCACAGGTAGTAACTGGGAAAGCTAAGAGTCAAACCCAGGGCTTCAGGCTCCAAAGTCTGTGCTCTTAACTCTCACCCTATATTGCTTGCCCACAAGTAGGTAGGTAGGTCATTTTTGGCTGTCCTTGTACTTTGAATTTTTAATTGATGATTATGTATCATTTTTTTAAGTCATTACTGAACTATGAAAGAGCTTATACTTGGAAAACAGGATGAATACTCCCAGGTATTACACAGGCCAACTGAGCAGAGCCTAAAATAGCCCCTCACACACATCCTGCTCTCCTGACTACTAATCTAGGCAAGTTCTCCTCAGAGGGAGAGGCGGGTGTTCAGAGGATTAACTCCTTAAGAAACTAGTACTGGGCTTTGGAACAATAGGTGGTCTGAGACTTTAATGATAATCATTGCAAAAGGGTCGAATCGAAATTCAAAACAGCATACCTGTGTGTTATTGGCTTTGGACAGATTAGCTGGAGGAAATAAGCATCCTTAAGGGATCACCTCAGTGAGAGAAGAAAATGTGTAATAAACCAAAGGTCGAAGAAGTCCCTGGTGTATGCGGTCACGCGTCCAGGTTACTGTATCTCTGAACAATTTGCTGGACAGCTTCCTTTCAAATGACATAACAACCAGCGTGATGCATTCTGCCATCCAAGCGCTATGTAATAAGGGTGGTAATGGGCGGCAGTCCCGGGAGGGCGGAGGAACAGCTGTTCGTGTCACCTGGGAGTGGCGTCCACATACAAACCTCATCTCTCGGACAACAGTTCTAAAGTCCTCCATCACTGCCACTCACCCGCAAAACTAATGACTAAAGGGGAGAAGGAGAGGAAATGCCTTAGCCCCTGAAACAGAGAGAAAGACTGGGAGAGGGACAGAGCCAGTTAATAAATAAAACAAGAGCCTGAAGGGAAGAGCTGCTTTGTCAGAATATAAATATTTCCCTTCCCCTTTTATCTTTAATGTAGTGTGAGAAGCTTATTAAAGGGAAATGCATCTCTGTCCCCGGAGCCCTCGCACAAGCCTTGCAGGGAGCTGCCTGCAGAACGGGCTCGCCTAGCCCCACGCTTATACACTCTTCCCGGCATAACGTGCAGAGCAATAAGGAAAGGCTGAGGGAAGAAAGGGAAGCCATTGTGGCCATTAGGATCCTTATCTTGATGGTCTGGTGGCATGTTATGTTAATCATTGGGAGATGCTGAGAGACTGAGGGTGAGGAATGCCTATCTGCTCAAAGGCTTGGCTTGAGATTCCAAGGGAAGCTGGCATTGCTACACTTTTACTCCACTCCATTAGAGAGAACAATATCCAAATTTAGACAAAGGGGAATTTGTCTTCAAGAGTAAGACAGACATAGGGCTTCCCTGTCGGCGCAGTGGTTGAGAGTCTGCCTGCCGATGCAGGGGACACGGGTTCGTGCCCCGGTCCGGGAAGGTCCCACATGCCGCGGAGCGGCTGGGCCCGTGAGCCATGGCCACTGAGCCTGCCCATCCGGAGCCTGTGCTCCGCAACGGGAGAGGCCACAACACTGAGAGGCCCGCGTACCACAAAAAAAAAAAAAAAAAGAGCAAGACAGACATAAAAGCTGATGAGCATCCTGTGAGTATTCCTCCTCCAAGGAGCTCTCCATGGCTGCAGACCTCACATCTCCGAGAAGACAGCCAGGCTGGGCAGTCCCTGTGTCCAGACTTCTTGCTCCCAGAAACATCATTATTCCAACAGTGCAGAAGATTTTCACCATCCATGTCTTCTTCCCAAAAGCCCTAAAAGGAGGATTGGACTTTCACAGCCTGCAAAGCAACTCAGGCTAGCACAGAGCCTTGTACTCACTGGATACCCAGGAAGCTTGAATGGTATGACCACAGCAGGGACTGTGCTGGCCCCGTTTATCACTATATGTGTAGAGCCAAGCACGGCACCTAGTACACATGCTTTTGGATGGAAGAATTGAACACATGCATTTGGACACAATGAAGGTGTCTTTTTAGTTGGCTATCTTTTCGGCCTCTTCAAAGGATCTCAGTTCTGATCAGGATTGGGGTTCTGCCAAGCTCTGGTACTATCACATCTTTGCTGACCATTTAGAGATATTCAGCCATGTGATTACACAAGAAAAAGCCATCCATTCATCAGGTACCATAGTCTCACCTAAGGCCAGATGGGGGTGTGGTTTGGAGACAGCTAAAATAGGCTGCCAAAAAGTGCTTCTCCTTCCTCTGGACCGAGCTTGCCCAGGGGAGCTGGCCCCAGTTGCTTTATACTATATACTATACCTACCCCATAGCATACACATGCATTTATATTTCTACAGTGTAATTAATGGAGGGGACAGAAATTTTTTTCATCAGCATTTCTGGCTCTCTTGCCAGGGTATTCATATATCCCTTGCACTTAGCGAGGGTTTACTGCCATTTCAAACCCAACAGGCATCACGCAATCATTCCTGCTGCAGAACCTACTTTGCATCCTCATTCAGGCCCCTCCCCATTATGATGTCTTTTTTTGGTCTCATCCTCCCTAATTTTGTGCGTCTGGTTCCCTTTCCCACTGAACCTCATCTAGGCTGGAATAAAGACTCAGCTACAAATCAGAGGGCTCGAGTCATTGCTATTCCACTGCGCTCACCACTTTCAGGACCAATTACATCTTATGGCAATGTCTGTGTTACAGGGAAGTATATAATTCAGGGATGATGAGCCATCCTTAGCCGGTTCCTAGAGAATTCCCTGCCCACTACTCTAAACACTGACTAAGAACTATTTACAGTACCTGATTTAACATTCCGCCTCCTACATAAGCCCTGTCCAGCCTCCCCTCAGCCTCAGCCGCTTTGGGGGCCTGGAATCTTGAGAGGGCCTATTTCCAGTGTTCCCACAAACAGTCTAGAGGAGGAGGAGGTGTGGGGGAAGGGTGGCACGCACATATCTGAGGGGCAGTTGTGTGGAAGAGGGATTATATTTATACTGTGAAGATCAATGGAAGCCTTGGAGAGGCAGATTTCAGTTCAATAGAATGAAGGACTTTTTAACAATTAAAGCTGTCGGAAAAATGGAACAGGAACCCTTTAAAGAGACCCCTCTCTCCCTGGAGTTCAGGCAGGGGTGAGATCTCTCCAGCCAGAGCTGCCCGATTGTCAGCAACACACACACTTCATAGTTGTGTACTCAAGCAGTGCCTCCAGTTCCTGAGCCAGACTACCTGGGTTCACATCCTGCCCTAAAACTTACTAGGTCTATGATCTTGGGCAAGCTATTTAGCCTTTCTAAAAAACGCAGATAAAAACACGTTAGACTTTCAGGGAAATTGTGAGGGTTTCTTTTCTTTCTTTCTCTCTTTTAAATGTTTATCAAAAGAATCTTTACACAGTAAGATAGTGTTCTAAGCCTTTGGGTTCTCAAAGTTCTTGCTGGTTTAATAGAAGTCATAAAAGAGAGGCCACCATTTTTCACTAGCTACAACATAAAACAGCATTTTGTAATTAATTGTTATTTTACATACCTACATACGTAACACAAACCTTACTGTTTAAGCTTTCGGAAATTGTGATGAGGAAAATTCTTTTAAACCAACAAGTTGAATTGCGGAGGGTAAAGAAAGGTAGAAAACAACAACTCATTTATTCAACCAATATTTAGTAAGCATCCACATTGTGCAAAGCTTCTTGGGAAATACAAATATGGCCGAGATGCAGATGTGCCTGCCTGGGGCTTGCCTTGTAGCAAGTAACTGTTTCTGACCCTTCCATTTGCAAAAATGGGCAGTGTTCCACAGGCTCTGTAAATTTTAAAATGCTCTGTAGGGCGTTTTCAATTGGTTTGTATTCTAAAAGAAATGGACAAGACAATAATATAAAGCATGGTAAAAAAAATATACCACTTAAATTTTCTCCCCGTTTTCCATTAAAAGTTTAGCTTCTCTAAAGATTGTGATCATGTTGATAAACTATGTACATATTGCCTAGGAATGAAAAATAACTTTTTTTCTTTCATTTGTACTTAGCACAGTTCTTGGTTCTGAAAGCCCTCTGCCTAAAAAGGACATGGGTTGAAATAAACATGCAGTGCCCAAAATATCTTTTTTCTATGGGTTGTAGGCATCCAGATTTGGAAGAGAAAGCTTTCTCTTCGGTAGCTCCTGTGCTCTGCAGCAACTTTCAAATATCCAGCTCTTCAGCTTATTAATTCATTGGAAACACTCAATTGGAAACAAGACTTTCCCTTGGCCCTGCCATTTCTACAGTATTTTCATTCTCAACTGAGCATAGAGGATGCTGGTGGCCTTCTGAGAAACCAGGAACTTTAGCCCCCATCTGCCTCAGCTCTTTAAAACCATTAAAGAACAATAATAATTACCCTTTATTGAGCATTTACAACATGCCAAATACTAAGTTCATTGTATTATCGCATTTGATCTTCATAATCCTGTGTGGCAGGTGTTAGTACTATCACCATTTTACAGATGAGGAAACTGAGGCCCAGGGCAGTTAAGCAGATTGTCCAAAGCCACATAACCAACAAGCTGCTGAACAAGGATTTAAATCTACAAAACCTCTGCTCTCAACATTACTCTCAAACTGCATCTCCAAAGAAAGAGGATAGGAGTCCCAACTATACCAAAAATGAAAACATTCAAAATAGATAATGGGAAGGACTCCCCCGGGGGTCCAGTGGTTAAGACTCCACCTTCCAATGCAGGGGCACGTGTTTGATCCCTAGTCAGGGAACTAAGATCCCACATGCCGCAAAGAGAAAAAAAAAAAAAAGTTAATGGGAAAACTACTTTATCACTCCCCCTAGCAGAGTGAAAAATGTAATATGGCTCCTGGGGGATGCCCGGCATCCTATACACCTCACAGTGGACCAGCATCCCATAAATGTCCTGGTCTTGTGATGTCCTCTTGGACAGCTGGCTACAAAAGAGGAAGATAGAAACACGTCCTCAAGGAGGCTTCCACAGAATACACATGTTCACCCTGTCTGTTTGCTCTCTGGGGCTTTCTCCAGGCCAGACATACTTAGGTGTTTAGGTGGCTCACACTCCTAGGAGCAGACTCAGCTTCTTCCCTATACTTCTTTCCTTCCCACCAGTTTTTTGTTTCAAAGCAAGAACTGGGTTCAAAGTCCTGTTCTTTTACCCACTATCTGTGTGATTTTAGACCTCTCTTTACTTTGGTTTCCCCATCTATAAAATGGGTCCAATAAATAGTCGCCACCTCAAAGGGCTGCTGTGAGGATAAAGATTCAAGGAGATAGTGATGGTTAAGGGTTTAGCGCAGTACCTAACCATGGTAAGCCCTCAATAAGCATTAACTGTTAATAAAAATAGTAATGATAAGACTAATAGCAGACACCAGAGTCTGTCAGCTGGCTTTCTCTTAACCATTCAACTGGAATTTAAGTCAGGGTATCATCAACCCTGGGTGCTAAGACACAGCAGGACCAATATGGTCCTCAGAACTCAGGCTTTAAAAATAACGAGTCATCTCTGGGAGCGGTGGACTAGCTTTATAAATTTTAGGCCAGGGGAAGAGGAGGAGTGAAGTTTCACAGGTAAACCAAAGCCCCTTTTGCTAGAGTGAGGAGTCTGTCGCCTCTTTTGTTTATTTCTTCTCTAAATGTTTCCTCTCCCGCCTCCTGGGCTGTTTTCAAAACTCCTCCGTTTTGGTAGCAGCTCTTCACAAGTCTGCTGGAGGCCACAGGAACAGGCCAACAACCCCTCCCCAGCTCAAACAGCCAGCAGGAACTGCCCCAAGGCCCTCCCCTGGCTCGGGTCTGGCTGCCCCACAGTGGTTTCTGCAGCCCCGCTTCCAGCGCCTTCCTGGCAAAGCACAGCTGAAGGGGCTCAGCTCAGAGCAGCCACGCCGCCAGGGCTCTGTGCATCTCCCTGCACAAGCCAACCTGGGGCCCCTTACTTAACCTCTGATCTTTCACTCTGGAGCTCACACAAGTCATTTCCAGTGTGAGGAGAACAGGAAGCAGAGATAGATAGGTAGATAGATAGATAGATAGATAGATGATAGATAAAGTCAGGCTATTACATGCAAAGCTCTTGGATTAAAGTGCAGGCCCAGGAACCCAAAAATGTGAATACTAGTTCCATCATTCTGTGATCCCTTGGACAGTTCAGTCCACCATCTTGGGCTTCAGTTTTCTCATCTATAATATGAAAGGGAAGAATTACTGAACTCTGATGTCCTTTCTGAAAAATAAATCCCCAAACCATTCTCCAACTCGGCCCCTCCTTTTTTTTTTTTTTTTTTTTTTTTTTGCGGTACGCGGGCCTCTCACTGTTATGGCCTCTCCCGTTGTGGAGCACAGGCTCCGGATGCGCAGGCTCAGCGGCCATGGCTCACGGGCCCAGCGCTCCGTGGCATGTGGGATCTTCCCGGACCGGGGCACGAACCCGTGTCCCCTGCATCAGCAGGCGGACTCTCAACCACTGCGTCACCAGGGAAGCCCTGGCCCCTCCTTTTTAATCACAGGATGTGCTGGCTCCTAGCCCAGTGCCAAACTCCCCTTATAATTTTGATACAAACTCAATGTCATCACCAGATTCATTTGTTCATCAGGATTATTAATTCCAAAGAACTAAATAGACATTTCTCCAAAGAAGACATACAGATGGCCAAGAGGCACATGAAATGATGCTCAACATCTCTAATTATTAAAGAAATGCAAATCAGAACTACAAATGAGGTACCACCTCACACTGGTCAGAATGGCCATCATTAAAAAGTTTACAAGGTGTGGAGAAAAAGGGACAAACCCTCCTACACTGTTGGTGGGAATGTAAGATGGTATAGCCACTATGGAAAACAGTATGGAGGTTCCTCAAAAAGCTAAAAATAGAGTTGCCATATGATCCAGCAATCCCACCCCTGGATGTATATCCAGACAAAACTATAATTCAAAAAGGTACATGCACAGCAGCACTATTCACAATAGCCAAGACATGAAAACAACCTAAATGTCCATCGACAGATGAATGGATAAAGAAGATGTGGTAATATTTACAATGGAATACTACTCAGCCATAAAAGAAAAGAAATAATGCCATTTGCAGCAACATGGATGCAACTAGAGATTATCATACTAAGTGAAGTAAGTCAGAAATAGAAAGACAAATACCATATGATATCACTTATATATGGAATCTAAAATATGACACAAATGAACTTATCTACGAAACAAAAACGGACTCACAGACATAGAGAACAGACTTGGTTCTGTGGGGGAGGGATGGATTGGGAGTTTGGGGTTAGTAGGTGCAAACTATTATATAGGGAATGGATAACAACAAGGTCTTACTGTATAGCACAGGGAACTATACTCAATATCCTGTAATAAACTATAATGGAAAAGAATATTTAAAAAAAGAATGTAGGGCTTCCCTGGTGGCGCAGTGGTTGAGAGTCCGCCTTCCGATGCAGGGGACACGGGTTCGTGCCCCAGTCCGGGAAGATCCCACATGCCACGGAGCGGCTGGGCCCGTGAGCCATGGCTGCTGAGCCTGCGCATCCGGAGCCTGTGCTCCGCAATGGGAGAGGCCACAACAGTGAGAGGCCCACATACCGTAAAAAAAAAAGAAAAAAAAAAGAATATATATATATGTATAACTAAGTCACCTTGCTGTAAGCAGAAATTAACACATTGCAAATCAACTATACTTCAATTTTTAAAAAATTATTAATTCCTTGATGGCAGGGATACATTATATTCCCAGCAGTGCCTAGCACACTGTAATCTGTAAACATACATTTTTTAAAATAAATGAAGGCCATGGGATTTTATTTCATCCTTTTCAACTTAAGATGTGCCTTACTCATTCATTCAATCAATCCCTTATTGAGCACCGCTATGTGCCTAGTGAGGTATCCCACTGCAATGTAACTACCCAAGACTTGAATAAACTTCTGTGACTACTTAAAATCAAAGTAACTGGGGACTGAGGAGGGGAATTACAAGCACGGAGGGATTCCTCAACATATGAATAAGAGAGTTAGCTAAGAAATAAAGAGTTTCTCTGTTCCCCTCCCAGAGACTTCTGATAGCCAGCATTCTGATAAAAGTTGCTTTTACCAGCTTCACACTTTCAAAGCCAAAATTAACACCATACAACGGAAGGCCCCACATAAATTCAGAAGGTAAGACCCGAGCCAGGGAGGGATTCCGATTTGCAAATGAAAAAGAAACCTCAAAGCCCTCTCTAGTCTCAACCAAGCTCCCTCCGCCCTCTCTTAACCACCTCTCTCCAACCTGCCACCTTCCTTTAGGGACCCTGCCAGGTTGCTCGGACCCAGCCACGCCTCGGCTTTTCCCGCAGGTGAAGGTATTCTCAAATTAAATCACAAAGAGGGGCAGCCAGTCTGCAAGGATCTGTGTTTATTTAGTAAATAGGTTGATGGCCCTCATTTGTGGAGATTAAGAGTTAATTTCTCAACGCAAAGTGAGCCATCTCTCGAAGGGCAGCCCCAGATAATTAACAGGAAAAAACAAAATTCAAATGCCTTCCCCCACCCTCCTGGCCCCTTGCCAACCAGTTTCGGCCTTTTGGTGGCCTCTCCTGCAAGGTAGCCATAGGCCCCGGCTTCAGAGAGGTTCTGACAGAGAAGAGAGGGGATTTGGTAAACAAAGGCTTAGGAATTCTTCAGGCCCTTTTAAACTGACATCTGGCAAATTCGAGATCCCCTAACAGTTCCTCTCTCTCCCCCCCACCCCGCCCCAGCTTTGAAAGGCAAATGTTTTGAGGTTTGTGTTCTATCCCATTCACAGCATTTTTAATCAAGCGGAGTCAAACCACTTTGTCTACACCTTAGTTGAAGAGCCTGGCTCTAGAGCTTAAAGTACTATTTTACAATAGGAGGGGGGAGCCAGGGAGGGGGAGAAGGAACTAAGTGGAAATGTGTACGAGAAGAAAAGCGATGAGGACGCTCTCAGGGGGCTGTGTGCTTGCCTTCTGGGCACACGTCGGGCACAGACGGCCAGCAAAGGGGCTGCTCTGTGCCAGTCATCAGGAGCTGGGAAGAGACTGGCTCAGCTTTGTGGGTAACTCCCACAGAACATTCGACAAAGCCCCTACTGTGGGAAGTCCTGGCCCAGGGGAGGAACCCCCAAATAAGCCAAAGGCTCTCCTTGGGCCAGATCACAAAGCCCAGCTTCCTGGCCTTACTGATGAAGAAACAGGCCCACAGAGGTTAACTGATTCACCCAAGGCCAAGGGGTTAGTGGCTGGATCAAGACCCCAAGAATTCTTCTCATTTCCTTAGCTGTAACTGAAGCCTTTCCTCTGTTTGATCCTCTGGAGAAAGAAATGCACCACATCCACCTTAAAACAAATTTCCCTTACTCGGGAAGACAGTGAAATGACTTCCTATATTTTTCCAAGTGAAACAACCAAATATTTTCACCTTGTCTTTTCATCAGCTGTTTGGGATCCTGGCTGCACATTCGATGCACATGGTGAGATTTTAAGCAGATTCTCTTGGGTAGGACCCAGAAACTAGTTTTGTTTGTTTGTTTTTTTGTTTTTTTCTTAAGTAGATTTTTTAAAATAAATTTATTTATTTATTTTTTGCTGCGTTGGGTCTTCACTGCTGCGTGCGCGGGCTTTCTCTAGTTGCAGTGAGCGGGGGCTACTCTTCGTTGTGGCGAGCGGACTTCTCATTGCAGTGGCTTCTCTTGTTGTGGAGCACAGGCTCTAGGCATGTGGGCTCAGTAGTTGTGGCTCGTGGGCTCTAGAGCACAGGCTCAGTAGTTGTGGTGCACGGGCTTAGTTGCTCTGCGGCATGGGGGATCTTCCCGGACCAGGGCTCGAACCCGTGTCCCCTGCAACGGCAGGCGGATTCTAAACAACTGCGCCATCAGGAAAGTCCTTAAGTAGATTTTTTTATTATTAAATTTCTCCACCATTACCCCCACCTCCCCTTTGAGGATCACCTTTTTTTAAAATTAATTTTTAGCGGAGTATAGTTGCTGTACAATGTTGTGTTAAGTTTCTGCTGCACAGCAAAGTGAATCAGCCGTACATATACACAATCCACTCTTTTTCAGATTTCCTTCCCATTTAGGTCACCACAGATCATTGAGTAGGGTTCCCTGTGCTAAAAAGCAGGTCCTCATTAGTTATCCACTTCATACACAGTAGTGTATCTATGTCAATCCTAATCTCCCAATTCGTCCCACCCCCTCTCCCCACCCTGGCAACCATAAGCTTGTTCTCTACATCCGTGACTATACCTCTGCTTTGCCAATAAGTTCGTACCATCCTTCCAGATTCCACATAGAAGCGATACCATACAACACCTGTTTTTCTCCTTCTGACCTTCTTCACTCCACATGACACTCTCTAGGTCCATCCACATCTCTGCAAGTGGCACCATTTCATTCCCTTTCATGGCTGAGTAATATTCCATTGTATATATGTACAACAGAGGATCACTTTTTAATTTATTTGGGTTAGTCACTCTTCCTACTGGTACCTTCATGCCACTTAATTTGGTTCATGTATCCCAAAGCATGTTCAATTGAAAACATTTCACAGTCAACCCACATTTAGCTTGTGGTCTATCCTGATTCCCAGATCTCGTCCTTAGCTAGTCTTTCACCATTCTGTATTTCTGTAATTTTTAGGTTTTTAAATTTTTTTCCCTGAACTTCATCTGAATTGTTCAATTTGATTCAACAAATGGAAACTTGTGAAAGGCAAAGGAGAAAAATAAGACACCGCTCCTATTCTCAAGGACCTTTGAGATGAATAGGTGTGATAAGGTAGGCACTAAAATAGAAGAGAGAATAGAAGTCATATCATAAGAGCTATAGCACCTTCAAAGAAAGATGGTGAAGAAAACTGACATTTCATGAGTACCTACTATGTGCCAGGCCCCATGAGACAAATTAGGATTAGGCTTGGCTGAGAGGCATAAGAAAACCTAAAATAACATTGGCTTAAACAAGGCATAAGTTTACTTTTATCTCATATTGGAGAAATCCAGAGGGAGTCCATCACAGGCTGGTATGGTGCAACACAGTGCTAGGGACCCAGGCTCCTCCTATCTCTTTCTCTTTTCCAAGGTTACCTCATGGTTCACAGCAGCCTCCAGACTTCCAGCCATCAGGGGGAGGGAGGCGGGGAGCACATCTACCCCCTTTGTGTTGAACACAACAACATAGCTGATGCTCCACTGGCCAGAACTTAACGATGAACACATGGAAGGCTTTTATATGGAGTCTTTATTCCAAGTGGTCATATGTCTGGCTAAAGACTGGGGGCTCCACTACCATGAAAGAAGGGGAAAACATATATTGAGGGGCAATTTGCAGCCTCTGCACCTTGCTAAGGACTTTATATATGTTTTAGAGCATTTATTTCTCTTTCTTATAACAGCTCAGAAGAAAGAGTTCTCCTGGGTCTCTACAGATAATTCCTATCTTGCAACACGTTTGCAATCATTCAATTGAGTCAACTCAGTGTCAACTGCAGTCCTAGGAAGTATCTTCTCAAATGCTTTATCCAGGCCATTGAGCAAGATGAAGGTGACTGCAAGACAGCCTTGTTAGTCAACCCTGAATGGATGCCTCTCCTGGGCTGGCGCTGATCCTCGGAGGTCAGCCTTCCACAGCTGTGGGCCCATGCCCCAGGAGAAAGCCAGAAGACACCTGTGTTTTCACCCTTTTGCAGACCCCAGCACTATGGTTAGTGAGGTTCTCTCTAGTTGCTAGAGCAGACAGGCAGGCAGGTGAATTCATTAATGGGGATAGTGGGATTCCAAGGGAAGGAGCTAGGAAACAGCTCTTGTGACGTGGTCTTCTTGTCTTCTCCTTTTAAAACAGGTGTTCCTTCTCCTCTTCCATCCATCCTTTATTCCTTCCTTCCCTCCTTTCCTTCCCTCCTTTCTTTTTCCCTTTCTCCTTTCCTTCCTTCCATCCATCCTCTCTTCCTTCCTCCCCTTCTCCCATAGTATTCCACCGTGAAAGGTCTTCACTCTCCTGTCTTTCCATCCGCGCTCCTGTTACCACCATCTAATTGTTCTCCCTACTCACCGCACTACATCATGGCTCTTGCTTCCCCCAGGCTTCTACTCCTTCCTGGTTTCTGCTTGTTCCTTTCTCATTGAATGTTTCTCAGCTTTTCTTGTCAATGTATTTTACACTCAGACTCCCCACATGAAAGGATCTGATTGGGTGGCCACTGTATATCCAGTGGGCACACATGTTGGACAGAGGTCTGATGCCAGACAACCTCATGGCTGGGTCAGATGCTTGCCTATTCCTGGCTCGATCATCTGGGGTCAGGGTTCATAGAGTACAGGGGGCAAGGATGGCAACATCAGTCTGAGAAAATGCTGTGAATGAACTGTAGGAGTAGCAGCTGTTACCTTTTAGAATAGCCACTGTGAACTCACTGAGCTTCATAAATAAAAGTCTCAGACCTAACATCACACCCTGCAACCAGACATTCATCCAACCACCCCCCTTTCCCTCTCTTATCCTCTCTCTCTCTCTTTTTTTTTTTTTTTTTTTGTGGTACTTGGGCCTCTCACTGCTGTGGCCTCTCCCGTTGCGGAGCACAGGCTCCGGACACGCAGGCTCAGCGGCCATGGCTCACGGGCCCAGCCGCTCCGCGGCCTGTGGGATCTTCCCGGACCGGGGCACGAACCCGTGTCCCCTGCATCGGCAGGCGGACTCTCAACCACTGCGCCACCAGGGAAGCCCTCTTATCCTCTCTTACACATACACACACGCACGCACATACACACATGCACACACACACACACGCACACACACCCCTCACACACCTCATCCTCCTTTATGGTTCTCATTATTCCATCCTTCAGTTCAAAACCTAATCAAGTAGAGTGAGGACTTTATGCAAGACCAGAGACCTTCTATGAGGCATCAGCGACACAATACAGTGTCTGGGTCAGCAGTTCTCCAACCTGACTAATTCAAAAGAATCACCCGGTGAGCTTTTAAAAATTAAATCCCCAAGTCCAACGCCAGAGATTCTGACTCAACATGTCTGACGTGGGGCCCAAACTTCTGAAAAAACTCCTTAGGTGATGCTGATGACCAATCAGGTTTGAGATCCACTGCTCTAGCTCCCATGTTCACTCTTCTAGAAGGTTCTGGGGGATTTTATTACTACTTTGAGTCTTCTTCCTGCAGCTTTTCCTAGCTCTCTGCTGACTGTCCTGGCCTGCCAAGGTGGGGAGGGCCTGGTACCCTGCCAAATTTCCCATCTGCCCTAGTGGGCTATAGCAGAGTGCCCACATTTCCTAATTTAGAACTCACTGGTGCAGTTTCAGTAATGGGAATTAACTTGTTCCTTGGAAAATTAGAAAAAAAATAGTGGTCATTACCGAGTGGGTTTGAAACCTATATAATATTCAGGACAATATTCAGAAGGTCATCGCCAATCTAGGCTTGATAGCCCAAGCCTAGAAAGTCTGGGACTTCTCTAAATTTTAGAATGGCTTTTGATCCGACATATAAAAGGACCAAAATTAGTGATATTTACCATGAAGACATCAAGTAGCAGTGCAGTGTGAAGTGAAAAATATTATATAGATCAGGTTTTAGTCCAGGCTTTGCTACTATAAAAAGGAGTTTATACCTGGAACCTTGAAGGATTGTTATAAAATTAGAGTTAGTGTACCTAAAGCACCTGGTACCTTATAAATGGTAGTCATTCTATTAAAAATATAACTGTTTTTGATGCTCTTAGTCATCTGAAAAGAGTAAGTCCTTATAAATCCAGTGGTGTGCTAGAATCAGCCCTTAGGGGCTTGTGAGAGCTGATTATGTGCATCTTTTCCAAACCCCAAGTTCAGTAACATCATGTGGCTGGAAATCAGCCATGGTATCAATATTCACACCATGGAAATTGGCAAATGTATAGATCAGGGCTTATTTCCTGGAGAGTTAGTTATTAAACATTTACCATCATACCACTGCAAAAAATCATAACCTCAGCAAAGAGCCAACACCATAAAACACGTACCTAACTTGGTCTTTTATTTATCACTATGATTTGCATCAATATAACCAAACCAGGATTCTGCCCTCATGATATTTTGCCCACAGATCACGAAGCATTTTGTAAATATTATCTCATTAATTCCCACAACACCCTGGAGAGCTAGAGATGTTAAGTGACTTGCCTGAGGCAGGACAGGAAATCAATGGTGAAAAGCAGAACTAAACCAGTCTGTACTAACACCTCTGCCACACTTCCTACACATCATTACTGTCCAGACTGGTCTAAAGCCACGGGTAGTGATTACCAATGATGCTTCTACCTCATAACCCAAGTAGCCAATAGTCAAAGACTTGGTCCAAATGCTTGGTCCTTTGAGTACAAATCTGACTCCCAAGAACGGCTTCCTTCTGCACTTGGAGGTTTTTCCCCTGGGTTGCTGATGGTCTTATGTTAATCAACTTTCCCACATTCTTTCTCCCTCTAGTCCAATGACATGTGTTTGAAAAAGACAGTGGCCAGAGAGGGTTAGGGTTTTGTTCTGACTCCAGTAGATGCAAGTGGCATTATAACCAACCAACATGGGTTGTTATTTGTGACCCTTTCTCTGGACACTGCAAGGGCAGAGACCCAAGAGTTGTGTCTCTCTGAGGCCTTATCTCCATAATACTTTGGGAAGGAATAAGTAACTCTTGTGGTGAACCACCTCTACAGGGGCTCACCCTCCAATGGGTTTTCACACTCTAGAGTAACCCTGCTGCCCCTTGATTGTGGGTAGACTTAGTTTCTTGCTTCTAATGAATAAAGTAAGGCAAAAGTGACAGCATGTCACTTCCAAATTAGATTACAAAAAGACCATGACTTCTATCTCTCGGGAGCAAGGTGCCATGCTATAAGTGGCCTCATGAGAGGTGCACATAGCAAGGAACAGATGTCTCTGGCCAACAGCTAGCAAGAAACTTTGGCCTGCCAAAAGCTACGTTATGAGCTTGGAAATGGATCCTCCTCCAGTCGAGACTTGAGGTAACTGCAGCCCTGACCAACACCCTGATTGCTGTCTTGTGGGAGACCCCAAGCTAGAAGACCAAGCTAAGCACACGCAGATTCCTAACACACAGAAACTATGAGATATTAAATATTTGTTGTTTTAACCTGCTGTGTTTGGGGGTAATCTGTTATACAGCCATAGATAACTAATATAATCCTCAGCCAACAAGGAAAATGGTCGAATAGACTCAATCACCGGATCTACCACACAAGCCACCTCTACATGGGAGGGCCTAGCATACCCGACAGGACTTCAGCATGGCCCTCCTCTAACTCCTCTCATTCAATCTAGACATCTCTAACTTTCATAACACTTAGGGATAAAAATGTTCCCATTTTTTGAATGATCCAACACCCCAAACTAAAATGAAAAGAAGTCAATGGCAACCTGCAATTGGAAATTCCAAGTCCTCAATGTTATAAAGTCACAAACTGTCTGGTAAAAGAGAGGCCAGAAAGGAAAGTATATGCTAAAAGCTGCCCTTTTGGGGCTTGCATTAGTAATTCTTGCAGCTGGAGTTTCACTACAACCACAGGATTGTGGCACCACGAAGGTGGCCATTTTCAAATCTGGCCTGACATCAGAATGTAATTCAACTAGATAAACCTGGGACTTGGCCAAGATAAGTAACATTTAAATAATTGGAGCCAATGAATAGCATCACTTTTCTATGGAACCATATGACTATGATGTGAAGAAATAAAGGCCTTTGTTGTTTTAAAGGGCAGGGACAATTGGAAGTTTTGCAGCAGACGGTTACAAAATTTTCCACCCTTAGCTCTCCAAAGAAGATACCAGTTAATGGCTTTGGGAGTTGGGTGTGGAAGTTGTTACTTGGAAAAGACAATTAAATTGATTCTGAACAGATGTGAACCAATGTTACTACATTTATCATAGAGCCTAAAACAGACTATTTAGGCCCCTACACTGTGAGCTTACTTTTCTGAACTGCTCCCTTTTATTACTTAGCTCCTTGAAATCAGCATTCTATATCAGGCAAGGCATAGAAAGCTACCACACCCCTCTCACAAACAGCAAATTCTTATTTTTCAGAATAATTTTGGAGTGGTTTTTTAAAAATCATCCTAAAAAACACTACACTCTCCACAAAATTGGCTTTGCTTCTCTGTTTTTTGCACTTGTCTGCCTGGGTCAGAGAAAGAGGACTCCCATCTGTGATACATTTCATCTAGATAAATGGGGCTGTGTTTTCTTCACTTTACATGTAGATTGTTTTAAAAATATCTTATTTGTCCCTCGTATTTTTTTAATAGATTTTATTTATTTATTTATTTATTTATTTTTGGCTGAGTTGGGTCTTCGTTGCGGCGAGCAGGGGCTGCTCTTCGTTGCCGAGCCAGGGCTTCTCATTGCGGTGGCTTCTCTTGCTGCGAGCACGGGCTCTAGGCGCGTGGGCTTCAGTAGTTGTGGCTCACGGGCTCTAGAGCGCAGGCTCAGAAGTTGTGGCGCACGGGCTTAGTTGCTCCGCGGCATGTGGGATCTTCCCGGACCAGGGCTCGAACCCGTGTTCCCTGCATTGGCAGGCGGATTCTTAACCCCTGCGCCACCAGGGAAGCCCCTGTCCCTCGAATTTTTTAAGGGCTCTCTTTTTCCCCCCCTCTTTTTAAAAAATGGTTCCTATTACCTCATCAGGGAGTTGTCTGGGGCTATAATATGAGGAGAAGAAGCTCATAACTAAACTGGTTTTAGTGGTATTTAAGACAGTATTTTATCCTGTCAGTTTTCATTTTATTAGATGACAGTGCTTGTAATTTCTCCCTCAATAAGCAAAGATGACTTAGATCAGTGGCCTGATGAATAAGCACGAACATTTGATTTAGAAAAGGAGACCATCCTGGAGCTCACAGAGAGAAAAAAGGATTTCCAACCCCCCACCACACACACTTTAAATGACAAAGCAAAGAAGCAGCACCGTCTTTAAACAACATCTTTCAAGGCAATCAATATCAAGGCTCCCCAGGGTTAGGTGATAAGAATAATAATTTAGAAAGAAAATGAGGAGCCCTTAAAATATATAAGGAGGCAATGAAACATTTTTAAAGAAAATATTATTAATCCTTCCTATTACCTTGAGGCAGACACTCCAAAAGAAAGAAAGAAAAAAAAAAGTCCTGGGTGTGAAGGGAAAATTGATGCTTTGGAAGTAAAAGATGAGGACTCCCGTTGAGGGCCGGACGGAGAATGGGAGCAGTCTGACACCCTACCTTGGCCTAAATGATTCAGCCCTCCAGACCCATTAACAAGAGTGGAGAAGGACAAAGAACTGTGAAGTGGAAGGACAGATTCCCCGTACACCGGTAATAGAAAAGAAAGAAAAGAAAAACAGAGGAAGCCAAAGTCTCCCATAGAAGGGAACCCAATTAATTGTCTTCGATTTCAGGATCAGTTTTTTTTTTTTTTTTTGCTGGAGAAGAGGCTCACCGGGGGCAGCAGAGGCAGCAACTTCTGCAAACATGCATCCTGATCAGAAACCCCCCAGGGCTCTAACGCCTGGAACTGAGCTCTCAGGAGTGAGGGCTCAGCCAGGAGTTAACACTTTTTAAGGCATAGGATTGCTGTGCGTGTGCGTGTGTGTGTGACAGAGAAGCAGATTTTTCCGTTCTCAACATGTCACTTTCCTGCATAGGAATTCATGATATTCCTCGCAGTCCAGCCAGAGAGGAGAAACACCCCCCCACCCCCCCGCCCCGTAACTTCTGATCTCGCCGGGAGTAACCAGCGAGAGCGCGCCCGCGCCCAGTGCCTTCAGCCGGGCGAAGATTTGACCGGGAACAAAAGGACGCTTGCCAATCAGAAAACGCTATCCGAGAACAAGGATAACCACTCTTTGTGTTTGGAAAACTCTTTAATTAGCAAATGCCCTTGGTTTCTAATACGCATGAAAACTTTTCTACGGAAATTCTAAGGATCAAAACCATTGCTTCTGCGACGAAGGTGGGATCCCGAAGGGCCACGCGTCGCAGAACTAAGGAAAACAAGGCAATCAAATACTCGCTTTAAACCGTACAGTGTTCCTGGACACTCAGCCGCAGGTTTTTTTTACAGTAATTTCCCCCAACACTGTCTTAGTTTTCTAATGACTTCACTAAAGCTATACCAGATCCCTAGACTCTGGGCCGTGCGCGCGGTCAAGGTGGGCTGGGGCCTGGATCCCCCGCGCCCGCCGCTCCCCGGCTCTCTCCCCTCAGAGGGGTCTGCACTTCCTCCTGCCTTAAGCCGGCCCCCTCCGCCCGACTCCGATTTCTCCTCGGACGCGGCCCCTCCTCCTTTTTACCGCGGGGAGAGGGGGTGAGAGGGGATTGTGGCCTCACGTGGTCTGAGTCCCGGGAGAGAAAAGCAATCTGCGAGGCGCACCCCTTTCTTGCCCCATACCGAACCCCACATTTAGGATCCCGCTACCTAAAAGCGCCCAGCCAAACTCAGCATTTTCAGCCCGGGGAGAGCTAAAGTGACTCTGGATCACGTCTCTCTCCGCTGAGGCGCTGCTCTATTCTCAGCTTCTCCTTGCAAAAGCCTTGCCCGGTGTGCGCCCTTCTGTTTAGGAATGTGTATTTTAGTGTATCCGGAAGAGGAACAAATCTTTCAAGCAAATTCCCTTTCTGGTGCGCTGCCCCCCCTCCCCCGGCGAGCGAATTCAGGGTAAAAGTTTTTCTTAACTTTTCCCTCCCAGCCCCCTGCCCCTCCCCTCAGGAATCCGCCCAGAGCGCTGCGGACAGTGCCTCTCCGGTTCCCTAGCCCGCCCCTTCCGACTTCCACCCAATCCAAAGGCGGCCACACAGAAAACAAAGGCTGCCATTGGGCCGCCCTGGAGCTCGAGAGCCCGCCCCCGGAGTGGTTTGTGAATGGGGGGAGGGGAGGGGGCGGGGCGGCCCGGAACCCTGCGAGCCCGACGCTTCTTCTGGCGAGTTGAGCGGCTCCGAGGCGTTACTCTGCGCTCCCTCCCGGTGGGCGGCGGCTGCTGCGGGCGCCGGGACTCACCGGCCAGGGTTGCGCGGGGCTGGAGAGGCCAGGCCCAGGCCGCGGGCACCGGGATCTCGCAGCTTCGGACGCAGTGTGACTGGATTTCTTGAAAGAACTGGCTGAGCTCTTGGCTCCAAGACGCCGATCGGACTCAGCGAGAATCCGCCGTTTGGTTGAAACTTGGGGCCAAGCTTTTGGGGCTGAAGAAGGAGCGGGGAGTGGAGAAGGAGGCGAAGGAGGAGGAGGCGGCGGCGAGCGGAGCCTCGAGGCGAGGAGGCGGAGCAGCACCGTAGAGGCGGCGGCTTTGGCTAGCAAGCGGCGGCGCCCGGCTCTCGCCTGCTCGGGGGCCGGACTTGTGGGGGGCGCGCGCATTACTGTGCGCTGTGAGTTAAGAGACTTGGGCAAACTTTGAAGGGTAACCGGAGACGCTTGTTGCTCCTCGCCGCAGAAAAAGCCTCACCGTTACGTCGCGGCGAGCGGAGAAGGCGGCCCCCGCCGGCGCCCCCGGCCCAGGCAGACGAGTTTGGGACCCCGGCTGCTGCGCGAGTGCCGGGCGGAGGTGGCGGCGGCGCCCCCGCGGCGCGAGCACCCCAGCTGCAGCGCCCTCGGCTGCGCACCGCCCACGGCCCAGCCCCGGCGCCGCGAGGACTCTCATGCGCCCGGCGCGGCGGCGCCTCCCCGGATCCCAGCCTCTCCCGGCTGCCTTGTCAAGATTCTCGGGCTGAGAACGCCGCTGCACCCGCGGCCGGCGATGCTGGGCCCCCGCGCGGCACCGTCGCGCTCGCCTCTGGGCCTGTGTACTCTGGTGATTGCGCTGCTGGGCGCACTGCCCGCGGGCGCCGGGGCGCAGCAGTATCACGGCGAGAAGGGCATCTCAGTGCCGGACCACGGCTTCTGCCAGCCCATCTCCATCCCGCTGTGCACGGACATCGCCTACAACCAGACCATTCTGCCCAACCTGCTGGGTCACACGAACCAAGAGGATGCGGGCCTCGAGGTGCACCAGTTCTACCCGCTGGTGAAGGTGCAGTGTTCTCCCGAGCTGCGCTTCTTCCTGTGCTCCATGTACGCACCCGTGTGTACCGTGCTCGATAAGGCCATCCCGCCGTGCCGCTCCCTGTGCGAGCGTGCCCGCCAGGGCTGTGAGGCGCTCATGAACAAGTTCGGCTTCCAGTGGCCTGAGCGGCTGCGTTGCGAGAACTTCCCCGTGCACGGCGCCGGAGAGATCTGCGTGGGCCAGAACACTTCGGACGGCTCCGGCAGCGCGGGCGGCGGCCCCACCGCCTATCCCACCGCGCCCTACATGCCCGACCTGCCCTTCACCGCGCTGCCTCCGGGGGCCGCTGACGGCAGGGGCCGCTCCGCCTTCCCCTTCTCGTGCCCACGCCAGCTCAAGGTACCCCCCTACCTCGGCTACCGTTTCCTGGGCGAGCGCGACTGCGGCGCCCCTTGCGAGCCGGGCCGCGCCAACGGCCTCATGTACTTTAAGGAGGAGGAGAGGCGCTTCGCCCGCCTCTGGGTGGGCGTGTGGTCAGTGCTGTGCTGCGCCTCGACGCTCTTCACCGTGCTTACCTACCTAGTGGACATGCGGCGCTTCAGCTACCCGGAGCGGCCTATCATCTTCCTATCGGGCTGCTATTTCATGGTGGCCGTGGCGCACGTGGCCGGCTTCCTGTTGGAGGACCGCGCGGTGTGCGTGGAGCGCTTCTCAGACGACGGCTACCGCACGGTGGCGCAGGGCACCAAGAAGGAGGGCTGCACCATCCTCTTCATGGTGCTGTACTTCTTCGGCATGGCCAGTTCCATCTGGTGGGTCATCCTGTCGCTCACCTGGTTCCTGGCGGCCGGCATGAAGTGGGGCCACGAGGCCATCGAGGCCAACTCGCAGTACTTCCACCTGGCCGCGTGGGCGGTGCCCGCTGTCAAGACCATCACCATTCTGGCCATGGGCCAGGTGGACGGGGACCTGCTCAGCGGGGTGTGCTACGTGGGCCTGTCCAGCGTGGACGCGCTGCGGGGCTTCGTGCTGGCGCCCCTGTTCGTCTACCTCTTCATCGGCACGTCCTTCCTGCTGGCCGGCTTCGTGTCGCTGTTCCGCATCCGCACCATCATGAAGCACGACGGCACCAAGACCGAGAAGCTGGAGAAGCTCATGGTGCGCATCGGCGTCTTCAGCGTGCTCTACACCGTGCCTGCCACCATCGTTCTGGCCTGCTACTTCTACGAGCAGGCCTTCCGCGAACACTGGGAGCGCACCTGGCTCCTGCAGACGTGCAAGAGCTACGCGGTGCCTTGTCCGCCCGGCCACTTCCCGCCCATGAGCCCCGACTTCACCGTCTTCATGATCAAGTACCTGATGACCATGATCGTAGGCATCACCACTGGCTTCTGGATCTGGTCCGGCAAGACGCTGCAGTCGTGGCGCCGCTTCTACCACAGACTCAGCCACAGCAGCAAGGGGGAGACTGCGGTATGAGCCCCGGCCCCTCCCCCACCCTTCCTTCTCCCACCCCCCAGCAGGGGGAAAGGCGCGGTAGGGGGAGAACGGCGGGGTAGGGGGGGGGCTTGTTTCTGTCACCTCCTTACGCTCCAGTGAGAAGTGACCTGGAAGTGAGAAGATACATGTAGAGATATACGTGGGTTTGGAAAAGAGGCCTGAGTGGAAAGACGGTTTGGATGAAAAGACTTCTGGCAAAGACTTGCAGGATGATGATGACGGTGATCGTGTTAATCCTGTACGGTACGGACCGACCTGGGCCAATCGAAAAGACTGAGATCAGAAGGTTGCTGTGAGTTCTTCCCGGCTCTGGGGCCGAACTGGGACTGTGAGCCATTCCCCTGCTGCAAGACAAGTGGCCTGTCCTCACTCCTGTGAGGCCCGGGTGAAAGGCACAGCTCTGTCTGCGGCGGCCGCTTTGTTGGGAAAAGGGAGGACTCCCTGTAGAGTCCTTGTTAAGCGGTGGTCAAACCGTAATCTCTTTTCACTGGGGCCATACTGGAGCCCAGATGGGTTAATTTCCAGGGTCAGACATTACAGTCTCTCCTCCCCTGCCTCCTCCCGCCTGCCTTTCCTCCTTTACTCCTTTCAAGTCCTGTAAAGTAAGCATTTTGAAGTCTTGGGAGGCCTGCCTCCTAGAATCCTGATGTGAGGATGCAAAAGAAATGAAGCGAACATTTTGCAACAAGGGAAAGACGGCGAGTAGTAGGTATTTCTACTACTTTTTTCCTTTTCTGGGGAAGGCAGGAGGAAGAAAGAAGGGTGTTTTATTCGGTTTAATACCCTGAAAAGAAGTGATGACTTGTTGCTTTTCAAAACAGGAATGCATTTTTCCCCCTGTCTTTGTTGTAAGAGACAAAAGAGGAAACAAGTGTCTCCCTGTGGAAAGGAACAACTGTGAAGACAGCAACTTTTATAGGCAAAGCAGCGCAAATCTGAAGTTTCCCTTTGAATGTTAATTTGGTTGCGATAAACATTCCTTTTTAAGGAAAAGTGAAAGGCAGTGTGCTTCCATACCCCTTTCCATCGGAGGTTCTGACTTGGCTAAAGGAAATGCAAGGGGTCTTGTTGTGTTTGTTTTAAGTAAATTTAATTCAGAACACAGGATCTAACAGGCTCTGTTAAAACGTTCAGGGAAATCTCCCCCTTCATTTTTTGTCTTCCCATAAACCTGCATTTAGGTTTTTTTTTTTCTATTTTTTCACTCCAATTTGAATCCTTCAAGATAAAAGGAGAAGCCTAATGCCTTTAGCCTCATAATAAAGGAACGTTAAATTTTTTAAAAAGTAAAAAAGCATTTTGTCCTGTTTCCTTTGTTCCATAAATCCGTTTATAAAATATCATGTGTATGCTGACCCTGTCTTTGTGTGGCCGGGTGGGAAGGTGACCTGCAGAAATGACAGTGAGTGAAGCGGACAGTTCAAACCATGGGCCCCATTTTTAAGGAAAGTCATTAAAAGAAGGTAAACTTCAAAGTAATTCTGGAGTTCTTTGAAATGTGCTGGATGACTTAAATTTATTAATCTTAAATCATGTACTTTTTTTTCTATAATAGAACTCCAATTCTTTTGCGTAATGGGCTAAAGCTGAGCAGAGAATCATGGGAGCTAACCTTTACTCCACCTTTGACACCACCCTCCAATCTGGCAACACTATCCTATTTCTCAAAACAGTCTTTAAATGCTGTTTTAAATAGTTTTTAAATCATAGAGGGTACTGTCAGGAATACAAGTTGCTTTATATATGTAATGTTAGGTTGAGTGGAGCTGCTTTTTATATTAAAGTTAACATTGACCTTGTGTTCCTTAAACCTCCAAAACTGTCTGATTTGTCAGATTTTTAAAAGTCCCACTACGCAGTTTTTGGCATCTTTTGTGTTGTATCTCTTGCATGTGAAATTTGTAAAATAGAGACAAGTGCAGTATGTATATTTTGTAAATCTCCCATTTTTGTAAGAAAATATATATTGTATTTATACATTTTTACTTTGGATTTTTGTTTTGTTTTGCCTTTAAAAATCTACAAGGAAGCCCCACTTTATCACTTGTACAGATCACAAATAAAATTTTTTTAAATACAAAGTGAACGTATATTTAGTTTATGGTTCCTATGTAAGCCAAAGAACAGAATGTTGTATTATGGAAAGATGGTATGGAGGGACGCCACTGTATGTGTCCCTCACAGAGGAAGATGTTATATATATTAAGGTCTTTTTTTCTTGCATTTTAAAACACAGAGTGTGATGAATGCCTTAACTGTCCTTTATTTTTTTTCTGTTGTTGTTGCTTCCGGCCTCTCTCCACACCTCCCTACCACACACACCACTAAGCTTTTTCACATCCTGCTCTGGATAAATTACTGAAGGTACAGAATAAGCATCTCTTTTAGAGGGGTGCTATGTGATCCAAGTTTTTACTACCCTTCAGGCATAGAGTCCATATTTGAAAGAGGACTAGATATTTTTGGTCCACTTTTCTGGTGATGTTTTCCTTGGGAAGAATTCTGTGATTTTTTTTTTTTTAATCACTGATTGGTGTTTTTGTATTCTAAGGCCCCTTATCTAAAGTGTTGGGACTTAAATCCTTTGGGTTCAGGTGGCTGGCAAAGTCTGTAGTTGATTCCAGAGATCATAACAGGGGCATTGCATGTGGAGCCTTCCCAGCTGTAGGCTTCACTCTACCTTGTAGGTCAATTGAGCCAGAGGTCAAGTGATTCCCCAAGATGGCAGTGACTCAGCAGCTCCGGCAGGAATAGACTCCACGCCTGACCCCAGGATGGCCTCAGAAGCCACTGAAGCTATTCTCTCCTCTTGTCAGAGAGGCTAACTTTGGAATCAGATTAGACCGAGAAGCTTCGCTAGCCAGGCACTTTGATATTAAACAGTCCCTCAGGGAAATAATAAAGGCATTCTAAATACTTCCAATACAAGCCTCCCTAGCTTTTTTTTTTTTTTTTTTTTTTCTTTCCACTTTAATTCAGGTGTCTATTTGCTGGCTTTTCATAATAGAGTCCCCTCATTCTCTGGCAGCCATCACAGCAGCAGACAGGACGCTGCTGTTTCTCCTTCCCTGCTTTGGCTCTAAGTTTCTGTACTTCTAAAGCTCAACAGAAACAGTTCTGTTTTTGTTTTAATTAATAGGCTCACACACATGGCTGGTGTGTTTTACAAACACATGGAATGAAAACCAGTGACAGTCCTCACCAAGAGGAGGAAGGCTTGCGGCTGCACTGTGTGCAAAGCGGCTTTAAGATCCTCCTGGGTTTTGAACATCACAATGGGTGGGAGGTCATCTTAAGCTGTGAAGATTTTGGCATCGAGGAAGGAGCGACTTCAAGTCTCTTAAGGTTTATCCCGTTTTTGCTCATAAAATGACACCTTTTAGGTTAAAGCATGCCTCTTTTAACACCACAGTAATACTGCCTGTTAAGAATGTTTGCTTTTGGAGTAGGTGGAAGGCTCCCAATGGGGTTTTTTGCTCGCAAATTAACTGCTGAAGACACTTCGACCCTTCCGTGGGAGAGCTATGTGTCTGCTCCCGCAAACGTGTCCCCTTCCTCTTATCAGTGTTGCCTCACCCTGCAGGGCGCTTACAGATTGCAGAGTGCTTGTCTTTAGCGAGGGAACAAAGACTGTATGAATAAATTACTAGCTGCTTTTTTGCGAGCAGAGATAAAACTGTTCAGTTTAATTCCTTTCACAATGTGGTACGTCCTAACGTCGTGGATTCTTACCTAAGAATTTTAGAGGCTCGGGGATCCTTAAGGAGGTGCATCGTTGCAGAAAATAGGTGAGAGAGAGGGTGCTTGTGAAAGGGCATGTGTGGAGTTTAGGAAAAACATTGGCAGGGGTTTGGTGTTAATCCCTAGTTAAGGAGCAGAAACACTTGTGAACATTTTCTTCAGTTTATAACACAAAATTAGTCTATACAATAACCCTATGCAACACCTAATCTTTTAAAGTAGGTTTGTGAGAAATCTTGGTGAGAAACAAATAAATGTCCTGTTGACAACATCTCACCATTAAAGAAAAAGCCGATTTTTTTAATGTGCTTGATAGAAAATAGTGATATCAGAAATTTCTCTGGGTAGAACTATAGAAGTATAACAGCTGTAGGTTTGAGCCCTGTAATTATACTGGGAAATTCTCTTCTAACTCTCCCATCTTTAATTTCACTGAAAAGGCAGGTGGCTATTTATAGATGGTATATTTTTATATATGCATATGTGGATGGTGAATAACAGTCTACAGGGCTCCAGGAAATTCTAGTAGAGACCGAAGCACGCCAATGTGGACTTAAATATTTCATAGATCTGTTCTATTTTTCTCTTATTTCACTGTCAGTGATATTAAAGTGATTTCATAAAACTTGGTTTTTCAACTCTTACTTTCCCATTTGTGATATTTCTTACCTCTGAATCTGTATTCCTCACATTTCATAGAAAAGTGAACTAGTTAAAAAGGTACCATTAAAACGTCAGGTCTTTGGTAAATACACGTTGTGCCTCTTACTCTCTGGTTGGGAAAAAAAAAAAAAAGTTCTAATTGGAATTTTCTCAGTTAGTACCACAGCGGTGGAAAAAAGGGAAGTTTAGTCAAGACAATAGTTTATTATAAGTGATCTAGTCCAAGAAGCACTGATCAAGCAACCACTACAGAAAAGGTAGTATGACAGGTACTAAAGGGATTACAGGATTACAGATAAAAGCAAGAAAGACACATTCCACCTAAAGTAACTTGCAGCATAGTTCAGGGTGAAGGAGGACAGCATCCCCCATGGAGGAATAAGCAACTAATTATCTTTCTAGGAAGAACTTGACAAGCATCATCACAGAGGCCCAAATGCTATTTAGAATAATATTACTTGACATCTGGTGGCATTTACTGTTTTAAAGGCTGTTTTCACATTCACTATTTGATTTTATCCTCAAAATTATTGTAACAATCATGTAACATGGAATAATTCCTATTTTAAAAATGAAGAAGCTGAGAGGCTTAGTGAGTTGAAGTGACACAGGAAGAGGAAAAGAATCATCTCCCGTCCTCAGATTCTGAGCTCAGTGCACTCCCTGTAACATGCCACACAGCCTCCCTCTAAAAGTACTAGGAGGTTCAGTCGTGGGAATAACCCATCGAATTGCAGAGGGTGGGTATCCAGCAAGAATACATTTCCCAAGAACTCAGATTATGTGATTCACCATAACTTTCATGCTCTTAGATCAATTCCTTCATCTCCGTGGGCCTTGCTTTCCTCAACTGGTGAAGTTGACGTCTGAGGCCAAGGCCCTCCTCCAGCATCCTGCGATTCCAAGCGGCTGGTATGAAGTACAAATATGGCTCATCCATTTGTGGACCATCCGCGGCTATTCTGAAATCCCTGACTGGTTGTTTTTTCCTCCTGTAGGCCAGTGTGTCCCACCTCTCAGCAAACCAAGCCAGTGTGTGCTCAGTGAAGGAAAATGAACTTTCCGTCGGCCTTTATAAGCGCAATTCAAAAAGTAAAATCATGAGTGTATTACTGTACACTGAAGCCAAAATATGAGTGTGGGAGGCTGTCTAGTTTCTTGAACTAGCTACCATCTTCTCCTCACTCCTCTTCATAAGCAATTGCTTTCTGCCACTGGGAGTCTGCCTTCCCCAATACCAAGGGGGTTTATTGCATCAGATCTTCTTGGTTTCTCTCAAAGACCACGTCCATATCACAACCAGGTTGGCTGCAGTCTCCTTATCCTGGAATTCTCATTGCTGGGTACTTCAAAGCCAAATCAACGTTTTATATGGCTGAAATAATAGGACAAAGGTTTTTGGTTCTGAACAGTTATACCAGCCAAAATTTTAAATGCTTCTCTAGGTCATTGTCCTTAAAGCCTCTTTCAGAAGACTTCAAACTAACAAAAGAATATTGAAACTACTATGAGTGATTCCAGTGTGCTTTGGCTGGGGCTCTACTTCACTTTGGAAGGACCTTTTGGGGAGCCCAAGGCCACCTCTTTTGCTGTTGAGCTTCCTTTAAAATGCTTCACACCTGCAAATCTGTTTATGTGGCATAGCCTTAACATCGGTTCAGCTTCGAGTTCAAGAAGTGGTCTCCGAGAGATGGGCATATCAGAATAGAAGCAAGAAAGGGCATTTAGGAGGCAGAAACAAAGGGAGGAAAAGTGAAGAGATAAAGTGCCATATAGTCCATAAATGAAAACAAGCTGCTCAATTGATTTAGGTAAGACAACCACCTAATACCACCTAATTCCACCTACCCTTAGAAAATGTGATCCCCAAACTTCAGCGTGGCCTTGCAGATTCTGGAGGACAATTCATTCAAAAGGAAAAGCATATTGGGGAGAGTATGGTGAGACAGTGGATAGGAAATGTAGTAACCAACAATGAAACTTGTGTGGCATAACCTAGCACCAGTTATAGTTTTTAATTTCCAAAGGAAAACAAATGGCATGTAGCATTTAGTTCCAGTTTTCAAATCTGGGTTAGCTGGAAGGAGGGATGCATGGCAGCTGGTCCCTGAGTTGCTTTTTGTAGCAGATGATGTACAGAATAAGCCCTTGAGCTAAAAATCATGAATTATCTTCAGTGCCAACAAATTGTTTCTTGAGGACCTAGGACATGCCAGGTGCTGTGCCAGGCACTGGGTTTAGCAGACTGACTTCTGGAAATTGTTATCCTGAGTCTTAGTCAGAGCTAAGCACACACTTCTCACCTCACTTATTTCCCACACCAGCCTCTCAAGTGGGGAGTGGGCCAGAAATACCTTCACTGGTGTTTACAAACTATCTTTCTCACCACTGTCCTAAAGTACAATAAGTGGTTAATGGTATCTTGATCACATTCTGAAGATGGGGAAACTAGTGAGGCTAAAAGCAGCTTCTTCAGTGTCTCGAGTAATCATGGGCCAGGCCATAATGAAGGATACACTCAGGATTCCCAAAGACCCTGAATCTGAGCTTCAAGATGGGGTGTGGCCAGAAGGAGAGGGACATAAGGTGGACAGGGGAGTGACGGGTGATTTGGACCAGCGTTGGGAAAGGGAGCATGATTGCACAAACACTTTGCCAAGGGCAGTGAAGACTGGCTCTTTGTACTTTGCTGATATTTTCATTATCTTTTTTTTTTTTTTTTGCGGTACGCGGGCCTCTCACTGCTGTGGCCTCTCCCGTTGCGGAGCACAGGCTCCGGACGCGCAGGCCCAGCGACCATGGCTCACGGGCCCAGCCGCTCCGCGGCATGTGGGATCCTCCTGGACCGGGGCACGAACCCGCGTCCCCTGCATCGGCAGGCGGACTCTCAACCACTGCGCCACCAGGGAAGCCCTGTCATTATGTTTATAATTGCTAACATGTATTGAATATTGGCCATATGCTAAGCCCTAGGTACAACCTGGTATAGCAGTTAAGATAATCCACACAAAGCCCGAACCATAGTACTTGACATCTAATAAGTGATCGATAAATGTCAGCATTATTATTATTAATATATAATTATCTCATTTATTCTTCACAACAACTCTATGAGGTAGGTGTCATCATTCCCCCTCCCCAGTTTACATGTGAGGAAACTCAGGCTCTGAAAGGTGAGCTACAGAGCAGCAAAACTGACTATAGCCTGTGTCCCTAATCACCCAGCTACAAATATTGAGGTCTCACTGTCTTCTGTCCTCTATTATTCTTTTTACTTTAATCCAGGATTGAAGAGAGGGTAAGTGAGGAAAATAAGTTACATCAGGACAGAATGGAATCTAGGAGGACATTTGCAGTGCTAGTCCCAGGAAGTTTTGGTTTGTTTGCTTTATTTTATTTTTTTGTGAGAAGCAGACTCATAAGTGCTGTTTAAATTCTAAGGGCTGAGGACTTCCCTGGTGGTCCAGTGGTTAAAACTCCACGCTCCCTATGCAGGGCGCCCAGTTTGATCCCTGGTCACGGAACTAGATCCCACATGCCACAACTAAGAGTTCTCATGCTGCAACTGAATATCCAGCATGCCGCAACTAAGACCTGACACAGCCATATAAATAAATAAATATTTTTAAAAAAATTCTAAGGGCTGGATGCTCCCTGTTCTTGCATGTTTCTACACTGGGGTCGAAGGGCCTGTTAGCAAGAATGAGCTTGTGGAAGTGCTTCCCAGAACCACCCAGATGGAGCCCCTCGGAGGGTTGCTTTGAGTGCCTCCAGAGGTTTCCTCCATTGCTATGGCCTCCTTCCCTGCCCATTCCAGCCTCAGAGTTGGGACAGGGGCTTAAAAGGAAAACTCGTGCTCCTTGCTAACCAGGAGTCGGTGACTGGGAGCATGAGGAAGACAGCCCTAGCATGGCAGAGACCCCCTTCCTAAAACCCTGTTGAGAGAATCACAGGAGCCATCACAGTACCAGTATCACATATATGATATCAGTGTTATCGTAATGAAATGCTAATATGATAGCTTACTCTGTGCAGGTTCTATGTTAAGCACCTAACATTAACTCATTTCATCTATACAACAACATTACGAGTTGGAAATTATTCTTGTTCTCATTTTATATGCTCTCAATATGGAATTCTGGAATCTTACTGAGCGCTAGAGAGAGCTTAGGTAAGCATCCTACCCTAAAAGCCCTTTTTTTGTCCCCAGTTTACAGAAGGGACAATTGAAGCACAGAGAATTGATCTGGGCCTTAAGGATATCGAAGGAGGAATATTTTAGGTCAATTCCCCCCGGAGTGCTCTTTAACAAAAAGGAAATGATTTGCTGGAAAGAGTAAAAACAATTCCAGAGAATGGAGTTAAATCCTCTTCCTCCCACCCCTGGCTCCAGAAAGTGTGACGAAGTGGGAGAGAAGCTCTCTCCCGATGCTGAACGCTCTGGTGGAACCCTGAGCCCACTACACCTCCCCTGCCACATTTCTGCAGGCTTGCGGCATAGCCGGCAAGATAACTGGATTTCCAAGCGGGGAAGGGTCCAGTCATAGAGGACTTCATAGCAGAAACGGGTAAATGAGAAACTCAAAAGGTTTTGCCCAGTACAACTGTCTGCTAATCTGCTAATCAAAGCCTGCTAGTTAGATGGAAGGGGAATCTAGAGCCCATTCATTAGTTTATGGGTCTAGGTAAGCTTTAGGTTGCTTAGAAATTATAGAGAGTCTGTTGCTTAGAAATTATAGAGAGTCTCACAGAAAATCAAGTCATGCATAGAAGAAATGACAGATTGTTGGTGGGATGTGTGTGTGTGCAGACTATCATAAATAAAGGAAGCTTGCACGTGAGAGTGAGTTCAAAATGAACTTTGAGGCTCTAACGGGAGGCAGATTTGAGGGAAAAATCTAAATCTTAAGGTTAGATCTTTTTAATTTAACTTGTTATCAAAAGACTGTTATACATATCCCAACGCGCCCCCCGCCCCCCGCCTTTCTGTCTCTTTCTCGATCCTTTGTGATTAACACTGAAATACTGTAGTTATAGCTGCATTTCTCCACGTCAGCTTCTGGGTCTCATTCCACGAGGGTTGACGTGGATGTCAAATGGATGTCATTTGACACCCTTGCACAAAGACACATACCAGCCTAGAAGGAAACAATTTAATTTTTAGCAGAAAAGAATCCATCCTAAGGATGATTTGTTGCCATTTTCATCACCAGTTGTACTTAGCATTTCCATGGAATTAAATTACTAAATAGCATACTTTCTTTAGGAAAAAGTCAATGCCATATTAACTTGCCACCAGTACCTAGGGCTTCCAGCAGAGCACACATTTGCCAGTGCTTCTTACAGCTTTCTTTTTTTTTTTTTCTTACAGCTTTCTTAAAAAGAAAGCCAAAAGGCTTGATAAAGTCAGAAGAGCCCCAGAAAATGAGAACAAGTGTTCAAACCAAATCATTCTCTCAAGTCCTAAAGATGTTTTATTTTACTGCTAGCACAAGTAGCTGACAAAAAGGAAGGCTAAAAATTAAGCTTTCAAGTTCTCCGTTCAGGGTTCACTTAGGGGAACTCCCTCTACAAAAGTGAATTCATATTTCTTTTAAGGTGGGAATCTATTTCACTGTAAGAGTTAAGTGAAACAGCAAGGAAATTCAGTTAGTTCATCTCTGATGAGAGGAAGGTGACATACAATTCTTCCATTCACCAAGTGGTTTTTGGTCTACAGGTTATACAAAATGTTTACTCCAGATAACTAAGTCCCCTTTCAGCACACACACCACTATTATGCATTTATAACTGCACTGTGCTCGTCTCTCAGCATTGCCCAAATCTGTCTGATCAGTGGAAGTGGAGGCTGAAAAAATCTAAATTCGATCTCTACTATCCAATCAGAATCTACCTAAATTGCCTTTTCTTATTTTTAAGTCATAAAACAATTTTCTGCTAGTCAGAACACCAGGTTTGGACTCTGCTTACAAACAGAAATACTCAATGGGTTCCACCTCCAAGACAGGTACTGCATGTGTAGGGTAAGCATTATGGTATCTTTTAATCGTGGCTATTCGATTTAAAAAATGAAAGAACTTAACCCAAGTTTAGCCTTCTGCATAGGATCAGCCTTCAAGAAAAAGCAGAATGGAGTTAGCCTCATTTTCCTCAGGGACACTTCTTTTACCCTAGAGATCTTTCTTACCTGTTACTGTGAACCAAGAAAAAGGAAACACAAAGATGGAATAAGTTAAAAAAAAAAAATCAAAGGGAAAACCCAGGAAGGAGAGAGAGCAAGACAGCAAGAGAAAATTCTGAACACAGCCCTGTTTCTGAGCCACTGACACCTCGATTCAATCATTCCTTCGACAACTATTAGTTGAAATAGTTGAGAGATCATTACTGTCATTCCCTGTGCCCCAGAGTTATGATGAATGGTAACATTAATTGAGGGTTTTGATGCACCAGGCGCATATGCAGAGTATACTAAGCACATCTTATCTCACTTGATTCTCTCAACAATTCTCTGAGATAGATACTATTATCCCAATTTAAAGACAGGGAAAGCTGAGTCACCAAGAGGTTAAGTTACTTGCCCAAGACCCCTTGATTCCTATGCTGTACTGCATTCCTCTTTCTGCTTTTTTTCCTACCCTGACTACTGAATTGTTGGTAGCCATAGAATAGGCTCTGTTTCTCTGAAATAACTCTAAAACTGTGATTAGCTTTTCTTCGGATTGTGAAATATATTTATTCCGAGTCATGTGTTACTTGTTAGCAGGGTATTAGACACTGTTTTTCTGTTATCTATGCTTAATGACTTTACCCCACATGGCAGGGTATCATAGGAGGATCATGGCCACCAGTGGGGGAGCTGGTGACTGGTGGAGCCAAAGTGGATTTGGATTGAGCTCATCTCATTGTGTTGTTACATAAAAGGGGTTGCAGGGGAGCTCAATAAGAGCCCCCCTTGGGCAAAGTGACTCCAGAAGATCAACATCCAAATCTACATGACGACTGCGTGTGGTCCCCAAGTGTTCACTCTGAGTCCAGTCTCCAAACTCCCCATGAAGATGAGGATTTGAGAAATAATGACAGGTTCCCTAAGGAGTTTGGGAGTTGTTTGGGAAAATGAGTTAATGGCTCCCTCTAAGCATTAAAAAAAATCCACTGCTGTTACTCAGTTTGGGGAAATAACTTCAGCTCATTTGTTGAGTGCATGGTGCTAAGATGGTCAAAGGACAAAAGAATGTCTCAAAGCCAACCTAGGCTCTGCCACTCTGCAGCCTGAGATGTCCCCTTTCTCTACCAGAGGCATCCTGGGTAAGAGAGCACTGTTGGCAGAATAAAGGCAAGCAGGTATCTCTCTACCGGAGAACTAGTTATTGTAACTCCTCTATGGGACTTGCCTCAGGGGAGAGAAGGTGGTTACAAGGAAAATCACGCTCCCCCTATGGTTGTCGGAGGCTGGCTTTCTCCACTGTCTTCCCCTGCAGACCTGCAGGCTCCTGGTGTGTAAGAGGCATCGTGGCCCGCCATGACAAAGTCAATAGCTTACTCTGCCAGCAACTGCAATTTATCCTTGGCTCTGACCTCTCCCTTAACCCCTACAATCAGCCAACCAACTTGGATTCCAGTTTCCCCACGACCACCATCTCTTGCTTAGATCACTGTAATGTCCCCCTAACTGGGCTCCCTGCCCTCATTGTGGCCCCTCTTCCAAGTCATCCCCACTCCATGCCAGAGGGAAACATGGTAAATGCAGCTATAACTATGTCTCTTCCTTGTTGAAAACTAAGCACAGCATACAAGGCCTTCCATGGTCTCTGCCTAACTCTCCAGCCTCATCTCCCACCATTCATGCTCTGCAGAGAGTACTCTGGTAATGCTGATCTGTTTAGAGTTGCCCTACATACTCATGGTTCACTCAAATTCCTTTTTATTTTCATTACTGAAGTATGGTGATTCACAATATTGTGTTAGTTTCAGGCGTACAGCAAAGTGATTCGGTTATATTTTTTCAGGTTATATTCTATTATGGATTATTACAAGATATTGAATATAATTCCCTGTGCTATGCAGTAAATCCTTGTTGCTTATCTATTACAAATTCATGTTTTGATGAAAGGGAGAATTTGTAGCTATTTTGACTGCTGAAAGTGAATCATGCCCCTTATTGGATGCACTCCAGCTCTCTTGCTCCCTACAAAAATGGACAGGAATGTAGATACAGAAGAAAATCAAAGTGGAGCCCTAAATACCTCCATCATCACCCTGGGACACTCCTACATCACCCCAGGACAACTAAAAGAATTCCAAGAAGAAAGGACACTGCTGGTCAAAAAAAAAAAAAAAAAAAAAAAAAGTTAAACAAGGTCATTAAGTAGTATTAGTACCTAGGCAGAGATTTGTCTTATATTTAGTTTCTGGCGCCCAGTGTGATATCCAATACATAGAGATGCTCAGTGTACTCGGTTGGATAGTGTCCCTCCAAAATTCATGTCCTTTCTGGAACATCAGAATGTGACCTTATTTGGAAATAGGGTCATTGCAGATGTAGCTAACTGAGTTAAGATGAGGTCATACTGCAGTAGGGTGGACCCTTAATCCAATAAGACTATTGTCCTTCAAAGAAGAGAAAGAGACACACACACACACACACACACACACACACACACACACACACACACACACACACGGAGAGAACGTCATGTGATAACAAAAGCAGAGATTGGAGTGATGTGTCTACAAGGCAAGGAATGCCAAGAATTGCTGGCAACCACCAGAAGCTAGAAGAAGCAAGGAGGATTCCTCCCCTGGAGGCTTCAGAGAGAGCGTGGTCTTGTTGACATCTTATTTCAGACTTCTAACCTCCAGAACTGTGAGAGAATAAATGTCTGTTGTTTTAAGCCACCTAGTCTGTGGTAATTTGTTACAGCAGCCCAGGAAATTAGTACACCCAGTGAATGTCTGTTGGACAACTAAATAAAAGAATGAATGATTGAATCATATGTGGAAAATTATTTGGAGCCAAATAAAGTATTAGCACCCTTAGAAATATGATTTAGAGGTTATCAGGCAAAATCATTCTCTCCTGCCCCATGACCCCATAACTAGATTAGAGCTGAACGTATAGTTGGAACTCTAAGTACTAGTTTTGCTACAGACTGGCTACAATACCTCACTACAGCTAGAGAACAAAACTAAGAACTCAGAGGTTCTTTTCAAGGAATCATAGATCATTTTGAAAATCTGATGGAAACTACTGGCTCAGTCCTCAGAAAAATGCATATATGGTCATAGGCATATACGACCAAGACTGCAGACAATTTCCTCCTACCTCCCAAAACCCACTGAACCAAGATTAAGAACCCCTGAATCAGAAAATACAGGTAGAATATTTAGGATTTTTCACTGATTCTTTGGACACACCGAAAACAGAGAATGGTAGCAGAGTTTTTTCTCCTTTTTAAAAGGCCTTGCCAAAGCACAATGCCTCCATCATTTGAATGGGCTTCAGTGGCTCATCAAAGAGTGAAGACAGGCTACAGGAGAGCAACCCAGTCTGGAAATGTAGAGACCTGAATTCTAAATCCAGCTTTGCCATTTAATTAGTTTGTTCTTCCTCTCTTCTGTTCACACCAAGCCCCAGTAAAATGTGAATGCTTTTGGGGTCAGAGGACAGGTTAATGAGATAATGCTGGTAAAGCACTTTGCCCCAGGGAAAAGTTCCTATGTAAACATGAGATATTATTAGACATTATCAAACTTCAGCCTTGCCAGCATTGACCCAGCCAGTGGTGAGTCCACTTTCTTATCTACTGTTTGGTCAAACTGGGTTCTTTCTCTAAGGCAGAGAGTGTAGGAGGTCTCCTATGGCTGGTGTTGGGAACTCTGATAAGTGGACCCTATCACCTCCCCTTGAGCAATGCAAACAGCTCATCTGACCACGTTCAATTAAAGGCTCCATCTTTTACTAACAGTTAGCCCTAAATCTCTTTGTGCATACATATTAAAGCAATAATCTTTAGGGAATTCTTCCTTTCCTGTGTGTGTTAACTTCAATGCAAATTATTCAAATATATCAACAGGAAAATAAATGTTATTTCATATTTGGTGATTGCGATTTTTTTTTATCACCTGTGAGGAATGATTACATAGAATTTCCCCTTTATTTCTGCTGTTCTTGGACAATTTGAAAAAAGGAGAAAAACACGATGACCACTGGTTTAGGGAACATTAGTTTTAGACCTTATGAAACATAACAAAAAGAAAAGAGTAATTTCTACAATTAGTAAATTGTGGTTAAACTCAAATGTTTCACACTAACACTTTTTTACACTCCAAAAAACTAACACTTTTTTATACTCCAAAAAAAAAAGGAAAAAAAAAAAGCAATCACTGAGTTCTATGGGAATTTGTTTTAAAAAAAATCTCAAGGGAGCTTTTTTCCTCATCAGAATTGACAAGGACATAGTGAACTAAGAGAAACCTAAAACGACAGCAGTAATTTTCATCAACATGAAGATAACATGGAATCTTCATTCAGACCCTTAAGAAATCCCACTACAAAGGGAAAAGTGTTCCCCGACAATTACCCACTCCTCATGCCACATACTAAGGGTACCTGACACATGACATTAGCCAGTACTCTGCATTTGGTCAAAATACATTTCACCAAATTTCACCAGTCATGCATTTCAATCAGAAGAATGATCTTTCAAAGAGATTACTGAATCCTAACAATGTAGAATATGAGCATCTTTCCTCCATCCTTCCTTCCTTCTTCCCTCCCTCCCTCCCTCCCTCCATCTATCCCTACTTCCTATTATGTACCAGGCACTGTGCTAAACAAAGGTGAATGACATACATTCTACTCCTATAAGATCACTATTTAAACCACTGGGATGGCAGGTCTCACAAACTTGGATAGACAGAGATGCACTTTGGGATGAGGAAACTGTCTTATATGTGTGTGGGGGGAAGGGCAGGGAGTTGCAGGAGCAGGAGAGGGATAATGGACAAGAATGATTGCCCTTGGGAAGCCTATTTCAGACAAGTTTGAAAGGCATAGTTATGATCTACTGCTAATATTCCCACTATTTTACTTCCTCTCCTTCCCCTCCAGTGTATCAAATATTTAACTCAAAAATTAAATGACCCCCCCAAAAAAGCCTATGATATATGTGTTTGTACCTAGGACACATGTATTTATATCCCAGGCTAAATTATGAAGACATGGTGTTCTCCTCATTTCCTCTCTGCCTAGGAAACATTCATGCCTAGGAACATTCATGCCTCATCAAAAAGGAAAGAGGATGAATGAAAAGGAACCCGAGAAGGTTTTAGAAGAGGTATACATTGAAGTTGTTCAAATACATATTTAACATTTACTAAAAATAGCTCTGATTGCAGGAGAAAATTAATTAAAGCAGACAAAAAGCTACTAATCAGATTTATGCTATCTGATCGTGCAATTAGACCTGGCTTTTAGGCCATCCTAACAAGTTTATCTGAAAAGGAAGAGAGATCATTGTTTATTGGAATGGCAATAATTTTTTAAATTTTATTTAATTTACTTATTTACCTGTTTTATAAATTTATTTATTTATTTATTTATTTTTGGCTGCCTTGGGTCTTCATTGCTGCGTGTGGGCTTTCTCTAGTTGCAGTGAGCTGGGCCTTCTCTTCATTGCGGTGTGAGTGCTTCTCACTGCAGTGGCTTCTCTTGTTGCAGAGCACAGGCTCTAGGCACACGGGCTTCAGTAGTTGTGGCACGTAGTCTCAGTAGTTGTGTCTCGCGGGCTCTAGAGCGCAGGCTCAGTAGTTGTGGCACATGGGCTTAGTTGCTCCGTGGCATGTGGGATCTTCCCAGACCAGGGCTCGAACCCATGTCCCCTGCATTGGCAGGCAGATTCCTAACCACTGCGCCACCAGGGAAGTCCCCAGGAATGGCAATAATTTGGGTTTCTTTAATTGACTCCTGGTGTGAATACCTTGATATCTGCTGTTCTCTAAGAGGCAGCATGGAAAGTTTCCAGGAAAAGTTCATATTCCAGGACAGCTTTGGAATCTACTTACCACTGCAACCCAAGTCTGCCACTGGGGCTTGAGTTCTTCCCAAGGAAACACCAGTTTTCACGGGCAGCCTCACCAGATGGCAGTCACTGCAGCTGTGCCAGGGGCTGGACAAGGAACTCAGCATTGAGCAGGGACATCAAGGTAATGGAGGGCATTTCTGAAATCTCACCTTCCCCATGTCCAAAGCACTAAGGGCGCCAGAGGCTGTGATTTCAGGAGACAACAGTGAGGATTTGGAGACAGCATTAACATCCTAACATTAAGTCAGCCCAATGGAGCTGCAACGAAGTGCGGGAGGAGCGCACCAGATCTTTCTCCTCCCACTGCTCCCAAATGCCCAAAAACAGTGTGGCCAGGTGCCTGCTAAACATGAGTACATTCCATAGGAATTTAATAAAGTGCAAAATAAAAATAATCCATAACCTACTTGAAGGCAGAGGCATGTTTTGAAGTCCCTCACTGCTCGAAGCTCTAGTAAACTGACGTTTTCTTTTTTTTTTTTTACATCTTTATTAGAGTATAATTGCTTTACAATGGTGTGTTAGTTTCTGCTTTATAACAAAGTGAATCAGTTATACATATACATATGTCCGCATATCTCTTCCCTCTTGCACCTTCCTCCCTCCCACCCTCCCTATCCCACCCCTCTAGGTGGTCACAAAACACAGAGCTGATCTCCCTGTGCTATGCGGCTGCTTCCCACTAGCTACCTATTTTACGTTTGGTAGTGTATATATGTCCATGCCACTCTCACTTTGTCCCAGCTTACCCTTCCCCCTCCCCATATCCTCAAGTCCATTCTCTAGGAGGTCTATGTCTTTATTCCCGTCTTACCCCTAGGTTCTTCATGACTTTTTCTTTTCTTTTCTTTTCTTTTTTATTAGTTTCTGCTTTATAACAAAGTGAATCAGTTATACATATACATCTGTTCCCATATCCCTTCCCTCTTGCGTCTCCCTCCCTCCCACCCTCCCTATCCCACCCCTCCAGGTGGTCACAAAGCACCGAGCTGATCTCCCCGTGCTCTGCGGCTGCTTCCCACTATCTATCTACCTTACGTTTGGTAGTGTATACATGTCCATGCCTCTCTTTCGCTTTGTCACAGCTTACCCTTCCCCCTCCCCATATCCTCAAGTCCATTCTCAAGTAGGTCTGTGTCTTTATTCCTGTTTTACCCCTAGATTCCTCATGACATTTTTTTTCTTAAATTCCATATATATGTGTTAGCATACAGTATTTATCTTTCTCTTTCTGACTTACTTCACTCTGTATGACAGACTCTAGGTCTATCCACTGCATTACAAATAGCTCAATTTTGTTTCTTTTTATGGCTGAGTAATATTCCATTGTATATATTTGCCACATCTTGTTTATCCATTCATCTGATGATGGACACTTAGGTTGTTTCCATCTCCGGGCTATTGTGAATAGAGCTGCAATGAACATTTTGGTACATGTCTCTTTTTGAATTATGGTTTTCTCAGGGTATATGCCTAGTAGTGGGATTGCTGGGTCATATGGTAGTTCTATTTTTAGTTTTTTAAGGAACCTCCATACTGTTCTCCATAGTGGCTGTACCAATTCACATTCCCACCAGCAGTGCAAGAGTGTTCCCTTTTCTCCACACCCTCTCCAGCATTTATTGTTTCTAGATTTTTTGATGATGGCCATTCTGACTGGTGTGAGATGATATCTCATTGTAGCTTTGATTTGCATTTCTCTAATGATTAATGATGTTGAGCATTCTTTCATGTGTTTGTTGGCAGTCTGTATATCTTCTTTGGAGAAATGTCTATTTAGGTCTTCTGCCCATTTTTAGATTGGGTTGTTTATTTTTTTGTTATTGAGCTGAATGAGCTGCTTGTAAATTTTGGAGATTAATCCTTTGTCAATTGCTTCATCTGCAAATATTTTCTCCCATTCTGAGGGGTGTCTTTTGGTCTTGTTTATGGTTTCCTTTGCTGTGCAAAAGCTTTGAAGTTTCATTAGGTCCCATTTGTTTATTTTTGTTTTTATTTCCATTTCTCTAGGAGGTGGGTCAAAAAGGATCTTGCTGTGATTTATGTCATTGAGTGTTCTGCCTATGTTTTCCTCTAAGAGTTTGATAGTGTCTGGCCTTACATTTAGGTCTTTAATCCATTTTGAGTTTATTTTTGTGTATGGTGTTAGGGAGTGTTCTAATTTCATTCTTTTACATGTAGCTGTCCAGTTTTCCCAGCACCACTTATTGAAGAGGTTGTCTTTTCTCCACTGTATATTCTTGCCTCCTTTATCAAAGATAAGGTGACCATATGTGAGTGGGTTTATATCTGGGCTTTCTATCCTGTTCCATTGATCTCTATTTCTGTTTTTGTGCCAGTACCATACTGTCTTGATTACTGTAGCTTTGTAGTATAGTGTGAAGTCAGGGAGCCTGATTCCTCCAGCTCCATTTTTCGTTCTCAAGATTGCTTTGGTTATTCAGGGTCTTTTGTGCTTCCATACAAATTGTGGAATTTTTTGTTCTAGTTCTGTGAAAAATGCCAGTGGTAGTTTCATAGGGATTGCATTGAATCTGTAGATTGCTTTGGGTAGTAGAGTCATTTTCACAATGTTGATTCTTCCAATCCAAGAACATGGCATATCTCTCCATCTATTTGTGTCATCTTTAATTTCTTTCATCAGTGTCTTATAATTTTCTGCATACAGGTCTTTTGTCTTCTTAGATAGGTTTATTCCTAGATATTTTATTCCTTTTGTTGCAGTGGTAAATGGGAGTATTTTCTTAATTTCACTTTCAGATTTTTCATCATTCGTGTATAGGAATGCCAGAGATTTCTGTGCATTAATTTTGTATCCTGCTACTTTACCAAATTCATTGATTAGCTCTAGTAGTTTTCTGGTAGCACCAGAACCACCTTTTAAAGCACAAATTGCAAGCCACTCTGAGGCTTCAAACCTTCAATGGCTTCCCATCCCAAACACTTTAATGTGGGCTCACAAGGCCCTGCTTGATCTGGCCTCTACCTCCCTTACTCTGGTCCTTTACTACCCTCCCCCTTGCCCACTGCTCCCCCCCGACCCCCACCATACTCCTTTCCATTGGTCGGACCCAAGAAACAGTCTTACCGTGAGGCTCTTGGTGTGGGAATGCTGTGCCACCCTTAGCCCAGCAGGCTCCTTTCCTCTCTAAGGGCCTCAGCTGAAATGTCCTTCGAGAGGATTTCACCAACTCCACTACCTAATTAGGTACCTCCCCACCCCATCATTCTCCGTCCACATTCCCTGTTTAATTCTTTTTTTGGAACTTATTACAACAACTTGCAATTATATATTTTTTGTTTCTTTGTATACTTATTGTCTGTCACCCCATCTGGGCTCCTAGCACCTGGCACATATTAGATGTCCAAAAAAATATTTGTTAAATGAACAAATGTGCTAGCTCCAAAAACTGTTTTATTATTCTTGACAGAATGGTTATAAAACACAAAACATTATATCCAATATATTTTTTCAAGTAGAACTGGAAGACGCCATTTCCTGCAGAAATGCCAATATGTGATTACAGAAAAGAAAAAACTCGTGATACGGGCAAGAAAGAAGAACTTAGCTATAGAAATATCCTCATTCATGATCAAGCATTATCATGTAATTTTTTTTTTTTTTTTTTTGCGGTACGCGGACCTCTCACTGTTGTGGCCTCTCCCGTTGCGGAGCACAGGCTCCGGACGCGCAGGCTCAGCGGCCATGGCTCGCGGGTCCAGCGGCTCCGCGGCATGTGGGATCTTCCTGCACCAGGGCACGAACCCGTATCCCCTGCATGGGCAGGCGGACTCTCAACCACTGAGCCACCAGGGAAGCCCTATCATGTAATATTTTAATTATCTGTGGATGTGTCTGCTACCCCAGTAGACACCAAGTTCTCCAAGAGCTGGGACTGGGTTTTGTTTTTATGTCCAAATCATAGTGCCTGGTATATACCAATTGTTCAATAAATGTGTGAGGAGGGAAACAAGGAAGGAAGGGAGGGAGGAAGCCAGTTAGTCAGTTAGTTATTTTCAAGTGAGAGGGTAGTGCTAAGCATAAGAAGTGCCCAACAGATTTTTAACAGATTGACAATGTATTGAATCATAGGATCTTTGAGTTGGGAGTCACCTTCACTTGTCTAAATCCCCAACTGAAGAAGTTTCAGTGCAGAGACTAAGTGGCACATAGCTGGTTAAAGGCATAACCAAGATAAGGCCTCCGGACTCTAAACCTAAGGCTCTTTAGCTCTGTTATAAAGATTCCTTCTGGCCAGAGAAATAAGAGGGACTTGAGAGGACAGCTCTGCAAATCTGATGATTTGGGGAGGCTAGGAGAGGGTTTCTAGTAACTTTGAGGTTGCAGTCCCTAGTGGAGCTGATAAAGTCCAAGAGCTGTGTGCCCTGACACGGGTTCATCCCCTGCTCAGGTCTCCTCCTGAGAGGTTGTCAAGCTCTCCGCAGAAGAGTGAGGTCTCAGTGCTTATGCATGGCTGAGCAGCGGTAAAGAAACATATATTGCCAACATATTCTGTGTAGTGGGACTGTGATTTTGTCTTCTCAGCAACCTTCCTTCCTTCTTCTGAGAACATCCAACGTGCACATAGTGACCATGAACCCCACATTGTTGGTATAACATGGACCAGTCACGGCCTCTTCCCTGACCCAGTCTCCATGAGCACAGTTGATCGTGGTGAGGGTACGCATCTGACAAGCTAGGCCAAGTTGAGCTTTCCCCTGGGAATCAGAACTGGCATTGAAAAGGGGAAATCAGTCTCTCTTTGGGTCCCTGGGTTGTAGGATATAAAGTCCAAAAGCCATCAGTGGCCATCTCACGGGCCTCAGAAATGAGAGGTAGCAATAGCATCCTAATGCCATTCTGGTCTCAGATTCTGCTTGTTCTTGCGATGAAGGAACTCAGCATCATCATCATCATCATAGTTCACCATTTTGCTTAGTCTAGTTTGCATTGAGTTTCTGCCATTTGTAACCAAAAGAGTCCCGACTAACAAAACAAACCTTTCTTTAAGAAACAAACTATAGGGCTTCCCTGGTGGCGCAGTGGTTGAGAGTCTGCCTGCCGATGCAGGGGACACAGGTTCGTGCCCCGGTCCGGGAAGATCCCACATGCCACGGAGCGGCTGGGCCCGTGAGCCACGGCCGCTGGGCCTGCGTGTCCGGAGCCTATGCTCTGCAGCAGGAGAGGCCACAGCAGTGAGAGGCCCGTGTACCGCAAAAAAAACCCCAACAACAACAACAACAAAAAAAAACTATATTTAAAGAAATAATTAGCATAATAAGAAAAAATTAGGATGTCTTTCTCATCATCCTTTTCTCCAGGAGACTTTGCTATATGCACTTCTTACTACCTAAAATACATCTCACCCTGGAGAGTAACCAATGATGCCAACTTCTAAAACACTGTGGTAACTGGGAAAAAAAAGGTGAGAATAATAAAGCAAATGCAACAGCAGATTTGGAATGCATTGAAGACACCCACCTGGCACCTCCACAAAGACTGGGTGTCTGTCCAGGTCCTCCAAGAAGCAGACAGCAAGACAGGATTAGGTGTGCAAGGGATTTATTATGAAAAACACCTGTAAGGGAAAATGGGAAGGGAGCCAGGATAACTACCAGGGACAGGTCGGACCACATGAAGAAGAGAGAAGAAAGTTTGGATTGGAAGCATCTTAGACTCTGTGCAGTTCTAAAGAAGCAAGTCTACCAGGGGTCCTTGAGCCAAAGTCACTCCTGAGGAGCCCCCATTGGCAGTGCCTCCTGAGAGCATACCTGCCTGTGGTAGCACCTCTCTCATTCTCAGTCCTCTGCTGGGAGCAGCCTGCGGGAAGCTTGGCCTCAGCGCAAACGCAGTGATGGATTTCAGAGAGCACAAGTGGGCCCTCGGCCAGTTATGCTTCTCAAAGTTGGAGATCTGAGAAGTGTTGGGGTTTTTTTTGACCTCGCCACCTGCATGTGGGATCTCAGTTCCCCGACCAGGGGTGGAACCCATGCCCCCTGCAGTGGAAGCACAGAGTCAATCACTGGACAGCCAGGGAGGTCCCGAGAGGTGCTTTTTCATGGCCACCACAAGCTGCCTCTTCTCTCCACATGACCCCATCCAGTACATATTTCTTCAATGTCCACTTGAATATCACCTCCTCCTCTGCCCTGATTTATACAAGCAGAGGTACTCTATCCCCCTGAATTCCCATAGCATTTTCTCCATTCCTCTCTTACACAACTTAAAAGTTTCTATCTTGTTTTACTTTCTTGTGATACTTTCTATTTTGTATTGTGTGTGTTATATGCAGCACACCCGGATACAACTAACCCCTGAAAGACACGATTCTGTAAAGGGACTGCGGAGTGGGAGGAAGCTGCTTATCTTATTTGCTAACTCTGAGCACTGGGATCTTGAGCTAAATGCTGAGAGTTTACCTCATTTAGATATCCTCTGTATTCCCTTCATTCTCAGACTCTTATTTGTTCACATCTTATCAATTCCAAAATTGGGATGCTGCTTATATCATGTCCAAAGAAATTTGCCACCTGCTGGCAGGAGAGTGAGTGGAGACAGAGTTATTTTCTACCCATGGGAGAGCTTAGCAAGGCATATTTACAATAAGTGAAGCAAATATTTATTGCTGAAGGCATGACTACACTTTCATGTTTTCTTGCAAAACAACAGTCAAGCACTTCAGAGGACACAGGAAGGGGATTGCCAGTCTACACAATGGGCACTGTAATTACATACAATAAAAATCGACAGATCTCTCAGGAGAAATAGAATTTTTTAAGTTAAAGGAGGTGGGAATGACCAACTCATTCATTTCAAAGTCACCTGCAAGTGCCAAAGAGTTTTCTGAACCTTCTGGATGACTTTCAAGACAAGCTGTTTACCTTCCAGAAAGGAATAATTTAATTAAGGGTAGGACAAAACTATGAGTTTAACCAAATAGGAAATACAAATGAAGCCCTGGTAGTCTTCAGTATGACTAACAGACTGCCTAGCCTACATTTGCTAAGGAGGTCGAGATCTCTAGGCCAGGTGATAAAAAGCAGAGAATCCCCATAATGCTATGTACAGCTGCCAATGGTCAAAAATGATTCAGGAAGAATCATTAGGCTGAATTTGAAAGAGATTTATTCTCATCAGTTGAGTGAAGTACTGAAAATAAAATGTCGGGATAAATGTTACCTTTAGTGTTCATATTTATGGTAGGTTTTTATCCTTAAAACCTGTTATTAAATTAGCAATATATCTTAAAATATATGACATCTTGGAATTGAGGAAATGGGTTTAACATAATAAGTAGAATTGTTCTTTAACTTTTTATTTTACATTAACACCAAGAGGATTTGTTAAGAATAATTAAATCCACACCCTGTAATGACAGTTTACAACAACAGTTGTAACATTGAATTGGCAAAGCTCAGTATATGTATCACAATTCACTCTTCCTCCCTTGCCTATGGAAGACATAACAATCAACTATGGAACTCTGTTTTGCTAGGCTAGGATCCTGCAGAATTATTCTCAATCAAGTGTTCTAGGGAGCCACCACCAACTGATTCTGCTTGGTACATAACAGTAAACCTATATGCCATCCCTGTGCTATGTTCTTTTATGGAATTAACTCCAAAGAATATACAAGGGGTTCTAACCCAAGTCTCTTCTTTCCCCATCCTGAAGAATTAGTGATGGGAACTCCCTGGCGGTTCAGTGGTTAGGACACCATGCTTCCATTGCAGGGGGCACAGGTTTGATCCCTGGTTGGGGAACTAAGACCCCACAAGGCTCGTGGCACAGCCAAAAAAAAAAACAAAAACAGTTAGTGAAAACTCACAATAGTGTGGCTAAAAGAACCATTTGGGGATCAGCTTGGAATCTTCTTGCAGGTTCTGGAATCTCTAGACCTTGTGCCCCACGTTGCTGTGGCTGCCCCCGCCTTGTTAGTAACCACAAAAAGTTGTCTTTGTTTACATATTTACTCTTATAGAGCCTTTAACACCAAGCATCTTTCAACTGATGCATATGAAAGATTTTCTTCCTTAAACTATGCCCTACAAATGCTTGCTTGCTGTCTATTCTGCTAACTAATGAAAATGGCAGTGTAGTATTTCATAAAGTCAAGCGCTCTAACCAAGGTTTCTGTTTCTTTATTCTCTTGGTCTTTAATCAGAGTGTGCTATCCTTTGTGAGGAAGGATAAGAATCACCTCCTGCTTAGAATGCAAGCTGAAAATGTGTTCCCCACTTCAGAATGTCTTGAAACTTCCTGTGTCACACCATCGAGCTTCCCCCAAGGAAAAGCAGCTCAGAGTCTTATTACTTAATCATGCCCAGCCCAGTAACATACAGGCTCACTGTAGCACGTCTTCTTTTCCATTGCTAGGCTGTGAGCTTCCTGAACCCAGGGACTATATATTTATCTATTTATCCCTATTACACTATCTTTTATCGAAACCTTCATGTAGATGCTCAATAATTTTTTTCCTTTTTTTTTAATGTAAAAACTATTTGACTAAGACCTATCCGGAAAGGGCTCAAAGACAGAGAATGAAAATGCTTCCACTGCACCAGGCTACACCTCCGTTCCAATCTGTTGTAACTCCTGGATCTGAAGAAAGAGTTTAGGAATTTTGCTTCCATTATTACCTCCTCTTCATCTCCATCCCCAAGAATCCCTGATGTTCAAGGAATTCCTCAGCCTAAAAAATAAATAACCAAAGAGAGCCTTCCATCTGCTGCATCTGTGGTTCTCAACACTGGCTCAATATCAGAATCACCTGGGGAGCGCCTAAAAATGATTAGCGTCAGGGCCCTACTTCAGAATAATTTAATCAGAATCTATGGGGGTGGCACATTGTTTCTCCTAGTCCTTGCCATAGCCCCACATGATAAATGCTATCATCCCCATTTTCCAGATGAGGAAACTGAGGCTTAGAGAGGTGAAGAATTTTTCCATCACACATCTAATAAGAGATGGAACAAGCCTAGTCCCCAAATAACTCTCAAATGTGTGTTGTTTCTGTTAAGTGCCCTCAATAACATATTTTAACAGCTCGTGAGGTATAGCACTACCCAGAGCCCTTACCCTGCTAAGCTGCAGACAGGCTGGCATCAGACACAGAGAGCCTTTCATCCACACACACAGCTGCAGGAGAGGACCTTCGCTTGCCAAGCAGAGCAGCCACAAACCCTGCCTCTGAACTGTCAACTGTCCCATTACATTTTGGCACCACGACCAGGATGGCTGTTTTCTCTTGAGGAACCAGAGGTTAGGGCAGCACAAATACTAGGATGGATGGCCAGGCCAAAAGTCAACACCTTTTGTAGATACTACTGTGAAGTTTGAACACTTTAATTCCTGAGTGATGCTATGTGTTTAGATTTCAGTGAGTATAATAAGTACATGGGATGAAATTTGACTTTAGAAAAAGATAAAATGAGTTGAATGGATCGGTATGGGTGAACCAAAAGTGAGAACAGCTTGTCTTTGTCCTCATCTCTACTTTATTGCTTTCATTTTATCCATTCCCTAGACAAAACAAGAAAACTCAAAGCGATTCTCCATAAGATTAAAGAATTCCCCTAAAAATGCTCATCTTTATTAGAGAATCTCATCAACTTTTTTTCCCCCAAAATGCTGCACGAAGAGCTACTTTTTCCTGCTATTCTTAGCAAATCTGGAGCTGCTGAGACTTCTTGGGGCGGTTGGAGCAGCCGCCAGACTCCCCGGGTTCTATTGGAGGCAGACTTCTTCCCCCAGCTTGTGGCTGACTGGGGACAAGCCTTCCACAATATGGATTTCGTTGTCTGAACTCCCTCAGCTCAGCAACGCCCCTTGTCAGAGCACAGAGCCCGCAGTTATAACACAGATCAGCCCAGGAAACAGCTAGTCATGAATCACAGAGGCTCATGGGTTTCTGCAGAACAAAGAAAGCCAGCTCTGGGAAACTTTCTGGCCCAGGCTTTCTCTCTGTCCCAGCGGAAAAGCAGGTAATTTCCAACTGGTGCTATAGAAAAGCAGTACAAGGATCACGCAAGGCAGGTGTATCCAACCCAGTCCATTGCTTTATCTTCTCACATCCACAAATGCTATTTTTCATACCAGCTGCATCCTAAGCCCTGAGTTAAGATGGTGATTAGTGGTGGTGGTGGGCGTCTCAGTAGGAGCTTTCTTAAGAAGAAAGGGCTTTGATTGAGCCAATGAAAGCTGTTGCCAGGGAACCAGATGCCATGAACAGGCCACTCCAGCAGCGTAAGAATACAAGCCGGGAGTGCTGGACTGAGCATTAAGTGTACTTGGCAGGCGAGTCCTACGAGACCTGTTAACCCTTTGTGCACCTAACTACGTCTAGACAGCGAATCAAGAGGAGGATTATGGTAAAATCTGAAAAGCTGACCCTGCTATCAGCCTATCTCATTGGAATGTACCCTTTCAAAGATGTTCTCCCTGCTTGACTAATAACTGGCCCGGACACCTGCTGTAGAGCAGGTTGGCATCCGAGGTGGGCATGAACAAGGGCTGGCTAGGAGCACGAGGTTCTGCAAAGGGTGCTGCCCATATCTGATCACACTTGTTTTAACACTAGTGAGTAGAGTTATATCTGGTCTTTGGCCTCTGAGAAGGGACTCTCCTGCCCCAGGTGGGTCTGCTCTGCGAGATAAGAAGGAAATGCTCCCCTCCTTCCTTAAACATATACTTAGAGAACTTCCTGGGGCCAGCCCGAGGTTAGCAACCCCTGCCCCATTTTAAGATCGTTGCCTGGAGGAGCATGGGCACAGGCTGGCTCTCTGGGAAAATGGGGAAACAGGCAAAGCCTCTGTGGACGGGCCTTCTGACCTACATCCCAAGGGAAACCATCCTCCATCTTGCCCCACCTCTTCCTCTCCCTCATTTCTCCCCCATCAATCCCAAACCCAGGGATCCACTCTGCGTCCCATTCCTGCACAGCATGGTTAATTCAATCTCTGCACTGGGACTTGCCTCTTAACTCAGTTCTCGGGAAGATGTGAATGCTTTCCCAGAGGAAACTATAAAGGTTGAGTAACAGGCAATCAGTTTACCTGTGGACTCGGGGCTCCTGGGTTCACAAAGTGAACTCCAGCAATGTGGGCCTTGAGGGGAAAGTTCTCCCAGAACCCAGGCTCCCTGATGCCCCTTCCTCTTCCTCCGATTGTCAGCTCCAGCTCCCTGGCTGCTCCCCTCCTAGGCTGAGAGTGAGGACTTTGATTTGTACATCAAAACCTCACTAATGTGGGCAAATAGTGGGGAGGTATTTGTGTACCTTGCGTTATGCAATACAATGTCCCTGAAAAGCTACATGTTATCAAATTAACATTTCTCTAAAATGATTAGCAGACAGCTCACAATTTTTACTCTGTAGTAGTTAGAAAGTGTACAAACCACTCTCATCATAGAGTTTAGAGTGAACTAGAAGCCAGATGGCAAAGAAGTATCTAGTTGTACAACCCAGCGACTTACTGTCTACTACAGATGAGATTCCCTAGTGTGAGAAAATGGCTTTCAGAGCATCATTTTGCACAACAAAACTTCACTACTGTGTGCTAATAGCAGGGAGAGAATTCATGTGTATTCTCTCTCAATTTTGTGATGCAATTACGTCTGTCATACAGAGTTACGTAAGTCAGAAAGAAAAAAATATTATATATTAATGCACATACGTGGAATCTAGAAAAATGGTACAGATGAACCTATTTGCAGGGCAGGAATAGAGACGCAGACGTAGAGAACGGACATGTGGACACAGCGGGGAAGGGGAGGGTGGAACGAACTGGGATATTAGGATTGACATATATACACTATCATGTGTAAAATACATAGCTAGTAAGAACCTGCTGTATAGCACAGGGAGCTCAGCTCGGTGCTCTGTGATGACCTAGAGGGGTGGAATGGGTTGTGGGGGGGGTCCAAGAGGGAGGGGACATATGTATACATAGAGCTGATTCACTTCACGGTACAGCAGAAACTAGCACTACATTGTAAAGCAGTTATACTCCAATAAAAAATATATATATTTTTTTCTATTTATTGAGTACATACTATGGGCCAGGCATTACACTCAGTGCCTTACATAAATCATCTTATTTGTTAATTAAATAAGCATCACTGTACCAATATTTAACAAAAATCAAAAGAAAAAATTTATCCACCACCATACAAACCTCATAAGTAAAGCATTTTACCTTCTTACGCTAATAATCAATGGTTCTAAGTTATCACAAGTTGGCTCCTATGAAGGTCTGTTACATTTGCCCCTAGTGACTGAGCCGCTAGCCAAAATAATGATTGATTTCCCCCATGTTACGAAAGAACGAAGAATGTGTGATTTTTATTTCTTCTCTAAACTTACTATCTCTCCACCATAAATTTAAAAGCTTGAAATTATTGTGAGCACTCCTACTAATAAAATGAAGCCCTGATCAAAAGCATAACTAAATACTTTAGACTCCCAAAGCAAACTCTTCAGAAAGATCTAAAGTAAATAGATCCCCAGCCCTCTCACTACTCAACTAGGCGGACCACGTGGTCCTAATTTTTCCATAAGGAGTGGAAGGGAGCAGTCATCGCTGACACTTTCTCCCCTGCTATGATTCTAGAGTATTCTTGATTGCCTTTTGCATTTTCTTCTTTCAAACCTGAGCTGGGCTACATGAGAAATTAACCCTAGCCTCTGAACAAGCCAAGGAACTTATCCTCAGCAAGTCTGTGCTCCTTCCAACAAGCTGAGAGCTCTGTGTCTTCCACACTGATTCTCCTGGTGCCCTTCAGCCTCTAAATACCAAGTTTTTGTTGGTCAGTGACTCTGACCTAGGACTCTGAGCTTTGTACTACAGGCAAACTACTAATCACTGAAACAGGCTTTGACCTAATTCTCTTCTTTGCATATACCGCTCATACTGGCTCAAGATCATTACACATCTCACATGTTAAAAGCAAGCAACAAATATTTATTCAGTTGTTCCTATATGTAAGGGGTACTATGGGAAGTATTAAGGATTATGAGATGTGGTCCCTTCCTTCCAAAGACTTACAGTCTAGTTGGGAGTATAAAACACAAGCAAATGGAAAGAGCTTTAATAATGCAAGGCCATGCTGACTGTCATATACACAGCCCATGTTTTAAAAAATCCTTTGTTTGGACTTTTTCATACAACTCGTCTTTGGTGCTTATGGCAGATAACCGCAGACGGCTCTGCCAACCTTCATTCCACCTTCCCTCCAGTGTAGGAGGCTGGAAAGCTTAAACTGTGATTTCCTAGATTCCCCTGCAACTAGATTTGCAAACTAAAGTGAGGAGAAACAAGGTTGGGGAGATATGAGTGTTCTGAGGTGGTCACAGTAGCTGGACACAGATCCAGGGTCCAGTCACCAGCTTCATGGCAGAAGAGGGCACTGTGATGGCCTCAGTCAGCAGCTTCCTGACGGGTGGATGTTAGCCATGATGTAATGTAGCTACTTATGAATAGCTGCTGCTCTGTTGCAGAAGTGGGATGAACAGTAGGCTTGGATTAGGACCACATTTGGACAAGGTCTCGTTTCACCTCTGTTTCATCCGTGGATGATGAATCATTTGCACTTGTGCAAATCGTTTCATTTCTCTGTGCCCTGATCCTTCCTCTTGGAGTAACAAAGACAACAGCAACGGCTCCTCTTGCAGGCTGCCCATGCAGGTGACTCCAATTCCTACACCACACTCTCACACTGCCCTTTAAAGGGAGATGAGGACCCTGGCACCATCCCACAGGCTACTTCCCCAACGTGGCATCCATTTACCCCAAAGCACTTTGGAGCAAGGGACAAATTCCTGGATGCTCTGGGGACATGGCCATTGAATAACATCTCTTTTCTTTGTTTCATGTGGTTTATATTTATTTACAGAGTACCATGGTTATTCGTGATGCTTTACAAACCATAAAAACAAGGTCTCCACCCTAGAGAATTTACAGAGTAGTTTAAACAGACATGCTGCATGGGCTGACAGGTCAGGCATGCCAGGAGATGGTGTTGGTGTTATATAACATGGGTGTAGAGGGTTTCTTCTTGAGTTATAAATACTTTCCAGTTACAAGGGCCTTTCATCTGGGATCCCCTACCACTTTAGAATAGCAATAACTTCGATTGCTTTCTAAATGCACTTTCCATAAACTGCTGTGGGGATGGAGTAAATGCTTTTAAATGTCTATTAATTGATCTGTACATCTGTTCATTGTCCATATTAAACAGCATGGATGTAAACACGACAGTTTAGGAGAGGCCCACTTGGGGCTCTGGTCTGGCTGCTCCCAGACTACAACCCCAGAGGGGCCTAGCAGCCTTGCTATGCAGCATTGAGAGGGCCAGATGGGCACCTGGCTATTTTCCCAGGTGAGACGCTCATTCAACCTAGACTCAGAAAGATCACTTCGTGGGGACTTACTTCACCATTTATAGATGAGTTAACATTTCCAAGTCAGGTGAGCTCAGAGGAAGAATTTCCGATGGAAAAATTTGGAGTTATTCCTTGGATGACAACATGGCTCTCATTCCTGTCCCAGTCACTCCATCACTTTTCTCTTATGCTACCTTACTTCTCTTCCCTGAGCAATGGCATTTTCAAAATGGCAACATTTATATTTCATTGCAGTTGGTATGGAGTTTCCCCTTCTATGTCTCTCTCAAAGGCCATTTAGCAAGTGACTATTCCTGGCCTATTTGACAAATTCATTCACACCCAAGGGAAGGTTGGCTGGGGATGCAAGGTCCTAAAAGTTCACTTTTATGAAATAAGCTAACATCCCTCATTCTATCCATCCTTTATACTGTTCTCAGAGTTATCTTTCTAAAATCCAGGTGGAATCACATCACCCCCCATTTTAAAAACTCTACCTGAAGAATAAAGTCCAAGGTGCCTTCGCAGGGACATGTGGTCTTCATGGCCTTGGCCAGCTGGCCTGTCTCTCCAGCTTCATCTCTGTCCACGGTACCCGAGGCTGTGGCTACACCAAAGTAGTTGTCCCTTCCCCAGAGATCTTAGACTTTCCTTTCCATACCTCCTGCAATATGCTCTCATCTTCCCTCCTCACCATCCACTACTGTCCATTAAAGCCCACCTCTAATATCCCTCATCTTCGTGACCTTCTACAAGGCCCACCACCATGCATCATCCCACCACCGCTCCCTCTTCTTTCCTAGGGCAATCCACCTCCATATCACCTTGTCACATCATCTTTCACATACTGGCTCACATGCACCTCTCTTCTCACCCTGCTGGGAGCTTCTTGAGGGCAGAGACCACATCTCACATATAGTAATCTCCCAGTAGAGCTTTGTTGAAGGGTCCTTTTGGCACTTTGAAGGGATGGAGAAGGGGATGGGAGAGAGCAGCTGTAGCTTAAGACCCGGGAAACTATTTGGAACCCTCATTTTGTAGAATTTTGTCTCATCTGTTGTGAGGAATTCACCCTACAATTATGCTGACCAATTGGCTTTCACATTATAAAGTGCTAAATTCAGTTTTTTGTTTTCTTTGCTCTACATTTTTTTTAGATTTTAACTCAAAATCTAAAATATGCATAACATAAAATTTATCATTTTAATAATTTTAAAATGTACCATTCATTGGCATTAAGTACTTTTACATTGTTGTACAATTATCACCATCGCCTATCTCCAGAAATTTTTCATCTTCCAAAACTGAAACTCTGTACCCATTCAACACTAACTTTCCATTCCCTTTTACCACATCCCCTGGGAAACACCACTCTACTTTGTCTCTATGAATTCGACTACTCAAAGTATCTCATATAATTGGAATCATACAATATCAATATTTGTCCCCTTGTGACTGGCTTATTTCATTCAGCATAATGTCTTCAAGGTTCATCCATATTGTAGCATGTATCCAAATTCTTTCCATTTCAAGGCTGAATAATATTCCTTTGTATATGTTTGTTACATTTTGCTTTGCCATTCATCTATCATCTGTCAAGTGGACACCTGGGCACTTCCCTGAAGGTCCAGTGGTTAAGACTCCATGCTTCCACTGTGGGGGGGCTCGGGTTGGATCCCTGGTTGGGGATCTAAGAGCCCACATGCCATGCAGCATGGAAAAAAAAAAAAAAAGTGGACACCTGAATTTTTTCCACATTTTGGCTATTGTGAATAACGGTGCTATAAACATGGGTGCTCAAATATCTGCTTGAGTCCTTGCTTTCACCTCTTTGGGGTCATATACCCAAAAGTGGAATCGCTGGACCGTATGGTAATTCTACGTTTAATTTTTTGTGGATCTGCCATACTGGTTTTTGTTGTTCTTGTTGTTGTTGTTCTAGGCTGGGCCACGCAGCTTATGGGATGTTAGTTCCCCTACCAGGGATTGAACCAGGGCCCTTGGCAATGAAAGCTCAGAGTCCTAACCACTGGACTGCCAGGGAATTCCTGCCATACTATTTTCCATAGCTGTTGCACCACTTGATATTCCCACTAACAGTGCACAAGGATCCCAATATCTCCATGTCTTCAGCAACAATTGTTATTTTCTGGGCTTTTTGTGCTTGTTTTTATTTTTTTTAGTAGTCAATTCTAATGGGTGTTGAAGTGGTATCCACTGTGGTTTTGACTAAATTCTGTTTTGAGCCTCTGCATTCACTGACTTGATTCCCCCATGATAAGCCCAATCTAATTATATACACGATGACCTCTATTTCTTCCTCATGAGACTTGAGCCTGCCTCCGAGGAAAGTGACAGCCACAGAGGGAGATCTAAAGGTAAGTGGGCCTGGGGCCAGCTGCACTTCTTCATCCAGGTCAGCAGGGGGCGCTCCCATGGGACTGCCCTGAAGGCTCTGATGACAGATGACAAGGCAGGTCGCTTTTCCATACCAAAGCAGAGTCCTAGATAAGCAAAAATGTCTCTTTGTTCCCTGACCCTCTCCCCCCAGTTCTGTCCTCCTCACAGTGTCAGTATCAAGGAGAACCAAGCAGCCTAGGCCACAGCAGTGGTCCTCAAAGAGGATGCCATTGACATTCGGAGTGAGACTATTCTTCATTATGCAGGACAGCGGACAGTCATTGTGACAACAAAAATGTCCCCACCCGCATCTCCCAAGTACCCCCTCCCTCTAGAGATGGGAGGTGCCCAAGTGAGATCCAGGTATGCAAAGGAATCTGGAGATTCCCAGTGTCCTGCACTCACTCCTGCAAAGCAGCGACCACCAGAAAGAGGACTCCTGTCCAGCTGAGGAGACCCTGGAACTCAGCCAGGGAAAACATCACAGGTCGCTTTAGGTGACCTAGACGATTCCTCTGAGTCTGTTAATGATCACTTGACAGTGAAAGGCTCGCCTATCAGGAGAAGGGCGAAACGCTACCTAAAAGCAAGACCAATACTATAACAGAAAAAATATCCCAACATACCCAGCCTCCCAATCCCGAAATCAGGACTTGAAATCTGAGCCTGGTCTCTTCGATGTCCATTTGACCCTCCCTCCCCGCAGGGTGTGAACCCTGTGCTCCGCAGTCCCTTGCCTTGCCTAGTCCGGCTTAAGGGACTTCACTTCCCTGTGCTGCCATAGCAACCAGGAAACAACCTCCGCTCACAATGAGAAGGATGGTGCTGTGGCCCAGATCGGCCGAGGCGCACGGCCGATAACAGAGCAACAGGACCAGGGGACAACAAGGGCACAGGCAAAGGGGAGAGAGAGGTTGCCCAGAGAATAGACAATCCAGGGCTTGAGGAGTCTGGGTTTGCGGTTTATTTTTTCTCCCGACAAAGACACACACTGTCTAAACTGTGTGACTGGTTGTTATTAAGAAGCTGCTGTATGAGGGGAAAATGTATTTAATAAAAGGCCCAGTGTTTGTGGTCTTCTTGGGCTCACTGCTGAGCTCAGGAAATCTTGAGGTGTGACCAGTTTTCAGCCTTCAAAACCAAGATGAACTGCCCTTGAGAAGGGTGGTCAGAGAGAAAATATGTTCACTGTCTCTCTCCTGAGCCGGGGACATGGGAAGTTGGTCCAGAACAAACAGAAGTTAGAAGTCTATTTTGAACCAGAGGTGAGTCTTACAGCTGAATAAAAGCATATTTGGGGGGTGGAGGAGGAATGTTTTATTTTTTCATTTGGGGCTGAGCCCTGTGCGTTTTGGTTTGTTTTGTTGGTCCAGCGGCGGGGGTCACTGGAAGATTGTCCCTCCTCCTTTTCTTAAATTCGAGAAAATAAGATAGATTGCTTGACACACAGAGATTGCCACTGGGGCCCTTGTCCTCCCCCTCACACACTGACTTACAGCCTCATTTGCTTTAGACTGGAGGAGATTCCAGATTGTCTAGAATTTGGGCGGTTTGGTACAAGACCAGAATTTCCACCTGTGTTCTAGGCAAGCTGATGGCTGTTTGGTTTTTAGACGTCATGCTCTGTGGTTGAAATGCTGAAATATTCCTGCCAATTCAATGGCTTCCTTGAATCTTCTGGAATTCAACCCCCAGGACTCACATTTAATATAGGCAAAAAATTTTTCAGTTTAGAAGATTTTAAAGAGGTAGCAAAATTCCCTTGTTGTACTGGAATTTTATTTCATTGAATCCTGCCAGGAATAAGAAATCCACTGGGGGTACTTTGAAAAATTTTGGATCACACAGAGATTTCCTTTGTTGTTGTAGTTTGTCATGATATTTGACTTTCACTGTATTAAAAGACATATAAATTTTCAAAGGACCTCTGTGGCCAATGGCATTTACTTACTTACAAGATATGTAACTACTTTATAGGCCCTTAAACAGCCAAATTAGGTAATGTTACGTAGCATCCAGAATGTATGGAAATTCTCCCTGTGTACAGCTGAAGTGATGGGCTGGAATGGTTTTCTCCTATTTAAACTGCCAGCTGGTCCAGGTCTAATTTCAAAGTTATCTGCTGCCCTTGGTAATTCTGACTACTTACTTGCATACCAGGAAATTTTAACTGGCCTGGAAGCTACACTCTACCCTATTTAAGCCTCCAGGCATAAGTGGCTCTCCTGAAAGTTATATAGGGTAAAATAGAATCGTGCCCTAGGTTCTACTAACTCTGAGAGGCAGAGAACAAAAACAGTTGCTAAGAAGCGTGAATGTATTCTGTGACACCATGTAAGCAATTCAGAGAAAACCAGTCACTAAAAACACGTCAAACACCTGCCCAAGCAGTATTTCCTATAAAAGGGCCTTCCACTGTGGACCAGTCAAGGAGGTTTCTTTCCACTGCAGGATTACTTGAACTGGAAGTCCCCAGAAGATTATATCCTGGTCAGCAGGCTGCAGGATGAGGGCAATGCCGACCAGCACATGTGGAGCCTCTTTCTTCCTAAAACATTCAGCACTAGAAAGGGCGCCCTGATCCTCTACTCGGAAGGCTTAGCCATATCAGCATGGACCCCCAAAGAGAGGAGTAAAGACCCCTACTGCCCCAAAGGCCACAGAAAGAGGCTGGATCTTGAACTGCGCACACTTCAGGACCTCAAAGAAGCCATCCTGGCGTACGGAAGGAGACAGGTAGGCAGGGCACTGTCCAGGGTTCAGGGAAGGCCCTGGTCTGTCTCTAGAAATCCAGTTGCAGCTTTGGATATAACTTCTTTGCAGACCCTAGGAAGGTATGCAACCCTCAGACTTCCATTTCTTCATCTCTAAAATGGGACTGTACTCACAGTACACAATTGTCATGAGGCTTAAATGAAATAATCTATGTGAAAGGGCTCTGAAAAGCATAAAGGGCTCTATTATTATCATTTTGTGTTTTCCTTTCCATTAGAATGACACAAAGTCCTTTTCAGCATTCAGACAGATCTGGGCTAGCACACGTTTCATCAGAATCCTTGAAGTTCTGTCTCATAGCCACGAGCATCATCATCACACCTCTGATGTTCTTGGCTTTGTGGAAATGAGGAGAACATTTAAAATATTTACCTTGAGCCCTTCAGCATCTGCAGGATAAGTTAATGACTTTTTCCACTCTGAATTTAATATTAAGGGGAAACCCCTGTGCTCATTTCTCTGATTCATAGTCTCTAATGTCTTATGAGATGTGTACATGGCCCCTGCTTTATATAATGACATGCATCAACCCTATGGTTGAGGCCATGAGAGAGCTGGGACAATGTGTTACTTCATGAAATTCTAGCTTATAGATGGTGGGTGACTCCCTAGTTTAAAAGTCTCTGCTGGCTTCTCATTCCCCACAGGATAGAGTCGTTAACTTCTTGTACCAAGCGCTTCAAGCACTGGCTTTCTCTTCCATTTCTAGCTGTATCTGCAACTTGTTCTAACCACCGCCATGACTATGGACCCCTCAAGGCCCCACTCATGTGAAGAGCTTACCGTTCCACTAACACCCCATGCCCTTTTGTGACTCTACACTTTTGTACATGCTTCTACATCTGGAAAACTCCTATTCATCCTTCAAAACACAACTCCAATGTCATCGCCCACTGAAGCTTCTCCCACTTCCCTAGACAGAGCTATCCCATCACTCCCTCCTCTGTGAGCATTCCCATACCATCATGCATTGCAATTCATCTCTTTGTCCAATGGTTACCATCTCCTTGAGGGCAGGAACCACATCTAAATCTTAGTTTCCAGAAAAAAGTGAGTACCCATAAATGTTTGTGAAATGAATGAATCGATCATGCACGATACCGTCAATGTTTTTTAGATCATCCCCCAGTATCATTATTGAGCAATTTATCACCTACCCCACCAAGGCAGAGTTTCCAAAAGGAAGGTTCCTCTGGTCCTTTTCCTTCTTTCAAAATACAAAGAAGCTTAATGACCTTGACCAAATGCCCAATTGCCCTTTGTATTAAAAATCATAAATTCTTGGATGAAAGGAAACCAGTTGTTGTTGAATGCTTAGTATTATATTACAGCTATTATTTCATTAAATCTTCACAATGACCTATGAGATATGGTTTTTCTTGCCCCCTTTTGTAGATGAGGAAAATGAGGCTCAGAGGAGTTAAGTGACTTGCCCAAGGTCTCAGAGCTATTTAATGACAGAGCCAGTATTCAAACCCAAGACTGCCTACTCTCCAGGGCCAGCATGCTTTGCACTCCACCCTATTGTCCGTGGACTTGGAAGGCCTCCAGGAGTCTCTGTGCCAGGCCTTGGCATGTTTGCCCTCGCATCCACCCCTCACCCTTACCTCACTCTACTCTGCATCACAGTGGGGTTGACCACAGGCTGCATATAAGTCCACAAACATCTGTGTCAACTGGCTTCTAATTGAATTTGCCATTGGAAGACATTGGAAGGAGATTGGAGAGGGAGAAGAAAAAGCCCGGGTATTTCTCCCCTCCCATTCCACCTGTAGTGGTGAGAAGCACCTGCATCACCTCTGTGGCCCAGCTCCCAACAGACAAGCAGGGCCGTTGTAGCTCTAGGTTCCTCCAGGTGACCCTGCCAGCTCCTCCTTCTGCCCTTTCACCTAGGGGTCGACTGGCTTCCTGATGTTACTAATCTCAGTGTTGCCTCAACATCTTTTTGGCTTCTGAGCTCTCTATTCACTTGTGTAACTGATTACCTGAATTAAATTCCTTCTATGCTTAAATATTTAGAGTGGTTTCTGTTTTCCTGGCTGGACACTGATATGTAGGCTGACTTACTGCCCAGAGCAAGAATACCCTCCACAGCTTTCAGATGCTTGTCTATAGGGCTTAAATATTCCAGACAACAGTGATCTTATTACTTTATAAAGTAGATGAGTCTGTTTGGGGATGGCTTCAATTTTAGTTAGACTTGGGCTCCGTGAAAAAAAAGTTCCTGTCTTCCTGAGGTATCCATCTACCAGATTTACAACATGTAACTGTACAAACAGAACACTGTAGTCTCACTCCAAATGAATAGAAGGGAAATGGTGTGAGGAAATCAGAAAGGAAGGAAAAAGTTTGGAATAGTAATAAGGCAGGAATTTAAGATTAGAGGACATGGTATATTAAAATAGGAGGGAAAAAACTCAAGAGGGATTTGGAATTAAATACAATGAACACAGGCTTCCCTGGTGGCACAGTGGTTAAGAATCTGCCTGCCAATGCAGGGAACATGGGTTCGAGCCCTGGTCTGGGAAGATCCCACATGCTGCGGAGCAGCTAAGCCTGTGCACCACAACTACTGAGCCTGCGCTCTAGAGCCCGTGAGCCACAACTACTGAGCCTGCGTGCCACAACTACTGAAGCCCGTGCGCCTAGGGCCCGTGCTCCACAACAAGAGAAGCCACTACAATGAGAAGCCCGCACACCACAACAGAGTAGCCCCCGCTCACCGCAACTAGAAAAAGCTCGCACACAGCAATGAAGACCCAACACAGCCAAAAATAATAAATAAATAAATTTATAAAAAAGAGATAATGAACACCTCAGAAGGGGAGAGCTTTGGAAACTACAGAGCACCATCTGATTATGAAAACTATAGCCTGGCAAGAAACTTTAAAAATCATAATATCCAGTGCTGGGACAGCTATGGGGAAATGAGATGTCTCATACATTAGGAGTACAAGTTCACATGACATTTCTGGAGGGCATTTTGGCAAAAACCTAAAAAGGGCTAATACTCTTTGATTTAGCATTCTACTTTTAGGAAGTTGCCTTAGGAAATAATCAGAGATGTAGCCAAAGATTTACACAAAAGAATGTGTACTACAGGGTTATTTATTACCATACAAAACATTGAAAATAATAGAAGTCCGACAATGGGACAGTGATTAAATAAAGTACAGTCATACAATGGATTTGGGGTCAGGCAATAAAATCATGTATTACTCATGAATAACATGAGAAAATACAATGTATTTTTTAAAAGAAGGTTATAAAATAGTATTCATATTAAAAATAACGAAGTTCATTAACATTTTTTGAGTATTTACTACGTTCCTGCCACTGTTCTAAGTGCTTTCCACTACATAACTCAATATGCTTTCTATCAATTGTAGGGGTAGGTACTATTATTATTCCATTTTAAAGGTAAGGAAATTAAAGCACGGAGAGTTCAAGTAATTCACTCAAGATTTATACAGCCACATAGATAATTACACCAGCATTCGAAACTAGACAGTGTACAAAACATCGCCTCTCGAATATAATCCCAATTTTTAAAAATTAGTTATACAAGAAGGAAGATACACATCGAAATTTAACCATGGGTGGTGGGACTATAAGTCATATTTTTATTCATACATATCCTTTCACCAAACATTATTTTTTTTAAGTCATGGAATTTTTAAAATAAAAAAATTGTCTAAGTGACATACCCACCAGCACCATGACAGTTCTGAGGCTGACAATCAAAGATCAAAAAGTGGGTGGTGGCCTCATTCCTAGAAATCTCCGCCCCTTCCCCAAAATATTGATAGTTGAAGTAATCCTTCCCCTCATTAGCCTATGAAATTACCCAGCCCATAAAAACTAACCATGCCATATTTCCGTGCCTCTCGCCTTCTGAGATGGCCCATATTCTGTCTATGGAGTGTTTCTCTCTAAGTAAATCCACTTCTTACCTATGAAAAAAAAAAACAAAAAACAAAACAAAACTATGATTTTGAAGGAGGTAGACAATGAAAGGGAAGGCCAGGTTAACCCTAGAGAGCCAGGTGGGAAACAGAATAGAAACAGTGCTGTAAACTGAGCCCCGCAATAACCACACCATCTGTTCCTCGGGATCAGTATTTCTGATAGTCCAAATAGTATAGTCCAAGAGTTAAAAACACCACACTCAAAGTAAAAGAGCCAAAGTGGGGAGGGGAATAAAAGGGAGGTTGGGTAACGAATAGAGTAGCGTTGCTCACAGAAGGATCTCTCCTGCCTAAACTGTGAATCAGGAAACCTACACAACGCAGGCTCCACTCAGACCTGTGACAATCAAGGCTGTCACAGGAAGGTGAATTAAATTTTTAAAACATCTCACACCATCTCCAGTTCTACATATGGATCTAATGACATGCATGTGGCAATCCATCTGGGTTTCATTTTATAGCTCAATACACACCTACTCTTTAACTTTCTTGATGGCCCAACTTCCTAATGAGCAAAGATAAATGCGCTAAATCAAGAGATTAGATGTCAGAGTTCTTACACTTCTAGATACACACAGATGTGTTGTTTGTTTGGTTTTTTTTTAAAACAGAAGGAAATATGGTACAAACATTCCCAAAATTAAAACCATTCTTCTTGAGGCCTCTAATTCGTCCAGCTTCCCATCACATATTTAAAAATCAAATAGCTATGAAATCTAAATAAACATAATTTGGGGTAGTATCTAAATGATACTCATAATGATGCTTTTGAAGCATAGCAGAAACCTCAAGTACCTCTCAAATCATTGGAAATTTTAAACAATTCTCACATTGTTTTCGTATTTCTTATTCTTATATTTTTAAAATTTTGCAAATCTGGCAATATTTTTTACATGTCCAACATGGTACATTGATTAAATAATGTATTAGAAATAATATGTTTTAAAAATTCAGTTCACAGAGCATCCCATTTCTTTATCCCATTGAAGCATGCACAGGATTCAGTTTACTATAGCTGGTTTCAACCAAGATTGTATTGCGTCTGCCATCTCCCTTATAAGTGTGATTACATTTAAGAGTATTGTCAACCTTGTTCCACTGATTCCATACTGCCTAATCTCCCCCACATCTCAGTACTCAAGGTGCTTAACTCTTTAGTTGGTGTTTTCAGTCAATATACAACCCATGAAGGCACTTTCAGACTACTATTTTATCGAGTAATATTGTGATAAGTTATGTTTTTGGAATGAAGTTCATTTTTCCACTCTAATCATAACATCAGCTCATTATACAAAATAGAAAGATATAGAAAAATAGGAAGAATAATAAATTATCCTTTCAGCCAAAGATCAGGAAGACAAAGTTCCCTTTGCAAGTCCTAATCAATTACCTGCTGCTGGTTTGATGGTGTCCCTAAGAAGTGCTCTGATGGCTGTCAGCAAGGTTCTAGGAGGTACCAACGCAGCAAGGGGAGAAAGAGTGGCTTGACTGCACTCATTCTGCCAAGTGTGCTCCATTTGAGCAGGTCCTGAGCAGTTGTACTTAGAGCCTTTAGCAAACCTGGAAGTAGGAAAGATCAGGAGAGAATCATGGGTCATCCGTAATGATGAGGTCAAAGGTATTGTCAGTAATAGCTAACACTTGTTGAGTGCTTGGTGTAGGCCAGGCATTTAATCTCTATAACCACACCCAATCTGCACAAGCTAATGAGCTGTGTGCCACCATTACTTCCATTTCGTAGTAGGAAAAATGGGGGTTTGAAATTAACTTCCCCCAAATTATACATCTAAGTGGTGGAGCTAGAATTGGAGCCTGGACAATTGAGTCCAAAGCCCCACTTTTAGTCCCTAGAGGGCCTAATTTTGAAGATCCCACATGCTCCAGGGAAAAGAAACATCCCTCCTGCTTTAACAATATTTTTTTAAAGGGATCTTGGTCTTCCAACACATCCCTTAACATCCTTTCTTACACAAATCAGAACACAAATCAGATTTTCATTAAAACCAATCTGGGTCATTAGGTAACATGTTCAAGTAAGCCATATATATGATCCAGTAGGCTTGGCTTTATGTATTTCATCCATTGGTTCCCTTGTATAACCCCTAGATAGAGAATATTTATAATAACGGCTAACACTTAAGTAATAGGCTAACACTTAAGTAATACTATTGTACCCATCACCATTCTAAGCACTTTATACTTATTATCTCATTTAATCCTCAAAACAACTTTATGTGTACTTTTTATTGTTGTAAAATATACATAAAATTTACCATTTTAATCAATTTTAAGTATACAGTTGAGTGGCAGTAAGTACATTCACATTGTTATACAACCATTACCACCATCCATCCCCAAAACTTTTTTATCTAGCAAAACTGAAACTCTCTACACATTAAACAGTAATTCCCTATTTTCCATCATTCTACTTTTTGTGTCTATGAATTTGACCACTGTAAGTACCTCATATGAGTGAAATAATACATAGTTATCCTTTTAGTATTTTGTGATTGGTTTATTTCATTTAGCATAATGTCTTCAAGGTTCGTTCATACTGTAGCATGTATCAGAATTTCCTTTCTTTTTAAAGTTGAATAATGATTCACTACGTGTATATACCACATTTTGTTTATTCATTCATCAGTTGATGGACACAAATTGCTCCCACATTTTGGCTATTGTGAATAATGCTGCTATAAACCTGGATGTACAAATACCTGTCAATGTCCCTGCTTTTAATTCTTTTGAGTATATACCCAAAGTAGAATTGCTGGATCATATGTAATTCTATTTTTTGTTTTTTGAGGAAGCGCCATACTGTTTTCCATAGTCGTTGCATCATTTTACATTCCCATTAGCAATGCCCAAGGGTTTCAATTTCTACAAATCTTCAACAACACTTGTTATTCTATGTGGTTTTTTTTTTTTTTTGCAGTACGTGGGCCTCTCACTGTTGTGGCCTCTCCCGTTGCGGAGCACAGGCTCCGGACACGCAGGCTCAGAGGCCATGGCTCACGGGCCCAGCCGCTCCGCGGCATGTGGGATCCTCCCGGCCCGGGGCACGAACCCGTGTCCCCTGCATCGGCAGGCGGACTCTAAACCACTGCGCCACCAGGGAAGCCCCTATGTGGTTTTTTTAAATAATAGCTATCTTAATGGGTGTGAAGCAGTATCTCACTGTGGTTTTGATTTGCATACCTTAGTAACAAGTAATATTTAGCATCTTTTCATGTGCTTATTGGCCATTTGTGTCTCTTCTTTGGAAAATTGTCTATCTGAGTCCTTTGCCCATTTTAAAATCAGGTTGTTTGTTTTTTTGTTTTTGAGTTGTAAGGGTTCTTTATACATTCTGCATATTAATCCCTTATCAGATATATATGATTTGCAAATAATTTCTGCCATTCTGTGGGTTGCCTTTTCACTCCTGCTAGCGTCCTTTGATGCACAAAAGTTTTACATTTTCTTTCTTTTTTTTTTTTTTTTTTTTTTTTTTGGCCACGTGGCATGCAGGATCTTACTTCCCCCACCAGGGATTGAATCCGTGCCCGCTGCAGTGGAAGCATGGAGTCTTAACCGCTGACTGCCAGGGAAGTCCCAAGCTTTACATTTTCATGAAGTCCTACTTATCTATTTTCTCTCCTGTTGCCTATTCTTTTGGTGTCATATCCAAGAAGTCATCACCAAATCCAATGTTTTGAAGCTTTTCCCCTACGTTTTCTTTTAAGAGTTTTATAGTTTTAGCTCTTAAGTCTATCCTACTTTGAGTTAACTTTTGTCTATGATGCAAGGTAAGGATCCAACTTCATTTATTTTTGCATGCAGGGTATGTACTTTTATCATCCTTATTTGACAGATAAAGAAACTGAGGCACAGATGGGTCAAGTAATTTCCCCAAAGCCACACAGCTAGTAAGCAATGGAGCCAGGATTCAGACTGAAGCAGACTGAGCTCTTAAAGAAACTGAAGCTTAATTTTTTCTGTTTTCATTTCTAGTTGTTGTATCTTCTTTGCTTTTGTGACATGGCTGGTCAAATCCTTGATGCTAAACAGTTTGGTTGAGAATCAAACCCTGTTACAACATTGCAACTATGGGAAAATTTAGACCACTTTATGATTCTCTTCTTAATGGCTTGATACTCAGGAACATATGGCCACCAAAGATATGTGGGAGAGATAGTATCATTTGTACAGACTCTCAGAAATTAAACCTGCAGAGAAAAGAGCTAGCTGAAAGTGGCAGTGTTTACACGAGGCTAATTAAAGTCAGGCTGGGGCTGAGAAGACTTTTCAGGCACAGCTGCAAGTGGACACACATCTCTCCCCTCCCACCTCACCCTCACCTCAACTCTGGTTGTATTCACCTGGCAGCCCCAAGTCTGGCTCCAGGCACACCTGCACAGGTGCAACAACAATGGTGGTTACCCTCTGTTCTAATAAGGCTTGGCCTTTGCCAGGGCACACTAACTCCGGCAAGTCTGACCAAGGGGCAGGAGACACCAGCTATGCTCCTCTGGAGAGAAGGACTTCTGACTGGAGTGGGCAGCTCAAGGTACAGGTGGTCAGCAGGAAAGTACAGACATTTGGGGGATTTCTATTCCATTGAGCTAACATCTTGAATAGTTATTAAATAGTCAGTGCCTTGAACATTGCCTGACACATGGCAAATTCTCAACAGATAGCTGTTAGATGAACATATTAGTTGCCAGGGTGTGGCGGTGGGAGGTCATAATCTCTACCCAGCAGGGCTGGGTGTACAATATTGTCAGGTAGGCAGATTTGCGCTCCTGTGATACCTGATACAAGGCAGCCCATGAGAGGAACTAGACTATAATTTATTAATATGCTGTCAAAGTATAAAGATGGTAGAGACTGAGATTGCTTCCTACTAGGAAAATCTAGAGTGGTGTCGTGGAGGAGGTAGAATCCGAGCTGAGTCTTGTGGTAAAAAATAAACAGAGAGCGACCCTCTAGGCATAGGTCAGTGAAAGCTCAGAGGGGAGAGTGGGCAAAGTCAGAGTAATTAGACAGGTGTGGCTCTTACCTGGAGAAGTGGGTGGGGTCAAACTACAGAGGGCTTTGCCTGCCAGCCCTGGGAGAGCTGGATTTCTCTCTTTACCTCTCTGTTGACTCCTGCACACAAAGGGTGCCCACCCTCTGTGCTACGATGACAGCTGGCGATCTGGGCATTTCTTGTCTTCCTGGGGACACTGGCACCCTGCCACTGCATATCTGCTGGGTGGGAGCACTGCACACATGGGCTCCTTCCATCTTCTGAAAACCCTTGCCTGCCAGGACCGAGGAGGGGTGGCCATGACAGCCAGTGTGGGGCTTGCGGACAGATGCATGGGCGCCCCTTTGCCCCTCTGCACATGGAGGCCGGGGGAGCACCAGGAAGTTGGCGGGCCAGAGCAAGTCCCTCGTTAGAGGAAGCACTCCCAGTGGAGTGTGGATAAGAGACCCCTCTGTGCACACTAATTACTCATTTCAGAAGAACCAAAAGCTGGGGTTGATTAGCAAAGTCAAGGCAGGCCTGAGAAGTCTGGAACCATCGGCAGCCAACCTCCTGCTATCGTTTATTTCCCTGTTCCAGAAACTCCCTTCCTGGCTCCCTTCTGCCTCCTTTTATGTTTTAGAGTAATTTTGGTGGTTAGAGGTTCAGGATAATGTTGGAGAAGGAATAGAAAAATATGGAGAATGTATGCAAGGGCGGTGGGTGCAATAAAATACATTAATTTTTAATGTGTTTTCCATTTATAATATAATCTATTTTACTGAAATTTTGATTCCATAAAAAAGAGAAGAAAAAACTATCTGTAATCTTATGCCCAACACCCTAATACTGTTGTTATTAGAATTTTAATGTATTTTCTTCCAGTCTTTCCACCATGATTATACATTTATAAAATAAACTTTAATGGGATTGGAGTTGTACTATACTTTCTCTCTAATACCTTGCTTTTGTCCACTTAACTTATTATTCTCCATGTTGGAAATGAGTGAATAGATTTAACCCTGAGTGAGCTTTTTGGTAACCTAAGCAGGCCTGTGGCCTCCCGCAGTCCTTCAGTTAATCCAATGAGATGTGAAATTTATGAACCAACTTCACAGGCATAATTTGAGAAATTACAAACAGGAACCAGAAAACTAGAAAAAAAAACTTAAAGAAGCTGTGGTAGGCAGAATAATGGCCCCCCAAAGATGTCTACAACCTAATTGCTAGAACTTATGAATATACTAGGTTATATGGCAAAGGGAAATTAAGGTTGCAGATGGAATTAAGATTACTAACCAGATGGCCTTAAAACAAGGCGGTTATCCTTGATTATCAGGGCAGGCCCAGTATAATCGCAGGGATCCTTAAAAGGGGAAGAAGGAATCAAAAGGGAGAACCAGAGAGATGGCAGCATGAGAAGGACTCAGCCCAATGTTGCTGGCTTTGAAGATGGAGGAAGGGGTCACAGGCCAAGGAATGCAGGCAGCCTCTAGAAACCGGAAAAAGCAAAGGAACAGATTCTTCCCTAGAGCCTCCAGAATGTCCTGTAACAGGTTGATTTTAGCCCCGTGAGACCCATTTCAAACTTCTGACCTCCAGCACTGTAAAATAACAAATTTGTATCATTTAAAGCCACTAAGGGCACTTCCCTGGTGGCGCAGTGGTTAAGGATCCACCTGCCAATGCAGGGGGCATGGGTTCAAGCCCCAGTCTGGGAAGATCCCACATGCCACGGAGCAACAAAACCCGTGCCACAATTACTGAGCCTGCACTCTAGAGCCCACAAGCCACAACTACTGAAGCCCGCGTGCCTGAAGCCTGTGCTCCACAAAAAGAGAAGCCACCACAATGAGAAGCCCGCACACCGCAACAAAGAGTAGCCCCCCGCCTTGCTGCAACTAGAGAAAGCCCGTGCACGGCAACAAAGACCCAACGCAGCCAAAAATAAATAAATAAATAAATAAATTTTAAAAAAAAATCCACTAAGGGGGGAATTCTCTGGTGGTCCAGTGGTTAGGACTCAGTGCTTTCACTCCAGGGGCCCAGGTTCAATCCCTGGTCGGGGAACTAATATCCCGCAAGCCACGCAGCGTGGCCAAAAAATAATAATAATAATAAAAAGCCACTAAGTGTATGGTAATCTGTTAAACAGCAATAAGAAACTAATACAGAGGCCAAGATCAGCTTTCAAACTCAAGGCCAAAATGTATCTAGATGTGCCAAATTCCAGGAGAAGGGATTCCCTGATCCTTCTCGGCAACTCCCTGCCACGTTGAGCAAGTGGCCGAGTAAAGCTACAGAACCAAGCAGGTGCTTCAGAAATGCCCCCTACTGAAAAACAAGGGGCTCTTATCCAGATCAGACAGGGCATCATGCCATCTGCACCAGGGCCACAGCATCTCAGAGGAGGCTTGGTTTTATCACATTTAGAGGGAAGTCATTGGAAGCAAAGATTTACAGGAGGAAATGAAGTTCCAGTTCATCCAGAAAAAGCCCTGGATCTAGTGGCTCCATAGACCAGGGCTTAACACAGTGCCTGGCACGTAGAAGGTGCTCAACAAATTTTTATTGCATGACCAAATGAAAAAATGGAGTGAGTGAAAGAACTGAAGTCATTTTGTGTCCACTGCCCTCCCTACAACTCCCTCTCCACGTCCTCTGGAAAAAGCCTCAAGATTTATGTGGGGCTGAGTTTTTCAGGCTCTTTTGGTACTTGAAGTACTTGCCACATAAACTGTCCAGACATCAAGGACCAGGTGATGCTCTGTGCTTGGATTCCAAGCATTCACTGAATTAACAGATTCTGAGAGAGTAGAGCCAATTGAATAATAAGCCATGCTTTCTTTTTTTTACCTTTAGTCAATTTATATAGTAGTTATCAATCTGCCTTATTTGTCGCTTTTTCTCCAGAGAAAAAGCAAAGACTCAGATCACAATCAGTTCTTCAGTCAAGAGTGCTGTGATAGATTGGTGATGTCTGCCATGGGCAACAGGGATGAGGAGAGATGTCAAGACAAGGACCACGTGTTTGCTATTCTTGTGCTTAACTGATTATCCTTAGAGAATTTCTGCCTCATTTAAGTGGTTATGATATTAACTCGTCCACCTTAAAGGATTATAATGAGTATAATTATTTGTATAAGATAAAGCCCTAGCCAAGTGTAAGATGTTATTATTCACATTTATTTCCCATGATGTCTTGCATAGTGACTTTGGCAGGTAGATTCCCAGAAACTTCTCCCTGGCTGAAACGAAATGCAGGAGAGCCAGATGTTTTCAAAAGGCCATGCTCCTCGTGAACACGGACAGAGTTTGTCTGTCCCATTATTCATATTGCAAACACTGAATGCTGATGCTGATTTGTCGACCTGGCTTTCTCATACAGGGCCACTTTTTAAGATACTAAAATGATTTCCACAGGCTGAACTAAATGATGTGTTTTCTTTTGAGGCTCTTTATCCTTTTCTGGTTTTCTATCTCAAGATGGGATCTGGTATTTCTCATTTCTCCTTCTCCTTCCAACTGCAAATCCACAGGGGCCTTTCAGAGCTTTGCTTGGTGGGGTCTTGTTTTATGTCTGTTGGCCGAGGCATCTGTTTCTGGTGCCTTCCAGCACCTTCCGGGAGTCTCCCAGATTACTGATGAGGATTGTGCTAGCCAGTCTGTATCACTGGGAGGCTCCCAGCTCAGCAGCCATGCTGTTTCCTGACTGGTGTCCCCACAGAGAGAGCAGGACAGAGCCTGGCAGCCGTACCTCCACTTCCGAAGCCAACCAGAGAGCCAGGGCCTATGGCGGATCCAGCCTGGGTATTCAGCCAAGAGATACCTCCGCGGCCTCCTGCGGATGTGGCCCCCTGACACCATGTACAGGCTCCAATGTGCAGGTCAGTGGGGACATGGGAGGAGGTGCGCCTTGAGCAGCCCCGCCTCGCATTCTGGTGTGAGAGTGTGTTTTCCATCAAGGTCCGAAACAGCAGAATTTCAGGCCCAATTCTGTGTTAGTTGTGCCGTCGCACCTTTCGCCCGTCAGCTTCCCCCACGTGTGCGGAGGGAGTGCAGCCTGAAGTCTTGCCTTCCCTCTACTGCCTCTCAACAGTCTCATGCTCTGCATCCCAAGCAGAACGTGCTTCCCAAGCTTCCCCATGCAGAGACTCCAGATCCTCCAGTGCAAACCCAATCTTTTCCAAGAGAAGGAAAAAGAGGCCCAGAGGGGCAAAGTAATTTGTCCAGGGTCATTCAGCCAAAAGCAAAGCTGAGACCAGAAGCCAGATCCTCCCCACACCCCAGGTGTCACCCTCCTCCCAACATCCCCTACTTCCCCTTCAGAGGGACCTCAGATCCCCCAGGACGTAGAAATGTTAGGCTTTCTCTTCAAAGAAGGTGGCTCTTCAGCACAGCCCACCCAGGAGTGAGATGGACACTCTGCTGCTGAATAGAGACCCCAAACACACTCTGTAATGGCTTAAAAATAAAAACAGGCAATGGCTGGGAATTAGAGTTGCCAGATTTAGCGCCTACACACGTGCACATGCACACAGAGGCACGCACAAAAAAGTTACACTTGTAATATTTGGTACATATTCCTACTAAAAAAGTATTCACTGTTTATCTGAAATTCAATTTTAACTGGACATCCCGTATTTTATTTGGCAAACCTACTGGGGAAGAGAGGGGAGAGCAGTAGGATTTGCCAGTGCCTACTCAGCTAGCTGTCACCTCTTCAGCACCAACGAACAGATGGGACCAGAGGAAAACTGGCTTTCTTCTTGCTTTACAGGTTTACTTCGGGAAAGGAGAGAAAACAACTCTCTCCCCAATAAGTGATGACTTGAAGGAAAATGAGAGATGTGGGTTTGTCCAGTAATTGGTTTACCCTTCACGGCGGACCCACGGTCCCAGGCAGTTCCATTTATCTAACACTTGTGAGAAAGAGCCTCTTAACCAGAGATATGTTTATCGTTGGGTGGGGCAGAGGGCAGAGCAGGCCACTGCCCCATGGCCCAAGCCCAACGTCTTCAAGGAGGAGAGCCCCTCTTAACATCAAAAAATGTCTCAGACCCTTCTGTGAAAGTCATGTAGCTACAATGCATGGTTTAAGGAAAGGTCCATGTGTACGTGCATTCTTGGGCCTCTTGCCATAATTCCTCACCAAGGGCCTTCTTGAGGGTGAGACTCTCAAGCTGGAGGAGCAAAGACAATACTGGGATATGAGGTCATTGGCCCAGTGGACTCTGCCACCCCCTTCCTGCACATCTCAGAGCTCACCGCCTTTGTGATGCTGGTATGTTCCCACCTTCCCACTCCTATGATAAATCCTCACCACCCTCCAGGCACACATCTTCTACAAAGGCTTCTCCGACAAATCCAGCCAATGTTGAGGTCCTCATTTTCTGGCCTTATATAACACTGACCCTTGGGACCACACACGTAGAGCAGAGGAGAGCTTTGTCTCTCCAACAGACTATTAGTGCCTTTAAAAAGGACCCATGTCTGGTTTTTCTGTATCCACCCTACTGCCCAGTAGAGAGGTGGGACCATTGATAAGCCCTCAATAAATACTTATAGAATGGATTGAAAATCATGGGGGTTGCAGAAGCAAGCAGGATATATCCAGGAGAAACCTTTAGATTTCCTCCTGAGGCAGGAGGTGCCTTTTACCCAACCCCAAAGAAGCAGCCATGTTTCTTCCACGAGGGGGACCCAATTCCTGGGATGGTGGAGAGGAAGAAGTATATATGTGGCACAGGACCAGAGGCACCCAAGATGCTAGACAGAGAACCCTCTACGGCTTCTATCTGATTTTATAAATTTTTTTTTAATTTATTTATTTATGGCTGTGTTGGGTCTTCATTTCTGTGCAAGGGCTTTCTCTAGTTGTGGCAAGAGGGGGCCACTTTTTTTTTTTTTTTTTTTTTTTTTTTCTTTTTGCGATATGCGGGCCTCTCACTGTTGTGGCCTCTCCCGTTGCGGAGCACAGGCTCCGGATGCGCAGGCCCAGCGGCCATGGCTCACGGGCCCAGCCGCTCCGCGGCATATGGGATCCTCCCAGACCGGGGCACGAACCCGTATCCCCTGCATCGGCAGGCGGACTCTTAACCACTGCGCCACCAGGGAGGCCCCAAGAGGGGGCCACTTTTCATCGCACATGCAGGCTCAGTAATTGTGGCTCATGGGCCCAGTTGCTCCACAGCATGTGGGATCTTCCCAGACCAGGGCTCGAACCATGTCCCCTGCATTGGCAGGCAGATTCTCAACCACTGCACCACCGGGGAAGCCCTCTATCTGATTTTTTAATCTCTTGCGTCTTCTAATTGTCTTCCTTAATGGGCAATGTCCAAAACTAAGACTAACGCAAGTGGGGAACCTTGTAGTTATCACCAAGACCTCCAGACTGGCAACCATTATTTCTACCAATAACTCCTGACCTACTCTTCAGGATACATCAAGGATTCTGTGCTGCTCCAGGAAAGTCAACCTAATGTACCAAAGAATCTCAGGCCACAACAGGATCTTTCAGGTGTACCCCCCCAAATACCATCTCCTGCCTGTCTTCCCTCCATTTTGGATTCAACCAGGAAAATCTTTTGAACAAGGTACATGTTGATTTTATCAAACCAGACTTCAAATACTTGGATTTTTAACAGCTTAAAATGAAGTTTTCCAAAATAAGGTCTAGGGATTCTGGGTTTCATTGTCCTCATCTGTACAATGAGGGAGTTAGTCTAGACCAGCACCATCCAATAGTACTTTCTGCAATGATGGAATGTTTTATACATATATATATATTTTTTATACATATATATGTGTATATATATACATGTATGTATATGTATATATACACGTATATATGTATATATGTATATATATATATTATATATATATATGTATATGCTGTCCAATTCCAATATAGTAGCCATCAGCCACATGTGGCTATTGAGCACTTGAAATGTAGGTAGTGTGACTGTGAAAATGAGTGTTAAAATTTTATTTATTTTTAATTAATTTACATCTAAATAGCCACATGTGGCTAGTGGCTACTGTATTGGACAGTGCATATCTAGAGTCTAGATTTTAGATGATTTCTTATGCCTTTTTCACTCTAACACTCTTTAACCTGTGGTTTTGTGGCAATATCATAAGAAAAAATACAGGCTTTGGAGCCAGAAATCTGGCTGTTCTGCAATGGCTGTTCTTTCTCTTACTAGAGGTAAGATCTTGAGCAAATCACTCAACCTCTTTGAGCTTGTTTGCATATCTCTGTAATGGACACAATAAGGCCTACCTCGTTACTGCACAGAAAATTATTGTGGGCTGTCTATAAGCTGTCCAGTACTATGGAGGTTCTACCTGTCAATATTATTCTTGGGAACTTGAAGCATTAAAAGAGCCAGATTTGCTTTGCTAAGGGAGATGGGGAAAGATGACTGGATAAAGATGACTGGGCAAAGAATAGGGTCTTGACTAGTACCAGAGTTTTTGAGAAACGAGAAGGAAAGGACAAGAGCCTAACATAATAAAAAGTTAGGGCCTCCCTGGTGGCGCAAGTGGTTGAGAGTCCGCCTGCCGATGCAGGGGATACGGGTTCGTGCCCCGGTCTGGGAGGATCCCATATGCCGCGGAGCGGCTGGGCCCGTGAGCCATGGCCGCTGGGCCTGCGCGTCCGGAGCCTGCGCGTCCGGAGCCTGTGCTCCGCAGCGGGGGAGGCCACAACAGTGAGAGGCCCGCATACAGCAAAAAAAAAAAAAAAAAAAAAAAAAAAAAAAGTTAACTTTTCTGAAATGACAAAGGAATTTTCCAGAAACAATAGTTGTGCCTAACCAAGCCCTGTACTTGCAAAAGGATCTAGTCAGGATAAGTAGAGAATCTGATCTATCAAATGGAGTGGAGAAGAACATGGCAGATTCTCAGAGCCTGGTGCCATAAACATGCCTACCATATACCTCCCTTGAGTCTAGACTCCATTATCAAGGAATTTTGGTCATAACCTTTTCCAATAGTTCATCTATGGGAAACATGCTGGTCAGGCAATTGTATTTCTCTTTGTAATTATACCCCGGTCTATACATCAGTCTCTATGCACTTTGCTAATGTGGGTCAACATCCCTGAGACCAGTTGATTCTGAGGCACTGATGAGATCAAGTTTCTGGGCCATCCATGTCCTAAGAGTAGGGAACTCACCCAGTAATCCTCCTGTACTGGAACCTTCTGCTCTTCCCCAGGTGGCACCCCACCTCGCCATTGCCTAATGCCTTCTTGCTTCAAAAATTCTACTGTCTCCAGTTAATATCCTTAGACTTTGATGCCCTAAGATCTAAAAATACTGGACTGTGGACTACAGTACTTCCATTTGAGGGTGGATCAACACTGCACACCTAAGGAACCAAGTGACTTCCCTAATTGATGCCATATATGGAGGAGTTGTCACAATCAGGCAGAAACAGAGAGGCAATATTAAATAGTGATTAAACACGTGCCCATTAGCACCAGATTCTAAGCCATGTGACCTCTCTGGGCCTCAGTTTCCTCATTTATAAAATGAAGATGACCATACCCACCTATACCTCACAGGATTGGATGTGGGACTTAAATGGGATAATGCAGTATCTGACTCATGGCAAATGCTCAATAAATGTTAGTTATAGACCTCCCTACCTTGTGTTTTTTAAGCATAATTGTAATGCCCAATTGCCCATGATCACAGGGACCAAAAATCAACTTGTAAGGAAGGAAAAATAGCTCAGAGACTATAGCCTGAACCCTGAGAGATGGTTTGTTTTAACTTTATCTCCCCTTGGTCTCCCTCTCCTTGCCAGACACTGTATTGGAGAAAGTAGCAAAAGTCTTGGCTGCAAATCTCAGATTCCCCAACAATGTGATGTTGGCTAAGTCACTTATGCTTTGTGCATCCTTAGTTTGTTCATCTGTAAAATGGTAGTAGTGGTGTCTGCGTTCCACTCTCTCTGGGTTGTTGTAAAAAACCATAGGAGAAGACACAGGTAAAAAAGCTCTCCAAGAGCTCTAAATTATTACCCCCATGCACACTATTTGGGTAATCTGAACCCATATTTGAGATAGAGAGAGACCAAGTTGTGTGGTCTCCTTTCAACAACTGAAACTTCCAATACCTTGCTTGCAAACCTATTTCTGTTAAGCATAGATAAATGAGCCAGAGATGGTGTTTACTGAGAAGAATCTTGGTTTCCCTCACATAGATTGAGTCATATATTCAATATCACCTGGGATACAGCCAAAGGGAAGAATGCCTCTCTATATCCTCCTGCCCCAGAGCACCCTGCTCCAACTTAGCCAGTCGGCCATATAATACCATTCAGCAGGTGAGTGGCCATTTGGCCAGTGTTTCACTTCCTCTACCCTCAGAAATGCATTCGGCTCCCTGGTGAATCTGACCAGGAAGGATGGCCCTGAAGTCCATCTTGACCCCAAAGGATCATTCTAGAACACACAGAAAGGTCTTTAGTGCTACATCCTATATGAAGTTGAGGCTTTCTTGGGAGCAGGCCTAACGTGGCCCTGGGCCACCCGAGATTCAGGGATTCCCTGGGTCACTAAAACCTGAGCAGTCCCCCTGAACCTACGCCTGAGTCTGCATCTGCCCCACCAACACTCTCAGCATCAGCTCAGACCCAAAGTAGCCTTCAGGAGCCAATGGGCAGAGGAAGGGGAGCTGCGGGGAGGGAGAAGTCCCACAGAGAAGCACTTGGCTCTTGACCCAATGACACCAAGGATGAGAATGATGTAAGGAATGACAAGGGTTGGGGAGTAAGGGGGACAGTGAGGCTGGCTGGGAGCCTCCAGAAGCCCAACGCTCCAACATACACAGAGCCCCTGAGGGCTTCAAGCGCCTCTGGTTGAAAGACAGCCCCGCATGGAGCTGCAAGCAGAGAGTGGAGGTGTTGCTAAAGCGGCTCCAAACAAGGAAAGTTTGCCAGACTGTTTCAGCAATAAATCTACCTTGAGTAAGTGATGAAAATAGCTGCAGGACCCTTTAAACCATCGATGAAAGATTTGTTAACTATGCTGGAGTCATCTGTTGACTCAGATCCTTCCTGAGGGTTACACAGACAGGGTAAGTGCAGATTGCTAAGCAGTGCATTTGCCTGAGTTTTTCTACAAGTAAATGAACAGCAGACATCCCAGGAAATCAAGCGCTTCAGACTGAGCATCTCAGTGACAATAGAGCAGGGCTGCAGGTCACCCCGCCATCATCACACCTCTGTTATCCCCTAGTCCCTCACAGTTTACAAAGGAGTGTCATATTCATGATCTTATTTGAGCCCCAGACTACTCTGCAAGGAAGCAAGAGCAAGAAATTAGTATCCCCATTTTACAGATGAGGAAACTGAGTCCATGAAACAAAGACTCAACCTTGAGCCTCCTGACTCTTAAAGCAGTTCTGTTCCACTGACCTGGCTGCCACTTCCGTGGAGGCACTAGCAGAAATACAGTAATAAGGAGGGAGGAGGAACGAGGGCCTTGATCGACACTTTTGCTCAGAAAAGCAAGAAGGAAGGCAGTTTGGAAGCAGCTAAGAGCATCATACCCATCTCTGGGCTTGTGAACTTGACCCACTGTTCACCTTTGCAGGTCAGCAGGGCCTGGATGAAGGGGAAGCTGGGGCTGGTGGACACGTGGACCAGGGCTCTGTAGCCAAGAACCACGGCAGCCAGGGGACTCACTTGCCACCACTCAGGAAGCAGCCCTGGCAGGAAGATGAAACCCAGGCAGAGGTACCATTTCTAATGGGGTCCCCTCTGTCACTATTCTTCTTGACTTTAGAGATAATGCTCCCTCCCTTCACCATTTCTTGGGGTCCTCCAGAGAAGAGAAGAGTACTTTGAGCCTACTGACCCGTTTCCCAAAGTGTCACCTGTGGAACCCTAGCATTGCCAGATGCTCCATGCAAAAAAAAGGGTTTCTTGGCCAAATACATTTGGGAAATGCAGCACACCATGTCCTCCTCCCAGAGAGTCAGTGCACAGCTGACCATGGACCATAGGTAGTTCTATAGGTAAAGTGGCTGGTTTAGCTTTAACTCATGGTTTTCCAATCTTACTTAACCACAGATCCTCCCTACACTCTTCACCCCATCTAGACAGCTCTAGTCTTCTCTAGAAAAAAAGAGCTTTTTTGGCCTTAGAGTTGGAAAAGCCTTGTTTTGAGTCCTGCATCTTGCTAGCTGTGGTGACTAACTTAACTAACTTTGAACCTGAATGACCTCTTTTGTAAAATGGAGCTGTTATCATACACACCTCCCAAGGTTGCTATGAGGATTAAATAAGTTAAAATGTAAAAATGCTTTCTAAACTCTAAGGCCCGTGAGTGTGTGTGTGTGTGTGTGTGTGTGTGTGTGTGTGTGTGTGTCTGTACAAGGCAACAGTGGTTCAGAGAAACGTAGACAACACATGCTCCTATCTTGAACAAACATGTATGACTTACAAGCAGGTCACACACCAATGAAACAGGAAAGGGGGAGAAGAGAAGTACCACCTAGTGGGAGAGAAGAGACATTTTATGATGGATAAAGACAATGATACTAGCGTGAATATACTTAATGCAGAACTATACACTTAAAAATGGTTAAAATGATAAATTTTATGTTATGTCTATTTTACTACAATAAAAAAAAGTTTGCCAAAAAGAAAAGACAGTGATACTAATGCTTGATTTTTAATTTTTTGATTTTGATTTTTAAATTTTTTTGCAAGAAAGCACTATATGTCAGGCATGGTTAAATGTCATTCTCTCTATGACCAATAATAAAATGTTTTATCATAATAAACATCATGAAATATCTTGCCATTATAACCATGTTTTTGTTCCCAGGCTGCTAAGGAGATTTCCTCCTTGGAACCACCAGTCTAGCCACAAGGTCTGACTGTTATAGGAACCTGCTCTGTTCCATTACAAAACCTGTTTTCAAGGATGCGTATCTGTCGTTCCCTAGGACACGTCAAAAGGGAATCACCGTTGTATCCACGCTTCAAAGGAAAGCCACCATGAGAAAACACAGCAGACCTCCAGGAGGGCCCTTGCGCATGCCCGCATCCATCATTCTGCGCTCCTGCGTGACAAATCCCACACGACATTCTACGGAGGCGCCTTCCCCAACAGGAAGGCAGATCTCAGCGGTAAGAAGCCAAATATCTTGTTGATCTCGGCGAAACCTGATCCTGCAGAGAGCACTGAGGCAGGCTGAGTGTCACTTCCTCATGCCACTCACCTTAGAAAATAACTGCCAAAGTGCAGCTGGAGGTAGGAATGAGACCAGTCCTCAACCGCACACATTCCGCAGTCAGACTGCCTGCGCTCAAATTACCCCCACTTACTAACTGTGACCTTGGGCAAGTTCTTCAATCTTACCGAGGCTCCATTTCCTCATCTGTAGAATGGGAATAATAATAATACCTCCATAAGGCTCTTATGGGGATTCAGTTAATGCATATAAAATACTTTGCATGATTCTTGTCCCATAGTTAACACTTAATACATAGTAACTATTATTATGATCGTTATTATTCTCCCCATCACCTGACTCAGCCAACAAGAACCCAACCCAGATAATGAGATCAGGGCTCCCTGAAGCTGCCTCAGCCAAAGCCATGGCTGGCTGAGTGCCTCGGCACTCTCTTTGCCTCTCTTCCCATTAACGCAAAAGAGATAAAAGTTGAGGGCTTCCCTGGTGGCACAGTGGTTGGGAGTCTGCCTGCTAATGCAGGGGACACGGGTTCGAGCCCTGGTCTGGGAGGATCCCACATGCCGCGGAGCGACTGGGCCCGTGAGCCACAGCTGCTGAGCCTGCGCGTCTGGAGCCTGTGCTCCGCAATGAGAGAGGCCGCGATAGTGAGAGGCCCGCGCACCGCGATGAAGAGTGGCCCCCGCTTGCCATAACTAGAGGAAGCCCTCGCACAGAAACTAAGACCCAACACAGCAAAAATAAATTAATTAATTAATAAACTCCTAAAAAAGAGGAAAAAAAAAAAAGAGATAAAAGTTGAAAGTCAACTGTCCATCCCCACACTGGCAACTAATAAGTTCTTGTTCCCATCCTGTTTCTACAGATAAACAAGGGAATACGAAACTCCACCAGGGCAGAAGCAGCCACTTGTTCCAGGAGCCTCCTGCTGAAAGATGTCTTTTCCCTCCTGTAGCATCTGCCACTGGCTCAGAAAAAAACACATCTGGAGAAGTGAGGAGGAAAAAGGTTGTGTGTGTGTGTGTGTGGTTGTGTGTGTGTGTGCATGTGCTTTTAAGCATGCGCACGCTTAAAAGATTAATCTCAATCTAGGAATGAGGTGACTCAAAGGGATGTCTCAGAGAACAGGCCTTACTGGCTTCTGAGCTCACCAGGTGGAGCTGGACTAAAGCTGTAGTAATTTACTAAATGTTGGAAATAGTGAAGTACAGGAAATTTCAGCTGCCGCCGATTAAAGCGTTACGGTGTTAACCAAACTTTCTGGTGCCAACAGAATCCTTTTTTCTGTTAAGGGGCTGAGGTTTCTCTGTAAGCATGTAAGGATAGAATTTGAGTTTGTAAGCAGCTGACCCACTTCAAACTCAAAATGCTGGAACCCAGAAACGGTTTTGCTTAATTTGAGGGTCTGTGGGCTTCCCTGGTGGTGCAGTGGTTGAGAGTCCGCCTGCCGTTGCAGGGGACACGGGTTCGTGCCCTGGTCCGGGAAGATCCCACATGCCGCAGAGCGGCTGGGCCTGTGAGCCATGGCCACTGAGCCTGCGCGTCCGGAGCCTGTGCTCCGCAACGGGAGAGGCCACAACAGTGAGAGGCCCGCGTACCACCAAAAAAAAAAAAAAAAAAAATTTGAGGGTCTGTCACCTTTGAAAATGTAGGATAAATTTTGCAGGTTTATCAACCCCCTTCAGAAGTCAGGTACACCTTCCTTAAAGATGTCCTTTGCTGTCTCTGGCCTGGTCCTGCCTTGAAATTCTGTGTGGGTCTTCAGTTTGGTTGGGAGGCACCTGTGCTGAGTGGGAATGAGCAGGGACTCTGGAATGATCTGCCCGTGGCAGCTATTACTTGAGCCAGTGGCTCGCCACTCTGAGCTATAGTGACCTCCTCTGTGCACACAGATAATAATGCCAGCCTCACAGGGCTGATGGAAGGATGAAAGGAGATGAAGCATTTATGTGAAAGTACCTTGTATCCAACTGGAAACAACAGCAGTGTTCGTTCATGGTGGGGACTCGTGCCATCTGAAGTGGTTCTGAGGAGCCATGGGCACACCAGGTGGTCCCGGTGCCAGTGAGGGAGGTCGTTTTCAGCCTGTTCAGGATTTTCTCAGATTTCCCATGTCTAAACTGATCTAAACCTTTCCATTCATACCAGAAGGGCATCTGTCTTCCCAGGTTCCTTTGAACCAGGAGTAAAGAGCAGGCCTGACCTGCCAGGGTCACTCAGGCCTAAGGAAAGCCCTCAGTCTCACACCCAGTTCAGCCCAGAACCGAGCCAGGCTCAGAGGACAGGAGTCCCTTCCCTCAACCCATGTATATGATTTAGCAGAGGAAAGCAATATTTTCCACTATATTAAAACTCTGTAAATTTTTAATTACAATAGAGAAATTAAGGCTTGGCTTATCAGCCATAACTCGCACAAACCATTTGAGTTTCCACATAGATTTCCCAACGCAAACCTTGTCAAACAAAATACACAAGGTCAGTATTCAGAAGAGGGCAGTTGGTGGGCAGCTGGCACCTAAACAGTGGAGGGCTCCAGGGACATAAATATGCTACGTGCATGTGTTGGGTTAATCATTTTCTTAACGTCTCACAATTCTACATATTACCCTGAATATATTTGGGTGAATTTCCTTCCTCATTCAACTCTAAACACGTTAGGATACTTGTGTGTGTTTCTGATCTTTTTTTCTTTTTGAACACTAAAAAAGTGAGAGACGTTTTTATTTTTCCTCCTGTGAAATTGAAGTCCCTGAACCCAGCACACATATACATTTCATAGAGCCAAGTTCATATGTTAAAAGCTGCAAACTAAAAGGAGAAATTTTCAGCAACTTCTGAATAATTGGAAACAGGAGACTCTAAGTACTACCCGCAGCTCCTTTCTCTCTCTCTCTCTCTCTCTCTCCCTCTCTCTCCATATACATATACACATACACCACACACACACATATGTTTTGGGGTTTTTTGGACATAAAAAAACTGGGTTACAGTTGTAGCTGATTCTGACACACAGTGATTTTTTTTCTAGCTATGTTCATATTACAGACGTGTGGAGACACCTAGGTATTCTGCTAGTGGCAAGATTAGGTATTAAACCCTAATGAAAGAAGAGTCTTCTCTCAAAGAAATATCATAGAAAAAAGCCTAGTTCCAAACACTGTTGTAACTACATATAATTAACTCATTTAATCCTCATGGCAACTTATGAGGTGGGCAGTATGATTACCCCCATTTTACAGAGGAAGAAATTGAGGCTTAGAGAGATGACATGAGGAAAGCAAACACAAATGTGTATTCCTATTTTCTGCCCTTTCTTACCTACAGGTTTGCACAGTCCACAATCTGAGCCATACTTTTAGCTCTTAATGACACAAGCCAAGATTTCTCCTTCTCCGGACATGGAAATCTCAGCTCTATCATTTTAATCTGGCTCAGTTTCCCGACTGCAAAAGAAAGACTGTATTTCCTCACAAAGGCTCTTGAATTTACCACATTTATACTTCTCAGAGCAATCAGAGGCTGGGTTAACGGGTGCATAACCAAGTTCCCATGAAGCAAAGCAGCCCTACTCTAGTGAGTTGACCAGTTTTCAGGTCTGTCAGCTTTATCTCCCAGCCCTGGGTACAGAAGCGACATTACACTCAGCAGCTTCTGATGCTGGAGATTCAATAAGATACAATGTCATTTATCCCTTGTAGGCAGCAGGATTTAGATACCTGCCAGATGGGGGTGTGTTTGTTTTTACATTTTCTCCAGGCACCAAAGGCTTTGAAATCACCTCCTATCTCAGAGGAATCACCCAGAGTCCTGGACCCCCTGAGGAGTCAACTTAAAGCCAATAAGCCCCCAGCAGAGGTCTTCATCTTCCCCGTGGAGATTCATTTCCATACCCAACACCCCCCAAAAGGAAAGGCACAAAGAAGAGGTAGGTCCCTGTGACTGGGTCTCCTGAGGGAACCCGGCAGGGCAGGAAGGATTGGGGTGTGGGTCCCGCTAACGCAGCCCTCTCCTAAATCGTGGCTGACACTCTTAAGGGTCACCCCCTTGAGAGAACGTTTTTTAAAGAAAGAAAAAGGATAAGTCTACAAGTAGTTCTCTTCTGGTCATATTCAACTCAATTTTTAAAATATTTATTGAGTCCTCATTAGGCAGAGCATTTTGCTAAACTGTGGAAGAAAACGGAAGTCAGCCATACACATAAATTAAGTCCAATGCACCACAGATGTTATAAAGGTGCAAGAATTTTCAGGCAACTTACAACAAATAAATGCAATATATTAAGAAGGACAAATAAAATTGAAATTGAAAAAATAAAACACCTGGTTAAAAAGAGAAGAGAAATAGATGTTATCGGACATCTTGGGATGAATTCAATGCTTTTGGTAAGCACTGGATTTAGATGAGTTACCTGGCAGCCAAGATAAAGAGGATATTTGGATCTTTGGACCTTTGCTTTATAAAAGAAAGATAAAAGTTTGTCTGAAGAGCCATTTTCCTGATTTTTTGTAATTTATTTTATTGAGGTATAGTTGATTTACATTGTTGTGTTTATTTCTACTGTACAGCAAAGTGATTCAGTTATACATATATATACATTCTTTTTCATATTCTTTTCCATTACGGTTTATCACAGGATATTGACTATAGTTCTCTGTGCTGTATGGTAGGACCCTGTTGTTTATCCATCCTGTATATCATCGTTTACACCTGCTCATTCCAAACTCCCCGTCCTTCCTTTCCCCACTGCCCTCCCCCTTGGCAACCGCAAGTCAGTTCTCTATGTCTGTGAGTCTATTCCATTTTCCTGATTTTGAATTAGGTACCATTATTATGTAACGTTAGATGATTTCTACAGTCCTTGTCAGGGAAGAGATTTTGAGCTTCTAAGCAAAGTGCTAAGAGAGTACAGGTAAGGGAGAGAGCAATTCCAACTGGGACTTAGAAAGGCTTTTGAAAGAGGCTTCTGAGTGACCGCTCAGCTCACCCGGCACCCTGCACAAGGAGAAATTCTTTCTGACCTTCCCAAGCCATTCCACATTCTTGCCCCTGGGACTTTTCTGGGCAAGCTGAGGCAAAAGGCAACTCTCTAAACAGCTGACTCCAATTTTGAAGAAGTCCTAGTTCTGAGCTTTCTAGAAACTTCAGCAAAAACGGCCACTGATTTCTCAGTTTTTGCTCTACGGCTGTTTGGAATTCTCACTATGAAAAAGGATGTCTGTTAATCTTAAAAGACCAGTCAATGGAAGGGGTCATAAGGGAACTTTCTGAAGTGATGAAAATGTTCTAAATCTTGGTTGGTTGCATGGATATATACATTTGTCAAAACTCATTGAACTGTACACTTAAGATCTGCACATTTCACTCCGTAGATATTAACTTTAAAAAAAAAATTACTTAGCTCCTTAAAAAAAACACATAGTATTACAGTATTTTTAAATGTAGGTTTTTCTTATTATTCAGGTAGGATGAGGCCAATAGAGATCAGGAGACAACTGCCAGTGAAAAGACAGTCTGTTACAGTTCGCAAGAGGAGAGGGCATGCCATGCCCCTCGAGGCCACATGGAGAAGAACCAGGGTTAGCTAGGAAGCAGAAGGGCTGGCGGGGGTGGGGGGGGCATGTGGGATGGGCAAGAGTCTTTTTTTTTTTTTTTTTTTTGCGGTATGTGGGCCTCTCATTGTTGTGGCCTCTCCCGTTGCAAAGCACAGGCTCCGGACGCGCAGGCTCAGCAGCCATGGCTCACGGGCCCAGCCGCTCCGTGGCATGTGGGATCTTCCCAGACCGGGGCACGAACCCGTGTCCCCTGCATCGGCAGGCGGACTCTCAACCACTGCGCCACCAGGGAAGCCCTGGGCAAGAGTCTTTATTGCATTTTTGGCAGGAAGGCACGGGCGAGGCAGGGAAAGCAGGCTGAGCCGGTTTGGGATTGGCTAGTTTGAAAAGTCTGGGCAGGCTCCGTGCATCAGGGCTGTCCTGGTTGTCTGGTACCTGGCCCTGGGGTCATGAAGGCAGGGGGATAGTGGCCTGGAAGTGTTAAGGAGGTCATGGCTGGGGAGGGGGGAGGGGCTCTAGATTGGTTGGTTTCCATATGAAATGTGCACTTGCAGGTGGTCCTTTACTGTCTCTAAGAACTGGCTAGTCCTGGGAGGAACAGCCTCCCCAGGGTGAGTAAGGTCCCAGATGTCAAAACACTAGAATAAAAAGATATGCTTACTGATTCACTTTGCTGTACACCTGAAACTAACACAACATTGTAAATCAACTATACTCCAATTAAAAAAAAAAGACATGCTTAATATACAAAAAGACAGGACTATTTCAGGATTTGGTTAAATCCTGATTATCTCCCATGATGACCCTGGAAGGAAGGTCATCAGGCCATCATGGACCAGATTCTTAAACCTATTAGATCCACTGAGCTTGCCAACACACTGACAAATGAAAAATAGGAATAAAATATACAGAAAGTGAATCCATTGAGTTCTTCCTTCTTTTGTATGTCAGTGAGGACTCCTTCAGTAACAAGTGTTAGAAGCCTAACTCAAACTCTCTTAAGCAAAAAAAGAAATGTATTCACTCATGTAATTGGATAGTGCAAGGATCAGCCAACTCCAGGCTCAGCTGGATCCAGGCCTCAGAAAATGTCCTCTGGGCACTATTTGTCTGAGTCTCTCAGCTCTGTTAGCCTTTCCTCTCAAGCACATTGTCCCCATGTGGTGGTAAAGATGGCCTCCTGCAATTCCATGACAACTTGTTAACCCCGGTAGAAAGGATATGCCTCTTGGACTTCCCTGGTGGCACAGTGGTTAAGAATCCGCCTGACTGTGCAGGGGACACAGGTTCGAGTCCTGGTGCTGGAAGATCCCACATGCCGTGGAGCAACCAAGCCCGTATGCCACAACTACTGAGCCTGCACTCTAGAGCCCGCTAGCCACAACTACTGAGCCCACACACCACAATTACTGAAGCCCCCGCACCTAGAGCCCATGCTCCGCAACAAGAGAAGCCACAGCAATAAGAAGCCCACGCACCGCAAGGCAAGTAGCCCCCACCTGCTATAACTAGAGAAAGCCTGTGCTCAGCAACAAAGACCCAATGCAGCCAAAAATAAATAAATGAATAAATAAATTTATTTTAAAAAAGGAAGGATATGCCTCTTAAAAGCTCTTGCAAAAAGTACCAAAATTGCCTGTGATTGGACAGGCTTGGGCTGTGTGCCCACCCCGGACCCAGTCACCGTGGCTAAAGCAATGAGGTGCTCTCGTTAGCCAGGCTTCAGTCACTTGCCCATCCCTGGAGTCAGGGAACGGACCACCCAAACCACATAATCCGTTGAGTGAGAGAAAGATGGGTCCCCAAAAAGAAGAGACAGCTGGCAAAAACCACAGATGTCTACTACAACTTGGCTTTCTCTTTGTCTCCTAGGTGCTCCACACCCTGAGTCAGCACCAGAAACAGAAGAAGAGTCCAGGCCTTTATGGAGGCCTCCCCTGAAGCAGGTGCCCCTGAAAAGGCCAAGGGAATTAACAGTACATCTCCCAGTAGACACAGGGAGGGACACACTCTCGCCTCAAGGTAGCTATTCCTTCCCTCCAGATCCCACAGGGATCTCACTCCAAAGGAGAGCAAGGCAAGACACATCAGGGTCCTCAACCATAAAAAGCAGGCTAGAGGGACTTCCCTGGTGAAGCAGTGGTTAAGAATCCGCCTGCCAATGCAGGGGACACGAGTTCAAGCCCTGATCTAGAAAGATCCCACATGCCGCGGAGCAACTAAGCCCGTGCACCACAAGTTCTGAGCCTGTGCTGTACGGCCCGCGAGCCACAACTGTGGAGCCGTGCTCCTAGAGCCTGTGCTCCGCAACAAGAGAAGCCACTGCAATGAGAAGCCCGTGCACCACAACTCACCCCAACTAGAGGAAGCCCGCGCTCAGCAACGAAGACCCAACGCAGCCAAAAATTAATTAATTAATTAATTAATTTTTAAAAAGAGGCTAGAAGGGAGGCCACTCCTCCCCGGCCACTTGAAGATGGCTTCTGCTCAGGCAGCTGCTGCCTTCGCCAAAGTGCTGCAGTGAAACCAACTTCCTGTCTAGCTCACAAGTTACTTACTCACTAAATCAAACCCCCTACTAATATTTCCTGGTTGCAGATGTAAAACAGCACCAAACTTACTACGTATTTGCTGCATGCTCTATAGTTTCTCCCATGTTTTTAACCAATGGAATTTCATTTCTAATCTATTTGGGACTATTCATGAGAAGTTCATGATATCAACAAAAGGCATTACTCCAATTTTTCAAAACATCATGTGGACATCTGAAATTATACATATGAGTGCATCAAAGTGTATATTTTTATGTGTTGATAGGTTGGAAACAATGGGCCATATTTAGAAAGCTCTACATTTTCACAAAACTGAAGCTCCTTCCCCAAGGCAAGATGACAGTATCACAAGTGCTAGGTGGCCTCTGAGTGGAGGTAATCAGAAGTAGAAGGATGAACATTCACATTTAAGGAGTTCTTCCTCAGTGCCAGGCACTGGCCTCAGGTTTTAACACTCACAACAGTCCTACCCTCATTTCACAGATCAGAAATCTGAAGCCCTGGGAGATCAGTGACTTGTTCGAGGTCACACAATTATAAGTGGGCTTGGAGCTGAGGCCTTCCAGTGCCAGAATCTGTGCTCTTATTCATTATACTGCACTGCCTCTCAGAATTTAAAAAAAAAAAAAAAATTAACCCAGGTCAGGATGTTCTTGAGACATTTCCGTTTTGAGAACGTCCTTTGATTATTGAGGCAGGGGCTTGTTTACCGTATCTCTTAAGTGAGAGTTAATCATCCTAAAGACTTCGAAGTATTTTTTAAAAATCCACATATGGGGACTTCCCTGGTGGTCCATTGGTTAAGAATCTGCCTTCCAATGCAGGGGACGCGGGTTAGATCCCTAGTCAGGGGACTAAGATCCCACGTGACGTGGGGCAACTAAGCCTGCGCGCTCTAAAGCCCGCGTGCCACAACTAGAGGGAAGCCCGTGCCACAATGAAGATCCCGCGTGCTGCAACTAAGACCCAATGCAACCAAATAAATAACAAATAAATAATTTTTTTTAAATCCTCATATGGCAAGGGTCACTCTGTGTGCAGACAGGTAAGAAAGCAGCTTTGCCCCTGTGCACCACAACGTCAGGGGCACAGCCTGAGCCACCAGGAGGGATGGGCAACACCAGGGAATTTCATCTTTGGTGCTGCTCACCTCACACTGCCCTCCACTTGTTTTGAGCTGCCATGTCCACTGGGGACCCAGTACCTAGAGCTTGTCCATCCTCTGCTGCCCTGCCAGGAGGAAGCTGGGCTAAGAAGTCCCTGGTACCTTGGTTAGTTCAGTATGTTAGTTCAGTGTGTGACTCAACTGGGTAGTAGATGCATTAAAAAAAAGAAAAAAAGGTCTAAAGAGGCAAGATTTTCATGGCAATCTTTCTCACACAGGCGTCCCTGGAGGAAGGGTGTTTAGAACTAGGAAGTGGGACTCTCATTGCTCCAGAGGTTGCACAGACCCATTTACGTGCTTAGCCCTGGATTGTTTCACTTCTCATATCATAAAAATGAAGCCAGATTTTTTATACGCACATACACACATACATATTTTATTTTATTGCTGAACCATCCGAGACTAAACTGCAGACTTTGTACATTTCATCCCTTATCAGCACGTATCTCCCAAGAGCAAGGATATTCTCCTTGTAACCACAGTACAATTATCACATTCAAGAAAATTAACATTGATGTAATACTATTTTCTAATATATAGTCCACATTCAAATTTCTCTAATTACACCAGTCATATTCCTTACAGTTGTTTTTTTTTCCCCGATCAATCCAGGATTCCACTCAGAATCATACATTGTATTTTTTTTTTTTTTTTTTTTTTTTTTTTTGCTGTACGCGGGCCTCTCACTGCTGTGGCCTCTCCCGTTGCGGAGCACAGGCTCCGGACACACAGGCCCCGCGGCCATGGCTCGCGGGCCCAGCCGCTCCGCGGCATGTGGGATCCTCCGGGATCGGGGCACGAACCCGTGTCCCCTGCATCGGCAGGCGGACTCTCAACCACTGCGCCACCAGGGAAGCCCCATACATTGTATTTAACTGTCACATCTCTTTAGGATCTTTTCATCTAGAACACTTCCCCAGTCTCATTTTTCAGGACACTGACATTTTTGAAGAGTTTAGGCTAGTTGCTTTACAGAATTATCCTCAATTTAGGTTTGTTTCCCCATGATTAGATTCAGATCAAACAGTTTTGGCAAGAACGGCATGTTGGTGACGTGTGCTTCTCGGTGCATCACATCAAGGGACACAAAATATCCCTGTATATTAATTCCGTTTGTTATAAGTTGTTCCATTATAAGTGATGTTAAATTTCATTATTTGGTTAAAGAGATGTCTTTCTCCATTGTAAAGACACCTCTTCCCTTTGTAAATAAGTAGCTTGGGATACTTGGAGACTGTGTGTGAAGCCAGCCTTTAAACACAAACACCAAGAGTGTGTTGAACATGAAATAAAGACCACTCTCTCTGAGATTAAGACAAGGTCCCAATCACTTTTAGATTACTGGGTTTTCCCTCCCTAGAGCAGAGCCAGTTTTGGGAAGGAGTGAGAGAAAGAACAGAGATGGAGGCCAAGACGTGCTTTGTGGAGTTTATCATCCATCCTGTTACCCTCTAACTACCATCTAGAAGGGGCTACTTTGTACTTTATGACCTGGAGGAGCCATGAGATCACTGGTTCTGCTTAGAAAAATTGCTTTGTGGTTGGAACTCTGTAGCCAATAGTCCCATGAGCTTTAACGCTGGGGTCTCCCCAGTTAGGGAAGGACCTTGCAGTCTCCCTAGCCTTTCTCCCATCTCAGGAGCCCATCAATAGGATGAGGATGACAGCAACCACTGGTCAGTTCCTCCCAGTTCTTGGAGGTTCCCCAACAGTAGGGCTGCTATTCTAGCCAAGAGTAATCCCACCTTGGCTGTGGGAGATACCTGGCGTCTGCTCCTTAGCAGGGCTGGAAAAGAGAGACAAACTTGAGAATGAGGGGAATAAGTGATCCTAGACCCTAGGAGCCATCAACAGAATTAGAAAAGAGGTTCCTTCTCCTTCTTGCTGATCCAAATTCTCACTCATACTTTTTCTCCTTTTGCTTTTGAAGAGGATGATGCTCCATCGCAGGATGGCACCCCACCACTGTCCCTGACGGAAGGAAGAAAAAGTCCAGAGAGCCAGAGGAGCCTGGACAGCCCCAGGACATCAGGCCACAGCAGCCCCATGGGCCCCCTCCATGTGAGACGGGCCGGCGGGGCACTCCCAGCAGAAGGACAAGGTAATCACTCCCGGGGTGCATGGATGCACCCTCTTGGCTTGTCTGTGGCTCTGGGCTCATTTTAACCATCTTCCAGGGCCACAAGTAAGCTGTCTGAAAGCCACCCCATTGAAAAAGGGAAATCAGCAGTGTTTCCAATGCTGTCAGTGGGATTAACGGTCACCACGCATATTCCTCAAAAGTCAGTACATGTTTTAAGGGTTTTCTGCACCAACATGCGCTGCCAAGCTGTTCTGTGCTTTCCTCGCTCCTGGCAGCAGCGTGTGACGACACAGCTCCCTGCGCTCATCAGGGAGACTCGCTACTGGGTTTACCAGGCATTCTCAACACCGAGCCATAACCCTGCACGGGCCAAGGGAGCCTGGGGACCCTGCCAACAGGAAGAGTCCCCGGGGAGGAGTCACCCTCCGGCCCAGGGCAGAGCCTGAGGCCTGTGCACAGAGAGAAAAGGACTCTGGATTTCTACTGAAGGATGAGGCAGGCAGGGCCACACCCTCTATGACTTAGCCCCACTCAGAGTTCTTATCCTTAAGAGCCGACAGTCCAGGAGGAAACTAAGACAGTGCAATAACAGCTTCCATGGGGGCTTTGATCTAAATGCAGCACATAAAGCAAAAGTTGCTTAGGCTCCAAATTACCCCTGAAAATCCCTTAGGGATGGGCTTCCCTGGTGGCGCAGTGGTTGAGAGTCCGCCTGCCGATGCAGGGGACACGGGTTCGTGCCCCGGTCCGGGAGGATCCCGCATGCCGCGGAGCGGCTGGGCCCGTGAGCCATGGCCACTGGGCCTGCGCATCCGGAGTCTGAGGCCCGCGTACCGCAAAAAAAAAAAAATCCCTTAGGGAGGGGCCGTGCTGGAGACCAACAAACCATTTTCTAGAAAGTGCAGCCCAATCAGCTGTTCCTCCCTCATTGGAGGATGGGCGGCTTTCTCTGACCACCAGATGAAGGAGATGGTGTGTGTTTGGGTGCCAGACAATGTGAACAAAGTATCTCTGTTAACAACAGCAGAATCACACTCAGGGCCTAGAGAAGCTCACACTCGAGAGGAATGTGGCAACTGAGAGCTACCAAGAAGACAACAGATACCACAGCCTTCATCCCATCCAGGCTCACTCAGAGACAGATGCCTCACTATTTAAATCCCGCTCGCTCGCACTCCCCCTGCCTCGACCCAAGCATTTATTTATATTTGAAGCCTTGCAAGCATAAATTCAATACATGGATCAATAATTCCATTATGTGCTTGCAGCTCCTCTGTTTAAGGCTGGAATGGTCAAAGTCAAATTCTCTCTCTCTCTCACCAAAGAAACTTACAAACTATTTCCAGATGGAGCCTTTCTCTTACAACCTCCTCCCTTTTATATTTGCATGGCAATGATGCTCTCTTAACTTTGAGCTAATGAACTGAACTTTAGGTACAGTCGTGTCACCACCAAAGGTATTCCTAGGAGGTTGCATTGCCCAGAACAAATCACACCAAACGCACACACACACACACACACACCCAGAATTAGACACCCTTACAAAAGGAGAACCTGATTAGAATGAATGCCAGGGCTGTGACTATGACGAGTGCAGCCTGAAGCCCCAAGTGTGTAGCTGAGTGTGTGTAAATGAATGTGTGCATGGTGGCACATGTGTGTCTTAGGGTATGTGTGTGCTTATATAGCTATGGGAGTACATGTGTATACTTGTGTGCTCATGTATGTATGTGTGATTGTGCAGGCATGCAGGCCTGCCTGCGAACAAGTACACATGTGTTGCTGTGTGTCCTTCATGTGTGATACACGTGTGTCCTTGCAGGCACACCTGCATATGTGTGCGTGCCTTGTGAGTGTGTATATATGTACGTGTGAGTGCACACCTTGGTGTGTGTTTCCGTGTGTGTGTGTGATGCCTCTGTGTATATGTGTGTTTACACACTTGTAAGCATCCACTGTGGCTGATTGCCAGCTCTACCCCTGACCCTTTTGCCTTGGAAATGGGGAAGGTAAAGTCATAGAAACACCCTCAATCTTTCTAAGCAACTGAAATAGAGCTTCCTTCTCCTCCTTGGCCTGAGCCCCTTGGAGTCACTAAGCAGTCCCAGCATTTGATCCACAGGGCACAGCTGTGCCACTGAGTACTGCACAAAGGCATGTGACAGAGCAGGAAGCAGAGGCTGGAACTACCGAGCCCTGTGCCCAGGAGCTGGGCTGCACACACTTGGAGGATGGGGCTCCCTTTCCTGCACACAAGGTGCCCCCTCCAGGCTCACCTTGTCCCTGGAGGGCTGCCTGAAACCAGAGGATTCCCCCTTTTCTAGACCTTCACAGAAGGCACGACGTAGGCTATGGCAGCCCCGCCCTGTTCATCCCACACTGACTCCAGATGATGGGGCGTGAACGCTGGCCCTGCTCTGCCGAATCCCAGGAGTGGGGCTGGCCCTGCACCCTGGCAAGCACCTGAGCACACCGGCATCTGCCCGCTGGGGACTCAGGGAGCACGGTCCAGGTTCAGCCTCCCTCCCCTGCACTAGTGCTAACACTGCCCATGCTTGTGCTTATTTTCAAGAAAAATCCAGAGACCCCAAACTGGGGCGCTTCTTGCTGGGTCCAAATGGAGAAAACATCTGCCTGTCCCTCCCAAGGCCTACCCAAACCGAGGAGCTTCTGTCGGGTGGAGGTAAGATGATACATCCCAGGTCAGCCTCGCTTTCCTGGGTGAAGATTTTACCTGCAGCTTCCAAAACTCCCCAGCAGGAGAGACATCATTAAAAACAGACGCAAGTCAGCCAGTTTCTCCCCTCTCGCTGAACACAGGGATGCTTCTGTAGCTCAGACACAATAACCCAATGTCTGCATAACAAGTTTGCTCTTGCTAGAGCATCTGGAGAGAGACGTTCCCATGGAATGGCTTGGAGGAGGCCTAATGTGCCGTGCTGATGCCTTGATGAGGATGATAAAGCCCTCTTGGTATTTGCCCAAACTAAACACTGCCTTTTCTTTTCTTTCCAACCACCCTCCAGAGGTGGAGGTGGCTAATTGGTAATCCAATCAGTTATCCTTGTTATGTGTATTGGTTCCTTGCTGCGAATCATCTGGCTCCTGACAGATATCAAGGCAGTTTCCAAAAACCCTTCTGGCATGTTCACTTTTTGGAAAAGGGATGCTGGCTCTGGGCAATAACCATCTTGCAAAGGAAAAAAAAAAAATGAAGTCAGAGGGTGATGAGTGTCAACCACCCAGGAACCATCACGATGTGTATGCATGATTCGTACAGCCAGCCAGCAGGCCTCCTAATGAGGGAGATTAAAATCTGCACTCGTTTGGTGGGTGATGTCATGACTGCTTCAACAAAAAGAGCATGGAATCAGAGCCAGGAGATTTGAGTAGCCCTGGCTTGTCCTCTATGTTGTCAGATGACTTTGGGTCAACCCTTCCTTGTGTCCAAGGTTCCTCCTCTCATTCGAAATAAGGGGATCGACTCCACCACCAGCAGCTATTGACTATTGCTGCATTTTATGTGTTGTGTCTGTTGCTGTGGAAGTAGCCACTTAGTACATGGATTTCCAGAAACCAGAATGCATTCGGTTCCAAATCCAGCATTAAAGAACTTCCATCACCACTTGGGCTGTCCCATGATATGAGTATAAAAATAACTTGGTTCTGCACTGGCGGAAGCAGGAGTGAGACAGGTGGAGGCCACTGTCACTGTGACCCAGCTGGTACAACAGCTGGAACGCAAACACGATTCTGTTCACCTGCTGCACATTTGTCCACTCTCTTCCAAGAGAAATAGCTCCCCTTTGGGCAAAGCAAAAGCCAGAAGCAGAAAAGGAAATATTTAAGTTACATGTTTAAGTTTGTTGTCATCTTGTCAGTATCATGTTTCGGTCATTTCGGCATCCCCAGCACTTAGCACAGTCCCTGACGCAAACAGAGCGGGATCACAATAAATGTTCATTGAAAATCTTTCAATAATTTCCACACGAAAGAAAGAAAGAGAGAAATGAAATTTATGCTGAATAAATCGAGACTTGCCTGCCATCTTGTCTTAGTCCCATGAACAACGTATTTAATCCTGCTTGCCTCTCAAACCTAAAGGCATTCACTGTGAGCTTGTTGAATAAATGAACAAATGAATCATCCGTCCTCCATATACAGCTGGTGGACCTCCAGCCTCGACAGTGATTGCATAGGGCTCTGGGAGGCAGGCAGAACCTTAACCCACATCTCCCTACAAGCGCCCATAGAACAGGCCCAGCTTTCTCAGAGTCTCTGTTAATGGGAAAGCCCTGTTTTGTTTTGCTCTGGGAAGCAGGATACTGAAAAACATTTTCAACTCCTGCAAAGGATTTGCTCCACCCACACCAAATTCTTTGCAGCTGTTTGTTCAAATGCATCTTGATCACCATCCCCACCCTACTCTTCCAGTCTCATCTCCCACTATATTCAGGCCCACCCTTTTCTCATCTGTCTGATGGCCCAAACATTCAGTCTTCCTTCTCTTATCTCCCAGCCTTTGCCCAAGTTGCCCTCAAATATTTAGAATCATTTTAAGCTCCAGGGGAAGGTTCATCTATTCCGGGATATTTTCCTCAGTAAATCCACTTCATCTCACTGAACTGCTACGATGTAGGTTTCACCCATTTCTCTCTCTCAATCCCACTTTTGTGATTACTGTATTTATATGCATCCGTTTGTTGTTTAGCTCCCAAATATATTAGAAGAGTCCTAGAGATCCTCTTATCTTTATCATATGTCCAAGAAATGCGTGGACAGAATACCCCAGATGCCATAAAGGAAAGTTTGGGGGGGATCATAGTTGTTTTTTAATTTAAAAAAATCTTGGGTTAAAGTGGAAATATGATCTGTCTGATCATTCTGAGACTTTCAGACTCTGCCAACATCTACTTGGAAAGAAATTCTTAAGCAATTAGATCATGATATCTTGCTTTCAGATAGCATAGAAGAATGAGTATAAACCTTCAGAAGAAAAAAAAAAGATGTGAAGACTTGAGCTGGAATTCGACCCTCTTGGTCATGTTGGGATATTGCAACACTTAGAAAATTCAAAGGCTTAAGAAAGGAAAATTTAACTTGGAAGGATATAAGTCAAAACATTGGAACATTGGAGTTGCTTATCCTTGATTCAAATCCTTCATCTATTCTCCTAGTCACAGTGGCAGCAATAGAAGTTTTCTTTCAGAAGTCCTTTTATTCAGAAGTTCTTTATTGCAAGAAGTTCAAGAATGTCTGTGCCAGTGGTTCGGTTTGGGACTCCAGGTCCCATGCAAATTTAAATTCTTCATCTCTTTCACAGTTTCCAGTTGACACCTGCTCTTGTCCTAAAAAGATTTTTACCCCCAAAACTTGCCTTGTTTTTTGGTCATTTAATTAGCATCTTTCTCTCTTGCAACTCTTTCTTGGTATGGTGGTTTTAAAATATGTCTACAAATTCTTTGACACTTGTTCTTTCAAAAGGGGGAGCCCTTGGGGCTTCCCTGGTGGCGCAGTGGTTGAGAGTCCGCCTGCCGATGCAGGGGACACGGGTTCGTGCCCCGGTCCGGGAAGATCCCACATGCCACGGAGCAGCTGGGCCTGTAAGCCATGGCCACTGAGCCTGCGTGTCCGGAGCCTGTGCTCTGCAGAGGGAGAGGCCACAGCAGTGAGAGGCCCGCGTACCGCAAAAAAAAAAGGGGGGAGCCCAATTCTCCTCCCCTTGAGTGTGCGCTGGACATAGTGGCTCACTTCTGGTAAATATAGAATATGACAGAAGTGACAGTGTGTGACTTCTGAGATGGTCCAACCCCAGGGAAATCCCCAGATGACTGCATCCCTGATTGGCATTGTGACGGCAGCCTCACAAGAGACTGCACCGGAGTCACAGGCCTAAGCCCCTCCCAGATTCCCATAGAAACTATGTGAGATATAGTAAGGTTTATTGCTTTAAGTCACTAGATTTGGGCATAATTTGTTTTCATAATAGATAATATACTGGTGTCATTTCCTGAGGGTCTACAACTTGGTAAACAGAAAAATGAAGGGTCCAAGAATATCCCAGCTGGTCTCAAAACACTGATTATTTGGGGGCAAACATATGCTAAGTGGTTGACTTTCTCTGTGTTCTCCCCATTTGTCATTTGTGATAATGTTGGTTGTGGGGACTCATGGGTAAAAGGATCCTTCCATGTTGGTGGGATATTTGACAAAGTATGATTTTCCTTGAGTAGCCTTCCTCTTAGCAGCTTTTGCTTTAGTGAAGATGCCTAGAGATTTAAAAGTGAAGAAGCCCGGGGCTTCCCTGGTGGCGCAGTGATCAAGAATCCACCTGCCAATGCAGGGGACAGGGGTTCAAGCCCTGGTCCGGGAAGATCCCACATGCCATGGAGCAACTAAGCCCGTGAGCCACAACTACTGAGCCTGCGCTCTAGAGCCCACGAGCCACAACTACTGAGCCCGTGTGCCACAACTACTGAAGCCCACACGCCTAGAGCCCATGCTCCCAACAAGAGAAGCCACCGCAATGAGAAGCATGTGCACCGCAACGAAGAGTAGCCCCTGCTCGCCGCAACTAGAGAATGCCCGCGTGCAGCAACAAAGACCCAACGCAGCCAAAACTAAAAGAAGTCCATTAGATGAGACAGCGTGAGGAAGAAGAAAGAACTTTGGACTAAATATCCAAAGCCTTGGGTTTTCTTCTCAGCTCTACCACCCTGATTTCTGTGATCATTGGCAAATAAATCTACTGCTTTGGAGCTCAGCTTCTCCATATGGAGAAAGAGGAACTGGGATTAGATCCAATCCTCCCAGTGTATATCCCATAGAACTCCAAGTCCTCAGAAGGTTACCAGGCATTCTGTTAAAAAAAAAAAAAAAAAAAAAAAAAAAAAAAAAAAAAAGTTCTGAGGCCAAATAAGTTGGAAACCAGTAGGCTACAGCAAAGCAGAATCCTTACTGCAGGAGCCTCTACTGTGTTAATATGGATTATGGTTCCTCAAGATGAGGATATGCAATGTTTCCCAAACTTGTTTGACCACTGAATTCTTTCTTGTTTTTAGTAAAGCATCATGTGCATCTAACTAGTTTTTGGAACACACTTTGGAAAATACTAAACAGTATTTCTAAGGTTCTTTCCAGCTGTAATGCTGCATGTTACTAAATAACCCCCTTTCCCAAGGAGACTCTCTCTGTAGAGCAGTTCTGTTGTCTAAGTCCTGAAGCAGGATCTCAGTCATTCAATAATTCATGACTGTTCTTGCTTTCATTTTCCAAACATCAGTTCTGAATCACTGAGTCCACAATCCCTCCATCTCCAGGTAAAAAGAAGTAGAGGAAGGTAGGAGGAAGCCTGGGTGGCAATAAGGCCCTTTTGCCCAATCAGTGTTTGTTAATAATCCATAAGCAATCATGTTGGTGGATTTACCCGTTCTCAGATGTTGAAATAAAGAAAAACATGGCTGGATACGGTCGCTTGGCACCCAGCATTTCCTTCCAGTGCCCTCCTGTACTGCAAAGGCTGGAAGGCTAAAAACCACATTTCCCAGATAACCTTTGCAGTTAGGGGGTGGGATGCAGATGCGGTTCTGCCAAACAGATGCACTTGCATGAGATCTGAAGGGCAGAAGTGAGGCGGAGGCACTTTGGCTACTTACCCTGGCAAGCGAGCTCGTGAAGACTGTCAAGAGGCAGCTGCTGCAGCAACTTCGTAAGCACCAAGTGCTCTATAGTAGCTCCATTTCTTCTTAAAATACCTTGGTGGTTTCTGTTCTCCCCTGAGTCCTGACCCATATACTCTCCTCCCCTTGCAGAAGTTATGGGGGATTCCCATGAGGCTCGGCATGGGGCTAATTTGGGTCTGTCACATGGACCACGGGGCAGGGAAGCTGTGTTTGTCAGGACTTCAGAGGGAAGCGGGGTTCTTTCTCTCACGGCAGCGAACCCAGCACCGCATCAGCAGCCCACACTGGAAGGTGTTCTGATGGCCACCTGCAGAGAACCACTAAAAACCACTGGGGAGTCTTCTTTCCTTTGACAGAAACCTCTCATGATTCCTATAAGTACAAAGACTCCCCTCCCTCGTATTTGGCTGAAAATGTGATATTATTGCCACTTTATGCCTTCCAAAGAAGAAAAATGTCAAAAAGAATAGTTCTCTTTGAATCTGCTGAAAATTCTTTTTTTTAAGAAAAAAGTCAATATGAAGTGTTGAAGAATATTTAATTCCTCTTTATTTTTTGCATATGCACTTATACTGTTTCTTACAGAGCCTGTAAAGCTGTAAATTCTACCTCCCTCGCATTTTTTCTGTTTCAGAGAACCTTAGAGTTGAGATGGAATGTAGGCATCACCTTCATCAGCATTTAAGCAGGGGAAGCATTTTATCAAACAGACTTTCTGAGGACACCTATAGATAAAATGGATAAAAGCAGAGCTGCCTGGTTAAAGTAGGGATGGTCTGTGTCCCCCAACAACTTCTTCAGAGCCCAGCTAATTCTTTCCCTCCTGAAATGATTCCCGGCTGTGGGGTCTATGCAGAGTCACTAGAACTATGAGACCACAGTTTGAAAACTCTCATTTTATGGATAAGAAAACTGAGGCCCAGAGAGGTACGGTGACTTGCTCAAAGTCACACAGCTTCTATGCGGCAAATCTAAGGCTCAAACCCAGATCTTCCTGCACCTACTTAGGCCAAAGCTCTTCTCACTAGAATTTACTGCCTCTAGGCCCTCTTGTCCAGGTTTCTAGGCTTCAAGGACTAGCTGCAGTCCCACCTTCATTGTACCACCTCACCTGACCACCTCAGCCCACACTGATTGCTACTATCTTAGGTCAGCAGTAATTCTTACTACCTGGGTCTCTCACCAGGCACTCCCTACTTCCGCTATTTTTTTTACTCTTTTTCTTCATCCTCCTCCAGGATAGATTCCCCTCCTCTACTTCTGAATATCCCAGAGAACATCATAGGTACTCGCAGAACGTTGCCCATAAATATTGATTGAAACTGTCAGTAGCAAAGACTTACTTGTTCCCCAATATCCATTTTTCCATTACTCCTGTTATTAGCAGAATCCCCTACCCTGAAGTTTAGTTGAACACAAGGCTACTTGGCTAGAAATTATATTTCCCAGCCTTCCTTGCAGCCAGGTATGGTCATATAACTGATGTGGCTGATGAAATGTGAACAGAAGTAACTTGTGCGACTGACTTCCAGGTCATTTCCTTAAAAGGAAATCACTGGGGACTTCCTTGGTGGTGCAGTGGATAAGAATCCGCCTGCCCATGCAGGGGACACAGGTTCGATCCATGGTCCGGGAAGACCCCACATGCCGCGGAGCAACTAAGCCCGGGAAGATCCCACATGCCACAACTACTGAGCCTGCATGCCAGGCTCTGCAACAAGAGAAGCCAGCGCAATGAGAAGCCCGTGCACCACAACGAAGAGTAGCCCCCGCTTGCCACAACTAGAGAAAGCCTGCACGCAGCAACAAAGACCCAACGCAGCCAAAAAAAAAAAAAAAAATTTTTTTTTTAATTTTAAAAAGAGGAAACCATTGCCTTCCTCCTTCCTTTGCCCCTTGGACTTGGTTGCCGTGGTGAAGTAGCTTCAACCACGTGGAAGAGGGCAATACTCTAGGGGATGATGAAGCCATAAGATATAAGGGAGCACAGAGCCCAGATACCTTCAGGGAGCAGAGTTACCCTGGGCTACCCCCTCCCTCTAGACTCTTACCTGAAACAGAAACACGTGTTTATCTTTCTGAGTCTCTTTGTTACAGCATATAATGCAACTATATATTCTTTCTTAATCTGGACAAAGCAAACCTAACAGATTTTTCTGATGAGCATGTTTTTGAATCCTCCATTGTGCTCCATTCTATCACACGTGCATTTTTCATGTTAAACTGCAATTACTTAAACTCTTCCCCTATCCTTCTAAATTAATTTGCCAAAGTTGGAGTGTAGTCTTTTCCCCCTTAGGCTATGCACTAATTGAGGCTTTCTTTTCACCATACTTTGTGATGTCTAGTGTACAGTATTTCTACTTCCCACATCTTTGCTCTGCACAGTCACCTTGCCCTTCCTCCTACCACCTAAGAAGGAAAGATGGTCAGACTAACAGGTGAAGTCTACAAGGTGTCTGTGTGTTCTGTGTAGCTTCTGAGTTAGATTGAAATTATCAGGCACAGATTTAGTCTTGTCATTTTGTTTACACATTGGGGAAAAAGAATTCAGTTTATTAAACGTTTCGTGTAACTGCACCTAAGTTTTGCCAAGCTGGGAACTTGGACCTTTTCTGTGTAGGGACATTTTAATTCTAGTTTTCATAACCTGGAGATCAGATTGTTGCTTTTGCATGATGTACATAGTGTCTCGTGACTAGAGTTTGCTTTGTTTTATAGTATCTGTACTCGTATTTTTCAAGAGCTATTTTGTAAACAGATGATGTACTTCTCCCTTGAAAACACAATAAAAAGAAAAAAGCACCAAAAGAAAAAAAATGCACCTATAATAATACCTCCCATCCTAGATGGCATTGCTTTGTGACAACCAAACCAGATCATACTTGCAGTATATAATAAAGTATTAAGTAAAATTCCAATATAAAATATCATTGGACCTAAAAGAGAGAAGACCCATAATATTGTGTCCGACTCTTTTGATCAAATGGGCAGAACGCCTACCATGTTCAAGGGAAAGAGAAGGATGTTGATATCAAGAGCAAACATGCTCAGGCACATATGTCATCTCATTCTATCATCCAATCATCCTTTGAAGGGAGTATTTTCATTCACATACCACAGGTGAGGAAACTGAAACACAGGAGGTTAACCCCCTTGTGCACATTGATCACACCTGGTGAGCAGCTGCGCTTATTCATTCCCAGCCCCGTCTATCCCAGATACTGTGCTCTTTTCTTCCCGCTTCCCAGGGCTCAACCCCGGGCCCTGTGGCTGCTGCCCCCAAGAACCTCACAGCCCCTGTGAGAAAAAATTCACAAGCAACTGACTCTTCTGCAAGGCAGAATGAGATGAGTGCTGTAACAGAAGTCTCAACAACACAATGCAGGGGCCTCCAAGGAAGGAGCGATGAATTCTAACCTGGGGGATGAGGACGGATTTTTGCAGAGGAATCTCTATTTGTACTGACTTTAAAGAAACTGGTAGGGAATTCCCTGGTGGTCCAGTGGTTAGGACTTGGTGCTTTCACTGCTGGGGCCTGGGTTCGATCCCTGGTTGGGGAACTAAAATCCCAACAGCCTCGAGGCACAGCCAAAATTTTTTTTTAAACAAATATAAACAAAATTCTATTTAAAAAAAAAAGAAAAGAGGGACTTTCCTGGTGGTCCAGTAGGTAAGACTCTGTGTTCCCAATGCAGGGGGCCTGGGTTTGATCCCTGGTTGGGGAACTAGATCCTGCATGCATGGTGCAACTAAGAAATCTCATGCTGCAACTAAAAGATCCCACATGCCGCAACTAAGACCCGGTGCAGCCAAAAGTAAAAAAATTTTAAAAAGAAGGAAACTGGTAGAAGTGGATAAACAGAGAAGAGAGAAAGACATGACCAGCTGAGGGACCAGCATGAACAAAGGCAAAGAGATAAGAAAGCAGAATCCATGCGGGAAATGATGAGTAACCTGTAAGAATGCCCTGTGGTGGGGCTTCATGGGGGGAGATGGGGCTGAAAGGCAGGCCAGGACCAGGCCAGGGAAGGCCTTGTGTGCCAGGATAGAGCTGAAATGCCGCTTTTTAGGCAACAAGAAATCACAGGTGCTTGAGGAAGGATGTCATGCAACCCACCCTGTGTGCCAGGAATAGGCAAGAGAAAAGGCCGAGTGCTCAGGCTACTGTAGAATCATCCAGACAGCAGCTGACCAGGGCCTGGATGGAAGGCAGTGGGCAGACGTAGGAGACGCAGCAAAGGGATAATCCCCAGGGCCGCCAACTGGATGTGGGGAGCCCACCCAGCACTCTGAGCAACCAGTGACAAACCTGTTTATAGTGTCTCTTTACAAAATTGGCTACAATTCTCATCTCCAATTTTCTACTCAAACTACCATTTTTCTGATTTCACTTTCAGCTAAGAGGATGACTTTCGGGGTGTCTTGTGTACAATAATTAAGATAAAACAACAGTCAAGGCCTTGGAGCCCGAGTCACCCCACGGCGGCACACAAAGGACCACAGCCCTCTCCCATGTGGCACTCAGCTCCAGTACCTCCTTTTATTTAAAGTCAAACTCCCACCGACACACATAAAAAATAAATTCCAGTGCTGAGCGCCTCTCAGCTTGTCATGCACTGTGGCTGTTTTCAGGCTCATGTGCTCTTGGGGAGGTGGCTGAGCTTCCCAGCAGTATTTACCCACAACTGTGGTAAATAATACGAGTTCTAAGGAAAACCCTGATAGCAAATTCCTTGGGAGCTGTGAGTAAGGAAGAGGCAAAGCAGTAAGCAGTGATGGAGAGTGTTTGTATAACCCTCCTGCACCCTCTCACCCTGACACACATTGAGCTTTCTCTTTCATGATTGTTTTAGCCTCTTTTTCCCTTCCAACCACCGACCACTCAATTCTTTGAGGGAAAATTAACATTCATTATGCAATTTCTCTCTCTCTTTTTAATCCAGAGTGTCTGTCTCCAAGGTCCCTACTCAATAATTAATGTTTGTTCTCCTTTCCCATTCTCCAGAGCATCTATTCTTGAACTGTAAGGTCAACAGTTAACACTAATTATGGCTTTTTCTCTCTCCAGTGTTGGTTCTCAGAATCCCAAGTTGCCCTGCTCAGCCTAAGTTACGTATGTGCACGTGGCTGCTTGCGTGCACATCCGAAGGTGGGAAGGCACCAAGAAGCAGGCTTCTCCAAGCCCCCCACTTTAGCGAATCAGTAAAACCAAACATTCTTTTTTGGCAATGTCTCTAGTATATGTATTATCAGTAATGAGACGATGAAGCATACACACACATACATACATGTATTTGGAAATGAGCTGGGGGGGTAGTTAGATCGCAAAATCTTTTTCAGATATATTTGATTCCCTCTGACCTTTTTCCTCCCTATTTCTATCTCCTTGATCTCTCATACCTCTGTCTCTCTGACATACACATGCAAACACACACACACACACACCAAATTTCTCATTAAAAGCCATTCCTCCCTTTCAGATTCACTCAGCTGATCTCCTTGCTATCTATGACCTCTCCTCTAACTACCTTTCTCTGGTCTGTCATCCTAATTCTCCTCAGCCATTAAAACAGCATTATTGGGCTTCCCTGGTGGCGCAGTGGTTGAGAGTCCGCCTGCCGATGCAGAGACACGGGTTCGTGCCCCGGTCTTGGAGGATCCCACATGCCGCGGAGCGGCTGGGCCCATGAGCCATGGCCGCTGGGCCTGCGCGTCCGGAGCCTGTGCTCCGCAACGGGAGAGGCCACAGCGGTGAGAGGCCCGCGTACCGCAAAAAAAAAAAAAAAAAAAAGAGTATTATTTTAACTAGTGTTCCTTTTGACGGGCAAGGACAGCTAGGAGAATGATTCTCATCCAAAGTGACTCTAAGAGATTGCAAAAAAAATTCATCAGGGCTGTGCAAAAGCCTATCTTTCTGGCTAGAATCAGATGGGCTAGAATCCCTTCTGTCTCCCTGGTCCAACCCTTGAATTTGCGCTACAGCTGGAAGCAGGGGCTCCTCACGTTTGTCTGTCATCCCCCCCATTGCTGCACGCACTGGGGTCCCGCAGCACAGCTGCTGTTCCAATCTGGACATCTCCTCACAGGGGGTGTCAGGCATTAACTCTTTCATGCTCTTGTTCTGTCAAAAGTTCTCCTCTCAGAACTTAAGCATCACAGTACCTGCAGGGTTTCACCCTTAAACATCTTATAATAAATAAAAATATTTTCTTCAATGTTTTTTAAATCCTAGATCAATCTTCCCTGCATGATAGCATCTAAGTGTTTTCAAAACTATCTAATTCATTATGAGGCTTAGGCATCAAGCCATCCACTTTGTTTTCCCCTGTCTTGGGGTAAGGAAAATAGCTGTTTTTCAAGACTTTTCCACACTCTCAGGTAAAACCCTTATTGTTTTTCAGCCTGTGAATCTGTCAGTTCAAATACCAGCCGTGGAGAGGAAGAGTCTAGTATTCAACATCTTCTGAAAGGTAAGATTCTCCCCGGGCTTCCCCGGTGGCGCAGTGGTTGAGAGTCCGCGTGCCGATGCAGGGGATGCGGGTTCGTGCCCCGGTCCGGGAAGATCCCACATGCCGCAGAGCGGCTGGGCCCGTGAGCCATGGCCGCTGAGCCTGCGCATCCGGAGCCTGTGCTCCATGACCGGAGAGGCCACAACAGTGGGAGGCCCGCGTACCGCCAAAAAAAAAAAAAAAGATTCTCCCCAACAGAGTCACCTCTACTTCTCCTCTATGTTATTTGACTCACATACATATTATTTCATACCCAGACCTCCAGAAACACAATTTCTCCCCAAATATACTAATAAGTAGGAAAGAAGATTCATTTCTTGGAGAGCCTGAGAAATGAAGTATCCTCAAGCGTTACTCATGGGCAGCCCTGTGTGCTGTGGTCTGAGAGAGAAGAAAAGTCGACCCAAATGCCTGTGCTGAGCTGGCCCCGGAAGGAGAACTTGCAGAGGTGTCCTGTGGGTTTCGCAGATCATATGGTGCATAACTCACATTGTAATGAAGTGGGCATTGCCTCCCAGAGTTGCGTACAGTTCAAACTGCACATCCACAAACTAGAAAGCTATCGGGAAAAGACTCTCGGGCTTGTATTCTAAATGGAAGACTGAGGCCAGTTCTGCCTCGTCCAAGCTTCCTTTGTTATTTCATTTCCCCCGTGGAGAAATAAGCAAAAGCTGAGAGTGTAGCTCATCCTCCACCCACTGCCACTGCTGCTTCTGCTTCAAACCAGGGGTAAAGGACGAATTATGCAAAGACTTTCTCTCACTCCTAAAAATAGTCTTTGATTAATAGAGAAATGTGTGTGGTCTTCCTCACTGCTTATTTTGGGGCAGGCAATGATGAATCCTGCATGAGAGACCTGCTATAGCAACAGGAAACAAGGTCATAGATCGAGGACTGGAGCCAGAGCTGGGTGGAGGGCACTGGTTTTGCTACAGACTGCAAAACTAGAAGGAGAAAGGGCACCATCAAATGCTTGCCAATCTCAAAATCTGTAAGCAGAGAAATACTTGGGAGCCCAGCATTCTGCGTTACCCCTCTCATCATTCCCCTTGGGTGGACATCCTGACCGTGGTGCAAAGAGTTTCAGGGTCCGTTCTGTTCATTCTCACTTGTTGGCTGGAACTGGGCCAGAGCAGCTCTTAATAGGGGCCCACCAGCGAAGGATATGACGATGATGATGAAGATGGTAACTATCACTGCTAGCTATCTTTATGCCAAACACTGTGCTGAGTGTTTTACATTCATTAATTCACTTCATCCTCATTGCAATGATATGAGGTAAATTCTATTGTTATCCTCACTTTTCATCTAGGACAGTGTGGCTCAGAGAGGTTAAGGAACTAGCCCAAGGTCACACAACTAAGTGGTGAAGCTGGGATTTGAACTGTAGAAACCTATATTTTTACCACTATGCATGGTGACATCAATCTAAACAGGGACGTTTCCCAGACTCACAGATACAGAGAACAGACCTGTGATTGCCAAGGGATGGTGGGGTTGGGGGTGGAGGATTGGGAGTTTGGGATTAGCAGATGCAAACTATTATATACAGGATGAATAAACAACAAGGTCCTACTGTATAGCACAGGGAACTATATTTGATATCCTGTGATAAACCATAATGGAAAAGAATATGAAAAAGAATATATATATATATATATATATATATAACCGAATCACTTTCCTGTACAGCAGAAATTAACACAACATTGTAAATCAACTATACTTCAATGAAATTAAAAAATAATGAAATAAACAGGCACATTTCCATCTGACAATATGTGAGACTTTAGGAAGTTCCTGATTTCATAATGACTCATACTCATAAATGACTTCTGTTGCACATCCTTTTTTCCCTCCAATTCCCCTTACTTAGCCTCAGACACCCTTTTGTGGGTAACACTGAAAATGATTTGCAACTTTTAGAGATATGGGGAGAAGCTGAAACCCAGTAGAAACAGTTTGGAAGAACCAAACTCCTAAGACAGATTATCAAGCTAGATAGGCCTGTTTACAGGGTAGCTCTCCAGACCAAAAATATCCTTCCTAATATGGCTGAAAATGTTACAGTTTCACTTCATTCTCCTATTAAAGTCTCACTAATAATAGATTCACTTTGAATTCTGAAGTAGTCTCTTAAAAAGCTGATACTTCTGAGAAGCTAACAATCATTCACACTTCAGTAAAAATGTATTGAATCAGATGGCTGTCCTCTTGCAACCTAGCTGAAAACAGCTGCTCTGAGGGACTAAAAATTCTGATGGGATGGGAACAGAGGTGGATAATTTGGGAGTAAGTAGAGTCTTAAGGGTGGAAACATACCTGCCTGTTGGGGTACCCTGGAGGGCTTGTATGAACAGAAGAATATTAGCTATATGGAAAAAGAGGCACACAGAGAAAAGAACATAAAGGGAAATGGTAAAGTGACAAAGACAAACTTGAGCTATTTCAGAATTGCCCCATGGCAAGCTTTATATCCAGGAAAGGGAAAGAAAACTTTTATTCCTTGTTTTCTCTACTCCTAGTAACTAAATGGCCTTAGGCTAATGCAAATCTCTTTCTCATTTCCAAGCTTTTGAACACACAGTTCCCTTTGCCTGGAGCACAATTCCTCATCTCCTATCCCCTAACATCTTCTTTTTTAATTGTGGTAAAATACACATAACATAAAATTTGCCATCTTAACAATTTTTAAGTGTATGGTTCAGTAGTGTTCAGTAGATTCATGTTGCTGTGTAACCAGTCTCCAGAACTCTTTCATCTTGCAAAACTGAACATCTATATCTGTTAAATAACTCCCCATTGCAATGGGACTACCCATATAAGCACAGAATACCTGCTTCAGGGCTTAGAATAGAGGAAACTTATCTGTTCCCTTGATTGGCTCAAAGACCTCAACAAAAAATTCTTACATCTCTTTGAGCTTAACACTCCCCATTTGTTTGTAAGAAAATGGATATAACACTACTCTGAAAATACCAGATACCCTCTGGAATTGAGTTCAAAAAGCAATTTATTTTTTATTTTTTTAATTTAGATATTTAGAAGACCCTCAAACAAGCACACGCACACAAACACATACACACACACAAACACACAAGACAGAGAGAATAGGAGAGATTCTTCCAACAGTCTTCCAGGGGATCACAACTCAACACCTCTCTAAACTTCACTTTCCCCTTGGATTTTTTTTTAATTTTTTAATTTAATTTTATTTGTTTTTTTATACAGCAGGTTCTTACTAGTCATCAGTTTTATACACATCAGTGTATATATGTCAATCCCAATCTCCCAATTCATCACACCACCACCACCGTCCCCCACCACTTTCCCCCCTTGGTGTCCATACGTTTCTTCTCTACATCTGTGTCTCAATTGCTGCCCTGCAAACCGGTTCATCTGTACCATCTTTCTAGGTTCCACATATATGTGTTAATATACGATATTTGTTTTTCCCTTTCTGACTTATTTCACTCTGTATGACAGTCTCTAGATCCATCCACATCTCAACAAATGACCCAGTTTAGTTCCTTTTTATGGCTGAGTATTACTCCCTTGTATATATGTACCACTTCTTCTTTATCCATTCGTCTGTCGGTGGGCATTTAGGTTGCTTCCATGACCTGGCTATTGTAAATAGTGCTGCAATGAACATTGCGGTGCATGTCTTTTTGAGTTATGGTTTTCTCTGGGTATATGCCCAGTAGTGGGATTGCTGGGTCATGTGGTAATTCTGTTTTTAGTTTTTTAAGGAACCTCCATACTGTTCTCCATAGTGGCTGTATCAATTTGCATTCCCACCAACAGTGCAAGAGGGTTCCCTTTTCTCCACACCCTCTCCAGCATTTGTTGTTTGTAGATTTTCTGATGATGGCCATCCTAACTGGTGTGAGGTGATACCTCATTGTAGTTTTGATTTGCATTTCTCTAATAATTAGTGATGTTGAACAGCTTTTCATGTGCTTCATGGCTATCTGTATGTCTTCTTTGGAGAAATGTCTATTTAGGTCTTCTGCCCATTTTTGGATTGGGTTGTTTGTTTTTTTAATATTGAGCTTCATGAGCTGTTTATATATTTTGGAGATTAATCTTTTGTCTGTTGATTCGTTTGCAAATATTTTCTCCCATTCTGAGGGTTGTCTTTTCATCTTGTTTATGGTTTCCTTTACTGTGCAAAAGCTTTTAAGTTTCATTAGGTCCTCCTTGTCTCGTTCCTGATCTTAGAGGAAATTCTTTCAGTTTTTCAGCATTCAGAATGATGTTTGCAGTGGGTTTGTTGTATATGGCCTTTAGTATGTTGAGGTAGGTTCCTTCTATGCCCACTTTCTGGAAAGTTTTTATCATAAATGGGTGTTGAATTTCGTCAAAAGCTTTTTCTGCATCTATTGAGATGATTATATGGTTTTTCTTCTTCAATTTGTTAAGATGGTGTATCACATTGATTGATTTGCATATACTGAAGAATCCTTGCATCCCTGGGATAAATCCCACTTGATCATGGTGTATGATCCTTTTAATGTGTTGTTGGATTCTGTTTGCTAGTATTTTGTTGAGGATTTTTGCAACTATATTCATCAGTGATATTGGTCTGTAATTTTCTTTTTTTGTAGTATCTTTGCCTGGTTTTGGTATCAGGGTGATGGTGGCCTCATAGAATGAGTTTGGGAGTGTTCCTTCCTCTGCAATTTTCTGGAAGAGTTTGAGAAGGATGGGTGTTAGCTCTTCTCTAAATGTTTGATAGAATGCACCTGTGAAGCCATCTGGTGCTGGACTTTGTTGGAAGACTTTTAATCACAGTTTCAATTTCATTACTTGTGATTGGTCTGTTCATATTTTCTATTTCTTCCTGGTTCAGTCTTGGAAGGTTATACCTTTCTAAGAATTTGTCCATTTCTTCCAGGTTGTCCATTTTATTGGCATAGAGTTGCTTGTAGTAGTCTCTTAGGATGCTTTGTATTTCTGCAGTGTCTGCTGTAACTCCTCCTTTCTCATTTCTTATTTTATTGATTTGAGTCCTCTCCCTCTTTTTCTTGATGAGTCTGGCTAACGATATATCAATTTTGTTTATCTTCTCAAAGAACCAGCTTTTAGTTTTATTGATCTTTGCTATTGTTTTCTTTGTTTCTATTTCATTTATTTCTGCTCTGATCTTTATGATTTCTTTCCTTCTGCTAACTTTGGGTTTTGTTTGTTCTTCTTTCGCTAGTTCCTTTAGGTGTAAGGTTAGATTGTTTACTTGAGATTTTTCTTGTTTCTTGAGGTTGGCTTGTATAGCTATAAACTTCCCTCTTAGAACTGCACTTGCTGCATCCCATAGGTTTTGGATCTTCATGTTTTCATTGTCATTTATCTCTAGGTATTTTTTGATTTCCTCTTTGATTTCTTCAGTGATCTCTCGGTTATTTAGTAACGTATTGTTTAGCCTCCATGTGTTTGTGTTTTTACTTTTTTTTCCCTGTAATTGATTTCTAATCTCATAGCGTTGTGATCAGAAAAGATGCTTGATATGATTTCAATTTTCTTAAATTTATTGAGGCTTGATTTGTGACCCAAGATGTGATCTATCCTGGAGAATGTTCTGTGCGCACTTGAGAAGAAACTGTAATCTGCTGCTTTTGGATGGAATGTCCTATAAATATCAATTAAATCTATCTGGTCTATTGTGTCATTTAAAGCTTCTGTTTCCTTATTTATTTTCATTTTGGATGATCTGTCCATTGGTGTAAGTGAGGTGTTAAAGTCCCCCACTATTATTGTGTTACTGTTGATTTCCTCTTTTATAGCTGTTAGCAGTTGCCTTATGTATTGAGGTGCTCCTATGTTGGGTGCATATATAATTGCTATATCTTCTTCTTGGATTGATCCCTTGATCATTATGTAGTGTCCTTCCTTGTCTCTTGTAACATTCTTTATTTTAAAGTCTATTTTATCTGATATGAGTATTGCTACTCCAGCTTTCTTTTGATTTCCATTTGCATGGAATATCTTTTTCCATCCTCTCACTTTCAGTCTGTACGTGTCCCTAGGTCTGAAGTGGATCTCTTGGAGACAGCATATATATGGGTCTTGCTGTTGTATCCATTCAGCAAGCCTGTGTCCTTTGGTTGGAGCATTTAATCCATTCACGTTTAAGGTAATTATCCATATGTATGTTCCTATGACCATTTTCTTAATTGTTTTGGGTTTCCTTTTATAGGTCCTTTTCTTCTCTTGTGTTTCCCACTTAGAGAAGTTCCTTTAGCATTTGTTGTAGAGCTGGTTGGGTGGTGCTGAATTCTCTTAGCTTTTGCTTGTCTGTAAAGCTTTTGATGTCTCCATCGAATCTGAATGAGATCCTTGTCGGGTAGAGTAATCTTGGTTGTAGGTTCTTCCCTTTCATCACTTTAAGTATATCATGCCACTCCCTTCTGGCTTTTAGAATTTCTGCTGAGAAATCAGCTGTTAACCTTATGGGAGTTACCTTGTATGTTATTTGTTGTTTTCTCCTTGCTGCTTTCAATAATTTTTCTTTGTCTTTAATTTTTGCCAATTTGATTATTATGTGTCTCGGCGTGTTTCTCCTTGGGTTTATCCTGTATGGAACTCTCTGTGCTTCCTGGACTTGGGTGGCTATTTCCTTTCCCATGTTAGGGAAGTTTTTGACTATAATCTCTTCAAATATTTTCTTGGGTCCTTTCTCTCTTCTCCTTCTGGGACCCCTATAACACAAATGTTGTTGTGTTTAGTGTTGTCCCAGAGGTCTCTTAGGCTGTCTTCATTTCTTTTCATTCTTTTTTCTTTATTCTGTTCCCCAGCAGTGAATTCCACCATTCTGTCTTCCAGGTCACTTATCTGTTCTTCTGCCTCAGTTATTCTGCTGTTGATTCCTTCTAGTGTAGTTTTCATTTCAGTTATTGTATTGTTCATCTCTGTTTGTTTGTTCTTTAATTCTTCTAGGTCTTTGTTAAACATTTCTTGCATCTTCTCAATCTTTGCCTCCATTCTTTTTCCGAGGTCCTGTATCATCTTCACTATCATTATTTTGAATTCTTTTTCTGGAAGGTTGCCTATCTCCACTTCATTTAGTTGTTTTTCTGGGGTTTTATCTTGTTCCTTCATCTGGTACATAGCCCTCTGCCTTTTCATCTTGTCTATCTTCCTGTGAATGTGGTTTTTGTTCTACAGGCTGCAGGATTGTAGTTCTTCTTCAAACAGCAGTTTAAAACATCTCTTTGGGCTTCCCTGGTGGTGCAGTGGTTGAGAGTCCGCCTGCCAATGAAAGGGACATGGGTTCGTTCCCCAGTCCGGGAAGATCCCGCATGCCGCGGAGCGGATAGGCCCATGAGCCATGGCTACTAAGGCCTGCGTGTCCGGAGCCTGTGTTCCGCAACGGGAGAGGCCACATCAGTGAGAGGCCCGCATACCACAAAAAAACAAAAACAAACAAAAAAATCTCTTCATTGGAATCTATACAGCTTTTACAACTTTTTGTTTTCTTTTTGGTCTTTTGTTCTTAAGGAATATTTTCAGTAGGTAGTCTGTGAGAATTGTTTCACATTAGATGTATTTTTGATGTATTTGTGGGAGGAGGTAAGCTCCATGTCCTTCTCTTCTGCCATCTTGATCTCTGCCCCAAGGAATATTTTCAGATAGAAATGATAGAATTTTTAAAAATTATATAGATGGCAGACTTTGGGTATTTGTGGACTTGAAAGCCAGTTTTGACTATTTGCAAATGACTTCAGAAGTCAGAGACACATACAGTTTGTCATTTTACAGAGGCAGGAAGTCAAATCATAGATATGGCGAGGCTGGGAGACAGAAGACCATCACTAAGCTACTGAATACACCCAGCCAACCTCAGCGTTGTGGTCTGTATTCACTGTAACATGTGCAAGAGCTCTTGTGAAGTTATTTTTTAAAAAAGAAGAACATTGATTTTTTAAAATTTTTTATTGGAGTATAGTTGATTTACAATGTTGTGTTAGTTTCATGTATACAGCAAAGTGAATCAGTTATACATATACATACATCCACTCTTTTTTTAGATTCTTTTCCCATGTAGGCCATTACAAAGTATTGAGTAGAGTTCCCTATGCTATACAGTAGGTTCTTATTAGTTATCTATTTTACATATAGTAGTGTGTATATGTCAATCCCAACCTCCCAATTTATCTCTTCCCCTCCCCCATGTCCTGGTAACCATTACGTTTGTTTCCACATCTATGACTCTACTTCTGTTTTTGTTTTTTGGTTTTTTTAAGACTTTTTTCCCATGTAGGCAATTATAGAGTACTGAGTAGAGTTTCCTGTGCTATAGAGCAGGTTATTGTCAGTTATCTATTTTATATATAGTAGTATGTATATGTCAGCCCCAATCCCACAATTTATCCCTCCTCCCCACCCCCATCCCCTGATTCTTTTTATAATGGCCCTATAAAGTAGGCCAATTGCTGGGACTGGTGATGGAACTAAGAGAAAATGAAGTGGTCTAACAATTTGATGATTCTCTGCCAAAAAATAGTTTTATAAATCACTCTAATCCTTTATCTATCAACTCATTAAGAGTCTGAAGAACTCCCCCTCCTTTTTCATTTCTACTTTAGTTTTACTGGTCATATGAATACACACTAGGGGTATTCACAAATCTAAGGACTCTTGAAACTCTCAGGATGTGTCCCTCCTAAAGCCAGGATCCACTGTCCATTTAGTGTATGATATGCATGAGGGATCAGGACCTTGCTGAAGCAGTGAAGTCGTGCTTAGCACAATGCTTTTTATTTTCTTTTTTTTTTTTTTTTGTGGTACGCGGGCCTCTCACTGTCACGGCCTCTCCCATTGCGGAGCACAGGCTCCGGACGCGCAGGCTCAGTGGTCATGGCTCACGGGCCCAGCCGCTCCGCGGCATGTGGGATCTTCCTGGACCGGGGCATGAACCCACGTCCCCTGCAACAGCAGGCAGACTCTCAACCACTGCGTCACCAGGGAAGTCCAGCACAATGCATTTTAAAGCTGGTATGGATTTCAAGATGTCTGTGTGTGTATATATCAGCTATATTTCTCAACTATAATAAAGCTGAGAATATTAAGTTTTGTTCTGTCAGAGTGATCAAAAAATAACTTTTATTAAATAGTAATCCATAAATACTGTCTTCTGTTTCATCACTCTTCAGACATTTGTGTTATCTTTTCATCAAAAAGACCATGAAGAAGCATGAGGCTTTTCTTAAGGATACTTTTCCTCCTGCTTTCTCTCTTGCTTCTTTCACACATCTCCCTGTGGCCTAAGGATTTACATTTGCTGTTGTCTTCATTCCTAGCAATTATTCATTTGACAATTAATGAAGACACCAGCATCAGAACATGTCCGATAGAAAGAATTAGTGTGTCTGTTTTACAGAGCACATAAAGATTGCTCATTCATTCATTCAGCAAACACTAGTTGACCATCTACTAATGCCAAATAATGTGCTGGGCATAAGGATACAGTTGAGAGATAAAGTCCATGCCTTAAAGTCATCCACAGTCGTGGAGTGTGCTGAGAGCTATGGATGAGCACAGGCTAACTCAGCCTAGAGTTTAGGAAGGCTTTTGGAAGGAGAGGACACCTAAGCTGAGTTTCTAAGGATATATGTAGGAACTAGCCAAGTAGAAAAGAGGAAAGAATGCTCCAGGGAAAAGGACCATATGAAGGTTAGAGAACATGGTGGCATGGGAGAAATGTAAGCAGCCTGTAATGCCTGGACCCCAACGTACATGTAGGGGAGGAAGTAGTGAGAAATACAGCTGGTGGGGTAGGCAGTAGCCAGATCATGAAGGCCCATAAGCAGCAACTAAGGAATTTATCCTAAAGATTGTGAGATCCTGTTTACACAGAAATTGACATAACCAGATTTTTATTTTAGAGAAATGACTCTCCCGGCTATGTAGAGAATGGATTGAAGGGGGTAAGACCAGAGGCTGGGAGACCAAATATCTATACTCATTTGAGAGCAAGTGACCAAGAACAATATTTTCTGCAGAATATTGAATTGAATTGATTGGCTGCTTTGCATGTAGCTCTACCTTCAGCCTCTTTTTTGAATTCCCTTCTTCCATACCATCTTCCACCACAGGTAACCTTATTAATCCTATGATGTACATCGATTGGAGGGTTTCTCGTGTAGTTGATATTTTATTGCTACACAACTCGAATTTCAATTCCGTCATCTAGCTTTCCTTCCATTTGGGGCTTGGTAAACTGCCATGTACCTTTGGACCTCTCCATAAAAAATAATTTACGAACTTTTGAGAGAAGTTGGTGTTCCCAAAGCTAGACTCTTGAGACTGAGCAAGCCTTGGTCTAAGAAGATATAAGTAAGTAAAAGAAGTTATTCTAAATTGGAAGAAAAATATTGTCCTTTTATTTACTAGGCATTTCCATATTTAAATTCAGACTGACTCATATCTTCTAGATCTACTTGGCTCCTTTAATAGAGCTCCCTGGGGTATGTCTTTAGGCTGGAGACTTTCTCAGGTCTTAAGCAACTGTTTGATATGCCCATCTCACCCTCCTCCTCAACCAGGAAGATTTAAAGTGAAAATGTGTAGCATAAATAAGGTCTTAAATCTTGTTCCAATAATTTGATGATGACAATACCAAAAGGCCATCTTGGGTCTTGATCTCCTGCATTAAACAAACAGGCTCAAGATTTATTATAACATGATGAAAGCTCTACAGGTCATAGGCATCTTGAGTCTTATTATATAAAGTAAAGAAGGAAAGATCAGCAGGGCTATGTAAAGGGACCAGAATTATCCTTCCTTTTATGGTTATTTTCTACTGGGAAGAATTTTTTTTTAACAATCTGGAATTTGCATTTTCCATTCTTGACCAAAAATACAAAACCACGAAGGTACAGAGGCTGACTTTTAGGCCTCCTCCCATTGGCTTCTGCTGCAAGTGCACATGCAAAGCTGTGAGAAAGCAAAGTTACTTTCTGAGATCTGTTTGGCAATGGATACATCCCCTCCTCAATGATGAACTACTGCAAGTTATGGGGGGAGTTCCATGAGTGCACACTAGTGGTCAAAAGGTATCCATGGCTCAGAAATGGTATGTGTGGAAAAAGACCCTACACATAATTTAGAGGCTCCTGCCAGCACTTTTGATAGCTCCTGCCCTTGTACCTACCAAATGTTTGGCCACTTTGGAGCCTGCAGGTCTGATGTTCTCTCACAAGCCCTGACACGCATCTAGGAAGGAATCAGGTGGTCCACTGTGCCTGATAAGGTGACTTTCTGGAGTTCAGTCTCTATTTTGATATCAGATGAGCGTCCTATACCAAGGGAAATAAATATTCTGAAACAATGGGAATAAATATGACTATGTTTCATTTTTATTTAAAACAATAAACAACTTGGGAATTAAACACGGCCAACATAGGCTGAAATAGAAGGAAATTTTAAGGCACCCATATTCCATGCTAGCATCAGATGCTCTTTCCTGCTTTTCAAGTTTTGAGTGTTTGCTGAAGGATCCCATGATTTGAAGAAGGCAGAAGAGGTTTGGGATGAGACCCCATCTAGTAAGGGTCATCTCTGAAACCGCCTGATTATCTGGTGGGAATGCTATCTCCTTGCTAAAAGCCTGTGGCTAGATTAATGCTAGCGTTTGAAAATCTACTCAGGCCTGATGGTGGGCGGCCAGGGAAAGAATGTGTTTTCTGTTTATCTCTTTCGTGGCAGAAATGTTCATCACAGAAAGACTCTGAGCTCCAAGTTTCAGGCAGGCCTGGAAGTTGTGTTGTCTGTAGTCTGTGAATGTACACACCAGCTCCGGAATAATGGGAAAGAACTAGGCCTGTGTTCACAGCCAGTTGCCTGCATTGGTTGATGATGGGTCCGTTTCTTCAACTTGATAAGAGGGGTAGATTCTGCCACATGGTTCAGGGAGAAAGTTTTACCACCCCCATTGCTTTATCTCCCAGGAATGCAGTTTGAGTTGTGTCTCCTCCTTGACAGCTCGGACCTCCGTAAATTACCAGGGTCTTGACCCAAGAAATGGAGAAGTCTTAAGCAATTTTTCAGTCTCCTATCTAAAAATGTGTTTACATTTCTTGAACTCTGGCTGACTGATTCATTCTCCTGGTGTTGCAAGAACTTTCCTTATGCATTAGAATTTATAAGTTTCATTTCTAAGAGACCCATGGTTCCTTCCAAGCCACAGTGAAGTGAACCTCATCGCAACACAATTCTGTTGGGCTGGATTTGTGCAGAGGATGGATCCGGGCCAAGCAGCTGTGATGTGGCAAGACCAAGTGAGGTTAACAGGAGGCAGTGTGAGGTGGAGGGGAGGGTAGGAGAGGCTAAGTCAGGAGGTCTGGGTTCAGGTTCTGGGCTTGTGCTCTTTCAAGGTATGGCCTTGAGTCAGTCACATGAAATCACTCTCTGGGCCTCAGTTTCCCCAGCTGTCTTAAATAAGAAATGTTTTAAATCTGTGCAGAAGCCATTTTCAAACAAGATAGATGAGAACAGCTGAGAAACAACAGAAAAGGGAAGGTCAGCCCACAAGGAAGGAGTAGAGGCTTTAGGTCAAAGAGGCAAAGATGCAGCATCACATATGGCCAGGCTCTTAACAGAGCTACTTAGGAGTAGCAAGCATGTAAAGAACGTTTTGTTGAACACTGGTCCCACACAAGAGACTAAAATCCTTGTCAGGGGAGCCATGCACTTAGCTAAATCTGTCCCTCAAATAAACATTCCTTTATAAACATTAAATTTACTTTCTTAGGGGAAAAAAAGGAAAACAAAATCAATCCTATCCCTTTGCAGCATGAGGTTTGAGTGAGGCAGTCTTGGACTCAAATCCTTACTCAAAACCTCACTAGTTGTACATCCTTGGGTGGGTTACTTTATCTTTCGAGCCTCAGCTTCCACACCTATAGAGAGTATGATAACACAACCATGGAGGAGAGTTGTGCAGATTACACGCCAACCACATATCGGTGTCTGTGTAGTGCCTGCTTCAGGGTAAACGCTATGATTTCTATTAGTCCCCTCCCATCAGCCCCCTTTTGGCCTCTGTCTTTGTTTGCTTCATGTTTCACTTCTCCTGTTGCCCTTCCACAACATGAGGGAAAAGGGAAGTCTCTGATCTCTCTATCTGGAAGGTTGCAGAAGCATTTTCCTACCTCAGTGAAGTAGGATCATACAAAATTTATATTCAACAGGATCAGCAGATTTTTTTCCATCAATATTTCCTTCTTAATTTCAGCTTTATCTGAATTTTAGTAGCACAAAGAATGTACTTTGTTCTTTTAAAGAGCAACCAAAACAAGAAAAAAGAAATTTGAATATAAAGTTTCAACACTATATTTAACGTGGCACTTAGACTGTGCCTGTAGAGGTTACATGTGTTATTTGGTGAGTAAATATGAATGCCATAGGCATGTGTATGTTTCCAATCTTACACATATGAGCTAGGTATGTACGGGTATGGTATATATAAAAATTCATGAGACCTAGGTCTGACAACCTTGACCCTTTTCTCTCTGATTTTCATCATAGCAAACACTGAATCCAGAACTGATCTTCACATGAATCTTAATGAAACCTCACCTTTGACCCAAAAGCCAGAGAAGCAGGTACAGTACTGACTCTGCATGAGCATGATACTGGACTTTGGGGTTGTTGTCCCTACTTGCTGTGTGACCTTGGGTGAGATTCTTCACCTCTCTGGGCCTCATTTGCCTCATCAATTAAATGAGACAAGTAGACTATAAAATCACAAATGTTCCTTAACTCATAGACTTGGAATGTCTTAACTCAACTTGGACTGTTTTGTCTGGCTCTTTGTGTGCGCAAATAAGCTGAATAGGCCCCTCCCCGACTTCTGCAAAGTCAAAAAGGGAACAAGGAAACACAGAAAGGCATCCTCCATCGAGGCAGTAGGCACTAAGACTTTGTGCCAATGGGCCCATTTTTCTACTCCAATTCTCATTCCTAATAGGGAGGAAAAAATAGCAATCAAGAAAAAAATGCAAGGGCACTGTGAAGAAAGGGAAAAAATGCTTTATCTGAATAGATTAAGAATACCGGGCTTTCCTGATGGCGCAGTGGTTGAGAGTCTGCCTGCCAATGCAGGGGACACGGATTCGAGCCCTGGTCTGGGAAGATCCCACATGCCGCGGAGCAACGAGGCCCGTGAGCCACAACTACTGAGCCTGCGCATCTGGAGCCTGTGCTCCGCCACAAGAGAGGCCGCGATAGTGAGAGGCCCACGCATCGCGATGAAGAGTGGCCCCCGCTCGCCACAACTAGAGAAAGCCCTCGCACAGAAACGAAGACCCAACACAGCCAAAAATAAATAAATTAATTTTTTTAAAAAAAGAATATGTAACAAAGTTGATTTAACATTTGCCCATGTCAGATACGTAAAAGGAGCCCAATTAAAAAAAAAAAAAAGAGAATATCCATTAGTGGTTAAAGGACATAAGTTCGCAAATATTTATAAATCTGTTCCTTCAGTTGAAGCTTTGAGGCTGGCACTGTCCTCAGATTCACTCTAGAGAGACAACTCAGGGGAATTCCTAGAGCTTCCCGGGTCTCGGAGAAGCTGGGGCGGAAGCCCCACAGCCCAGGGCTCTCTCAGGTCTCCCCCTGCTGGGCGACAGCAGGGTGGTGGGACTGGGGGTGGCACCCGCATGGTCTCTGTTTCTCCCTTATCTCCAACTTCCTGACTTTCTCCTCTTCCCTCACACTCATTAAAAAAACAGTAATAATAAAGGTAGCTTTGTTTTCCTGTGTGTGCCTAGCCAGTTCTGAGGAAGAACCTGAGCTCTCTCTGTTAGGACCCTGGGCCCGGGTCAGGCCTCCCCTGCACTGAAACACAACCCAGTCGACCCTTACCGCTACTGAGGAACCACAGAACCAACATTTGCATGTTTTTGTTTTTGTTTTACGTGCCTGCTTTGAAGACACCCTTTATAAGGGATCTAGAAGGTTTTCTTTTTCAAGAGAGTCTGTGACTGAGGAAAATGTGCTGACGTTCGATAATTCCACAACTGCAAAGGCCTTTCAAATACCTCATAAACCCTAAACTCTCCAAATTCACACAGCCCCGTGGTTGTATTCCAGGAGACCTCATATCACCTGCAATAAAAGAGTGGCTCAGGGCTTCCCTGGTGGCGCAGTGGTTGAGAGTCCGCCTGCCGATGCAGGGGACACGGGTTCGTGCCCCGGTCCTGAAAGATCCCACATGCCGCGGAGCGGCTGGGCCCATGAGCCATGGTCGCTGAGCCTGCGCGTCCGGAGCCCGTGCTCCGCAACGGGAGAGGCCACAACAGTGAGAGGCTCGCGTACCCCAAAACGCAGCCATGGCAAACCAGCTCCCGCGGGTCATTGCCTGTTCCTCCCTCGTGAAAGGAGGAGGGCTGTTCCCACCAGTTGGTTTATTCAAGTCGCAGTAGTCTTATTTCCTTTTGTAGTAGCCCCCAAAGCAAAGCCATCTGAGGAAACGTATAGGAAGCCCCACCAGCCCCCAAACACAGAGAAAGGGGGGTGGGGTCGGGGAGGGGTCGGTGTCCCCCCTGCCTCCCCCTCCCCCTTACTTCTTGAGGCTAACGGCTCTTCACTAGATTAATCACTGACTTCAGTTTTCCCTACTTCCTCAACCTATTCCACGTAAATGACTAATTTCATGTTTACTGTAAATCATCTGGAAGGATTCATAAACAAATTTCTGCCCAGCAGATTTCGTTTACGTACCCTGATGGGCCACTGGCACACTCAGTGGATTCCTTCCACTGTGGCCCTCCAACTCTGAGGCAGGCTAGGATTGATCTTTATCAGCATCAGCAGTTTCTGCTCTTTTTTCCTTTCCATTAATGCCCCCCGCCACCCCCGACTCACCCCCTCCCTCCCTTCACTGGGGTCTGACCATATTAGGAGTTCGGTCACACAAAATACCTTTACTTTTTTATCAGTGTGCTAGCTGCGAGGGAAAAAACAAAAACAAAAAACCCAAAGGTGGGATATGTTGTTATCACCATGCTTTATCGAGAAGTCACATACCTCGATTTGGAAACCCATTTCTGACGGGCGGGTGAGAAAGAAAGCCAGACAGCGCTTTGCAGACGTGACTGGCTTCCGGGATTTACTGGGTTCTGGAGGCCGCCTCTGGTGCCCCCTACTGGTTGGATTTTAAAACCTCCGCTGTGCGTTTCCGAAGCGGAGGTCGGCGCTGCGGGCGTGAGCAGGGAGGAGGAGGAGGGCTCCCGCCCCCCGACACAGGATGGCAGACCGTGGGACTCGCGCCTGAGCCACCTCTTCCGCACCTGGCCGAGAATCAGGGCCTCAGCGGCAAATCCATAAATAGAAATGCGTAGTCACTGACATCAACAACTTCCTAGGAGTTGGAGGAGGGGGAAGAAACCTACAAGGGGAAATGTGGAGATGAAAAGAGAAATAAAAAAAGAAAAAGAAGACAAGCAGACATGTCTCAACTCCAAGCTCCCATTTCCTCTTTCAAATGAACTGCCTCCCCACTGTGAACAGAATCAAGTATTTATGAAGGCATTTTTTGCATATTAATAGCAGCATGTGGAGCATTGCCAGTTCTGAACTCCTAAAGGTATGGTGCCCTTTTTTTTTAACGCAGGTCCTTCAAACTCCTCACAGAATTTGGTATTCTCCTTCACATATATTTTCTTTTCCGCCTTGTGGCTCCTCTTAAGGAGTTTCATTTGATTAAGGGAAATTAGTTCCGGGGATACAGTCAGAGACCGATCACTGCTCTTAACCTCGGTGGCTGACATCAATCACTAGAGAAGCCTTTCCTTTTCCCCAGGGCCTCTCTATGTAGATAGAGGTGAAAGGTTGGGTGAAGTGACCAGCACCTAAAAAGAGTATTAAAATTGTAAATGAAAAGTCTAGCAGGAAGTGTTAACATATCTATTCTGAGTGGGGGAGGGGGGAGGGGGAGGTAAACTTAAAAAAAAAAGAAAAATAATTATAATTGAATTAACTACAGCAGCATTACTATCTACACTTGGTAAAGATCCCATTAAATTTTTTTTTTTTTTTTTTTTTTGCGGTATGCGGGCCTCTCACTGTTGTGGCCTCCCCCGTTGCGGAGCACAGGCTCCGGACGCGCAGGCTCCGGACGCGCAGGCTCAGCGGCCATGGCTCACGGGCCCAGCCGCTCCGCGGCATATGGGATCCTCCCAGACCGGGGCACGAACCCGTATCCCCTGCATCGGCAGGCGGACTCTCAACCACTTGCGCCACCAGGGAGGCCCCCCATTAAATTTTAAAAGAAAAACATTGAAACCAGTTAGAAAAATAAGCAAAAGACATAAACAATTCATATCAAAAATAATAGTAATAGAAAACAAATGTGGAAACAATATTCATCCTGAGTAGCAATTTAAATTCAAACTGAGGCGAACTGGAGGTACCATTTTATATTTGAGATGTGTGCCTCCTCTCACCTTTTTTTCATGGTAACACCCAGAACTGATGAGTTTTTGGTAAAACTGGTACATTTATACACTTCTGGTGGGTTGTAATTTGGTTCAATCTGCTTGTAAAGCAAAATGGCAATATGACTTGCAAAACATGAAAAAATATTCATACCCATTGATTCAGTATTTCTGACTTCCGGGAATTTATCCTAAGGAAATAATTCAGCAGAAAAAAAGTGAGTGAAGATGTCCATTGCAGCAGTATTTATAATAGAGAAAAACTGGAAACAGCCAGAGAAATGACTAAATTGTGAGGGGTTTAATTCAGGCATTAAAAAATGATGCTTGTTCATCCTAGATACTGTGATTTAATACAAAAGGTTTAACACATGGTTTCTCACCATTGCCGTCTTGAGCCAGATAGTCTTTGTTGTGGGGAGCTTTCCTGTGCATTGTATCAATAGGATGTTGAGCAGCATCCCTAGCCTCTACCCACTAGATGCCAGTAGCACAACCCCCCGATTGGTGACAGTCAGAAATGTCTCCAGAGCGCTTCCCTGGTGGCGCAGTGGTTGAGAGTCCGCCTGCCGATGCAAGGGACACGGGTTCATGCCCCGGTCCGGGAAGATCCCACATGCCACGGAGCGGCTGGGCCCGTGAGCCATGGCCGCTGAGCCTGCGCGTCCGGAGCCTGTGCTGCGCAGCAGGAGAGGCCACAACAGTGAGAGGCCCGCGTACCGCAAAAAAAAAAAAAAATGTCTCCAGTCCTTGCCAAACGTCCCCTGGAAGGCGAAAATCACACACACCCCAGCCCAACCCCACATTGCAAACTACCGATTTCATTTTAAAAGTAGAAATCAAAGTGATGTCAGTTATGACTGCAACTATGTACAAAAAATACTGTATCTATAAAGACTTGCAAATAATGCTTGCAAAAAAGTGCAGTCATGCTCGTTTGAAATTGTCATGCTCGTTTGAAATTATGACTATGTTGGGTTGAGTCTTTTGTTTTTATTTTGTCTTCCTGGTTTGTCATTGTTTTACTTTTTTTTTTTTCAAAATTCTCCCTGTAAGGAGGAAAAATCAATCATGAGGAGAGCTGGTTTTATTCAAGTCTAGCTTAAAATGATGAGGAGTCACAGTAAACAACAAGTATACAGCAAGCGAAACAAGGGTCAACACCATAGTGCCATTATTTTTTAACTACTGTTAGTTGAAATTATTTAACATTAATTAGGTTTTTATTAGATTATTGGGTAAGACCATCAGAATGCTCCTCCTAAGGATCTTAACCCCTTTTCAGCATTTTATCCCTCTGATCCTAGACTTTGGTGGGGGTGGGAGGCAACAAATTCACCTGTTTTTCTGAAAAGTCTGGATCTCAAAGTATGAAACTCTCTAATCCATTCAGATCCATCTATGTAAGCTTGGGACAAGACTGGCCCTGAGCCCACTGGTTTATGAAGTTGTCAGGGCAGAGAGGTTGTCAGTAAAGAGTATCAAAGTAGAAGCTCACACTTCAATTAGATTCCCCAAGAATCATTGCATCTCTTTGTTTAAAATAAGAAACCATCTCACGAGTTTTGACATTGTCGGTTTTCTCCCTTTGTTAGGGAAAGCAAACATCCTTTCTCACTTGCTTTATCTTGGGTTTTGTTTTTTTTGCTTTGTGGGGATTAGAACTTTGGTAGTGTCCTAAAAATCCTGTTAAACAAAAATTATGTCCCCTTTTCCCATTTCACAAAGCCACTTCTCTTTCGACCTGTCTCTTGAGTTCAGGTTTCATGAGTTTATGACAGTATAAATTCATATTTGATCTTATGTGTCCTAAATTTACCTCTTTTGGACTTCAAAGAGTAGCCTGTAATTCTAGTGCGCCAAGGATTTAGGTTGAATAAACCTGTGTTTACCCCATCTGTTTCTTTGGTGGTTTCACAGATGGTGTTCATCTCCCCTTTCAGCCTTCTTCTTTCAGGAGAAAAACAGAACACCTGTAGACACACTAAGTTTTTGTGCAAGGTACAAAGGAAGCCTTTTGTTTCAGTGTCCTTCTGAACCATACCCTGCCTTTTGTTGAACTTTTTTGCTGTTTTCTAAGAGAAGCTACTACTCTTTAAAGACAGACTTTTTTTTTTCTTATTCTGCTTTATTCACCCTAGCATCTCACATGTTTAGGACAGTTCTTGGCACACGGTAGCTCCTCAAAAAAAGAAAATTTGACAAATAAATCTCTTATTGACATTAAGGTCCATGTCCTGGATGGAAAAAAGCCTCTAAGTAGGATTTGGAGATTGCACTTCTTTTCTTTCCAGTGAAATGATACAGAAGTTCAGCTGCCGTTTCTCTAACACCTCGCACCATCTCAGAATACTTCTTGCTGTTGGTTGCCATGATTTGGTGTTTCAGTCTCTGAGAAGCTTTGGGTCTTGTGCAGACTGGATGTGTCACTAGGCATCCTGCTTGGACATCTTTTCGGAGGCTGATAAGTGAGACTGGGTCTAGCAGGGATGCCTGGGAGAATTAACCATCAGCATCTCCTCACCTGGAGAAGTTCCCTTTCCTCCCCACCTTCTATCCTCCTGTTTCTCATTTCTAAAGGCATGGCACAGCATGTCCCCAGCTCCATGCTCTCCCCCCTCAGCCCGCCCCTCCATCACCCCACCCACTGCTCTCCCTGGTTTTGTAAATAGCTTTGGTTGGGGAACTTGATTCAAAGGTTTTTTTTGAAGATCTAAGCAAACTTCATCTTCTGGCTCAATCTTACCCACAGGATTACTTTGTCAAACCAAAAACTCCATTGACAATTTAAGGATAACTTACTGAGAGGGACTTGTTTTTAATTACAAAGTCGAGACTTTTATTTGTTGAATTTTCACTGCAACTATTATTTATTCCAGTAAGTCTGTATTTATTGATCTGTTGGCTACTAGATCCAACCAGACACATGATATGTGCCTGATTTTCTTTTTTATTTTTATTATGGAAAATTTCAAATACATGCAAAAGTAGAGAGAATAGTATAGTGAACCTCCATGTACCTATCATAAGCTTCAATAATTATCCCTCCATTATCAAGAGGGTCTTTCTAAATGGTCATAACAGCCAATGATTTTGAGGTTTTCTATGTGCAGGATTTAGAATTATCTCCCTTAATCCTTAAAACAGCCCTATGAGATAGGTACAGTTATTGTCATTTACAGATGAGGAAACAGATGTCATGACAGACAGGGCCCCATTTAACATGCTACCTGCACTTGCCAAAAGGCCTACTGGTTTGGGAATCCCACAAAGTTGCTTTTAGATCCCAGCTTCTTCCATACTGACTGTGTGGTTTCAGGCAGGTTACTTAACCTCTCTGAGGCTCAATTTCCTCACCTACAAAGGACAATGATATCTTCCTCATGGGGTCATGACAATGATAAGATGAAACAACATATGGAAGAGGATTAGCACAATGTTGTCACTAGGCAATCCTGATAAATTACAGTAGGAATTATTATTCTCTCCCCTCGCCCTCTGCTTGAAAGCTATTATAAAACAGAATTCGGAGCTTGTATACAATCTAAGGGTGCAGATGTAGAAGAGGAGAAGCTTGAATGGCAGGAATAACTTAAAGGGCTACAAGTCAATCTACCTACCGTTTCCCCGCTCCTCCACTCCGCCCACCCTCAACCCCCAAGCCCAGACACCTCAAATATCCTCCATGCTGTCTGGAATTTTGTTTCACTACTTTATGTAATTCTACCTATTGCAGATTCCTTTGGGTTTCTCATATCTCATTGTGGATTGTTTTTTAATTGTTCTCCCTACCCCTAAGGGAACACAGCTGAAGGCTGAGGGGAGGGGGAGGGGCGGGGGTGAAGCAGAGAATTTCGTAGTGAGGACCCCGTCTCTAGCAGCGCCCCAACTCCCTGAGCACATGGCTGCCCAGGAACAGTGAGAGGTCAGAGGACAGGCGGGCAATGGAAGGGAAGGGGGCAGAAAAGAAAAGGATATCTTTCTCTTCTTCCAGCCCTCTGCTATTCCAGCATTACCAGGACTAGTTCAGCTCCTTAGCCCAGCTAAATCATGGGTTAGATCAGTTTTTATGGGCCCATGTGGGAATCAAAGCACCACAGGTAACATTTCTTTTTCTAGTGAAAATTTCATTTTTTTTACAATGAAATCAGTTTGCAAGTTGAGATTCCCTGTCTCTCAGTTGTCAGATTGGAAAAGTCACACCAGAGCCAATGTAACAAGGAAGTCACACAGTTTGGGGTTAAAGTTTGGGGTTAGAAGGAGCTGGGGACTTGTTCAGATTTCCCACCCTGCACCCCACCACCTCCCATCTCCCCATCTAAGTCTAAAATACGATGTGTCATCTCTCAAATACAGGCAGAGTTCCGGCCTGAATGTAGCCAGACACCCCCTCACAGAAAAAGCTCGTTTCTATCTCCCCTGGGGCAGAAGAGGTCACTGTTTTGGCTTAAATTTTTTCTCCTCCAGCTTCTGCTAAGCCAGATAAACAATGATTCTGTTGTGTCAACAAAGCACTTAATTAAACTGAGGACAATATCAGTTAGAACAATGTCAATTAGATAAGATTTACTTCCGGATAGTTGAAGCCTTGGAATTAAAGTCTAAGTCTCCTGGGTTTCATTATTCAAAAGTTCCTTGAAGAAAACACTGAGGTAGGGCTTCCCTGGTGGCGCAGTGGTTGAGAATCTGCCTGCTAATGCAGGGGACATGGGTTCGAGCCCTGGTCTGGGAAGATCCCACATGCTGCGGAGCAACTAGGCCCGTGAGCCACAACTACTGAGCCTGCGCATCTGGAGCCTGTGCTCTGCAACAAGAGAGGCTGCAATAGTGAGAGGCCCGCGCACCGCGATGAAGAGTGGCCCCCGAAACGAAGACCCAAGACAGCCAAAAAAATAAATAAATAAACAAATGTGGGGTTTAAAAAAAAAAAGAAAAGAATTTTAAAAAAAAACACTGAGGTAGAGAAACTGAGGCACAGAAAGCTTAACGAGTTGACAAAAGTCACCACATGAGCCTCTCATAGAAGTTAAGACTAGAGATTGCTGTGTTTCTCTTCCTGGTCCACTGTTTGCTAGCTCTTGGGCTAATTTGTAAATGTTTAGGAGGATGTAAAAATCTCCTTCCATAGAGTTGAGGATGAAGTGGATGAAGACTAAAATTCGTGACAGGAGGGGAACAAGAAAGCTCTTCTCTGGTTTCCAACAAAACTGTACCTCCACCACGCATCCTTGTGGAGCCCTCCTAAAACTGTCCACTCGGCCCATTTCACCAGCACCAAATTTCCTTGAGAACATAAAAAGTGGACCAGGATGTCAGGTGGCCAAGATGAGCAGGATGAACACAGGAGACAGGCACGGTGGATGGAACCACGCTGTGGTTTGGGGTCCTGTCTGCTCCTCAGAAAGAGGCCGTGCAGGCAGACCAGGTTGTTGAATTGAGATCCTGATGTTCCATCTGGCCTTCTGAAGACTAAAGTTCTCCTGCTTCTCCAGGCCAGGGAAACCTAAACAGAGAGAAGTTCTCAGAGTGGGACTGGGGGTGGCCAGGTGGCTGGCCTTGCACGTGCTGGGTCCCCTCCATATCAACCTGAGCTGAGAGTGTATACAGAGCCCCTGGCCCACTCAGATCCCTCCCCAGTAAGCCCAGTCGTAGGGAGTCCAGCAGAGTTCCATGCCCCACTCAGCCCCACATATGTCCCCATTCCTACTGCCCACTTTTAGTTCCACAGACTGCCAAGAGCAAGAAATAACAGGGCCTGGGAAGGCCAAGCGCAGGGGAACTTGCCAGACCCCTGAGCTCCTAGCGCCAGGTAGGAGTGACCTTCTCTAGGATTTGGTCCCCACCCTCAGTGACTTCTACATCCCCACCGGGATCCAGAGCCACCCGGAGCCTCACCTTCCGGGAAAGTGGAAGGACAGACTCTCGCCAAGGAGGGGGGCCCGGTGGTCCAAAGAACTGTCTGACTCTTTTCCTTTTGTTTGCTCACAGGAGGGGACAAACACCCTGTGTGCATAGAGGTTTGATGTGACAACTTGATGGACCACATGAGGGTTTCAGCAAAGGCCTCCCGACCCCACTCTCCATGCATTAAGATAATGGTGGGGTGTGTAGTGTATTTCAGGTCTTGGCTACAGAGGCCCTCCTTCCTTCTGTTTTCCTCCTCCAGCTCAGCTTGCCCACAGGTTCCCAGAGACTCTTGGCAGCTTGCTCTCAGGCAGAATGAAGCTGTGAGCTGTGTGGGAGACAGACAGCGAGAGTGTTGCAGCCTCCTTAATGAGGGACCATAGCTCTTCTTGGAACCACGAAGCCGCAGCTACCGGGATGGGGAACCCCAATTAGAAAGGAGTAGGAGAAGTAAAGAGCTGCCTGCGACAGATCTGTGTCTGTGGTGGCTCTGTGGGACCCGTAGGTGGAGATCTAGCTGCTTGGATTTAGAATCTCCTTTCCTTCTTAAGGTAAGACGTTCCAGTGACTTCAGAGCCAACCCATGCTGGTGACCCTTCAAAATACACAACTTGAAAGGCGGAGGAAAAATTATTGGAGAGAGGGTTTCTCCTTGAGTTTGTAGCTCAGATAGTGTAATCCAAGAATAAGAAAGGAAATGATATGTATTTTGTTTAATGGACGTCCTCTGTTAGTTTTACTACATTATATATGTGTGCAAATGGATATTAGTAAACAGCCGATAGCTCTCTTTTGTTCTGGCTTTCAAGTGAATCACATTATGTTTACAGCAAGATAGTAAACCTGGAGGTCCCATGGCTCAGTCTGTCGGAGCATAAGATTAGCTCTTAAATTCGTTAACAGTCATCTCCTTTTAAATGTCAGGTAACTTTTAAAATGCCAAGCACTTACACAACGGCTTCTGTGCAATTCAAATCAGATTTACCAAATTAATCTTTATTGTTTCATTCCCTGAAGAGAAAGGCTTCCAGGTGTTTTTAGCAGAACATAATAATATTAAAGTATTTACAATACAATGTAGGTGAAGGAATGGGTTTTGATTTTCTGCTAAGCATTTCACCCTTCCATCAGTTTCGTAATCATTCCCACTGAAGCGTACACAGAAAAAAACGAAACAGCTTCAGGCGTCTCCACTTTCTTCTACTTGCCCTGGTTTCCTTCCCTTTCTTGGTGTTTTCTTCTCCCCTCTGCTCCCTGAGGCCTTAACTCCCTCTTACTATTTATCCTGCCATCTTTAAGAGCTACAAGCGTTGATTATGATGGCTCTACCATCTAGAAAACAGAGGGGTACCTCACAGGGTCCGGGATGGGGTCAGAAGACTGGGGCAGAACAGGTCTAGATATCAGGAATTCTACTTTCCTTTTCAAAGAACCCCTCCGAATAATCAGATACAGGCTACACTGACTGCTAAAGATAGATCCTTCCAGGACTGGCCCCTTCTTGTCACCCAGCTCTCTGCTCAAATGTCACTTCCCTAGCGAGGCCTTCCCTGATCACCCAAAGGCAAACCCCATCCCCTCCCCCACCAAACTCCATCCTGTCACCATTTCATTGTCTTCATAGATTTATCACCATCTAAAATCATTCTGCTTATTCATGTGTTTGTTTGTATGACACACACAGTAGCACTCAATAAATATCAGTTAAATGAATAAAGTGAAATGAAAAACCACCCCAATGCATAGCTTTCTTTCCTGCTTTCAACTTTCTTTCTCTCCTCTTACCACTACCTCCCAGAAACCTCTTTAAGTATTTAATCTTCTTTCCTCCCATCTCCCAAACCCCCTTTCACTATCATGTGTTTGTTAGAATACTTGATCATAATAAGCAAAAACAGTACTGCACATTCCAGTGACTATAGAGCCTTCATTGGAAACATTCCATCAAGCCAGAATTGATGCCCCCTTAATGTTAGGGAGATGAGCCATATAATCAAGAGAATTGTTTTATCAAACGATTTATAGGTCAAGTGATTTGGAGAGACTTTTCTCAAAGCCTCTCAACTCTCCACTCTTTAATCTGAGCCCCACATAAGGAGTTAAAGTAATTCCAGCCATTGGAACTAGTCTTGGCTGTGCCTTTTGTCCTCCGACCTAACACAAAATCTTCTCTTAGAGATAATAGAGAAATTTCCCTCAAATCAGTATTGTCTGATTTCTATTACTCCACCCAGTGATTCATGCTTGGTTTCGGAAGCTAGAAAGCTTGAAATACTTTGTCTGATTCTTGTTTGGACCAAACGCTTTCATTTGATCTAGAAACAGGGAGGGGAGGTCTCACTCTGAGAAGCGAATCAGATATGTAGCTGAGATGACAAAAACTTGGATATGTATTTGTCCAGAAGAATCTTTATCTCTAGCCACATTTCAAAACAAAGGAAAAGGGTGTGGGTGTTCATCGGAATGATGGCTGCTTGTGGGGACCCACGAACTGTTAATTCATCATTAACACTTAAAAGTAATATAAATGTGATGGGAAGGAGAGTTATGCCCAGAGAGACAGCCATCCGTGAGTTAGTCTCCTGAAAATATGGAAATGATCAAATCCACACCCAGGGTGATCTCATGGCACACTAATGTATGTGACCCCAGGAAATCAGCCCTGACAAATAACAAGTAACTTTCCTCTTTGGGAATGAGGAGCCAGTGCTATGCAGAGGACAGGCCTCTGGAGGTCAGCACATGCTTCCTGGAAAGCTGTCTTTCTTGCCCTCATTTTTTTTTAAATTTTTTTTCTATTTCTTTTTTTCTTTCTTTCTCTCTCTCTCTCTCTCTCTATTTCTCTGTGCCGGGTCTTAGTTCCGGCACACGGGATCTTCCTTGCCGCGTGCAGAATCTTGCCCTCCCTATTTTAACTAAGTTGGGCCATAACATGTAGCTTGCCAGTAATGTTATCATTCCTCTTGTTCTGAAAGTATGTATCAAGTGTGTATTCATTTCCAGACTCTGTGCTGGGTACTGCAGCTACTTGGAAACAGCATAGTTGTGGTTCCTGCCCTCATGGAGCTTACAGTCTAGTGCAGAGGAGAGGTGGCTGTACAAGCATGAGTGTCACTCTGGGCAGCGGTGGGAAGGGCTCAGTTCTCTGGGTTGTCATGGGAAGCACAGATGAGCCAGACCTGAAGGATGCAGAGGAGTTAGAAGGGAGGGGTGTGTTTCCCGGGGAGGGAAGGGCACGCGGGCAGCCTTGCTCCAGGAACTGAAGCAAGGGTCAGTGTTGATGTTAGCCCTCTGAACTTGCTGTTTCCACAGCGAGGTCAAAACTTCCTGCAGAGAGCCCCACAGAAACTTCCCTCGCCTTCTTGCGGGCTCTGCGCTAACAGTGTTCTCTTGCCAGGGCAGGTGGGAAGAGGGCCCTTGACTGCTTAAAATTGCCACCTCCACCCACCCTCGCCAGCTACTCCTCACTCCCCTCTGCTTTATTTTTCTCTACATCACGAATCACCTTCAGACATTACTTATGTTCCACCCTTTCGCTTATTATCTCTTCCCCCTCAGTAGGATGTATGTGCAGTTTTCTTGAGAGTGAAGACTTCTGTCTGCTTCTTACACTGCCATATCCTCTCTCCTGGGCATAGAACAAGCATTCAATAAATCTTTGTTGAATGACGGAATGAGATAGGAAAGATAGTCCAGGGCCAGGCAGGAAGGGTCTTATAAGCCTTTTAAGAAGGTTGGCCTTCATCCTGAGGGTAAGGACCTTTGAAGAATGATGTGGTCCAGTTTGCATCCAGAAAGATCACCTAGGTTGCAGTATGGGGCATGGGCTGGAAAGCAAGTTCAGATTATACTTTGTCGTGCTCTGAGGCATGACACCATTTGCATGTTGTGGCGACAGGAGATGGGAGAGCCCCCAGGGCCTCCCAGACTCCTCCAACGGCCCATTCTTCCTTCTCTGCTAGATTTGTTCAAATCACCCTTTCTAACACATCAAATACATTTTAAATTTGGAAATAAACTGGAATCTTGATATAACTTTATTTGCTGCAAGGCAGGTGTGATAACTATTCGTAGAAGCTGTAGATGTATCAAAAAAGACCTCATTAAAACAGGAGTTTCAGGCAGTCCATGATTCCGGCTCTACCGTTTAACAGCTGTATGGCTTTGGGCAAGTAACTTAACCTCCCAGAGCCTCCAGTTCCTCATCTGCAAAACGGGAATAACAATACGTGCCTCACAAGACTGTTGAGAGGATTAAATAAAATGAGTACTACCCTCGAACATAATAAGGTCCCTTTTCCCACTTTACCATTACGCCGACCCCAGGTATGAATTATTAACCAAACTCGGGTTATTCTCTATACATATGGATCCCCTGTGTCTTCCATGGTAAAAATAGGTGTTACAATGAGTGTTCCAACGATGAAGAATGGCTTTCTATAAATATTTGGGGATTCGGACGAGCTCTTGTCACACTGTGTATCATTCCTATGAACGTTGGGCTTTCTGCTTCTCTTCGCAGGGAGCCCAGCAGTCCTTGGAGGCAGCAGCTCAGAAGACAGGAGAGCCTCCAAGTTGTATAAATAAAGGGCTGATGTGTTCAGACAGAAGAGAAGTTCACACGCGTCAGCTGCACATCGACATGACGCCGTTCCTGAAGGTGATCTCACACTGAGAAGACTAGGGGGTTTATAGACACACACACACACAGGAATTCCAGTTAATGCACTTCTGCATGGTACAAAAACAGCTTCAGAAGTCCCTCAGAGATCTTGCTTTATCAGAAGGGACAGAAAAGAGGCAGTTTGTAGCAGATGAAGAGAGAACAAATTAGGACAGTAATCGCAGGCAGCCATCGGGGACAAATCAGTTGGGTGTCTGGTTTGGTTGGGGGAGGACAGGGAACAGAGAGGAGAAAGGATAACCTTGAACCACTCATAAAACAGGCAAATATCGTTCATTTTATCTTGACAGTAGCTAAAATAACTGTTACTGTTTTACCACCGTCACTTGGTAGAGCTGATATTCCTACTACGGGGAAGACTAATTCTTGAGTTAACCATTTAGAAGGCAACTGCCAATCCTCTTCTGGATGCCTGACCCTGTTTTCTGCTCTCTAGGAGTTCATTACTCTCCCAAGCTCAGCTTTGTATCCAGCTTAGGGTACTGAGAGTTTCTGTGGTGGGGATGGCATGTGTCCATCTTTGCAATATGCCTTCCTGCCCCAGCATCTAACAGCGCCTGGCACATGGAAGACGCTTCCTAAATGATCCACAGATTGACCCCCTTTTCATCCCACAGCTCTCTGACTTAAAACCTTCTTCCTCCCCATTCTTTGCCCCCTCGGAGGTGAATGAATAGCAAATATATGACCTTGGAATATATGAAACTGATCAGGAACAAAGCGAGTCTTGGCATGGAAGGATCTCAGATCCTTCATCCTACCCTCGAGGACAACATCCCAGGCCCTTGATAAGAAGTGACTGAGAAAGACAGGAACAGAGGAGAAGAAACCAAATACTCATGGGGTTCTTGATGGTGGCACTATCCAGTGCTATAGACTGGCAGGGACTTCCAAGGTCGTGAGGGTCACCCTCCTAAACTCACTGATCCAAAGTTCTTAGGTTACATCTTCTTTGGATGACCCCAATCCCAGCTCTGCAAGGTGGGGCTTTGTTTAAGAGTCATGTATTTGCCCCAAATCTGTCTCTCTCCATGGCTGGGCTCTGCTTTCCTGTTTCCTCTTAGATAGGCTCTTTCCCCATGGTTGCAAGATAGCCATGAGCTTCTGTTTTCTAAATCGTTGGCCCAACTTGGGTCACATGCCCATATGCAAATGAATCGCCATGGCCAGGGGAATGGAATACTCTGATTTTCCCCAGCCTGGAGCCACAGGAACTCATAGGAGGGAAGGGAGGAGTGTCTCAAAAAGGAAAAAAAGAAAACCTAAAAGTTGAATAAGAGAATGATTCTGGGGAGCAAAACAAAAGATTTTTGCTACAAGTATTCAAAATAATTACCTTGATTCATTACTCATTGTATTAGCTTGCTAGGGTCACCACAACAATGTACCACAGATGGACGGCTTAAACAACAGAAATTTATTTTCTCACAATTCTGGAGGCTCGAAGTCCAAGTTGAAGGTATCAGCAGAGTTGAATTCTTCCGAGGCCTTTCTCATTGCTTGTGTCAATAGATAGCCACCTTCTCTATGTGTCTTCACATGGTCCTCCCTCTACACGCAGTCTGTGTCCTAATCTCCTCTCCTTATAAGGACACCAGTCATATTGGATTACAGCCCACCCTAACGACCTCATTTTACCCCTTTAAAGATCCTGTCTCCAAACACGGTCACATTCTGGGGTACTGAGGGTAGACTTCAACATATGAATTTTGGAGGAACACAGTTCATCCCAAAACACTTATATTAATGAAACTATCCTTTTCGTTTACTTAGCAACAGTTGAGTTCTTCCCTCAGGGCTTGAAGAATTATGGTTGGTACTTCCTGGGATGAGATATCATCATTACCACTATTCATTCATTCAACCCATAATGAGCATCTACTACCTAATATGTGTCTGGCACTTTCTGGGCATTTGAGATACAACAGCATATATGTTGCTCCAGGCAACATATATAGTAAATTGATAACTGCTATGGAAATAAGAAAATATTTATGGAGCCTCTAGAAGCTGCAAGTGAGGAATTTTACAATAATTTTTTGTGTATTTAGTGTCCACAATGCTTTTGTGTTACACTTTTTCATCCAGCAATTTTGGCATCCTTTTCCTTATAGAAGGAAAGGCATTGTTATCCATAAGGCCCGCTTTCCAGTCCACCCTTTTCAAGACTCACAGAAATTGTAACTTAGCCTGCTTCTACATGAGACTCACGGGGACACGCTAGACTTTCTGACTCCCAGACCAGTCCTTGCCCTAAAGACTATATCTTTTCTTGCAAATGTTCAGTGTTAACAGCTCCCCCTAGATAGACCTTCTCCTTGTTGACACGGTAGCTCCCAGATTCTTAGGGAGTGCCTTGTAGAAAGGCACAAATCTCAGGATTGTACAGCAAAGGATGGAGAGTTCAAATCAAGAAAGGCATACAGGCTGTCTAATTCAGTCTACACATTTCATTTGTGCATTTCCTGCCTAGTCACAGGACATTTCATTCATTTTTGCCTGGTGCGTGTTGGAAGCAGTACACATTTCAGGGGATGAGGGTAAGAAATAAAAATATTGAGGCAGAAAAGGAAAATGGAAAGAGATGTAAATAATCACAATTGCTAACATAAATGAACACTTACTCCGTGCCAGGCTTTGTTCTAAGTTTTACAGACAAGAACTCATTTAACTCAAAAAACTAATCTAAGAAGTAGATAGCGTTATCCCATTTTACAGATGAGAAAATTAAGGTCTTGAGAGCTGAAGTAACTTCTCAAATGACATACAGTTGGAATATGGCAGAAACAAGATTCAAAGTCAGGCAGCCCTGCTCCGGATCCCATGTTTTCAACACTGCAGACCCCAACTGAGTCCTATCCAATCAAAAGCACTACCTACCACATTAGCTAAGCATCCAGCACAGCTCCTTCTAGAAAATTCCATCCCTGTGCACTCATCCAGTCTGCTGCAGGAATATTTTCTGACTCTCCAGGACTCTGCCCTTCCCCTCACTCCCACTTGCATTCTGTGGACCCAACATAAAGCTTTCTCTCCCAATGATCATCCACTTTCCTTCAGACAACATATATTGAGCATCCATTGTATATCAGACACTGTGCTAGGCACTGAGAATACAGAGATGAATCCTCTCCATCCCTGGCCTTCCAAGGAGCCTATAATCTAAGAGGAAGATAAACAAAGAAGCAGATAATATCAGCACAGTGTGGTGGCAGAGGCAGGCGCAGGTTGCTATAGGAGAGACTCATTCATTTCTCAGTTATTACACGCGGAATCCTCCTCAAATTTAAAAACCTCTTGATAACACTGAAGGCAATGCTATTAGCCCATTTTATAGGATAATCTGTATCATGCTTAGACTTGGGGAAACACGATTGATCCAGAGTACATCTGGGTTCACGTAAAAATTGAACCATGTTTTTAAAAAATCTATTTTTGAAAAAGAAATGGTAATTGATGAATAAATTAAGGTAGAGATTTTTTTCCCCAGGAATTTTAATAAATTATCAGGGTTAGTTCGTGGTAGTGGGGAAGAAAATAGCAATAATGCCAATTAATGCTAGATACAGAATTGAATATGCTTATACTCAACATTGACATCAAAGAGTGTGTATGTTATGCCCAGAAGATGTGAAGAATGAGAAATAAGCTCCACCTCACAGCATTCACACAGGCAGTTATCACTTGGTACCCTCAAATCAAGGCAGAGGAGCCTGCCTGAAATCAGGTACTTCGAGCAGTCCCCTGCCCCTGGTTTGGGGCCAGCCCTGTGTTTTACTTATGCAGGCAGGTGTGGGCACATGCCACCAAGCAGAGGATGGCTGTCACTGCCACTGAATCCTGTGGTCATGTGGGGAAAGGACAGCATGGATTTCAGTGAGAAGTAACAGCAAAACAATGTTGGGCTCAAGATGTTGTCCTAAGATGGAGCAGGCCCCTCAGGAGGCAAGTTCTAGTGCCTAGAGCCCTTGAAACCAGCTTTGTTGACCACCAGCAGGAGAGCTGCAAAGGGATCACAAGCTGGTTTCGAGATGCAATGATTCAAGGACACCTGAATAATAATTTCGCCAGGAAAAATTTTCAGCGCATTGAGTCTGTTACAGTTCCCAAAGAAAAAAGCCCAGGATTAAGTAGACTATTATCAGTATTAAAGTATCTGACCAGCAGTTGGGAAGCCCTGGGTTTTCTCTGACTCTGAGTAACCTTGTAATGCACCTGGGATTCCGCTGTCTCTTTAGTAAAATGGAGATAATAATGCTGGGACCTCCATACCTGCCTCTCAGCAGTGAGGTGAGAATTACATGAAATAATAATTTTCAAAGAATGTTCACATCTATAAAGGGTTCAGTTCACAAAGAGAAAGAAAGAAACATTCACTGGTCCCTGCTGAGAGCCAGGCCTCTCCCATATTAAACCTTATTTAATTTCCCCAACCCCCTTCCTGTTAAGTGTGCAGTTCGCCACCATGCAGATGAGGAAACTGAGGATTGACGAGATGAGAGGACCAAGGGTGACGTGGCTGGCAGCAGAGGGAACTAGGATTCAAAGCCGCCAAACCCACAATTCCTGATATTGATGAGGCCTATCTGTTCTGTTCCTGAGAAGAATTTAATTGTACTTCTTTGTTCTGGCTTCAGAACCTGGGAGAGGAGAAGAGACAATATTTTAATAACACAAGATACCTTATGACTTTCATAAATCCATTTTCTCTATTAAAGAATAGGTGTGGGATCTTTTTAATACACAAGAGAAGTTGTACAACCTTAAAGTTGACACTCACAAATGAGATACTGATTTCCTTCCAGCATTAAGAAGGCATTGAAATTAGTCATTTAGATGCATGTGTTACATATGTTACACAGAATGTCCAAATGTATTTTCCTAATTTAGCTTTTCAAGAACTCGTACAAAATTTGTCATTACCCCCATTTCACAGATGGAGAGGCTGAGGTTCAATGATAGGTCATACAGCACATACAGGCCCCTGGAGCCCCGCCTCTGGCTCCTGCATTCCCCATCCTCCCAGCCGTTCCTTCCCGAAGCCTCTGTGAACCTAGAAGTACCATGCTCAGATAGGGCGCTGTGTGTGAGGGGCGAGGGCAGGACCAATGGAAGGTTCTCCAAGGACAGATGAGAGCTTCAGGCCACCTGGTCCAGCCCCTGTCAGTTGAAGAAACTGAGGTTCAAGGATTAAGTACCTTGCGTGACCTGTAAGTCATGAAGTACAGGATCAGGGCTTCAGGGCAGGCAGTCTGACTCCAGGATCTGCACCACAACCACTCAGGCAACTGTCTCTCTTGTCTGGTTTCAGTGCTACAGTTTGTGTTTACAAAGTGTTTGTTACTATCCCCATGCACCCCACCCCGCCCCAGACCTATAACACCACCCTGTTGCCAGCGCTCTTTCTAAATACAGCTCAGTCATACCACTGGTTTGCTTGAAATTCCCTACCACGTCCCCGTTGGCCTTCCGGTTAATTCTGGCATCAAAAATGTATTTCTTTTATAAATAGAAAAATAGAACAAATGAATGTCTTTTTAAAACTCCAGGCTGCGACTTGGAAGATCTGGCCCATGTCTGATTCCCACCGTCCGGGCCCTGCAGCCACACCAGAATGTGCCCCCCAGCCAGTACATGCTCCTTCCTCTGCGGGAACTGCCCTAACCTCCCCTTCTCTGCAAGACTTAGCACCATGTCCACTGGTAAACCAACCTTCCCAGCCTAACTTAGCTTCACCTCCCGTGAGGTCCTGCAGAAACCTGTCATAATCTGTCACAGCATTTATCACACTGCATGGCGACAGTGAGATTTCCTGTTTCTCTACAAGTCACTGAGCTTCTTACAAATAGATCTTTCAGCTTTGTGCCCCCGGCGCCCGGCACAGTACCTGGCACGCAACAGACACCCAATAAATATTCATAAGCCAAATGTAGAGATGAGCAAATGACTTGGCCAGAATAACAGAGCTGGGATTTGACTTTTCAGTCCTTCAGCTTGTTTTGTTCACTCACCAAGTATTATTGCCTGTGTTTCAGTCACTACCTCTGTAACTCATTACAAGTGACAGGCTGCTGCCACTTTTTAGTTTTAGTTTTTTCAATTCAAATCTTGAATCCGAAATATACTCAGGAAGTTTAAACAATTTAAGTATAAAAGGGTATGTCTCCCAGCTGGGTTCCCTCCCCCTTGGACACCACTGTTGCTAGTTTCCTGGGTACCCTTCCTGAGTTGTAGTATGCATACACAGGCCAATACAGGTAGAAAAATAGACGGAGATATTTTATACATGTTTTTATATATTATACACATTGCTCACAGTCTTACTTTTTTTTACTTAATATATCTTGGAGTTCTGTTAATTCATTAAGAGATGCTTCTTAATGGCTGCATTGTATTCCATTGTGTAAATTACCATAATTCATTTTGTGGGGGGTTTTTTTGGGTTTTTTTGCGGTACGCGGGCCTCTCACTGTTGTGGCCTCTCCCGTTGCGGAGCACAGGCTCCAGACGTGCAGGCTCAGCGGCCATGGCTCACGGGTCCAGCCGCTCCGCAGCACGTGGGATCCTCCCGGACCGGGGCATGAACCCGTGTTGCCTGCATCGGCAGGTGGACTCTCAACCACTGCGCCACCAGGGAAGCCCTGACCATAATTTATTTAACACATCCCCCATTGATGGGGTATGTAGGTTGTTTCCAATCTGTTGCAACGAATGACCTTAGGTATAAGTCTTTTCACATGTGTGCTTGTATATGTAAAAAATTATAGTTTTTTGACACTTTTCTAAGCAACAGGCAGAATGTTGTTTTTTTTTTAAGACTTCGCAGCATGGTTTGTGGGATCATAGTTCCCTGACTAGGGATTGAACCCAGGTACCCGGCAGTGGAAGTGCAGAGCCCTAACCACTGGACCACCGGGGAATTCCCCAGACTTTCAAATTAAGACTACTGTATTTCTTTTTCTAACAGGAACTCATCAAAAGATTCTTCCCAAATCCCCAACTCTCTCTGCCTCCATCTCCCCATCTGTGAAATGAGAAGAATATTTCTTGTCCCTGAAGGCCCATAGCTGCATATTGTTAAGACTCAAGTTTTATTCTTCTGAGCTTTGAAATTCTTCCAAAAGAGGAAGCTTGTTTCTCCCTTTTAATCCAATTTCCTGTTAGACTAGAAGGATTTATAAACAGAATTTTTAAAAATTTATCTCTTTTCTAGTCTTCTAACTTTGCACTTTACTGGACTGAGGCAGGTTTTTCCTGCAATCATTTTTTTAAAACATTTCCATTTATTCAGAGATGATTTTTTTTTTTTTTTTTTTACTGCATCAGGCCAAATGTGCTTTGTCTCCAAAGAGATAAATGCAAAAGAAAGAAAATTACTTAGCTGCCTTAGGTTTTTTTACGTCAGAATATCTCATCAGCTGCAAACACTAAGCTAACAAGTGAGAAACACACGGGGTAAAAAGCCATCAAGCAAGAAGAGAATGTCAAACAAATTAGCAGATAACTGTGTCTTTCCAAAGCAGCTGGGGTATTTGATAATAAAGAGGAAAACTGTCAACTAAAGGGTGAGGAACTTTAGTCCCAGGAGAGGCTTCTAGGGTCCTCAGATTCCTTCTCCACAGCTGAAATGAAGCTGTGGATTAAGCAGAGATCCAGGTGACAAAGGCCAAGAGCTGGCCTCATCAAACGCTGAGGGCTTTACTTGAGTCACTGACTCTACCTGCCACGTTTCCTTGGCAACTGAAGAGCTGTTCTTCCAATCCTCTAGAGAAAACCCATGGTTCTCAATCCTGGCTGCATGACGGAATCACCCAAGAAGCCTTAAAAATGCCTCAGCTCCAGAAAGTCTGACTTTAACATTTGGGGTTAGGTCCTAGGAATCTTTTTTTTTTTTTTAAGCTTCACAAATAATTCTAAGATGCAGCCAGGGTTGAAGACCATCATTATAGAGATTTCTGGGTGCTGGGACTGCAAGCAGCTTGTGTGACTCAGAGAAAGAAGGAAGAGGGGATTCCATGTGATAAGAAACCTAATCTGGGGACTTCCCTGGTTGGCACAGTGGTTTAGAATCTGCCTGCCAATGCAGGGGACACAGGTTCGACCCCTGCTCTGGGAAGATCCCACATGCCATGGAGCAACTAAGCCCCTGCGCCACAACTACTGACCCCATGTGCCACAACTACTGAAGCCTGCACACAGCAACAAAGACCCACCGCAGCCAAAAGTAAATAAATAAATTTATTTTTTTAAAAAGAAAAAAAAAGGAACCTTATCCGTGGTAATCCTGGAAACCCTACAAAAGGCCAGTCTGATCCTTCTGCTGCCCTGCTTTAAACCCTCAGTGCCTTCCATTTGTTTTCAAGGTAAAGGCCAAAATCCTTAAACTACCCCCAAGGCCCTGAGGGTCTGAGTCCTCCCCACCCTTCCCACTTCACCCCATCTCTGCTCTGGTCACACTGAACCTCCTTCAAGTCCCTAGAGGTACCCTGTTGCCTTCTGCCAGTTGGCCTTTGCCTGTGACATTCTTTTTCCCACATATGCCAGGCATGGAGCACTGCTCTGATGGGTGGGACAAGCCTCCCACAGAGGAGGACAGATAAGGACAGTGCTCAAGGCCACTGCTAAGCCCACCTGGCTCTTCAGGGCCCTTTGCGCTGGCAGCAGAATTCTTGGACACAAGTTAAAACAGATAGACAAAGAAGAAGAGACAACTAAGAAAACTGGACCTGCTTTTACTAAAGGGCATGGACCCTAGGAGTGCTGGCACTTATTTTGTCTTATGTATTTATTGTTGTTGTTAACCTAACAGGAAAGTGGAGATGAACTGGACTATCATGAAGAACCTGGAGGACCCCTCAGAGAAAATCATCCAGAACCTCAAGGTAGAAACAGCTGGGTTGGGTTTTATAGTCTGATTGCAATAATTGTGGGATGAACTTCGCACTGTTCAGAGACGTTAATGAGGAATGACCCTTCCATTTCCTCTCAGGTCATGGGTTGGAAGTCAGAATACAGACTCTGATGTTCTCTTAATGTATCACAAGCCAGCTGATAATAACATGCTTTTATGTCCTTGGACTTACTGAAAGATTTATTTCCTGCCAGCAGCTGCAGATTGATAGAAGAGAATGGAGACTTTGGGGCATTACAAAAAAGATCCCACAGGCACCTCTACCTCTGGCTTCTCCTGCTTTCATAGGCTCTTGGATATGCAAGTGAGGGAGCTGAGGTTCTCTGCCTGGAGGGTTAACATTCCACAGAGGGGGGGACCAGCATCTTTAGAGACCCAGCCCGTGTCACCCACAGCTCTGGGTGGCCAGAGCTGCCTGAGTGTGACTTCCTCCAAAAATGATGCTGCATTTGATAATGATGATGATTCTTGGAAAGACAGGGCCCACAACTGGGCTTTTTGGCATAGTTCATAGTTTGATACCCTGAACTAGGCTCTAAGCTCTTCCCTGGGGGCACCTGGGCATGCTACAGGATGCTGCAGTTAGCTAGTCCCAGGTAGCAGAGCTGGTCTTTATCCCTATTGCTTCTTGCAGGAGTCGAAACAGATGTGTGAGAGATGTATTCTCAAGGAGTGGATGCAGGGCCTGCCAGCCAGTTGCGCTTGTCGTTTGCTGTACAAAGGCGTCCAGCAGAGGGAGCGAGAGGGGCTGAAATCCAGCCTGTGCTGCGCAGCCTGAGCCACGCACTCCAGCACTGGGTGCATCCACCCAAAGGAGGCTCCGTTCCCTACTTGGCCCTTCTACTGGAATGCCTTTCTCTAAGTCATATGAGGTGCTCTATATAGGCTAGCAGCAGCAGATCTGGGCAGCTGAGTAGAGAGCATGGGCTCTGGAATAGGACTACCTCTGCCTTCACATCCCCGCCTCAGTGTCCTCAACTGAGGTTGAAAACAGTACTGCCCTCATAACGTTGCATGAGGAATAAATGAAGTAATTCATGCACCACAGCCCTTTAGTGCATGTTAATCTCAGCTTGGCCATCACAATGAATAAGTATCTACCCTCTCATGGTCACGGTTTACCAGTCTGTGAAATGACACTATGATTCTTCCTATCTCATCTGGACCCCCATGGGGTGAGAGAGACCATAGAGCTCACTGGAGATAAATGTGCAAAGTCATGGATTGGGGATTTCACCCTAACCTGATCTTTTTCTGTTTATATCTTTTACTATTTCTTTCAGTTGACACTCCAAAAAAATTAATTTTTATACTCATTACAATTAATTTTTACACACATTTTAAAAGATTTCACTGTTTCTGGATATCAGACAGTAAAATATTATGGTAGCCTGATCCCTGTGTTCGGTCAAACTTTTAAGCAAGGTTTCTGCTGACATAGGTCTCTCGCCACCTCCATTTCCAAAGCTGAGTGACAATAGCCAGGGAAATGTGTTCCAGTCTTCAGATCTTCCATATCGTAAATCACATATCTAGATTGTGAACACCGAAGAGGCCCCAGGGTCTTGGCCAAGTGCAGTGGAGGTTTTAGGCAGCATAGAACACGGCCAAATCTAAGCAACGACGAAGTCAGTCAAAACAGATTTCCTGTCTCCTGACAGAGAGAGAGAGGCCCAGCTGAGTTCCATAAAGGTTATTCAGACAGTCTTTAACGCAGTGAAATATCACCACAGAAAATTAAAGAAGGCATTTGCCTGTCCCGAATGATAAATGCTAATGTTTAAAAAGAATTTCAAATCTTTGAAGGGAATAAAAGGCGGGAGTGCCAAGGAATTTTTTTTTTAACTATTTAAGGATCAGTTTTCCCTTCATAGATCTTACGACTAATTGTCAGGATTCTTTTCCTACTCTAAATTAAGTAGTGATCTATAAGATTAATTATAAGCAGTGAGCCGGGGCCACATCCAATGAGAAAAGCATGAGTCTTGGACTTGGTGAGAATAGAGCATGCAAGTTTTCACAAGACAGGTCAAATCAGCAACCTCCAAATCAGAGAGGGTTTGGGAAATTGCTCATTTTAAATACAAAACTTTTCTTTCTCCCTCTCTTTCCCACCCCCAAAGTCCAAGGAAAGAACATAATTTCCATTCTTGTTTCAGTTCTTGTTTATTTACTAGGCCAATGGTTCTCAGACTTCCGTGTGCCTCAGAACCACCTGGAAGGCTTATAAAAATAAAGATATCTGGGCCCTGCCTCCAGAGTTTCTGATTCACTAGATCTGGGCTGAGGTCATAGAATTTGCAATTTTATTAAGTTCCTCAGTGATTCTGAGACTAGTGGTCCAAGGACCACACTTCGAGAACCACTGCCCTGAGCATTGCTTCCAGAATTTAGTTCTCTGAATTTGGCAGTGACTCAATTTAATCTGTTCTTTTAAACGTAATGGGAGTAGGAGGATTGGAGGACACTGTTTAGGCAGCATCACAATGATCAAGAGCATCTATTATCAAGTCTGAGTCCCGGGGTTCAAATCCTGGTTCCACTACTTACTCACTGTGTGGCCTTGAGTAAGTTACCAAACTTCTCTGGGCAACTTTTTTCTACATCTGTAAAATGGAGATACTAATAGTATTTATCTTGTGGGGTGGTTGTGACATAAAGGAGTTAATACATGCAATGTGCTTATAAGAATGCCTGGCACACAGTAAGTGCTCACTAAAGGTTAGGTATTAGTCTGTTTCTCAAAAACCTTAATTTTAGTAGCCTTATCAGGAGAGACTTGTTCTAAGTTGATAACATGATGTAACATGATGCCTTATTTACTTTCCAAGTCGGTCTCAATTGCAGGGAGTGGAGGTGGGATTGCTTGCTCCTGGGGCACTGACTGAGTCCTCTGCGTAAGTCCTCCTCTTACTTAAGTCCAGGGGTGGGCAACAGACCCAATCTGAATGAGGTTATGTTGTGGTAGTGACGTAACCCCTTGGAATGTGGCAGAGCTTAAGATATTATCAATAGCTTTGAGAGATTTGGGGAGCCCTGCATGAGTGCAGAGGACGCCTAATGAGTAGCCTGAAACAATGGGGGGTGGGGGACAAAAGGCAAGTCTCACAGAAAACCTTAGAAACCAATGAGCCATCTCTATTCTACCAGGAAAAAAAGGGCTCCGGGCGTCATTGCTTTATTCAAGAGACAGACATGTAGTAGTTAGGACGTTGGTTCTAACAAAGACCAAAATAAAGTGACTGCAAACAAGACGGAAGTTTTACTTCTGTCTCGTGGAAGAGTCCAAGCTGGCAGGCAGGCGGTAGGACAGCTCCGCTCCACAGGGCTGTCCAGGGACCCAGGCTCTTTCTCTCTTATCATCTCTCTGCCACCCCCTTTGCTATCACCCTTGTCTGCATGGTCCAAGCTGGCTCAGCTTTTCCCCCACCCTGCAGGGCAGGAGAGGAAAAGGCACAGCTGACTTTTAAGGACCTAATTCTGGACTTACACCTCTTCCACCTCTGCTCATGTCCGCTGGCCTCTTACAAAAGTGAGGCTGGGGAGTAAAGTCTCTTGCTGGGTGTTCACGTGCCAAGCTAAAGCTTGAGGGGAGTGGACATTAGGTGGCAGTTAGCATCTCTGCCACGTGTGGGTAGATGGCTCTGTCTTGCAGATGCTACCACTTTCCTACCTCGTGGACTCAGAGTCACCATGGTGGGTCACTTCTCTGTTTGCTGCAGACACCATGCGTGTTTTAGGCGCCCCCTCTGTGACTTGCCTGAGCATCCCTGTTTCCTCCATCGGTCTTTACAGCGTCCAAGGGAGAGCTAAAAATTATAATGCATTTGTGAATTTGCCTGATCACTTTGAAAAGTGCAGAGACTCCTGTGAGGCTTCGGAGCTGTCATTTCCACTGACCCTAGTGGGAACTGCCTAAGGAACCAGACACCCTTCTTTGACAACAAGCCCCTTATGAGGAAGTGGCCAATACCAGCTGTTCTCCATTGCCCTCTCTATCACTTGACGACACTGCCGCTTCCCCCAGAGCACCGAAGCGTAATTCAATTTCACACATGCTTATTGGGCAACCACTAAGTACCACTTTATAGCCCATGTGTTATGTACGTTTCTTGAGGACAAGGACTGCGCCTTAGGTAGCCAGGCCTAGCAATGTTCCATAGATGAATGAATCCAATGAATGAGTATTCAAGAGGTTCAGAGATGACAAAACCAAGGTTCCTACCCTCAAGAGCTTGCAGTGAACACTCAGCTTTGGGCCTGGCACGTGCCCTGTGAAGAAACAGTGCCTGCAAGGCTTAGTAAGGTCCAAGTCCTCCAAAAGGGGTGCCCTCACAGACCCAGAGCCACCAGCCAGGACCTGCATCTCCACCAAAGACACAGAAGCAGCCAACAGGGGTCGTGAATGAATAACGCTGCTGGGGAAGGACGAGCAGGTGAGGAGGGTGCTGGCCCCATTGGCTTCTAGGTGAAGGGCCCACTAGCTGCCACGCCTTCATTAACCCGACAGGACTGGTCTCATCAGTGGCTAGTGCACTAAGTAGTTACATCATAGTAGAGCTAGAAGGTGAGACTCACTGGTCTAGACCCTTTCTAGCTAGAACCTGGGGGCTTGTTAGAAATGTAGAATCTGGGGTCTCACCCAGACCTACCTGTGCTTTAACAAGACCTTCAAGGGACTCATGTGTCCATTATTATTTGGGAAACCCTGGAATAGACTCACTGAGGACCCTGGGTTTCAGATTCGACAGATATCAGTTCAGTCACCAGCTCTGCCTTTGATTAGGCCCCTAGTCTAGGACACATAACTTCTCTGGGCTGTGGATTCCTTTTCCATAAACCATGGCAGTGGGTTGGATAATCTCTCAGTCCCCATCCCACCCTCATGCTCTTTGCATCTATGACTCACCGGGGTTGCACAGTGATAAGTGATAAGCAGCAGAGCCAGGACTGGGGCTGGGCCTCCTTCCCAAGCTCCTTCCACTACACCCGCTCCCAGGGAAAGCCAGCCACCATTTCAGTGTGTCGCACATAAAGCTCTGCCACCCCAGTCACCCTTGGGTGGGCCCTGACCAAGAAAGTCTGGAAAGAGACCAGCAGTCCCCATGCTGCACGGGGGCCCAGGCTCAGCCACAGTGGCCAGTGAGAGCCCAGCGGGTCAAGAATGAGAACACAGTCTTCACCACGGTCCTCCTGTAAGGGCATGAGGCCGCGAGAGACCTGCTGGCCTCTCTAGGCTTCCACTTCCTCATCAGAAAATAACAAAACTGATCTTCCAATCTCTTCGTCTCATTTCCTATGACTCAGTGACCTTGGGATTGTTTCTGTTAAGGGGAAGAGTGGAAGTCTCAGTGTTAGCGCTGAGACAGCTCCAGGGTTCAGACCCCAGGTTTGAGCCTTCTTAGGTCTTTAACCGCTCGCTGCATGAATGGAAATTGCCTTCACTTACTTAGGGACCATTTGCTGATCCCCTACTGAGTACCAGGCCCTCTGAGGTTGGATGAGACACACTCCTTATGAAGCTCCCACTCTAATAGAGCAGCCAGACCTGGGCAGGCATGGTTAGAACCATCTCTGTATTCAATGTGTTTAGTGCTCCCAGAGAACACAAGGACAACTGATCCAGACCAGCATGGGAGAGACGGGGGAAAGTCAGGGAGGGCTCCCTGGAGGAGGTGATGCTGGATATGATGGAAGGAGTTTAGTGAACCCAGAGTGCATTTGCAGTGAAGCCATTAAGACAGGGGTAGCAGTTCACACTCACTGTGTGCCAGGCATCAGGCTAAGCATTTTCTATAAATTGTTTCATTTAATTTTTATAACAATCCTGTAAAGAAGGAGCTCTTATTATCTCCATTTGCCAGATGAGAACACTGAGGCACAGTGAGGTTAAGGAACATGTCCTTGGCCACAGAGCTGGGCAGAGGCGAGGCTCCAGATCTGACTGACCTCCCAGACTCCATCTGTAGAGATCAAGTCTGGCTGTTAACAGTTACCAAAAGAAGCGTTTGCGGATGCTGGAGTGCTGGTAGGTAAAGGGCGAGAAAGCAAAAAGGTCAAGGGGAAATAAAGAAGAAATGCTTCACACACATATAAAGTGGAGAAATCGGAAATGAAGAGAACCTTCAGGCAGGTTTTTCAAAAAGAAAAAAAAAAAGTGTGGCAAATCGGGGGAGCGAGGAGAGGACGAAAGGTCCCAGCAGGCGGCGGCGGGGCGCGCCTTCCATCGTCTCCCGCCCCCCACCGGCGGCTCCAGGGGCTGGCGGCGCCCGCTCTCCCGCCAGTGCCCGCCCGGCGCCGCCGCTCCGCCAGCGCGAGGCCGTCTCCACCTGTCGCCTCTGACCTCCTTGCAAACGGAGCTCCTTGCAGCGAGCTCGGGACTCCAGGCTCGGCTTGCCCCAAAGGGTCGGCCCTCCGGGCCGCATCTGTTAGTCTTTTCTTCTCCTCTCTGCGGTAGCTTGTGATGTCGCTACCCGCTGGCACCTCCTGCGGATCCCAGGCCTGGGTGGAGACTCACAGAGCTAGACAGCCTCAAAATATGCCAAACAGGCCAACTTAGTCTCTAGGGAGAAGGTGGGAGGCAGGCAAACGGGAAACACCCTGAAGTGCCAGACAAACTATTTAAACTTTTAAATTTATAAAGCTTATCTTTTGGCTAGTTTTCCACACATCGTCACCTGGGTGGAGAAAAGGGAAGGAATTTTTGGCACTTACTCTGCAGAAAGACACTTTGCTAGGTACTTTCTTTTTTGTACTTTTATTTTATCCTCACCACAACCTTATGAGATAAAGTACATTATCCATATTTCACGGATGAGGCAAATGAGGCTCAGAGAGGTTAGGTAAATAGCCCAAGGTCACACAGCCAGTAAGTGAAGGAGCTGAGATATGAACCCAGGTTTCTATGATTCCAAGCCCTGGCTCTTTAAGAGTTGTAAAGCCATCCATGTGTTTCTGATTAGGAAATAGTTACAAGGTTGAAGAAATACCACAAAATAATGGCAGCATTTTTTGAAAGCCAGCATGAAACTTGGAGATTATTTAGAATCTCTAGAAGTTCTTTTATATTGTAGATAAAGGAAACTGAGGTCTAGAAGCCAGGAGAATTATGCAAAATCATGGCTAATTATTAAAACCAAGGTAACCCAAGTCTCTCTCAACTCAGTGTCTGTAGGTGTTTAGTTTAGTTCAATTTAGTTTGGTTTTGAAAGCGTTTCCTCAGGGGCAGTTCCTGACTCCAGGAATAAACAGCTCCAAACGGAGCAAGTGGGGACTTCCCTGGTGGTCCAGTGGTTAAGAATCCGCCTTCCAGGGGACACGGGTTCTATCCCTGGTCGGGGAACTAAGATCCCACATGCTAATGAGCAACTAAGCCCACTCACCACAACTACTGAGCATGCAAGCCACAACTAGAGAGCCTGAGTGCTGCAACTACTGAGCCTGCATGCCACAACTAGAGAGAAGCCTGCACACCACAATGAAGAGCCCGCAGGCCACAACGAAAGATCCCGCACGCCGCACCAAAGATCCCACAGGCCGCAACAAAGACCCAACGCAGTCAAAAATAAAATAAATAAATATTTTTTTTTAAAGGAGCAAGTATAATGACTGCCTAATCTGTGCCAAGAAGTGAAGCAGCCCGTGATGCAAAAATTTCTCTTAATGCTGGGGAGAAAATAGGGAGACAAGAAATATGTGCCCAGAAGTTGAGGCATTGCCATTACGTCAGAGTCCACAGCCTGGAAGGTGGCACTACTGCAAAGGGCCACCTCACAACAGGGGTTGGGGCTCCTCACTTCCTCTCTGCGTGAGGGCTGCACAGTCACCCTACACTGCCAGGCGCTGCTATCTGGAGCCCTGGTACTGGCTTCAGCATAGTCCGCTAGTTCTTATCAGCCTAGATCAGGGGTCCCCAACCCCCGGGCCACGGACCAGTAGCGGTCCGTGGCCTGTTAGGAACTGAGCGGCACAGCACGAGGTGAGCGGCAGGTGAGCGAGCGAAGCTTCATCTGTATTTACAGCCACTCCCCCTCGCTCGCATAACCGCCTGAGCTCCTCCTCCTGTCAGATCAGTGGCGGCATTAGATTCTCACAGCAGTGTGAACCCTACTGTGAACTGCGCATGTGAGGGATGTAGGTTGCGCGCTCCTTATGAGAATCTAATGCCTGATGATCTGAGGCGGAGCTGAGGCAGTGAAGCTAGCGCTGGGGAGTGGCTGCAAATACAGATTATCATTAGCAGAGAGGTTTGACTGCACAGTGACCATAATAAATCAATTGCTTGCAGACTCATATCAAAACCCTATCGGGGGCTTCCCTGGTGGCGCAGTGGTTGAGAGTCCGCCTGCCGATGCAGGGGACACGGGTTCGTGCCCCAGTCCGGGAAGATCCCACATGCCATGGAGCGGCTGGGCCCGTGAGCCATGGCCGCTGAGCCTGCGCGTCCGGAGCCTGTGCTCCGCGGCGGGAGAGGCCACAGCAGTGAGAGGCCCGCGTACCGCAAAAAAAAAAAAAAAACCCTATCAGTGAGTGGCAAGTGAAAACAAGCTCAGGGCTCCCACTGATTCTGCATTATGGTGAGTTGTATAATTAGTTCATTATATATTACAGTGTAATAATAATAGAAATAAAGTGCACAATAAATGTAATGTGCTTGAATCATCCCGAAACCATCCCTGCCCCCAATCCGTGGAAAAATTGTCTTCCACGAAACCGATCCCTGGTGCCAAAAAGGTTGGGGACCGCTGGCCTAGATGACCTACATCCTCTAGTATTACTCCTTTATTTCTCCTTCTGGAAAGTGTTTTCAAAGTTCTCCTCTATAGTGGGAAGTGACACATCCTTAAGACTGTTTCTGGCTCACTCCACTCAGCCCAGGATGGAAACCCCAGGAAAGACCCCAGAATCCCAGAATACAGCTGTTGCCCCTTGATCCTGAAAATTCTCTTCACCTTCCAGGAAGTAAAGCTCATTTCTAACTTGAGACCTAGATTCATCAAAACCAAAAAGCAGTTGAAACTAGAGACAAGAACAGCATAAGAAGAAAATTTATAGACCAATCTCACTTATGATCAAAGATGCAAAACTCCTAAATGAAATATTAGCCAATCAAATCATTATACACACACACACACACACACACACACACATACATATCTATATACCATGACTGAATACAGTTTACCGCAGAATTAAAAATGGTCTAACATTTGAAAATCTGTTTCTGTACTTAGGGTCATCTCAATACATGCAAAAGGAAAAATCAATTTATAAAATTCACCCATTCATGATTTAAAATTATCAAACTAGGAATAGAAGAGGACTTCCTGATTTTGATAAAGAGTACCTACCAAGGGGCTTCCCTGGTGGCGCAGTGGTTAAGGATCTGCCTGCCAATGCAGGGGACACGGGTTTGAGCCCTGGTCCGGGAAGATCCCACATGTCGCGGAGCAACGAAGCCCATGCACCACAACTACCGAGCCTGCGCTCTAGGGCCCGCGCCACAACTACTGAAGCCCCCGCGCCTAGAGCCTGTGCTGCACAGCAAGAGAAGCCACCACAATGAGAAGCCTGTGCAGCGCAACGAAGAGTAGCCCCTGCTCGCCGCAACTAGAGAAAGCCTGCGCACAGCCACGAAGACCTAACACAGCCAAAAATAAATAAATAAATAAATATTTTTTTAAAAGACTACCTACCGAAACCTGCAGTAAACATCACACTTTAATGGTAGAACTTCAGAAGCAGTCTCTTTAGAGGCAGGACTAGGATAAGGACGCCCTCTATCATTGCTTCTTATTCAACGTTGTACCAGTACAGTAGGGAAGGCAAAATAAAGGAAAAGGAAGAGGATAGAAAGGAGGAAATGACACTGTCATTATTCTCAGACAATAGTATTACCTGTGTGAAAAATCTGAGGGCTTCTATGGGCCCTCAACTTTGGCTATCCATTTCTTCAGGGTTTTTATGATTCTGAAGTTTTCGGAGTTTAGCCATTTGCTCCTCTAGCTTTTGGCAATGTTCGACCAGCTGGGCACAGAGTTTCTTCCATCGGCCCTCAATCTCTTCAAATTGTGACTGATATTTCCTGCTAATATTAGAGGGCGCTTTCCTTGACATCTCTTTCACAGTGGTGCTGAGATAGTTTAGGCCATTTTGTTGTTCTTGTAGAGAGCTTTGTAAAGCCTGTAACTCCCCGAGTCTCTGCTCCATGATCTCATATTCAGTGACAGTAACCAGAGAGTTTGGTTTCTGACTGCTGGATCCACATGAGGATGGTACTCATGGTCTCCTGATAGCGCATGGGTGGCAAAGTGTCCAAAATTGTCTGTAGCTCTTTCTCTCTGGCCTGCATATCAGCAAAGACTTGGTTAAAATGATTTGCAAAGGCCACAAAGTCTGCATCCAGGAACATTAGCCCTTGTCCTTTCCCTTCCAGGGCTATGCTTTGAATTTTTAATCGCTCAATTTGAGGCTGAAGAACTGACAGCCGGTTGACTTCATCCTTACAATTTTCTAACTGGCTTTTAATTGCTGTTGGCTCTGATGTGGTAGTGGGTTGGGTTTTCAACCAGTTTTCCGCAGTAGTTGTCATCTGTTCCAATTGTTGTAGAAGATTATAGAAAGTGATGATGTTGTTCTGATACTCCAGCTAGTTAAGTCTCTCGCTTAGCAACTGGCAGAACTCGATCCACCGGCTGTTCAGTTAAAAGACAAGCCATTAAAAGACAAACAAAAAAATTCAGCAAGATTACTAAATATACATCAATAACAAAAATCAATTGTGGAAAAAAATAGTATTTGCAAACATAAAGTACAATTTATAATGCAATTTAAAAATAATTCTTATTATGGAAAACCCCAAACATGCACAAGGGTGGACAGAACAGCACCTATGAGTTTCACGTACCCATCTCCTGGCCAATGTTGTTCACCTATATCCCCAATTCCTTCCTGCCTTCTATGTATTTTGAAACAAATTCCAGGCTCATATCATTTTACCCATATACACTTGAGTATATATCTTTAAAAGACAAGAAAAGACTCTTGACATAACTGTAATACCACGATTGTACCTAAAAATTAGAACAATTCTTTAATATAATTGAATATCCAATCAGTTTTTTCAACATTCTAATTGTCTCAAAATTATTGTAATTGTTTTAGAGTCTGTTTGCAATCGGTTGATATGGCTTTTTTTTTTTTTAATTTATTTTTGGCTGTGTTGGGTATTCGTTACTCTGCCCGGGCTTTCTCTCGTTGCGGCGAGCAGGGGCTACTCTTCATTGCGGTGTGTGGGCTTCTCATTGCGACGGGCTCTAAGAGTGCAGGCTCAGTAGTCATGACGCACGGGCTTAGTTGCTCCGCGGCATGTGGGATCTTCCCAGGCCAGGGCTCAAACCGGTGTCCCCTGCATTGGCAGGCGGATTCTTAACCACTGCGCCACCAGGGTAGTCCCAACATATGGCTTTTAAGGGTCCTTTAATTTATCGAGTCTTCTCATTTCTATTTTCTTTCCCCTCACTTAGTTTATTTTTAGGAAACTGGGTGACTTTTACTGTAGAGTTTCCCACAATCTAGATTTCGCTGATTGAATCTTCAAGGTATAGTTTAACATGTTTCTCTGTCTTCTGTATTTTCTGTAAGTTAGAACTTGGATCTAGAGACTTGAGCAGATTCAGGATTGGCTTTCACAAGACCACTTCATGGAGGGCACTGTGTTCTTCCATCAGGAGTAGTAATGTTTGCCCGTCTCTTCACGATGCCACCAGCTACAGATCCATTCATTCATTAAAGGTTATGAATTACTTGGGAAACTCCTACCAAAAAAAATTTTTTTTCTCTTCTACTATTTAGTTATCTAGTGGTACATATTATATAGGAAGGCAGAATAAATGTAATTTTAAAACATATATATATCAATAAATTTTAAAAGCAATAAATCAATAAATCTAAAAAGATGTTAGACGTTCATGAAGAAATTATAAAATCTTATTAAATTAACTAAAAGTAGGCTTGAATAAATATAACATTCTATATAGTGCTATATATAATGTTCAAAGATTTGAAGGTGACAGTTCTCCCTAAATTAATCTATAAATTCAATGCAACTCTATTTTTTAAAATCCCCAGTAGGGTCTTTGGTGGAACATGATAAGTTGATCGCAAAATGCATAAAGAAGTGTCCAAAATAGCCAATACAATTTTTTTTTAAAGTGTGGGGTCCCCACCAATGAATGGGTCTCCCTGGAGTAGTTAGTTAGTTAGTTGTTTATTTATTTATTTATTTATTTTGGCTGCACCGGGTCTTAGTTGCAGCATGTGGACTTCTCAGTTGCGGCATGCAAACTCCTAATTTCAGCCTGCATGTGGGATCTAGTTCCCCGACCAGGGATAGAACCCAGGACCCCTGCATTGGGGGGCCACCCACTGGACCACCAGGGAAGTCCTGCCAATAAAATTTTGAAGAAAAACAAAGAGGAAGAGTTTACCCAGCCGCATATCAAAAATTACTTTAAGGCTATGATATTGACTTAGGGACAGACAGAAGGGAGAATCCAGAAATAAATGCACCCATATACAGAAATGAAATGTGACAAAAGTGGTATTAGAAAACAGTGGGGAGAGAATGAGCTATTATTCCCTACATAATTTTCAGATAACTGGTTATCCAATTTTTAAATCCTTACCTCACAAAATAACGGATGTATTCAGGATATAAATGTGAAAAAGCAAAATTCTTAATCTTTTAGAAGAAAATATACAAGAATATCTTTATGAATTTGAGAAAGGGAAAATTTTCTTACCCATGATTCAAAACACAAACCATAAAGAAAATTATTGACAAACCCAACTATATTAGAATTAAAGTTTCTGATATGTTAAACAGAGTTAAAAGACAAATACAGATTAGAAGACAACATCTGTAGTGCATATAACCAACAAAGTATTAGTACCCCAAATGCACCAAAAACTGCTACAAATAGAGAAGGCAAAAGACAATCAACCCCGGGCTTCCCTGGTGGTGCAGTGGTTGGGAGTCTGCCTGCCCATGCAGGGGACATGGGTTCGAGCCCTAGTCGGGGAAGATTCCACATGACACGAAGCAACTAAACCCATGTGCCACAACTACTGAGCCTGTGCTCAGAAGCCCGCAAGCCACAACTACTGAGCCCGCGTGCCACAACTACTGAAGCCCACACACCTAGAGCCTGTGCTCCACAACAAGAGAAGCCACTGCAATGAGAAGCCCATGCACCGCAACGAAGAGTAGCCCCCGCTCGCCGCAGCTAGAGAAAGCCCACGTGCAGCAACGAAGACCCAACACAGACAAAAATTAATTAATTAATTAATTAATTAATTTTTTAAAAAGACAATCAACCCAAATGAAAAATGGGTGAAAGATACTAATAGGTAATTAACAGAAGAGGAAACCTAAATAAATGACCATTTATTTCTTAGTCAAACTTGCTAATCAGGAAAATTCAAATTAAAAGAAAAAGATATTTCATATATACAAGATTAGCAAAAAATTTTGTCTGTACACACTCATTATTATGAGGATATGGAGTTTTAGAAACTCAGAGCAATTTGGAAATACCCAATAAATTGAAGATGCCTATACCCTGCAACTGAACAAGTCCATTCCCAGGTATACCTTAGAGAAACTCTTTCATGTATGAACAGTGACTCACGCAAGAAGGTTCATTGCAGCATTGTTTGTAATCACAAAAAACTGGAAATAAAAAAGCCATCAATAGCAAAATTGATAAATAAATTGTGGTAAGTTTATATGACGGTATAATAAGGTACAAGATCTTAAAATAAGTGAATGGAAACTATATGTATTAACAGGGGTTAATCTCAAAAACAAGATTTTAAGCAAAATAAAGCAAGTTGCAAAAGTGACATAAATGATACGACTGGTACGAAGTTTTAATATGTAAAATAATATTATATGTTGTTTAGAAGTGCTTTATATGTGGTAAAGATATAAAAATATACATGAGGACAGTGTAGGAGAGAAAAAACTTTTCTTCTACTCTCTTAGAGGCCCTGCCTGGGCTGGAAAATTAAACTGACAAAGACAAACTAACAGGAGAAAAGCACACAAATGTATTTAATGTAAGCTTTATGTGATGCAGGAAGATTCATAAGGAAGTAGTTAAGCCTGAGCATCTTTATACTTGGTTTGATAAAGAGTGGACAATGTGATAGTACAAAAGGTAAGCGCAAAGGGTAATAAACTGGGGGAAACAGAGTAAGGCCTGTTTGTTTGGGTTCCTCTCAGAATCTCTCTGTCTTCAGGGATAAGGGCACCCCTTTCCTCCAAGTAGAACCTACCTCTCACATGAGTAGCCGTCTCATAACACTGCCCTTTCTCAAATTCCTTCAGCTTAAAATACTCAGTATGCCAAGGTGCCATGTTTGGGGATAGCATATTCTGAACCCAGTCAATTGATAAATACCAAATTTAAGAGAATGTTTACCTCTGGGGGGAGAGTGAGGGGAATAGGATTATATGTGATACAATAAAGTCTTAGACTATATCTTAAATGTTTTCTTTAGAAAAAAAATGTGAATCAAATATGGCACAATGTTAAGATTTCACAAAGGTAGGTGGTAAGTTCCTGGGTAATCATTATACGGTCATTTTTCTATACTCTGCATTCCTAAAATATTTTACAGATTTTTTTAAGGCAGTTAAAAGTTGTAGGTTATTATTCAAAGTACTGACTTAGTTTATTCCAATTCTTCCTAAATATAAGGTTATTTTACTAGAGAAACAAAACAAAACACCCTGCTATGGTCCACGTCCCAGCGACAGGATTTCAATTCTAATCAAAGTGGTGAAATCACACCAATTGTAGAACCCCATCTTTTGGTCAATACAAACGCGCCCTCTGCTGGTCATATGGTGCCCTGTCCCAAAGTTCAAAATAGTGGTGAGGCGCAGTGAAACTTGTTCAATGAGACAGCTTTTACCAAGCCAGCCAAGTTAGGGAAAGAAACTCTCACAGAATTCCTCTCAATCACAAAAATACTTAAATCAGCTCCCACTCTCTATTACTATTACATATGATCCAAGACAAAACAAATTCCAGGGTACCACCGCAATCAACCTTTCCAGTTCCCTCAACCACCATGTACATGAACAATTCTGTCCCTACTCCAAAGTCTGGAGGTTGATGTATGAGATAGTAGATGCCACCCTTAACATTTGGGAATGGCAGAAGAGAACCCAAGTTCCTCTGGGTGGTGGTGCAGACACCACAGAACACTGAAAAATGGATAAACTAGGATTAAGGGAATAATGCTGGTGGGATGACAGGTAAATTTTTTCTTTTCAAATCTTTCTTTAAAGTTATAATACCTTTAAACAAATTTGAGGAAAACTCAATTAATTCATGCAAGAATCTACTGCTCAAAGAGAGAAGTGAGGATTGAATATTGAGTCTTCCTTTCAAAAAACATTTTTTTAAATTATTTCGTTTTGCTTTGTTTTGCTTTGTGCTAATATCCATCTTCCCCACTAAAATTTAAGCTTCCTGAGACCAATGTGTGAATCCGTCCTACTCACCACTATATTCCCAGCACCTAACACAACGACCATCAGGTAGTAGGTATCTAATAAACATGTAATAAATAAAGGAATGAATGACCATTACCTTGGAGTGTAAATTGGTACAAATTTTCTGGGGAGCAATTCAGCAGCAGACATTGTGCCTTTAAGACTGTACATTCTTCAGTAATCATAGATGTGGACAACGAGTAAGTCCTTTAATAATCAGAAACATTCCTTTCAGGGATATGCTATGCAAAGTTCATTTTAGTTATAAAACAAATTCAAAACAACCTGAATTTTAAAAGTTACATGTTTGGTTAAGTCTATTATGGTATATCCATATGATGAAATGCTATGTTGTTATTAAAATCTTTTTTTTTTTTTTTTTTTTTTTTGCGGTACGCGGGCCTCTCACTGTCGTGGCCTCTCCCGTTGCGGGGCACAGGCTCCGGACGTGCAGCCTCAGCGGCCATGGCTCACGGGCCCAACCGCTCCACGGCACGCGGGATCCTCCTGGACCGGGGCACGAACCTGTGCCCCCTGCATCGGCAGACGGACTCTCAACCACTGTGCCACCAGGGAAGCCCTATTAAAATCATTTTTAAGAATATTTAATGATATGGGAAATTCTAATAACATAAAAATAGATTAAAATTATATATACATTATTTTATCAACTCTATATATTTATTATATACACATGAAAGTATACACACCAAAGTATTTTATTGTAGTTGTATATGAGTAGAGGGATCATGAGTCAGGGGTTTTTTGTTTGTTTGTTTGTTTGTTTTTGGTTCTTGTTTTTAACAGGTGCCAGCACTGTTTTAGACACTTTATTTGTATTAATATATCTTTAAGTTTTTTAAGCAGCTTTATCAAGAGATAATTGCCTTATAATAAATTACACCTATTTAAATTGTACAATTAGATAAGTTTTCTTTAAGTGTTAAATATTACTTTTTCTATAAAGATTTTAATGCAATCAACTTCACTTTTCCTTAGATTTTAATTAGGTATAATTATTTGGTAGAATATAAAATTATTCAACCAACAATTTTCTTCTATTGAAACATTAAATATTGTTATGGTTTGTAGGGGGAGGTTCTAGATTTCTTGAGATTAATTGATATATAACGTTGTATTAGTTTAAGGTGTACAACATGGTGACTTTATATTGCAAAATGTTTACCACAATAAGCTTAGTTAATGTCAATCAGCACACATAGTTACAATTTTTTTTCTTGTGATGAGAACTTTTAAAATCTACTAGGTAAGTTCTGATACTGTATATGTCGACACCCATGAAACTATCACCACAATCAAGATAAAACATTTCAGGGGACTTCCCTGTTGGTCCAGTGTCTAAGAAACAGCACTCCCAATGCAGGGGGCCTGGGTTCGATCCCTGGTCAGGCAACTAAATCCCACATGCCACAGCTAAGACTTCCATGCCGCAACTAAGAGTTCACATGCTGCAACTAAAGATCCTGCATGCCACAACTAAAAGGTCCCACATGCCGCAACAAAGATTGAAGATCCCCCGTGCTGCAACTAAGACCTGGTGCAGCCAAATAAATAAATTTTTTTAAATTTCATCTTTCCCAAATGTTTCCTCATGCCTCCCCCAACTCCAGTCTCTATCATTTCCAGACAAACACCGATCTGCTTTCTGTCACTATAGACTGGTTTGCAGTTTCCAGAATTTTATATAAATGGAAGCATACCATGTATAACGTTTCTTTGTCTGGTTGCTTTTACTCCCCATAATTCTTTTGAGATTCATCCATGTTGTTGAGTTTAACAATGCTTCATTTCTACTTACTACTGAATAGTATTGCATTGTATGTATATACTAGCCTGTTTATCCACTCACCTGTGGATGGGCATTTCGGCTGTTTCAAGTTTTTGACTATTGCAAATAAAGCTGCTATGACCATTTGCGTATAAGTCCTTTTATGGACATATGCTTTCATTCCTCTTGTGTAAAACACCTAGGAGAATAATGGTTGAATGCTATGGTACATCCAATATTTAATTTTGTAAGAAATTGTCAAGCTATTTTCCTAAGGGGTTGTACCATTTTACATTCTAACCAGCAGTGAATGAGCCCCAGTTCCCCTGCATCTGTGTCAACTCTTGATATAGTCAGTCTTTTTAGTCATTCTAATAATTATATGTTGATTGGCAAGGAGGGTTCTTCTTTATGCTTGTGTTTTCCAAATTTTCTGCAATGAAATATATGTTTCATAATTTAAAATTGCTTACAGTATCTAAAATAAAAAGTAGCCTAATCTAATATGAGGTCAGTCTGGAGACTTCTCATTCTGAAAACTACTCAATATGGTCTTCAGAGCACCCAGCAATAGCTGTGCAGCCGGCATAAGCCTTCCTCAGAATATAACTTTTTTTTTTTAATCAGTTTTCTTTTCAATGATGTAACCACACTGGGGTTTTAAGAAAAAGTTTAAACACATAAACCTCTTTTTTTTTTTTTTACCTTTTTTTAAAAATTTTATTTATTTATTTATTTTTTGCTTTATAACAAATTTAATCAGTTATACATATACATATGTTCCCATATCCCCTCCCTTTTGCGTCTCCCTCCCACCCTCCCTATCCCACCCCTCCAGGCGGTCACAAAGCACCGAGCTGATCTCCCTGTGCTATGCGGCTGCTTCCCACTAGCTATCTACCTTACGTTTGGTAGTGTATATATGTCCGTGCCTCTCTCTCGCTTTGTCACAGCATACCCTTCCCCCTCCCCATATCCTCAACTCCATTCTCTAGTAGGTCTGTGTCTTTATTCCTGTCTTACCCCTATGTTCTTCATGACATTTTTTTTTCTTAAATTCCATATATATGTGTCAGCATACAGTATTTGTCTTTCTCTTTCTGACTTACTTCACTCTGAATGACAGACTCTAGGTCCATCCACCTCATTACAAATAGCTCAATTTCATTCCTTTTTAACACATAAACCTCTTTATCTAGCATGTTATTTCCTTTTTCTGTTTTCTCTTCCAGCTTTTACAGTTTTAATACACAATTCTATAGTTTACTATTTTTACTTGTCATTATATCATATTTTCCATATCATATTTTCCATGCTGATTTATCTTTTCAACCATAATTCTAAATGTCAAATTAATGCATCATAAATTTCCCATTGTTTGGCTGTTTCTAATTTTTTATTATTAATGATAATGTTGTAATAAATAACTTTGTACAAAAAGCTTGTTTCTTCTTTTAAATTATTTCCTTATGAAAATACACAGGAGTGAGATTCCTGATCAAAGACAAGAACGTTTTTCTAGGTCTTGATATGTACTGTCACATTGCTCTCCCAAAGGGGCTTACTGATTTTAATGTCACTTGCCATGTGTCAGCACTAGTTTCTGCAGCATTTGCCAGTTTCCTAGGTATAACATACTTTGTTGTGCTAATCTGCATGCCGTTGACTGCTCACCAGAGGAGACGTTTTCTCATGTGTGGGATCACTGCCTGCTGTCCTTTGCTAATTAAGGATGCTCTTTGTCTTCACAGACCCAGAGCGGAGGAGTATGACCCTTGACCCTCTTAGTGCTTCCCTGGCTGAGCACACCCAGACCCCTGAGGCAGATACTGTCCAAAAGGCGTAAGTATTCAAAGTCATAATGACATGGACTTCTCTCCTTTTGTTTTTCTTTCTTTTTCATTCATTTCATTTCCGTTTTTTTCTAAGAGGCATGAAGATTCTCAGCTAACCAGCCCCATGCTCTATCAGCCAGAATTAAACTGTTGTCTAAGAAACAAAGATTCTTGGGGAGGATTATACTGTGATGTGTTTCCTACTTAAACATATTCTTTGGCTGGGTGGGTGAAGAGCAAAGTTGAACTCTAACTACGTGGAAGCAGCTTTCTCCATTTTTCCACATATCTGAGCTCTGCAGACATGCCTCGAAAGCAGAGGTCTCTCAGCTCAACCTTGGTTTCTCCTCTCAGCATTCACTCAGCTCTGGGTAAAATCAATAATACCAATAATACTAATACAAATTGCTAACGTGTATTAAGTGATTCCTGTGTGCTCACCATGTGCTTACTATGAGCTCGGCCGGTCAGGCCCAGTCACTTTACTCAAGCCCCGGTTGGCAGTGGCAAGCTGGACCAATAGCCTCTGTGACCTCCCATGAGCCTTGGTGACTTTAGAACCTGCCCTCACCTGCCTCAGGGTATAAGGATTCCCTCCTGGGTCAGAAAGGCTGGGTGATCTCTAGGAACAAAAATGGGAACGGGCACTTGAGTATTGAGGCAGCTCTCGGAAGAACTCCACGTTTTAACTTTTGTATCTCATCTTCTCCAAAATGGATTTAAACTGCTTACAATAACAACCCCCTATCCACCAAAAAAGAAAGATGAGATAATCAAAAAGAATTTATTTTTAATCTGGAGGAAAAGAACAAAGAAAACCAACACTCCCCAAAAGTCATTATAGTCATTGTGACCAAAGTTCAGACTTTCAGACTGAATGTGAAAGCAAAAAAAAAAAGGGGGGGGGGGCGGGGGGAGCAACACGATCGGGTTTTGTGGTTCTCATTTGCAGCATGCCGGTTCCTCAGGGGAAATAAAGGTTTTCCTAGCACTAAATTCTAAAGTATTCTTCTATAGGTTTCATAGAGTGACATTGAATGATTTAAGGACTCATATATTTACAGGAAATTCCATTTACCTCATTTGATAACTATTTCTCAAGTTTCTCTAGTAAGGCGCTGTGCTAGCCCAACTCAGTAAATATAATACTGATTTAGCTAAAAAATAAAATATCCAAGACCAGGCCTGGCACACAGTAGCTGCTGCTGCAGCTGTTGCTCAATCCGTATGGCTCTTTCTCAGTGACCTTTTTACCCAGAGAACATAAGTCAGTTATCCTCCAGACACATGGTCAGCGACAGCAGTTCTACAAGGGATCACACTAACACAGTACGTGACATTTTGGTATCTGAATTCGATCAAGAATAGAATTCAGAGGGCATAAAGAAATGGGTATATAGGCGCATGTTTCTGTGACAACCTTTCTTAAAGGTCACTTTTTTTTCAGCTAAGCCTTCGATAGAAGAAATTTCAGTTAGGTAATCCTATTTCATTTTGTTAAAGTCATAAATATGCAACCCCAGAGAGGCAAGCTATTCCTTCTTCGAGGGTGTGGAGAAAAGGGAACACTCTTGCACTGTTGGTAGGAATGTAAACTGATACAGCCACTATGGAGAACAGTACAGAGGTTCCTTAAAAAACTAAAAATAGAACTACCATATGACCTAGCAATCCCACTACTGGACATATACCCAGAGAACACCATAATTCAAAAATACAGATGTACCCCAGTGTTCATTGCAGCACTATTTACAATAGCTAAGTCATGGAAGCAACCTAAATGCCCATCAACAGACAAATGGATAAAGAAGAAGTGTTACATATTTACAATGGAATATTACTCAGCCATAAAAAGGAATGAAATTGGGTCATTTGTAGAGATGGGGATGGACCTAGAGACTGTCATACAGAGTGAAGTAAGTCAGAAAGAGAAAAACAAATATTGTATATTAATGTATATATGTGGAATCTGGAAAAACGGTACAGATGAACCAGTTTGCAAGGCAGAAGTAGAGACACAGATATAGGGAACAAACGTATGGACACCAAGGGGGAAAAGCAGGGGGTGGTGGTGGTGGGATGAACTGGGAGATTGGGATTGACATGTATACACTAATATGTATAAAATAGATAACTAATAAGAACCTGTTGTATAAAAAATAAATTTAATTTAATTTAAAAAACAAAAAACTATTTCTCCTTCTCCCTAAGGTTTAGAACTTAGCCTGAGAGAACCCCAAAAGTGAAGACTAACTTTCTAATTTCCTTTATTCAGGGATGTGTTGAGAAAAACAGGGCTGACCAAGTGTGTAAAATGCCCACCACAATGCAGTTCCTGGCAGAAAACAGATGCTCAATTAATGTTTGTTCATTTTCCCTCTTCTGTGTCCACGAGTTTTTCTTTTTTCTTTTTCTTTTTCTTTTTATTTGAAGTATAGTTGATTTACAATATTGTGTTTCAGGTGTACTGCCATGTGATTCAGTTATACAATACATATCTTTTTTTTTTCCAGTTCTTTTCCATTATAGGCTATTACAAGATACTGAATATAGTTCCCTGTGCTATACAGCAAATCCTTCTTGTTTATCTGTTTTACATATAGTGTTGTATACATCAGAGTTCTTCTTTAGTTTGGTCCTGTTGTTTTGCTTTTTTCAAAGGGGCAGAGATTATAATGTGCACCATCAACACAGAGGACTCCCAGGACATGGGCCTGACTCCCCAGACGGGTTGGATCCTATAGATATATCTCTTCTTCCAAGAGGAAAAGAAGGGAAGACTGAACCAAGACTGTTCAACCAGCAGACACCAACCAACATCAGTCATGTGAGTGTAAACACCTAGGTAGGAGCTTGGTCCAGAACCCTACCTGGAAGGTGCTCCCGTCAGGGCTGCCATGTACAGTTGTATAGATTGCTTACTATACAAGGGCACCTGCAAAGGGGGAAAGTGGGAGCTGAAATCCACTCTGTGGTCCACTCACCATGCCCTGCACCCCAGTATTGGGTTGCATTCTTCTGAAGGATGGGGTACCCATTTCTAATGTCTACTAAGGTACTAAAAGGAAACTCAGTTTTCCTATACTCACATCACTTCTGACACCACATGTGTGAAGGATTTTCCCACATCAACCAATTCTCCAGCTCTCTAGACACCAACCAGGTGTCCTACAATTCAACTCTGACACTAGCTACCCAGAGTTAGCACAGACCCTACAGGTTAAGGGCTCAGTCCCACGTGCCTGCTCCACTTAAGACACCAATCACAAGTCCCAGGTTGTCACCTGTACTTCTGACCAACAATCTATAAAATAAGGAGCTCCTAAGACCCATCCTCATGTTCAATAATTTGCTAGAACAGCTCACAAAAATTAGGAAACACTTACTTACTAGTTTAGATTTATTACGAAGGATATTTTAAAGGATACATATGAACAGCCAGATGAAGAGATACACAGGGCAAGGCCCAGAAGGGTCCCAAGCACAGGAGTTCCTGTCCCCATGGAGTTTGGGGTGTGCCACCCTCCTACTACATAGATGTGTTCACCAACCCTGAAGCAATCTGAACTCCTTGGTTAGGGCTTTTATGGAGGCTTCATGACATAAGCATGATTGATTAAATCACTGGCAAATGGTGATTAATGCAACTTCTAGCCCTTCTCCCCTCCTCTGAGGTGGTCCAACCCTCTAATCCCCTGGTTGGTTCCCCCTCCTTAGGGGCTTTCCAAAATAGCCCCATTAACATAAGCTCAGGTGTGGTTGAAAGGGGCTTGTTAATGAACAACAAAAGACACTCCTTTCCTGTTTATGCTCCAGAAATTAGAGGCATACCTCTCATTTTATTATGTTTCACCTTGTTGCACTTCACAGATAAATGTGTTTTTACAAATTGAAGGTCTGTGGCAGCCTGCTTCAAGCAAGTCTCTCAGCACCACTTTTCCAACAGCATTGGCTCACTTTGTGCCTCTGTGTCACATTTTGGTAATTCTCACAACATTTCAAGTTTTTTCATTATTATCATATTTGTTATGGTGATCTGTGATCAGTGATCTTTTATGTTACCATTTTAATTGTTTTGGAGCACCATGAACCATGCCCATATGAGATGGTGAGCCTAAGCAATAAATATGTGTTCTGACTGCTCCACGGATCAGCCATTCCCTCTCTTCCTTTCCTCAAGCCTCCCTATTCCCTGAGACACAATAATATTGAAATCAGGCCAGTTAGTAACCCTACAATGGCCTCTAAGTGTTCAAGTAAAAGGAAATGTTTCACGTCTCTCACTTTAAATTAAAAACTAGAAATGATTAAGCTTAGTGAGGAAGGCACGTGGAAAGCTGAGAGAGACCGAAAAGCTAGGCCTTTTGCACCAAACAGTTAGCCAGGTTGTGAATGCAAAGGAAAGGTTTTTGAAGGAAGTTAAAACTGCTACTCCAGTGAACACATGAATGGTAAGAAAACAAAATAGGCTTATTGCTGATATGGAGAAAGTTTGAGTAGTCTTGATGGAAGATCAAACCAGCCACAACATTCCCTTAAGCCAAAACCTAATCCAGAGCAAGGCCCTAACTCTCTTCAATTCTATGAAGCATGAGAGAGGTGAGGAAGCTGCAGAAGAATTTGAAGCGAGCAGAGGTTAGTTCATGAGGTTTAAGGCATGAAGCCGTCTCCATAACAAAAGTGCAAGGTGAAGCAGCAGGTGCTGAGGCAGAAGCCTGCAGCAAGTTATCCAGGAGATCTAGCTACGATAATTAACCAAGGTGGCCACACCAAACAACAGATTTTCAATGTAGATGAAATAGCCTTATGCTGAAAGAAAATGCCATCCAGGACTTTCAGAGCTAGAGAGAAGTCAACGCCTGGCTTCAAAGAACAGGCTGAATGTTAGGGGCTAATGCAGCTGGTGACTTGAAGTTGAGGCCAATGCTCATTTACCATTCCAAAAATCCTAGGGCCCTTAAGAATTATGCTAAATCTATTCTGCCTGTGCTCTGTATATGGAACAACAAAGCCTGGATGACAGCATATCTGTTAACAACATGGTTTACTGAGTATTTTAAGCCCACTGTGGAGATCTACTGCTCAGAAAAGAAATTCCTTTCAAAATATTACTGCTCATTGACAATGCACCTGGTCACCCAAGAGCTCTGATGGAGATGTACAAAATTAAGGTTGTTTTCATGTCTGCTAACACAACATTCTGCAGCCCACATGTCAAGGAGTCATTTCAACTTTCAAGTGTTATTTTTTTAAGAAATACATCTCGTAAGACCCTAGCTGCCCTACCTAGTGATTCCTCTGATGGATCTGGGCAAAATCGAGAACCATCTGGAAAGGATTCACCATTCTAGATGCCATTAAGAACATTTGTGGGGAGCTTCCCTGGTGGCGCAGTGGTTGAGAGTCCACCTGCCAATGCAGGGGATGCGGGTTCGTGCCCTGGTCCAGGAAGATCCCACATGCCGCGGAGCGGCTGGGCCCGTGAGCCACGGCCGCTGAGCCTGCACGTCCGGAGCCTGTGCTCTGCAACGGGAGAGGCCACAACGGTGAGAGGCCTGTGTACCACAAAAAAAAAAAAAAAAAAAAAAAAAAAGAACATTTGTGGGGAATTCTCTGATGGTCCAGTGGTTAGGACTCAGCGCTTTCACTGCTGTGGTCCAGGTTCAATCCCTGGTTGGGGAACTAAGATCCTGCAAGCTGCAAGGCACAGCCAAAAAACAAAGGAACATTTGTGAGTCATGGAAAGAAGTCAAAACATCAATATTAACAGGAGCTTGGAAGAAGCTGACTGTAACCCTCACAGGTGACTTTAAGGGGTTCAAGACATCAGTGGAGGAAGTAACTGCAGATGTGGTCAAAATAGCAAGAGAACTAGAATTAGAAGTAGAGCCTGAAGATGTGACTGAATTGCTGCAATCTCATGATAGAACTTGTATGGATGAGGAGTTGCTTCTTATGGAGGAGCAAAAACACTGGTTTCTTGAGTTGAAATCTACTCCTGGTGAAGATGCTGTGAAGATTGTTGAAATGACAAAGGATTTAGAATGTTACATAAATTTAGTTGATAAAGCAGCAGCAGGGTTTGAGAGGATTGACTCCAATTTTGAAAGTTCTACTGTGGGTAAAATGCTATCAAACAGCATTGCATGCTACAGAGAAATTGTTCATGAAAGAAAATGTCAATCAATGCAGCAAACATCATTGTCTTATTTTAAGAAATTTCTACAGCCACTGCAACCTTCAGCAACGAACATCGTGATCAGTCAGCGGCCATCAAGGCAAGACCCTCCACCGTAAAAAGATTACGACCCATTGAGGGCTCAGATGATTTTTTTTACAGTAAAGTATTTTTAAATTCAGGTATGTACATTGTTTTTTTAGACATAACACTATGGCACACTTAATAGACTACATAAGTAAATAAAACTTTCATAGGCCCTGGGAAACAAAAATATTCATGTGACTTGCTATATTCCAGTATTCACATTATTGGAGTTGTCTGCAACCAAACCCACAATATCTCTGAGGTATGCCTGTACAAGAATTTTAGGAGTTCTGTGTCAGAGGCTAGCGACGAAGACCAAATATATATTTCTTATTATGTCACAACATCACAGGTACTGAGTGGGTAGTCGTGGCCATCCTCTCTTAGGAAGAAACTCTATATTGTTCCAGCCCATGGGGAAAGGTGAAGACTGGCATGGCTGTGGTCATATGCTTGAAGTTTCCCAAAAGTTAGGAAATGATGCAGCAGTGAATAGAGCTGGCTTTGATTTGATTTAAACTAGTTAACCATTAATTGTGGCAACAGCAATCTATCAAAGGTGAAAACTGCTTCACTTTGATCCAGCTCTGTAGATGATGGTTTAGCATCAAAAAAGGGAGCAGGGAATTCCCTGGTGGTCCAGTGGTTAAGACTTGGGCTTTCACTGCTGTGGGTCCGGGTTCAATCCCTGGTCAGGGAACTAAAATCCCACAAGCTGTGAGGTGCAGCCAAAAAAGGAAAAAGAAAACAAAATAGGGGGCAGATCATAAAGTATATTCTATTCCTCTTTCTTTTTATGAAATTATAACTGAAATTATATCAAAGGCTGAACCTTAGGATCTCCCTACAAGCTCCACATTCTCTAAATATCACTCTTGGGACTTCCCTGGTGGCGCAGTGGTTAAGAATCCGCCTGCCAATGCAGGGGACACGAGTTCGAGCACTGGTCAGGGAAGATCCCACATACCGTGGGGCAACTAAGCCCGTGTGCCACAACTACTGAGCCTGTGCTGTAGAGCCCATGTGCCACAACTACTGAGCGCGCACGCCTAGAGCCCGTGCTCCACAACATGAGAAACCACCACAATGAGAAGCCCGCTCCCGCTCGCCACAACTAGAGAAAGCCCACATGCAGCAAAGAAGACCCAACACAGACAAAAATAAATACATAATAAATAAATAAATAAATAAATAAATTTAAAATAAATAAATAAATATCACTCTTCTGCTTCATATGGAACCCACATGAATTCCATTCTCAGCCATTCTGTCTTGTTCAACATAATATCCCTTTTCTTTTGTTTTTTGTTTCTGTTTGTTTGTTTTATAAATTTATTTATTTATTTATTTATTTTTGGCTGCATTGGGTCTTCATTGCTGCACATGGACTTTTCTCTAGTTGTGGCGAGTGGGGGCTACTCTTTGTTGCAGTACGCGGACTTCTCATTGCTGTGCCTTCTCTTGTTGTGGAGCACAGGCTCTAGGTGCACGGGCTTCAGTAGTTGTGGCACATGGGCTCAGTAGTTGTGGCTTGCGGGCTCTAGAGCGCAGGTTCAGTACTTGTGGCGCACGGGCTTAGTTGCTCCACGGCACGTCGGATCTTCCCAGACCGAGGATCGAACCCATATCCCCTGCATAGGCAGGCAGATTCTTTTTTTCTTTTTTTTTTTTTTTTTTTTGCGGTACACGGGCCTCTCACTGCTGCGGCCTCTCCCGCTGCGGAGCACAGGGTCCGGACGCACAGGCCCAGCGTCCATGGCTCACGGGACCAGCCGCTCCGCGGCATGCGGGATCCTCCCGGACCAGGGCATGAACCTGCGTCCCCTCCATCGGCAGGGACTCTCAACCACTGCGCCACCAGGGAAGCCCGGCAGGCGGATTCTTAACCACTGAGCCACCAGGGAAGTCCTGTTTGTTTGTTTTTTGGCCATGCCACAGGGCTTGAGGGATCTTAGTTCCCTGACCAGGGATTGAACCCAGGCCCTGGCAGTGAAAACGCCGAGCCCTAACCACTAGACTGCCAGGGAATTCCCAACATAATCTCCCTTTGATGGGTTTTTTTTTCCTTGCTTTCTACATATATCATGTTCCCTTTCCTTAATTTTTCACCTTTAGGAGATGGAGTTGATTGACAAAGCCAAGAGAAAGAGAAGAACCAAGACAGATAAGTCCAAGGCACCCAAGAGGGAGAGAGAAGGAAAGCTCCATGGGGAAGCAGAGGCTGCTGTTGGTAAGGGACCATCCAGGAGAACACACCTAATGGTAGCCAGGAGGTGCCATGGAGAATCAGCATGGATCCTATGGGACAAACTATCTGTGTTGAGTCTCCTTGACTACCACAGCTGAGGTGGTGTTGCAGCCTTACTTCATGTCAATATCTTGGGAGATAAGGATAGAGGAAACCAGGGGACCCTAGGGACCTGTAATCAGCAAGAGAGAAAATTACAATAATAACACTAACACCTATTAAATGAATACCCACTGAATTAGGAGCTCTGCATTTATGACGTCATGAAATCCCCACCACAGCTCCATAAAGTAAGCGCTATTATTATATCATGTGGAGAGGTTGGGTGACTTGCGTAACATCAAAGAGATCAAACGGTAAAGTGGTGGACCCAGGGTCTGGTCCTGTCATTTGATTCCAAACTCATAACTCTCAAACACTGCCTCTGTGAATAATAAATATGTCAATCTGAGAATTGGTCCGTGAGAGCATTTGGGAAGGGGAAGGTTGCAACATGCTCTGAATGGTTACTCCAGCTGTCATTTTTCTTCTTGGTTCCTTGTGTTGCACCTCACAAGGAATTCAGGTTCCTATGCTTCTGGGGACTTTCTTTCCTTTTTTCTTTTTAATTAATTTTTATTGGAGTTGAGTTGATTTACAATGTTGTGTTCTAAGAACCTTCTTTAACCTAAAACCTACACTCATGCTTTCCCAGCCATATGAAGACCCTCGAAACAAATCAAGGGCTGTCAAAAAGGATGACACTGGATAGTTTCCTGGGTCAGATCTTTTCTTTTTTTTAAAATCGAAGTGTAGTTGATTTACAAAGCTGTGCCAATCTCTGCTGTGTAGCAAAGTGACTCAGTTCTACACATACATTCTTTTTTTATATTCTTTTCCATTATGGTTTATCCCAGGATGTTGAATATAGTTCCCTATGCTCTACAGTAGGACCTTGTTGTTCATCCAGATCTATTTTTGAGATTTGCTTTTTAAAGTCTTGCTGAATTTACATCATTGTAGCCCGTAACTTGAGTAGCATTGGCAGGACTGGGAAAGGAAATACTTGTGGCCCCAGAGGAGAATTGAGGAAGAGGCCTTAGAGTATGGAAGGTTTAAACTTTACCAGGTTACAAAGCTGCAACCTCAAGCTAGACTCCTGAGGCATGACTTTCCAGCTGTACCTATAGGTCTTCCCTCCAGAGAGTCTTACCCCCACCATAGGTCAGGGTGTATCAGAAGTTCTTTAGTAGCAAGACTGCTGAATTACAGTTGATCCAAGTAGGATAAGACAGTTTCTCAAAGGGTAGTCTATGGACTACCCTTCTCAAAACGCTTGGAGTGGTTGTTAAAATGCAGATTCCTACAGAATCAGACTCTAGGGGTGTGGCTCAGGAATCTGCACCCAGGTAATTCCATTGCACACGGAAGTTTTAAAGTTACTGAAAAGGACGCAGAGTTCACGTTGATTAGCTATGTCTCTATCCCCCATCGCTCTCTCCCAGGAAAGTCAAAGGAATCAAAGGCTGAAAAGAAATCAGAGCTAATTCCCAGAGAAAAAAAACCTGGAGTCAAAGGGAAAAAGACACAGAAGGAAAGGAATCTGGAAATAGTAGCAGAGCTGAGTGGGCCTGATGTCATTAACTCTAAGAAAACTAAAGACACCTCAGATGGAGGTTTCTTTCCTTCAGGCTCTGTTGTAGAGGACCCTTGGCTTTCTTCCAAATTTAATGCCCCTGAGAGACAAGTTTCTATAGATGGAAGATCATTGCCCACCCAGACTGCAACTGTCCCTGGGAACATGGAATCTGAAGAAGAGGGAAGCCATAAGGACCCTTCCAAGGTAGGGTCCAATATTCTCACCTTGGCCAGAGGGATTTCAGTCCTCACTGGTGCAACTGCAGAGGTGGGAAAAACTGCCCTGAATTACATTGCAGTTACTGAAACAGCTCTACTACATAGTGGCTTTATTTGTTCTACTTTGGTACCTTCTGACCCTTTAAGAAGCCAGATCTGATCAAAGACACAGGGTGGCAAAGCCCCTCTGAAATGATGTATTCTGTGAGGCTCTCAAACTACTAGGGCAGGTACCCACCCATAAAGAGCAGAAAGTTGGCACAGCACCCAGTTGTGAGAGGTACAGGCCTCACAGTTACAAGGAAAGGTGAATTCAGGCCTCAGAGCCAAGTACATATTCTTGACTTGGCCTGGAGTTCATGTATTGCTTGTCTCTCAAAAGCTGCAGAAATTCCTCCATTCCTAATCTGCTTTTCTGCGGCACACATCTGGGCCATGGGTAACTTATACACACACACATCTATCTCCCTCTTCTTTAAACACTGCAAACGTGCCCACAGCTAAACCACTATGGTTAAACTCTCGTAAGTTACATGCAAATATGGTACAACTCTGCTGAATTTCATTTAATCTTTACAGACACACTTGTGACCCAGGTATGATTCATCCCATTTTACAGACCTAGAAGCTGAGGCTTAAAAGAGTTAGATGTTTGTTGCCAGAAGTTACACAACCATCAAGTGGTAGAGCCAAGACTTAGATCTTTCGACTCCAAAATCAGAGCTCTTGTCACTATTTTAAATTATTGTGTATTTATTTATTTTACAGCCTGTGGTCTTCCAAAAAGGATTTCAGAAAGATTTTTCCCTTCTAGTTCTCAATCTTCCTAGCTGCCTAGACTATAGGATTCTGCTTTATACAGCAGATGAAAATTTTAAGCTGTGGGCAGAACTTTTCTGAGCCTGCTATAGACTCAGAATTTCTAGATTTATTGTCAATCCACAGTACCATGCTGCCTCAGCAAAGGCTAAAAAGCAAGGAAGTATCCACCCCAAGTTGGATACACAGAGTGCCCATGGAAGAGTTGCCATTCAAGGTTCCCCTCATGAGGATATTTCTGACTGAGGAGGAGGCATCAGGAAGAAAAAGAAAGCTAAGACGCTCTACACAGAAACTAAGAGAACGTTTCATTGAAAAAGTGGATTTGCATAGGATTAAATATGAGTCTGACACATCTACACCTAAGTCTGCCCCTAAAACAGCCTTTATCTAGAACCTGTGGTTCTGAGCCCTGGTTTCACGTTAGAATCACCGGAATATGCTTTTTTTAACCATCAAGAAAAAAGTATATTAAAAAAAAAAAAAAAAAGGAGTTCCCTGGCGGTCCAGTGGTTAGGACTCCGAGCTTCTACTGCTGGGTCTGGGTTCGATCCCTGGTGGGTGAACTAAGATCCCACAAGCCCTGTGGCGTGGCCAAAACAATTAAATTAAACTTTTGAAAACCCACCAAGGCCTCCCACCTAGGTATTCTCATTTAATTGGTCTGGGTGGGGCTTTTGGCCTCAAGTACTTTTTAAAAGCTCCTTGGGTGATTATAATGTGCATCTAGACAAATGATGTACCAGACGTTATGTTGTCTCTTTCATTATTTCAGTTAATTCTGGTAACAGCCAGCTAAAAGGAAGACAGTATCCGAGAAATTAAGTTGTTATCCCCAAATTCTGAAGCAAGTAAGAGAGAGACTTAGATCCAGGTCGAGCAGATCCCAGAGCCCAGGCCAGTGGTGGCAGAGTTTATACGGCTGTGGTCAGAGTGTGGAAACCACCTAATCTCTAATTAGAGGCAACATCCCGTGGGTGGAGGATGGCTCGTTGCCGAGACAAGGTCCCCGTGATTAGCGTACGTCCCTTGCACTAAGAACACTCTGGTTCCTTAGGCCCTCCTCGCTAAGAGGGAGCCAGAGAAAGTTTCCTGGGCCAGGCTGCGAGCAGAGAGGGCCGAGATGAGACGGCTGGAGGTGGAGAGGAAGAGAAGGCAGCAGGAGCAGCTGGAGAGGGCAGAGAAGATGAAGGAGGAGCTGGAGCTGGAGCCGCGGAGCCACGCGCAGGAGATCCGGTGGGTAGGGCGGCCACGGCGGCCACGGCCACGATAGGAAGCAGAAGATAAGGCAAGGGTTGACTTCCACTAGGGGTAAAGCTCGTTCTGAGGCTCATGCCCTGAAGTAAAACAGCACGTCTCATTTTTCACTATCCTGGTTATCCCAGGGACAATCTGGACCAAAGATAAGATGTGGTGTCTTGAACCATTAGGGTTACTCCAGATAGATGTTCACGGGATCTTCCCGGGAGGGCTTTGAGATCCGGTCCAGCAAACATTTGTTGCGCCTCTTGCCACATGTGTGTGCATTGTGTTCGGCTCTTCCATAGGCCTCTGGGCTCACTGAATCTTCACAACAACGCTGTGAGACAGGAATTTCAAAATTTCAAAATCCATTTGATAAGAATGGAAAATGAGGCTCTGGGAACTTAGGCCCCCCGTGCCAGAGCACAGAGCTGTGTTGAAACTTCCAGGCTTCTAGTTCCAGGCCTGTTGTGTATCTTGCTTCTGCTCTTCAGTTAGGCTTCCCTTAGAAAACGAGTCTCCTCTGAATGGGATGCTCCGTGTGGCCTGCAGCCTGCAAAGCCTCCATCAGAGGCACGGCTTGTCCTACAAGGACAGTGTTTTCTGCCATTTCCCTGACCAATTTGTGGGTTTCCTCAGCTTGAGCAAACAGAAACTCGAGGAAGAACAGCAGAGGCAGGAGAAGGAGGAGAAAGAGCAGTGGGTCCAGTTGCAAATGGTCCAGGAGAGAGCTCGGCAGCAACAGGAGTTCGGGAGGAAGCTGCAGGAACTGCAGAGAAAGCAGCAGCGGGAGGAAGCCAAGAAGGCTGGTGAGGGGGACTCAGCTGTCTGCCACGCCCATCTATCTGGGACAGAAGCATATTTATCCCACTGTGGGTGTCCATTTGACTCTCCCCAGTTACTCCTATCCTAGGTCTCAGTGTGAAGCACTCTAAATGGATAAGGTGATTTTTTTCAAAGTGATTAATATGTGTGACTCTAGTGAGTTATTAGATCAAAATAAGAAAGACTCACTTGTGGAAATGACTTTTGGGTCCCACTCCCAATTCAGTAATCTCCTGAAGTGGGACCCTGCCCCTTTCATTGCCCTTCCAGCATTGCTCAGAAGCTGCCTAAATTGGAGACATAGCCCTGCTCCTTGCTTCCTTCCCTAGCAGATGGAAACAGTCAAACATCTGGATAACTTCAGGGCAGCCTTTCAGGTGATGTGTGGAATCTCTACGGCCTCACGTTTGAGGAATAGGAAAGCACTTTAGCAGATGACACTCTGTAGACTGGTCAGTCCAGCTGAGTAAGCACCAAGTTTCTCCAGACCCTGCTGTGACACCTGTCCCCAACCCATCTGCATACCACCCATGAACGTACCAGGCTCTGGAAACTTCTTCCCCAAGGTTTTGTATTCATTGCACACAGTGCACTGCACATAGTAGGTGCTTGATAAAGGACTCTTAAGTTAGTAAATTAACCCAAGGCAATCCCCACAGAGGATCTGGCAACCTGCTGTCAGGTAAGCTACAGAATATCTCATTGGGAGTCCCTGGGAATCACAGACTTGAGAGATCAGAGTTGTTTTCCCCAATAATGAGACCCCTGCTGAGCCTACCTGCCTTTCTATTCTGCAGAGGCAGAGAAGCAAAGGCAGAAGGAATTGGAAATGCAGTTAGCAGAAGAACAAAAGCGCCTGATGGAAATGGTTGAAGAAGAACGGCTGGAGTATCAGCAGTGGAAACAGGAAGCAGAAGAGAAGGCTCGGCTGGAAGCAGAGGACAGACGGCAAAAGGAAGAGGAAGCAGCAAGGCTGGCTCTGGAGGAAGCCATGAAACAAGTCCAGGAACAAGCCAGGTATTTGCTATTTGGGCAACAGTTGCAGTAGTGGGATTGTTCAAAGGCTTGACTGCCTGCTACTAGTACTAGCTTTGCACTGCCTTTGGGCACATGAAGTTCTCCCACTTCCCATAGCATGGTTTGGAAGAACTAAAAAATAGAGATTCTCCTGCTGCAAAGGTCACAGAATTTCTTGATGGCTTAAAGAACTCGTACTGAAGCTAGAAGGGAGTTTACAGATCATCTATCTCAGCCCTCTGGTTCACAGATGAGAAAACCAAGTCCCAGAGAGAAGGATCTTGATTAGGGCTAACAGTGACTTAGGGGCAGTACCAGGACCAGATCTAAGACCCCCTGGTCCTGAACCAGTACCTTTCTCAGTAAGTATTTATTGGGTACCTATTATGTGCCAAACACTATTCTGGACACTGGGAATTCAGGGGTAAACAAGACAGATGTCTCTTCTCCCACAGCATTTACATTCTAGGGGTGGGGGTGGGGAGACAGACTCTAAACAAAGATTTTTTAAGCTGGCAATAAATGCTATTCAGAAATTCTTTAAAGATGCGATAGGATTGCAGGAGGTTTAGTTCAGATGGATCGGCCAGGGTAACACCTTAGAAGAGGTGATACATAAGGTGAAACCTGAATGAAAGAAAAATATTCCAGTAGGTAAACAGCAAGTGCAAAAGTTCAAAGAAAGGAATGAGGCTGGCATGGTGGAAGAATAAAAGAAAGCATGGCTGGAATGAAGTGAACAAGGCACAAAGAATACTTCCAGATGAGGTCAGAGAGGTAGGACTTGTGAGGAGAAATAGCCCAGAATCAGCCATCAGGGGACAACAGCATTTCCCCCTTAGTTCTCTTGCAATAGTTATGATCACTGCATCATTCTGCTAAAAGAATCTCTTGAGTAAAGTGGTTTCAATTGACTCTTTAAAAACCAGGTCCTCCATAGTGGTTATATCATAAATTTCCCCTCTTAGTGAAGGCAACAGTCATCCCCCTTTCGAACCATTAAAAGTGAAGGGTAAAGAAGCCCAACACAGAAAACCACAATTCCAATCTTAACTGTAAACAATTTACCCCTTGAAAGTTATTTTCTACAACTTAAGCTTAATCTAAGCTAATAAATACTCTTTAGGGGACCAGAAAAAGAAGGAAGCCAGAACAACTCTATTTCAAGGTATTCCACCTAACCTTGAGTTGTTCCTCTCCTGAAACATTCCTCAGCTGATATGAGAATTACAAAACAGATCATTAGGGAAGACTTGATTCAATTTCAAAATTATGTGTTCCATGTATCATAGCAGTAGGGTTGGGTTCGTAAGTATTGAAACCAAAAGCAAGCTACTGGAGTTGCAGTTTTCCACGAAAAAACTGCCAAGTAGTACGAGGGGAAGTTGAGCAATTTTGCAACACTAATCCAAGTAGCTGAAAGCAAAAAACCAAGTAATTTAAGGGTTATGTGAGGGGTGTGAAAGAGCCTCATTCCAGCAAGGGTTAGGAGAACTTGATGCCAACTAGCTTGATTTCGTCTTCACTTGTGTGACATTGGCCCAGGTACACTTAACTTCTCTGGCCTGTTTCTTCATCCCCAAAACAAGGGAGTCCCTTCCAGCAATACAAATTTACGAACTGTTACACCTTTCCTTTTACTCACCTAGTAGGAGGATCATGATACTCTAAACCTCACATGTAAAGTCACTAAATGAACAGAGTATGATCTTCCACTAAAATGCAAGATCAGTAGCCGCAAGTCTAACTGATGATGACTGAAATCCAAAATTCTTCCACGAGCTTATAAGGACAATTTCTAGGATGCTTAATCAGTATTGTGGTTGCGGGTGGGGTTGTTTCCTTAGGCAAAAAGCTGCTTTGAAGAAACATCTTCATTTCCACCAAGAACTCCGTAAGGAAGCCAATGGCCTACAGTGGACACAGAACATTTCCAGACCATGGGTCTACTCTTACTTCCAGTTCCTGCAAGTACCAAGACCTTAAAACTAGAAGAAAACTAAAAAGTTAGGAGGTGGTGACAGAAAACGAGTAACTTCCTTCTGTAATGAAGTTCCATCCTGAGCTCAGTTAGCTCCGTTTCATCTGGTTCACCTCACCTCACCCCACACTTCACTTCACTCTAGGCCCTCCCTCCCCACCACCCAAACCTTACTCAACCCAAACTTGTCACACACCTAAATCCTTTATGTTCTCTGGAATCACGTAAATCCAGAAGCTCTGGTGCCTAAAATTAGCCAATAATTTCATAATTTGTTTGAATTTCAGTAAATTTCAGCTTAATTTCAGTAAGACATTAACATAATCTTAGGGTAGCTGAAGTATTTCATTTCAGTGTCTCTGAAAGAGCTGTAGGTAAATGGAAATTCTATAATGCAATAATTCTGAATTAGCAAAGAGGAGCTAATTCATGTATTTACATATTAAGAATTTTATTATAATTTATAAAGCAAAACCACATCCATTTCCTCCTAAGAATCTAAAGTTTAATTTCTACTTAAAACAAGGTAATCACTTGATAAATATTCATTTGAGCAAACTGAGCTGTTCTGTGAGGGCATTCTCACACCCTCAAGTACAGATTAAGAGCTGCACTATCCAAATAAGTAGCCACAGGTAGCTATTTAAATGTAAGTTAAAACATTCACACTAGCCACATTTCAGGTGCTCAATAACCAGATGTGGCTACTGGCTACTGTAATAGAACATTTTCATCCTCACAGAAAGTTCTATTGGACAACATTGTATTCTAGAGCCCAGAAAATTAACCGATCTTGAGGTTTTGCTCCTGTGTCTTGAAAAACCAGCCACTCACATAATTTCCCCATTTATAAAATCACACTGATCCTATAAGCGTCTTGATAATGTGTCTTTAACATCTCCTTAATATCAGTAAGTATCTGATAAGTATCTATCATAGATTGATCATTAAAGGGGATGAAGGACCTTTAAGATAAGGACCAAATAAGATTATGTAAAAAGATGTTAAAGCAAGCAGTATCTGAACCTGAATTTTCCCACGAATTTCCTTTGGCCCTATTCTATACTTCACTGTCTACAGCTAAAAAAACTTAGTATTCGCAGATGATTCCCTCAAGTCTCCCACTAATGCTTGTAAGGTGCTTTCTACAGGAACTGCGCTCCCACAATCCAGAAGTCAAGCTTAATTTTGAGTCTGTATTGCTGTGTTATTGGACTTGCATAGATTTGATGCTTATTTTCAAACACTTGCTTTATATAAAATAGAAATAAAATGGCCAAAACACTGGCTATCACAGTGAATTTAAATATGCCACTTAAAACTTCTTCTCAAACTTGTCGATCCTACTTGCACATTCATTCATTCATTCAATTCATTCAATAATACTTAGGTGAGAAAGGAGCATCTCAAATAATTCAACCGAGAAGAAAGAACACTCAAGGAAAACATCCTTGCAGGGGAAATTACCATTACTGATTTTATTCTCTCCCTTCTTTTACAAATTTAGGATGTTGCAGTCAAGCACCAGGTAGAGAGGCTACACTAAATGGTATTCGAGGTCCCTTCCAAATCTGATATTCTATTAAATCGTTGCTGTGAAAAGCCTATTTTATCAGCACTACTAACCAGATAAGCACATTTTTCAGTTAACCATAGCAGACTGCAAAGCATTTAGAAGAATCCAATAAACTAAAATCAAGAAAATTATATCCCCCAGATTATATTATAGTTAAGCTCCACCACCTAAATGCTGAGAGCCCTCAGAAAGAGATGTAAACAAAGCTAAGATACCAAACTACATATTCACGCATTCTGGATAGCTCAAATAGCCTATGAGGTTTGCTACTCAGGCCTGACAGAAATGTGCAACTCAATGAGGACTTTCTAGAAATAGGTCTGACTCCTAGTTACTATTTAATATAATGATAAATGCCAGGTAATGGTCTAAAAGCTCTAATTTAGCTAGACTATATATGTACAATACGAATAATTTTTCAGTTAGGGTCAAATATAAGAATTTATAAGGCGAGCCAATTATTTTTCAATAGGGGACTTGAGAAGGGATTCAAACTATAACAGGTTATAAAATGCATTAGAGATAGGTCTTATTCGCTCTTCTAATGTAGTTAGATGACATTCTATTTGGAATAATATGAAATAGGATTACATATATGCACAGATATACTGAATTCTGTGATTCATTAAGGATTTAAAAGAAAAAGTTAAGCCCTCTAATTTAGGAACTAATTTGGTATTTTAATTTTATACAGTTTAAAGAGAGGATATAAAGAAATAAAAGAAAATATAAACAAAATATACCAAACCTTAACTAAGCAGAGAACATTTTGTAAATTGTTAAGGGAAAAACTGAAATTATCAATATCAATTAAGAATTTTTGGCGTGCCCATTTATTCAACATATTGGGTAACTGTATCATATATATGAACCATACAGGAATATCAAGTTTTTAAAAAAAACAACACTGGGTATTTAAAAAGGTATTGTGGCCTTAATTAAATCCTTAATTCAGAAGGCACTTCAGTAACTTTCAGGGCTTCAAAGTCATGATCGTCATCACTGCACAGTACTAAAGAAAACATGTGTACCATGTACAAACAATAATTTCCAGTATTATGCAAGAAAACCTTATGTTTTAAGCATTTTCTTTTTTCCTTCTGTACAATTAAAAATAAAATGAACATTGGTACGGTTTTTACAAATATTTTGTTTATTTTAATGAAGCTGGTACAGACAACGTCCATTTAAAACCCATATCCCAGGCCAAAAAGTACAAATAAAGTCAAAAAGAACAGCGTTCTGCTGTATACACTTCTGCATGAATAATTTTAACTGCTAATGAAAATTAGAACTTTTCTGGGATCTTCTGACAAGATTTTTCTTTCATCTTAAAATGCTTTCTCTTCAGTGAAGCCATCTTTGGAGTTAGTCATTATTTTCACCACCTCTGTCACCTTGACTCCAACCTGATATTCCTCTTCTTTTGGTCCAGACCCTCAGATTTTAAAAGTAGCTTCAAGTTAAGGAAAGGTCATTTTTCCACAGTTCAGTTCTCTGAAAAACTTCCATCTCCCACTGAAAGTCATAGTCCAGGAGTGAAGCAATCCCATGCTAGAACTTCAGGGCCAATTGGAAAGTCATTATGAACACTCGCATTAGTCAATCTTATTTATCACAAGCCTGTAAATGCACAGTCTTGGAAAAGGCAGCCTCTCTGTGCACACATGTAATTTTTAAAAAGGAGAGGGGCGATATGAATGGGGCTGAGGTTTGATCACCAAAAATCAGCACAATGAAAACAAACAATAATGAATAATGGGCACTAGAATTCAAATTACCAGATGTTCTAAAGAGATGGGGTGCCAGTTTTCAATTCTGTTTTGAACACCACATTACAAAAGAACTATTTTTAAAAATAAAAAAGGATTAAGGGAAAAGAAAAAAATAAAAATATCTAAATTGTTGAACGACCCCCTGTTTGTTCCTGATAAACTTCAATCACATCTTCTTCCTCCATTCCCAACTGTAAGAGAAAAGAAAAGTGTTAGTAGTACAATATAAAAGTACTATTTTTGTTAATTGGCTGCAATTATGTGGCCACTGTTTTAAAGTGCAAAAAGATACAAAAGTAATCCATAGTTATCCTGTTCTAAGGATACTGTTTCCGGGCTTCCCTGGTGGTACAGTGGTTAAGAATCTGCCTGCCAATGCAGGGGACACGGGTTTGAGCCCTGGTCTGGGAAAATCCCACATGCCACAGAGCAACTAAGCCCATGCGCCATGACTACTGAGCCTGTGCTCTAGAGGCCGTGAGCCACAACTACTGAGACCACGCACCACAACTACTGAGCCCACGCGCCACAACTACTGAAGCCCGCATGCCTAGAGCCCATGCTCCGCAACAAGAGAAGCCACTGCAATGAGAAGCCCGTGCACCGCAATGAACCCACTCGCCGCAATTAGAGAAAGCCCGCACACGGCAACGAAGACCGAACGCAGCCATAAATAAATAAATGAATTTATTAAAAAAAAAAAAAAAGAATACTGTTTCCTTTCATCTAAAGAACAGAGAGGGGGACTTCCCTGGTGGTCCAGTGGTTAAGACTCTGTGCTTCCAATGAAGGGGCATGGGTTCAATCCCTGGTCAGGGAACTAAGATCCCATATGCTGCATAGCGCAGCCAAAACAAAACAAACAAACAACCAAGTTTTTTTTTTTTTTTTTTTTTTGCGGTATGCGGGCCTCTCACTGTTGTGGCCTCTCCCGTTGCAGAGCACAGGCTCTGGACGCGCAGGCCCAGCGGCCATGGCTCACGGGCCCAGCCGCTCAGCGGCATGTGGGATCTTCCCGGACCGGGGCACGAACCCGTGTCCCCTGCATCGGCAGGCGGACTCTCAACCACTGAGCCACCAGGGAAGCCCAAAACAACCAAGTTTTAAAGAACAGAGAAGTATAACTTTTCCTCTGATACTATGTCTATGAAGTCATTCATGTTATTTTGCTGAGCCAACTTCACGTCCCAGTTTATTCACCATATAAAATTTAAGTGTTTCTGAAAAGTACCTTAAGGGAGTTTTAAATCTAATGAAACATGTATATAATAGTTTAAATAATAGTTTGATGGCATATTTTCTAAAATGCATTTTACTTCTAGATGTAATTACCTGATAGAATTTCTTTCAAAAAAACCTGATCTCACTTTGAAATATATGTGGTTTTAGTTAGAAAAATACTGCCTAAGGATTAATTTCTAAGTGGTTTGCTTTGTCATCTACAATTCCTTCTGGCATATAACTATTATTTTCTTTGATAGTAACCACTCAATGTTAAGAAAACTTACTATACTTCTACTCTTATTTGACACCTCCAATTGTATAAGCTAGATTTTTCAGACCAACCCTTCTCAACTCTTACAGAAAAGGAAAGGAAAAGAAGAAGAAAAAAGACCCTTTAAAATGCCTTATACAGAACATTAAGCAAAGTATAGACAATTAAGTTTTTTTTTTTTTTTATTTACTGTGCTTTATATGCATTGAAATATTCTGGAATTTTTTTCTAAAAGACATTATTAATAATGGTTGCCTCTGAGAAATGGGAATGCAGAGATATCTAAAGTGTATTTTCCATTTTATATACTTTGGTAGTTTGGTTTTCTAGTACTTGTATTTATTTTTAACACAAGTATTCTTTATTTAAAAAATAAAGAAGTACATAAGGGGGCTTGGTGTGGCATAGAAACTCAGGTGTTACACTCAGTGAGGCTTGTAAAGGACTGTAAATCTGTTGATTCTGATGTGCAGACAGGGTTAAGGAGCACTGTAATAGACAGACTGAAAACAAAAACTATCACTGTTTCCAATGAACTATTAGTGGATCACAAAAGAAATGAAAAATAACATTTCAAAGTTAAGTTCAAGATCAGTATTTTATAGGTGACAATTTTGTGAATTACAAAATATGAAAATGAAAATATGCTAAGAAATCTAAAAATAAAACATAGACTTAAGTGGATTTAGAATTTTTTAAAAGTGATTAACTGGCTCTAGTATTATGGATATCTTGATTGTGATAGACATATGAATATTAAAATAATTATTAATTAAAGAGGCTATTAACTTTTAATTTTAATTGCACATATAGCCTGGTAAATACTGCAAGGACTAAAATTCCAAACATTACAAGGAACCTTTAAATCAGGAAGGCACCACATGTCCTCAAACTATGGAGAATATGAAGCCATCAGCTTTAAGGAGTACATTAGCAGAGGGACTTCCCTGGTGGCACAGGGGTTAAGAATCTGCCTGCCGTCTGGAGCCTGTGCTCCGCAATAAGAGAGGCCGCGATAGTGAGAGGCCTGCACACCATGATGAAGAGTGGCCCCCACTTGCCACAACTAGAGAAAGCCCTCGCACAGAAACGAAGACCCAACACAGCCATAAATAAATAAATAAATAAATAAATAAAATAATTTAAAAAAAAGAATCTGCCTGCCAATGCAGGGGACATGGGTTCAATCCCTGGTCCGGGAAGATCCCACATGCTGCAGAGCAACTAAGCCCGTGCGCCACAACTACTGCACCTGTGCTCTAGAGCCTGCAAGCCACAACTACTGAGCCTGCATGCCACAACTACTGAAGCCTGCATGCCTAGAGTCCATGCTCCACAACAAAGATGAGCCACCGCAATGAGAAACCCATGCACCGCAACGAAGAGTAGCCCCCGCTCGCCGCAACTAAAGACCGCGTGCAGCAACGAAGACCCAACACAGCCAAAAATAAATAAATTAATTTTTTAAAAAAGTAGTACATTAGCAGAGATGAGTAAACAACAGTACAAAGAGGTCACTCCCTAAATACCTACTCTCTCCCACTGCCCCATTATTATTCTTCTAAGAAGATAAATCTCTTAATGATAGTGAGGGAGGTGTCACTAAAATGTATTAAATATCTTCTGTGTTGCAGAGATTATGCCAAGCTAGGACAGGGAAAATACAACATGAGTTTGGAATATCTTGTGCCAGACAGTAAGGAAGTACTTAAGAAAGTGGGTAGATACTAAACCTACAGGGAAAAGTTTGATGAGAAAAAGGATAGTCACATAGTTTCAAAGTATGTGCCCACAAATTACTCAATTAAAACAGGAAAAATAGTAACTACACAGTAAAGGAAAAAGACAACTGTTAAACTCAATGATAAGGGACTTCAGATACTCCAGATATTACGCCCTGAGAAAGACATATCACCATTTATGTAGTATTCCAGCCAAAAATACATAATCCGAATCTGGTCATGAGGAAACAGAACAGCCCAAATTGAGAGACTTTTTAGAAAATACCTGGTTTGTATTCTTCAAAAATGTAAATGTCATGAAGACAAAGATAGGCTGAAGAACTGTTCCAAATTAAAGATAATTAAAGAGACCCCTAAATAAAACATGCAGATACTGAACTGGATCCTGTGACGAGGGAGGAAATTTATTATAAAAGGCATAATTGGGACAGATGACAAAATTAGGTTGAAGACTAAAGTTTTCTAACAGTGTTAAGTGTCCTGAATTTTATTAACCGTACTGTGGTTATGTAAAAGAATATACTTATTCTTAAGAAATACACACTAAAATATTTAGTAAATGGCATGGTGTATGCAACCTACTCCCAAGTGGTTTGGATGATATATACATATATATACACACGCATATATTATATATGGGGGAGGGGAATAATAAAGCATAGGTAGCAAAATGTTAAAAACTGGTGAATCTAAGTGGAAGAGAGTACAGTTTTTGGGACTATTCTTGCAACTTTTCTGTAAATTGAAAATTATTTCAAAATAAAAACTTTCTAAAGAGATGGAGAGGTGTCAAAAAGGAAAGACGCCAAATTGAAGGGGTCCCCACTGGCCAATATCTAAAGAACGTCATTATTCACACAGTTTCAAAGTATCTTCCCACAAATTACTTATTAATTACAAAAGAAAATGTAACTTTACAATGGATTAAAAATCTGGCAGTTACCATCTTAACTACATGACCAAAGTTAATATTACCCATAGCAGGACAAATGGACATCATATAACTCCTGATATGATGCACTCGGAATTTCACAGCTTCACTCTGTGCTACTCCTACCAAAAATGCAAAACTGAATCTAACCATGAGGAAACAACAGACAAACCCAAATTGAAGGACATTCTATAATAGAGCTGGCCTGAATTCTTTTTAAAACTGTCAGTGTGATGAAAAACGAAGACTGAGTAACTGTTCCACATTAAAGCTAAGAGGCATGATAACTAGTTAGAATGCATATCCTGGATGAGATCCCAGGTCAAGTTAAAAAAAAAAAAAAAAAAGGGAGGGAGCTATAAAGGACCTTACTGAGACAGATGGCAAAATCAGACTATTTTGATTATATAGCCAATTACAGTATTGTATCAAGGTTAAATCACTTAAATTAGATAATTTAACTGTGGCTCTTAGGAGAATAATAACACTGAAATATTTAGGGGTAAAGGGCCAATATCAAATGGCCCACCAATAATGATAATCTGTATATACAGAGAGAACAAAAAAGCAGACATAGCACAATGTTAATAACTGGTGCATCTAGGAAAAATGTTATAAAGGAGAATATTATACTAGTCTCATAATTCTGTAAGTTTGAAATGTTTTTAAACCAAAAAACTAATAATAACCATACACTGTTCCCACTATCAGAAATATCAAAAGTGTTATTTTGTATTTGGAGGGGGGAATCTGTATAAATATAAATACACACATTCTCTCTCTCACACGTTATTACTTTCAGATGCCTGGGGGGTGGAGGTGGGGATGGGAATAGAGAGGGTGGAATATATAAACAGAGAAAACAGTCCATACATACAACAAAACAAATAAAGGCACAGAAGCATTAAAAAATGTAAACCAAGATGACAGAGCCAAATATATTAATATACACTAAGCTTCTATATTAAGTTCTCAAAATGGGTCAAAAGTCAAAATTGAACCGTGAAGGTCACCATCATCATGAAAATGTACCAGAAATCTGCCAAATTTGAGGACCATCTGTCCGTCCTCAAAAAGACATAGTATGTGCCTTATGACAATTTCAGTGCTCATTTTCTACTTTCCACCTCTCTTTTTTTTTTTTTTTTTTTTTTTGCGGTATGCAGGCCTCTCACTGTTGTGGCCTCTCCCGCTGTGGAGCACAGGCTCCGGACGCGCAGGCCCAGCGGCCATAGCCCACGGGCCCAGCCGCTCCGCGGCATATGGGATCCTCCCGGACCGGGGCACGAACCCGTATCCCCTGCATCGGCAGGCGGACTCCCAACCACTGCGCCACCAGGGAGGCCCTCCACCTCTCTTTTTACAGGCACTTTTTGAAGGCAATACAAGGGAAGTTCAACCCAAAAGATTATTTTTCTCTTTGACAAATGATATACCAGTTAAATCAGAGAATATTCAAGAAAAGGACAGATTAATGGTACCAGTGAACCAAATCATTCAATGCAGAATTAAAAATATGCCTTGAATCAGAAAAGAAATTATACTCACTTCTTTTGGAGTGTGATTATCAGCAATTCTCTGACCTTCAAAGAGAAACCTGAGTGAATTCATGGGAACTCCCTAAAAAGGTAGAAAACATACAAATATACAAATCTTAGAAGAGATAACAGGTACTTTGATGCACAAAAAGCAAGTATGAAAGCTTCACCAGAATATGTAGAACATAATAAAACTAGAGAGCTAATTCTATCATAATTATCATTTACTGAGTACCAGCTATTTGCTAGGCACTCCCTGTACCAAGTACTTTATAAACATAATCATAAATTTTCATCACAACAGCCCTGGAAGGTAGGTATTATCACGTTATCTTCATTTTACAGCTAGGGAATCTAAGGTATGGAGAAGGCACACAAGCTAGCCAAGAACTGAAGGCTAAATCTGCTCCTAAGCCTGTGCATTCTTAACCACTATTCTATATAGTTTCCTCTCAAATCTGTAGGCTAACATAAAGATAAAGTCAGATATTGGATGAGCAGCCTCACTAGCTTCCAACTGTACAAGCAAAATTGGTTTTTAAACAGATTAAATCATAGAAATTCGGTAAAGCACAGTAGCAAGCCAGATAAACTACAGTAAACCTGTGATGCCATTTACAGCACTATAAATATCACAAAAGGTATTAAAATATATTTTTCTAATCACTTATTCCACAAAAATAGCTAAAAGAGAATAGGTGGCTCATTTAAAGAGAAATAACTTCACTAATAAGTACAAATCAATAATCATTTAGTCCAAAAGTATTAGAAAGTTCTGCTCAATAACTAATGTGTTAAGATTTTCACTGTTTAAATACAATACTATCCCAAAAACATCCAAAAAAATTCAAACTATCTTCCAATATGTACTATACTTAAATATATGAGACCTTGCAAACTTACCCTGTATTTGGTTTTAAACTATTTTTTGTGTTTTTGGCCACGCTTCCGGGATCTTAGTTCCCCGACCAGGGATTGAACCTGGGAGCAGTGAAAGAGCCAAGTCGTAACCACTGGACCGCAAGGAAATACCCTGGTTTTAAATTATTTCCAGGGTTGGAACTTCCCTGGTGGTGCGGTGGTTAAGAATCCACCTGCCAATGCAGGGGACACGGGTTCAATCCCTGGTCCAGGAGGATCCCACATGATGTGGAACAACTAAGCCCGTGCACCACAACTACTGAGCCTGCACTCCGGAGCCCACAAGCCACAACTACTGAAGCCTGCAAGCCTAGAGCCTGTGCTCCACAACAAGAGGAGCCACTGCAAAGAGAAGCCTGCACACCGCAATGAAGAGTAGCCCCTGCTCGCCGCAACTAGAGAAAGCCCACATGCAGCATCGAAGACCCAAAGCAGCCATACATACATACATACATACATACATACATAAATAAATAAAAATTATTTCCAGGGTTATATTAAAAATAAACATGACTGGGCTTCCCTGGTGGCACAGTGGTTGAGAGTCCGCCTGCCGATGCAGGGGACACGGGTTCGTGCCCCGGTCCGGGAAGATCCCACATGCCGCGGAGCAGCTAGGCCCGTGAGCCATGGCCACTGAGCCTACGCGTCCAGAGCCTGTGCTCCGCAACGGGAGAGGCCACAACAGTGAGAGGCCCGCTTACCGCAAAAAAATAATAATAATAAAAAAATAAACATGACTGACAAGGGTGGAATATTCTTTGATTTTAATTGCAGGATCTTTCAAAAAAGAAATATCTTATGTTGGAGTCAAAAAAGTTTCTATAGAAACCAGTCTATAAAATCAAAATGGAAAGATGATTCAGTCTCTCTCTATTGGGTAAGTATTCCATACTTCAGATATACTGAGTGTCCCATTCCTTGTATATCAGCAAATATAAGAAAAAAATTATCAAGCCTCTGTGAACTGAGTATAGAAACTTCTAAAGTTTAGACTCTGAAGCATAAAAAAGAAAGCTAGAAATTATACTAACTTGATGTTATATTATCTCCCCAAACCTAGTACCTTCAATTCTGGATCAGTTTAGTTTTCACTTTTGCACTGTTTTTTCTCAATAATCAACTCCCTCATTTACAGATGAGGTAAAAAGACCATATAATTTTCTTCAGAGTTGTTGTCAACAGTAATTGACAATGTATCCAAGTACCTACTAGCATATTGCACTTAATACACGTTCGTTTCCAATTTTAGCTCCCATCATATAACAAATGTGAGCTAGTTGAGCCTCAATTAAAAGACTTCACTGAGCATAACAATTAATATCAAAAACAGAAACAGGGAATTCCCTGGCAGTCCAGTGGTTAGGACTCTGCGCTTTCACTGCCAAGGGTGCGGGTTCGATCCCTGGTTGGAGAACTAGGATCCCACAGTCCATGCAGAGTGGCCAAAAAAAAAAAAAAAAAAACAGAAACAAATGTTTATTGTTTTACTTATCTTAACACCTAGATGATCTCTTTCTTCTCGCAAAGTCCTAACCATTAGACCGCCAGAGAAGTCCCAAAGGATTACTTTTCTTTTGACAAGAAAGAAAAATTAATGATATATAAAGCACTGAATTTAATATTATAACATACAAACCTGTCTTTGACAGTATGATTCTTTGAGTTTCTTGAGATGTGTTGTCATTTTCACTTTGAAGTGAATCTCACTGCTATCCTATGGAGATATGAGGGAAAAAAGTCACTCTCTGTGTAAGCTATTTGCTTTGCTTGAAACAAAATTACTTAATTACACATATACTACAAATAGAAATGTATACCTTGTCTCCTATATTTTCCCACCAAAATATTCTTTTTAGCATTCCTAACAGGTTTATTAAAATACTCTAATCATCCTCAAAGTTGCTATATATCCATTTCAAAATAAATTTAATAAAACGAACATAAAGATAATCTGTTTGGGGTGTTATAATTAGCAGCATAAGTAAAAGTATGTATGTGAAAGAATGCATTCCTTCAGAACTGCATGCCTATTCCGTTTTCAAAATGAAAATGTGAACTGTCACAAACTCCCAAAGGCAACTCAAAATAAAAAGTACCCCCACAACTGAAGTGTGACTGAAGACGGTAAAACCTACAAAAGGGACGTTGACCACAAAATAACAGACACTTACTCCTGCCATAAAAAGTCACCACACAGAGTCTGGCTTCTCTTGCATGAGTAAAATGAGTCAGTCAAATTGATATATGGGATCACAGATAATTTTTTTCTACCCAGACTGTCAAGTAAACTACCAGGCAACCATCAGAAAAAAATACTGGCACTTGCATACTGTAAAAATTTCAAAGCCAATCCTAATGATTACATATCACATTCAAAAATACATGTTAGTGGAAGTTGCATGTTTTGTTTGTAACTATAATTTTTTAATTATTTATTTGTTTGTTTATTTTTGACTGTATTGGGTCTTTGTTACTGAGTGCAGGCTTCCTCTAGTTGCGGCGAGCGGGAGCTCCTCTTCGTTGCAGTGCGCGGGCTTCTCATCGCGGTGGCTTCTCTTTGCTGTGGAGCACCGGCTCTAGGCACATGGGCTCAGTAGTTGTGGCTCGTGGGCTCTAGAGCACAGGCTCAGTAGTTGTGGCGCCCGGGCTTAGTTGCTCTGCAGCATGTGGGAACTTCCTGGACCAGGGCTTGAACCCTGGATTGGCAGGCAAATTCTTATCCACTGCACCACCAGGGAAGCCCTGTAACTATAATTATTAAAAAAAAAAACGGAATTCCCTAGCAGTCCAGTGGTTACGACTCAGCGCTTTCACTGCAGGGGCTGTGGGTTCAACCCCTGGTCAGGGAACTAAGATCCCGTATGCTGTGAGGTGTGGCCAATTTTTTTTTTTAATTTATAAATAAATAAATACAAATTCTTGTCCTATGTATAATTTCACAAACAGACAAAATTTCTAGAGCAATACCTCACACCATAAGCTAAAATCAGTTCCAGATGAATTAAAGAGCTAACATACAAAAAATTTTTTTAATATTTTCTGTTCTTCTTAGGGAGACTTTTCCCCTAATCTTGACACTGGGAAATCCTTATTTTAAAGCAAGATTTTAACTCAGAAACCACTAAAAAAAAAAAAAAAGGAGATTGATAAATGTGACTTAATAAAAACATAAACCATCTATACAGTAAGAAGCACCACAAAAGTTAAGAGACCCTGAAGAAAATACTCACAACATATATAACAGACAAGAAAAATCAAGAAAATATAAAGCATTCCTACAAATCAGTAATTGTTAAAAAGGTAATCCATGGCATAGGACAAACATACACAGGCGTACCTCATTTTATTGCACTCTGCTTTACTGCATTTTGCAGATACTGTGTTTTTTTTACAAACTGAAGCTCTGTGACAAACCTGAGTTGAGCAGGTCTACTGGCACCATTTTTCCAATAGCATTTGCTCATTTCAGGTCTCTGTGTCACATTTTGGTAATTCTCTAAATATTTCAAACCCTACCCCTGCAAAAAAAAGGCTCACTGAAGGCTCAGATGATGGTTAGCACTTTTCAGCAATAAAGCTTTTTTTTTTTTTTTGCGGTACGCGGGCCTCTCACTGTTGTGGCCTCTCCCGTCGCGGAGCACAGGCTCCGGACGTGCAGGCTCAGCGGCCATGGCTCACGGGCCCAGCCGCTCCGCAGCATATGGGATCTTCCCGGAACGGGGCACGAACCCACGTTCCCTGCATCGGCAGACGGACTCCCAACCACTGCGCCACCAGGGAAGCCCTAAAGCATTTTTTAACTAAGGTATGTACATTGGTTTTTTTAGACAAAATGCTATTGCACACTAAAACTACATTATAGTGTAAACATAACTTTCATATGCACTGGGAAACAAAAAATCCATGTGATTCGCTTTATTGCAGTGGTTTGGAACCAAACCCGCATGTCTCTGAGGTATGCCTGTAAATCAGTGGAATAAAATTGACAGCCCAGAAGTAAACCCATACATATCTATGGTCAATTGATTTTGACAAAGATGTCAAGCAATTCAATGCGAAAAGGACAGACTTTTCAATCAATGGTCTGGGACAAATAGATAGCCACATGCAAAAGAAAGAAGTTAGACTCTCCTTCAAACTCATATAAAAATCATTCATAAAGTACTCAAAATGATCAAAAACTTAATGTAGGGCTTCCCTGGTGGCGCAGTGGTTGAGAGTCCGCCTGCTGATGCAGGGGGCGTGGGTTCGTGCTCCGGTCCGGGAGGGTCCCGCGTGCCGTGGAGCAGCTGGGCCCGTGGGCCATGGCCGCTGGGCCTGCGCGTCCGGAGCCTGTGCTCCGCAGCGAGAGAGGCCGAAGCGGTGAGAGGGCCGCGTACCGCAAAAAAAAAAAAAACAAACAAAAAAACGTAATGTAAGAGCTAAAACCATAAAAACCTTAGAAGACTTTATAGGTATACATTTTTGCAACCCTGGATGGGGTAATAGTTCCTTAGATATGACACTAAAATCATAGCTACAAAAGAAAAAATAAATTCAATTCATCGAAATTAAAAACTGTTTCTGCAAAGGACATAACCCAGAAAGTGAAAAAGACAACCCAAAGATGGGAGAAAACATGTGCAAACCATCTATCTGATAAGGATCTAATATCTTAAATATATATGACGAGTTATTATAACTCAAAAATAAAGACAAGTAATCCAATCTAAAAATGGACAAAAGATCGGAATAGACATTTCTCCAAAGAAGATGTACAAATGGGCAATAAGAACAGGAAAAGATACTCATCATTAACCATCAGGGAAATGCAAATCAAAAACACAAGATACCACCTCACACTCACTAGGATGACTATAAAAAAAAGACAACAGCAAGTATTAACTAGAATGTAAAATAACAAACCTTCATACATTGTCGGTGGGAATGTAAAATGGTGCGGCCACCACTGAAAACAGTTTGGAGGCTCCTCAAAAAGTTTTAAAAAGTTACTACTATATTAGACCCAACAACTCCACTCCTAGATATATAGAGAACTGAAAACATATCCACACAAAACTTACAATGAATGTTAATAGCAATATTATTCATAATAGCCAAAATACAAAAACAACCCAAATGTCCATTAACCGATGAATGGATAACAAACTCGGTATATCGTACAGTGAAATGTTATTCAGCCATAAAAAGGAGTGGAATACTGAAACATGCTACAATTTGAATGAACCTTGAAAATATTATACTAAATAAAAGAAGCCAGACACAAAAAGGTCACAAATCATGTAATTCCATTTACATGAAATGTCCAAAATAGGCAAATCCATAAACGCAGAAAGTAAAGTAAATTAGCGGTTACTAGAGGCTGGGGGGAAAGGAAGATGGGGAGTTACTGCTATTGAATACACCGTGTCTTTTTTGGGGTGATGAAAATGTTCTGGAATCAAATAATGGTAATGGTTGTACAGCCTTGTGAATATACTAAAGCACCTAAATTATACATTTTAAATGATGAATTTATGGTATCTGAATTATATCTTAATAAAAATTTTCAAAATAAGATGATCACAGAAAATAGGAAAAGGATATGAACACACGATTAATATAAACTTAACAGACAAAAAAATTATACCTCATTGATAATCAGAGAAATGCAAAATAAAATGTCTAGCTATTACACTGGCCCAAAACTGAAAGACTGGTAATATCCCATGTTTCAGAGAATGTGGGGAAATGGTACTCTCATACTTCCATGGTGAGTGTCTACTAGTTCTTTCTTTTGTCCCTTAAAAAAAAAAAAACTAGGAAGATGCATTCCTCCAATAATTTTCAGCTAACCTTAATTATCTGTTAACATCTCAAAAAGAGTCAATAAGATACAGGCCAGAGTCTGTAGAAATAAGGTGCCAAGAAAGAGAAAGGGGTCAAGAAAAGGCCTGAGAGGCCCTTTGGTTTAAGGGCCCTAGCATTATCACTCAAAAGTAGTCGCTACATTTGCCACCGAAGCACGCTAACCAAGAAAAAAGTTTTATTAGAAGAAATAAGGTGATCTAAATCTGCCTAGCAGAGCAATTAAGAAAACAGTATCACCCTCTTCTGCCTCCAACAGAGGCATATGTAGTAAATGAATCGCCATTTTTAAATAACTTGCCTTAGTTAAATCATTTTCTCTGTGTGTCAGAAATCATTCACACATTCCAGGGTCAAAGGAGAAAAATAATGAAACTCACCTGTCCAATGACTTTGAGTTTAATATATTCTCCTTCCTTCTTATCCCCCAAGTCCTCAGTTGAAGGTTTTGCCTCCTGAAAGAAAAGTACATATAAAGATAAAAGTTCCTATATGCTATTTTAATTATTCACCCATTACTTTGACTTAAGGTACGAAATTTGCACCTGAAAATAGAGCGAGCATTTCTGTGCTCTGCCAGCCAATTAAGCAAAAAAGGTCCTAAGTCAATTACTCTCTCAAACACCAGTTCTAAAGATCACTAAAAATCAAGAAAGAAGTCTCTTTTACTATAATAATCCTATAGTAATGGTTCTAAAACTTCACTGAGCATCAGAATCACCTGAAGTACTTGTTAAAAGACTGCTGGGCCTCACACCCTGTTTTTTATTCAGTAGGTCCGGGGTAGGGCTGTAATATACATTTCTAACTAATTACCAGGTGGTGCTATTGCTGCTACACAAAGGAACAACCTGGAAACCATTATCTTCAGTCAACTCCTATTAGTCATAGGAAGCTCTTCTCCATGAATCCTTAACCAAACATGTTGAATCCAAGATTATTTTCTCACAACCTACTGGGAGAAGTTAACTACTCCAATTACAAAACTGTACTAAGAAACATAAATTAATCATATTAACATAAGCAAAGTCTACTTAGAAAGGAAAATCAAATAGCAAAGTATTGGCCTAATGTAGTCTTGAGTCAAAACAAATCAGTTTTATATCAGCTATTATTTTAGACTATCTGAAGCAGTATATCCGATTTTAAAAGATTAGGCTTGGGGGCCTCCCTGGTGGCGCAGTGGTTAAGAGTCCGCCAGCCGATGCAGGGGATACGGGTTCGTGCCCCGGTCTGGGAGGATCCCATATGCCGCGGAGCGGCTGGGCCCGTGGGCCATGGCCGCTGGGCCTGCGCATCCGGAGCCTGTGCTCCGCAGCGGGAGAGGCCGCGGCGGTGAGAGGCCCGCGTACCGCAAGGAAAAAAGAAAAAAAAAAAAAAAAAAGATTAGGCTTGGCTGAAAAAAAAAATTAGGAGACTTAAACTGGAATAAGAAAAAAGCCCAAACAGAGTAAGTAGTAAAAGGAAAGAGGAGACAAAATTGGAAGACAGAAGAGTATAATCCTCTTATAAATTATATCAGAAATAAGATAATTTCAAATGAAGGCATACTGAAAAGAAAATGAAGTTAGAATAAACTAGTTAAAACAACTTTGCCATGAAGTATTTAAGAAAAGTAAGCCATTTTTAGTAAAGGCGTAGCTTGGTAAATTTCAGTCAATGGTGTGATAAAAGTGGCTTTGCCGGGACTTCCCTGGTGGCGCAGTGGTTAAGAATTTGCTTGCCAACACAGGGGACACGGGTTTGATCCTTGGTCTGGGAATATCCCACATGCCACAGAGCAACTAAGCCCCTGCGCCACAACTACTGAGCCTGCACTCTAGAGCCCGTGAGCCACAACTACTGAAGCCCATGCGCCTAGAGCCCATGCTCCTCAACAAGAGAAGCCACCGCAATGAAAAGCCCGCGCACCACAATGAAGAGTAGTCCCCGCTCACCGCAACTAGAGAAAGCCCATGCGCAGCAATGAAGACCCAATGCAGCCAAAAATTAATTAATTAATTAAAACAACAACAACAACAAAAAGTAGCTTTCCCATGCACTTTACCTTAGTTTGGCCACCATATTAGTCACTTATTTAAATATATGCTTTTTTATGATTCACAGCAATTTTGAGCTGTTAATCCATGCTCGATAAGAATATAACTAACTATACTGTATTTCAGAAGTACAGTAACAAGGCCATTACCTGTTTATCTCATGCCAGTAAGTGAAAACTAACGAACTCTTTAACATTCAAATTTTATTGAATATATTAAACTAGAAGTAGCTTTTAAATTTAAGATACAGGCTAGAGTCATGGGAAATGCTTAGATAACTGACTGACTTCATTAGTGTGAAACCTTGCCTGTTTACCATTCTGCAGTACTTTCAACATCTGCTGACTACCGCATATTATGGCAGCGGGCCAAATTAACCTTCTTCAGTGAGACAGTATTTCACCTGAAAACTAGAAGACTGTCTTCAAACATAGTCTCACAACCACATTTCTAGGAATTTATATTCAGAGTAAACAGTTCCTTCTTCCTTTACATATCTAGAGAGGACAAGGACAGCTTACTCCACGCAGTGAAGGGCAACAAAGAGCAAAGAAGCCCTGAGTCCTCTTTAACTAAGAGAAGGGGTGTTAAGAAGCTTTACAGGAGTTACCACAACGAGAAAAACATCCCCAGGCAACTGGAGCAGCAATACATCAGCATAATGGAAGTGATTTTGCTCCAGTGTTTCCTAGACAGGGTAGCTACAGAGGCTACTCAGAACAAAAGAGTTCTTCCCCCTTCTCCAATCCATTGTCCACACTGCTTCAGAACTCCTTCTAAAGCACAGCTTCTCTGACTGTAATAACTACCCCTAACAAAAAGGTGCTTTAAGGCCTAGAACCAAACTCCTCAGCGCCTCATTCAGTTCCTCCATTACCAAGCTCAATTCTCATTTTTCTCTCTCCACTTCCTTTACAAACCACGGATTTGGTTAAATTGGACTATTTGCTATTCCCTGAACATGTCTATAAACATTCTTCCACCTTCAGCCCTTTGCTGTTCTTGTGTCCTTTACCTGTAATACATATCCTCTCTCAACCTCTCTTGAAATCATCTCACAAAAATCCATCCCACACATCACCTGAAGTCCAGTATTAAAAAAAAACTCTTCCAGGAACCACGGCACCCCTCAACCTTCCAACTGGGATTAATATTTTCCTTTAACGCTCCCACTGGCAATTTATTCATATCCTTTATGGCATTTATTCTCAATTTAAAAACACTCCCCCTTTACTGTCTTCTTGAGGAGTCAGCCTCATCTTTTTCTTCAAACTTATGAGAATACTCAGCATTTGCTCTTTCCACTTTTACTCTCAACCCACTGAACTCTGGTTTATACCCCACCGTTCCACTTGACACTTCTCTCACCAAGGTTACCAGTTCAACTCCTTATTGCTAAACCCAGTGGACAATTTCAAGTCTCATCTTTAACCAACAGATACTTATGACTTCTTCCTTGAAAACTCTCTACCTTTGGCCTCCAACATTCCATTGTCTCCTCATCTTGACCACTTCCTTAAATGCTGGTGCTCCTCTAGGTTCCATGTCTTTAATCCTCTTTTTCTTCTTCTTTTTGGGTGACCCATAACTCCAACTACCTCTCAAATACTAATGACTCACAACCATCCTCACCAACCTGACAACTTTTCTGAGTTTCACTCATTTTTTCAAGTGCTTGAACATCTATCTCCACTTTGGATGTCCCCATAGGTACCTCAATTTAACTGTCCAAAACTGAATGCATTATCTCTAACTCCTCTGTTAGCTTTAACTCCTCTTTCTGAAAACCAAAATTAAAAAAAACTACAATTCCTCCTGGATTCCCAATTACAATAAATGGTTACCATACACTCAGCTGCCCACAACAGAAATTTAGTAGTCATCTTTGGCTACTCTTCCTCTCTTAAATCTCACACTTAATCATTCATCATTCTGACAATTATATCTCTTAGTGACTCTTATTCTCCATTCCACTGCCTTAGTTCAGGCACTCACTGTTGCTCATTAGCATTACTGCAATAGCATAACAAATGTCCCAAGTCTAGCTCCCCTCAATTAATTCTTCCCAACTACAACCAGAGCCATTTCTCTAAAATGCAATCTGATCTGCCGAGAATCTTCAGCATTAAGTTCAAACTCCTTAGCCAACATACACTGGTCTTCCGTGGGCTGGTCCCTGCGTAGCAATCCAGCCTTGTTCTCCTACTTCTCCTGCTAATAATATCTTTTGCTCCAGCCACAATGATCTACAATTCCTTAAACATGGCACCCTCTACCTTATCTCCACTATCTCAGTACATATTAATCACCTCTGCTTGGTATGCCCTTTCCTACCCTATTCGCCTTTCAAGACCACTCAAGCATCACTTCCTATGAAATGATTTCCCTCATCACCCTCTTAAATGTTCCCATACTGCTTACTTTAATCTTATTATAACATGTTTGCATATCTGCGTCTCCCACCAGATTGAGTTCCTTATTGGCATGCCTTACTCTTCTCTGTATTTCTGGTCAAGCACAGTGTTTAGTATATATTTTGAAGATACTCAATACGCTTGTTAAATTAACATTTTCTGTGACAGTTTTGTATGTCTTGACTTCCCTTACAAGGGTCCAAGTTTTTCATCTTTATAATCTCTGTAGTGTCAGGCAAATACCAGGCAATTATTTAATGCTGGCTGAATTAAGCTGACAGCACTATTTTCTGTATCATACCACAAAATCTTACTAACGCTTCATACTTCTACTGTACACAACAGTCAATACAAACAAAATCCTTTCAGCATTTTATATTCACAGTTGGGAATAAGAGATAATTCACTTCAATTTCATAAGAACATGTGAATACTAGGATTTGAAATTTCCAAAAATAAACTGCCACTTTCCCTAGTCACTCCATTTTGGTGATCTCTTCCCAACTCTCAAGCACTAGAGCAATGTCATCTACACCCACTTGTTTGATAGCCTCATGCTTGCCTAATGCAGTCATCCAACTTTTCATGTGCTATCTTTTTTTTCTTTTCCTTTGACAAACTAGTCTGGAAAATGAGAAGATCTTGGACAAAAAAGGCCAAAGTTTGTCTCCAGTGATCTTAGTGTCTTTTGTATGCCTACTTTCCTTCTCTCCCCTGTAAAAAAGCAGCCAATACAGAATGGTATGGCACACTAGTCACCAAACAGTGAAAGCATTCAGCACTGGGTGTGGGACAGTAGGTCATCAGAGAAAAGAGAATCCCAGAGAGGGCTGGTTGATTTGGCTGGAAAGGTTACACAGCCCCAGAGCAGAAGAAACTGGTAATGTAAAGAAAATTAAACGTGTGTACAAGATCAAAGACAGGAGCTGGAAACCTCTAAATTCTCTGGTCTGTGTCATCTAGAGATTAAATCATGGTAACTGGAACAGTAAAAGGAATTTATCAGACACCAGGCACTACCAACTCTTCTTTCCAAGATATAAATTAAACAGCTTAGAAATAGAAGATAGCTGGATCTGAAAAGAAGAACTGGACAGGAAAGGACAGAGAACACAACAATCCTCATTTACAAAGGTACAGAATTCAACAGAAGGATTTTATTGTGCCATTTCAAAGTCAAAAGAACAAGAACTTTGCTAAAAATCACTATGGCCATCAGTATGTTGACAATTCAATCACAGGAAAACAGCACCACACTTAACTACCCCCAGTCAGTCACTGACCCTTCCAGTTGTACAAGGATTGTCCATTCTTCTGAAAGAGGGGAGATTCTGGGGAAAACTAAAAATAAAGAATACATTTACTCTTATTTGATGACATTAACAAACCTGTTCAATTTTAAAGGTCGGACAACAGTATCCTGGTTTTGTTAAAAGAAAAAGTCCTTCTCTTTTAGAGATATACATTGAAATATTTGCAGATGAAAAGACACAATGTCTGGGTTGGTTTCAAAATAATGTTATGAAGTGGAGTGGGGTCATGCAAATGAAATACGATAGGCCAAGAGATGGGTATATGCGTTCAATTATATATAAATTTTTCCATAATAAAACATTTCATTAAAAATACATTCAGGGCTTCCCTGCTGGCACAGTGGTTGAGAGTCCGCCTGCCGATGCAGGGGACACGGGTTTGTGCCCCGGTCCGGGAAGATCCCACATGCCGCGGAGCGGCTACGCCCGTGAGCCACGGCCGCTGAGCCTGCCTGTCTGGAGCCTGTGCTCCGCAACGGGTGAGGCCACAGCAGTGACAAGCCCGCGTACCGGAAAAAAAAAAAAAAAAAAAAATTTGGATGATTCTAATAACTGTATCCATTATTTAAAGATACAGGCCCCCAAATTACAATAAAGTCATCTTCCTCATACTTCAGTGGATTTACCACAATTCTAAAAATACACACACACGTATTTTTTCAGTGCATGCTGCCTATGTGCAAATTTAATGAGACAGTACTAGACATTTGGAATAAAACTGACCAGACTTAGCTCCATAACTTGAAGGTTTAAGTCAAGCTGTCAAGACACTGGGACTTATGTAAATTTACATTCAACCCTAGAATTGCAGTTAAACACTAAACAAAGGCAACTTCTCAGGAACTAAAAATTATAATTGAAAATCCCACTGGTTGGACTTCCCTGGTGGTGCAGTGGTTAAGAATCTGCCTGCCAATGCAGGGGATTCGGGTCCAATCCCTGGTCTGGGAAGATCCCACATGCCGCAGGGCAACTAAGCCGTGCACCACAACTACTGAGCCTGCACTCTAGAGCCTGTGAGCCACAACTTCTGAGCCTGCGTGCCACAACTACTGAAGCCCGCGCGCCTAGAGCCCATGCTCTGCAATGAGAAGCCACCGCAATGAGAAGCCCGCACACAACGAAGAGGAGCCCCCGCTCGCCACAACTAGAGAAAGCCCACGCACAGCAATGAAGACCTAACACAGCCAAAAATAAATGTTTTAAAGTTAAAATATATATATATATATACTTATATTAAAAAAAAAGAAAAGGAAATCCTGCTGGTTATATAAACCCTACTCTCTGCAGCTAGACTACGGACCTATGCAAAGCCTAGAACAAACTGGCTTCACTGTATCCAAAAGTACTAGCAGGCAGATTTAGAGGTATGGCAGACATTGTTAATTACCTATCCAGGATCCATTTCCCCCTCTTCCTTACAAAGGCAAGCCTAAATTTGCCAGCCAAAAAAAAAAAGAAAGAAAAAAAAAATTCTTATCTTCTCTTATGGCCACATGATGCAGTGCTGGCCAAGCAGATAGAAGGTGACATAATTTTTGCTGGTACATACTTTTTGGCATACTTTTATCCTTTGCTCCATCCCTTTCTCCTGCCTGGAACAAGACACAAAGTAACCTTCCCGGCAAGGAGACAAGCATCAGAGTGAAGACACCTGCTAAGGACAGAGGGGAAAGAAGGATGAAGGCATGGTGGAGCTGCCTTACCATCCCTGAACTACTTATGTCCGAATTTCTTGTTTCATTAGAAAAATAAACTGCAAACTTGTTTAACCTACTATATATCAGATTTTCTGTTATTTAGTCCAAAAGCAATCCAAATTGACATAGGAGGTGCTCTAAATAGGTAGCATTTGGCTTATATTAAAAAACAGCTCTTAGAAAACCAGCTCAGTGTGCATCAAAAACAGAATAGTTAAGTAAATTGTGGTATAGTCATACAATGGAATGCAATGTAGCAATGGGATTTAACAACATACAACTATAAACAATAATATAGACAAATCTCCAAACAATGCTGAGCAAAAGAAGCCATACACTGAAATATATACATACTGTATGATTCCACTTATAAAAAGTTATAATGTATAAAAGCAGGCAAAACTAATCTATGTTAGTAGTCAGAACAGTCATTCTTCTTTTTTTTTAAATAAATTTACTTATTTTTTTAATTATTATTATTATTTTTGGCTGCGTTGGGTCTTCATTGCTGCGTGCGAGCTTTCTCTAGTTGCAGTGAGCGGAGGCTACTCTTCGTTGTGGTGCACGGGCTTCTCACTGCAGTGGCTTCTCTTGTTGCGGAGCACAGGCTCTAGGTGCACAGGCTTCAGTAGTTGTGGAACGTGGGTTCAGTAGCTGTGGCACACATGCTCAGTAGTTGCGGCTCACGGGCTCTAGAGCACAAGCTCAGTAGTTGTGGTGCACGGGCTTAGTTGCTCTGCAGCATGTGGGATCTTCCCGGACCAGGGCTCGAACCCGTGTCCCCTGCATTGGCAGGTGGATTCTTAACCACTGCGCCACCAGGGAAGCCCTGGACAGTCGTTCTTAATCTGGGTGCTGGCTGCATGGATGTGACCAGTTTGTGAAAATTCAGCAAACTGTACATTTATGTACACTTTTTCATATATATATATTTATCTTCAGTAAAACCTTTAAAAATATCTGACCCTGGCTACTGAGAACAGCAGGTCCAGCAAATAGAACTCCACCCTTTCTTCCTTCAGGTCTTTTCCTTCAGATTCTCAATAGCTCAGTAAAAGCAATCAAATGCAAAAAGAATGGTCAAAATATAAAAGTATAACAAATACAACATATCTTTAAATAAACTTAAGTCGTGTTGCAGGAATTCCACATTTTAAACCATAAGACTAAGGTACTCAATAATAGGATCTGTGTGACCTTACCCACATGACTTTTTAAAAGTAGAATATCAGAGAATAATCTACAAAACACACACACACACACACACACACAATTTTAATACATTCCAAAATGGGATACCAAACATGACTTAGAGAAAATGGGAATTCCCTGGTGGTCCAGTGGTTAGGACTCAGTGCTTTCACTGCCTGGGCCCAGGTTCAATCCCTGGTCGGGGAACTGAACTAAGATCCCACAAGCAGCACAGGATTATTATTATCCATAGCAATGGATAATATCCCAATGTCCTGAAAGAAGCAAATGATTCAATTTTGGAGATAAAGTTCCTAGGTCTATTGCTAATAGAACTAAAGATGGAGAAGGTATGCAAACACATCGTAAAAGGAAAACTACTGCATGACAACCAAGCCTTCCTCAATAACAAAACATCATGGGAATTGAAAGAGGAGGAGAAAGATACCTGCTGCTTCACGTTTTTGAGGCAACCTTTCAATTCTAGGGCCTAGAATGCTGCCTGGAACATCAATAAATACTTGTTAAATGAATGAATCTGACCATTCATTCCTTTTAAAACTTTCACTAAGTATTCAGTCACTCTGCTAGGCACTTCAGAAAAAAAGGGTGAATAAAGCCTGATTCCTGACCCTGGAAAGCAAACAGTAAAATGGAGAAAGGCACTTAAATAAATGATTACAACACTAAATATATAACCTATAATAGAAACATTCTAACTGGTATGGGGGGCTAGTGAGTGTCAATACATATTTGACAACGGCTTTACAGTTTTGAAATCTGAACTACTCCACTAACCCTCATGAGTACTTTTTTTTTAAATTAATTTATTTATTTTTGGCCGCGTTGGTCTTCGTTGCTGTGCGCAGGCTTGCTCTAGTTGCGGCGAGCGGGGGCTACTCTTTGTTGTGGTGCGCGGGCTTCTCTAGGCGCCCGTGCTCCACAACAAGTAGTTGTAGCACACGGGCTCAGTTGTTGTGGCGGGCAGGCTCTAGAGCGCAGGCTCGTTAGTTGTGGTGCACGGGCTTAGTTGCTCCACAGCATGTGGGATCTTCCCGGACCAGGGCTCAAACCTGTGTCCCCTGCATTGGCAGGTGGCTTCTTAACCACTGCGCCACCAGGGAAGCCCCCCTCATGAGTACTCTAACATAATAATCATACTCAGTTTTTTAAATACTATTAAATAATATTCAGGTAACATTTTATTTGAAATGTTTTATTATAATCAACATTTACTAGCAGCACTTCATAGATCTGTCAGAGAGAAGACAGAATACATCATTCCTCTCCTGGGGCATGGAATGTTTAATGTATGTATCACTAACTAAATGCTCAAGTCATAGCTACAGTATGCAGCTATGTATGTTAATACTTATTCTTAACATACTTATAAGTATGCTAATACTTATTCTATGACATAAATAGTATACGTAATTATGAACTTTAATATACACCTAGTTTATCATATTCTCCTGCTATCTCAAGCTAACAGAAAGATCAGCAAACATCAACAACAGAGAGATATAAAGAATGCTGCAGGGAATAACGCTATCCTAACAAAAGAAATACAATTAATGTGGTAGATTAAGGATAACTGCAAATTCTTTGTTACTCTTCCTATTAAGAAATGGAGTTTAGGGCTTCCCTGGTGGCACAGTGGTTGAGAGTCTGCCTGCCGATGCAAGGGACACGGGTTCGTGCCCCGGTCCGGGAAGATCCCACATGTTGCGGAGCGGCTGGGCCCGTGAGCCATGGCCGCTGAGCCTGCGCGTCCGGAGCCTGTGCTCCGCAAGGGGAGAGGCCACAACAGTGAGAGGCCCGTGTACCGCAAAAAAAAAAAAAGGAAATGGAGTTTAGATGCCTTTCCCTTGGTGACCATAGTTAATAATACTGTATTGTATATTTGAAAGTTGCTGACAGTAGATCTTAAAAGTTCTTATCACAAGAAAAATTTGTAACTGGGAGATTGGGATTGACAATATATACACTAATATGTCTAAATAGATAACTAATAAGAACCTGCTGTATAAAAAATTAAATAAAATTCAAAATCAAACAAAAAAAGAACATTTGTAACCACTGTGGTGATGGATGTTAACTAGACCTATTGTGGTGATCATTTCACAATATATACAAATACTGAATCACTATGTTGTACACCTGAAACTAATATGTTATATGTCACGTATATCTCAATAAAAATAAATGCCTTTCCCCTAATTTGGGCTGGACTTAGTGATTTGCCTGACCAACAGAATGCAGAAGTGGCTTCCAAAGTTAGGTTCTAGGAGGCTTGGGGTTTCCACTCAAGGTTCTCTAGAACACTCTCTTGTGAGCCCTGAGCTGCCGTAAGTCTGAATATCCTGGGGTCCCCATGCTCAAGAGAATACATGATGAGGGCACTCACAGAGGCCTTGAGACTATATGAAGAACCCATCTGTTACAGCCCACAGTCATGTGAGTAATCCCAGCAGAGGCCCCACACATCAAGGAGCAGTGATGAGCCCAACCCACAGAGCCCTGCCCAAATTGCAGATTTATGGGCAAAACAAGACTGTTGCTTTAAGCCATTACATTTTGAAGTAGTCTGTCAGGTACCAACAGATAACCAGAATTACATAATGCTTCAAAATCCTTGGCTAAAGATAAAAGGAGATGATTCAATCAATATCTCTATCTCTCTCCCTCTCTGCCAGCCCTCTCTCTGAGGTGGGGATGGACCAAGTAAAACTACTACAACAGATTCAGTCAGCATTTGAAGCAAATCAGTCATCCAATTATTACAAATTAACAGACCTGAATTGAAGAGATGAAGTCCATGCTGCCTTTCATGATTCTAATATGAAAAAGAAACACTATAAATGTGAATGTAAGGAAGGAGGAAGGAAAAATATTTGTACAAATTACCCTTACCAGTTTGATATTAAACTTCTTGTTCTACATAAGTGCTCAGTTTTGCTGCAACGTGAAATTAGGCTAAAAGTGAGCACCCAATCAGGTCTCTATTATTGGTTAAAGGCTAGTCCTTCACCTTTTTTGAGGGATCACGTACCCCTTATGAAAGCTATGGATCCTTTCTCCCTAAAAAAATACACATGCACAAATATAACTTCATACAATTTCCATAAAATTTCAGTGGATTTTCAGCCCTTAGGATTCATGATCCTCAGGTTTAGAACCTGTATTAGAGGATTATTCAATAATGGTACACTGGATAATGATGGCATTGTTAGAATTATAAGAAATGATTTCATTCAAATTCCAAAAATAATCATTTTTCATTAGTCAATGGAGAACCCAGCAATTCAAGTCTTGTGTGACTTTAATGTCCACCTATTTTAACTTGAAATTATTACTCAATTCCAATATCTTAGCACAGACAATAACCTTCTGAGAGATGCCTTAGAAAATACATCGTTCTAAAACAACCTGGTTTATATTGTCTTTTGGGGACAGTGGTTCAGTCTCATGCTGCTGATATGGCACAGTAGTAACTTGGGATTCTTACTCTCACTCATAAGCCTCATCAGGGTAAGAGTTCAGCTTCTTATCTCTTTAAATCCTTAGCATCCCAACACTAAAATTATACCGGGTCCCGATTATTATTAACAACGATGTTGGTCAATCAGCCTAGAGCAACAGTGCTCATACTTTATGGTCACAGGACTCTTTTACACTCTTAAAAATTATTTAGAAGCCCATAAAGCTTTTGTTAGGTTGGTTATATCTATTGAGGTTTGCAGTATTAGACACTGAAACTGAGAAAGGTTTTATATACATATTAATTCATTTTAAGATAATAAACCCAATATATATTAGCAAATAATGTACTTTTATTAAAAATATTTTTCATGTTGCTATTTATGAAAAAAACTTTTTTTTTTTGGCTGCGTTTTGTCTTCGTTGCTGCGCATGGGCTTTCTCTAGTTGCGGCGAGCAGGGCTTACTTTTGGTTGCAGTGCACGGGCTTCTCACTGCAGTGGCTTCTCTTGTGGCGGAGCATGGGCTCCAGGCACGTGGGCTTCAGTAGTTGTGGCACACAGGCTCAGGAGTTGTGGCTCGCGGGCTCTAGAGCACAGGCTCAGTAGTTGTGGCACACAGGCTAAGTTGCTCCACGGCATGTGGGATCTTCCTAGACCAGGGATTGAACCCATGTCCCCTGCACTGTCAGGCAGATTCTCAACCACTGCACCACCAGGGAAGTCCCGAAAAATATTCTAATAATAGCAATATGAAACACTGGTAAGGATATGATGATACCCTCATTAAATGGTACTGTGTATATAAATCACAATTTCTTGAAAGTAGCAATGAAGCATCAATCTTAAAAAATACATATTTTTCAAAACAAAACTAGTAAGAAAAGTGGCACTGTTTTGCATTTTTGCAAATCTCTTCAGTGTCTGGCTTAACAGCAGCTGGATTTCCACATCTGCTTCTACTGATACATTTCAATCTGTTGTGATATACCAGGTCATGTCAATCTCTAGAAAACTCCACTGAACACTCATGAAAGAATGACAGTGGAAAAGACAATGTCCTAGTATTATCGTGAAAACTGTTTTGGCCTCAAGGACCCCCTGAAAAGAATCTAAACAACCTCTGGCCTAGAGGCACCTGTTAGTGGCCTAGGTCCTTTATTTCTTCCTTCAAGTCTCTTTTAAATGACTGGAATTCAAACTGGAGCAATAAATTCTACAATTTACTGTATAATCCCTTCTGTACACTGCTCTTTTATCAGACTATAGTAAATTTCAACAGGCTTCCTAGCCACTTCTGAGCATCAAAATAAAAGGCTGATGAAATTAAGCATTTACACCTGTTCTTTCCTCCCTGGTAACCAAGTAAACAACTATCTAGGGAGACAGTTATAATGCCATTCCCATACCAATTTGGGAATTAATCTAGACTGTTAGTAAGAAGATCCACCCAAAACGAATCTAGATTATGGTTTAACCTTAAAAATATAAATGTACATTTTGCGCAACAGTGCAAATCCACAAAAGCCTCACTTGCTCTCACCAAGTGGTACAAAACTGAACTGGGTTAAAAGCCAAGGGAATAAGTGTGTTAAATTTAAAAGTTCAAGTACATTATGGGGTTGAATGAGAAACAGTTTTCTAGATAACTATCACTAAACAAGCAAAAGGTCCAAAAATACTTTAAAAAGTCAAAGTCGTCTGAGCAAACAAAACAAAGTCCAGACAAAAAACCTATAAAGTAAAAAACTAGCCATAAACATGGTTAACTAGAAAAGGAGGAAGAAAAGCTTACCACGTAGAATCGAACACTCCTGATTGAGTGCAAATCCCAAGTAAATTCTTGACATTAACATTCAGATGCAGCACTCTGCTATAACTAGAAGCTTTCTGCAAATGTTCTGCTACTGCTCTACATACACGAAGTTTTCCTATCCTTTTCCTCAAAGGTATCAGTCCTCTTCATGTTAACGCCCAGATGAAACGCTTTCTGTTGCTCTAGCAGTTTTGTTCTACTTTGTTTCTTGATTATTCTGAGTTCTCTCTTACAACTGGAGAGCTACTGAACCAATCCCGAGTAAGAAATGGGAAAGTACAAGAAAGAGGCGACAGCTCTGCACACCCACACGGAAAAGGACTCAGAGCAGAGCAGAGCAGAGGCAGCCCGGCCCCAGCTGCAATCCGAACGGAAGGCAGAGCTTTCCAGGCTCCCAGCAACACCAGACAATGTCTCCCTCCCCCCCCGCCCCCACGTCCCCACTCCAAGACTATCTAAAGACTAAGAACCCAAAAGTGGAGTCCACCCGCTTTTCAGGGCCACGGAGGCTCCGGGGCAGGTATTCTCTCCCGTTACATAACTGGGGCCTAGGGCCCTGCTTCTGCAATGGGTCCTCTGAAGAGGCAGGCACACGGGTTCCCCACGGACCCTCTCGGGAAAGTAGAAGCTGGGCTCTGCACCTGGTCGGCCCCGGAGAAAGAAGGGAGACGACTTGAGGCCGCGACCAGAGGCGCTGGGGCACAGGGGGTGATGAGCCAGCCAGGAGAGGGGCAGGGCGGCTCCCGAAGGTCCGCGGCAGGCCCGGGCGTCTCCGGTTCTACTCCACTCCCCTCCCTCGCCAGCCCAGTCCCCACCGGCCGCCCCCTCCCCCATTCCGCGCTCCCCTCCCCCGCGCCTCCATCCCGGGCCCCAGCCGAGTGGCTGGCGGACGTGCAGAGTAAGGCCTCGGCCACCGCCATCGGATGGCTCCCAAGCCAGTACCTGGTCAGACATGGTGACGGTGGTCTCCCCCGGGGTCTCCGCACAGCAGCGGCCTCGGGTAGGCAGTACCTCGCTCCGGGGTTTACAAATCCGTCTCCCTTCCCCACAGCACAACACCGCGGCTGGAGGGACTTCCGGTACGCCTGGCGTCACTTCCGCTACGCGCTAAGAGGACGGGGAAGGAGGAGAGGAAAGGCGAGGCGGGAAAACCAGTCGGGGGTCTGCCCGGAGGCGGGAGGGTCGAGCGGCTTTAGTGGTGGCTGCGCGAGTGAATAAACGACAGTCCCCTCAGCTGCACCTAGACTAGGCCTTGTGCCTGGGTCCCGAGCCTATCCCCCTTGGGAAAAGTTCCGGGTGCCTAGTCTCGATGTTTGGAAGCGTACTGACAGCACAGACCCCTCCCTCCGATACCTTGCGCGTTTCTGAAGGCTGAGCCAAGATACTTCTATTGTCTCCTCCTGGCCTTGCTCATCGATCTCCCTGAATAAATTGGACTGTATACCTAGTGTATACAGTAGTGTATACTGTATACCTAGCACTTTAGTGCTTCTTACACTAGAGCTAGAACTTTTGGTTAACCAACCCTGGCCAAACACATGAACTTAATTGAAACAAAACAAAACATGATCCCATTGGGCAGGATTTTGATGGCTACTGATGAAAAAGATGCTCCTGAAAGTTCTAAACTGGTGGGGAGAAGAAGCTGATTCCGATCCTTGACTTCACTGCTTTGAATTAAAGAATGGTCCTTCTGTGAGTTCTTTAAAATATAGTGGCCCTACTGACAGAAGCATAGAGCATAAGGATATGGAAAAACGGAACAGAATTGAGATTCCAGAATAAATCAGTAAATCCTCACACATCAATTAATTTTGGACAAAAATGCCAAGACAATTCAATGGTGAAAGAAGTCTTTTAACAAAACTTACTGGGACAACTGGACATCCATATGTAAAAGAATGAATTTGGATCACTATCTCACAATATTTGAAAAATTAACTTAAAGTGGATCAAAGGCCTGAATGTAAGAGCTAAAACTATAAAACTCTTAGGAGAAAACATACGTATAAATCTTCTTGATCTTAGATTAGGCAATGGCTTCTTAGATATGACACCAAAATCACAAGTAACCAAAGAAAAATAAATAATATAGACTTCATCAAAATTAAAACTTTTGTCTTTTATGTTAGAAACACAACCTAAGAAATAGAAGAAAATATTTGCAAATAATATATCTGATAAAGGTCTAATATTCAGAATACGTGAACTATTATAATTCAACAATTAAAAGACAAGTAATCCAATTTAAAAGTGGACAAAATATCTGAATAGAAATTTCTCCAAAGAAGATATACAAATGGACATGAAAAGATGCTCAACATCATTAGCTATCAGGGAAATGCAAATTAAAGCCACTATGAGATACCATTTCAGACCCATTAGGATATTGTCTATAAATGAAAAGAAAAATAATAAGTGCTGAAAAAGATATGGAGAAATTGGAACCCTCATACTCTACTTAGTGGGAACGTAAAACGCTTTGGAAAACACTTCATTTGAAAAACATTCTGGCAGTTCCTCAAACTATTAAACATAAAGTTACCATGACCCAGGAATTCTACTCCTAGGTATACACCCAAGAGAACTGACGATGTATGTTCACACAAAAACATGTACACAGATGTTCACAGCAGCCATATTCATAATTCATAATGAATTCATAATTCATTCATATTTTTGCTATTCATAATAACAACAAAAAAGAAAACAACCCAAATGTCCATCAACTGACTAATGGATAAAGAAAAGTGGTATAGCCATATAAAGGAACATTATTAAGCCATAAAAAGGAATGAAGTCTTCATATGATGCGGATGAAACTTGAAAACATTATGCTAAGTGAAAGGAGCCAGTTGCAAAGTATGATTCTGTTTATATGACATACACAGAATAGGCAAGTCTATAGAAACAGAAAATAGATTAGTGGGCTACTGCTCCAGAATTCTACTAGGGCTGGAGGATTAGTGGGGAAATGGGGAGTGACTATTAAAGAGCAGAGTTTCTTTGATGGGTGATGAAAATGCTATAAAATTGCTTGAATGATGACTGTACAGCTCTGTAAATACACTGAAAAACTAAAAATTGTACACTTTAAATAGGTGAGCTCACAGGGAATTACATTACAGATTTAAAGAAATGAATGGAAAGGATACAAAACATTAAAGTGTAGCAGGTTATTGTTCATACGTGTAAAGCACCTTATATGATTGAGAAAATAAAGAACAGTGCCTTAAAAGACAGACTAAAAGGTAGACTGTAACTTAAAATGTTGGTGATTTGTTCTTTCACATTAATGAAGGGAAAGGTTGGTCTGAGGATGTAACTGTTGTTGTGAGCAGTAGTAAACCAACTTTTAGATACCATACTGTTAGTATTTAATTGAAAACTTACCTACTTTATTTCAAGCCTGAGTAACTTAAAGGATGTTATACAAAGTCAAAACCCTTCATCTATTGCATCTCCCAACATTTTGCTTATGGCTGTTAAAAAGTATAGAGATAAAGTTGATTTAATTATATTTTCCTTTGTACTTCAAAAAATTATCTTAACACTGTTGTACCTTAAAAGGATTTCCACGAAGCTTTCTGGAAAAGTAACTTCTGTAAGGCAAGAAAGAAAGAAGTTGTTTTAGAATCATTTATTAACTCTTTAAATGAGACAATCATTTTAAGTTCTGAGACAGCAAACATGAGCAGTATAATTTCAGAAAAAAATTTAGTTGATCAGATTACTGTAGATTTTTAATGATGATTGCCCTGGATAAACAGGTTGTACTTTTTCTTTCTCCTTTTCCATCCTTTCTTCTTCTCAGTTTCAATTGCTGTAGTATAATAAGCATGCATACTTTTATTTCTTTAGCTTCCTTATGAAGCACTAGTTTTTTCAGGTTTAGAGGGATACTTCTTCCCTGTCTTTGACACATTGGATTAGTTCAGAGGCTTAAATCAGTTTAAAATGAGCTTTTGCTTTTCTAGGTTATTAAGGTTTTTTGTTTTAGTTTCTTTAGCCTATAGTGGCTGTGTTTAGCACTTGGTTTTCAATATTTTATGGGAAGAAATGACAAGTTGCTTTGGTCCATTTCATAAGCCAAAATTCCTTACATTTAGATAATTAAAGGTACTTAAAATGAAGATTTACTGTTTCTTCTTTACTTGCTGGTACAGCTAGTTTGTTTTACTTGCACATTGGTACATATACCTAAGTTTTCAAGTGCCTTAATTGCTTAAAATCTCTGGCTTCAAAGGTTTTGGGGGAAAGGTAGGCTTACCTCACATTTTTGTTTCCCTCAGTAGTAATATTTTATGTACCTCACAAAAAATTTTATTATGGTGCCATGGCTATTAGTTTTTAGTGAGTGCTTTAAGATACAAGATTCAGTTGAAAATATACAGAATTTCCATTCTCCCAAAGTGGTAAAAATTAGCTACAATGGTATAATTGTCATTTACCTAGATAGGAATACCTTGCCACACATTAATGTTAACATTATAGCTATTTTTGTGAAAATATAGCTGATGAAGCCTCTCATCTTCTATAATTTTGAATACTGCTTTAACAGAATCATAATATGGAATTAGATTTTACAAAAAGAGCTCTTACAACAGAACTCACAGGCTTTCCCCCTCTTCCTTTAGCAGTTTAGTATCTTGGGCCATTAATAATTTGGGGGTTCTTTTTAATCCGGAAGGTATATAGAAACCTTTTCAGATTTTTCATCTGATTTGTTCATGCAGATTGTAGTTCTATTAAAATCCCTTATTTTACCTTACAGATATTTGTTGCACAGACACTGCTGTATTTAGAAATTTATATTTCAGTTCATTAAAAACTGCAAAACCAGAGGGAGGGAGACGCAAGAGGGAAGAGATATGGGAACATATGTATATGTATAACTGATTCACTTTGTTATAAAGCAGAAACTAACACACCATTGTAAAGCAATTATACTCCAATAAAGGTGTAAAAAACAAAACAAAACAAAACAAAAAAACTGCAAAACCAATCTGTATCATGTACCAAACTGATTTAAAATAAATCTACGTTTGTTGGATTAAAAAATAATAATAATAAAAATAAATAAATAGGTGAGCTGTATGATGTTAATTATATGTCAATAAAACTATTGTTATATAAAACAAAAACAAAAATATAATGCTAATAAGTGTAGAGCTGCTAATAAGTGAAGTATAGTGTATTATTAAGGGAGTATATAGAACCTTCACATCCAACCAGGATGGTCGTGAAAAGCATGCAAAAAAATAAATAAAATCTAAATTGAAATCCAAAGGGGAAGTTGAAATAGGCTAGAGCAGCAGTTTCAAAACATTTTGGTCACAGGACTCCTTTAAACTTTTAAATTTACTGAAGACCCCAAAGAGCTTTTGTTTATGTGTGTTATATCTATTGATATTTACCATGTTAAAAATTAAAACTGAGAAAAATTTAAAGTATGTATTAACTCACTGAAAAATAATAATGTCTTTTTTATACAAGCCCACATTTTTATTATTAGATTCAGCAAATGTAAGATTACATTTCAATAATATAATCAGAAAAAACACAATAAGGATGACCAAAACTACACACTGTTCATTGAAATTATGGATATAGGTGATTAATAAGAGCATTGCACTTGTACCTTTTTAATCTTTTGCAATTTTAATTAAACAAAACATTATTAATGAAATAGTGATTTCCCCATTTTCAAAATCTCTACATACATTTTGAACATAACTGTGGGTATCTATGTATATCTTTTTTTTTGCCAAAAAACTTCCCACCATTTTATTGACACCATGAAATCTCATATGTAATCTTTTTTTTCTTTTTTTAAAACATCTTTATTGGAGTATAATTGCTTTACAATGGTGTGTTAGTTTCTGCTTTATAACAGAGTGAAGCAGCTATACATATACATATATCCCCATATCCTCCCTCTTGCGTCTCCCTCCCTCCCACCCTCCCTATCCCACCCCTCTAGGTGGTCACAAAGCACCCAGCTGATCTCCCTGTGCTATGCAGCTGCTTCCCACTAGCTATCTATTTTACATTTGGTAGTATATATAAGTCCATGCCACTCTCTCACTTTGCCCCAGCTTACCCTTAATAATAAGTCTTTGGGGACTTCCCTGGTGGCGCAGTGGTTAAGAATCCACCTGCCAATGCAGGAGACATGGGTTCGATCCCTGGTCCGAGAAGATCCCGCATGCCGTGGAGCAACTAAGCCCGTGCACCACAACTACTGAGCCTGCACTCTAGAGCCTGCGAGCCACAACTACTGAGCCTGTGCACCACAACTACTGAAGCCCGTGTTCCTAGATCCCGTGCTCCACAACAAAAGAAGCCACTGCAATGAGAAGCCCACACACTGCAATGAAGAGTAGCCCCTGCTCGCCGCATCTAGAGAAAGCCCATGCGCAGCAGCAAAGACCCAACACAGCCAAAAAAATAAGTAAAAAAATTTTTAATTAAAAATAATAAATAAATAATAAGTCCTTTACGTGTTAGCATAAATAACATATTTGTATGAAAAATGACCATGTTTTCCAAATACAAAAAAAGCTAGTGAGTAGACTGGCAGTGATTTTGAGTTTTGCAAATGTCTTTAACTTCCTTAATGCCTTCTTGGTAGAAGACAGCAGGATAGTTATATCTACTTCATCCAATTGTTGCCATATTGGTTGCAGTTGGTCGAAATATGTAAAGAAAATCCAGCCTCATACAGACATGTAATTGGGAGAGGGGAGGAGGACTATATTAATAGCCTTTGCTGATAAATGTAAATATTTTCTTTCATAGCACACCCAAACTTGACGAGTATAGCTTCTTAATTGAAATGTGGAATTTGAAACCGTATCAATGAACTTTTTGTGCTCTGTTACATTAAAAATCCATTGGTCTGTCTTGCTCTTCAGAGAGGTCTTTCACCCATGCATAATTCTGTAACATGATGGATTGGTCATTTAGAAAACACTGATTCACTGAGTTATACAGATCTCCTAAATGTTGACGCATTTCATTATACGGTATCTAAAAATAACATTCATTGTTTTCACAGACTTAACAGAAAAAGTCTTTAAATACTGGGAAACTGTCAAATTCACAATGATCAGTACAATTTTTCCAAAACGCTAATTTTTGTGTGAAAGGTCAAATTTTGTCATTGACAACAAATATTGTCACTTGTTTTCTTTAAGTGTTAGGCTCATCTGTTCATTTTTTGAGAAAATATCTGCTATATTTCCAAGTCTGAATAACCATTATTGACCTGTCATTCATTCTGTCACATAAAAATACTGTTCCTTTTTTTAAGGGCTAAACAAGCTTATAACTCAATCTCTTGTGAGCTTTTCCTAGAGATAGCAATCTTTTTTTAATAAATTTATTTATTTTTTATTTATTTATTTTTGGCTGCGTTGGGTCTTCATTGCTGTGCGCGGGCTTTCTCTAGTTGTGGTGAGCAGGGGCTACTCTACTTTGTGGTGCACAGGCTTCTCACTGTGGTGGCTTCTCTTGTGGCAGAGCACGGGCTCTAGGTGCGTGGGCTTCAGTAGTTGTGGCACACAGGCTCAGTAGTTGTGGTACACGGGCCCAGTTGCTCCGCGACATGTGGGATCTTCCTGGACCAGGGATCGAACCTGTTTCCCCTGCATTGGCAGGTGGATTCTTTTTTTTTAATCATTTAAATTTTATTTTATTTATTTTTTATACAGCAGGTTCTTATTAGTTATCTATTTTATACATATTAGTGTATATATGTCAATCCCAATTTCCCAATTCATCCCATCACCACCACCCTCCCCGCCACTTTCCCCCATTGGTGTCCATACGTTTGTTCTCTACATCTGTGTCTCTATTTCTGCCCTGCAAACCGGTTCATCTGTACCATTCTTCTAGTTTCCACATATATGCAAGAATATATGACATTTGTTTTTCTCTTTCTGACTTACTTCACTCTGTATGACAGTGTCTAGATCCATCCACGTCTCTACAAATGATCCAATTTAGTTCCTTTTTATGGCTGAGTAATATTCCATTGTATATATGTACCACTTCTTCCTTATCCATTCGTCTGTCAATGGGCACTTAGGTTGCTTCCATGACCTGGCTATTGTAAATAGTGCTGCAATGAACATTGGGGTGCATGCGTCTTTTTGAATTATGGTTTTCTCTGGGTATATGCCCAGTAGTGGGATTGCTGGGTCACATGGTAGTTCTATTTTTAGTTTTTTAAGGAATCTCCGTACTGTTCTCCATAGTGGCTGTATCAATTTACATTCCCACCAACAGTGCAAAAGGGTTCCCTTTTCTCCACACCCTCTCCAGCATTTGTTGTTTGTAGATTTTCTGATGACGCCCATTCTAAGTGGTGTGAGGTGATACCTCATTGTAGTTTTGATTTGCATTTCTCTAATGATTAGTGATGCTGAGCAGATTTTCATGTGCTTCTTGGCCATCTGTATGTCTTCTTTGGAGAAATGTCTATTTATGTCTTCTGGCAGGCAGATTCTTAACCACTGCGCCACCAGGGAAGTCCCAAGATAGCAATCTTATGGAGGAGAAATGACTGCTTTTCTTCACATAGAATATTTTTTAAAAGTTACTCAAGCATTAAAACTTAGCAAAATTAGTGTTTTAGTTTCCTATTGCTGCTATAACAAATTACCACAAACTTCATGGCTTACAACAACACAAATTTATTATCTTACAGTTCTGGAAGTCAGAAATCCTAAAATCAAGACATTGCTGGGCCAAGTTGCTTCTGGAGGCTCTAGGGGAGATTTTTTTTTTTTTTGGTCAGGCTGCACTGCTTGTGGGATCTTAGTTCCCCCACCAGGGATCGAACCCGTGCCCCCTGCAGTGGAAGCTCAGAATCCTAACTGCTGGACCACCAGAGAATTACTAGGGAGAATTTATTTTCTTACTTCTCCAGCTTCTAGAGACCACCTGCATTCTTCGGTTCGCGGCCCCTTCCTCCATCGTAAGGGCCTGCTGGATCTTTAATAACTCCCCTCCTCCCCTCCCACCTTCCCTCTCTCCCTTTCTCCCTCTCCGTCTCCTTAGCTTCTGTGGTCACATCTCCTCTGACTCTGACCCTTTTGTCTCCCTCTTATAAGAACGCTTGTGATTACATTGAACTACCCGGGTAATCCAGGATAACCACCGCATCTCAAAATCCTTAACTTAAATCAAATTAGCAGGAGGGAGTCAAGATGGCGGAGTAGGCAGATGCAGAGTTCGCATCTCCTTACAACTAGGGCACCTACCAGGCACTGGTGGGGAACCTAGGACACCTAAGGGGATGAGAGGAACCCCCGTGCGACTGGGTAGGACATGAGGGGGAGCGAGGGGGGGAAGGAGCAGTGGCGGCGGGACGGGACTGGTGCCCCTGAGGGGCAGCTGGGGGAGGGGAGGGGTTCCCACGCTCAGGAGGGGCCCACCCACTGTGAGGGGGTCAGCAGGGATGGGGAGGGACCCTCGGAGGACCGAGGATCGGAAGGGACATGTGGACACGGCGGGGGGGGATGGAAGGGGATGGTAGGATGAATTGTGAGATTAGGATTCACAAATCTACACTACCATGGGTAAAACAGATAGCTAGTGGGAACCTGCTGTATAGCACAGGGAGCTCAGCTCGGTGCGCTATGATGACCTAGATGGGTGGAATAGGGGGCGGGGTGGGAGGGAGGCCCAAGAGGGAGGGGGTATATGTATACATAGAGCTGATTCACTTCGTTGTACAGCAGAAACTGACACAACATTGTAAAGCAATTATACTCCAATTTTAAAAAAATCACATTAGCAAAATCCTTTTTGCCAAGTGAAGTAACATATTCACAGGTTTCAGGGATTAGGAAGTGGACATCTTTGGGAGGCCATTCATTAGCCTACCATAATTAATTTTTTACTGTTTCATCAAGGACATTCTCAGGTGAAACTTTTTTTTCAAGTGCATCACAGTATGGAAATACAATGAATACTAGTACATTTGGTGTCTCTCTTGATTCATGCTAAAATGACAGCAGTTTTACAAACCATTGGTTTTGCATTATCAGTGCCAATGTCCACAGAGTGAAAAAAAACAAATAATGTCTTATTATGAAAATAGTCTTGAATTTGCAGACCCCCTGAAAAAGTCCCAGGTCCTCTAGTAGTCCAAAGACCATATTTTGAGGTAGAGGAAGGGAAGTGAAAGCTTTTCCTGGCCTAGACAATTGACAAGAGGTAAAGAAGCAAGCATGACAAGCTCTGTATAGTAGGAGCATGGTTTGGAAAGTAGGAGCTAGAAGAAATTGCCAGAAAGGAAAGTAAGGGCCCATTCACAGAAAGTCTAGTAAACCATATTAAGAAATTTGGACTTAATCCTGAAAGGCATAAGGATGGCAGTGAAGGGGTGTAGGAGGCATAAAGAGTTTCTAATCAGGGGAAGTGATAATACCAGCCTGCAATGTGAAGAAGCAAGACAAAAAAGAGGGAAATAAGTTAGGAGGCTGCAACAGTAGTCCAGAAGAAGAAAGAGAATGACAAGAAATTAGATCAATGGTAGTAAAGATGGAAATGGAGACGATACAATCAGCAGGTTTTGGAAACTGATTAGATTCTGACTTGGGTAACTTGACGTGATGTTATCATTTTAAGATTTGATAGAAAACCTTGGAGAAGAGGAACAGATTTGCAAAGGAAAAAAAAGGATAAGATTTAGATGTAAGTATGCAGTGCCCAGAGTCACCCAGGGAAACATGTCTAGCAGGCAGTTGATGTGATTTGGAGCACTGAGAAATCCAGGCTAAAGATAAGAGATTTGGAAATCATTGGCATAAAAATGTTGTTGATGATGATCATTCTTAACATTTATTAAGCTGCAGACCCTCTTCCAAGTACTGTACATTTATTATTTCACTTGATCCTATAAAGTATGAATAAGTGATAATGCTATCCTCACAGGTGCAAAAGCAGAGGCAAGAGAGATTGAACTCACCCAGATAAGTGAGAGAGTCAGTATTTGAACCCAGGAGATCTTTACTGCAGTTCCTTCAGTGATTTATAACAGGTAGAAAAGGCAGGAGAAATGCTACCTGTAGCATGCTCATCAAAATCACCCGTGAGGGTTTTCAAATTAAGCAAACCTCTGAGATTCAGATGAATGCCCTTAGCAGTTCATTCCTTTCTTCCTCACTCCTCACCTTGAGAATCACAGTCAAGGTAAACCACAATTATTGCCGGGAGGTCTTACATTCCTCAGGTGTGTTATGGCAATAAGAGTGTGGCTTGAATTTAAGATTTCAGAAGTGAGAAATTCTTGGTGATAACGGAGTAGGGTGAGGGCTCTGAAGTGAGTGGCTAAAGTGTCCTGAGAAATGAGGAGATAGGGCAATATAAGATTAGGGTGTTAGATGGGTTATAAGATAGAGCAATATAAGATTAGGGTGTTGGATGGGTTATAACATAAAAATTGAAGTTACTGTAGATGACAGTGTAGCTTGGGAGTGTAGGGAAGACAGCGTCCAGTGAATGAGTTTAGTGTATGGCAGTAAGAGGAAGAACAAGTTTTTAAATTAAACAGAAGAATGCTGGTCTGAAAGTAATATTGGAGAGGCTGGGAAACAAGAAGAACTTTGACCAGTCTTCTAGTGTTTCTCAAACAAAATTCTTGGAGAAATTAAACATTACCTGCAAATCTGTTCTGCCTCCATGCCCTGGGCCATTCTTTGGTCATCAGCTCTTTGTCTCTTCTCTCCTTCCCTTCCCCAAAAAAGAATCACAACAGTTTTTTCGTACACTAGCAGGACACTATGGGTGAAGCAGAATTCCACAGCTATGTTAATTAATGGGCAAACGAGCCAAGAATAAATTCCTGAGTTGAGGGATAAACAACTTCTTTGCCATCTGAGGGAGTTAAGCCCTGTGTGTGGAAGCCATTGGTAGTTGAAACATTCTTAAGGGCTGGAAAAGGCATAAAACATAAAAGTAAGGAATGGTGGGAAAATGGTAGAGAGTTGCCTTTGTTAGGATGTGGTACCTTTTGCCTCAGGTGCAAAAGCAAAGTAACAAAAAGTGGAAGCATTTCCCATCCATTGGCAGATCATCCAACAAGCTTAGAAAAACTTCAACTATTCCTATTTTTCTAATAATTTCCCTATTATAATATCAGTAGCTCTGAAGAAGAGGCCTTTTCAATAAGACTACATGTGCAATCGACATATTGTCTTCTATGAATAGAAACAGTGCATAAAATTAGAAACTGGTGAAGCCTGCAATTCCCACACTCATATTTTCTCACTGGGGAAAGAAAAGAAGTCAGAGATAGAGAAGAAGTTTTTAATCAAAAAAAAAAAAAAAAAAGGAAGAAAAACCGAGTCAAAGGGGAAAATACATAGAATGAAAAATTTGAGGGCTTCCCTGGTGGTGCAGTGGTTGAGGGTCCGCCTGCCAATGCAGGGGACACAGGTTCGTGCCCCGGTCCGGGAAGATCCCACATGCCGCGGAGCGGCTGGGTCCATGAGCCATGGCCGCTGAGCCTGTGCGTCCGGAGCCTGTGCTGTGCAACGGGAGAAGCCACAACAGTGAGAGGCCCACGTACCGCAAAAAAAAAAAATTTGACTTTTTTCCAACTTGATTTTTAGAGTCAAAATATGACTTAGTCGCTCTTTGGAATGATTTTGGAACCTAATCTATTTTTTGTTTCTGATTTCAACATTTTAAGTATATTGTATTTGTTTCAACAAATCCATTGTATTTGTCTCAACAAATCCATTTTTTAAAAACTGTGTTAAATATTGACTAACATCAGAGTAATTTTTTTTGAAAATCAAAAGGAAATAGCCCACTCAGATAAAAAGAACAGATGAACTTAAGAGGAAACATTACTAAACAAAATATTTTACCTAAGTCACCATATCTCATAAAAATTACAAAATTGGGACATAGTGAGAGTAACATATCTTATTTTTTCCTCTTTAAAAAAAACCAGTTCAGGGCTTCCCTGGTGGCACAGTGGTTAAGAGTCTGCCTGCCAATGCAGGGGGCACGGGTTCAAGCCCTGGTCCGGGAAGATCCCACATGCTGCGGAGCACCTAAGCCCGTGCACCACAACTACTGAGCCTGCGCTCTAGAGCCTGTGAGCCACAACTACTGAGCCCGCATGCCACAACTACTGAAGCCCACACGCTCTAGAGCCTGTGTTTGGCAACAAGAGAAGCCCATGCACTGCAACGAAGAGTAGCCCCTGCTCGCTGCAACTAGAGAAAGACTGCGCACAGCAACGAAGACCCAAGACAGCCAAAAATAATAAATAAAAATAAATTTATATATTAAAAAAAAAACAGTTCAGGGTGACTTCCCTGGTGGCGCAATGGATAAGACTCTGTGCTCCCAATTCAGGGGGCCCAGGTTTGACCCCTGGTCAGGGAACGAAATCCCACATGGATGCCACAACTAAGGAGCCCACGTGCCACAACTAAGGAGACAATGAGCCACAACTAAGACTCAGCGCAACCACATAAATAAATAAATAAATAAAACAAAACCAGTTCAACCCAAAGTGTGTGTGAAATTAATGATCTAACCATTAGTGAAGAATTATTTCAAGGGCAGTAATTTGATTGTACATAGCAAACGGGATATATTCTAGGAACAAAAAGAACAGATTTTTTTTTTTTAAAGCACAAATCTTGGGGCTTCCATGGTGGTGTGGTGGTTAAGAATCCACCTGCCAATACAGGGGACACAGTTTCAAGCCCTGATCAGGGAAGATCCCATATGTCGCAGAGCAACTAAGCCCGTGCGCCACAGCTACTGAGCCTGTGTGCCACAACTACAGAAGCCCACGCACTTAGAGCCTGTGATCTGCAACAAAAGAAGCCACCGTAATGAGAAGCCCACACTCAGCAATGAAGACCCAATGCAGCCAAAAATAAATAATTTTTTTTTAAAAAAGCACAAATCTTGAGTTAATATTAATAACAATGTTAGCAGTGTTATTCTGAAACTTTCTATATCAAGTATGAAGTATATAAATATTTTGCTATCTTTTTAATGTCTGTAGAATCAGAAGATGCCCCCCTTTTTATTCCTGATATTGCTTGTTTATACCTTCTCTATTTTTTCTTGTACGTTCTCATTAGAGTTGTATTAATTTTATCAGTCATTTCAGAAAATAACTTTTGGCTTTCTTGGTTCTCTATATTGTAGGTTTATTGCTATTTTATTTCTGCTTTTATCCTATTTCCTTCCTTCTTCTTTCTTTGGGTTTAATTTGCTCTTCTTTTTCTAGCTTCTTGAGATTAATACTGAGGTCACTGATTTTTTTTTAATTTTATTTTTTTATTATTTTATTACTTTTTTTTTAATTTTTTTGGCTGCACTGGGTCTTCATTGCTATGCGCAGGCTTTCTATAGCTGTGGTGAGTGGGGGCTACTCTTGGTTGCAGTGTGTGGGCTTCTGATCGCGGTGGCTTCTCTCTTGTGGAGCATGGTCTCCAGGCATGCAGGCTTCAGTAGTTGCAGCATACGGGCCCTAGAGCACAAGCTCAGTAGTTGCAGCACGCGAGCCCTGGAGCGCAGGCTCAGTAGTTGTGGCACATGGGCTCAGTTGCTCTGTGGCATGTGGGATCTTCCCAGACGAGAGATTGAACCTGTGTCCCCTGCATTGGCAGGCGGATTCTTAACCACTGCGCCACCAGGGAAGTCCCGGTCACTGATTTTTAAATTCTTCTTCTTTACCATCTATAAATGGTAAATATTTCATTGTAAATGCAGCTTCAGCTTCCTCCCACAAAATTTGACATATAGTGTTGATATTTTCATTACTATTTAACTCAAAATATTTTATAATGTTCACTGTAATTTCTTCTTTAACTCATGGATTGTTTAGAAGTGTATTCCTTAATTTCAAAATGTATAGGAATTTTCTACATGTCTTTTTGTTATTAATATCTAGCTTAATTTCACTGTGGTCAGAGAATATACCATATACAACTTCAGTGCTTTGCAATTTGTTGAGACTTGCTTTAAGGCCTAGCATATGGTTAGTTTTAGTAAGTGATACACATGTGCTTGGAAAAAAATGTGTATTATCCAACTGAACTCCAGTTTTTGTGGCCCCCACTCCAAAGCTCTGTTTAGTTTCTCCATCTCTCAGCCACTGCTTTCTGTTCAGTTTCCCATTCCCCTAGTCATCACCTTTGGGTTAGCAAATTCCACAAAGTGAGAAGTGGCACCAAAGTAGGGGCTCACTTCTCTGGACTTCTCTCTTCTGACATCTTTTCCTTGAAAATCCTCACTGCCTTAGTAAGCCTCACATACCTTCAAATAAGTGTATATTTTTCTTTTTCTTCCTTTTTTCTTTTCTTTTTTTTTTTTATTGCTTTGGTGTCGGCTGAAAATTAAGTTAACTGATAAGTGTCAGACCATCTGATATCTTCTTCTTCTTTTTTTTTTTTTTTTGTGGTACACGGGCCTCTCACTGTTGTGGCCACTCCCGTTGCGGAGCACAGGCTTCGGACACGCAGGCTCAGCAGCCATGGCTCACGGGCCCAGCCACTCCACAGCATGTGGGATCTTTCTAGACTGGGGCACGAACCCATGTCCCCTGCATCGGCAGGCGGACTCTCAACCACTGCGCCACCAGGGAAGCCCTATCTGATATCTTGAAATCAGATAGTGTAAGTCCTTGAACTTTGTTCTTCATTTTATTTAATTAATTTATTTATTTATTTTTTGTGGTACGCGGGTGTCTCACTGTTGTGGCCTCTCCCGTTGCGGAGCACAGGCTCCAGACACACAGGCTCAACGGCCATGGCTCACGGGCCTAGCCACTCCACGGCATGTGGGATCTTCCCGGACCAGGGCACAAACCCCTGTCCCCTGCATCGGCAGGCGGACTCTCAACCACTGCGCCACCAGGGAAGCCCACTACTTCCTTTTTTTTTTAAATATATATATATTTAGTTAGTTAGTTAGTTAATTATTTGGTTGTGCCGGGTCTTAGTTGTGGCAGGCGGGCTCCTTAGCTGTGGCACGTGGGCTCCTTAGTTGTGGCCTCAGGGCTCCTTAGTTGTAGCATGAGAACTCTTAGTTGCAGCATGCATGTGGGATCTAGTTCCCTGACCAGAGATCGAACCCAGGCCCCCTGCATTGGGAGCCTGGAGTCTTATCCACTGTGCCACCAGGGAGGTCCCTATGCTACATCCTTAAAATAGAATTATATGCCATCATTTTTAAAAATGAGATTAATCTATAGAGACTGACATGGGAAAGATATTCAAGCTATACTTACTGTAAAAAAACAAAAAAACAAAAACAACAACAACCAAAAAAACCCCATGTATGTTTATTATGATTTCCATTTCTGTGAAGGAAAAGAAACTGTTACAAAAGTAGTATTATTACTAATAACAGCAAACAGTTACCGTTTGTAAGACACTGCCCTAAGCAAAGTATAAATTATTTCATTTAATCTTCAGAATGACCCTATGAATAACACTATTTCCAGATGAGCAAAATGGGGAAGAAATAGGTTACATAACTTGCCCAAGATCTCATAGACAAAAAACTGGAGTTTGAACCCAGGCAGTCTGGCTCTGGAGTCCATCATCTTAACCCACTATACCAAGTCACCTAATGTATGTATGTAAGCATATACACACACAGTTTACAATAACATACATCAAACTCTTAACAATGGTTCTTTACCAAGGAGGGATTACAGGAACTTTCAAATTCTGTTACATTTTTTGGATAATAGTTAGATTGTTTGTTACACCATGAATGTACTACTTTTGTAAACGAATAATTATTTAGTTCCTGCCATGAGCCAGATACTGGGGAGAGCAGTATTTTAGTAACAAGGTAACTAGCTACTAACAAGTAACTCAAAGATCTCAATGTCTTAACAAAATTAAGCTTTATTTTTCATTCACATCACAGCCTGAATTGGGTGTTCAGCAGGCAGCATTTTATATTTTGATTCAAGGATTCTGTCCCCAATCAACTTGTGGTGGCCCCATCTTCTCAAGCAGAGATCTGCAAATATTTTCTATTAAGGGACAGATAGCAAATTTTTAAGTTTTGTGGGACATATTGTCAGAACTACTCAGTGCTACCATTGTGGCATGAAAGCAGCCCTAGACAATATGTAAATGAATGGGCATAGGTATGTTCCAATAAACCTTTATTTACAAAAACATTTGGTGGGCTAGATTTGACCCATGGGCCATAGTTTACTAATCCCTGTTCCAGGATCTTCTCAGAGTCCTGAATTGGATCCTCTCTGCATTCAAGTGGTCAAGAGAAAGAATGAGGCAGGCCTAGAAATGGGACATGACTTCAACCCATATCCTACTGGCCAGAATCTAGTCACATGGCCTCAACCAGATGAGTCTAGGATATGTACCTTTCTTGTGACTCAATGAAAGGAAAAGACATTGCTGACCCGCTGCCAGGCTGTGGCACAGTCAGCTCTTTTTGTCACCGTATATTGTTTACTATTTTTCCTTTGTATAGATAATGTTTTCTCCATCACCAAGGGGATGGCCCAAAGTTCCACCCAGTAAATACATCCAGCTCAAAGTCCAGGCTCTCCAGGTAATGTCCAGTTTTCTTCATCAGGCTCAGATATGACTTTTTATGGTCTGGTGACCTAGGAACTAAAAAGACTAGTAATCTGCCAAGACACAGCCACACCCATTAGTAATGCAAGGAAGACTGCAAAAAACATTCTTATTCAGAACAAGGAAGAACTGAAGACACACAGTATTCACTGGGCCAGAGCAGTTCTGAAATCCCACTGGTAAATACTGTGAAGGTCTCTTTCTCTGGGAGTAGGTCAACCCCTTTGGTGTTCTGATACCTCACACCAGCCTGCTACCCCACAGGGATGCCCTCACTCCACTCAAGCTCTAATATCCTATGCTGGACAGCCATCCACATGAACGTCTCCCTCCCCCACCCAAGTTCTGACACTGCTTGCTAAGCCTCCCCTCCACAGGACACCCTTCTCACCCCAGGCTGTGCACTCCTATTCAGGTGACACCAGGTCATTAGTTAATGACTCTACTTAATGACTTGGGGTAGAATAATTCAGGAAGGAAAAGAGAGAAAAAAGAAGAGAAAATGAAGGGAAAAGAGCTGAAGAGGAAAAGAAAAATCTCAAAGACTATTTTATCTCTTACTATTGAGGTCTAGAAGCAGCCAGAGTTTTTACCTGCAAGGCCCCAAATTTTAGACTCTATTCCCTTCTATTTCTTACAATCCCATGAGGGAATTCTTTCCTGATCTCATCTCTTTCTTATAATATCTTGCCACACACTGCTAAAAATAACCTCTGTTAAGTTTCTATTTTCTATTCCAGTCCCCTAGGACTCAGTAGACACATGGTCTGCTGCTCAAGTAATCTCAGGCAACAATTTTGCCAAATGTTTTGCCACTGCATCTCATGGCTAACCATCTTTTCAGCCACTAATACTAGGTTCATTGCAGCCCACCACCACCCTGCTCTGTAAATGCCACACAGGTATTTGTTTTACAGTAGTGTTCCACTTCAAGCAGTGAACAAAACAAATAAAGTGTCTACTCTCCCTGAGCTTACATTCTATAGTATTCTTCTAACTCCTGATACGCATTTATTTTGGGAAGGGCATGCTTGTTTTAAAATGTGCTCAGGGAATTCCCTGGTGGTCCAATGGTTAAGAATTCATGCTCCCAGTGCAGGGGGCATGGATTCCATCCCTGGTCTGGGAACTAAGATCCCACATGTCCCCCTACCCAAAAAATAAAATAAAATAAAATAAAATAAAACGTGCTCAGGATTTGTTTTAATCAAGTATGATAAGACATGCAGATATGGAAATGACTGCCATAAAGGAAAAAGATTTTATATTCACAGATCTCTGGAAGCAGGAGGCATGGCACACCACACAGGACCACACGCGGAAGCACCGCGAGGCACAGGGAGTGAGAGGAAAGCATGGTTAAAATCCTTTATTGTGGGCTTCCCTGGTGGCGCAGTGGTTGAGAGTCCACCTGCCGATGCAGGGGACACGGGTTTGTGCCCCGGCCTGGGAATATCCCACATGCCGCGGAGCGGCTGGGCCCGTGAGCCATGGAAGCTGAGCCTGCGTGTCCGGAGCCCGTGCTCCAAAACGGGAGAGGCCACAGCAGTGAGAGGTCCACGTACCGCAAAAAAAAAAAAAAAAATCCTTTATTGTGGTTTTCATAGGAAGGAAAGGATGAGGCAGAGTCAGCAAGCTGAGCAGGTTAGGACTCGACAGTTTGAGTTGAGTGGAGAGCTGTACGGTTGGTCCCTGGATGTCCAGCGTCTGGCCCTGGGGCTATTTTAGGGTAGAAGGACAGCATCCTGAACTACAGCAGCCTGGTAAAAGGATCTGGGTGGGGTGTGGACTCAGGATTGATTGGCTTGCCTGTTCCCAGGCAAGTCCTTTACTATCTCTGGGAATTAACAGGGAGGGACAGTCCCTCCCTAGGTCCTTAAGGTCATCATAAAATATGGAGGGACTTCCCTGGTGGTGCAGTGGTTGGGAATCCGCCTGCCAATGCAGGGGACACGGGTTCGAGCCCTGGTCTGGGAGGATTCCACATGCCACAGAGCAGCTGGGCCTGTGCGCCACAACTGCTGAGCCTGTGCTCTGGAGCCCGAGGGCCACAACTGCTGGGGCCTGCGCGCCTAGAGCCCGTGCTCTGCAACGGGACAGGCCACTGCAATGAGGGGCCCACGCACTGCGGTGAGGAGTGGCTCCCGCTTGCTGCACCTGGAGAAAGCCCGCGAGCAGAAACAAACACCCAACGCAGCCAAAAATGGGTAAATAAAAAATAAATTAAAACAACAAAAAAAGGAACATTTAAAAAACTTATTAATACAATACTGCTCTCTCTGACTAGAAGAGAATCCTATCCCCTTCCTAGTTCACTTCACTTGGATCATTCCTATCTATTTAGTAGAACCCAAAGACTATCTCCATCAGCCACCTTTTCTCTTGCCCAAACATCCAGATTCAAAAATCATTAAGATTTTGCACAGTTCCTGACTCTCTGTCTCTCACCATCTCTCTCTCTCTCCTGAGTTCTCTTAAGGCAACCCAGACATGTCATTTCACCCCTACATACTTTAGAATGCATTGCTCAAAAAAATTAATATTTTCTTAAATTACATATTATTTCTAGATACGTAGAAATAAAATCACTCTTCTTTTAAAAAAGAGTAACCAATCTGTTGACAGTTCTGATGTCTGTCTGTGGTAGCAGAATAATGCCCCCCTCCCAAATGTCCATTTCTAACCCCCAGAACCTGTGAATATGTCACCAAACAGAGCAAAAGGGACTTAGCAGATTCAATTAAGTTAAGAACCTTGAGATTGGGAAGTTATCTTGCATTTTCCAGGTGGGTCCAATCCTATCACAACAATCCTTGTAAATAAAAGAGGGAGGCAAGAGAGTCAGAGTCTGAGAGGACATGTGAAAACTGTAGTAGGGCCATGAATGTGGGAAACCTTTAAAAGCTGGAAAGGGCAATGAAACAGATTCTTCCCTGGAGTCTCCAAACTCTAGATGCCCTACTGAGACACTGATTTTAGCCAATTTTGGACTTCTGATATCTAGAACTATGAGAAATAAATTTGCGTTGGTGTTGTTTTTGTTTTTAATTTATTTATTTGGTTGCACCGGGTCTTAGTTGTGGCAGGCAGGCTCCTTAGTTGCAGCACGTGAGCTCCTTAGTTGTGGCTCGTGGGCTCCCTAGTTGTGGCATGAGAACTCTTAGTTGCGGCATGCATGTGAGATCTGGTTCCCTGACCAGGGATGGAACCCAGGCCCCTGCAATGGGAGCACGGAGTCTTATCCACTGTGCCACCAGGGAAGTCCCAAGTTTGTGTTGTTTTAAGCCACTAAATTTGTGGTAATTTGTTACAGCAACAATAGGAAACTAATACAGTTTCTTCATATGTGAACATGAGTGTGTTTCTAGCCAACCTGAAAAGTACACAGTTACTGAAGCATACTCATATCAATAATTGATATCATTTTGATTCTATATAATTAACTTACAGAAGTTTTTTCTTTTTTCTTTTTTTTTTTTTTTTTGCTGTATGCGGGCCTCTCACTGTTGTGGCCTCTCCCATTGCAGAGCACAGGCTCCGGATGCGCAGGCTCAGCGGCCATGGCTCATGAGCCCAGCCACTCCACAGCATATGGGATCCTCCCGGACCGGGGGCACGAACCCACGTCCCCTGCATCGGCAGGCGGACTCTCAATCACTGCACCACCAGGGAAGCCCCAAGTTTTCTTTTTTATTTAGCAGTTCTTCTCAAATTTTGAGCTTGAGAAACAAGAGAACTTTCATAGTAGTGTTGAAATAATTAAATATCCAGAGAATGCCAAGCATATTTAATTATAATCAGCATCATCTCCTTTGTATCAGGTGAAAAAGAACTTCCTTGTTGTCTACTGCTGTCTAGGAGACTCCAAATAAAGTTTAGGTGTAAAAGTCATCTGGACAGTTTTATTATTTTGAATTTGGGGTTTGAATTGCAGAAGGACTGTAATTAAAAGACTTATCAGAAGGAGACAAGATATGAACATAAGTGACATAAGTTACTATTAATCTCTATAAGCCAAACAAATAGGAGCTCTGTTAAACTTAAGATAATTTTTAGGGAATTCCTTGGCGGTCCAATGGTTAGGACTCAGCGCTTTCACTGGCCCAGGTTCAGTCCCTGGCCAGGAAACTATCAATAAGTTCCTGCAATCTGCATGGCGAGGCCAAAAAAAAATTTTATATATATATATATATATATATATATAATTTTTATTACTTTTTTTCTGGAGATAGGCAAAAGTATACTAACATATTTACTCAAAATATATCACATTCACACAATAGTAGAATCTTATTTAAATCTCAGGCAAGCTAGGGTTTTCTGAAGAATTTTCTTTCTTTTTTTAATTAATTAATTAATTAATTTTTGGCTGCGTTGGGTCTTGGCTGCTGTGTGCGGGCTTTCTCTAGTTGCAGCAAGTAGGGGCTACTCTTCCTTGCGGTGCATGGGCTTCTGATGGCGGTGGCTTCTGTTGTTGCAGAGCACGGGCTCTAGGCCCTCAGGCTTCAGTAGTTGTGGCTCACAGGCTCTAGAGCACAGGCTCGGTAGTTGTGATGCACGGGCTTAGTTGCTCCACGGTATGTGGGATCTTCCTGGACCAGGGATTGAACCCATGTCCCCTGCATTGGCAGGCAGATTCTTAACTACTGCACCACCAGGGAAGTTGCTTCTGAAGAATTTTCTAATTGGAACTCTCCCTGAGCCATCATGCAATGTGTTGTATAATATTTGTTCAGTCAGATTATGAATTAATCTAGGGGCACAACTTTAGGATTTGTTAATATTGAGTTGGCCAAAAAGTTCGTTTGGGTTCTTCCATGAGATGTTACAGAAAAACTTGAACGAACTTTTTGGCCAGCCCAATACTTTGTTTATACATGGAGCTTTCTGTCACACCTTGACTTAGTTCATTTGTATATTTCTATGGGACTTTCCTATGTCCCTATAAGAAAGGGGAGAGAGGGCTTCCCTGGTGGCGCAGTGGTTGAGAGTCCGCCTGCCGATGCAGGGGACACGGGTTTGTGCCCCGGTCCGGGAAGATCCCACATGCCGCGGAGCGGCTAGGCCCGTGAGCCATGGCCACTGAGCCTGCGCCTCCGGAGCCTGTGCTCCGCAACGGGAGCGGCCACAACGGTGAGAGGCCCGCGTACTGCAAAAAAAAAAAGGGGGGAGAGAAAAAGTCATGCCTCCAGAACCCTTCAGATTTCTTAGGAGATTATGAAGCTCCAGACAAGTCATAAACAGTAAGTCCTACTTTTTTAGAGTTCCATTCTATCACACATTGAGGCTCATTCATATAGTTGTTATATAAAACAACTGAATCCATTTTAAAGTTCTCTTTTCTTTGTTCTAAATCCATATGCCTGGAGTTAGCCAAAGTGAAGAGTTTAGGGCCACCTGTCCTGTTTAGAGAACACACAAGTCTTCCACAAGACTGCTCTCACCTTGGACACTAACTGCAAGTTGAGAGGGTTCCCCAAACCACTCTCAGGTTAGACAATTCACTAGAAGGACTCACAGGATTTACTGAAAGCTGTTATGTTATATTCATGGTTACAGTTTATTACAGGGAAAGGATACAGGCCAAAATCAGCCAAGGTAAGAAGCACACAGGGAAAAATCTGGGAGAGTTCCAAACATAAAGTTTCCAGAGTTCTTTCCCACAGAATTAGGATGCTTTTATCCTCCAGCATCCATGTGTGACAATATTCAGGGGTATCACCAACCAGGGAAGCTCACTTGAGGTTTCAGGTCCAGAATTTTTATTGAGGCTTTATCATACAGGCATGATTGATTGATTGATTGATTGATGATCCATATGGTTGAACTCAGTCTCCAGGTTGGTCACATGGTTGGCCTTTCTGGCATGGCCAAGGCCAACCCCCACTTTAAAGGAACACACTCCTATCAGGTGTGACACAGATTACCTCCCAGAAGCCAAGGGCAAAGGCCAGACCTCTCTTTGAGCAAGGTCAAACTATTTACCATACATCATATGAAAAGAATTCCAATTTTTTCTTTTCTTTTTAAAAATATTATTATTATTTATTTTGGCCATGCTGCGTGTCTTGCAGAATCTTAGTTCCCTGACCAGAGATCAAACCCTCGCCCTCGTCAGTGAAAGTGCAGAGTCCTAACCAGTGGACTGCGAAGGAATTCCCCCAGTTTTTTCTTTCATTGTATACATTTTCTCCCCTTTGATGGTGATTTTTCTGATTGCATACAAATGACAGATTTTTATGACCAATTAATCTCTAATAGTTTTCAGAGAGAGGGTAGACAGCTAAAGATACAGAAATATAAATTAACCATTATTAAGGCTAGCTACCTTTCTTTTGCAGGGAAGGAAAAGGCTTTTTTTCATTCATACACAAACAGCAAACCAGTAGCCATAGTTCTCCAACTTCAGCCAAGTGTTGAAAGGAAACACAGAACATAATACTCACCAGTTGGTTATAGCAGTTCCAGACCTCAAAAAGCTGTTTTCTGTTCACGGACACATAAAATATTTTTAGTTCTTTAACTCATAATGACCTACAGACGAGACAAACAACATAGACTGCCAGGTCAAACAAACAGAAAGACAAACCAACAAAAAAATTTTAAAATACAAACATAGAAAGACAGATACTCTGACTTCTGCTACACAGTCATGACCAGATTCCCTCTGTCTGCCATCTGGTGTAGACAAAAAGGTTACATCATAAACAAACAAACAAATAAATGCCAGATTCCATGTTTCTGCCACCAGCAGTTGTGCACAAATCAAAACCAGAACTATATCCAGACTTGGCCATTAACTTGAAACATAAACCAGAAACCCAGAAAGAGATTTGGTCAAAGTCTATTGCCACATGAGAGTGAACTCAGGAATCAGCAAGATTATGTCTAGGTGAAAATAGCCCACTGGTTCCCTTCTCTGGCAATGGAGTGTACTCAGATCTGATAGGGAAAATCCACATGGAATTCTCAGTGGAATCTGAAACTGCCAAAAGAAGACTAAGGAGGCCAATAAATTAAGAAGGCCAGTATTTAAAAGGCTTGCTCACCACCAAACAAAGCAGAATAACTGAACAAACATCTTCTAAAAGGAAAATACCCACGAAGTACCAAGATTATCAAATTAAGTCTGTTAATAAAGGACAAATAGCAATTTTCTCACATGATTATCTTATCCATAAAGCTTCCCCCCATATCTTCAGATATTAGCATGGCGAAAGTCAGAAATAGAATTGTTTTTGTTTGAGAGTCAGCAATTTACAGGAAGGCTCAAGGTTTCATTTAATTTGGGATCCAGAACTAGACCCTGGTTTTGTTGTGTTTTGTTTTTGTTTTTTCAGTGTGCAAAGTGTTGTGCATGCGTGTTTGTTTCCTACCTGTAGGATGTGATACGTATGCTTATCCCTAGTAGAAGGAGGCAGTGTCGATTTTGTTCCACATTTCTTTAGTTTCCTTCTTGATATCTCCCTCCCCTAGTCTATTTGAATTATTGTTTTAGTTTAATTTAATTGCATGGTAACAAAGGCTATTTACTGAGCACTTAAGTTATGTCAAACGAAAATATTATCTTACTTAATAGTCACAATAACTCTATGAGGTAAATGTTACTCTTATTTTGCACACACACAAACACACACAAAAATGCCAAAGAAGCTAAATCATTTATCCAAGGACCCAAAGATCCATAAGTAGTAAGAGGCAAAACTGAGGTTTGGACTCCTGCTTACTTCCATTGTATTGTTGTCATGTTGTGCTAGTTTGCTTTCTCCACCAATCATAGACTCCTTGACAGCAGGGATTATGTATTGCATCTCTGAATGACCAAGACAAAATATATGGTGTAGTATGTAGTAGGCATATAAACAAATTAGCTATCCTTTAGAATTTTATAATTGTCTAACATGGATAGATCTAATTTTTTTAATATATATATATAAATTTCTTTATTTTTTGGCTGCATTGGGTTTTCATTGCTGGGCACGGGCTTTCTCTAATTGCGTCGATTGGGGGCTACTCTTCGTTGTGGTGCATGGCCTTCTCATCGTGGTGGTTTCTCTTGTTGCACAGCACAGGCTCTAGGTGCACGGGCTTCAGTAGTTGTGGCACACGGGCTCAGTAGTTGTGGCTCGAGGGCTCTAGAGTGCAGGCTCAGTAGTTGTGGCGCACAGGCTTAGTTGCTCTGTGGCATGTGGGATCTTTCCGGACCAGGGCTGGAACCCGTGTCCCCTGCATTGGCAGGTGGATTCTTAACCACTGCGCCACCAGAGAAGTCCTAGATCTTATTTTCGAAAAAGATATTAAGCTCCCTGCAGGCAAGGAATGTTGAAGTTAAAGCAGAGATGGTAATGTCAAAGGTAGATACCAGCTAATGGTCTGCCTGGGCCCATACTATGATGTAGTGCAGGATATGGACCTCAGCTTTACAAGTAAGAAACTCAGTCTTGGGGAATTCCCTGGCAGTCCAGTCGTTAGGACTCTGCACTTCCACTGCAGGGGGCCTGGGCTCGATCAAACTAAGATCCCTCATGCCATGTGGCCAAAAAAATAAAAGAAACTCAATTTTGACCACGTATCCAGAGTTGATTAGTTTACAGGGATTACTCATTTTGTCCAAGCTCACAAGAAAGTGATGAATGGGCATAACTGTATTTTATCTGGTCAGAGATTAGACTTTCTTGGACAAGTTTGTCACTAGAACATAGATCACCTTTGTGTTCTCTGGATAGACTAGCCTCCAAAGTTTTAAGTTTCAATGTTCAGGAAACTCTAAAATGAGCATAGGAACTCAACTGAAACAAATGCTTTTGATTTACATAGGGCCCACAGGGTAAGATAAGGGGAAAACATGGGTTACTTAACTTCTCTGAGAAGGAAAATGAGGGTAACAATAAGAGTACCTACTGTCGTTTCTTATGCGCACTGAAAACCAACAAATATATTAGTTGTTACACTGATAAAATTGTAACTCCTTTTTTTTTTTAATTTATTTATTTTTGGCTGCGTTGGGTCTTCATTGCGGTACGCGGGTTTCTCATTGTGGTACACGGGTTTCTCATTGCGGTGGCTTCTCTTGTTGCAGAGCACGGGCTCTAGGCGCATGGGCTTCAGTAGTTGTGGTGCACAGGCTTAGTTGCTCTGCGGCATGTGGGATCTTCCCGGACCAGGGATTGAAGCCATGTCCCCTGCAATGGCAGGAGGTTTCTTAACCAATGCGCCTCCAGGGAAGTCCCTAAAATTGTAATTCTTTTTCTTGTTTGTTTGTTTTGCTTTTTTGTTTTTGTTTTTTTGGCCGCAAGGCTTGCGGGATCTTAGTTCCTGACCATGGGCCCTCAGCTGTGAAAGCTCAGAGTCCTAACCACTGGACCGCCAGGGCATTCCCTGTAATTCATTATTTTTTTGTTTTTTTTTTTTGCGGTACGCGGGCCTCTCACTGTTGTGGCCTCTCCCATTGCAGAGCACAGGCTCCGGATGCACAGACCCAGCGGCCATGGCTCACGGGCCCAGCCGCTCCACGGCATGTGGGATCTTCCCGGACCAGGGCACAAACCCGCGTCCCCTGCATCGGCAGGCGGACTCTCAACCACTGAGCCACCAGGGAAGCCCTGTAATTCATTATTTTCAAATGGAGGTAATTTATAGTGACTCCAATACTGGTTCCACTGTTCTGAGAACATACCAGGCTCCCTCCTGCCATGATGTCTTTGAATACGGTGTTCTCTTCGCCTCTTTTCCTCTGTGTTATTTATTTATTTATTTATTTATGGCCGTGGGATCCTAGTTCCCCAACCAGGGATCAACCCATGTCCCCTGCTGTGGAAGTGCAGAGTCTTAACCACTGGACAACCAGGGAAGTCCCTCTTTTCCTCTATATATCTTCATCTATTCAAATGTCATCTCCTCAATCAGGCCTTTCCTGATTATCCTAAAACATCTTATTTTTCTCTCCTGTTTTACTTTTCTCTGTAGCATCTATATAATCTAATACACTAGGTATTTTTGTGTTTTCTGTTTCCCCTTACTAGAATATAAGTTCCATTAACTATGGAGGTTTTCCCATGTTGTGTTCACTGCTATGTTCTTAGTACCTGTAAGAATGCCTGGCAGAGAGTAGACACTCAAATATTTGTTGACTACATGAAAGATGTTCACTACATAAACTACGTGAAAGATCCAGAACATCCCCTTCCTGTTACAAGGCACACAGGAGGTCTCTGGGCAAAAGATAACTTTTGCTAATATCAGTAGGTCTCAAAAAGTACCTGGAAACCTCTGTTAGCACCTTGATATAATTGGATCCCATCATTCATTAATTCCAGTCATTCATTTACCCATTCACTATTCATACTCATGCAGTTCTTACTATATGCCAGATACTAGCTTAGTACTGGGGGTCCAACAATGAATTTTCATGGAACTTATTCTAGCTGGGACAAAGATGTGGTTGGGATGGGGAGAGAACAGAAGAACCATGTTTCTTATTTTTGTCACCTTGCTAAGCCACTAGTTAATTATAAGCCCCTTTTTTGGGATATCTATGGTCTCCCATATTCTCCTCTTCATACTTTGTGCTGTTTGCCCTTGACCTAGCAGTTTGTTTAATGAAGTATGGAATCTCTTGGTCTTCTCTTGTAACAGAGAATTTTCAGGCAATTACTGTATTTGGTCAAGAACCAAATCCAAAATCAGAGGCAGCTCTGAACCCCTGACTAACGCATCAATAGCTGATTATATAAATGGTAATGTGCAAAGACAACTTCTCGAAGATGCCACAGTAAAGATGTTTCTCGTTAATAAGTGGTTTCATTTCTCTTTGGGTAAAGGATGCAAGCTTTGGATGTAAGGAAAATAATTTTACTTCCCATTCACTCACTTAATGTTTAAGAATTACTTAATGAGATCTTACTTCATGCATAGCACAATACGATGCTCTATACGGATACAATAAGTGTAAGATATATAGACTGCGCTCTCTGGCAGATGGCACTTCCATTAAGGAGACCAGACACAGACATAGTGTTTCCACTTCATCCACCCACCCACTCCCTCTCCACATCAAGCCATTTTGGTTTCTCTTGCCTCCCTGACCACATGGTATACTGTGGCTATACTCTTGTCTATATCCTAGATTCTCTCATGCCTTGACTTTTCCCCACTTTCACCTTTTCTGTTACTCAGTTCAAGATTTTCATTCCTTTTGATCCCAGGTTGCAGAGCTGCTCGAGAAAATCAAGTAACTTAGTATTACATAACTTTCAGCAGGTTGCAACTGAATGTTTACAAGCAGTCTGCATACAGGGCCTGGGAAGTGGGGAAGGAAATTTTACTCCTATTGGAAGCCAGACTTGTGGAATAACTGAGGTATTTAAATCAGTCATTGAGACTGAAAGGACCCAAATTACACTAAAACAAGGAAACAAAGTCTAAATGCAGACGAGAGTCCTTGAAGCAAAAACGGGAAAGGTCTACATATATTTGGACGACATCTATGGTAAAAATCAGTTTGGCCAGAGAGAAGAGAACGGCTACGAGTGTTCGCAAAGAAAGTGACAGTCATGGTGAGGTCATTCTGATGACTTCAAAGCAGGGCGATCGGGGGAGTAAAGTCTAGCGGCTAGCATTTTCCAAATGCCAAATGCTTAAGGTAAACAGACGAGACAGCTTCGCATTTCTCTCAAGGTAAAATACATCATATATGGGAGTTTAAAAAACAATTTAAAAAACGCGACGGTTGGGCTTCCCTGGTGGCGCAGTGGTTGAGAGTCCGCCTGCCGATGCAGGGGTTCGTGCCCCGGTCCGCGAAGATCCCACATGCCGCGGAGCCGCTGGGCCTGTGAGCCATTGCCACTGAGTCTGCGCATCCAGAGCCTGTGCTCCACAACGGGAGAGGCCACAATAGTGAGAGGCCCGCGTACCACACACACAAAAAAAAGCGCGATGGTTTTCTCTTTCAGATTTCCGTGAGCCTAACCGTGTAGAGCTCACTTTCTTCCCTAAGAAATCTCGCGATATTTTCGTGGTCCTCTGTGGCGGGAACAAAACGGAAGCCAGGGCGCACTATGCGGACGTCATCTGGCGGAAGTGAGGTCATAACCTAGAAGCCTTGGAGAAGGAGAAGTGCGTTCACGGGTTCTGCTTGTAGTGGAGTGTGGAACGTTTAGGCAACGTGATCTGGTTCTTTGCGGGAAGGTGGGCGCCCTGGTGCTTGGCCAGCCGTGGCGTTGCGGGCCTTTGGGGGCCGCAGATTTGGTCTTTTTTCACTGATATAAGAGCTCGGCGGCGGGCCGCGCAGTGCCCTGACCCGTCGTCACCATGTTGGTGCTGTTTGAAACGTCCGTCGGCTACGCCATCTTTAAGGTAGGTGGGAGATTGAGCCGTTGGAGGGGGAAGGCAGGTGTTGGGCAGGAGAGGAGACGGAAAGACGTAAGGAGAGGACGATGGTGCTCAGGATCGCGTGGGCGCCTTTTCTGTCCCCCTGCTCTGAAAGGAAGGGGGAAGGCTTTGGGCCTGGGAGGCGCATGTTTCGGTGAACACGTGGCCGCGCCGTCTGGGGCGCTGGGTTCAGTAAGAGGATTTGGCCCAGTTAGAGAGGTGGACAGGAGCCGTATTCGAATTTTATAGGTTATGAGGAGTATGGGTTTTGTTCTGAGAGTTTTGAGGAATGATTGGAAGGTTTTAACAGAGGAGTGACCTCATCTAACTTTGTCTTTTAATGCACTTGTTTTGCTCTGTGCAGAATAGATTACGAGGGATGGGGTGCAAGAACGGAAGAAGGATATTTTTGCATTAATGTAGACGAGATGAAATTGCTTGGGTTAAGGCTGGCATGGAGGGAAAGAAATATCAGGAGAAAATTAGAAGGTAGAACTGACGAGATTGGCTGGTTGAAGAATGCGAGGTTTGGGTTTAAGTAAGTGGGTTTGTGGTGGTAGGGAAGGGAAGAGAAGGTTTAGGGATTTGGGGGCTGGGAATGGGGAGGATACTAAAGAGTTGCAGTTGGGCTGTGTGAAGCTTTCGATGTCTGTTAGACGTGGAAATACAGTGGTCATTTCAGATTTGAAGCCCAGGGGGGAAATCTGAGCTGGATATAACCAACCTGAGTTTTGTTTTTTTTAATAGGGAAAGTTTGAAATTAACTTCAACTTCATCAGCAAGGAAATAACTGAGCAATGGGACGTTCATGTAATAGGGTGCTGTTGAGATGTTAGGAAGCATGAGGTAAATTGAGTTCTATCTACGTGTCGGACTCTTGGGTTCAACGAATATAGCAACGAAAAACAGATTTTTCATATGTACTGACAAGTCAAAAAATGCTAGGTAAACTATATACAGTGTGATTCTAGTTATAAATCAAAAACCTGTGTGGTACGGGTGCATAGCGTCTGGAAGGGTACATACCAACATGTTTATTTGGGAAAGTTTTTCATTTTATTTTCCAAGTTTCTCTTTGACATTTGAAAATATACTTCTATTTGCATGTTACATTAAATACTTGTTATTTTTAAGAAAACCAGTGAGATAATTAAAAACCGAAAGCTGATTTTGCCTCTTTTTCTCTCGTTAGAGTTGTCTGAGATTGTAGTATTAGCAGTTTTAAGGGACTAAAAGGCTTTGGACCCTGGGAACGGGTCTATTAGACTTTCCCCAGCTTTTTGCAGTCTTTTCTAAATTATTATTATTATTTTAATATTTATTTGGTTGCAGCGGGTCTTAGTTACAGCAGGCACGCTCCTTAGTTGCGGCTCTCAGGCTCCTTAGTTGTGGCTCTCAGGCTCCTTAGTTGTGGCATGTGAACTCTTGGTTGCGGAATGCATGTGGGATCTAGTTCCCTGACCAGGGATTGGACCCCGGCCCCCTGCATTGGGAGTGCAGAGCCTTAACCACTGCACCACCAGGAAGGTCCCTCTAAATTCTTAGAGTTCTGCACATGCCCCCAAATTCTCTTAGCCAGAGTAGTCTGTCATATTTTGAATCAGCGTCTGTGGATGAATTTCATCCAAATTGATGTTACGGATACTGTCCTGACCTGGATGCTAACAGGGGAGGGGTAACTTTGCACTGTCCAGTGGTTGCTTCTAACAATGGGGAGGAGTTGGGTTTAGCAATTGTATAGTTTCTAGACCTGGATCATAAAGTATAAAGTCATATGATTTATTGATTTCTACTAGTAAAGAGTATTCTCCATAAAAATAAGTCTTGAGTATTCTGTTGCAGTTTTTAATGTTGTTTATCTGCAAGCTACTGTTCAACATTGTTAAAAATTGTGGTTTATGTTTTATGTAACCTAATATTAGAGAAATAACTAAAGGCTTAAATATATTGAAATATTGCTTCATTTATAAATATTTGGAGTTAGTATCTGTTATTGATTCTTTCTGAATAAAATAGGCATACAGAGTATTCCGGAATTAGTGACGGTTGCACAATTTTGTGAAAATTACTAAAAAGTAAATTGTACACCTTAAAAGGGTGAATATCATAGTACGTGAAATATCTATGTGTGTGGAGATATGCAATACAAGGTTATTAGCTCCCTTTCCCATAATCTTTCAAAATGCTGGGGTATAAAATTACCTTGGTTGCAAAAATCCATGCTTGAATGAGAATGCTTTAAGAAAGTTTTTCAAACTTTTTTTTTAATCTCAGTTCACAGTAAAGAATACATTTTATATCATGACCCAGTATATGCATATCCATATATACACAGTGATTCAAAAAGCATTTAAAACTTTCCAAAAAATGTTGCTTGTTAATAAAGTTATATATAAATGCAGAGACAATACCTAAAAGAACTATTATTATTATTTGTAGAATATTGCAGAAACTCAAGCCTGTGTCCCTTATGTCACATGGCACACAGAGTAAGACTAGACATTCTTCAGTCTTATTCATCCCAGACCTTTTGTAGCTGTGCTTCCCAGTATGGTAGCCACTAGCCACATACAGCTATTTAGCATTTGAAATGTAGCTAGTAAAGCTGTGGAGATGAATTTTAATTTTAAGTCATTTAAATTCTTAGTAGTCACGTTGTACAGTGCTGCTGTGTAGCATAGTGTTGTGTGTTCCTTTATTTCTCAAGGGCTCGAGGAAGAGCTTTTTATGTGACTACCAAAGTTCCTATATAACATGATTACTATGCAATAAGCTTTTCCAGCTTTATTGGGTATAACTTACATACTATATAACTCACTTTTTGTAAATGTAAATAGGTACATATAGTACTTATTATAGTAAAACTAGCAAACAATATAACAGCAGTGCTAAAGATTTTAGTGGTGACAATAGCTAAATTATTCATTCCATCTTAAAACAAAATGATAAAACTTAAAATGGATTTTGCATATTAATATTTCAGATTTCCTTGTCTGAAAATGAATGATTAAAAATTTGAGATAGATGGGGCTTCCCTGGTGGAGCAGTGGTTGAGAGTCCGCCTGCCAATGCAGGGGACGCGGGTTTGTGCCCTGGTCCGGGAAGATCCCACATGCCGCGGAGCGGCTGGGCCCGTGAGCCATGGCCGCTGAGCCTGCGCGTCTGGAGCCTGTGCTCCGCAACAGGAGAGGCCACAGTGGTGGGAGGCCCGCGTACTGCAAAAAAAAAAAAAAATTGAGATAGATGTATAACAGAAAATGCAGTAGTTACTTCTAATTCTGTTTTTGTTAAGACTTTATTAGTAATGTTCTTTTCAGTCTGTTGTGCACGACTGGGAACATAAAGTAGCCAAGGTTTTGTTTGGCATAACAAAGTCCTTGGAGACCTTTCAGTGGTCATGAATTAACATGATTTCATTACATTTCCTTTGTTGTTTTAACTTGAAATAATATCTCTTTAATATACCAATTTTGTTATCCAAATTTTATCTTCAAATATACTTGCTTTTCAACTAGAAAAAAAAGTGAATTTTACTCATGAGTCATAGCCCCTATTTGGTACGTATCCTGTCAACAGTCATTGAACTTTAGGTATGGTTAACCGCATACTGAGTAAACTACTACTAAAAATCACTACTATTCTGTGAATTTCCTCTAACAAAAAAATAACTTTGAATTAAAGTTTCAGTGCATTCATGAGATTTGATGGAATGTCTTTGTATTCTAAAGTTTTAATGATATACAAAACAGAACTGTTAGTGGTTTGTACTTTTTTAATATAAAACAGTGTGCTTTGCAATTGTTTACTGCTTCATTACTGATTCCTGTTTTTCCAGTTCTGTAAATATGTTTGATTCAGCTGTGTGTGGGATTAAATTTAAACAACACAGTAAATCCTTAAAGTCATCTTGCCAGTCTCATCTGACAGAAAATAAAGGTGTTGTGCAATATCGTATTTCTTCATGTTTCATCATGGAAATAATGTACTAGGCTATAACTGGGTAATAAGTCTTACTATGCAAATATTCTGTGGTACTGTGGATTTGGTGAAATGTGGCTTGTTGGTAAGGTATAATTTTTAGTTGATCAGCAGCCTTTTCCCACAAGATATGTATAATATCTATAATACTATATTTCATCAAGTATAATACACTGTTATTTTACACTGCTAGTTAAACTGACTTGCCATCAATTGTAAGACATCCCAATTTCAAGGATGTTAAATATGGGGTGAAATGGATTTTAGGATTGATCCTACCCTAGCTTATACTTGGGCAGCTGACTTATCACACAGTATTGGTGAGGGTGTAGGAAAATAAGAACTTTTATTCACTCTTGATTTAAGTGAAAGTAATAGAAGTTTTTGAAGGCATTTTGATAATACATCTGTCAACATGCGTTTCTTATATGATCATTTAACTCCACTTCCAATAATTTGTCCTAAGAAATACAACATGTATACATACAAAAGTATATATATTTATCAATAAGGGCATAAACGATGGTATATTCATACAAGGCAATTCTTGTTAAAACCTAGAGTTACGTCCACAATATGTTAAGTGTTAACTGTATAGCACGATTCCTAAAAGTACACATTAATAAAATGAAGCATAGACAGTCAAAAAGTCTTGAAGAATATATACCTAAATGTTAATGGCTGTGTTTCATAGATAAAAGTACCCCTTTTTTCCCTTGGCATGTTAAAATTTCTTACATAAGGATGTGTCTTAGAACTAATGGTATCTTAGTTTTAGAAAAATCCGTAGTTCTTGTCAGGATGTTCATAGCAATAAATAACAATTTTTTAAAATTATTTATTTATTTATTTTTGGCTACATGGGGTCTTCGTTGCTGGGCACGGGCCTTCTCTAGTTGCGGCAAGCGGGAGCTACTCTTCGTTGCGGTGCGCGGGCTTCTCATTGCAGTGGCTTCTTGTTGCGGAGCATGGGCTCTAGGCACGCGGGCTTCAGTAGTTGTGGTGCGCGGGCTTCAGTAGTTGTGGTGCGCGGGCTCTAGAGCGCAGTCTCAGTAGTTGTGGCGCACGGGCTTAGTTGTTCCACGGCATGTGGGATCTTCCTGGACCAGGGCTTGAACCCGTGTCCCCTGCATTGGCAGGCGGATTCTTAACCACTGCGCCGCCAGGAAAGTCCCTAAAGAACAAATTTTATTCTGTAGAAAGTAGGCAAATAAATTCTTTTGATCTGTGAATATGACAGGCTTTGTGAAGGGGTTAGGGAGCTCCTTAAAAATAGAAAGTTTTAAACAAATACCCAGCTAGATCTCAATTCCATCCAGTTACTTATTGGGCTACTTGATTTATTAGTTTGACCAAAAATTTGTGCTGGGTAAGAAAACTGGTAATTTCAGAGAGAAAAATAGCTCCCACCACCCTCATTTTGCATGTACAATTGTACTTGAAGAGTATAGTTGTATATGCCTAAGCTGTGCGATTTAAAGAAAATTATTTTAAATATTTATTTACAGGTTTTGAATGAAAAGAAACTTCAAGAGGTTGATAGTTTGTGGAAAGAATTTGAAACTCCAGAGAAAGCAAATAAAATGTAAGTCATCTTGAAACTAAGAACTTAGCAGTTAACATTTAGAGGTTTTTGTTTTTGTTTTGTGTGTTTGTGCCCCCCCTTCATGTAATATATCCATAACTTTTTGTTTTGAACTCTATGTCAGGAATAATATTGGTATGAGTTCAATTATTAGATTCCTTATTTGGAGCATAGGCTATCTCAGCTAATTTGTATTAATTGCAGATGAGATTGGACAGCACCCAAAAAAACACTATTTTTGTAAGATATTTGAAAGCATAAATTGATTGTGAATTAAGTATAAATTTCTGTTTAAAGTAATAACTGTCAAAAGCATGGGCTGCTAATTGATTTAACTTGTAATTTCTCTAAGTTAGTGATATTCAGGTGTTTTTGAACTTAATTCATAGTTTATTTATTCTTTATGACTAGTATTTCCTAACTCCCTCTGGCGTAGTAAAATAACTAGCTAGTAAATACTGGAAAGGCATACCTTTGTTCCCCAAGGTCTCTGGACAGGAATATAGAATATAACCTTGATGCCCATTCTAAGAAAGGAGTGGTGGGAGAGAGAGCTGGTTTTTCCTCAAGGCAGAGTCAAGAAGGCTGTTTCACCATCTGTGAATCACCCTGTGAAATATCCCATTTGGTGAGTGTGGTCCTAGGAAGGAGCCGACTGATCTCTTGATTATGTCCTTGGATGCCAGAGGGCATTTCATAATTCATCTGCTAGTGCTAATAAAAACTCACTAGAATAGAAGGAAGCTACTTAAGCTTGCTAAAGAGTGTTGAACCCAAAGAGATGTCATACTAAATAGTTAGGGAAACATGGTATACTGGAAAACCATGCTTCAGAGTAATGTGTATAACGTGATTGCATTTTGCAGGTGTTGCTGTACACCTATATATGCATTTATGCAAATATACAGAGATATGAACAAATGCCACTTCAGTTGAGTGGAAATGGGGTTAGGTGGAATAAGGTGAAATAATTGCTTTTTTCTTACCTCTTTCTATTGTTAAGTGTGCATTTAAGGTACCACCAGGGTGTTCCCTGACGAGGTGAGAAAACCTTGCTTAAGATAACATTATTTTAGACACAGTGGAAGACTAGTTTTCCTTTTTAAAGGGCTGTATGCTTTAGTTGTCTGAGTTAACTTGATTCATTGTTGTCGATGATGTATCCTTTTTGGACCTGAATTTACGTGATCTAACTCAAATATTCGTCACTACCACTGAGACAACAATGGATTAACTGTATGTATTTGTTTTGATATAAAATAATGTTACCCTGCACATAAGTGAGTAGGGAGGAAGGGGGTAAAGTAAGGGTAACAGGAATTAGATCTAACAATTAGTTATTTTTTAATGGAACCTGTACTGGATGCACAAATCAATGTCATGAGATTTCTGGCGTAAGAGGGACCCTTACACCTTTTCTTAAGCCACTTCTGTGCTGTATAGTAAGAGGCATTTGTGTCTAACTTTAAGCAGCAGAGGTTATGTTGAAGCTTCAACATCTTTCCTGTGGTTTAGATGTGGTAACAAACCTCTTTTCTGTTGTTCCAAGTTTCCTTCAAAACCTACAACCTCTATAGTAGTTCAGACATTACTAGCCTGACATTTAGAGAAATTGGTCATTTTATTGGTCATTTTAGAAGAATATCTAACTTTACACCAATAGCCAATGGCAGGAAAATTTTTTATTGGTGTATGCTTTGGAAACAGTCCAATACCTCTTCTCCTAAATATGTGGCTTTTGCACAGTGTGCCCCCATAACATTTTTTTTTTCCCCTTAATTCTAGAGTAAAGCTGAAACATTTTGAGAAATTTCAGGATACAGCAGAGGCATTGGCAGGTAAAGTCAAAGACTGGCTTTTTTGGTTTTTCAGATATTGGTGATTTGTCATCCTCATTAAAAGATTGTTTGCTTCAGTTGCCTGAGTTAACCCTATTCAATGTTGTCAATGATGCATTCTTTTTGGAACTGAATTTAAGTGATCTAACTCAAATTCGTCACTACCACTGAGACAACATTGAGTTAGCTTTTTTCACTATAGGGTTGGTTTTTCCCCTACATGTGATGAGAGGTGAGAAGTGGTTAAGTTGATCTCCCTGTGGAAACCAACAGCATAATGCTGAAGCACAATTCAGTAAAAGCTGTTCTACAAGGGATCAAGGTAATGTGGTCAAGTACACTGCTCTCTGATCATTTCAATCCAAGGGTAAAGTTGAGAATAGCCAGGATTTAGAGTTGGAATAATAATAAAGCAGCTCTCCAGGTATATACATTTTTAGTTTCAAAAAGCACAGTATTATTAAAAGATTTAAGAAAACTAGTAGAGGTGTGTGTGTGTGTGTGTGGTGTTTTTGTTTGTTTGTTTTGTTTAATACACAAACTACAGAATTGCATAACAGTTTACCTGAAGGGGGCATGATTTTTTTATGATTTAGAAGAATGGAGGACTGTTATATCCTTCAGCTAGTCCTAGAGATGAGACAACAGACATCAGTAGGGTTTAATGACTAGGCTTGGCTTCAGTAGGCACTTGGTCTCAGTGTTCTTTTAATGCTAGGGAAAGCAAGATCAGATATAAAACTCTAATCATGAATTTTCAGTTGCTTAAATTCTGTATCCCAGATCAGCCAACTACTTAGTGGTATAATTTGAAAATGAAGGACCATAATGAAGAGTATGGCTTAAAATTAAGCCATAAGATTCATTTGACTGAACCAAGTAATTTTGTTCACCGCCACAGGAGAAGGGTATAGTTCTCTTATATAGTGAAAATTAAGAATCTTATTAAATATGTTGGAATATTAATGGGCCACCCCAACCTTGGCAGAGGGGTGAGCTGAAGGAGGAGCCAACGAGGCCAATTTTCAAATTTTTAAAAATAGTTCTAGGGCTGCACACATCCAGTAATTGAAGTCTTATAGAGCCATAAAGCATAAATGTGGTAATTTTTGCCTGGAAAATTTTTAAAAGATAGTTCTGTTCATCACAGCTTTAAAAATAAATATGGGTAGAATTTTGGTAATATCCCAGGCAAGATTGTGTTAGCTATTCTCCAACTCTGGGGAGCATCATTCATATAGATTGATTTGAGTAGCTCCTCTTGGAGTTGTAAAGTGCTGCAGCTCTGATCTCAAGTGGCCCTTTTTTGGGGGGCAGGTATTCCTTAAAATAATGTAAGATAAATGGAGAAAATAGCATGCTGGGTAAAGTCAACCCCACACACTCTTCAGTCTAAATTCCATGAGGGCAGAGACTGTGTTGTTCACCGTCAAATCCCTAGCACAAAAATATTTTTGGGTAAATGAATGAAGGTAGTGAGCTCTGTCAGGAATCTAGTCATAGAAAACTACAATGCCTTTTCCCATCAGTTTTCACCAGAAAGTTGAACATCATCTTATTATTATTAAGAGAACAGAGTCCTTCCTGGGAATTAACTTCCCTCTCCCAGTTATAAGGCAGTTTTGACATGACAGAATTAGAACTAAGTGGTTGTAGATGTCAGGGAATACATTTAAAACCTGTAGCCTAAGAATGAGTCCAGTGTGTCAACTTATAGTGGTCTCAGCAGCTAAAATGTGCCATTTGCATAGCAAGGTTTATTTTTACTCTTGGTTAGACTTGTAAGTTTCACATCTTACAAACAGCCACAGTAAAGTTTGGAGCCAGCCTAAATTTGGATGAAGGGAGAAGACTGCTGAGGGATGCTGAATAGTGGCTAATAGAGAAGAGGAAAGATTCAGCTTCCCCTTATCCCTGTCACCATCTCTGTATACCATCTTTTAAAAATACATATAATGAAGAGTGATTAACAGGGAAATTAAATGTGAATGTTAGAGTGGATCTAGAGTAGAAATTTTTTTACTTTTAAGAAATCTTAAAGGAGAACACTAGGTTAAAGTGTGAGTAAATGATAGGAAAGATTGAGAGCTAGAAGCAGGACATTGAATAAAATCTTTTAATTAGAAAAGATTAAACACTTGTAAGGAAAATACAATTATTAGAGAAATGTATATCAGAAAGGAGTCAATGTTTTACAATATGTAAATTGTTAGAACTCAACAAAAGTAGCTTGAATCTTAGCTTCCTAGAGTGTAGAGACCTCTGTAAGATCTGTGTGGGTTTTGTCCTCACCTTTCATCTTCCAGATAGCAGATAAAATGCACTTGAAATTCAAATGATTGGGAATTTGAATTCCCAAGGAGGAAAGAGCAAGTACCTGGCTGATTAAGCACAAACTGCTGCCTGACCTTAGAAATTGTGACAGACTTCCTGCCAGGCATACTTTAAATTCAGCCAAAACCCAGACAACTAGAGAGGTATTAGTATTAATTAGTCCATGTGGGTCTAAAGGATCTAAGTATAGGTCTAAAGAAGGGTGAGAGTTATTAAGTAGCACATTTAGAGCTTGCCAAAAATGAAAACAGCCTCCAACTCAAATTGGCTGCCTTCAGTAGTAAGTTCTCAATCGCTGGAGGTTTTAAGTTAGAGGCCTGTTGACACATCTGGATCAAGGATTAGCAAAAGTAAGACCTCCACTCGGACATACTTAAACTGTGGCAGAACCTTCAAAATGAATACACTCCTTTTTACAGGAGTGTAAACAGGGTTGACAGAGTTTTTATGGTATTTCACAATCAGGCCAGTCGGTCTATAGTGACACAGGAGAGTGAATCAATTTATCATTCCAAAACAGATTGTTTCTAACAACTTACAATTCTGAGTTCAGAAGGATTGTGTGACATAGAGAAAGGAATGCTGGGTCTGGTTTAACTCCTGGTTCTGGAGTGGAAATGAGAGTGGGAAGATCAGATGAGATTGTGAAATATGTAACGTTTATCATTTCACTTCAGAAGTAATATTAAATTCAGCTCTTCTGAAAAGAAGTGGGTTTTTTTTTCTTTATTTATAAAATTTAAATAAAATCTTAAGCTCTTACAGTTAAAGTTTTGAGTTAACTGTTTTGTTTTTCTTCCTAAAAAAGCATTCACAGCTCTGATGGAGGGCAAAATCAATAAGCAGCTGAAGAAAGTTCTGAAGAAAATAGTTAAAGAAGCCCATGAACCCCTGGCTGTAGCTGATGCTAAACTAGGAGGCGTCATAAAGGTAGTTATAATTTTCTTTTATGCCTGCTGATCAGAGCTCACCATACAGCATAAAGACTGCAAAGCCTAGCCTTTGCAATGAGTTGTTTATCATAAGTTCTCAGATTTGAATACTTGATCTTTTTCCCCTACGCTACATAATAATTGGTTTCCAATATGATTATCAAAACTAAGGTTATATAAGTGATGCCCCAAATGATAACACTTTATGTATATCCTGGGATATTTTTGTTTAGTGACATTTTTTTCCCTTTCAACATAAATCACATTTCTTTTTTATTGTATGTGTTTATTGGAAAACTTTAGTAGGGAGTAGAATTGCTAAGGTTAAACATAAAGTGAGAATGGAAAGAAAGGCTGGATATATAGACTCCCAAACATGCAAGGCAGAAAATTTTAGAGGCCAGTTGCGATACCTTGTATGTATGTATGTATGTATTTTTGGCTGCATTGGTTCTTTGTTGCTGCGAGCAGGAGCTACTCTTTGTTGCAGTACATGGGCTTCTCATTGCGGTGGCTTCTCTTGTTGAGGAACACAGGCTCTAGGTGCGTGGGCTTTAGTAGTTGGAGCACACAGCCTCGGTAGTTGCGATGCACGGGCTTAGTTGCACTGTGACATGTGGGATCTTCCTGGACCAGGGCTCGAACCTGTGTCCCCTGCTTTCGCAGGCAGATTCTTAACCACTGCACCACCAGGGAAATCCCAGTTGCAATACTTTGATTTTCAATAGTTACAGTAGGTATTACAGTGCAAGTTCATGAACATACCTCTCATTCTTTTTATTTATTTTTTTTTTTTTAGTTGAAGTATAGTTGATTTACAGTTCTCTCATTCTTGAAGTAAGGATCAATTCTAGGTGTTTGGAGGTAGGAAAGTGCTGAAGAGATTAGAGGGGTTTTTTTTTTGAGGTAGGATTGTGAATTAAATAAGTTCGTTTGGATAGATTATTTCTAATACCGTCAGGTAATGAAGTTTTCAGTGATACCAATCTCTATCTTCATCCTTTGAAGTGCCCAGAAGTCTTAGTTTATATTTTTCTGTTAAAAACATTAAATTTTAGCATAATAAACATACAGAAAGGCACATGGGACAGCAAGTTGCTGGCTGGTGGGATTATGAATATCTTTAATTTTTTCTTCTCCGTTTCCCCTTTTGCAAAACTTAAACACTGGTTGTCTCTTGTATGCATACTAAATATTTGTTTCTTTAAATGTGATGCAGCATACACAATTTTGCATGCTTGTTGTTTGCATTTGATGCAATAGAACTGTAAATTTGTATGGAGTTAGCAAATACACTGCGAAGTGAAAAAAATGAAGGCGTCCAGAACAGATTCATCCTGTTTGCCTGGGGTGTGTAAAAACTTAAATTTTATAAAGATTTATGTATATGTATACACATATACATTAACGTTAGTATAGATTTGGAAGTACTTCAGGGATCCTAACAGTAGGGAAAAGGCCTAAGGCCCAGAACTTGTGCTTTTCATTCAGTTCCCTTCTCTATAGTACTATTGATTAAAACCTTCTGTGTGTATTACCTTTATAATTTTTATAAGAGGCTAAATAATGTAAGGTAGTAAAAGATCCTTCAAACCACCAAAAAGAACAAAATTACTAGGTTAAATTGTATTTATCTATTTATGGCTTTGATTCGTGTAGACAGGCTGCCTTCCCGGAAGCTTATACCAATTTTGACCTCTGCCAATAGTATATTCAAGTGTTCCTCCCACAAACACGAGAAACTGCTTTTATGAAACTGAGAAATGTATACATTTAAATCAATGCTATTTTAGTATTTAAGTAATTTTAGGAAAAGTTTAGTTCTTTATTTGATACAAGTGTTCTTGTTCTTATAGGAAAAGCTGAATCTCAGTTGTATCCATAGTCCTCTTGTTAACGAACTTATGAGAGGAATCCGTTCACAGATGGATGGATTAATCCCTGGGGTAGAACCACGTGAAATGGCAGCCATGTGTCTTGGGTTGGCACACAGGTGAGATTTACTGGAAAATAGTCTTATTATTTTTATTTAATAAACAGTTATATAGCACAGTTCAAGGTATGTTACAAATACTATCTTAATTCTCAAGAATCTTATGAGGAAGGTAGTGATAGTATCCTCATTTAACAAATGAGGAAATTGATGCCCAAAGTCTGTATAGCTGGTAAGTGATGAAGCCATAATTTGAACCCAGGCAGTTTGGCTCCATTGTCTGGGCTCTGAACCTGATGATAGACATTCTCTGCCTCTCTGGTATTAGATGCCACAATTCTTGGGCTTTCTTTTCTCTTTTACATCTCCTAAATCATTTGCTACCATTCCATCTACTTGCCATCTCCCTGAATTTTCTCATCTGCTAATGATCTTCTCTTCTGCTTTGTGTGTGTGGCTTGTTTTATTGAGTTTTTTCTTGAGTTTTTATGAGGCAAAGAAAAACATTAACTTGTCATGTTTAACCAGAGGTCCATTAGACCAGGAATTTCTGCTGTACTGTGATATATATAATCCTGAAAAACTTGGCATTCTTTGAAATTGCACTACAATAATAGGGTTTGTGAAATAAAAATAGGATTACGGGTAAACCACTCAAAACCTAAGTAACTTTGTAACCCTAAAAAAATTAACAGTTAAAAAGACATGTTAGGGACTTCCTGGCGGTCCAGTGGTAAAGAATCCATCCTGCAGGGCTTCCCTGGTGGCGCAGTGGTTGAGAGTCCGCCTGCCGATGCAGGGGACACGGGTTCGTGCCCCGGTCCGGGAAGATCCCACATGCCACAGAGCGGCTAGGCCCGTGAGCCATGGCCGCTGAGCCTGCGTGTCTGGAGCCTGTGCTCCGCGACGGGAGAGGCCACAACAGTGAGAGGCCCACGTGCTGCTAAAAAAAAAAAAGAATCCGTCCTGCAATGCAGGGGACTCGGGTTTGATCTGTGGTCAGGGAACTAAGATCCCACATGCTGCAGGGCAACTAAGTCCAGTGTGCCGCAACTAATACCCGGCGCAGCCAAAAAATAAAGGACATGTTAAATTTATATTACAGATATACTACAGTAAACAAAGGTCTGGACCTTTGAACAAATAAAATAAGATTAATTGGCATTGTGCACAGCAGTAGTTCTCAATCAAGGGCAATCAGATACCCCTCAGAAGACATTTGGCAATTGGGGTTGAGGCCAGGGATGTTGCTACATATCCGACAGTGCACAGAATAGACCCCACAACAAAGAATAATCAGGCCCACAGTGTTAATAGTGCCAAGATTAAGAAACCCTTATGTATAATATTGTTCCTACATGGCTTTCTTCTTTTCAGGTGTTACAGTGCTGTACTTTTTTTTTCCAGTGGCATAAAGCATTAAATATGCTGCAAAAATCATATGTGAACCAGTATGGTTTGAGCTGCACAGCATTATCCTATTTATCATTCATAAATTAATTCATGTTTCAGAAATGTAAGTTATAGCAGGACAGATGTACTTGTTTTCTTTTTAAATGTGTATTTTTAGAGCTTAAATATTGTATTCTTATTTAGCTAATTTTCCCATGCAGGAAAAAGGTAAACAGTATAGCTCCAGGACAGGGATTCTGGTAAAAGTTTTTTTAAGATGTTAATTAAATGCTTTTTTTTTAGTGATGTATATTTTTCCCCCTTCTCCCCAGCTTGTCCCGATACAGATTGAAATTTAGTGCTGACAAAGTGGATACAATGATTGTTCAGGCAATTTGTAAGTATAGTACATGTGAGGGCTAATCTGTTTGTCTCTGTTGTGGTTTTTTCCTACTGTTAAAATTATATCTTTTATAATTGTTGAGGAAGAAAAGGGAGATGAGCTAGAACTTTTAGTAAGTAAAGTAAATTGAAAAATGCAGAATAGAAGAAAGGAAAAACTAACTATAATTTGACTAGTTGGATAATATGGATTACACTATTAATGTAAACTGATTGATTTCTCTTTTTCCATGAAAAATGATAAAACCATAAGTGGGATCTGTGTTGTGTTTTATTTTGCTTTTTTCACTTGTAGTTGTATATAATAGGTCATTTTCCCATGTCATTGGGTGATTTTTGGACATCAAAGTCTTAACGATTTCCAATTTTAAAAATCCCTTTAAACAGCAATTGTATTTGTAGGTGTATATACCCAAAGAACTGAAAGCAGGTAATCAGATACTTATGCAGCTAATGTTCATAGTAGCATTATTCACAGTAGCCAAAAGGTGGAAACAACCCAAATACCCATTAACAGATGAATGGATAAACAAAAGGTGATATATACATACAATGGAATATTATTCGTCCTTAAGAAGTTCTAATACATGCTACAACATAGATGAATTTTAAATGTTATGCTAGGTGAAATAAGCCACAGGCAAGAAGACAGGTATTGTGTGATTCCACTTATGAGGTACTTAGAATAGGCAAATTCATAGAGACAGAGAGTAGAAGAGATTACCAGGGGCTGGGGAGGTGGGGACGAGGAGTTATTATTTCATGGGTACAGAGTTTCAGTTTGGGTTGATGGAATAGTTCTGTAAATGGATACTGGTGGTGGTTGCACAGCATTCTGAGTGAATGTGAGTCACTGAAATGTACACTTGACAATGGTTAAATGGTAAATGTATATTTCATCACAAGTTTTTAAAAAATCCTTTTAAGTTCCTATTTTCTTTTTCATTTTAATCTACTGCAGCCCTGTTAGATGACTTAGATAAAGAACTAAACAACTACATTATGCGGTGTAGAGAATGGTATGGCTGGCATTTCCCTGAATTAGGAAAAATTATTTCGGATAATTTGACATACTGCAAGTGTTTACAGAAAGTTGGTAAGTAACTTGATCCTGTAAGGCATTGAAAATAGCCATTTATTTTTATTTATTTATTTCACTGTGACTCATTTAAAACATGAGTTACAGTGGGTTTTTTTCTTTTTCTTAAACTTCCAAGGGATTATTATGTCTTGCAGGTTTGGGGAGTGTAGCCATATTAATATCTGTTAGAGTTCAGGAAAAAATTAACTTTGACTTCGATGGCCTGTGCAGCAGAAAACATGGTTCTCTAATTTGGTTTTTCTTTTTAAAAAAAAAAAAAAAATATATATATATATATATATATATATATAATTTATTTATTTATTTTTGGCTGCGTTGGGTTCTTGTTGCCGTGCACAGGCTTTCTTCTGGTTGCGCTGAGTGGGGGCTACTCTTTGTTGCAGTACGCGGGCTTCTCATTTCGGTGGCTTCTGTTGTTGCAAGCACAGGCTCTAGGCACATGGGCTTCAGTAGTTGTGGCACTCGGGCTCAGTAGTTGTGGCTTGCGGGCTCTAGAGTGCAGGCTTAGTAGTTGTGGCACACAGGCTTAGTTGCACCAAGGCATGTGGGATCTTCCGGACCAGGGCTCGAACCCGTGTCCCCTGCATTGGCAGGCAGACTCCTAACCACTCCGCCACCAGGGAGCTCCTAATTTGGTTTTTCTGGAAATGGCTTCTTATGGTTAATGTGTCTCAGTGAAATTACCATTAATAAGGACAACTGTGGACTGGGGGTATCCTGAAATACATTAATAATAATTAATATTAAAAATAGTATTGCTGTCTATACTGTTAGTGTTAAATTGTATACCATTAGTACAGCAATATTAGTAGAAGAACGTGAGGATTGTTAATAAATATGAGTTACTTGGCTCATATTATCATATTACTACCCCTAAGAACTCATGGCCCTAGCTTCAGTATAACCTTAGCTACAAATTGTCTATCACAGTATTGTAAGTCCTGTTTCATGGTGTATTTTGGTTTTTTTGTTATCTATATTTTTTGGAGGGCGGTGGTGGGGAGAGAAATCAAGCCTTTATATGAGGAAAGTTACTAGGTCAAACTTGTTCGCTTTTTGTTTTGTTTAGGCATCCTTTTCATTGGCTTATCTCTACTTTTTTTTTTGACTATTTGGTGGATTTTATATAATTTATTGAAGAGTGATTCTCCCTCATCCTCTGCAAACATTCCATAGGCGATAGGAAGAATTATGCCTCGGCCACACTTTCTGAATTACTGCCAGAAGAGATTGAAGCAGAAGTGAAAGCAGCTGCAGAGATATCTATGGGAACAGAGGTTTCAGAAGAAGATATTTGCAACATTCTGCATCTCTGCACTCAGGTAAACTATACACATAGAGAAACTAGTTGTGGTGGTACCAGCTCTGTAATTTCTGATGGCAATGATGATTTTTAAATGTATTGTTCACCTGATAAATAAATATGAGGGTGTTCAGTCACTACCTCATCTGATGCCATCTTGATTTATACTTAGAGGGGGAAATATATACTAAAATGAAGTTAAGAGTACTGTCTTATTTATATTGTTAGCATTATCTGAATAATAAATCCATTAAAAAGGCAGAGAAGTTTAGCTTCAATTATTTAATTTTAACTTTTATGTTTATAGCCTGTATTTTTTCTCCCTTTCATTTGAAGATAGCTATACGAGAATCACAGGGGATGACAGAAATGTCTAGCCCCTGGAGTTTTTTAAAATAACAGTAATATTGATTAACATTATTTTTAGGCAGTGTATTAGCTTGTTTCCATACATTATCTTATAAGATCTTCACAACAGCCCTTTTATAGGGAACTGAAGTAAGAAATGGTTAATTTTCCCAGGGTTGTACAACTGCTCTGTGATAATTTGGGACTCCGATGTTTTAGACATATGAATTTTACACTGTTTTTACTCTTGTCATTTATGACTTACTCATTTTGTTCCCTACACTAGGTGATTGAAATCTCCGAATATAGAACCCAGCTCTATGAATATCTGCAAAATAGAATGATGGCCATTGCACCCAACGTTACAGTCATGGTTGGTGAATTAGTTGGAGCGCGGCTTATTGCCCATGCAGGTGAGGATTTTAATGTAATTTGTAAACATGGGTATTGAGAGTTGAGTTGTTTTCTAGGTAAGATTTTTTTTCTTTTATCTTTAAACTACACTTATTCAAGTAATTCTAGGTAATAAATAGAAGTAAATGGTATATTTGTGAGGACTAAGGCCAAGGTGTTCATTGATGATTTTTTTTTTTTTTTTTTTTTTTTTGCGGTATGCGGGCCTCTCACTGTTGTGGCCTCCCCCGTTGCGGAGCACAGGCTCCGGACGCGCAGGCTCCGGACGCGCAGGCTCAGCGGCCATGGCTCACGGGCCCAGCCGCTCCGCGGCATATGGGATCCTCCCAGACCGGGGCACGAACCCGTATCCCCTGCATCGGCAGGCGGACTCTCAACCACTTGCGCCACCAGGGAGGCCCTCATTGATGATTTTTATTTGTATGCCTGACTTCCTTTCGGATAATGAAGGCATCTTTAGTCACTGCCTCTTCTGAGACACTTGTGGTCCTTTGTCAGAAGTTTGTTTGGTTTAATTAGAACAACCAGAGGAGTGCAGGAGGATGAAATCAGTTAGGATAGGCTTACCTCGTTTTATTGCACTTCACAAATACTGCTTTCTTAAAAAATTCAAAGTTTGTGGCAGCCCTGTGTAGACCAGGTCCATTGGCATCATTTTTCCAACACCATTTGCTCACTTCATGTCTGTGTGCCACATTTTGGTGATTCCCACAATAATTCAAACTTTTCCATTCTTACATTTGTTAACGTTGATCTTTGGTCAGTGATATTTGATGTTACTACTACAACTTCCTGAAGGCGAGTGTATGTTTGTTGAATTTTAAACATGTAATTAGTGGTTGAGCAACTGCATTAATATTGATGTTTTCTGGGGAAGTCCTTGGCGGTCCAGTCGTTAGGACTCCACGCTTCCACTGCTGGGGGCCCGGGTTCAATCCCTGGTTGGGGGACTAAGATACCACAAGCCGCATGGCCAGGCCAAAAAAAAGAGAAAGAGATTTTTTTTTCTTAATTGATGTTTTGTGACAGAAAATCAGTGCAGCACATCTAACAAAGCATCAACTTTAATACTTAATTATTGTGCTTATATCTCCTCATCCATATCTTTTTTTTTTTTTTTTTTTTTTTGGCTGCATTGGGTCTTCGTTGCTGCCCACGGGCTTTCTCTAGTTGCGGCAAGCGGGGGCTACTCTTTGTTGCGGTGCGTGGGCTTCTCATTATGGTGGCTTTTCTTGTGGAGCACAGGTTCTAGGCGTGCGGGCTTCAGTAGTTGTGGCGCGCGGGCTTTGTTGCTCCGCGGCATGTGGGATCTTCCCAGACCAGGGCTTGAACCCATGTCCCCTGCCTTGGCAGGTGGATTGTTAACCACTGTGCCACGAGGGAAATCCTCCTCATCCATATCTTAAACAAGGAGTAAATAAAGTGTAAGAAGTTTATCACATAGATCTACTGAGATGTCCTAATACTAAATTTTCACTTTAATTATCTGTATGTTTTTTCATATCTATAGTAGTAGGATATCTGGTGTCTAAAATAAATCTCAGAAAAATAGGGGCTAGATTGGGTGGTGTCTGTGAATACGTGTGTTTTTATCTCTCCCACGGTATGCTAATGAAATGTGAAATAGTAATACCACCTCTTCAGGCAAATAAGTAAAATTGAACAAGTAACCTTCAATTTGTCATAGACATTCATCACAGACCTCTGCTTGTGGTGTTAATGGATGAATCACAAATGCTGAGGTATCAGGAATTTGGGGTAATTCCAGACTATAGAATCCTGTATTATATCAGATTTTTATTTACTCTGGTAGCTATAATATTAATATAGGTCTTTTTAATACATGGAACTTGCAAATACTTGCAAGTACATTCCTGGTAACTACTTCTTTTCTTTTGAAGGTTCTCTTTTGAATTTGGCCAAACATGCAGCTTCTACAGTTCAGATTCTTGGAGCAGAAAAGGCACTCTTCAGAGCCCTCAAGTCTAGACGAGATACCCCGAAGTATGGTCTCATTTATCATGCTTCACTTGTAGGCCAGACAAGTCCCAAACACAAAGGAAAGGTCAGTTACAGTTTTCCTGGAGTAGGCCTTTTTTTCCTCCAAACCATTTTCCTCCTACTGTTTCTTTTTCATCAAATAGAGAATGGTGAATTCTTTAAATAAACACTTATGTACACTGAAAGAAAAGGTTAGAAGAAAGGGTTACTGCTTGCTGTTACTATTTTTCTAGACTCCACCCATTGGTGGGGACAGGGATGGCACATCAGAAGTTTTCTGTGTGGCAGGAAACCTTTAACATCAATATTTATGACCTATAAAAAATAATGGCACATACACTGTGCTAACACTTGATAGGACTTTGGTGAATCCTCTTAATAGCCCTATGAGTTGTAGGTGTCTATTTTACAGAGGAGGAAACTGAGGCTTAAAGTACTTGGAAGCTTTTTACAGGATACATAGTTTAATAGGAATTGAAATGTTATAAAATTCAGAGCAGAGTGGTGAGAGAGATAAAGGGTTCAGTAAAATAAAATATTAGTTAAGCTTGCGGGGGCTGAGGGCTATACTTAATCTGGATGATCTCACAGTGTAGGACTAATGTCACACAGTAGAAACTAAAGGAAGATGGAAGAATGGTTTGAGCTAGTTTTAGACATAAGCTACTACAATATCTTTTCATCCAACAGAATAATGGTGGTTGTGTATATAACCAGTTAGCCATCATACTGTGGCAAAGATTCAAATAGAAGATAAGTGGCTTGAGTTGTATGGTTTACAATACTTTTGTAATTCCTGATTTTTAAAAAGTCCTAGAGTGAATTCTAGAGTCAATGATTTATCTGTAGTGTTCTCATGAATAAATTATTGAGAGAATTTTTTACATCTCATCTTGGAGTATAGTTTGAATGCCTCTAACTTCAAGTTCTCTATTAGATTTCTCGGATGCTGGCAGCCAAAACTGTTTTGGCCATCCGGTATGATGCTTTTGGTGAAGATTCCAGTTCTGCGATGGGAGTTGAGAACAGAGCCAAATTAGAGGCCAGGTTGAGAACCTTGGAAGATAGAGGGGTAAGAATCACATCCTGCATATTGCAGAAGTGTTACCTGTCAAAAGTTAATAAACCACGAGTAGTTTATGTACTTTTTCATTTCATTTGCTAACCAGTTTTACTTTTATGATACATTTTAGTATGTCTAATATATTCTTTTTGTGCCTGCTGTTAACAGTTTACCTAATATATACAAAGAATTGACATACTACCATATATATTATAAAGAGATTATGCCTTAGAAAACTATTAATAATTTTTCTTTTCTTAGATACGGAAAATAAGTGGAACAGGAAAGGCATTAGCAAAAGCGGAAAAATATGAACATAAAAGGTGAGTGAGTACATTTGGGAGAGCATGAATGAACAATTTTTGCTTATTTAAATGTTAATTGTTGACAGTTTTTTTGTTGTTTAAAACAACTAAGTATCCCCCTAATTTATTTCTTTGCCATTTACAGTTTTCCATATTCACGTCTAGTTTTTAGTCATACACACATTTATACGTTGTGCAATAAGTACACATAATATATTTGTTTTGGCCTTTTTCCTTAATATTTAATTTACTCATTTCCGATAATATTTTTCCTTCATAGTTCCTATATAGTATAACATATCAAAACCAAAGTCCATTCAGAGTTAAGCCACAGGGAAACCTGTTTTTGTTTGTTTTGTTTTGGGGGGGGTTGTGGTATGCGGGCCTCTCACTGTTGTGGCCTCTCCCGTTGCGGAGCACAGGCTCCGGATGCGCAGGCTCAGCGGCCATGGCTCACGGGCCCAGCCGCTCCGCTGCACATGGGATCTTCCTGGCCGGGGGCACGAACCCGCGTCCCCTGCATTGGCAGGCGGACTCTCAACCACTGCGCCACCAGGGAAGCCCGAAACCTGTTTTTTAAAAAAAAAAAAAAAAAAAAAAGAGTCAAAGAAAAAGTCTATAAGTGGCTAAGAGCCATGATAAGTATTCAGACCTCACTCTGAAATTACAAAAGATACTTGTGGGGAGAGGTGTTTTTGTTACTATTTGAGATAATGTTCAATACTGATGAGGTTGTGATGATAGAAATAGAATGTAGAAAACAGATTGACGGTATGTGTCAAGAGCCTTAAAAACATTTCTAGTCATTAATCCATAAACTGCTTTTAGGACTTCTTACAGTCCTTTAGTAAAATCTTATAAGTGGGCAGGGAAAGCAATATAGTAACATCTCATTATAAATATGTATTTAGATATATGTTTTAGTATATACATTCATAAAAATTGTTTTCCTTGATTCTGAAAAGAAACCAAATGTATTCAGTTACGGGCATTAATTAACATTTACTTTTATATTGTGAATTTTCTAAGATCTCTACAATGACCATGTATTTTGTAATTTTTAAAGCCTAATTTGTTGTGTTCAGTTGAAAAAATGTGGATCTTTGTTTTTGGGCTTGGTTTTTGTTTTTCTTTTTCTTTTTTTTACAGAAAGTCAAAAGTTTAATAACACATATATCTGGGAGAGACTCAGGAGAACCTAGTCACAACTTTGTTTCTTAAATTATAAATGTTTTTAACCTATAAAAGTTAATAGCTGTGAGCCTGCCAGATAGCTTAATAGAACATTCCTTAGCTTGTTTTTTTTGTTTTGCGGTACTAGGGACTCCCACTGTCGCAGCCCCTCCCACTGCGGAGCACAGGCTGTGGAAGCGCAGGCTCAGCGGCCATGGCTCACGAGCCCAGCCACTCCGCGGCATGTGGGATCTTCCCGGATCGGGGAACGAACCCGTATCCCCTGCATCGGCAGGCGGACTCTCAACCACTGCGCCACCAGGGAAGCCCCCCTTAGCTTGTTTTGAACAATTTTTTAATGTTCCCATGCCATTATGCTTATGACTTTAAACACATGTGCTTAAAGCACCAATTATGAGGTTTAGTTCACATTTTTGGCACGCGGTACTTTAATTTTTCTTTCTACTTTGTTAGAACAAAAGCAAACATTTGGGTTTCAAGGGATCTTTATCCATATATATCCCTTCTTGTTCCTCTGCCACTTGGAATCTTGTGATGGAGTCTTCTGTATTAAATTTGATTTAGGGTTTTTGTTTTGTTTTTCATTGAATTGCCCAGTGTTCTAAAACTCGAATTGGTTCAGTTTTTACTTTCTAGTGTAATCATTTGGTATAAAGAGGTTCCCTCCATTTTTTCCCCTATGCTGATTGACTATTTTTCTATACTATAGTCACTACATTGATTACTAAATCAATTCATTTAGCTCACCACTTCTCTCGAAGTGTGAAGTGTGACCTACTGTTGACACCTCTTTACCTTTTGGAGACTTTTTCATAAACTGCCCTAAAGCCACTAAAATGAAACAGCATTGTATGCTTGTGTAAGTATTACCTAATGACGTTTCCTTTTAAATCTCTTTAGAATTATTTGATTACTGATATTTGTAGGGATTTTCTAAAATTCTATGGCTCTTTCAGTGAAGTGAAGACTTACGATCCTTCTGGTGACTCCACACTACCAACCTATTCTAAAAAACGCAAGATTGAACAGGTAGACAAAGAGGATGAAGTGGTTGAAAAGAAGGCCAAAAAAGCCAAGGTTAAAATTAAAGGTTAGTTTGAATTCTTTTTAATGTCATTTATACTCTTATTCCTTAAGAAGTACAGACTTCATAAATCTTGGGAAAGTACATACCATTGAACTTTATTGTGAAACCATCCATACTGAAAGCTAATGGTGTTTTAATAAACCATCATGTTCTCTGGGAATAATTAGGATATTGTTAAATTTATCATGTTTCATAGAGGAATGTGAGAAGTGCCTCTTTGAATATGTAGGATTATACTAAGTGTACTAAAACTTTAGTTTCTACCATGTGAACTATTTTGCGAATCAGCTTAAAATAGAAGAAAAAAGTTATGTGGTTTCTAAATTAGTTTTTGAAATATTTCTGTTATAGTAGAGCATAGAATTGATGCAGCAGTACTTTTCGTCATTGTTTCTGTTACATGGAAAGGACTAGAGTAATAACTGGGTAGCCTGCCAACAAAGTGATAATATTTAATAGGTGCTCACCAGTGAATTAGGCTCTCTTGCAGAGTTGATAAGTGAGCTCCCCCATTTATTAGCTGCACCTGTGTTGAGTGCCTACCAGCTGGTCTAGCAAGAAAGGCATTAAAGCAATGACTGATATAATTTTGGGTTTCTAAATAGCTTAGTGGTCAAAAGTACTATCAGGGCTTCCCTGGTGGCTCAGTGGTTGACAGTCCGCCTGCCGATGCAGGGGACACGGGTTCATGCCGCGGAGCGGCTGGGCCCGTGAGCCATGGCCGCTGAGCCTGTGCGTCTGGAGCCTGTGCTCCGCAACGGGAGAGGCCACAACAGTGAGAGGCCCACGTACCGCAAAAAAAAAAAAAAAAAAAAAAAAGTACTATCAGCAAATGTGGTCTCCTGCTCTGGGTGAAGAAAACATAAACAAGTTATTTATTTAAGTGATTCTGTTTCCTAACTGAACAACAATAAAGAGATCCCTAAACCCATCAGTAACATTTGAAACACCCAACTCCAGATTTGTATCTTTACTCATATATTCATTAAGCTTTTCAAACTTAACATTCCTGGACCCTTACCACTCCCAGTCTGTGGCTCCATAATATTCTCCATCTTATAAATGGCAACTCTAGTTGCTTTGGCCTTTAACACTGACTCTTTTTATAACCCAAGTCTATTCTGGCAGCAAATCCTCTTAATTCTATTTTTTTATTATTATTTTTTTTTGCGGTACGTGGGCCTCTCACTGTTGTGGCCTCTCCCGTTGCTGAGCACAGGCTCCGGACACGCAGGCTCAGCGGCCATGGCTCACGGGCCCAGCCGCTCTGTGGCACGTGGAATCCTCCCGGACCGGGGCACGAACCCGCGTCCCCTGCATTGGCAGGCGGACTCTCAACCACTGCACCACCAGGGAAGCCCCAATTCTACTTTTTTAAAAGAAACAAAATTTTTTGTTTGGCTGCGCCAGGTCTTAGTTGCGGCAGGTGGGCTCCTTGGTTGTGGCATGCAAACACCTAGTTGTGGCACACATGTGGGATCTAGTTCCCCAACCAGGGATCAAACCCGAGCCCCTCTGCATTGGGAGCGCAGAGTCTTAACAACTGTGCCACCAGGGAAGTCCCTTAATTCTACTTTGAAAGTGTATCTAGAACTGAACCACTTATACCCATCTCTGCTGTTCTTAATGTAGTAGCTACAGTGGCACCCCCATTAGCTCTCTGATCTAATTCTACTCCTTGCTCACTCTGCTCCAGCCACACTGGATTCCTTGCTATTCCATGAACCTGCCAACCCCCCTTCTTTCCTAAAATAACCATAGCATTTGCTCTTCTCTTTACCTGAATGTTTTCCCTCAATATAGGTGCATAATTCACTCCCTTCCCTCTTTTATTTTATTTTTATCTCTTTTTAATTCCTTGGCCACATGGCATGTGGGATCCTAGTTTCTCGACCAGGGTTCAAACCCGTGCCCCCTGCAGTGGAAGCGTGGAGTCTTAACCACTGGACCACCAGGGAAGTCCCCTCCCTTCCCTCTTTTAGGTATCTGCCTGACTATCCTGTCTAAGATGTCCACATGTATTGCCCTCCTCAGTGTTCCTCTTCTTTATCCTTAGGACTGTTTACTATGTAAAATATTTTATAGCATATCTTTTTTTCTTTTTTTGGTCTCTCCATTCTCCTACTAAAGTAAAAGATTCATAAAAGCAGGAATTTTTGTCTGTGTTGTACCTTGCTGTATCTAGTTGTCTAGAACAAGCCCTGGCATATAGTAGGTACTAAGTAAGTATTTGATCAATGAATTTCTAATGATAGCAACCAGTTATTAAGTCCTCATTCTAATGTGCCAAGCATTCATGCTAAGCATTTTGCATAAATTTTCATGTGTTAAATCGTTAAATCCTAGAAATTGACCAGTGAGATAGACATTACTAAATTTTATAAGGATGAGGAAGTTGAGTTTATAAAGGTTATTAAATGACTTACTCAGGGTTTCAACAGGTTGGATAAACCCAAGTCTCCTAACTCCAAACTCTTATTAATCATTTCTAATATAATTGACTAGTCTCCCCCAAAAAATGGGTTTGGTACAGATGATTTGTTTTAATCCTGATCTCTCTGTATAGCTACATGATCATGAGAATTTTACTTCTCTGAGCTTTCTATCATTTGTAAAGTTAGTAGTAGTATACTAGGTAGATATTTGAAGGACCTTTGCAATTGTAAAATTATGTAATAAACATTGGATAGTTGACCTGAATGACAGGAAAAAACTAAGACTCTCAGAGGGGTTTTGAGGGAGAGAAGTCTGATGCAATGTTAATTGTAGTATTTTACACTTAACCTTATTCAGTTGAAGAAGAGGAGGAAGTAGTAGAAGTAGAAGAAGATATAGTAGAAGTGGTGGAAGAACAGGAGACATCTGTGAAGAAAAAGAAGAAAAAGGACAAAAAGAAACACATTAAAGAAGAACCGCTTTCTGAAGAAGAACCATGCACCAGCACAGCGATTGCTGTATGTTTGTTTTTAATTACCAATACTTTATTGACATGGGCAGGGTTTCTATATTTTATTCTACTCTGTATATTAGAAATGAACAGGTAGTTTTTAAAAAATGGTTTCATTGATGAGGAAGTACAGCAACATTGTTGTGTTTATATTATAAAGGGCCATTTCCTAAACCTAGAACCTTATTGCAAAACGGGTTTTGTTAAGGGTGGAAGGGAATATCATTTGGTACAGATGATAAAGGTGGTTTTATATTTTTAGATTTTAGTCTTTGCTCCAAACTTGTTTTCCAGGGAAATAGAATAGACCTACTTTGCTTTTTATGAGGAAAAGTTATTTTTAATCACTCATACATTTACAGGTCTTTCAAAAGCATTCTTGTTGGTTATTTTCAGAGTCCAGAGAAAAAGAAGAAAAAGAAAAAAAAAAGAGTTAATGAGGACTAATGGAAGGAACCATTCTTTCAAAGATTTCTTAATTGAATCACCTGGATACATCATGCTTAAAATTCAGTCAGAAATACACCAGAGATGCTCTCTAAAATAATCAGTGGGAGGTTGGATGAAGCAAAATGATTAATCATCAATAGCATTTCATACCTATTTGTGTCTCAACATCACATCAACTCTGTTAATTTTATTATATCATCATTTCTTAGAATATTTGTTATACAAATAAAAATATTTTCTTTGTATTTTAAGGCAGTTCTGTGGTTTCTCTGTTTTACGTAGAGAATTTTTGGCCATTTCTGTACGTTATTTAGCATTTGATGATTAGTATTTTGATAATTATACCTGAAAAGTGAGAGTTGTGAACCATTAATTTGAAACGTAGCCTTTTGGAAGGTAGCAATTAGATGGACCAGTTTAAGAATCCCACTCTAATATGTTTCTCTTTCCTTTTTGGACTGTCTTTCATTTTTTTCCTGTCTTTAAGTAAAGCTGTGTTTTGTGTTCAAGGTTTTAAAATTAGGTGAGCAGAACTTTTCGGTGTCTCTTCAGGAAGAAAAAAATTGTTCCTAACTTTATTTGTTTGCATTTCTGAAAGGTACAAGAAAATCATTATTAATCTAGACACTTGATTTATTTTTAAAGTAATCTAAAGTGACTTAAAAAAGGATAATACAAGATTATTTATAGTAAAGAATGGGGTTGGTTATAAAGGGAAAACAAGATGAGCAAAAATAAAATGTCAGTAGGAGTGAGGTGTAAACCAGGACATAGAACACCGAAGAGAAATCTTTGTTTCTAAAAGATGGTGTATAATAAATGAATGGCAGCCATATAGTCATGACAGCTACAAGTTTCATGGACTTTTATGTCTTGCATCTTTGGGTATGCCACAGGCATGGTGCGAAAAAACCCAATTTAATAAAAGCATTAGCAGTGGAGGAGCTATAATGACTGTAAGCTTTTGAGTTCCACCTCTGCTTTTCTTGTAACCTTGGGCAAGTCAAGTCAACAGCTCGTAATTTTAATTCCTCACTTGCAAATCAGAGATAATGGTCAACTTTCCTCCTAACAATGGTTTGTAGAAAATGAAATAGTACAAATTTTCAGAGATGGAAATATGTTTCTGATGTAGATGTTTTGATTGAAGTAAATGCTACATGAAGTACATGTAGCCTTCTCTAGAAAATTTTATATAATAAAACTGGTTATTTTGCCTCCAGGAGAATATTGTCATTTTGGACCACCTACTCCAGACACATCCTTGATTTGGGACATAACAGACTTATTTTTAACAAATTTTGATGAAAGGGATCTGTTGATGTGTTAGGGGCTGTATAGTCCAGAAGCTTTATATCTGAAACAAGATAGACCTTGAAAATACTAATCAATAAGCTTCTACTCGTTGAGTGGTCTCCTGTAGGCCTGGAGGAAACCTAGATGAATCACAGACCTATCCACTTAAGTGCTAAAGCCCTAACTATTTAAAACACTAACCAAGGGAATTCCCTGGCAGTCCAGTGGTTAGGACTCGGCGCTTTCACTGCCCAGGCTGTGTTCAATCCCTGGTCAGGGAATGAAGATCCTGCAAGCCTCTCGGTGCGTCCAAAAGAAAAAGAAAAAAACACTAACCGAAAGGTAGGTTGTGGTTCTTTATGCTAAAATAAAACACTTGTCCTATTGAAAAGCCTTGGGAACTTAGGCTGAAATGGGAAGCTCAAGTGAATTGTGTGTACCTAATTTTGATTAGCAAATTTGAAGAACTTCTGTGACAAGGCCACATAAAATAATCTATGCTTAAAAAGTTACTGATTGTCCATTGTCCTCCATCCCCTTCCCTTCAAAAATGCAAATTTATATTTTCTGGTTTAAACTACTTCTGTATCTCTCCAGTGTCTCCTGGGTCCTCAGTATGCTTACTTATCAAGACCTTGGCTGAGCTCTGTCCTCTCTCCAGAATTCCAACCTCAGAACACTTTCTCCAGTTCTCTATCCTTGAATTCTCTTCAATCCATTTGTTGCCTTTCTAAGGTCATCTTTTAAAACTTAGCTCTGGGGATTTCCCCGGTGGTCCAGTGGTTAAGAATCCACCTTCCAATGCTAGGGGACTTGGGTTCGATCCCTGGTTGGGGAACTAAGCTCCCACATGCCTTGGGGCAACTAAGCCTGCATACCACAACTAGAGAGAATCCCGTGTGCTTCAACGAAGACCCAGTGTGGCCAAATGGCTGCATATTTCTCAGTCTTAGCTTTGGTTGACTATCAATTTAACATGCTAAATCAGTGTTCATACCAGCCTCACCATTTTTTCATATCAAAGTGTTTACTGTTTAGTATTTTTTAAGTATTTAGAGTTCTTGTTTTTTGCTGGTTTCTTTTGCTGTTTTGCTGGTTATTACAGAGCTGCAGTGAATGTTTTTGTACATTTATCTTCATGTACTTGTGTTCCTGTAGGATAAATTTCTAGATGTAAAATTACTGCATCAAAGGGATCAAGTGTAAAATAGTGTCAGTTTGCCTCCAAAATATTGTAATTTATATGCCAACTAATAATGGTAAGAGAAAGCTCCTGTTTCAGGAACGGTCATACTTTTTATTAGCATCTACCCCAACCTCTTACTTGTTAACACAGTTTTGCACATGGTAGTTTTTAAAAAAATACTAACTTGAATTAATTGGTTTTAAATTCGATAATTTTACCTTTCTATTTTTTGAAATTCTGTAGTCAAGATGTACAAGAGGATTCCAGTTTATCAGTACAGAACTGAATCATATTCAAGATTATACACTCCCACCCAACCCTGTGCTACTACACCAAAGAGGGAATTTGAGTAGAAAAAGATAACTTTTCTTCAACACACTATACCACTAGGTGCCGGAAAATACAGATTAATGACTCCCACCCCAGGTTTGTGCAAAGAACAACTTGCACGGTTGTAAGCGTGGCGCTGCACCTCTGTGGTTCTTAATTATGGTCCACTATCATTTATTGGAAAGTAGGAAGTAGTAAGCCTAAAATGATAATTAACATTTACTGAGCACTTATTATGTGTCAGGTGCTGTTAACTTTTAGTCAAACAGCCCTTTCTAGCAAATACTATTATGCCCACTTTATATGTGAGATGCACGGAGAGGTTAAGGAACTTAGTCAGTGCCATTCCAATCATTAGGAATGCCTCTAATGCTAATGCTCTATGATTCTGAAAAGTGCAAGCTACTCTATGTTGAAACATTTTATTAATAGCGAAACATTTTCTTAATAGCCTGAAGATCATTCAAATCTTGTTGAAATATGTGGTGGTGGATATATGAATGTTTATCGTATTTTTTTCTGTGTGCTTGAAAATAATCCTAATTAAAAGGTTTATTTATTTATTTATTTATTTATTTTTTGCGGTATGCGGGCCTCTCACTGCTGTGGCCTCTCCCGTTGCGGAGCACAGGCTCCGCGGCCATGACTCAGGCTCAGCGGCCCCGCCGCTCCGCGGCATGTGGGATCTTCCCGGACCAGGGCGCGAACCTGTGTCGTCTGCATCGGCAAGCAGACGCTCAACCACTGCGCCACCAGGGAAGCCCCAAAGGTTTATTTTTTTAAAACAATAACATGCTATTTATTTTGCTTTAATTCTGTGTTCATCTCTGAAAACTTCTAAGATCCTTACAACATTTTTTTTTTTTTTTTTGCTGTACGTGAGCCTCTCACTGCTGTGGCCTCTTCCCGTTGCGGAGCACAGGCTCCGGACACGCAGGCTCAGCGGCCATGGCTCACGGACCCAGCCACTCCGCGGCATGTGGGATCCTCCCGGACCGGGGCACGAACCCATGTCCCCTGCATCGGCAGGCGGACTCAACCACTGCGCCACCAGGGAAGCCCCTACAACATTGTTGATCAACAAGCATTTGGGGAAACCCACTCTGGGCACTTGTTAGATGGCCAGGAGAACTCAAGGGAACAGAAGATTCAGCAGCAGCTCCTCTCAGGAAGTTTACAAAGTGAACTTCAATGCTCACACCCTCCTGGGATGACGGTCTTTTTCTCTTTTAAGTCTGTTTTGAGGAAGGGGAAATTCAGGGAAGCGCTAGTAGAGATCCCAATAGAAGATGAGAATATGGAAATTATGAAGACAAAAGCTGCAAAGTGGAATTTGAATTTATGGAAGAGAAATCATCCCCCTCCCTTCTGAAGGAAGCAGAGAACAGCAGAAATAACAGCAGCAGAGACCTACCCCTTGGCAGGTAATAGAGTTGTTAGTACAACTGCATCCCGTTGTACCCTGTATCCTCATCCTAAAACTGCTCTCCAACAGCCTTTGGACCCTGGCAATTTTTTTTTTCTTTTTAATAGCAGTTATTACCATCTGGTGATCACAGCAGTGTTTAGGTTTTTTGTTTGTTTTTGTTTTGGCTACGTTGGGTCTTTGTTGCTGCGCATGGGCTTTCTCTAGTTGCGGCGAGCGGGGGCTACTCTTCGTTGCAGTTCACGGGCTTCTCATTGTGGTGGCTTCTCTTGTTGCGGAGCACGGGCTCTAGGCGCACAGGCTTCAATAGTTGTGGCTCACGGGCTCTAGAGTGCAGGCTCAGTACTTGTGGCACACGGGCTTAGTTGCTCCACAGCATGTGGGGTCTTCCTGGACCAGGGATTGAACCCGTGTCCCCTGCATTGGCAGGCGGATTCTCAGCCAGTGAGCCACTGGGGAAGTCCTGGGCCTTGGCAATTTGATACTCACTTGGAGCCATGCTGTGTCATAGAAATGTGGGGAAGCCATCTTGTGAGTTCTTGGGGCCTCAAAACTCCTTCCTTCTTAACCTGAGCCGAGAAGCAGAGAAGGCCTTTGTTTCATAGCAAGAGTGAATGTTAAATGTGCCTGACTCCAGGGAAAAAAAATTGGTCAGACAACAAATGCATTTATTTATATCCTATAATCTGCTGAGCCAGCAACATGCTAATAACCAGCTGGGCATGATGGAGAAGCCACAAGCCGACTGTCAGAATGGGAAGATCCCTACACTAGTGATCAGTGAAAATAATCTGCATGAAAGTGCTGCATAAGCCAAAAAATACTGTATAAAGTATCCTTCCTGTTAGTATGAGCTGGTTTCACCACTTACTAGTTCATGTCCCTGGACAAGTAAACTTGTGCCCTCTTGGAGCCTCAGTTTCTGCATCTATAAAATGGAAATAATAGTTCTCTGTTTATCTTAGGGCTCTTGGAAACTCGGGTGAGATCATTTATGTAAAAATTCCTTGTAAACTGGACAAATGTAAAGTATTATTACTCAAAATCTGTTCTAGTTAAAAACAGTAAGACTCGAGAATTACGTATGCCAGGGGAGAAATCAGTGGGAGGGATTGGGGAACCTTGTGTGGCAGCCACTAGCAAGCCATTTACCATTTATCCCTTTCTGGGCACACGGCTTGACCATATTCCTCAGCCTTGCTTGCAGTTAGATGTGGCCATGTAACTGAGTTCCAGCCAATGGAATGGTAGTGATGTACACCACTTGGAGGCCTGGTCCATAAAATCCCCCACTGCACTCCTCAGTGCCCTATCACCCTGCTGTTGGCTTGATGCAGATAAACACTGTAACCTTAGAAGCCAGTGTTAAGATAGAAAAGCTACAAGGTAAAAGACACCTGGGGCTCTGAATCACCACCAGTGGCTTAGAGAAGAGCTACCCACTGATCTAGAACTTCCATTTTGGATTTTATAGAGGAAGAAATAAACTTTTGCTACACTTGGGCCATTATATTAGCTTGAACCATATGAAACTGCCAATATTTGACTTTTCTACCTATAAAAATGATAATTTCATATGATTCAACCTATTAGATATTCTTGTTTGTTTCAGCAACTACTGCACCCTTAATAACACCATCTTAGATAAGGTCAACCTTTTTTATTTTATTTTACTTTTTAAGTAATTATTATTTTTAAAAATATTTATTTATTTGGCTGCACCAGGTCTTAGTTGCGGCATGCAGGACCTTTGTTGTGGAGTGTGGGATCTTCGTTGCAGCGTTTGAACTCTTAGTTGTGGCACGTGGGATCTAGTTCCCTGACCAGAGATCGAACCTGGGCCCTCTGCATTGGGAGCCCGGATTTTTAGCCACTGGACCACCAGAGAAGTCCTTTAACCTTTTTTAAAAATTGAAGTATAGTCAATTACAATGTTGTGTTAGTTTCAGGTGTACAGTAAAGTGATATATTTATATATGTATTCTTTATATATATTTTTCAGATTCTTTTTTTTTTTTTTGCTGTATGCGGGCCTCTCACTGCTGTGGCCTCTCCCGTTGCGGAGCACAGGCTCCAGACGCGCAGGCTCAGCAGCCATGGCTCACGGGCCCAGCCGCTCCATGGCATGTGGGATCTTCCCGGACCGGGGAATGAACCCGTGTCCCCTGCATCGGCAGGTGGACTTTCAACCACTGCACCACCAGGGAATCCCTCTTCCATTTTAAGTTATTACAAGAGACTGAATGTAGTTTCCTGTGCTCTGCAGTTGGTCCTTGTTGTTTGAGGAAGTCTTTTAAAAACCATGTTCACAGAGGTGGGACGGAAATTGGGATTGTTGAGCCCGTGGATAGTAAACTGCCTGCTTTTGGTTCAGATTCTGATGTAAAGATATTTGATTTGCTCCATAGAATGCTGGCTCATATAGTTTTAATTCATTGTCAAATCGAAAAAGTTGAATTCATTGCCGAATCAAAAATAACTAATTGTCATGCAGTCAAAATATTTTTTCATTTTTTTTTGACCTTTTAAGAATGAACATAGCAAAGAAAAAACCTAAAACCAAACTAAACAAGGCCAAAAGAACAGAACCTCTTTAATAGATAAATAATTAAGCTGTTTAGGAGACAGAGACAGAGAAATTTATAATTATGCAGGGAGGAGTTCTTTCTAAAATATAGGAGGGCCTCCCTGGTGGCGCAAGTGGTTGAGAGTCCGCCTGCCGATGCAGGGGATACGGGTTCGTGCCCCGGTCTGGGAGGATCCCATATGCCGCGGAGCGGCTGGGCCCGTGAGCCATGGCCGCTGAGCCTGCGCGTCCGGAGCCTGTGCTCCGCAACGGGGGAGGCCACAACAGTGAGAGGCCTGCATACCGCAAAAAAATAAAATAAAATAAATAAATAAATAAATAAATAAATAAATAAAATATAGGAAATTCAGAAAATGGGAAAATGTTGATAAAATTGACCACATAAAAACTTTTGTATGGCAAAAATAGTGTAAAATAGTCAAAATATGACAAGGAAATGTTTTAATATGTAAAGAGGTTAAATTAATAATAAAAAGATAAAAAGTACAAATAACAGGTAATCCTAGAAAGAGTATACAAATGATCAATAAACATAAGAGGAGTTATACCCTATCAAATTACCCTTATATAATAATAATACATACCTATACATTATAGGTAAGAGTATAAACTGGTAGAAGCTTTTTGGAGGGCATTTGCTAACATCTATTAAAAGGGCTAATCAAGTAATGATATTGCTAGTTTAATGTACAAATATAGTCATAAACATCACTAAGATGTAGGTACTAGGATATATATTATAGCATTGTTCATATAGTAAAACAAACCAGAAACAACCCCAATAACCCATAAATAAGGGCCAGTAAATAATCGTATGTCCAAAAACTGCAACCATTAAAATACAGAAAAATCTCCCAGGTACCTATTTAGTGGAAAAAGCAAAGTGCAGAACAGTGTGAAACCATTTGTGTAAAATCTTTGAAAGGATATATATGTAATTATTTTCTTTTTTTCTACTGGACCCATCCACAAGAAACTATTAACAGTTGCCACCTTTGGAGAGAGCAATTGGAGATTTGGGGATCAGAGGATAGGGAGACAGATTTTTGCTTTCCATTCCTTTCTGTATTGTTTCATTTTATAAAAGCCATGTGCTTATGTTATTTTTCACATGTATTATTTTTATTTTTTTAATATAAAATAAACAAAGTCATAGTCCAGAGCTACCACAATGTACATTTTATCTAAAGCTATGATACCGGCTATTTGTTTTGTTGTTTATTGGTTTAATTTTTTCCCTGCAGAGGGCAGGAGGGCTATATATTTTCTGTTAGCTTTGTGGTTTCACCAGTGTAATCACCAAGGCTTTTCAAAAAAGGATAAAGTGGGGAGTGTAAAGTAGGAATGAACAAATTATTTGAGATTCATCAGTTCTCCACATATATTCCCTCCCTTAGTCCCCAATTACTAGTCTTTATACTTTAGGCTGAGAAATCACCCTATGGTTTTTAAGGTATTAAGGTCTCATCCCCATTTTATTATTATTATTTTTTTTTAATTTATATTTTGGCCGCACTGTGGGGCACGTGGGGGATTGAACCCACACCCCTTGCAGTGAAAGCAGAGTCTTCACCACTGGACTGCCAGGGAAGTCCCTCATCCCCATTTTATAGCAGAAGAACTAGAATCACAGAAGAGTTATGGTGACAGAATTATAACTCCAGCTTCCACCTGTTTAATATAATGGGAGAAACCTAATGTTTATGAAATGCTAGACTGGGGACCTAAGGGTTGTAGTTAAGTGTAAATTAAGGAAGATGATCTGATTTGATCTTAAATGATCTGTAATAATTTGAAAGAAAGCATAAATAGATATTAAGATTTTGTTATTCATTCTTTACTTGTTCTAGATGTGCTTTTCTTTCTCATGGTCTTACTTAGAGCTTTCCTCCATCTGTCATCAATTCTTAGAATTGGGTTTTCTTTCCTCTTCCCAAATCACAGATGTTTTCCCACCCTGTAAAATGTAGTGACTGGCTGGCCAGAGCTTACCGTAATTGTGTTCTCCTGAAGGAAATCCTTTTTTTAACTGCCGGGAATTTCAGGCTCCAAACTGGGAGGTGGAGGGAGGATGTGGGGTGGGGGTGGGGGGGCGGGAGGCGGGGAGGGGCGGATTTTCGGCATACCGCCAGGTAATTGCCGCCTTCTTTACCCTTCAGCCATCTGAAGGTGACTGGCTGGAGGCCAAGGATAAAACCACAGCCTCCCAGGGCTGGAAGGGACGGACTCAGGAATCCTGGGAGGTTGAGACCAGTCATTTCCCTCCCTACAGACAGGACCTCTTTAAACCACAGCCTAGCCTAACTTGAATGCTTTCCAAAAGGAGAAATCATATAAACTCCATTGATCACATATCCCAGTGTTAAAAACAGTATCATAAAACCTTTTCTTTCATCTAAACCAGAGTTTGGCAAACTTTTTCTGCAAAGGATCAGTAAATATTTTAGGCTTCACAGACATTATGCTCTCTGGCAACCATTTAACTCTGCTCTTGTTATGCAAAAACAGCCATAGATAATATCTAAACAAATGAGCTTGGCTGTGTTCTAATAAAACTTTATGGACATTGAAATTTGAATTTCATCTAATTTTACATGTCACATAAAATAATCCGTTTTTTTCCCCAGCCATTTAAGACTGGAAAAACCATTCCTAACTCATGGTCCATTGAAAAACAGGCAGCCGAGTAAAGTTTGTTGACTCCTGACCTAAACCACTGGTTTTCAAACTGCTTTGGCAAGTCCTCTGAGGGGTGAAAGAGCTGTTTGTGCTAAGCTGTCCCCACTCAGGCTTCCATTACCCATTCCCCTTTTCTCTGTTTTATATATTGAGCTCCCAGGTTCCTTTTTATTTAAAGAAGGTGTTCCATTGCCAAAAGTTTAAAAGTTGCTGATCTAACCGGCATCTCCCTTTTGCAACTTAAGCATATTTTCTTTTGCTCTTCCCTCAGTGGAGATGAATAGTTTGTTACGTAACTCATTTTAAGGGCATCTCAAGAAATAACGATTCAATCTTACATAAGCCTTGTCTTTTCATCTACTTCATAAGTCTGTCATATTTTGCCAATCCTTTATTTTGCATTTTTGATCTTTCTCCCCAAGTTCTCAAAGTCCTACAGAATTCTACAAAGTGAAATAATACTTCACAAGGAAGAGTACCTTGCTGCATATTCCAGCATCTTTTCTCTATTATTCAGGATGGCCAACAGCACCATGGCCTGAGGGAGAGTCCAAATTGTGCTAGAAGAAAGAAACAAGTGGCAAGGCCAAGGAGACTGTGCTTGGAGTCCAGTCTGAGGACAGAGAGAGTCCAGTCCCTACATGGGGAAAAAAGAAGTCCTGAAGGTCAGAATCTAGGAAAATCTTGAATGGACAAGAAACAAAGTGGTAAGTAGGTAAGAGAAAGCAATTTAGGATAGGTGCCACGGGGAACACAGGGATGCCTCAAGATCATCTCCTACGCCTCCCTGATACACAAATAATACATGTTCATCATAGCATATATATACTAAAAAGAATTAAAATCACCCATAATCCTACCACTCAGAAATAATAACTTAAAACTTTGGTGTGTGTCCTTCCAGAATTTTTTCTATGAACATGCATATGTATACATTTTATACATTCGGTATTGCTACTTAGATGTCTCATGGGCAACTCAGATTCACCATGTGCCAAAAAAAAAAGTCTTCATCTCCTCTAAACCTGCTTTACTCATATCCACTGCCCATTTCAAAACCTAGGAAGGAGTTCCTGACCTTGCATCTCCCTCACCACCATACCATGTCTCACCAACTCTCCTTGTTAGCTTTTCTCTTCCAGAAGTCAGAATAGTCATACTCTGATCCATTCTTCCTAAAACCTACATCTGATTCTTAAGCAAATATAAAACACATTTATTTCAAAGAGAGTTATTTACATTTGAATAACTAAAAACCAGGCTTCCCAGTGTAGATTGGGCAGTGTCACTGCCAGGTAATGTTCTGCTACCTGCTGGACATCTGAAAGTTGTCGTCATCAGGGAAACAAGTAAAGGCTGGTGCAAAGCCTTTTTCGAACTAAGACCTCAAACAGACAGACATCCACAATAGAATGAGCCAGTAAAGAGACTCTGGGTGGGGAGTTAGCTGCCCTGGACATTAAGGCCAGAAATCTGACACTGTCCCTAACTAAGTCCGTGACACTACTCCCAACTCTGTCACTGACACTGTCCTTAACTAAAGCCGTAAAACTACTCCTAACACAGTCATTGACACAGGTATCCAATTTCCTGTGTCCACTGCTGTGCAAATTCATCATGTGCTGCTCATCTCCTAATTTAACAATCCATATGCAGAGTTACCAGAAACCTTTGGGATTCCAAAAACACTGTCATCCCACGTAGCACTCACTTCAGTAATACATCGTCCTTGTAAGCCACCAAATGCCTGAAGATCAGTTACGCATTCATTCAGCAACTATGTACTGAGTACTGTGTTTCAGGCACTGTGTCAGATGCTGAGTACATAGTGAACAGGAAAACTAAAGTCTCTGTTTTCTTGGAGCATAGGAGAGAAAACAGTTGATAAGGGGTAAATTACAACAAGGTGTGAGGAATGATGTGATGAGAAAGTACACAACTAGGAAAACACAGAAAAGAGATTTTCCAACTTGGAGGTCAGTGAAAGTCTCCTTGAGGAAGCAAATTTTAAGTTGAGCCCTGAAGAAATAGACCTTAGCCACATGGAAGAGGAGGTAATAGGGGTCTTCCCTGGTGGTCCAGCAGTTAAGACTCCATGCTTCCAATGCAGGGGGTGTGGGTTCGATCCCTGGTCAAGGAACTAAGATCCCACATGCCACACGGTGTGGCCAAATAATAATAATAATAATAAAGAAGAAAGAGGAGGTAATAGAAGGCGAGCGATCTAGGTGGAGGAAGGGTAGCCTGGTGGCAAGGATGTAGAGAAGCTGCCAGAGGAGAAGGAGAGTGAGGTCAGCAGTTGGAAGGGAAAGGGAGGTCCAGGGAAAGGTTTTTGTTTTTATTTTTTATTTTATTTATGTATCTTTTGGATGCGTTAGGTCTTCGTTGCTGTGCACGGGCTTTCTCTAGTTGCGGCGAGCAGGGGCTACTCTTCATTGGGGTGCACGTGCTTCTCATTGCGGTGGCTTCTCGTTGCAGAGCATGGGCTCTAGGCGTGTGGGCTTCAGTAATTGTGGCATGTGGGCTCAGTAGTTATGGCTCACAGGCTCTAGAGCCGCAGGCTCCGTAATTGTGGCACACAGGCTTAGTTGCTCCGCGGCATGTGGGATCTTCCCAGACCAGGGCTCGAACCCATGTTCCCTGCATTAGTAGGTGGATTCTTAACCACTGTGCCACCAGGGAAGTCCCCAGGGAAAGGTTTTTGCTGTTGATATTTTTGAGGTTTTATAAGATGGGATAGAAAACAAATAAGGGTAAAATTAACCAACTGATGAATTTGAGTAAAGGTATATGGAAAAGTTATCCCCTCCAAAGAAAAGTGATCATGTTAGTCCCCTGGTAGTAACTCTGATGGCTTCCGAAGACATGAAAAGGAAAACTCATTAGGACTTACAAAGTCCCTGAGAGGTAGACCCTGCTTATCTCCCCGGCCTTATCTCCTTTCATTCTGTTCTTTGATCACAGCCTTCCAGCCACATAGATCAGTGAGTACTTTAAGCACATTCCTGCTTCAGGGCCCTAGGACTCCTCCATCTGAAAAATTTCCTCCAACTCACCAGGCTGATTCCTCATTTAGACTGTAGCATATACATTAACTATTCAAAGAGCCTTCTGCAACCACGTTTCTAACAGTTGACTCATCCCTCTACCCAAAACTTTTCAGAATCTCAGTTTTTTTTTAATATAAATATATTTTATTTATTTATTTTTGGCTGCTTTGGTTCTTAGTTGCTGTGCGCCGCTTTCTCTAGTTGCGGCAAGCAGTGGCTACTCTTTGTTGCAGTGCGTGGGCTTCTCATTGCGGTGGCTTCTCGTAGTGGGGCACAGGCTCTAGGCGCATGGGTTTCAGTAGTTGTGGCACGCGGGCTCAGTAGTTGTGGCTCGCGGACTGTAGAGCTCAAGCTCAGTAGCTTAGTTGCTCCGCGGCATGTGGGATCTTCCCAAACCAGGGCTCGAACCCGTGTCTCCTGCATTGGCAGGTGGATTCTTAACCACTGCGCCACCAGGGAAGCCCTCAGTTATTTATTTACTCGCCTACGTCTGCCTCCTCCAGTGGACTGTAAATTCCCCAATAGCAGGATCCATTTCATCTTGTGCATCACCCTGTCTCCTGCACTTAATTCGTATAAGAATTAATGCTCAATACATAGTTTTTGAATAAATAAATGAACAAACAAGGAAGGAGACTGTGGCCGGAGAGCACATTAATGAAGGAAGTGAAGCCGTGATGATGACAAGGTTTGGGTGTAAAAGTGGATGTGAGTCCCCGAAGTGCAGCGGGGACAGCTCTTTGAATGATGAATGGAGAGAGTAGATGTCTATGAAGGTAGGAACAATGATGTTGCACAGAAGGAGAAGACAGTTCCTATTGTTTCCCTATTTCCCTCCCTTCCTTGGAAGCTGGAAAAGGAGCTGTCAGGGATTAAAGCATTTGCTTCTACTCACTGTTAAAGCTGCATTTGAATCTTTGCAGAACTCCTAGAATATAGAAGCTGGACCACAGCCTAACAGAGTCAAAATCCTGACTTTGATTCATAAACATGTTCAAAAAAAAGAAAAAGAAAGGAAAGAAAAAGAAATTGTGGTTAAGACCTAACCATAGTCAAGAAGTTTCTTTGACTTCCATTGGTTTGGTATTAATGGAAGCCTTTTATCTTCAGGACTTTGTACTTGGGCTGCCAAGCAGAGGAAGGGAAAATGCAGAAAGCTCGGTCTGCATAATCACACCCTCCCCAGATTCCGCGTGAAGGCTCACCCCCTGGTTCTCAGAGGCCCCAGGCTAGCATGAGAAATCAGTGGGAAAATATTCCTTTAGATGTCAAATCCACAGCTTCTACCAGAGAACAAGGACAGATGAATAAAGCCTCAGGCAAGGACAGGCAGGCCCTAATGTTGCTTATGTGAACATTCTAAAAATTTCCTCATAAATGCTTAGCGTGGAGTTCCTAGACCAAATGCTAATATGTTCTGACCTAAAACACAGTTTATAAAATTAAGGGATCCTTTCTAAGGGCACCTCACCCTCACCCTCATGGCCTCTATTTCTTGATAGGACCACTTTCAAGAGGGAATAATTTATACAAAAGTGTATTTTAGGGCTTCCCTGGTGGCGCAGTGGTTGAGAGTCCGCCTGCCGATGTAGGGGACACGGGTTCGTGCCCCGGTCCGGGAGGATCCCACATGCCGCAGAGCAGCTGGGCCCGTGAGCCATGGCCGCTGAGCCTGCGCGTCCGGAGCCTGTGCTCCGCAACGGGAAAGGCCACAACACTGAGAGGCCCGCGTACAGGAAAAAAAAAAAAAAAAAGTGTATTTTATAACCTGAGGCTCCCTCCAAAAAAATTACCTTGTATATAAGCATTTTTAATTTTTTAATTTTTATTTTTGTAAAATACATTTATTTATTTTATTTATATTTTGCTGCGTTGGGTCTTCATTGCTACGTGCAGGCTTTCTCTAGTTGTGGCAAGTGGGGGCTACTTTTCATTGCGGTGCACAGGCTTCTCATTGCAGTGGCTTCTCTTGTTGTGGAGCACGGGCTCTAGGCGCGCGGGCTTCAGTGGTTGTGGTGTGCCGGCTCAGTAGTTGTGGCTCGCGGGCTGTAGAGCGCAGGCTCAGTAGTTGTGGTGCACAGGTTTAGTTGCTCCGTGGCGTGTGGGATCTTCCCAGACCAGGGCTCGAACACGTGTCCCCTGCCTTGGCAGGTGGATTCTTAACCACTGCAGCACCAGGGAAGCCCTGTAAGAATTTTTTAAATAAAAGTTTTAATTTGGGAATCATTTTAGATTTACAGAAAAGTTGCAACAACAATACAGTGCCCATAGACCCCTTATCCAGTTTCTCCTGTTGTTAACGTCTTATGTTACTATAGGATGTTTGTCACAACTAAGGAACCAACGTTGGTCCACTACTATTAAATAAACTCCACACTTTATTTAGATTTCACTGGTTTTTCCCTAATGTCCTTTTTCTATTCCAGATTTCATCCAGGGCACCACACTACGTTTAATCATCTTGTCTCTTTAGGCTCCCCTGGGCTGTGACAGTTTCTCAGCTATTCCTTGTTTTTTGATGACCTTGACAGTTTTGAGGAGTTTGTAGAATGTCTCTCAAGATAGGATTTTTTTTTTTTAATCACAAATAGATTGGAGTTATGGGTTTTTGAAAAGAACACCTCAGAGGTGAGGTGCCCTTCTTATCATATCAGGGGTAGATGACATTACATGACATCACTGGTGAAGTTAGCCTTCATCACTAGGTTAAGGCAGAATTTGCCATGTTTCTCCATTATAAAGATATTTTGGGGAACTACCCTGAAGGTTCAGTGGTTAAGACTCCATGCTTCCACTGCAGAGGGCGTGCGTTCGATCCCTGGTTAGGGAACTAAGATCCCCCATGCCATGCGGTGCAGCCAAAAAAAAAAAAAAAAACAGTTACTTTTTTCTCCCTTTCTGTAATCTATTCTTTGGAAGCAAATCACTAAATCTAGCCTACTCTCATGAAGGTGGAAGCTGAATGGAACGGGGGAGGGGTAGAGATTAAGCTCACCTCCTGGAAGAGGGCCAATCTACATATATTAAATGGAATTCTGTCAGTAAGATTTGTTTCTTCTTCCCCATTTATTTGTTTATTCATTAATTCATTCATATCTGTGTGGACTCATATATGCCAAATTTTACTCTGAGTTATAATCCAGCACTATGTTATTAATTTGGATACTAAAATTGTTCCAGCTTTGCCTATCTTGAGTTCTTTCAGTTGGTCCCTTGTGTCCCTTTGACATGCTCCTTTTCTGGGTGTTGCAGAGCTGGTGCTGGCCCACTAGTGAGTGGGGCTAGATCCCGGGTCTCTGGCTGCAGGGCCCTGGGGGTCCTGGAGCTAGTGCTGGTGTACTGGTGTGTGGGGCAGGGTCCTGGGCCATCTGGTAGACAGCGTCAGGCCCCATGGCGGGTGTGGGCCTAGAGGGACTCAAGGCCTACTGGTGGGTGGGGCTGTGTCTCCATTGGACTAGTTACTTGGTCCAAGGTTCTAGTACAGGTGCAGCAAAGCTGGTGAGCGGGGCCAGGTCTTGGTGCTAATAAGCTAGAGGGAGGAGTCCAAAATGGAACCTGCCATCACCAGCATCCACATGGTAGAACGAGCTCCCAGAAATGACTGCCACCAGTGTTGTGTCCCCAGGGTGAGCTCCAGTTGCCTCCTGCCTCTCCGAGAGGCTCTCCAAGATCAGCAGGTGGGTCTGATCCAGGCTCCTTTCAAATTACTGCTTCTGCCCTGGGCCCTGGAGCCTGTGAGATTTTGTGAGCTCCCTTTAAGAGTGGAGTCTCCGTTTCCCACAGCCCTCTGGCTCTCCCGAAAGTAGTAAGTCTTGCTGGCCTTCAAAGCCAAACATTCTGGGGGTTTATCTTCCTGGTGTGGAATCTAAAAAAAACAGAACAAATGAACAAACATAACAAAACAGAAACAGAGTTATAGATACAGAGAACAAACAGGCGGTTATCAGAGGGTGGAGGTTTGTGGGGAGGAAAGAAATAGGTGAGTGAGGGAGATTAAGAGGTACAGACTTCCAGTTGCAAAATAAATGAGTCACAGGTAAAAAATATACAGTGTAGGGAATATAGTCAATAACTATGTAATATCTTTACAAGGTGACATATCATAACTAAACTGATCATGGTGATCATTTTGAAACGTGCATAAACACTAAATGACTACGTTGTATAACAGGAACTAATACAGTGTTAAGTCAATTATACTTCAAAAAGAAACAAACTCATAGAAACAGAGATCAGATTTTTGGTTATCAGAGGCGGCGGAAGGGGGAGGGGGAATTGAATGAAGGCAGTCAAAAGGTACAAACTTCTAGTTATAAATAAGTACTAGGGATGTGACGTACAACATGATAAGTATAATTAACACTGCTGTGTGTTATCTATGAAAGAGATGAAGAGATGTCAAGAGAGTAAATTCTGAGCTCTTGTCACATGAAAAAAATTTTCTTCTCTATTTCTTTAATTTTGTATCTGTATGAGATGATGGGTGTTCACTAAATTTATTCTGATAATTTCATGATGTATGTAAGTCAAATCATTGTGCTGTACACCTTCAACTAATGTAGTGCTGTATCTCAATTTTTTTTTTTAATTTATTTTTGGCTGCATTGAGTCTTCGTTGCTGTGCATGGGTTTAGTTGCTCCGCGGTATGTGGGATCTTCCCAGACCAGGGCTTGAACCCGTATCCCCTGTATGTTGATTATATCTCAATAAAACTGGAAGAAAAAATGTATATATTATATATAGTTTAATCATTAATTTGTACCATAGCAACTAAACCAGTTATTTCTGTACTTTGATTTGTAAATTCTAGCTTCTTAGATCTTTACTGAAATCATTCAGCATGATTTTTAAATTTATTTATGCTGCCTGTTGTATAGCTTGCACTATAAATATCAAAGCACTTGAAGCAGGACCCCTGCTTATGATATAAAAATGGAGGCAGGAGACGTAAATCTAAGGAAATATATAATTAAATGTTACAACAAAACATGATATAGTGGATATATAAATGCTGAAGGAATTCCAAAGAAAGAAAAATGATTTCTGACTTAGCTAATCTTGGTGTCACATGATTGCTTACATGTGGCAGAGGCTTGGTGCTCACCCATAATTGTGTTCTTTTCTTCCTGGCCCACAGCTAGAATCCATTCCGGCTTGCGCTACACTTAGGTGTGGCCATGTGACTATGTTCGGGCCAATGGAATGTGAGCAGACAGGGCAGAAACCACTTCTGGGTCCATAAAAACCTCCCAAGCACAATCCTCACTCTTTCACCACCCATTCTCCTGCTGAATGGAGATGACTTTAAGGACAAAGAAATAGGTGGAGCCATAAGATGGAAAAAACCCTGTCCAAAACGTGGAAGTGTCAAAGATAACTCTGCTTGCCTCCAATAAGATCTGGCTTAAAGCTCAGAAAATGTCTGGTACTTGTTCAATACATGATGAGAGTGGAACTGATGTTGATACTAATCTGAAGAGCAAATAAAGGGTGCTAAGTAATCAAGACTGATTTAACAATCGTGATTTCAAATTAAAAGAATAGGGCTTCCCCGGTGGCGCAGTGGTTGAGAGTCCGCCTGACGATCCAGGGGACGCGGGTTTGTGCCCCGGTCCGGGAAGATCCCACATGCCGCGGAGCAGCTGGACCTGTGAGCCATGGCCGCTGCGCCTGCGCGTCCGTAGCCTGTGCTCCGCGGTGGGAGAGGCCACAACAGTGAGAGGCCCGCGTACCGCAAAAAAAAAAAAAAAAAAAAAAAAAAAGAATAACAATAGTATTTTACCTTTACAAGAGTATCTGAGAATGTTCAAAGCATCTGTGTGTCCATTAATTTATTCGAACCTGACTGAGGTAGTGAGGAATAAGGACACTGAGGTTCAGAAAGAGTGTTTCTATCACTAGCTCAAGGATCACGCCTAACTAGCAGAGCTGGACTAGACTCCAGGCATCTTTACTAGGGCTAGTGTCTTTTCATTTCACTTCTAGAACAAATCTGATCCTCAGAGTGACATGATGAGAGACTTTCAAAAGAATCCACAGGAAGGGATATTCCAATAACAGAAAGTTCAAAGCAAAGATAGTGAAAAATTATAGTGTTCTGAAAAACAGAGGCCCAAACCATGTAATGTTGGATGATTGTTTTTGAATTCCTTGATTCCCCATCAAGTTAGGTCCTGCATAGACATTCAGGTTCACTCTTTGTTTATTACTTGGCTTGAGTCACTGAAGTCAGTTGATCACACAGTTACAGTGTGCAACCCAAACACCTGAGGGCTGATTTCTTCCCTCCTCTGCTTCGTGATGAAAATTTCTCAAGTGAGTAGGTGTTATTTGCCAAGAGGAAACTTCACTTAAAAATGCTTAACAGGGGCTTCCCTGGTGGCGCAGTGGTTGAGAGTCCACCTGCCGATGCAGGGGACACGGGTTTGTGCCCCGGTCCGGGAAGATCCCACATGCCGCAGAGCAGCTGGGCCCGTGAGCCATGGTCGCTGAGCCTGCGCGTCCGGAGCCTGCGCGTGCTCTGCAACGGGAGAGGCCACAGCAGTGAGAGGCCTGCGTACTGCAAAAAAAAAAAAAAAAAAAAAAAAGCTTAACAGAAATGAGGAGTCCTAGTTTCTTATTCTCAGGAAACTTTTAATAAATAAGGGAAATTTAGTTGAAATTTTAAAAAAATTACAACTCATGGGGGTTAAACTCTATTATTTGATAAGCTTACTTCCTTTTATCATAGCTTTTCTTATTCAAGAGAGTTCTTTAAGTTAAATCATTTGGAGGTCACTTAGAGTAGTACTTCTCTGAGTAATATCATTCTACAAAATGTACATGGATGGTATATTTTCTGGGTCCTTGAAAGAATGAAGAATGTGTGAGAATGCTTTCTGTTGTACAGCATATGAAGAACAACTTAGCTAGATATAGGAGTGTTGGATCACAATCATTTTCCCTCAAATTTTGTGGGTATTACTTCATTGTATTCTGCTACTTGGTATTAAAGAGGAGGAACGTGATTATATTTGATTCATTTTCTTTGAGGTAGCTTTTTTTTTAATTTATTTATTTATTTTTGGCTGCGTTGGGTCTTCATTGCTGCACGTGGGCTTTCTCTAGTTGCCGCGAGTGGGGACTACTCTTCATTGTGGTGTGCGGGCTTCTCACTGCAGTGGCTTCCCTTGTTGTGGAGCACGGGTTCTGGGTGCGTGGGCTTCAGTAGTTGTGGCACTTGGGCTCAATAGTTGTGGCTTGCGGGATCTAGAGCACAGGCTCAGTAGTTGTGGCGCATGGGCTTAGTTGCTCCCCGGCATGTGGGATCTTCCTGGACCAGGGCTCGAACCTGTGTCCCCTGCATTGGCAGGCGGATTCTTAACCACTGCGCCACCAGGGAAGTCCCGAGGTAGCTTTTTAAATAAAATATCTCAATATTCGTCAGATTTCTTTTTTCTATTAAATTAAAAAAAAATTCTGATTATGAAAGTGAGATTGGAGATTACAGAAAATTTGGAAAGTACAGAAAATTTAAAGAAGAAAATTAAAAATAATCAATGAACCTAGTATCTCAAGATAACTATTGTTAATATTTTTTTGTGTGTTCCCTTCTAGTCTTTATTTTTAGTGTATTTTTAATATGGCTAACTCTTTTTTTTTTTTTTTTTTTTTTTTTGCGGTACGCGGGCCTCTCACTGCTGTGGCCTCTCCCTGTTGCGGAGCACAGGCTCCGGACGCGCAGGCTCAGCGGCCATGGCTCACGGGCCCAGCCGCTCCGCGGCATGTGGGATCTTCCCGGACCAGGGCACGAACCCGTGTCCCCTGCATCGGCAGGCGGACTCTCAACCACTGCGCCACCAGGGAAGCCCTCTTTTTTCTTTTTTTTTTTTTGGCACGCGGCCCTCTCACTGTTGTGGCTTCTCCTGTCGCGGAGCACAGTCTCCGGACGCGCAGGCTCAGCGGCCATGGCTCACGGGCCCAGCCGCTCCGCGGCATGTGGGATCTTCCCGGACCGGGGCACAAACCCGTGTCCCCTGCATCGGCAGGCGGACTCTCAACCACTGCGCCACCAGGGAAGCCCTAATATGATTAACTCTTGAACACAGGTTTGAACTAATGGGTCCACTTATGTGCAGATTTTTTTCAATAAATATATAGGGAAAATTTTTGGAGATTTACGACAATTTGAAAAAACACAGACAAACTGCATACTCCAGAAAAAATTAGAAAAAGTTAGCTAAGTCATGAATGCATAAAATATATGCAGATACTGGTCTATCCTTACATATGCATAAGGTAAGAAATATTTAATATAAAATTAATAATGTGTTAGCTTTCTTACTGTTTTATAATTTTGCTTTCCAAGAATTTCATTACCATACAGTATGCCTCTCTCTCTCTCTCTCTCTCTCTCCAGTGACTGGAGAACTGTGTATTGGCCTATCATCACAGGTAAGTGGTTTTTTTAAAAAAGAGTAATAATGTTTCCAATACTGTATTATTATTATTATTATTTTAATATTTATTTATTTGGTTGCACTGGGTCTTAGTTGCGGCAGGTGGGCTCCTTAGTTGCGTCTCACGGGCTCCTTTGTTGTGGCATGCGAACTCTTAGTTGCAACATGCATGTGGGATCTAGTTCCCTGACCAGGGATCGAACCCAGGCCCTCTGCATTGGGGGCGTGGAGTCTTATCCATTGCGCCACCTGGGAAGTCCCTCCAATACTGTATTATGAATATGACTGTAATACTGTATGCCATAAAAATTTTATAACAACTCATTCATTATTGTATAGGCTGACTACCATGAAGCAATTGTATTGATTACACTAGGTTACCGTAAAGCAATCATATTGCTACTTCTTCGTTATTGATGCATGAATTGTTATACCTGTATATAAATATGAATTTCTTTTTCACATTATCTTTTCATTTTTGATGCTTAGTGTTAGTAATTTGTATAACATCCACAATGTTTTGTATCATATAAGACAAGGTAGGTACAATGATGTAGGTACTGACGATTCATCTTATAAATAGACAACATAAATTTACGGTACTGATAAACACAGTACAGCACTATAAGTGTATTTTCTCTTCCTTCTGATTTTCTTATTTGTTATTGTTGTCAGTTTTTGGGGGTTTTTTAATTTAACTTTTTTTGGCCACACCACACAGCATGTGGGATCTTAGTTGCCCAATCAAGGATGGAACCTGTGCTCCCTGCAGTGGAAGTGCAGAATCCTAGCCACTGGACCACCAGGGAAGTCCCTAGAACCTACAGTCTTAATCTTTAATTTATGTTGCCTCAACTGAGTTTTTGTGAAGGCGCAGTTGAAACAACTTTTAACCTCAGTTGAGAAAGTTCCACATCATGTTGCTACATCTAGGCTGACCAAGAAACCAGCTATAATAGTGACCACCACAGTTTGGAGATCATTCTTCTGAACTGTACCATTAATAGAGGGCTAAAAAAATGGCTTCAAGGCTGCTGGGTATATAGAGAAACCAAATGTTGGTGATTATAAAACAGCACCCAACTTTTTGGAAACTCCTCCCATTCATTGGTGAAGTCTGTGTCTTTCTCTCCTTGAAACTGGAGCAATGGATTTAAAGGACAGAACATGAAAATGGAAGGCAATTAACTTTAAGCACTGGATCATTGTACTGCTTGGTTGGTAAATCTCTCCCTTATTTATTCAGTCTCATTACAGCCTTATGCCCAATTCTGTCAAGTTACTGTTAGATCTGTTTCTAAAGTTTGGAGATGTTCATTCATGTTGATTTTATGGCTGGTGAAAAGGTTTTTGACTTGGAAGACAAAGTACAATGAAATATGAGATTGGATTAACTTTGTTTTGTTTTTGTTTTGTTTTGTTTTGTTTTGTTCTGTGACAGTGTCACACAGCTTGTGGGATCCTAGTTCTCCGACCAGGGATTGAACCCAGGCCTTTGGCAGTGAAATCACGGAGTTCTAACTGGACCGTCAGGGAATTCCGGATTGACTTCTATTTTTAACTTATTGGTTAGAAAGATACATCACTAATGGTAACTGGGAAGACTTGTACTAATGAAGCCAATAAATATACATAGTAGAGCAGTTTGCAAAGAAAGAAAAATGCTTGCCACAAGAAGGTACTGTCAGCTAACCCCGTCAAAGGAGAATCCAAATGTTAATTTTGACTAGGACCCAAAGGTAATACTTATATAACATGTCACATGGTGTTTAACCCAAGTATCCTAAAATGAATGCTACATGCATGATCTGCATTTGGAATGATGATATAATAGGGAGTAACTCTCAGAATTAAAATTTTGGCCGGGGCAGTTAAAGTCAAATCAATCATAAATTCATTTTTATATTACATTAAGAACTGTTTTATAAAATAAGATATAGAATTTTCTTATTAACTAAAATGTCTTGCTTTGTGACTTTACCATACTACCAGGCATAAATGAGCAGGAATGAGCAGGGTACTGATAGACATGAATTAAGGTCTCAGTCATTTGGCACATGGACATAAAATGGGAGGAAACTTTTCAAGGTAGCAATAGAAAACGAAGTAGTGCAATATATGATGCATAATCTTGTTTCTGGATATGGGCACAGCACTAAGCTACATTTATATTTGAAATTAATGATATTCTATAGGTAGTAATCAAATATTATGGTGTTTGGCGTCTCTTATGCCTAATTGGACGGAGAAGGCAAGTATTCAGAGAGCCTGAAAATTCTGTAAGTTTTCACAGCCTGTTTCTAGATTGCAAGACTGAAGTCAGTAAAGTGGATTTGAGAGGGATTTGTTGATAATATTGGCATAGCAAAAGTCCTAAAAGAAATCATGAGTAAATATATTAATAAAATTTGAATGAGAGCAATTCAAGCTGCTTCGTTTATGCAGAAATTGACAAGCTTATTCTAAGTTTCATATGGAAATGGAAGGGGCCCAGTAAAGCCAAAACAATCTTGAAGAAGAACAAGGTGGTAAGATTCACACTTCTTGATCTCAAAACTTACTACAAAGTGACAGTGAATCAAGACTGTGTGGTACTGGCATAAGCAGAAACATTAACATCAATGGAATAAAATTGAGAATTCAGAAATAAACCCATACATGTAGGATCAATTAATTTTTTTAAAACAATTTATTTATTTATTTGGCTGCTCCGCTTGTGGGATCTCAGTTCCCCACCCAGGGATGAACCCGCATCCCCTACAGTGGAAGTGAGGAGTCTTTTTTTTTTTGGTATTTTTCATAGATCCCCATGTCCCCTCCCTCTTGAGCCTGCCTCCCACCCTCCTTATCCCACCCCTCTAGGTGGTCACAGAACATCGAGCTGATCTCCCTGTGCTATACGGCTGCTTCCCACTAGCTAGCTATTTTACATTTGGTAATGTATATATGTCAATGCTACTCTCTCACTTCATCCCAGCTGCCCCATCCCCCTCTCCGTGTCCTCAAGTCCATTCTCTACATCTGCGTCTTTATTCCTGCCCTGCCACTAGGTTCATCAGTACTGCTTTTTTAGATTCCATATATGTGCATTAGCATACAGTATTTGTTTTACTCTCTCTGATTTACTTCACTCTGTATGCCAGACTCTAGGTCCATCCACCTCATTAAAAATAACTAAACTGGGACTTCCCTGGTGGTGCAGTGGTTAAGAATCCACCTGCCAATGCAAGGGACACGGGTTCAAGCCCTAGTCCGGGAAGATTCCCACATGCCACAGAGCAAATAACCCCGTGTGCCACAGCTACTGAGCCTGCACTCTAGAGCCCACGAGCCACAACTACTGAGCCTGCATGCCACAGCTACTGAAGCCCACACGCCTAGAGCCTGTGCTCTGCACTAAGAGAAGCCATGCAGTGAGAAGCCCGTGCACCACAGCAAAGAGTAGCCCCCACTCACTGCAAGTGGAGAAAGCCTTGGTGCCGCAGCAAAGACCCAACACAGTCATAAATAAATAAATAAATTTATAAAATTGAAAAAAACCCTCAATTTTGTTCCTTTTTATGGCTGAGTAATATTCCATTGTATATATGTGCCACATCTTCTTTATCCATTCATCTGTTGATGGACCTTTAAGTTGGGAAGTGAGGAGTCTTAACCACTGGACTGCCAGGGAATTTCTAGGATCAACTAAATTTTTTATAATGATGCCAAAACAGCTCAAAGGGAAAATAATTGTCTTTTCTGGGGACTTCCCTGGCGGTGCAGTGGTTAAGACTCCGTACTTCCACTGCAGGGGGCATGGGTTCCATCCCTGGTCGGGGAACTAAGATCCTGCATGCTTCGTGGTCAAAAAATTTTTTAAAAGAATCATCTTTTCAACCATTGGTGCTAGGACCAATGGATTCTCACATGCAAAAGAATGAAGTTGGACCTCTACCTTACACAATACACAAAAATTAACTCAAAATGGGCCAAAGACTTAAAACTAAGAGCTAAAACTGTACAACTCTTAGGAGAAAACATAGGAATAAATATTTATGATCTTGGATGAGATAATAGTTTCATAGATATGACACCAAAAGCATAAACAAAAAAAGAAAACATAGATAAATTGGATTTTATCGAAATTCAAAAATATTATACTTCAAACGACACTACCAAGAAAGAAAGACAGCCCACATAACGGGAAAAAAATACTTGCAAAATTATATATCTAATTAGGCTCTAGTATCCAGAACATATAAAGAACGCAATCCAGCAACAACAACAAATCCAATTAACGAATGAGCAAAGGATCTCACTAGACATTTCTCCAAAGAAACTAAATAAATAAGCAAATGAAAAGATACTCAACATTATTATCCTTACAGAAATGTAAATCATAACCACAATGGGAAACGACTTCACACCTACTAGGATGGCTAAAATACAAATAGCAGATAATAACAAGTATTGATGGGAGTTCCCTGGCAGTCCAGTGGTTAGGACTCATTGCTCTCACTGCTGTGGCCCAGGTTCACCCTCTGGTCGGGGAACTAAGATCCCCCAAGCCGCGAGACCAAAAAAAGGAAAAAAAAAAGTATTGACAAGAATGTGGAGAAATTGGGAACATTACTGGTGGGATCGTTAAATGCTACAGTTGCTTAGGAAGACTGGAAGTTCCTCAAAATGTCAAACAGAGAGTTACCAGATAACCCAGCAGTTCTGCTTCTAGGTATCTACCCAAAATCACTGAAAACAGGTGTTCAAACAAAAATGTGTACACTAATGTTTGGGTTTTTTTTGGCTGCTTTGGGTCTTCATTGCTGCGCATGGGCTTTCTCTAGTTGCGGCTAGCGGGGGCTACTCTTCCTTGCAGTGCGTGGGCTTCTCACTGCGGTGGCTTCTCTTGTTGCGGAGCATGGGCTCTAGGCACACAGACTTCAGTAGATGTGACGTATGGACTCAGTAGTTGTGGCTCTGGGGCTCTAGAGCGTAAGCTCAGTAGTTCTGGCCCATAGGGCTTAGTTGCTCTGTGGCATGTGGGATCTTCCCTGACCAGGGTTTGAACCCGTGTCCCCTGCATTGGCAGGTGGATTCTTAACCACTGCACCACCAGGGAAGTCCCTACACTAATGTTTATAGCAGATTTTTTTTTTTTGCCGTGGAGCTTATGGGATCTCAGTTCCCTGACCAGAGATCAAACCTGGGCCCTCCTTAGGGAACTTCCCCGTTGATGCAGTGGTTAAGAATCAGCCTGCCAATGCAGGGAACATGGGTTCAAGCCCTGGTCTGGGAAGATCTAACATGCCACGGAGCAACTAAGCCTGTGCACCACAACTACTGAGCTGGAGTGCTGCAACTACTGAAGCTTGTGTGCCTAGAGCCTGTGCTCTGCAATAAGAGAAGCCACTGCAATAAGCCCAGCACACCACAATGGAGAGTAGCCCCTACTCACTGCAACTAGAGAAAGCCCTCGCAGAGCAACAAAGACCCAATGCAGCCAAAAATAAATAAAAAAACAAAACAAAACAAAACAAACCTGGGCCCTCCTCAGTGAGAACGTGGAGTCCTAACCACTGGACTGCCAGGGAATTCTCACAGCATTATTCATAATAGCCAAAAAGTGGAAACAACTCAAATGTTCATCAATTGTATATCTGTAAACAATATTATTCAGCCATGTAAAGGAATTAAAAACAGATACAATACATGCCACAATGTGAATGAAACTTGAAAACTTTATGCTAAGTGAAGTAAGCCAAGCACAGAAGGCCACATATTGTATGATTCCGTTTATTTGAAATGTCCAGAAAAGGGCAAACTATAGAAGCAGAACTAGGTTAGTCATTGTTAGAGGATGGAAGGAGCAGGCAATGGGGAGTGATTGCTAAGGGGTATGGGTTTCTTTTTGCAGTAATGAAATGTTCTAAATTAGATAGTGGGAATGGTTGCACAACTCAGGATTATACTAAAAACCACTGAACTGTGTACTTTAACAGGATGAATTTTATGGTATATGAATTATATCTCAAGCTGTTACAAAAATTGTTTTGAATGAGAAAGGGCTCTCTGAACATGTAATGCAACCCAGAAGCCATAAAAGAAAAGACTGATGTGTTGGACTCCATAAAAATAATAGAACTCCAAAAAAAAAAGACAAAACAAACCAAAACAAAAAATGAAATAAAAAAAATAAAAACAATGATTGAGGGCTTCCCTGGTGGCGCAGTGGTTAAGAATCCACCTGCCAATGCAGGAGACATGTGTTCAAGCCCTGGTCCGGGAAGATCCCATGTGCTGCAGAGCAACTAAGCCTGTGCGCCACAAATACTGAAGCCTGCGTGCCTAGAGCATGCTCTGCAACAAGAGAAGCCACTTCAATGAGAAGCCCGTGCACCGCAACTAGAGAAAGCCTGAACTCAGCAACAAAGACCCAACACAGCCAAAAATAAATAAAATAAATAAATTAAGAAAAAAATAAAAACAATGAACAACATCAAAAGACAAAAATGACACAAGGCAATCTGGGGAAAAGTATTTTCAAAATATACTTAGAAAAAAGCCTAAGATCCCTAATACACAAAGATGTCATAAAATTTCAGGAAAAAACAATTTAGGAAAATTGCCAAAGAGAAAGAAGAGGCAATTCTCCAAAGAAGTCATACAGAGGGGGCTTCCCTGGTGGCGCAGTGGTTGAGAGTCTGCCTGCCGATGCAGGGGACACGGGTTCGTGCCCCAGTCCGGGAAGATCCCACATGCCGCAGAGTGGCTGGGCCCGTGAGCCATGGCCGCTGAGCCTGCGTGTCCGGAGCCTGTGCTCCACAACGGGAGAAGCCAACACAGTGAGAGGCCCGCGTACCGCAAAAAAAAAAAAAAAAAAAAAAAGAAGTCATACAGAGGGGTGGGATAGGGAGGATGGGAGGAAGACGCAAGAGGGAGGAGATATGGGGATATATGTATATGTATAGCTGATTCACTTTGTTATAAAGCAGAAACTAACACACCATTGTAAAGCAATTATACTCCAATAAACATGTTAAATAATAATAATAATATAATAAAACCATAAAAAAAGAAATCATGCAAATGGTTAATAAAGAGGAAGAAATGCCCAACATCATTTCAAGAAATACAAGATGAAATCAAAGCAAAGTATTACTATTATCTATCCAACAGCCAAAGCTTTAAAAAATTCATAATGTTGGGCTTCCCTGGTGGTGCAGTGGTTGAGAATCTGCCTGCCAATGCAGGGGACACGGGTTCCAGCCCTGGTCTGGGAAGGTCCCACATGCCGCGGAGCAACTAGGCCCGTGAGCCACACTACTGAGCCTGCGCATCTGGAGCTTGTGCACCACAACAAAAGTGGCCGTGACAGTGAGAGGCCCACGCACCGTGATGAAGAGTGGCCCCCGCTCGCCGCAACTAGAGAAAGCCCTCACACAGAAACGAAGACCCAACACAGCCAAAAATAAATAAGTAAATAAATAAAATTTTTTTAAAAAAGAAAAGAAACTTGAAAAAAAATTCATAATGTCCAGTGTTAGAGTTTTAGGGAACAGGCATATTTGATAAGAGTGTAAATTAGAAACAAATGTCCTTCAAAAGGTGATTTTATAAATGAGTTACGATCTATTTATAAATGGAAGATTATTCAAGCACTGAAAGGACTTTTTTTTTTGTATTTATCTATTTGTTTGGTTGCACCAGGTCTTACTTGCAGCTTGCCAGCTCCTTAGTTGTGGCTCACCAGCTCCTTAGTTGTGACATAAGAACTCTTAGTTGTGGCATGCGGGCTCTAGTTCCCTGACTGAGGATCAAACCTGGGCCCCCTGCATTAGGAGCGCAGAGTCTTATCCACTGCACCACCAGGGAAGTCCCTGAAAGGAGTTCTATGTGGAAAGATATTCAAGATAACATAAGCGTGAAAAATAAAAAGCAAGATGCAGGAGGGACTGCGACTAGTTGAGGCAAGCTAGGCCTGGGCACAGTACCTAAGTAGGCACTCACTGTTAGCACAACAGGAGTGCAGGGTTGGTCCCTGAGTCATGCCTCCTTGAATTCTACATTTAAGTCTCTCTATCTCTCTCTCTCTCTCTCCCTCCCTCTCGCCTCATTCTAGCCTCAGCCCTGTAGTATAGTACACATAATATAATCCTGTATCTTTAAATAATAATGATATATACATATGTATATGTCTGTGTAAATTGGTACAAACTTTTCCTAGGATACACACACACACACACACACACACACACACAGAGTTGACTATCGAACAACTAACTGGGAGGGGGTAGTTAGTGGCGCCAACTCCCTGTGCAGTTGAAAATCCAAGTACTGTTATCTTGCCTCAAAAACAAAGGGATTGGTAAATGACTCACTCAAGGGCAGGAAGTTAAAACAGTTTGGATAGAATCAGGACTCAAACCCTAGTTGTTTTCATTCCACATATTGTGATCTCTAATCAAACACAAACTTTTCCCCCACACTTAAATATCTGTAAAACAAAAACACAGGTACCATACCAAAACAACATCCACATGTAAGTGGACTTGTGCAGTTCAAACGCGTGTTGTTCAAGGGTTAACTGTATATGCAATATATACACATATACCCATTAGTTATATAATGTATATTAGTTATTATGTTTGTGTGTTTGTGTGTGTGTGTGTGTGTGTGTGTGTGTGTGTGTTAGTTAAAGGAAAAAAAAAGGAAGGAATATATACCAAACTACTAGCAGTGGTTTTCTGGGGCATGGGATTATGAGGGATTTTTTCAGTCATATACTTCTTTTTTTTTAATTTATTTATTTTATTGAAGTATAGTTGATTTACAAAGTTGTGTTAATTTCTACTGTACAGCAAAGTGATTCAGTTATACATATATATACATGTTCTTTTTTCATATTCTTTTCCATTGTGGTTTATCACAGGATATTGAATATAGTTCCCTGTGCTATACAGTAGGACCTTGTTGTTAATCCATTATATATATGTAATAGCTTGCATCTACCAATCCCAAACTCCCAATCCATCCCTTCCCTCCCCTCCCCTAGGCAACCACAAGTTTGTTCTCTCTCTCTTTTTTTGTTTTTGGACGTGCTGTGTGGCATGCAGGATCTTAGTTTCCGAACCAGGGATCGAACCCGTGTCCCCTGCAATGGAAGCGCAGTGTCTTAACCACTGGACTGCCAGGAAAGTCCCCAGAGGTCTGTTCTCTATGTCTGTCAGTCTGCTTCTTTTTTGTAGATAGGTTCATTTGTGGCATACTTTAGATTCCACATATAAGTGATATCGTATGGTATTTGTCTTTCTCTTTCTGACTTCACTTAGTATGATAATCTCTAGGTCCATCCATGTTGCTGCAAATGACATTATTTCATTCTTTTTTATGGTTGAGCAGTATTCCATTGTATATATGCACCACACTTTCTTTATCCATTCATCTGTCAATGGATATGTAGATGGTTTTCATGTCTTGGCTATTGTAAATAGTGCTGCAATGGACATTGCGGTGCATGTATCTTTTCAAATTATAGTTTTCTCTGGATATATTCCCAAGAGTGGGATTGCTGGATCACATGGCAACTCTATTTTTAGTTTTTTGAGGAACCTCCAAACTGTTTTCCATAGTGGCTGCACCAATTTTCATTCCCACCAACCGTGTAGGAGGGTTCCCTTTTCTCCACACCCTCTCCAGCACTTGTTATTTGTAGAGTTTTTAATGATGGCCATTCTGACTGGTATGAGGTGATACCTCATTGTAGTTTTGATTTGCATTTCTCTAATAATTAGTGATGTTGAGCATCTTTTCATGTGCCTGTTGGCCATCTGTATGTCTTCTTTGGAGAAATGTCTGTTTAGTTCTTCTGCCCATTTTTTGATTGGGTTGTTTGTTTTCTTGATATTGAGTTGTATGAGCTATCTGTATTGAATATATTTTGGAAATTAAGCCCTTGTCCGTCTCCTCACTTGCTTAGTCATATACTTCTGAAATCTTGTGTTAGAAAACAACAGTTGCATATTTTTGGTTATAGAAAAGACAAGAAAGATTTTTAAAAATAATAGTATAACCACACAAAAGAGTTCTATGTGCTATATATGTCTGAATTGTGAACTGAGCATTTTGTGTATCTGTGGTTGATTATCATATAGCTACTATGTGAATAATGAAATAATGAAAAATGAATGAGTATTATATACTTTTGAGACAGGCATTTAAAAAATTATATGACAGCATCCCTCTGCTAAACTACATTCTTTTTTTAAATTTATTAATTTATTTTTGGCTGCGTTGGATCTTCATTGCTGTGCGTGGGCTTTCTTTAATTGTGGTGAGTGGGGACTACTCTTTGTTGTGGTGCGCGGGCTTCTCATTGTGGTGGCTTCTCTTGTTGCAGAGCATGGGCTCTAGGTGCACAGGCTTCGGTAATTGTGGCTCGTGGGCTCTAGAGTGCAGGCTCAGTAGTTGTGGCGCACAGGCTTAGTCACTCCGTGGCATGTGGGATCTTCCTGGACCAGGGCTCGAACCTGTGTCCCCTGCATTGGGATTCTTAACCACTGTGCCACCAGGGAAGCCCTAAATTACATTCTTGCCAAGTAGAAATTCAAGTTATACAAGCAAGAGCCAATTTTTATCTTCTACGTGAATAGTGTCTTCCCATACAGGTCTTACACATCTCTCTTAGATAAAGATCAGATTAGATGTGTTTCATATGGAAATTTCAAAGCAGTTTAAAGACAGTAATTAGTTCTCACGACAACACAACTCTGAAGTGGGTGTATTTTATCCTGTCTATTTTCCATATGAGAAGACTGACAGGCTGAATGATTTCCTAGTATTCCATACCTCATTATTGTTAGTGAAAATAAGAATGCCATTACTTCATTGGCCAATTATTTTTTCTTGAAAAGAGACAAAGCAATTTTGGGTGGATAAGCCAAACTAAAATAAATATTTATGCATCATTTTTTTAAAAACACAGGTATTGGGCTTCCCTGGTGGCGCAGTGGTTGAGAGTCCGCCTGCCAATGCAGGGGACGCGGGTTCGTGCCCCGGTCCGGGAGGATCCCACATGCCGCGGAGCGGCTGGGCCCGTGAGCCATGGCCGCTGAGCCTGCGCATCCGGAGCCTGTGCTCCGCAACGGGAGAGGCCACAACGGTGAGAGGCCCGCGTACCGCAAAAAAATAAAAAATAAAAATAAATAAAAATAAATAAAAATAAAAACACAGGTATTTTTATTATTTTGTACTTTCCTAACAATCTGGAGTATTAGTGTAGTTTACTCTACACCCCAATAGTTGGTTGGGAAAGTGTTTTCAAAATTAAAATTTCTGTTTTAAGATATATATAGATAGATAGAGGTAAAGCTCTGTCGTAGCTTCATCAGAGATCTGCTTTGGGTATTTTGTCAAGTACAAGAAATGTACTTACAGATGAAGTAATGTAGTTTAGTAACAAGGAGTCCTATTTTTACAGATCCTGGCCTGGCACACTGAAAGGATACAATAAATTCTTAGAAAAGGCAGGGTTAAAATACCCTTTCGTGTGCCACTACTACGCTAACCATTTTATATGCATTATTTCATTTAATCCATAACATGATGATGTAGTTCCTACCATTGTGCTTCATGTTTTACAGATAAAGAGAGAGCCCGATAGTGAGACTTATTTAACATTGCATAGTCATGTTACATAAGGTAAGAAGGCAAGGCAGGATTCTAAAAATCAAGCCAATAATGCCGAATTTGATCTTGCCACTTTCTCCTCCTTGTTTTTTTATCCCTGCCACTTGAATCAGGTGCATGATTTTAATCTGCCATTTTGAACCCTGTTTTTATGAATATATCCATTTAAACAATAATTATAACCAATTTAATTCTTGATCATATTCCTGTGCAGTAACAGTGAAACTATTTCCAATTTCTTTCTAGTCTCATTTTTATTATACCGAAGTGATTATGCTCAGGATCAACTTCTTCCATGTATATTTTACAGTGAGATTTGTTTCCGTCATCAGGTTTTTATCCTTGTCAAACTCTGTTAATTTTAACTACTTCGATGGTAAAATTTCTTTTGTAGCTATTATTCTATTACTTCCTTGAAACTTTATTTTTCCCTATGACCCAGTCAAAACATTCATTGGGTTAATGTGGTGGGGTCAAAATATCCCTTTTTGCCCATGTTAGAAGAACTCAATGTAGGTCATTTATTTATTATTATTTTTTTTGTAGTTCCCTAATCATATGATATGGATCATCTTTTCATATGCTTATTGGCCATCTGTATATCTTACATTTTTTCTTTTTTTTATAGTTTTTTTTTTTTTTTTAGATGTTGGGGGTAGGAGTTTATTAATTAATTTATTTATTTTTGCTGTGTTGGGTCTTCGTTTCTGTGCGAGGGCTTTCTCTAGTTGTGGCAAGTGGGGGCCACTCTTCATCGCACTGCATGGGCCTCTCACTATCGCGGCCTCTCTCGTTGTGGAGCACAGGCTCCAGACGCGCAGGCTCAGTAGTTGTGGCTCACGGGCCTAGTTGCTCTGCGGCATGTGGGATCTTCCCAGACCGGGGCACGAACCCGTGTCCCCTGCATCAGCAGGCGGATTCTCAACCACTGCGCCACCAGGGAAGCCACCCCCCTTTTTTTTAAACAGCTTTATTGAGATACAATTCACATAGAATACAATCACCCATTTAAAGTGGACAATTCAGTAGTTTTTATTGTATTCATAAAGCTGTGCAACCATCACCGCAATCAATTTTATAACATTTCATCATCCTAAAAAGAAACTCCTTACCCAGTACCAGTCACTCCCCATTTATTCCCAACTCCCCTCTTCTTCTAACCCTGGGCAAGCATTAATCTACTTTCTGTTTCTAGATTTGCCTATTCTGGACATTTCATATAATTGGAATCATATACTTTGTGGTCATTTGTGACTGGCTTCTTCAACATATTGTTGAAGAATGTATCTGTACTTCATTCCTTTTTATAGTTAAATAGCATTCCATTAAATGAGTATAACACATGGACATTTGAGTTATTATATTTCTTCTTTATGGTTACTATGAATAGTGCTGCTATGAACATTTGTGTAGACATGTTCTCATTGGGTATATACCTAGGAATGAAATTGCTGTGTTGTATGGTATCTCTGCTTAATTTTTGAAGAATTGTCAGACTGCTTTCCAAAGCAGCTATACTATTTTACATTCCCACCCGTAATGTGTCAGGATACCATTTTCGCCACATCCTTGTCAACACTTTTATCCGTCTTTTTTATTTTAGCCACCTTAGTGAGTGTGAAGTGGTGTCTCTGGTGTTGATTTGCATTTCCCTAATGCTAATGATGTTGACATCTTTTCATGTTTTTTTTTTGGTGGGGGGGCGTGGAATCTTAGTTCCTGGACCAGGGATCAAACCCAGGCCCCCAGCAGTGGGAGTGTGGAGTCCTAACCACTGGACTGCCAGGGAATTCCTGATCTTTTCATGTTTTTAATGGTCATTTGTATATCTTCTTTGGAGAAATATCTATATAGGTCCTTTGCCCATTTAAAAATTGGCTCACTTTTAGTTCAGGAAATTCATTTTATATCTTAAACTGATTTGAAAATTTCTCCTGATGCTTCTCTGCTTCTTAAAATGTATACTTTATGTTCGTTCATTTATTTATTCAAAATAAGTGCTGCATTTTTGAGGACCTAATACGTGTGAGATTTATGCTAAATCCTGAGGCTAAAATCCCATTCCTTAAGGAATTCATAATCTCCTGGCTTCCTAAGGAGATAATTTGCAATACAATACTGTAACTGCTATTGTGGACCTCACGGTGGGAAATTAAAATGGCTCTACAGTAAAATCCTTACAGGGGTGTCGACATGGATGTTTGAAATAATGTTACAGAGAAAATATAATGGAGCCAACGTTTTTGCTCAAGGTGGAAAAAGTCAAAATATACAAATCATACCTCTCCTCAGTCAATACAGTTACAGAAAACACTGATCACATCAAGCATGGAAACAGCTGAGTGAGAGACCCTGGCATAAAGCAGAGTTTGCTGGGCAGAGCACTGGCCTAGCCTCCTGGCCAACACAATTCATAGAGTCCCTATGGTCGGGGAACTAAGGTCCTGCATGCCGCATAGCATGGCCAAAAATAAGAGAGAGTCTGGAGAGAGTCTCTGTTTGAAGTGATCATTCAGCAATTACAGGTTAATTGCAAATAATAAAGTCATTGATCTCAGAAGCCATCTTGCATCCCAGCCAGACCTGCATGGTGCAAAAACAGAACACATAGAAGAAAATCAGCATTGGACTACACAAGAAGACAAATTCAAACAGAAAACACAACTCAGCCATTTGCAATGAAGGGTTTTTACCAGTTCTATAATGAAGAGGAGATGGAAATAACCATCAGAATCATCTACATATCATTTATGACTTGTTGCATATAGACATGCTTGTGTTGACTGTGTACAGGAGCACTTTTTTTTTTAATAAATATATTTATTTTTATTTATTTATTTTTGGCTGTGTTGGGTCTTCGTTCCTGCGTGCGGGCTTTCTCTAGTGGTGGAGAGCGGAGGCTACTCTTCGTTGCAGTGTGCAGGCTTCTCATTGCGGTGGCTTCTCTTGTTGGGGAGCACGGGCTCTAGGCACTTGGGCTTCAGTAGTTGTGGCATTCGGGCTCAGTATTTGTGGCTCGTGGGCTCTAGAGCTCAGCCTCTGTAGTTGTGGTGCTCGGGCTTAGTCGCTCCACGGCATGTGGGATCTTCCCGGACCAGGGATTGAACCCGTGTCCCCTGCTTTGGCAGGCAGATTCCTAACTACTGCACCACCAGGGAAGCCTGGGAGCACTTTTAAACTATGGATTTTAGCCACGTGGTTAGCTGTTTTGCTGTCTTCATGATGCCTTGCTCTGCAGAAGCATTCCCATTCCACCTAAATATGTGGATCTGGTGGAACCTGCCAGCAACAGTTAAAATTCTAGGTCCCAAATGACTTATTACACCCTTTCTATTCCACCGCGGACTTGAGGAATGACACAATATAATACATGAACGATATAATACAATAAAATAGAAAAAATAAAAATAAAAAGTCACACCTGTAACAGGTAATAAACCAGAGTACTAAACAGAATGTTAACATATCCAGAAGATTTAAATATATATTAGGACATGGTACTGATGATAAAAGTATCATCTGTGAAGTAATTTGTTTTTTGATAAAATGCAGAGAGTTTGCTTAACTTTTTTGCATTTCCTTACCTTGAGTATAATTTTTGTTCTGGATACCAAAAGTTACTTGCTTTTTATTTTCTTTGTCCTGAACTACTATTTTGAGATAATATTTATATTTTTCTAATTAAAAATATAATATATTGTAGGAAGTCAAAATATATAGAAAAGTATAAAGAAGAAAATAAAATTACCCGTAGTCCCCTCCCTTCCCAAATCAAAATCAGGAGCAATAAAAATCGAATAGGAATGTTACACTGCTCCAGAGGGTGAACAAAGCTTTTTGGGAACACAGAAGACAAGACAGGTAATGCTGACCCAGGAGGTAACAATTAGGGCTGGGTTTTGAAAGAGAATAGTAGATTGCCTGGAGAAGGGGTAGCGAACAGCTTCGCAGGTGAAAGAAATAATCTTTAGAAAATTATAGAGCTCCCCTGGCCTTTTTAAATTAAAAAAAATTTTTTTTGAAAGTTAAAAAGAAAGTAACATTTGGGAAAGGGCCTGGATTGTTTAGCAAACTGTAAGAGGTTCTGTGTGTCTAGACTTCTGGACTCTAGGGGATAAAAAAGGGGGATAAAACTGGAAATATTGTGAGGACCTTTGTTCACAAAACTACAGAATTGTCCTTAGTTATACTGAGATAAGTGTAGTAATGGACACCCGGAAATGTAATGTTCATCACTAGCCTTTTAACTAGAAAATTGTTACTTAGCTTAATCACCCCATCAGATTTCCCCCTCCTTTCCCATTTTTCTATTACTGAAGCTTTGTGACCAAGAGAAAAAAAAGTCCTTATAGGGAGATGTAGGAAGGCAAGACAGTGGCAAGTAAGATTTCTTACAGATGTTCTACATAAAAACTTGGCAAACAGAATGCTTATGAGTAATCCTTAGCTTTGAAACCATTCTAGTAATAGTTTGTGTTTAGTGCATTTTCCTAAAGGCGTTTATTTCTGGTATATGGGAAGATAATTGTGTAATATTTAGAAGAGAAAAAAAATCCCCAAGTCTGGTGGTTCCATTTCTTAATTCTGTGCTTTAAGAAGAATAAACGTATAGAGCCCATTTCTGTATGGTAGCAGATATATTCTGAAAAAAATTGATTAATTTGAGAACTATACATGGGCAAACAATCACCCCAAGAGCAATGAGTTAGCCAGTAGAAGGCAATGATGGTTTTGAAGCAAAAGTATATTAAAGATGCCAGAGATACTGTAAGCCTCATGCTGAGTGAAATAGGGTTGTGCCCTGAGAGCAGCCCATGATTAGCCTTCTTTTATTTTTATTTTTATTTTTTTGCGGTATGTGGGTCTCTCGTTGTGGCCTCTCCCGTTGCGGAGCACAGGCTCCGGACGCGCAGGCTCAGCGGCCATAGCTCACGGGCCCAGCCGCTCCACGGCATGTGGGATCTTCCTGGACCGGGGCACGAACCCGTGTCCCCTGCATCGGCAGGCGGACTCTCAACCACTGCGCCACCAGGGAAGCCCTAGCCTTCTTTTAAATTGCTATTTTTATAACTGAAAATTGGATTTCTCTCCATAAAAAAGAGTAGGTAGTCCCCTTGCTTTTTGAACATTTTTGAGACCAAATTTAAACAAAGATTTTATCCTAAGTTTGCTGTAGGACTTGATTTCCTACTGCAAAGGAGGTTTTAAAAATGATCTTTTATATATCTGTAACTTATATAATATTGTACATCAGCTATACATTAATAAAATAATAAACCCCACCGAATTGTACAGTTAAAAAAATAGTCTTTTAGTTGAAGGGAAAAGGAGGAACACATTCAAGTGGAAGAGGTTCAAATTTTAAAGCATGATTTGTTTTATGTTTGGAAAATAAAAACATCACATTTTAGCTCTAAATATCTAATCAATTTTAACTAGAGAAATTCAAGATTAAGAAAGGAGAAACTAAGTTTTGATGTGGATATTTCTGTGTTTCAGGGACATCTAAAAAGGATGAATATGTATGTACTTGTTTGGCACAGGGTGAAGGTTGTGAGGATGAGTATTACAGTAGCTTCAGCTGCTTTTGAAATTATTTGCGTAATTTCTGCAAGCAGATAATCCAGTGCAGTTTTTTGGAGGTCATTATGAAAGGCCAGATAAATATTTATCAAAAGCCAGAAAAACTAGAATGTAAGGCCACGAAACAGTCTTGTTTTCTAACTTCAGTGCATTTCAAAAGCTTATGCAACAGCCTCAGCATCTAAGTGAGAAACTGTTGACATGGCTTAATAACTGGAAAAAGTATAGAAAAAGTATTAAACATTTGAAAATGTGCATTAAGAAATAAATGTTAATTATGATTTTTTTCTAATCCTCAAGATACAAATAAGCCTATTCAGGATCAAATATTTTTGCCTTGTTTTGTGTCCTCAATTGGCTTTTCACTTCAGTTACTATTTATTGAACATTTTCTGGGTATGTAGTGGCATATGATTTAGCCACTACTCTCCAATATTATGTCTTTCTGGGGAAATAAGATTTTCACACATCAAATAATTGTACACGAAATAATTAGAAATATGCTTTTAATGCTTCTTTGACAACATTATGCTCATCATACTGAAATAGAGAGCTTTTAAAATTTAGTTGTTATAGCATTTGTGTAAAGTTATACACCCAAAAGGGATTCAACAAATGCTTACTGATAAATAAATAAATAAATAAATAAATTTATTTATTTATTTATTCATTTATTTTGGCCATGCCGTTTGAGGGGTCTTAGTTCCCCGACCAGGGATTGAACCTGTGCCCACTACCATGGTAGCACAGAGCCCTAACCACTGGACTGCCAGGGAAGTCCCTAGTCATAGTATTTCTGAATAAGTTGTAAGGTATGATTCAGACCTTTCTGGGCATCATGAAGGGCAAATTGTATACTCTGATCACATATTAGTATGTAAGTGGGTAAATCCCTTGCTTCTAAATTTTGGCTATGAACAGCAGGAATCACGATTTCTTAAGAAGAAAAATGTGAAAACAATGATTTCTTTTCTGTAAAATCATATAACTCAGGACTTAACATTATACAAATAGCTCTAACTAGTTCATGAAATAATTTTAAAAAAAGAATCACTACATTTTTCACTAATATAAAGTAATTGCTGTAGAAAAGCTTTTGCTCAAATATTTCTGTGTTCAGCTTATGTCATTTCGGGTAAAAATGAAACCTGTCATGTATAATTTTCTTAATATAGGAAAGTCAGTGATGTAAATAAATAATAAGTTTAAAGTTGAAGGGAAACAGGGATAGATATTCCAAACTTATTTTACAGCTGAGGAATTGAAGCCTAGAGAAGTGAAATGATTTGCTCAAGGTCACAGAATCAATAGAGCTGTTCCTAAAACTTTGGTTTAATGTTTTTTCCCCACTACATCCAATTGTTTCCTTTAATTACAAATGGGAGAGATTTAGATAGTTTACTGACATAAGGAGGTACTCTATGGATGCTGAATTTTGCCATTCTGTTTGGTTAAAAAAAAAAAAAAGGTACTGCTTGAATTGATCCAGTAACTTGATAACTTGATATGGTTCTTTAACTATGTGAACAACCAAATCCTAAAACTGCAAAACTAGCCCCAAATTCGGTATTCAAATTCTTCCATTGCCCATTGTGACTCTTTTTACCATTATAGTTTCAGATAATTTCCTTCTAACCATCAGTCTTTGTAATTTGCCTGTGTGTGATGTACCCTTTGTACCCATGACTAAGGTCAGGTGCTCCAGACCCTTATGTTGATCCTCATGTAATCTTTGTATTTTTTAATGAGAATCCAGTAGTTTGTTTCAGTAATTTAAAAATATATTAGCTAGGGCTTCCCTGGTGGTGCAGTGGTTGAGAGTCCGCCTGCCGATGCAGGGGACACGGGTTCGTGCCCGGGTCCGGGAAGATCCCACATGCCACGGAGCAGCTGGGCCCGTGAGCCATGGCCGCTGAGCCTGCGCATCCGGAGCCTGTGCTCCGCAACGGGAGAGGCCACAGCAGTGAGAGGCCCGCATACCGCAAAAAAAAAAGAAAAAAAATATATATTAGCTATTCTCCTTCATAATTCTCATTTGTGAATCACAGCCCAGTTTTGTAAAAATGTGCTGACTTAATAATAGTCTTACACTGATGTTACCTGTCATTTGGTTACTTTATCTGTCTAAGGTAACACATGTCATACTAGAATATGCTCAATAACTATTCTGTAATCTCTGTATCTTAATATAAAAGTATATTTTTCACTCAAGATAAGTGTCCAGTGTAGGTTAATGTGGGGTTCCACTCAGTTATCAGGGACCCAAGCTAATGGAGTCTGCACCATCTTGTAGTTGTACTAGCTGGAGTACTTGGTCTCCTTGATTGTTGCGAGAAGGAAATAGCTGGAGTATAACGCCGGCTCTTCTGTGCTTTGGTCGGAAATGACACACATTACTTCTACTACAGCTTCACGAAGGAGCTGGAAAAACTGGGGAGCAGATGATATGTTTATGGAGTACCAGTGTCTCTGCCACTCATGCCAAAGTAGCCACACTTCCCGTAGGACAGCTGCCTGTTGCCCAGACTCTGCATCTTTCTCCGCACAGTTTACCTGAATTCCAGCTACAAACCTTGTCTCACCTTTTCCCGTGATCACAGACAGGAAGGGATTCTGCAATGATAGTTCTGGGGCTTAGGATTTTAACCTTTGGGTTAAAACTCACCCCGGTTTTAAGTTTCTGTCTCTTTCTGAGACAGTATAGCAGCCCACCTTGTGCCCTGTTTCATCCCTATTTTATTCCTTGTACCTGAGTTCCTATTTTTTCTTTAAAGGAAGTAATTTCTTAAAATTGAAGTATAGTTGATTTACAATGTTCTGTTAGTTTCTGGTGTACAGCAAAGTGATTCAGTTATACATATATATATATATTCCTTTTCATATTCTTTTTCATTATACGTTATTACAAGATATTGAATATAGTTCCCTGTGCTATACAGTAGTACCTTGTCATTTATCTATTTTATTTTATTATTTTTTTAAAATCAATTTATTTATTTATTTTGGCTGTGCTGGGTCTTAGTTGCGGCACGTGGGATCTTTAGTTGCGGCATGCATGCGGGGTCTAGTTCCCTGACCAGGGATTGAACCCAGGTCCCCTGCATTGGGAGCGTGGAGTCTTACCCACTGGACCACCAGGGAATTCCCCTGAGTTCCTATTTTAACTGGTAATTTTGAGATTTGGTAACTTTGAGATTGATGTAAAGAACTAGTCTAAAGTTGAGTTGAAGTATCTCTGAAAATGTGGCTGGTTTTTAATAATTAGCTACGACCATGAAGTATTAGTTCCATTATTAACTTCGGGTTACATAGCCCTTTTGGTGTAAAGGATTCTTAACATAAAGGTCTTCTCTCCTGCTGAGCTAGGCAGCCTCCTAAATGAACTCTTGATCCGCTCATTCTAAACCAGTCTCCATCTAGCAGTCAGAATGATTTGTGCAAGATGCATATTTGATCATGCCACTCCTCTGTTTAACACCCTTCAATGGTTGCCCAGCACTGGTAGGATAAAGACCAAATGCTTAACACAGTCCATCACCTATCTCTTTTGCCAGTGTCCTCTAAGCTCTCAAGAACTGGTCACACAGGTTGTTTAGATCTTCCAAAAGAGCCAGTGTCTTCCCATCTTTGCTCAAATTTTACTTTCTCAACAAATCTTACCCTATCATATTTTATACTATCAACTGATTGATCTCTCTACTCCAAATTCAATCACTCTTAACTTGTCTTCATTTTCTTTTTCCACAGTACTTGGCACCTTCTACATACTAGATACTTTACTTATTTTTCATGTCTTTTATTTACTGCCTGCCTCCCTCTGCTAGAATGAAGTGTCAAGAAGACAGAGATCTTTGTGTTTTATTCACTGATGGGCACAAAATAGGTGCTTAATACATATTAGTTGAATAAATGAGTAGATAACACTTTTAGTACAGATTTGCAAGTAACAGACCTGTAATTCTGACAATCAGGAGTTGATTAATATGGGACTTCCTTGGTGGTCCAGTGGTTAAGACTCTGTGCTTCCAATGCAAGGGGCGTGGGTTAGACCCCTGGTCGGGGAACAAAGATCCCACATGCCTCGCACTGCAGCCAAAAAAAAAGAGTTGATTAATAATAAAGTTGAATAAAAGGAGATAACAAGATTAAGTATATGGGGACTTCCATGGTGGTCCTGTGGTTGGGACTCCTCGCTCCCAAGGCAGGGCACCCGGGGTCCATCCCTGGTCAGGGAACTGGATCCTGCATGCATGCTGCAACTAAAGATCCCTCATACCGCAACAAAGATCCCACATGCCGCCACTAAGACCCAGCTCAGCCAAATAAATAAATAAATAAATAAATGATGTTTAAAACTAAAGAAAGAACACAATATCAAGGGTATGAACCCTGGGCTGAGTTGGGAGATACGAGTTCAGTGTCGGACTCTGCTCCTCTTTTGTAGATACATTTGAGTAATGGCTTGTTTGGAAGTGTGTGTGAACATAAAATAAGGATCATGTATAATACCTTAGCCATAGACATGGCCAACCCAGACAAATTAACGAAGTCATCGTGTCTCTAAGCTTCCTCCCTCTTTCTTTTCAATATCTGCTTTCCTTTTGGACAACTCCCAAACCCAAACAATTAATATCCTCATATTCTTTTTCCTCCCAAAGATGTTTTCTAGATTAACTGTTAGAAAGTATGTTATCAACTAACTCCTACCAAAGGTATACATGATTATGAGATTAATGTGGGATAGGTGGAGGTACCTAAAATTTAATAAAGGAAAATGCCTCTATTGAAAAAAACAAAAATTTTGGAATTCAGGCACCATATAGACATTGTTCATAACTATATTTTTTAATATTTATTTTTATTTATTTATTTGGCTGCGCCAGGTCTTAGTTTCCTAGTTTCCGCACGTGGGATCTTCATTGCAGAGTACAGGATCTTCACTGTGGTATGTGGACTCTTAGTTGCAGCATGCATATGGGATCTAGTTCCCTGACCAGGGATTGAACCTGGGCCCGCTGCATTGGGAGCGTGGAGTCTTAACCACTGGACCACCAGCAAAGTCCCCATAACAGTTGTTTTAAATATAGCAAACCATTTTTCTGATTTTAAAGGCCTTGCATGTTTATTATTATTATTATTATTTTAATATTTATTTTTATTTATTTATTTGGCTGTGCCCGGTCTTAGTTGCAGCACTCAGGATATTTGTTGTGGCATGCATGTGGGATCTAGTTCCCTGACCAGGGATCAAACCTGGGCCCCCTGCATTGGGAGCGCAGAGTCTTAACTACTGGACCACAAGGGAAGTCCCTTGCATGTTTATTATTGAAAATATTTGAAAGTATAAAAAAGGAAAAAAAATATTCATACTTCTACCATACAGAGATAACAATTTTGTTTTGATGTCTATTCTTCAATAGATAGTATGTATTTTTTTAATAGCTCTTCTGTGTGTGTGTATTTTTTTAAAATTAATTAAGTTTTGGCTGTGTTGGGTCTTCGTTGCTGTGTGTGGGGATTTCTCTAGTTGCAGCGAGCAGGGGCTACTCTTCCTGGCAGTGTGTGGGATTCTCATTGCGGTGGCTTCTCTTGCTGCGGAGCATGGGCTCTAGGGGTGCGGGCTTCAGTAGTTGTGGCACGCAGGCTCAGTAGTTGTGGCTTGTGGGCTTTAGAGCACAGGCTCAGTAGTTGTGGTGCATGGGCTTAGTTGCTCTGCGGCATGTGGGATCTTCCCGGACCAGGGCTCGAACCCGTGTCCCCTGAATTGGCAGGCAGATTCTTAACCACTGCGCCACTGGGGAAGTCCCAATAGTGTGTATTTATACAGAGAATTATACAGAGAATCTTATATACATACGGTTGAGATAATATATTATTTACATTTAACATTCTGATTTCCCAATTTAACACTGTATCATGGTCATGTCCCCATGCCATTAATTATTTTCTGTAAGTACCATTTTAATAGCTCTATAGTATTCCATTCTTTTTATGTCATAATTTACCCAACTGTTCCTTTATTGTTGGATATTTGAATGATTTTCAACTTTTTACTACTATATATAACATGACAGGGAATTCCCTGGCCGTCCAGTAGTTAGGGCTCCGTGCTCTCACTGCCGAGGGCCAGCATTCCATCCCTGGTCAGGGAACTAAAATCCCACAAGCCATGCGGTATAGCCAAAAAAAAAACAAAACAAATGTGATAGATGTCTTTGTCTGCCTTTCTGACTACATCCTTAGGGAAGAGTCCTAGAATTTCATAGCTGTTCTTTTTTTTCCCAACCGTCTTCTTTTTGTTTGTTTTTTTCAACCATCTTTATTGAGAACCTATTCTGTGCTAGTTACTGTACTTATTGCTGGGGATAGAGTGATAAATAAGAGATCATCCCTCTTTTTAAGCTGCTTACAATCTAGTAGGGGAGAAAATGAAAGCAAGAAATCAGAACGCAGCCTGACAAGTGCAACATTAGAAGCTTATAAAAGGTATAGAGGTAACACAAAAAGGGAATAATTATTTCTGTTTGGGATTTGGGGTCAGGGGAATCCTCTTAGAGGTAGCACTGTGTGACCTGGATGTTGTATGGTGGACAAAAATTAATAAGACAATCAGAGGGGGAAAGGGCATTCTTGGCAGATATAAGTTCAAGTGTAAAGGCATAAAGGTGTGTTTGAGGAACTGTAAATTCTTTGGTAGCATAGAGCTCCTGAGAGCAGAGGCTTTGACCGCTTTGCTTAAAGTATCCAAAGTAGCACAGTACAGAGCCTGGAGCACAGTAGACAATAAATACTTGCTGAACAAAGGAATGAATGAGAGGAGCTTGGACTTAGTCTTGTACTTCCCATTGGCTGAACCTAACTGGAAGCCAGTAGGCAAGGGAGTCTTGGAAATTTAGTTTGTAGGAGTCAGTCTCTGAACAAAGAAGAGAAGGGAAGGGAAGGGAACTGAGAACAAATAGGCAAATTATCTACACCTTTACTATGGCCTATTAACCTTGTATGATGTGGGGCATGCCTACCTCTCTAACTACATCTCCTATGCTCCAATAAACAGTCCTCCTTTTCATTCATCAGACATACCAAGATTGTCTTAACTAGTTCAGGGCTTTTGCTTGTTTCCTAAGCCAAAAAGGCTCTTCTACCAGATCTCTGCCTAGCAGAGATCATTCTGATAGAATCCTTTTCATCATTGAAATCCCAGGTCAAGTGACACTTCCTCAAACAAGCCTTCCCTGGTAAGTCCTTTTAAGGTAGAATAGCTCTCCCTCTCATATTGTCTCTCCTTGCTAAAAGGTAATGTGGTGAACATAATCTAAGGTGAGCCCCCAATCATTCACATCCTTGTAAAATCCCTTCCCTTGGAGAGTGATGGAAACTATGACTTGCTTCTAATCAATAGAATAAGGCAAAGGTGATGGGATGCCACTCCCATGATTATGTTATGTTATATACAACTCAATCTTAGCTGATTGGAGTAAGAGAGACTCTCCCTGTTGGCTCAAATGAATACGCTACTATGTTGTGAGAACAGCTATGGAGAAGGCCACATGGCGAGAAACTGTAGGGGCCGCTAGGAGCTGAGAGCAGCCCCTGGCAGACAGTCAACATCTGAATGAGCTTAAAAGGAGATTCTTCCCCAGAGAAGCCTTTGGATGAGAACACAGCTTGGCTGACACCTTGATTGCAACCTCGAGAGATTCTGAGCAGAGGACCCAGCTAAGTCGTGCCTGGACTCTTGATCCATGGAAACTGTGAGATAATAAATATGTGTGATTTTGAGTTGCTAGGTTTGTGATAACTTTTTAAACAACAATAGAAAACAAACACAGGTAAGTGCCATGAGAGCATGAGAGGAAGGAACTTGGCTCCCTTGTTCCTTTCTATATCATTATATCTAGACTAGTGACTGGCACATAGTTCAATAAACAATAAACATTTATTGATTATATAAATGAAAGAATGAAAGGATGGATGGGGGGATGAGTGGATGAACTTCAGCTGGATGCAGGGAGAGGACAGGACTGGATCCTAGAAACATGGCTAATGGCTATAGGCTAAGGAATACTTTCAAAGGGAGAAGTGAATCCACTGGGCAGGTATTGATGCGGTTCAAGATCTACAGGAAGCCAGGAGATCTGATGTCCTGTTTTAAGATTTCTTTTATTATGTTAAACTTCTTTTTTTTAAAAATTCTAAGCCTTGGGCTTCCCTGGTGGCGCAGTGGTTGGGAATCTGCCTGCCAATGCCGGGGATGAGGGTTCGTGCCCTGGTCCAGGAAGATCCCACATGCCGCAGAGCGGCTGGGCCCGTGAGCCATGGCCGCTAGGCCTGTGCATCTGGAGCCTGTGCCCCGCAATGGGAGGGGCCACAGCAGTGAGAGGCCCGCGTACCGCAAAAAAAAAAAAAAAATTCTAAGCCTTAGCAAAGATTATAACCATATTTTAGTGTAGCTTAGAGAATAAATGAAGGATCCTGTTGCTACTCTTTGGAGGAAAGCAGAGCTCAGTGTCTGGCATTTGCAAGGAAAAGCTCTTACAAGGTGTCAGTAGAGAAGTCCAGACCAAATCAGGTAAATCTGTGGAAAATGTAAGTCCTCCTCCTCTGGGATTGGGATCTTTCACATGCTTAGGGAAAGGCTGCGTTCTCCTGCTGTGAGTCATTCAGGATGGGAGGTTCAGATGATTCTATTTTGTTCTTAAAGGGAAGGGTTATTCCAGAAGCTAGGCTAACTAAAATTTCAAAAGTTATATAAAAAGAGAAGGAAAGAGATGGGATAAAGATCTGGGTTCCAAAAGCAAAGTTTTTTGTTTGTTTATTTTGTTTTTAAAACTTTGCTTATTTCAGAAAGAGAGAGACTTAAGTTTGCTTTTAGGTCCAGAGGATGAGGGGGGTGGTGTCAGTCTCCAATTTAACTTTCCTTGTACTTCACATCAGGGTTTTCCCCTCTCCCCACAGCTACAACTTAATCTTACAAAAGGAAACAATGCCGCGTCCCATAACGCAGTTAAATCCTAAAGGTTAAATCCTAAAGTTTCTAAGCAGCTTTTTTTTTTTTTTTTTTTTTTTTTTTTTTTTGCGGTACGCGGACCTCTCACTGTTGTGGCCTCTCCCGTTGCGGAGCACAGGCTCCGGACGTGCAGGCTCAGCGGCCATGGCTCACGGGCCCAGCTGCTCTGCGGCATGTGGGATCTTCTGGACTGGGGCACGAACCCGTGTCCCCTGCATCGGCAGGCGGACTCTCAACCACGGCGCCACCAGGGAAGCCCCTAAGCAGCTTTAAGTTGCCTTCTGTTACTGGACCCTGAAGGGTGTTCCAGTGCTAACTTCTGGGCATCTGTATTGTTTTATTCTAGAGTTAAGAATTTTTCTTTTATTTTTATTTCTTTTATTTTTCTTTGACACCACTGCTTTATGATGATAAGCTTTGTTCTTAAAAGTATTCATTATCTCTGAGCCCAGGTAACTCCTATTAGTCCTCAGAGGACATAATAGGGTTTCTGACTTGGTCCTTATTCCAATCTACTTAGTCCTGCCAGTTCCCTCCCTAAAATCAGGGCCTTACTTTGTTTTTGCAAGTCTTCCACCTCAGAGGAAAGATATAATCCATGAGGAGCCATACCACCTAGTGAAGATCCATCAGTCTTAGAGATGCTCTTGGTCTGTTCACCTGGATTTCTGTGTTGCTCCCCTCATTTCCCAGTTTCTTACAACAAAGTTTTTCTCGTATGTTAGAAAACCCTCCTATACTACTTGTTGGGCTTTTGGTGATTAGAGTACTGGGGATTAACTTCCCCTTGGGCACCATGGCAGTTATTAAGGTTGTTCACAAATTTTCATGTCCTCCTACTTCTAGTCATGTGGGATAGAATTACATTTCCCTTTTCTCTTGAGGTTAGGTTTAGCCATGTGACTTCTTTGGCCAATAAAGTGTGAGTGGAAGTGAAGCATATTGCTTCTGGGTGGAGCAAGACACTGTAGACTAGCAATTAAAATTTATGATCCCTATTGTGGCAATCTTGAAAGCATGTATCTCAGTGAAGCCTCCAACAGTCTGGGGACTTCAGTGACTACAATGAGCAGACTCCATGTAGTAGATACTGTACTGAGTTCCAAGATCCACCCTTTAGGACTGAAACACCACGTCTCCCAACTGCTGGAAATATTGGTGGCTGACAGCTCTCAACTGGGTCCCTTTCTGGAGGGGTTGCTCTTGGCTAAAGAGAGCCCTCTCACCCAAGGAGCATCTCCCTTCCATGGGCGCAGCCCACATCCAATGATGGGTTGACGTAAGCGTATAAAGACCTAGCCCCTGACTCAATTTAGGACAATGTTGAAGGGCCATCCTAGTGCCAGAGCTCCCTGCAGAACTGGTTGAAGCCTCAATTTTGTAACTGTGCTGCAGTTCAACTTCTCCCTCTGCTCAATCTTGTGACCCACAGTCTCCAGAGATTGTTCTTGAGAGCACTACCCCAAAACCTCCTATATGCAAATCTGTTTCAGGGTCTGTTTTCCAGTGAACCCCATTTGTGATGGGCTTCCTAATGACTTGTATCAAACATACAGTGTGTGAGAACTAAGCCTTTGTTGCAATAAGCTGCTGAGAAGTTTGTTACAACCCAGTTTATCCTAACTAGTACAGATAACAAACTTGCCTGCCCTGCCAATCCTTTGTTCTCACCAGAGTTTGACTTTTATTGTCTGTCTTATTGGACAGATTGATTGCCAAGTTCTAGTTTTTCTCTGATGTTCTTTCTCATAGTGAGTGAACAGTCATGTCCCAGATGAGCTATTACAAGTGTCAACTACAAATTGGCACTCGCCATTGGCACTTGCCATCTACCTCTGCAAGGATTAAATCAGGTGCTTCTGCAGCTGCTGATTTTCAACACCCCCTGAAAGGAGTTCAGGGTGGAGAGCAGAAGTGAGGTACTCTGTGCTCTGGGAAAAACTGGCAGAACGGGTCTTCAGATTGTTATTTTCAGAAGACGACTTTATGAGCCCAATTCTTTTATCTCGTCATATCTAGAAAAACACTAAAATCCTTCATGGTGACGACTGCTCCTTGTGAGTAGCAGAAACCTTCTGTAAAAAAATATGGGCTTGATTACATGTATGCCCCCTTCACCAAAATCACATATATACTGACCTTGCCCCCACCTCTTTGGAGCAGATTCTCAGAGCTATCTGGGATGCTATCTCCCGGGCTGCAGTTCTCATTTTGCCCCAAATAAAACTTAACTGGCAACTCTCACGTTGTGCATTTTTTTAAGTTGACACAAGGAACAACAGAAGAGGGAAGAGGTTTGTATATCTAGTTGTCTACTAATTATTCGTACCAAGTTGGTGGCACAATTTTTTTCATATGAATTTCCTAGGACTCTTTCTTCTTTTCTATATAACTTATACATTTATAATATGTCTAAGGGTACTTCTTGTTTCTTAGGAAAATTTTTATGCAAATACAAAAAGAGTAATCAAGTACTTAATCCCAATTTGAGAAAGAAAAACAGTATACTACCAATTAATAAACTTTCTACACCTCTAACATACTTAAATCCTATTGCTCTGAGTGCTAGCTCTTATTTCTTGAAAGTCAAATGGTAAAACAATACCAGTTCCTTATTTTGGGCCTTTAGGGCAAAAATAAATAAATAAATAAATAAATATATACATATATAGTAATAATGCTAGTGAATCAAAGTATATGCTTTTTTTTTCTTTTTAAGGGATTTTACTACAAAGAAAAACTTCTCTCTGCCTGAAGGGTAAACAGTATAAAAATATTTCCACTAAAAAGAGTCCGAGAATTCTGAGCTGGTATTACCACAACCCCTATAAGATATTTAGTATGATAACAGCAACTAGTGTAAGGAATGTGAAGATTTATTTACATCAAGTTCAGATAAAGAGATAAAAGGGGACTTGAATAAGCAAGCAAAGAGTATGACTTCAGGAGTGTATATTTGAAGGTATCTTTGAACTGCCCTTAGCCACAATGAAAGACCAGCAAAACCAGTCTTCAGAATAACCCTTCTGCTTAGAAGGAGAAGGGAAAGCTAGACTTCACCTCTAAGATCGCCCTCCCACGCAGATTTTCCACCTCGCAGCTAAGAATTAAACCCAGACTTCCGATCATGGCGCCAAGCACGTCACCTTCTCCCTCTTCCCCCAGCAAAATCCCACCCAAGTCGACCGGATCCCTCAGGAGTGTGTAAGAGCTTCAGGGCGGGGGTGGGGGAGGTGGAAAGGATTCCCTTCCCCAATCCTGGTTGCTTGGGGTTTTGCAATTCAAAAAAACCCCTACTAAACAGATCCTCTCCAGATTCAAAAGAAGCTTCTGTACCAGCAAGACCTGCTCTTTTCCTCGGATGCGTAGACCCAACCCCACTCTTTACCTTGACACGGCGACTCCTCACCGCAAATTTCCTTTCAAATGCCCTAAAAAGCCCCTAAGGCCCCCCAGCCTTTGTGAATAAAGGCCCACCCTCGAAGTGGAAACAGCGCTGCAGAGACAGATATGCACAGACAGCGGGACAGCGAATACAATTGTAAAAGAATGAGTTCTTTCTGGCTTTGCATCCTTTCAAATGTTCAGTACTCCTGTTAGCTAAGGAGGGTTACGGTAATGGGTGCTTGAGGGAAGCAGGACACCGATTAGAGCAAAATTATCAATATAGGGGTGGTCTTTCCAAATTCCGGCTTTTGTTTGAGTCAGTGAGGGTAGCCCGAGGAGGCCAAGGTCTCCGGTTCTGCGAAAGGTGGGTCCTTCCCAATTCTTTGGGCTACGGACAGGCAGGCGCGGGCCCCAAGAAACAAAGGGGGTTGTTCTGTCCTTCGAGGCTATACTCGAGTCCCAGAGGAGTCAGAGGCTAAATCATCGAGCTCGGAAGAGTTTGCCAAAGGCTGGACAATACGTGCGGCCGCCCTCTCTTAAGCACGCAAATCCCAAGCGTGGACGTCTGGAAGGTGTGTGTGTGTGAAGGAGAAAGGCCAGTGCTATCCATTGCGGGCTGCCGGCCGCGCCGTGCTCTGACCTCAGCGGTTGCGCTAGGGCCGCGGAGTCCGCCTGTTAGCCCTGGAGTGAGGGGCGGGGCCGGGCGGGGCCGCGAGCGCGCAGGCGCAGTGCGGCCTCGTCGCGCCGCTGCAGCCGCCGCCGCCGCCGCTGCGGCTGCCGCCCGCGCTGCACCACGGGCCCGAGACAGACTGGGCCGGGAAGAGCCGGAGACGGAGGAGGAGGCGGAGGCGGCGGCGGAGGCGGGGCGACTCCGGTGACCGGGAGCGCCGCAGACTGGCAGCTGCGGCGACTCCCCCCTTTGTGTCTGGTCTGCCCGGAGCCGCTGGAAGTGCTTCCCGGAGGGGCGCGGGGTGTCTCGCCGCCTTGCTGCCCACCCCCTCCCCAGCCACCTACATCCGCCCTCCCGGCGCCCCCCACCCTCGGCCCGCGACGCCCGAGCTCCGCCCGGAGCCTAGAGCTGCGGGAAAGCTAGGAGGCGGCGGCGGCGGCGGCTTCCTCGGGAGGGGGGGGTTGTGATTCGCTCAGAGGAGCCATTGACGGGAGAAGACAAGGCTTTCACAGTGGAATTTACCTCAGGCAAGATGGAGCGGCAGCAATAAAAAAGAGAAAGAGAGAGGAGCGCACCCGGGAGAGCTAGAAAGGGCCAGCCTCCCGGCACCTCCCCTCCGCCCGCTGTCTCGGGGAGCTCGGGGCCCAGCCTGAGGACCCGTCCCCTCCCCCGCTTCCCACCGCCCCTCAGCCCTCCCGCCGGGACCTGCCGGACCCTCGTAGGATTGTTCCGCGAAGGCGTGAAGGCCGTGGGTTTGTCCATGGAGGCCAGCACCTTTTATGATCCAGTCGAGGAAGAGGATTTGCTTTGCTCGAGATCGGAGTAAGGGAAGCACCGAAACGAAACTTAAAAGGAATCTTGCCCTCCCGGAGCACAGGCGATGCGCCTCGGGCCGCCGGGCGCCGCCGCCGCCGCCCGCCCGGTTTCGCCCTTCCCGGCAGTCGGGAACTTGTGCTGATCCTCGGCGCCCCTCGAATCCCCGCTCCCCACCCCTCTGCACCCTGGATATGTTTTCTCCCAGACCTGGATATTTTTTTGATATCGTGAAACTACGAGGGAAATAACTGCGGGGCTTTCTTCTTGTCTCCCTGCTTCTCCCCACAGACATGCCTTCACTTTGGGGGGCCGAGGCACCCTGTCCTGGGCGAACCAACACCCGCAGCCGCAAGGGAGAGAAATGAAGGGAATTTCGGCAGCGGAATGAAAGCTCTGCAGCTCGGTCCTCTCATCTGCCATTTGTCCTTTCAAACTGCATTGTAATACGGGCCGGATAAGTCCGACGAGAGCTAGGACTAGCCTCCCGGCCGCGTTTCTCCGCCCTCGTTCACTTTCCGTATTTCTTTTCTATGCTCTCCTGCTTCTTGGCTGGCCCAGGGATGACTTCGTCGATGCGGCGGCTCCGGCGGGTGCCCTCGCTGCTGTGGACAGTCCTGCTGGTCAGCGCTGCGGCCGGTGAGTAGCCCCGGGTGGCGCGTCCGGGCTACTTCTCCTGCGGTTGGCGGGGGAGGGAGCCTGCAGAGGCCGAGGCCTGCGCTCGCCTGTCGCGACGCGGCCGCTCTTCGCCCGGTACCTGCGCGCCTTTCCCAGTCCTTCCAGGGAACTAACCTTTCACGTTGACGTGTAGTGTCGAATCCCCGCACCTCGTATTCCCCACCACCTCACCCCACCCGCGCCGGGGGGAAAAAAAAGACACATTGGGTGTGGTATCTTAACATTTTTAGCTGTGAGGTAATGCAAGGATTAAAAATAACATTTTAATCACCAGTGAACACTTGTCTATTATGAGATCTTTGGAAACAGACCTGTAGATTTTTTTTTTCTAATATAAAGAAGCGGATTTGGCTTACAGTAAAAAGAACATCAACTGTAGGACGTATACTTGAACCTCATTTTTAGATGTAGATCACTCTTTGAGAATCCATGTTACTTTCATTATTCCACAATGTTCCCGAATGAATTGAATAAATAAATGTTGAGGAAGGCAGAACTGTGAGATGCTTAATATGCTGTATAATATTGTTAATTGTTATTATCGTTAGTATTACTTTGTTCCGAAGTATGTTAGTAATAATATTTTCATCTTTTCAATCTGGACAGTCGTGTTTTATATGCTTTTGGAATTACTGCTGGGCTTAGAAGTATTTTTGGTAGCTTTTCATTTAGGCATCTGGCATCTACTGACTTTCCTGTCATTGAGACAACTTTGACCTCACATCAGACTTCTAGGAGATTTGAGTCCTGAAAGTTCTTTTGACATTTTACTGAAGCTTAAGGGGAAATGGTAGTCATCCTTTCCTTAGAATATTTTGATTTTAGTTCTCAGACACCTTAGGAAAAACCTCGTTTCATTTGCAGTTACTTTTCAAACAGTCTTTTGGTGATTTGCTTTTAGAAATTTTGGGGAGTGAATCATACATATAATTCTTAAATTTGGTTTAGGATGACCAAATAGATTATACATCTAAAAATGAATAAAGGGCAACAGTTATTCCAGTTATTTTTTCTTAATAAGTGTAATATTCACTTTCAGTAAATTTTTCATTGCAATGTTAGACACGGACAGTGTTTATTTCCGTTTAAAAAGTCTGCATTGGGAAGATACTGAAACAATTTTTGAACTTTCTTTTGTGCTTTTGATATTGTTGATTAATGTCTATTATGTTTGTGATAGTTGTGTTAACATAATTTGAACTTCTGAATTGAATGTATTTTGACACTGATATTTTAATATTCTTAATCATCACAATTCCTTTTGGGGTAAAAGTGAATGATTTTTCTCTAGAGTTCTTTATATTCTGTTAGCTATTTAAGTTCTCTAGTAGTAGGCCATGGGGTCCCTGTAAAATATGGAGAGTAAAAGGTGTTAAGTTCAAGCAGTCATTCTAAGAGGAGAAATCTCAGAGCGTAGACTTGTTAGTGTTCTTTGTTATTCTTGACCTTTTTAGAACATAGATTCTCATTTATTGTTGACAGGCTTATCATTTTGTGATCAGAACTGATAAATGTAAGAGAAAGAGCAATTGACTTAAAAATAAACTTGATATCTATTTGGTAAATAAAATATTAGAATAATGGCCCTTAAAAGGGATGGATTAAAGTAATCACTGTTTAAAAGTGATTTTAGTCATCTTTTTCTTTACTATTACATAGCACCAGTTGCCAAAATTTGTAAAATTGGATTTCAGAGCTGTAACAATAATAATAATAGTATTTATTGAGTGCTTGCTCTGCGCCAGCAAATGTCCTAATAGCTTTACATGTATTTTCTCATTTGATTCTCATGACAGTTCTTTACTCCAGGTTCAGTTATGCTCCTTTTATAGAGTGAGTGAAGTATAGAGAATTTAGATAACTCACCACACAGTCAGTAAATTGTGGAGCTAGAATTACAGTCTGTTCCCTTACCTATCACATTAATGATGACAACAACTTCTCACTCTAATTGGGAACATGAGAGAGTAAGTGTCTTCACCAGATTAGCCTTTGAAAAGAAGCAAGGACCCTTGACAGGATCTTGGTACAGCACTGGTTGCGCAAATGTCATGGTGCTAAATGTGTAAAACTTTGCCTAGTATTGGAGTGGCTAGAGCAGTTTTATTAAGTGCAAGGAGGCTAGAGAGGGCTTGTGTGAATTTGGATTATATAGATGCAGTGATGTAACTAGACATGTGCAAATGGTACAGCTGAACAGGAAAATAATACTGGAAGACTGATATCACATCTCTCTATGGGGTCATGGATAATCCTCTATTTCTTTTGAGTCCCTCTTTCCCACTTTATTTAGTTCTTGGATTTCTTAATTCTAAGAACAGTTAGTATGCAAAAATTAGAATTTATGAAAAATATGTGCTTGTTTGGTTTATAAGTGATTTCTTTTTTTTTTTATGGTCTGGAACAGGGGCATGAAGCTGAACTTGTTCTTTTTTAAAATTTATTTATTTATTTATTTAGGCTGCACCGGGTCTTAGTTGCAGCACGTGAGATCTTCGTTGTGGCATGCGGGATCTAGTTCCCGGACCAGGCATCAAACCCGGGCTCCCTGCATTGGGAGCAGGGAGTCTTACCCACTGGACCACCAGGGAAGTCCCATGAATTCTTAATTTTAATAAAAGGATACAATATAATGTAAAACTTAATTAAAGGTCAGCTTCTGTTTCAAAAAAATTTTTTTTGAAAAAACAAAGTTGCCAAGCTTTTTATTTAGGTTGTAGTGGTTACAGATAAAATATCTAATCCTATATCCTGCCCCACCATATGCCACCCAATGAGCAGACTCAGCTACTCTTTTCCCTCCAGTCTTAGTTCTTGTGTTCATCCTTCTTGTCCTTCTTGGCATCCTTCTTGGCCTGGGAGGCCAGGGAGCCCATGGTATTTCAGATGGTCTCATTGGGATCCCTACCTGGAAGCTTCTCCGGGACACTGAAGGAATTCAGCGTCCTGCATCATGTCATAAACCCTTTTCTCCTTGGCTGGCTCACATGTGTCCATGGCTCAGTTGTCACCCTTGTCAGCTGATTCTGCCTAGTCAATGTCAGTTGATTCTTCCTGCATTTGAAATAATTCACTTGACTAGATTTCAGTTTTACATACATCTCTTCAGGAACACACACATTGTCTACAAAAGCTATCGTGGCATATGGGTTGCTGTAGTGGTGGTATTGGTATTAGTGTGTGTGTGAAATGTGGGGAGAGATGTTTATTCTAGCTTTCCTTCATTAAAGGCCAACTTTCTTTAACAGTGAAAGAGAAGAAGTTGAGTATTGGTCTCTGATGGGTAAATTCTAACTATAAAAGGTACAGAGTGAAGTCAGTATAAATCAGTTAATTTTATAACTGGCCATATCACTTTTTTTTTTAACTGAAGTATAGTTGATTTACAATGTTGTGTTAGTTTTTGATGTACAGCAAAGTGATTCAGTTATACATATATGCAGTCTTTTTCATATTCTTTTCCATTATGGTTTATTACAGAATATTGAATATAGTTCCTGTGCTATACAGTAGGACCTTGTTGTTTATCTATTTTATATATAGTAGTTTGTGACTGCTAATCCCAAACTCCTAATTTATCCCTCCCCCACTGCCTTTCCCCTTTGGTAACCATAAGTTTTCTATGAGTCTGTTTCTGTTTTGTAACTAAGTTCATTTGCATACTATTTAATATTCTACGTGTAAGTGTTATCATATATTTGTCTTTCTGTTTCTGACTTACTTCACTTAGTATGATAACCTGTAGGTCTATCTATGTTGCTGCAAGTGGCGTTATTTCATTCTTTTTTTAAAAATAATAAATAAATTAATTTATTTTTGGCTGCGTTGGGTCTTTGTTGCTGCCTGTGGGTTTTCTCTAGCTGCGGTGAGTGGGGGCTACTCTTCGTTGCGGTGTGCGGGCTTCCTATTGCGGTGGCTTCTCTTTGTTGCGGAGCACGGGCTCTAGATGCATGGGCTTCAGTAGTTGTGGCACGTTGGCTCAGTAGTTGTGGCTCGCAGGTTCTAGAGCACAGGCTCAGTAGTTGTGGCGCACGGGTTTAGTTGCTCTGCGGCATGTGGGATCTTCCTGGACCAGGGTTCAAACCCGTGTCCTCTGCGTTGGCAGGCGGATCTTAACCACTGCGCCACCAGGGAAGTCCCCTCAGTAAATTCTCTTTAAAGAAATTCTTTGTAAGGAACTGGTAGATGTAAGGTACAAGTTTTCTACGATGGCGTGCCTTTAAGAGTCAGTATGATATGTCAAGTTACATAGCAATAAGATGTTAGGGGAATTATTACCAGAAGAGCTAATGTAAAAGTTTACATACATACCTAGAGTCCCAGTGTCCAACACTGTCCGTCAACCTTGCCTTGAGCATATTAAGTAACACTTAAACTTCATTACACATATTATCAAGCTATAATACAAAATTTGTGTAATCATTCTCACCTTAAATGTGTTGACTGTGGACTTGATGGAAGAATTATGGAACATGATAAAAGTATTGTGCCAGAGGTATTGGCTTATAATAGTTTTAGATGGAGTTGGATGTTTGGGGGAATAGAAGGATCGTATGCACACATATCTCTTTCTGGCAATTCCTCATCTGTATCTGGAAGGCTAGATGCAGGTGGTGTTGAGAAATTTCAGTTTGTTAACACCAGAAGGTCTTCTCGTCTATCTTTTAAGACAGTTTTCCCTTAAAAATTTCAGTGTCAAAAATATACTTAATAATATACCTTCATTCTGTCCCAGCAATTTAAGTGCAAAAATAGCGTGATTTAGAGCAAAACATGACTTAACAAATGACATAGTGTGTCATTTACATATATGTATATATGTGTATGTATCCAATAATCCAAACCCCTAGTTCTTTTCTTTCATTTAAATAAGGAAATAGTTGACTTTTCCCAACATTATTGATCTTTCTTCAGTCTTTGCCTTTGTAGACAATAATAGTCTGTGAACCAAGCTATATAATTGTAATAGACACTCCAGGCCAACCTTTTAGGGAAAGCTTTGTTTTTGTATTTTTGCTTTTCTTTGAAAAATAAAGAGAAAATACTGTTAATCCCATAATTCCAACATTGTGTTTTATTTTGGTGTATTTACTTCTAACTTTTAAATAAAGGTGTGTATATTTTTGTGTGGGTGTGATTGTATAATTTATTAATTATATTTCAAACTGTTTTTTGGGGTCTTAGTGCCATGTGGCATGTGGGGTCTTAGTTCCCCAACCAGGGATCGAATCCGTGCCCCCTGCATTGGGAGTATGGAGTCTTAACCTTTGGACCACCAGGGAAGTCTCTACATTTCAAACTTTTAAACATGGAATAATATGTCACAAACAGTAACTGTGTAATATTCCATTGAGTGTATTTGTTAGTATTTACTTGATTCCTGTTAGGAGATGTTTAGCTTGTCTTGGTTTTCTTCTCTTGATAAAGAGTACCATATTGAATATTTTGTGCATACGTCCTTCTTGTGTTTTGGTTTATTTCTGTATTCTGATCTTGATCTATCAGCAGCATGACTCAGTTTGATCATTTTTTTTTCCTCCTTGAAACACTTCCTTCATTTGTGTTCTAAGATACCACACTCTTGGTTTTCCTTCTGCCTCTCTATCTCCTTTGATAGTTCTTCCTTATGTCCGTCACCTCTAAATGGTATGTTGTCCCAGGACTCAGTCCTTGGTCCTTTTCTCTTTCTACACTTACTCCTTTGGTGATCTCATCCAGTTTCATAGCTTTAAAAATAGCATCTAGAGGCTGAAAAGTTTCAAATTTATTTCCATCCTAAACTTCTTTCCTTGAAATAAAGTTGCGTGTAGCCAGCTGAGTGAGTACTCTGCATCTCTACTTAGATGTCTGATAGTCATCTCAAACTTAGCGTGTCCAAAATGGAACTCCTGAGCTTCTTCTGTAGGCCTGTTCCTCCTGTAGTCTTACCCAACTCAGCAAATGGCAGTTCTGTCATTCTAGTTGTTCAGGCCCCAAATTGAATATATCCTGTCTCTTCATTTTTTTTTTCCCACACTCACATCCAGTCTGATAGAAAAAATTATTGACTCTACCTTCAAAATATATCTAGTCTGACTACTTACCGCCTCCACTGCTACCATGTTAATCTAAAAGCCATCTTCTCTCACTTGTAGCTTTTGAGTAACTTTTGTTTTCTCTAACACTTTTGCTTTATTACGTTAACTTTTCAGTATAGTATCCTTAGTCACCCTTCTCATACTTAAGTCAGATCATCACGTTTTTCTGTTTAAAACTCTCTGGTGCCTCTCCATGTGACTCAGAATCACAATCAGAATCTCAGAATCTCACTCAGTCACAAATCATTTAAAATATCCTACACAATCTGGCCCCTACTACTTATGGCTGTATCTGCTGACCTCTGTCTTGTTCAACTTTTATTGTGCTTTTAACTTTACAAAGAAGTAAAAATTCAGAAAATCAAATGTTTTAAAAGAGGTTAGATTTAAGATACTTTATATAATTTGATAGTGGCTGCAGTTAGTGAGTAAATCTGTATTGGGGGAGTAAGGGAGGAGACATGAATATTTCTTAAGCCTTTACTATATCCACTAAATGCCTTACATATTTACTGTGTTATCTCATTATCCTCTAAATAGACTGATCACTACTATTATTTTTTCCTTATTTTACAGATGAGTAAATGAAGTCTATTATACCTTCAAAGCAAAGCATTAATGTAATATGTATAGTGTTAGCCTGCAGGTATAAAATACTTGGAATATTTCAAGCATCTGAAAATCTTACTGGCATTTTAATCATTCAGGAATAATTTCCTAGACTGAACTACTTCTTAGTTATGATTTCTTATTTTGCTATAAATGACAGCAGATTATTTTCGGTTTTGGTTTGGAGTATAGCATTCATACGTTGGTGGATAATAAAAATTTTCATAGAAGATTCAAAGCTTAAGTTTTGGAAAGGAACACCAGTTAGATCAGAAGAGAGATGATGACATACTTAGTGGAGGATAAATTTTCAGTGTTTCCATCTGTTGTTAGTGATTAGAACCCCTAGGGGCCAGTCTAGTGTGAAGAGTAACTTTTTATATTTAGTTACTACCCAAAGGGCCATATCATGATGACAAGAAAGGCAAGATTAAGAACAGTCAAATGATGTCAGAGAATGAATTTATTCATGTTACTTATGGAAACAGAGTTTTTTTTTGTGGGAGATAACTTTTCTGGGATATTTAATTATTTTTTCCTTTTGCTAAACCAGTGTGTTAGCTTGATGAAATGTTATCAAGAATGTTAAATTCACTTTAGCCTTTATCACCAACTTTTTCCATTTATCCAACACTTCTCTAGGAATCATTATTTTGTCCATTTACTTAGGTTTATGAGAAATTCAGTTTTACTGATTCTTCCTAAGACCTTTTAAGAGCAAGACAGTACTCTTGGATTTGTACTAAGTCAGATTTGTACACTAAATAGCTAATAGGATGCTTCTACTTCTACTACTAATAAGTAGTAGAAGTAGAAGACTCACTATTTAGTCTCATGGTCTCTCCCAACCTCTAGGAAATGTGATCTTTCCAAGTATCTACAAAAGGAATTTGGGAAACAGCACCAATAGTTGACTGTAGGAAGTAGTAAGATAAACTTGTATTGACTTTGCTTTGTATTTTAAGACTTGTTTTTGCTTCTAGACTTTATTTCTTTAAAAGAATCTTTGTGGGCTTCCCTGGTGGCGCAATGGTTGAGAGTCTGCCTGCCAATGCAGGGGACACGGCTTCGTGCCCTGGGCCGGGAAGATCCCACATGCCGTGGAGCAGCTGGGCCCGTGAGCAATGGCCTCTGAGCCTGCACATCCGGAGCCTGTGCTCTGCAACGGGAGAGGCCACAACAGTGAGAGGCCCGCGTATCGCAAAAAAAAAAAAAAAAAAAGAATCTTTGTTTTTTAGAATCCTAAAGTTGTAACACAGAATCATGAAAAAAATTTTTAGGTGATAATGAAGTATAGAAAATAAAAAGACCCATTCCCTCTTTACTTTTTCTCTAATCCCATTCCCTAGATGTAACCACTGTTAGTAGTTTGGTGTATAATCTTTCATACTTTTTTTTTTGTATGTACTATAAATAAACATCTGGGTATAACTAGAGTTTGTTTTTTAGACAAAGGTAGAATCATTACGTACTATGTAATACACAGATTTTTGTGATTATTCATGCAGGATAGTTCTGGAAGTAAAATCATGTGTTGAAAGTTCGCACATTTTAAAATTTTGTTATGAATTTTCAAATTACCCCACAAAAGATTGTACTAGTTTTCATTTCCACCAGTAGTATATCAGAATTTCCATTTTCTTATACCTTTTCCAAATATTGTATAATATCAATGTTTTCAATTTTTGCCAAAGCAAAAGCATTGTATTTTGTTTCAGTTTGCAGTGCTTTAATTATTAGGGAAGCCAAGCTTCGTTTTGTATGCTTACTGGCCACTTGCATTTCTCTCAATTACCTGTTCAGGTATCAGATTAATTTTCCTAATGATTTGTTTCTTTTTTTTTTTTTTTTTTTTCTCCCCCCGGTACGCGGGCCTCTCACTGTTGTGGCCTCTCCCGTTGCGGAGCACAGGCTCCGGACGCGCAGGCTCAGCGGCCATGGCTCACGGGCCCAGCCGCTTCGCGGCATGTGGGATCTTCCCGGACCGGGGCACGAACCCATGTCCCCTGCATCGGCAGGCGGACTCTCAACCACTGCGCCACCAGGGAAGCCCTTTTTTTTTTTTTTTTTAATGTATAGATAATTTAAACCACCTGGAACTATTCTTTGTGTTGTACATATATTAACTCAATAATAATAAGGTAGATTCTCTTATGTATTATCCCCATTTACAGATGAGGAGTTTTAGACACAGAAAAATTAAGAAACTTGCCCATGGCAACATAGCTAATAAGTGATAGAGGGGGAATACAGACACAGGCAGCTCATGCTCTAAACTGCTGCACTCTACTGCTTCTTATATAGGCAAATTGTCTTTTAATCACTGAATTCCAAGTAGAGAAAGTGTCTTGTTTGGGTAGTGAAAAGCATCATTTAAGGGCAGTTAATTTGGAATATATAAAATGTACTTCTGCTAACTTGTCATAATAGATTTTTTGCTTGTTATGGTAAATAGGTGACTAATATCAATTGCTTAAAATGCCTGAGCATTGGGACCCAGACATTTTAGCTCTCATTTAGAGCCTTACCTATTATTTTCATTTAAAAGTTTCTAAGAACCCTGGTTGTTTGGGCTTCTAACTTATAAAAGTTGAGGGAGCATCAAGTAAGTAAATAATATGACTAATATCAATGGCTTAAAATGCCTGAGCATTTGTATTCATTTAATGTATTCAGAACAAGTTTGAGTTAGAACCTGTTCTTTTCTTTGCAGCTGGTGTGTGGAAATACATAGCACTAAGTGAAATACTTTTGTCATCCTAGTTTTCCATTCTAGTGGTCATATTTCATAGGAGTAGTACAGATGTAGGAAAGAATAGTGGTAGCAAAAGGTAAAGGGACAGAGTTGGGGGTAGTCTGAGGGAGAAGGGAGAAAAAGTAATTTACTTAATTTCCTCTTTTATTGTCTGTCGTTCTCCACCCAAACCGCCGCTTGGTCTGGCCTTATTGCCCTTGCCTTTTATCTCTGTATTGGTGTACGCTAGAAAGCAGCATACCATTCTTTGTGTAAGATCTTCTAGGTTTGTGAACTCAGACATTTTTTAAACAGTAGCTTTGATATTGGAAAGTTTGGGAGCTATTACTTAAAGCAAAGAATTATATGTGAAAAGAAAACTCTGAACAATTAAATGACAGTATCAGAAGGAAGTTAATACAGTCAGAAGTACTAAAATTACTGTGGGTTGCATTTATCATCCTGTCACTTAAGTGAACTGAGTCCTGAAATCTTTTTAGCCCGTTTTACTTATTTAGGTCACAAATTATAGAATTTGTTGTTTACCAGATAACATCTAGTTAAGGTGTTTGGAGAGAGATTCCTGTGAGATTCAACTGAGCCACGTCCTCAGTAATTATCTTGAGAATTGTGTTGGAGAAGCAGTGAACTTCTGTAGCTAATGAATATTTCATTATTGTTTAAAGGAACCTGTTGTATAAAAGATTTACCAAAAAAATGTGACATTAATAAAGTAATACTTGGGCCCTCCCTGGCGGTCCAGTGGTTGGGACTCTGTGCTCCCACTGCAGGGGGCGCTGGTTCAAACCCTGTTTGGGGAACTAACATGCCACGAGGCACGGCCAAAAAGGAAAAAAAAACGTAATACTTAAATACAAAGAATTATAGTAGATGCTAATGAGAGTAACAACGTAAAATAGCTATTGTTTAATAACCATATTGTCCCTCTTTATGAGTGCCAGTTGTGTGTCAAGTACAATGCAGAGTGTTTTTAACATGTTTTTCTCTATCAAAATAGCTGAAAGGTAGGTATTTTTCCTATTTTAGGATTAAGGAAGCAGATAAACAGAGATTAAGTGCTTTGTTTGATGGTATATACTTCTAATAATAACATTACTTATTGAGTTATTTACTGAATACCTCCTTACGACAGGCATGCTAAGTTTTTAACTTTATTTCACAGAATCCTTATCCTTTATTTCATGGAATCCTTGTATCAGCTTTGCTGAAATAGATATTTTTTTCATAGATAAGGAAACAGTTGCACAGAGGTTAAATATATCATCCAAAGCCTTACACTTAAAAATTGCAGAACTGGAATTCAAGCCAAGGTTTTCATGATTTCTGAAAGTCTCTGCTCTTAACCATATTTCCTCTCAAGACTTTTTCTTTTTTTTTTAAAATTAATTAATTAATTAATTTTTGGCTATGTTAGGTCTTCGTTGCGGCAAGCGGGGGCCACTCTCGTGGCCTCCCTCTCTTGTTGCGGAGCACAGGCTCCAGATGCGCAGGCTCAGTAGTTGTGGCTCACGGGCCTAGTTGCTCCGCGGCATGTGGGATCCTCCCAGACCAGGGCTCGAACCTGTGTTCCCTGCATTGGCAGGCAGATTCTCAACCACTACGCCACCAGGGAAGCCCCAACTTTTTCATTTTTAAGGGAGAATTGATCACATTGAGCTGCCTTTCAACTTTGAAATTCTGTGGATTGTTCTCCGTAAAATAATAAAATTAGGATAGATTATCTTCACACTAGTTGTGTAATAAAAGGTATTCATTGAATATGAATATGCTAACTGTGTTAGGGTATGGAAGAAGTATGGATCACTGTCCCAGTATTGACAGACTTACCCTATTATAGGACAAGAGCATAAATACAATGGTGTATGCTCAACTACTGGCTGGGTTAAAAAATCCAAATTTGAAGTAAGGTATACAGAATGCATATAGGCCGTAACAAGAAGGATAGTAATAATTTGGGCAGTGGATAAGTCATTGTGGCTGGAAAGGCATGGCATAGAGCTCACAATTCCTTTGTGGTTGGGCTAAGGGAATTCGTCTCATAATGGAGGTACTCTTTAGAAGAGCAGCCAGGTGGCCAAGGCACAGTGACCAAATGTGTGGTAAACATAGGTGTGAGCCAACTGTAAGGAGCAGGGACAGAGGCTGAGAGGCCCAGTCAAGTGGGCTACACTGTACAAAAAAGAGGAGGAGGGGAAGATTCAGCAACCTGAGTAGTCCTCTCTCATTCCTGTGGCCACTGAACTTTATATTTGGTTGACGGTCATCCTACTGAGCCCATGGTGGTGGAGTGGTGATGAAGGCTGAGGTTATTTGGGGCATATATATTCTATCTTATTTAAGATTGGCTTAAGTGCTGTACTGAGCTCTGAAGACTTGAGAACTGGCTAATAATGTTTTATAATCCTTTGTGGGGAAAGTGTTGTGAGGGGAGTATAGATGATTAAGCAGGTAGCGATCAAAGTAGCAATCCAGAAGAGAGAGACACATGTAAGAGCTCACTGATACTGTTTAGGGTTGCATTTCCCAGCCACATTACTCCTACTACTTTCATTCTTTTTAAAAATTAATTAATTAATTAATTAATTTTTGGCTGTGTTGGGTCTTTGTTGCTGCGAGCGGGCTTCCTCTAGTTGCGGCTAGTGGGGGCTACCCTTCATTGTGGTGTGTGGGCTTCTCATTGCAGTGGCTCCTCTTGTTGCGGAGCACAGGCTCTAGGTGTGTGGGCTTCGGTAGTTGCGGCGCACGGGCTCAGTTGCTCCATGGCATGTGGGATCTTCCCAGGCCAGGGCTCGAACCTGTGTCCCCTGTGTTGGCAGGCAGATTCTTAACCGCTGTGTCACCGGGGAAGCCCTACTTTCATTCTTGACAGTTGGAGTTTTTGGGGTATCTAGCTACGTTTGCTTTGTTTGATGACAAAATTTAAATCAGGTAAGAGGAAACACTTAAAATGAAAAGTAAGTAGTAAAAGAAAGCAGAAGCTGTCATAAAGAGATATAGGGGGCTTCCCCGGTGGCACAGTGGTTGAGGGTCCGCCTCCCAGTGCAGGGGACATGGGTTTGAGCCCTGGTCCGGGAAGATCCCACCTGCCACGGAGTAACTAAACCCGTGTGCCACAATTAGTGAGCCTGCGCTCTAGAGCCCACGAGCCAGAACTGCTGAAGCCCGTGCGCCTAGAGCCTGTGCTCCGCAACAAGAGAAGCCACCGCAATGAGAAGCCCGCGCATTGCAACAAAGAGTAGCCCACACTCACTGCAACTAGAGAAAGCCTGTGCGCAGAAACGAAGACCCAACGCAGCCAAAAATAAATTAAATAAATAAATTTATTAAAAAAAAAAAGAAAGATATAGGAAAAGAAGCCCCATTTTAACCCTTAGGTAATGTGTTATATGATATATATTAAATGATTCACCAGAGGTATTATATGCTTGATTTTGTTTTGCTTTTTAATAGATTCAATATATTTCCTTGATAGGAGTGCCTTATAGTTTTCTTGAGCAAGAAAGTTTTATCGATACTTTAAATCTTTAGTATACTAAGGGTGGGAGTGTTAATGAGTAACATGTCCCCTAAAAAATACCATGTTGCACTAAACCTAAGAACTTTTTTTTTTTTTTTTGTGGTACGCGGGCCTCTCACTGTTGTGGCCTCTCCCATTGCGGAGCACAGGCTCCGGTTCACATGCAGGTTCAGCGGCCATGGCTCACGGGCCCAGCTGCTCCGCGGCATGTGGGATCCTCCCAAACCAGGGCACGAACCCGTGTCCCCTACATCAGCAGGCGGACTCTCAACCACTGCGCCACCAGGGAAGCCCAACCTAAGAACTTTTGATCTATAATTTTGTTTAAGCAGGTTACAGTAGTAAAGAGAAAATGATTATCTGGTTTCAATGTTTTATGATGACATTTCTATAGAAAAAAGTATTGATAATTTAAATTCAAAATTCTTCATATTGCATCTTTAGAGATTTTCTTTACAGTGTTTTTGGGGAAATGATTCATTCAGTTCTTTTCTAATCATGTGTGAAAAAAAAACTGGCTACTAAAATAAAAGGGCTATATGTGAAGCAAATTATATGCTGTAATGCCTCTTATGTTGCCAAGTACACTTAACGAATGAGGCAGGGAGGCCATTTAGCCATCCAGGGAGGCAACTCAGCCTAGTGCTTTTCTCTAGGGCAACTGTTAAAATAAGTTTAAAGACATCATAAGTTTAAGGAGAAGGCAAGTTTGTAACACTCCTGAAATGAGCCAAGATAAAATATTCACCAGCTGATTTTTGAATATTCTTATGGTTTTCTCATGTCTTCTGGCATTTGAACACTCTTTAGTAGTGTTGAAAGGAGATGTTGAGCAAAGTATGTAGGAGACCTTACATTCTGTAATCTAGCTTATACATGTTGTATTTATGAAGATTAGGTTAGGTTAAGAGAATATCATAGTATCTTGTAACCATGAACAAGGCATCTGGATTTCTGCCTCTATTGGCACTTACTTGTTGAGAAGACAGGTCATAAATAAGTAGTAAATACATAAATGCACAAGATAGAGATTATGATAAATGTCACGGGGTTAAGGTGTTAGAGGGGTAAGGAGCCTTTCTTTACAAGGTGACATCTGAAGAATTAAAATGAGGCAGATTTGTGAATAATTGCAGGAAGAGGAACAGAAAGCACAAAGGCTGGAAGGTGGGAAAGAGCTTGGTATTTTACAGGATCAAAAAGGAGACTGGTGTGGCCTATAGTAACTTAGGGAGAGAGATGCATGACGAGGGGTTAGATAGGCAAGCAGGAGCCAGATCTTGCGGGGCTTTTTAGGCCATGGTAGAAAGATGAAGAGTTTGAATTTTAGTCTAGGAAAATGGGAAATGCTGTTGAAAGATTTTAAACAGAGTAAATTCATTATCTAATTTTCATTTTTCAGTGGTGACTTTGGCTTGTATGTGGAGAAGGATTAGAGAGGAGCCAAGGAGAAATAGGAAGCCTGGTTAGGCAGTTGTGGTAGTCAAGATGGACAATGGAGGTGGCAGGTTGGATTTTTCTCCCTGGTACTGTCAAATAACATTTTGGTATCATTACACACCTCCTTCTGTGATACACTGTTTTTTTAAATAGCAAGGACTATTTCTTGGGTTTAGAATGTACAGTTGAATTAGTTTTAAAAATCTGTTTCCTTCAAATGTTTATTTTAGAGATCTGTTATTTAATATTTTCAGTAAGTGCTACAAATATGTATTAGTATTATCTGTATTTTTCATTTATTGGAAAAAAATGTAAACATGGGAAGTATTTTGCCTCAAAATAATTCAAAGAATAGGGCTAGAGTCCATCTCCCTGGACTCCCTTTATGATGCAGAGAATACAGACTATAAGAATAATTCCTAGTCATACGGCCCTTGTAGATCAGGACTTTCCTGTTTGTCCTGTTCTTAAAAAGATTATTGCAATGTTTGAAGACTTGGGTCATATCTCATTTGTATTCTCATTTAAAGTACATGTAATCTTTCTTTTCCCACATAGGCACATATTCAGTATTTCACTTTGAGATTTTTGTTGTTTTTTGTTGATATTCTTCTCCCCCCCCCCCATTATCACAAGGAAGTGCTCATTCATATATCCTGAATAGTTTTTGGCCAGGGTAACTGTTTTTCATTCTTGGTTACTTTCAAATAATATTAGAGGCTGATAGTTTTCATACGTGGACTCTAGAATAAAGTTGGCATGACTGCAGTCTCTAATGTCTCATCAGTTTTTTTCTAAACTGACCTTAAATTATGAGCAATAACAGAGTTTGACCAATGAATTTTTTTTTTTGTAGCAGAGTGAAAGTTCCATAAGGCAACATAATAATTGGGGGCAGAATTAGGGTAGAATTTAAATGGGGTAAAGATTTTACAGCTAACTGCCAGAAGACCTGACATAGCTGGCAGAGTCTATTTTCCTAACTGATACTTCAGCAGCAGAAGTTTTACAGTTAACTATTTAAATTTGTAGGTATTAAAATACAATATCTGGGGCCTCCCTGGTGACGCAGTGGTTAAGAGTCTGCCTGCCGATGCAGGGGATACGGGTTCGTGCCCTGGTCTGGGAGGATCCCACATGCCGCGGAGCGGCTGGGCCCGTGAGCCATGGCCGCTGGGCCTGTGCATCCGGAGCCTGTGCTCCGCAACGGGAGAGGCCACAACAGTGAGAGGCCCGCGTACCGCAAAAAGAAAAAAAAAAAAAAAAATACAATATCTGGGTAGTATTTCATTGTATATATGCACTATATCTTCTTTATCCATTTATCTGTTGATGGACACTTAGGTTGCTTCTATGTCTTGGCAATTGTAAATAATGCTGCTATGATATTGAGGTTCATGTGTCTTTTTGAATTAGTGTTTTTGTTTTTTTCAGATATATACTGAGGAATGGAATTGCTGGATCGTATGACAGTTCTATTTTTAGTGTTTTGAGAAACCTCCATACTGTTTTCCACAGTGGCTGTACCAATTTACATTCCCAACAGCAGTGTACGAGGGTTCCCTTTTCTCCACATCCTCCCTAACATTTGTTATTTGTGTTCATTCTGACAGGTGTGAGGTGATACCTCATTGTAGTCTTGATTTGCATTTCCCCGATGATTAGTGATGTTGAGCATCTTTTCATGTACCTTTTGGCCATCTCTATTTGCTTCTGGGAAACATGTCTGTTCACATTTTCTGCCCTTTTTCTTTTTTCTTTTTTGGCTGTGTTGGGTCTTTGTTGCTGTGCGTGAGCTTTCTCTAGTTGCGGTGAGCGGGGGCTACTTTTTGTTGCTGTGCGTGGACTTTTCATTGTGGTGGCTTCTCTTGTTGTGGAGCACGGGCTCTAGGTATGCGGGCTTCAGTAGTTGTGGCTCGCGGTCTCTAGAGCACAGGCTCAGTAGTTGTGGCGCACGGGCTTAGTTGCTTCGCGGCATGTGGGATCTTCCTGGGCCAGGGCTCGAACCCGTGTCCCCTGCATTGGCAGGAGGATTCTCAACCACTGTGCCACCAGGGAAGCCCTCTGCCCATTTTTTAATGGCAGAAGGTCTTTTGTTTTTTTGGTACTGAGTTGTATGAGCTGTTTATATATTTTGGATATTAACCTCTTATTGGCCATATTATTTGCAAATATTTTCTCCCATTCAGTAGGTTCTTTTTGTTTTGTCAGTGGCTTCCTTTGCTGTGAAAAAGCTTTTAAGTTTAATTAGGTACCATTTGTTTAATTTTGCTTTTATTTTCTTTGCTTTAGGAGACAGATCTAAAAAAGTATTGTTATGATTTACATCAAAGAGTGTTTTGCCAATTTTTTTCTCAGAGTTTTATGGTTTCCTATCTTACATTTAGGTCTTTAATCCATTTTGAGTTTATTTTTGTAAATGGTGTTAAAGACTGTTCTAATTTCATTCTTTTAGATGTAGCTGTCCATTTTTCCCAGCAACACTTATTGAAGAGACTGTCTTTTTTCCATTGTATATTTTTACCTCCTTTGTTGTAGATTATTTGGCCATAAGTGCATGGGTTTATTTCTGGGCTCTCTATCCTGTTCCATTGATCTCTGTGTCTGTTTTTGTGCCAGTACCATACTGTTTTGATTATTGTAACTTTGTAGTATAGTCTGAAATCAGGGATCATGATTCCTTCAGCTCTGTTCTTCTTTGTCAAGATTGTTTTGGCTTGTCCAGTCTCTTTGAACCTTTCTCTTTTGAACCTGTTTGTATTACAATAATAGTATTTATGTTAAAGATGGGATTTTTATTTTTTATTTACTTTATTTTTTTTGGCTGTGCTGTGTCTTCGTTGCTGCGTGTGGGCTTTCTCTAGTTGCGCTGAGCGGGGGCTACTCTTCGTTGCAGTGTGCGGGTTTCTTATTGTGGTGACTTCTCTTCTTGAGGAACACAGGCTCTAGGCACGCAGGCTTCAGTAGTTGTGGCACGCAGGCTCAGTTGCTCCATGGCATTTTTTTTTTTTGGCTGTGTTAGGTCTTTGTTGCTGTGTGTGGGATTTCTCTAGCTGTGGTGAGTGGCGGCTACTCTTCGTTGTGATGTGCAGGCATCTCATTGAGGTGGCTTCTCTTATTGTGGAGCACAGGCTCTAGGCGCACAGGCTTCAGTAGCTGCGGTGTGCGGGCTCAGTAGTTGTGGCTCGTGGGCTCTAGAGCGCAGGCTCAGTAGTTGTGGTGCACTGGCTTAGCTGCTCTGTGGCATGTGGGATTTTCCCGGACCAGGGATTGAACCCGTGTCCCCTGCATTGGCAGGTGGATTCTTAACCACTGCGCCACCGGGGAAGCCCCGGGCAGGCAGATTCTTAACTACTGAGCCACCAGGGGAGTCCCAAAAGATAGGATTTAATTTCAATTACCTGCAAAAGTATATTCTTATATATAACCTTAATAATATTTACAACTAAGACGGGGAAGACAGTTAAAGTGATATAAAGTTAATCTTTATCAGGGTTGATCTTCGATATTTAAAATTTATTTTTACTAGGGTAATATTAGAGGAAATAGCCATCACTTAAAACACTTAAATTTAAAAGAAGATTTTTGATGAGTAGTAGGCGTGTACCATTTAAAATAACACAAACCTATGTATTTTGGAATTTTTTTTTTTTTGGCTCCACCATGCGGCATGTGGTATCTTAGTTCCCTCACCAGGGATCGAACCTGCACCCCCTGCTTTGGAAGCACAGAGTCTTAACCACTGGACCACTAGGGAAGTCCTATGTATCTTTGAATTTTAAGTTATTTTTGTAATAGATGTGGATTTTAAATTCAGTAACCAACTGAATTTGGTAAACCATCTTTGCTGGATTAGCGTAAGAAGTTTGCAGTATTGCGCCATGCATCAATTTTCACTTTCTCCTTTTCTTTTTTAGATTTTTCTACTCGCTTTAACCATCCAAAAGGGAAAAAGCTTTTTTTCCACTACATATGTTATAAATTAGAATTAAATGTTAGATTCTAGAAAATAACGTATTAGCTATCATTTTTTGAGTACTTAATATGTGTGAGGCATTGTGCCAATTTTATCTTTTTAAATCTTTTCAACCCCTATGAAGTACAGTTTGTTGACCCTCTTTGTTTGTTTGTTTATTTATAATACATACATACATACCACAGGCTTAGAAAAGTTAAGTAAATCTCCATGGTAATTTAGCTAGTGGTAGTGCTGGGATTCGAATTCAGGTAGTTTGTAATTCCTGAGCTCATCCTGTCATTGACAGCATGTAACTCTTCTTGTTTCTTTGGTTGCTGTCATCAAAGGTCTAAGAATCTTTTTTTTTTTTTTTTTTTCAAAAATTTTAAAAGAAGATGTTGGGGGTAGGAGTTTATTAATTAATTTATTTTTGTCGTGTTGGGTCTTCGTTTCTGTGCGAGGGCTTTCTCTAGCTGTGGCAAGCGGGGGCCACTCTTCATCGCAGTGCGTGGGCCTCTCACTATCGCGGCCTCTCTTGTTGCGGAGCACAGGCTCCAGACGCGCAGGCTCAGTAGTTGTGGCTCACGGGCCTAGTTGCTCTGCGGCATGTGGGATCTTCCCAGCCCAGGGCTCGAACCCATGTCCCCTGCATTAGCAGGCAGATTCTCAACCACTGCGCCATCAGGGAAGCCCCAGGTCTAAGAATCTTAAGTTGAAAGGAACCAGTACTTGGTTCTGATGGCTCAATAGTACTGTCTTATGCTCAAGACCTGGCAATAATAATTTTGCCTTTCTTCCAGGAAAATACCTGTCAAAGAAAGGAAATAAATGAATTGGGTCTGTTTTCTGGAGAATAGCAGAGTCATATACAGATTTTTTTAAAAATGCATTTATAATGCCCAGGATAATTTAAAAATGAAAAGTTGGTATCCAAACTACCAAGAATTAATAAAGTATATGAAATAACTCAGAGAAACACATCTTTGCTTCCTTGAAAGGAAATGTAACTAATTTTTTAAAATTTAATTAATTTATTTTATTTTTGGCTGCATTGGGTCTTCATTGCTGCAGGCGGGCTTTCTCTAGTTGTTGCGTTGTGCGGGGTTCTCACTGTGATGGCTTCTCTTGTTGCGGGGCACAGGCTCTAGGTGTGCGGGCTTCAGTAGTTGTGGCTTGCAGGCTCTAGAGCACAGGCTCAGTAGTTGTGGCACACAGGCTTAGTTGCTCTGTGGCATGTGGAATCTTCCTGGACCAGGGTTTAAACCCTGGTCCGCTGCACTGGCAAGCGGATTCTTAACCACTGTGCCACCAGGGAAGCCTGTAACTAATTTTTTTACTGAAACATTCACTTCATAAATGAGACTCAGGCTTGGATTGTAGTGGTTTTAAGTTTTTAAGTTTCTTTTTGTTGTTTTGAAAAGGGAGTAAATATTGTTTCATTTTCATATATTAAAATTGCCTAAATATGGACTTATAAGAAATACTTCAAGGCACTTTCTCTACAGTGACTCTACTTCTGTATGTTTTCAAAATTATATAGTTAAAAATTTAAAAATTTAAAAATTACTGAGGATGATTTATGGGATATGCTTAATTTACATCTTTTTTTCTCATAGTGTTTTTTTCTTTGTAGGTTGAGTGTCCCAGTTCTTTGGTTAAAAAGGAAATAAGTGGTTTAGAATGCCTAGGTTTTCCTACAATATCTTTGAAAGTCTATAATGATATTGCTTATCATAGAAAAAATGGAATAGTTGAGTAAAAAACATTTATCACAGCTTGTAAAATTTTTAGATTTTCTAGGCCACAGGCCATATTTTTGTTAGTACACAATATTTTAGCTGCTGAATATGTAGTAAGACTCAGATTTGGGGAGTTTATCTTAATTATTGGCTTCTATAATAGCAAAAATTAAAAGTCGTTACTAGATTTGATATACTCATTTTTAGGATTAGTTGATATTAAGCACTGATATATTAAGAAATGTTGATATTTGAAGGAAAATTACACACACAATTAAAATACAAAACGTGTTTCGCGGATTTCATGATTTTCTTTGGCATGTCAGATAAATTGGGTATCTAATTTGTTTGTTTCCACAGGAGTGCATCTGAAACTTAAAAGGTATTTTAGTTCAAGTATTATTTTATTTGTTTGTTACAAAGTGAGTCTTATGTAAGAGTTAGTTAACTGTTTCAGAGATAATAAATAAATAGAATGATTTGTTTATTCTCTTTCGTTTTTATGTGAATAATTTCCTACAAAATTAGTACTATGTCAGATCTTTTTTAAAAAATTATTATTAATTTATTTATTTATGGCTGCATTGGGTCTTCGTTGCTGTGCATGGGCTTTCTCTAGTTGCGGTGAACGGGGGCTACTCTTCCCTGCGGTGCATGGGCTTCTCACTGTAATGGCTGCTCTTGTTGTGGAGCATGGGCTCTAGGCGCGCAGACTCAGTAGTTGTGGCTCGCAGGCTCTACAGCACAGGCTCAGTAGTTGTGGTGCACGGGCTTAGCTGCTCCGTGGCATGTGGGATCTTCCCAGACCAGGGCTCGAACCCATGTCCCCTGCATTGGCAGGCGGATTCTTAACCACTGCGCCACCAGGGAAGTCCCTATGTCAGATCTTTAGTTAGCATTAACTTTCTTACTTTCTTTTGATACTTTCTAAATGAAACAGTAATCTTTTCTGGAGTTAGGCTATTAGCATTACAGTATTTAAAAAGAAAGTGTTCAGAAAAAAGTACTTAGAAAAAAAAACCTCTTTCTTAGTTTATTTCTGACAGGTATGGATACCTGGATAGACAGCTTCTACAATTAACATGAGGTATTGTTAGGACAGTTTGATTAGACATAAGCTAATTGGTCTCTGAGATAATTTCTTTTTTTAATATTGTTTTGCATATTTAAAAAATATTTATTTATTTGGCTGCGTCGGGTCTTTGTTGCGGCATGTGGGCTTTTTGTTGCGGCACGCGGGCTTCTCTCTAGTTGTGGCGTGCCGATTTTCTCTTCTCTAGTTGTGGTGTGGGTTCCAGAGCGCGTAGGCTCTGTAGTTTGCACATGCGGGCTCTCTAGTTGAGGTGCGCGAGCTCAGTAGTTGGGGGGCGCGGGCTTAGTTGCCCCGCGACATGTGGGATCTTAGTTCCCCGACCAGGTATCAGACTCGCGTCTCCTGCATTGGAAGATGGATTCTTTATCACTGGATCACCAGAGAAGTCCCTCTGAGATAATTTCTGTCCTTTAGATTTGAAATGGTCTCTCAAAAAAAAAAAAAAAAAAAGCCACACAAATAAACACACACATTTTATTATTATTATTATTATTTTAAACACACATTTTAAAGTCAAAATCAAATTTAAGAGGATCAAAATGAATTGTTTATTTATTTATATTTTTGGCCATACTGCGCAGCTTGTGGGAATCCCAATTCCCCAACCAGGGATTGAACCCATGTCCCTTGCATTGGCAGGCAGATTCTTAACCACTGCACCACCAGGGAAGCCCACCAATTCTTTTTATTGTGGTAAAATACACATAACATAAAATTTACCATCTTAACCATTTTAAAATGTACAGTTCAGGTGTATTAAATATATTCAGAATGTTGTGCAGCTATCACTACCATTCATCTCCATAACTCCTTTCATCCAGTAAAACTGAAACCAACTGTACTCTATGCCCATTAAACAGTAACTCCCGTCTCCCTAGTCCCTGGCAACCACCATTTCACTCTCTGCCTCTATGATTTTGACTACTCTAAGTCCCGTATACAAGTGGAATCATACAGTATTTGTCTTTTTGTGACTGGTTTATTTCACTTAGCATAATATTCTCAAGGATCATCCATGTTGTAGCATATATTAGAATTTTCTTCCTTTTTAAGATGTTTAGTAATTTTTTTGATACTGAAAATAATATATAAACCTCAGAATTCTTAGTCTTGTTTGCCATCTGCCTTCCACATATTCCAGAAGAGTAGTAGTTTATTTGTGTCTTCCTTCAGGGGGGCACAGACGCTCCACTTAGGGACTTGGCCTGAGCCTATTTGGTTCAGTAATTACTAGTGGTGAGATGTTCCCACGGTTTGATAACTTTGACTTTTGACTTGACTTCAAGTTTGAAGACAGTATCATACACCATGCTCACTGTATGCTTAGTACCTAAATGAACAGAGCTGCAGAGTTCAATAGAAGATAGCAGACTCCTTCCAAGTTCTAAACAAAAAGGATTTCAGCTATAATCATTTGCCATATCATTGCTATTTTGAACTCTCTTTTGCAACTTGCTGTTTGTCCAGCTAAACTTCTGTGTTCAGTGAAAGCTAGTGAATTTTCAGTTGCCACCAAGTCAGTCCTTTTTATTTTGCTCATAGTTCCCATAATCAGTTAACTACTGCAGTTTGAAGTGTTGCTTGAAAGTATCCATAGGTATCCTGCTCTTGTAACAGTAATACTCTCTGATATGCCTTTTTTCTTTAGCCTACTGTGCACTGATTCCTTGGATATTCTGCTGACATGAAACGTTTCTGGACTAATGAGCCTCACTGCACTAGTGGAGGGGACTGCTCTCTTAGGTCTAGCTATTAGTGACATTGGCAATAACATTTTTATAAAGCTTTTTATTTTGAAATTATTTAAGACTTATAAAAAGTTGTAGGAATAATACAAAGAATTCCTGTATGTATGGGGAAGAATTCCTAGCTTCCCCAAATGTTAATATTTTACTACATTTGCTTTATCGTTTTCTCTGTATGTTCGTATTTTCTTGTTCTGAAACACTTGAGAGTAAATTGTAGACATGATGATCATTTACCCCAAAATATGTCAGTGTATTTCCTAAAAAATGAAGATATTTTCTTGTATAACCACAATTATCAAAATCAGGAAATTAACATTGGTACAATACCTCTTTCTAATCCAGATGCCTTCAAATATCGTTAATTGTTTTAATAATGTCCATTATTGCCAAAGAGAAAATTTTTCTAGTCCAGGAGACAAATCCAGGATCATGCATTACATTTAGTTGTTTTTTGTATTTATACTCCTTTAATCTCTGACAGTTCCTCAGTCTTTGTCTTTTATGACCTTGACATTTTTGAAGAGTACAGGTCAAGTTATTTTGTAGCATATCCCTCATTTTGAATTTATCTGGTGTTTTCTTCATGACTAGAGTCGGTTAATCATCTTTTAGCAGAAATGCTACAGAAGTAATTTGGGCTTCTGCTATCCTAGCCCATCCTATTGGGACACATGATGTCAATTTGCCTCATAACTGTTTTTTTTTCCTTTTTTAATAAATTTTATTTATTTATGGCTGCATTGGGTCTTAGTTGCTGGGCGCGGGCTCTCTCTAGTTGCAGAGAGCGGGGGCTACTCTTTTTTTTTTTTTTTTTTTTTGCCGTACGCGGGCCTCTCACTGTTGTGGCCTCTCCCGTTGCGGAGCACAGGCTCCAGACGCGCAGGCTCAGCTGCCATGGCTTACGGGCCTAGCCGCTCCGCGGCATGTGGGATCTTCCCGGACCAGAGCTCGAACCCGTGTCCCCTGCATTGTCAGGCGGATTCTTAACCACTTCGCCACCAGGGAGCTCCCTGCCTCATTACTGTTAACGTTAACTTTGATCACTTGGTTAAGGTAATATCTGCCAGAGAAAGTTACTATTTTCCCCTTCGTAATTAAAAAGCAACTTGTGAAGAGACATTTGAGACTATGTGAATAGCCTTTTTCCTCAACAGACTAGTTTCAGCGTTTATTGATGATTCTTGAGAAAGTGATTTTTTTCTAAACCTAATATTTCTTCTACATTTATTGTCATTCTACCATAAGGAAGAACTTTCCTTTCTTCTTATTTATTTTATTCATTTGTTTATGTCAATATGGACTGGTGGGTTTTCATTTTAGTCAGTGGATTTAGTTATGCATTTCTGGAGTGATGAAGGAGACCTGCTTTTTAGGTTCTTATTAAATGTGTGTTATGTTCACTTAACTGTGTTAAGCCTCAGTTCCTAAGGTGTTATAATTTAATTCAGTTAAAGATGTGAAAATGCTAGTTGAATGTTAGTTATTATAGGTTTACAATCTCGTATGAAATTTTGAAAATAAAAACTGAGTATCAAAACTGTTTTGTTAGTTTGCAGCATACTCATTTGGTGGCAAAACAAATTTGAATAGCTATAAAAATATTTACAATTTTATCGAAGTGTAAATTTTCATACTTTTTGCTGAAGAAATACTGATAGATTTAATAACTGGGAGCTTCCACAGACTCTGCAGGGAATGTTGTGTAAAACATGGCATAGGGCTTCCCTGGTGGCGCAGTGGTTGAGAATCCGCCTGCCAGTGCAGGGGACACGGGTTCGAGCCCTGGTCTGAGAAGAGCCCACATTCCATGGAGCAACTAAGCCCATGCGCCACAGCTACTGAACCTGCACTCTAGAGCCCGCGAGCTGCAACTACTGAGCCTGCACTCTAGAGCCCGCAAGCCACAACTAGTGATGCCCGCGCACCTAGAGCCTGTGCTTCACAACAAGAGAAGCCACCACAATGAGAAGCCTGCGCACCACAACAAAGAGTAGCCTCCGCTCGCCGCAACTAGAGAGAGCCCACGCGCAGCAACGAAGACCCAACGCAGCCATAAATAAATAAATAAATAAATTTATTAAAAAAAACCCCAAAACATGGCATATGCACATGGTACTTTGTAAAATCTGGAAAAATTCAGAATTTAAAGCACATTTGGCTTTAAGGGTTTCATGCAAAGGCTTGAGGACCTATAGCACTATAGAGGTTCTATTTATTTGTGAGTATACTTTGAAATTACCAACTAATTTAGTTGGAAAAATTGATGCTGATAGTTACAATAGTATTTAGTAACCATGACTATCACACAGTTAGAATAGTCCTATCAGCATTTGCATAAAGAGCAAAGAATAAGGAGAAAACCCAGCACTTTCTTTCCTATCAGGTATTTTCTCGTGCTATTTAATATACAGTTAGGGAGATCAGATTCCCTTGTGAGTTTTTTTCATTCTTAACTGCTGAGCTGGCTGCTCTTCCTAAAGTATTCCTAATGTTCTTTCTACTCTCTGCCTACTTAGGCAGGTTGAAAGGATACGTTATGCAGCTATAGAATATAGAATATCCTGCCATTCCTCAACTGCCCAGTGACTTTAGCTAATGTTTAATGTAGTGTTCTATGACTGCAGAATTAGATTCCTATTAAATGATATAAAGACAGATTTTAACTGTTCCTTGACTGAAAAGTGAGTTCTTTTTAGAGTACTAACAGGAAGTCGTCTTACATTTTAGTAGAATATAATAATAATAACATACTTTGATGTCTTTCCATGGTTTATGAACATAATGGTTATACTGTATATAACGGGAATTTTAAAGTTTGTTTTTATAACAAACGGTGCTTATGTTCAGGTCTCAAAATAAATTAGCTGAATAGTGCATAGTTTTAAAAGTCTTTAACTTTATCACTAGAAATTCTCTTAATTATTAATTTAGCTACTATTCGTGAAACTTATTTTTGATTAGTTTTTTGTGTTCTATTATTCATGTAAATCAATTCAAACTTTTTAATTTAAATTAATTCGACTTCTATAATCTCTAATTCTAATACTGAATTTTCAGCTCTCCTAAATTAATGCTTGATTTAGATAAAACAGTTTTAAACTAGTAACTTAAAAAAGTAAAACTAGTTCAAAATAATACATGTCATAACCAAAAAATTGAAAGTTATATGAAAGGGCATACAATGAAATGAACATTTTATAACATTCTTATTATCTAAGCCAGGCAAAGGTTGGTAGCTTTCTTTCAGTTACATGTCACTCAGCCTGTCGAGTATGCAGATGTCTTTTGTTCGCTTGCCACCCACTCGAAGTAGTGAGTGAAGGGGAACTAGTGAAGATTGCCAGCAGTACCCCACATCTCATCTCCCCCGTTAGGTAATCATAAAGTTGGATGGCATGTGGTGGCATCCAACTTTATGATTGGAACGTGGTTCTAAAAGTGAATTAGAGAGTTTTGTTTTTATCAGTTGTAGATTTTTTTTTTACTATAGTGGGTACAAATTTTCCTGGTAGCTGATACAGTTACAGTGTACTAAGAATTTTGTAGAAGCATTTCAAGGGAAAGTTATTCTGAAATGAGAGTAGATAGAAGTGATTTTGTTTTGTTAATGAATTTTGGAGATATCTTTCAGTAAGGCCACTTAATGTTTTTACTTCAAGTGTTGCATGCCAGCGAAAATGACTTCATCGTCTATATAGGTTGCTAATCCTTAAAATATATATGTATTTAGTCAGTGTTTTCATTGGTGTAAGTAAGTCAATAAGATGATAAGTCTTCATTATGTAACATTTTAAGTTGATGAGCAGTATTTTAAGAGTTTTATTTTTAAAGCAAAAAGGTAAGCCAAATGTTAATCTTTAACACATATAGTGGTACAAAAATTTGTTGAAGTGCCAGATTAAGGAATCATGTAGCAGCAACCAACGAGTCTCAACATATTAATTAACCCAGCTTCTTAACGAATAAATATAATTTAGTTTTTGTTGCTGAATGATTTCAAGACTACATTTTTCTTTTAGGATTGTTAGTAATTATGATGCAGTAAAATGTTAGAAATTAGAGTGGTTGCTTAAAATGAACATGCAGCAGAAAGGATTCAACAGTGCTTTTTTATAAAGAGCTCTGTTGTTAGCACAATTTTGCCTGTGGTTCCTCTCTTTTAGGGCAAGTCTGTAATGCCTAAAAGTTGCCAGGACTTCATTAAGCTAATGTTGGATTACAGCCAGACATTTAGTTGGTTGAGACCCCAGGCTTCTCTGAGACTCAAGAGGAGCGGGTGGGAAAGGGAATGAGGTGGGAATGGGAGGTAGAAGAGACTTTTACACAGTAATTTATGTATTTATTGTGTCATATGGGTTTAGCAGACTTTTAGAATTAATTTAAGTCTTTAAAGCCTCAAATAAGGACCCCTGGAGAGTCCTTAAGACCCTTTCAGAGTATCTGCAAGGTCAAACATATTTTCTTCGTAATTCTAGGATGTTATTTGCTTTTTTCACTATGTTGATATTTGCACTGATTGTGTAAAAGCAATTGTGGGTAAAAGTGCTGGCTCCTTAGCACAACTCAAGGTGGTGGCACCAAACTGTACTAGTTTTCACTGTAATCTTCACTGAGAACTTGCAGTTAAAAAAACCCAAAACAAACGAAAAAAACCTACTCAGTTTCACGTAATATCTCTTAGTTGAAGCAATAAAAATTAATTTTATTAAATCTAGTCCTTTGAATAAAGGATTTTTTCATTGTTTTTCTAATTGTCTTTTTAATATTTTGTGTGGCAAAATGGGGAGCACAAGTATTTCTGCTGCTAACCAAAGTGTGATGATATGTACTTGGATCCAGTTCTAGAAGGTAATGAATGCTCTTATCTCACCAGTTAAAGATGATGGGAATCCTAGAACATTATAAACCCTCAATCCAATGATCTTTCGCTTAGGCCAATGATTCTTTCCTTTTCACTGAAAGTCATGTATTCCTGTAAGAATCTGATGAAATCTGTGTACTCTCTCTGAACACACCATGACCCACATATACGTACTCACACACTCACAGGGTCACATAAGCATACACTCACTCAAAGTTGTAAACAATTTAAGAGTTCTTAATTGGTCTCCTGGAGCATATTCATGGATTTCTAGTTAAAACTCTGTTACCGGTTAAATTTTGTCCCACACAAATTTATACGTTGAAGTCCTAACCCCCTTTACCTAAGAATGTGACCTTTTTTGGAAATACGGTTAATGCAGGTGTAATTAGTTAAGATGAGGTCATATTAGGGTAAGGCCAAGCTGTAATCCAATATGACTAGTGTCCTTATAAAAAGGGGAAATTTGGACACAGACATGCACATGGTGGAGCACCACGTGAAGATGAAGGTAGAGATCTGTAAGTCAAGGAATATTAAAGATTGCCAGGAAATTACCAGAAGCTAAGAGAGGTGTGGAACACATTTCCCCAAATAGTCCTCAGAAGGAACCAACCCTGCTGGCATCTTTTTTTTTGTTTTTGTTTGTTTGTTTGTTTTTGCGGTATGCGGGCCTCTCACTGTTGTGACCTCTCCCGTTGCGCAGCACAGGCTCCGGACGCGCAGGCTCAGCGGCCATGGCTCACGGGCCCAGCCGCTCCGTGGCATGTGGGATCCTCCCAGGCCGGGGCACGAACCCGCGCCCCCTGCATCGGCAGGCGGACTCTCAACCACTGCGCCACCAGGGAAGCCCCCTGCTGACATCTTGATTTCAGAATTCTAACTTCCAGAACTGAGAGACAATACATTTCTGTTGCTTAAGCCACCCAGTTTGTGGTACTTTTGTTTCAGTAGACCTAGCAAATTAATACAGACTTCCTGGCCTGGGTTGTAGTTTCATAGCACCTTTTGAATACTGGCCAGAGTAGTTTCCATAGGGAACCATGCTCTAGCTTTAGGATATCTTATATTGTACTTTATCGATACTTTTTCAATATCAGAAAATTTAAAACTTCTTTCTGCTTATGGAAAATTAAAGGTGGAATATAAACTAGTGATTCAGTTTAGTTTAGCAAACTGTTTTCAGTTAATTCACTATGGTGTATTGGGCAGAGAAGGACACTGGAGCCAAAAGGTCTAGATTTGAATTCTTACTCTATGAACTTTGTAACTCATTTAACTTTTCTAGACCTCAATTTTATTCTTTTAAAATGAGAAGTTGAACTTGAACTTGAGCCCTTTCTAACTCTAAAAGATACTGACTCCTATCTGACTTGATGAATTTGGATAGTATTTTTGTTTTTAGTAAATTTATTATTATTATTTTGGCTGCATTGGGTCTTTGTTGCTGTGCGTGGGCTTTCTCTAGTTGCGGTGAGCGGAGGCTACTCTTCAGTGCGGTGCGTGGGCTTCTCATTGTGGTGGCTTCTTGTTTCAGAGCAAGGGCTCTAGGCGCGTGGGCTTCAGTAGTTTTGGCACATGGGCTCGGTAGTTGTGGCTTGCGGGTTCTAGAGCGCAGGCTCAGTAGTTGTGGCTTGCGGGCTCTAGAGCGCAGGCTCAGTAGTTGTGGCGCACGGGCTTAGTTGCTCTGCAGCATGTGGGATCTTCTCGGACCAGGGCTTCAACCCATGTCCCCTGCATTGGCAAGCGGATTCTTAACCACTGCGCCACCAAGGAAGTCCTGGATAGTATTTTAACTTTAAATTGACCTGATGTGTTTTAATGTTTCTGTTTTTGTATAGTTAGGCATATATTTCATAGAGTTGCTTGTAGGAATATATTTTGTGGAACTTGACTTCTGGTTAAAATTTTTACTTTAAATAGTACTAATAGCATAGAAGAAGACTATTATGATTCAAGCTGTGTCAAAGGCTGTTACCTGCCCTCCCTCTCTACCTTTTATCATGTCAGACTATATCTATCCATTTAGAGCATTGGTTCCCAGCTTTTTCTTATTATACCATAAATTGGACACTACTGAAGTCTTGTGTCCCTGAAGCCTGAAGAGAAAATCAGATACAGTAGTTAGTACTGTTTAACTGTTCTGTCATTTCCTCTACTATCATGTTTTTATTCATTCATTAGAAGTCCAGACATGGAAAGGTTGAGTGTTTGCAGGGTACTACACAATTTGTGGGACCTAGGGCAAAATGAAAATGTGGACTCCTTTGTTCAAAAAGCATGAAAAGATAGTAAAATATATACCTTTTTCTTTTCTTCCATGTCTGTCTGACTTATGGGGTTTTAAAATTTGTCATTTAATGTCATTTTAAGTAAGTAAGAATTAAAAACTTAAATCATTATCATGTATTTTAGCATTCATTTTTATGTTGTGATGCTCATTTAAAATGCAAATATAAGAATATTTAACTGATTTGTGGGATCACTGAAATTAAAGTTATATTTTATAACTTGTACTTGCATGTGTAGTTTTTACCAGAACAGTAGAAACACTTACGAAACTAACTCAGCTGTTTTTATTTTACTTCTCAGTACATGAGTATTCTACCAACATTCTACGTTTGGCTCACTGATGAGTAAGGAAGGCCTGAGAGAAAAAAGGAGTTATGGGTTGCCCTGTCTTTTTTTTTTTTTCTTTTTGCGGTATGCGGGCCTCTCACTGTTGTGGCCTCTCCCGTTGCGGAGCACAGGCTCCGGATGCGCAGGCCCAGCGGCCATGGCTCACGGGCCCAGCCGCTCCGCGGCATATGGGATCCTCCCAGACCGGGGCACGAACCCGTATCCCCTGCATCGGCAGGCGGACTCTTAACCACTGCGCCACCAGGGAGGCCCTGGGTTGCCCTGTCTTTACCTTTCCTTCTATGTCCTCATATTCTGCATAAGTGGTTGCCTAAAACTGGCAAGTAATAGGAGTAAGAAAGGATATGATAGGGTTCCTTGGTTGTTCATGTTTCATAGAACACCATTGCCTTTTGTGTTCTAAGCAAATTGTGGCCTCTTGGGGCTGTGAGCACCCTATTCTCCAGATTAGAGTTGATATAATATTCTTTGTACTCTGTGGCTGGGGAAGAAACTTATTTTTCTGAGGATCCTTGCTAGTCCTTTTGCAGATCATCATCAGAAGGACCCTAGGTTGTAACCAATGAGATAAGGAAATTGATATTAACCATTTGCATGGAATTAAATTGTTTAATAGGAATCCAAGAACCAGAACAGGAGTCTTACTGTTCTGTTTTCTGGGACATGAACATAGTTTCATGAGTGAGGAATATTTTTAGCAAATTAAAATTGCTCTCTAAGGTACAGTTAATTAACCCATTATGGTTTGACGCCAGTTTTAAGGGAAACCATACAAAGTTGAGCATTAATGAGTAATTAAATCTCTGTGCCAGAGATTGGGAGACATTTGGGTCATGGTGTCATACAAGCTTGGAGTTAGGCACATGTTAGAGGTTGTCAGTTGGTAATTCAGCTGTTTTACTTTATCACCAGTGTGCCCTGACTGCTACGCAGGGACAGCAAGAATGTTCTAATAAACTTAAAGCTGTGGTGATGCTGTAATTGATATTAGTAGTGGCTTAGGTCTGGGGTAGTATATCTGAGCAGTCCTGTTCAGGCATCATCCTCCATGCTTATATTTGTTCTGTCCATCTGTGGCACCTTGTTATTGTAAATATTGGTGTGATCCATCTAGTTCAGGTACTTCTTAATACTGTATTCACATTATATTCTGCATAAATATTATACCCGGGAGTTACACCACTAATGGTTTTTTTTTTTGGAGAGTTGTTTTTGTTTTTGGACACGCTGCATGGCGTGTGGGATCTTACCTGGGCACCCTGCATTGGGAGCGTGGAGTCTTAACCACTGGACCACCAGGTAAATCCAAGAGTTATACATTATTTTTATAAAATAGATTTAGTTTTTCTCAGTGAATCCTCTGTTTTCTTTATGAAATCCCGAGTTTAAAAAATCTCTTCAAGGGAGTTCCCTGGTGGCCTACTGGTTAAGATTCAGGCTTTCACTGCCGTGGCCCGGGTTCAGTCCCTCGTCAGGGAACTGAGATCCTGCAAGCTGTGCTGTGCGGCCAAAAAAAAAAAAAAAAAAAGTGTAACTCTTGACTATAATTTTCTGGAATGATGAGTAAAGTGCTGAAAGATGTAATGGCCAGGTCTTGGTATCCAAAAGTTTGTGTATTGTCTTATATAAAATACTTTCTATAAAGTGTTTTTTTTGTTTTTTTTTTGTGGTACGCGGGCCTCTCACTGTTTTGGCCTCTCCCGTTGCGGAGCACAGGCTCCGGACGCGCAGGCTCAGCGGCCATGACTCACGGGCCCAGCCACTCTGCAGCATGTGGGATCCTCCCGGACTGGGGCACGAACCCGTGTCCCTTGCATTGGCAGGCGGACTCTCAACCACTGCGCCACCAGGGAAGCCCTATAAAGTGTTTTTTAAAAGCTTTGTAATTTTAGGTGGCAAAATAATTCCATATGTTCATTTTCTCATAGAAACCATATATCTGTGGTTACTTCTTAGGTCTAACTATCAATATCCACCCATCTGCACTGGTAGGTTAAATTGCTTCTCATAAAAGATTGGTCCTCACAAATTTTTGTTGTTAGTTTTTCATTAGCACTAGATGTTAATTGTACTGGCACAATAGTATATGAAATCTAGGGAAGAAACAAATCTGTGTGAATCATAGGAGAGTTAATGGGTCTTCCCCAGAGCTCTCATTTAGTTAGATAAATGTATGTAAAGCACTTAGCACTGTGCCTGGCACAGAGGATGTGGGCAACAAGTGTTTTTAAAATAAATAAAAATTTAGATTCTTGTAAGCATTAGTATTAATTATATTAGGGACTCTAATCAGTCTTCTATCTTTGAGATTTGAATGAAGCAGGAAATAGGGCGTAGGACCTACAAGGAAACAGGAAGTCTACCCATGTTTTTATTTCACATTCCACTTGAACTATCTTGGAAACACAGGGTGAAGCATCAAACAATGGTTATATATGGGTTTTGTTTTTTCTTTTTAACTATCTCTTTATCTACTTTGTATTATATTCTTATTTTAGGATACTTGGGTTGGAGTGTCCTGTGTCTGGACATTCCTGGAATGTCTTTAATTGATTCATTAATATCAGGAACATTGTGTTTCTTTGTCAAGGAGATAACAAGTTTTCTTTCATTTCCCATTCATTAGTCAAAGAAACAAAGTATTCTTCTTATATGTTCATTAAAACTGGTATGTGACTCAAAAACCAAATCATTCAGATCAAACAGGATGTGGAAAGAACTCAAAAAGATATGTAAATAATAACCTAATTGTATTATAAATGAGGAATATATAATCACACTGAGGGAGGTGGAGAGGAAAAGAACTAACCTAAGTTACTTTGAAAAATGATAAAGCTAAAGACAAAAAAATGTTATACCCAAATATTATACTCTAGATGTTTCTTTCTCATAGAGGTATGGATTATCATTTCTAAATTGCTATTAGCAATTGTACTTTAAATGTATACTTGTATTGAACAAATAAGTAAAAATATTACGGATATTGAGAGTTAGGTTCTTAACTCTCTCCACTGAGAAGACCTAGAAGTTATGACACCACTGTAGCAGTGAAATAGACTGCTGCCCAGATCTTGGTTTCTAAATAGCATTCTCCAGTAAAAGGAACCCTGGAGAAAAATGATTGATTCCAGGGCTGGGACAGGGAAATCGAGATGAACTGGAACATTTAATGTCACCAGAAAGTAAGGAAGTGCTCAAAAAATGATGAGAGTATGTTGGAAGGATACAGCTAGTTTGAAGGTACTTCCACTGGCCAAAGCTGGGACAAAATAAGCAATGATAGCATTGGATCACAATCCCTAGAATAAAATAAATATCTGTGAGTCTATACTAACATTAACAAGGGAGAAGGGACAGCTCTTTATTTTATTTTATTTTTTAATTAATAAACTTTATATTTTAGAGAAGTTTTAGTTCACAGCAACATTGAGGGACAGCTCTTTTTTACAGAATTCCAGCTAATAAATGGAGCATGAATGATGGAAATAAAAAAAAATCATCATTAGGCAGATACTGCATAGGTTCTTGTTTCAGGCAAGAATCAGTCAGTGGATACTAACATTAGTGAGGGAAAGCATAGGGAGAAACAGGATATTTGTATAGTCTCAAAGTATCTTTCCAACAAGATATTTTTTAATTACAAAGGGAACCTTATTTACAGTGGAAGAATCCGGGAGGCACCACCTAACCAAGTGACACATGAACATTTCAGGCTTCCTTGATAAGATGCACTGAGGACACAGCATCACCTCTGTGGTGTTCTTGCCAGAGAAGCTTAATCTCAATGCAATCATGAGAAGACAACAAACCCAAATTGAGGAACATTCTATAAAATGACTTATCATTTCTTAAAAAAAGTCTCAGGGTCATGAAAGACAAAAAACTGAGGAACTATCACATATTAGAGGAGACTAAGGAAACATTACAGTTTGTGAGATTCTGGATAAATCCTGGACCAGAAAAAGAATATTAGTGGGAAAATTGATGAAACCTGAAAAAGGTCAGTAGCTTAGTTAATTGTGTTTTATCAGTGTTAATATCCTGGTTTCCATAATTGTACTGTGGTTGTGTAAGATGTTAATATTAGGGAAAGCTAGGGTAAGGTTATATAAAGACTGTACTATTTTTTGAAGATTTTCTGTAAATTTAAAATATTTTCTAACTGTTGAAAAGGTAAGTGTGTGCCTTATAATTCTAAAAATATTTAAGGTGGTAAAAGGAGGTCTTGAGGTAATAAAATGATGAAGTCACCAAAACTTGTGACTAAATTTCAGTTAATTCTTTAGGCAGATTCATTCATCCTTGACGATTTTTACTTTAAAATTGTCATGAGGGACTTCCCTGGTGGTCCAGTGGCTAAGACTCTGCACTCCCAATGCAGGGGGCCCGGGTTCAATATCTGGTCAGGGAACTAGATCCCACATGCTGCAACTAAGAGTTCGCATGCTGCAGCTAAAGACCCCACATGCTGCAGCGAAGATCCTGTGTGCCAGAACTAAGACCCGACACAGCCAAATAACTAACTAACTAAATAAATAGTTTGAAAAAGTCACGAAAGGTGTCCTTTCCTCTGCCTAAGTATTTTGTTCATATAATCATGATCTTAAAAATTTCTGCCCCATAAGAGTTAGGAAATAAAATCTTTGAATGTAAGACAAGAAACTCCCTGACCTGAGAAAAGTCTCAGACATAAGAAAACAAAGCCAAATCCAGCGTTAGATTGAGCATTTACACGAGTCAAAAACCAAAACAAAAACCTCTGTCCAAAATCATTGCGGATGAGGGTATTGTCAAGTTGGAGAGGAGTGGTGCTGTATTTGGGTACAGAAAGCAAATGGTTGAGAAGAAAGAATGTCTGGATGTTTGAGCCCTGTAAGTGAAAGGGATATTAGTGAGTGGGCTCTATAGGTATTGGGTTGGCCAAAAAGTTCGTTCGGGGCTTCTGTAACATTACGCAGGAAAACCCAAACGAACTTTTTGCCTAACCCTATAGAATGACTTTGTGGGGAAAAATTGGGAGTCCAACTTATTGGTGTAGAGATTGCAAGATGGTTAGACAGTCAGTGTAAGCTGTTATGAAAGTTTTAAAATAAGAGAAAGGAGGGAGCAAGCTAGAGGGAACTTCTGGGGGATGTGTTGATCAAGATAGAAAGGTTCAGCTTAGAGAAGCTGAATATACATTTCTGTATTTTCTGAATATCACAGAGGTTAGTCAAGAAATTTCTAGGGGAATTGTCGGTGTCAGAGTTTTTAAAATGGAAGTTTTGACTTTTAAGCTTGAATAGACTTTGTTCTATGTGAATCCTGAAATCCTTTTTCAGCCCTCAAATTTAATCCGAAAACATAAAAAGAATTAAATCAGTAAATTAGACGTAATAAAACTCTACCTGGGTGAACATGTCATACTTTATAGATGGCTTCTTTTGTATCTGTACTTGAAGATGATGATAGGTGTTTTTCTTTTAAAAATTTTATTTATTTATTTATTTATTTTTGGTTGCGTCGGGTCTTCGTGCAAGGGCTTTCTCTACTTGCAGAGAGCGGGGGCTACTCTTCGTTGCGGTGTGCTGGCTTCTCATTGCGGTGGCTTCTCTTGTTGTGGAGCACAGGCTCTAGGCATGCAGCCTTCAGCAGTTGTGGCACGCGAGCCAGTCATTGTGGCTCGCAAGCTCTAGAGTGCAGGCTCAGTAGTTGTGGCTCATGGGCTTAGTTGTTCCGTGGCATGTGGGATCTTCCCAGACCAGGGCTTGAACCCTTGTCCCCTGCATTCGCAGGCGGATTCTTAACCACTACACCACCAAGGAAGCCTGATTATAGGTGGTTCTGTGCTGCTTCTGTATCATTTTAGGATGGCTAAAATTAAAGCTTTAGAAAAACTTTCTGCTTTGGTATGGTATCTGCACAGCAAGAGAGTAATCTTCTCAATATAAAAACATTAAAAGATGTCTTTTTGGTGCTGATTCTCATAAATCTTGGTGTCCCTCCAATATGTTATTGATTTAACAGTTTCTAACACTGGTGCAAGAATCATTATAGATATTGAATTCTCAGTTTACTTCATTTTCCATTTTTATCCTTGTTTACATAGGCTTGTTTTCAGTTTGACTTGAAGTCTTAGATTGAGGCTCAGACTGTCACATGTTGCAAACAGAATAATATTGTAGGGAAGAAAAAGTCTTTTCCTCTACCCTTCTGTGTTCTCAACTGGGGCTCTGTAACAAAAAAAAAACAGATTACAAACAGAAAAGCATACAAATTTATTTGATATAAGTACCTTCATAAGGAAATGAAGACCCAAAGAAGCAGATAAGCCTGAACATTTTTGTACTAGGTTTGATGAAGAGTGGAAAATTGTGAGAAAATGTGATAGAACAGAAGTATTTGAGCTAAAGGTAGTAAACTGGGGGAAACATAGCAAGACCTGTTCCTTTGGATTCCTCTTGGTGTCCCTTTGTCTTTGAAGATAAGGATGCTTTTTTTCTCCAGGTATAGGGATGGCATCTCTCAAATAGAGGTTTTATGATCTGCTTCAGGGGAGATGGAGGAGGTCAGAAAGTCCTTCCTGCACCTGCTCTTTCTCAGATTCCTTCAGCTTGATATATTCAATATGCAAAGGTGCTATACTTTAGAATGGTGGGGTTTTTTTGTAATTCTTTCTTTCTTTCTTTCTTTCTTTTTTTTAAGAGTGGTGTGTTTTGAACCCCACCAATATTACAAATACTATTTGTGGTCAAGAACTTAGAACTCTACTCTTCACATTAGAGTACATGTCCAAAGATAGGTCATTAGAGTATAGCTATTATTCTGTAATTTATGTATTACTAATTTAATGTTATATGTACTGAAATTGTCCTATGTTGGTACCTTTCTGTCTAATATCTTTGGCTTCAGCTTTAAAGAGCTGAATTTTGTTGGAGCCTGCCCAGGTATACAAGTGATAGTTTTCTGAATATTCTCCGTAGTGGGCCAACATATTTTACTTGCTAAAGTGTTATTTAAGTGTCTGTGGAAATGAACTACAGCATACTTCAGGCTCCCCTGTTACTTACTAACCTCATTTTGAAATGGCTGATTTGTAATAGTGCTGCTATCCTATTGGCTTTGTGACAGATGGAATGAGTTTTCTGCCCTTTAGCCTGGAAAGTATGTCTTGAGTTTTTACTATTTTATTTGAAGTCATATAAAGAAAATATCCACTACATCCTGGGGAAGTTTGCTAAGATCAAAGATTATCACTTTGAATTTTAGTAGTATTTTATAGTATTCAAAGTGTTCTCATGTATATTTCCTCATTTGCTAGAGGTAATATCAGTACTTTTTCTATGGTGGGAATAGTAGTCCAATCTGTCATCACTTATTAAGGTATGTTTTGTCATAATTTTGAGATATAACTTATATTTGGCATCAATAATTCTCAATAAAAATACAGGCAAGAAGTGTTAGTTTTGTAAATTTTATAATCAGGAGATAATAAATCTTGTAGGAAAACTAGAGTTTATATAATCACTAACCATACTATTTAAAAAAAATTTTTTTTTCCTCAAACTTATTTTTCTATGTTTATACCTGTGCTGGGTCCAGTGTCTTCAGTAATTACTATTTCATTGGTGGTTCTAAGATTATGTAATTGAAGCAGGAAGAGGAAAACTTTTTTTTTCAGTTTCATTTTAAAATATTTATTTATTTATTTATTTATTTATGGCTGCGTTGGGTCTTCGTTGCTGTGTGTGAGCTTTCTCTAGTTGCTGTGAGCAGGGGCTACTCTTCGCTGCACGGGCTTCTCATTGCAGTGGCTTCTCTTGTTGCAGAATATGGGCTCTAGTCGCGCGGGCTTTAGTAGTTGTGGCTCGTGGGCTCAGTAGTTGTGGCATGTAGGCTGTAGAGTGCAGACTCAGTAGTTGTGGCACACGGGCGTGGTTGCTCTGTGGCATATGGGATCTTCCCAGACCAAGGCTTGAAGCCATGTCCCCTGCATTGGCAGGCAGGTTCTTAACCACTGGGCCACCAGGGAAGCTGGGAAAACTATTTTTTACATGTATATTGTGTACCATTTGCCTATATGTATAAGTATACATACAGTTGATCCTCATTATTTGTAGATGCTTTATTTGCAAATTCACCTACTCACTAAAATTTGTAACCCCAAAATCAATACTTGTGGCACTTTTGTGATCACTTGTGGACATATGCAGAGCTGTGAAAAATTTGAGTCATCTGATATGAATGTTCCCAGTGAGGTCAAACAAGGCAGTGCACTGCCTTCTTGTTTCAGTTCTTATACTATAAACAAGTGTCCTCTCCGTGGTCTATTTAGTGCCACATTTTCTCATTTTTATGCTTTTCTTGGTGATTTCACTGCTTAAAATAGCCCACAAATGTAGTACTGAGGTGTTGTCTGGTGTTCCTGAATACAAGAAGGCTTTTGTGGAGAAAATACTTACATTAGATAAGCTTCATTCAGGCATCAGTTGTAGTGCTGTTGGCCATGAGTTCAGTGTTAACGTATCAACAATATATATTAAATAAGTTTTCTTTAAGCAGAGACACACACATAAAACAATGTTATATATTGTTTGGTTGATGAAAATGTTGTGACCAGAGGCTGTAGGAATCTAACCCTGTACTTCTCCTAGATGTTCATTATTTGTTAATTCAGTGTTTGCAGCAACTTTATAGAACATACAAGAATCAGCTGTGTGTGTATGTATATATGTAAATATGTATATGATACCTATCTATGTTCCGTATTATATATTAAACATTATTAATGATACTACATATATTATATATTATTAATTATGTATGTGTTATATATATCCCAGTCTCATCTAATCCTACAGAAGCATCCATACTCTTATGAATGAGGAAAATAAGGTAGACGCAATTAATATAGTAGCCAAAATTCATGGTCAGGCTCCAAAGTCTGCATTCTTTTTAGATTACACTATCTGCTTTGCCTAAGAAATATCATATAAAACATGTAAATAGGGCTTCCATGGTGGCGCAGTGGTTGAGAGTCCGCCTGCCGATGCAGGGGACACGGGTTCGTGCCCCTATCCCGGAAGATCCCACATGCCGCGGAGTGGCTGGGCCCGCGAGCCATGGCCGCGGAGCCTGTGTGTCCGGAGCCTGTGCTCCGCAACGGGAGAGGCCACAGCAGTGAGAGGCCCGCGTACAGCAAAAAAACAAAAAAAACCCAAAAAAACAAACAAACAAACAAAAAAAAACATGTAAATATATCTTGGCATTCAGTTAGACTGCAGGAATAGTAAGTTTTCCCCTCACATCCATCTTTCTATTTGAAAATTCAATTGCCTTGATTTTAGGGTAAAATTCAGCATCATGTACTTTTTTGCTTTAAAAATTTAAATACCTTTTTCTTCAGTGATTGGTTTATTTAAAATGACATGATGCTAATTAGGTTAACTTTTTCTAGGTAGTTTTTATTGATTCTTTTTTGGGTTTTATGTTTTAAGTACAGCCGTGACTGGGAGATGTGAAACTGCAGAGTTTCAGTTTCCCTAAGTAAGGTCTCATACGTTTAGTATATCTAATGTCTCGAGAAGAAGACAGTATCTTGTTGATTCTTAAGCTTTTCACTACTATTTGTCTTCCAAAAAGCACAGTGAGAAATTAGAAAAAGATATTACTATATAAATAAAAGAAGGGAATGATGTACATTTCCTCCAAAAGGAATCAGAAGATTTCTATTAACAGTGCTTACTTATCCCTTCCATTTTTCTCCTAGAGGTAGAATTGATTAATTAATTGCCTACTGCTGCTTATTGCTTACCATAAACAGAGGAATTAGGATGTATCTAACAAAAAATAAAAATAAGACACTAAGAAAAAATAAAAAACTAACCCTTGATAATAATTGAAAGGTCTAACATCCATTTAAAATACACATATCCAAAGAAATATTGAGCAATTGCAAAATTAAGCTTGAAGGGTGTGTTTTTACTAAATAGTATAGCACAATTAATGAAATTAATTTATACACAGAAACTTAGTGAATTTTATTGATTAGTCTTACATATCCAGGCTCCTTTCAAATACTGCTTCCAATTAAGTCTTCTGGGTTTAAGTTGGAGGATGGGGCCTGCTGGCATTACTGAATATGCATTTGTAACCCCACATCCTGCCTGGAATATGAAAACATTTGTAGAAGGGTGAAGAGTTTTAAAGGCAATGTTTAGCAATTGTCTTTTTGTATATGAGATCCAGTTTAGAAGAAAAAAAAATTACCAAGTTTCATTTAAAAAAAAAAAGAAAGAAAGAAAAGCTGTGTCTTTCTTTTAAAATCAGGCAGTGATATATTTGCAGGTGTAGTTACCGATCACTGAAGGATTTTTCCCCCAGAATCTTAAGTCTGTATAATTATTACTCTTAGCGCTTTCTATAGTATTTGGTAGTAAAGCTATCCCCTTTAAACAAGTTTTTTAATGTTTTTAATACTGAGAGTTGCTTAGAGGAGGGGAATTTTAGAAATTTAGAGGCAAGGAGGTGAGTAGTACTAGAGTTCAGCCACAGATAAGAAACTTCCCCTTTTTGCCACTCTCCGTCCCCAAGAAAAGAGACACTAAGATTCCTAGATGTTGGGAAAGCAACAGTGGGAGAAACTGTTGATTTTTTGCATGTGGAGTGGGATGAGGAAGGGAACTCAAGAATTTGAAAAGTGAGTGTACAGTAAATAACATGTACTGTCATTTTAAAGTTCATTAAATGTTTCTTTTAAGCTCACTTCAAAAAGCAGAAAATGCTTTCAAAGAAACTTGTGAATGACAGCTGCTTTTTATCTTATCCTGTAGCTCATTTGAAGTATTCTGTACAGAGTTCTTCAAGTTGCCATTTCTAGTATCTGTTCATCAATGAAGTTTATATATTGTTATGAAGTAATAAATATAAGGAGCTAGATATTAGCAGGAAAGTAGCAACAAAGATATGAAGACCAGATGATGACTCAAGGACTGTTAGTGAAGATGTATCTAACTTCATGGTTTGACACGTGACTTCTTTTCCAAAAACAGCACTGACAGGTATACTATTAAATAAGCTCAGAAACAATGTTAACATCTCCGTGGAGTGGAAGAGCAAAGTGGCGTGCCTAGCCACGTTCTGGGACGGGAAGTTGGCAATGATGAGTACGAACTAGGTTCCTATAGGGTTAACAGGGTCCCAAAGTGACCATGTGACAAGATCGGAACCAGGCTTCCTGCCTTGAACCCAGGTGTTCTTCCTCCTTGAAACGAGGCCAAAAATGCCCCCCAAAAACAACAACAGCAAAAAACAGCTTCTTCCTTCTTGGTGGTAAAAAAATTAAAAATTTTTTCATTAACTATGGACCTAATGAGTATGAGAATGAAGACGCTTACCCTTATGACCGGAACTTAGCCAAGGTCCCTCCGATCTGTGATGGCATCTGCAGCATCCCCAGTATCTTTGCAGGGTTCGAGTTTCAAAATGATATTATAGGAACCTAGTTTTGGACTACGAGCAGGAGATAGATATCCGGGCAAAATACCCGAAAGTATCCTGGGGAGGAGATGGTGAGTGGGAGTTGGGAGAGAGAGAGAGAGAGAGAGAACAAACAAAAAGTCTGAGACTGCAAACTCAAATTTCAAAACATATGCAGAAAAAAAATCTAATACTGAGGAAGGTCATTAGAAATGATCCAAAGGTGACACTTATATGTGGAAAAAAAAATCTATATGTGAAAAACTTGAAGAAAATATATATCTTTTTGACCTTGGTCTAGAAAAGGATTTCTTTAAAAGTACAAAAAACAAGTAATAAAAGGAAATTAATAAATGTAATTACATTAAATTAAAAAATTCTGTACAACAGGAGATATCACAAAGTGAAAAAAGCAGCTCCAGGTTGAGAAAGATATTTGTAACATATGTAATCAAATAAGGATTATTATCTTAAATAGGAAAAACACCTTAAAAAAATTCAAAGGGAAAATGAGAAAGGATTTGAATTCACAAAATAGGGAACCTGGATGGTTAATAAGCTTCTGAAAAGATGCATGATTAATCAAGGAAATGCCAGAAAGAAGATAAAAAAAATTCTGGAGAGTCTGACATTAGCAATTCAGTGCTGTGGTTGGAAGTAATATATCACTTAGGCCCTGAGTTAGGATATGGAGCAAGACCAAGAAATGAACCTTTCTTGTTTAAGGCAGTGGAGATTTTGGGATTATTACTGCACATAATCTAGTTTATTTTGACTGATAAAAGAGGAAGTAAATGGCTTCAGGACTAGGATGAAGGGGAGACTTTTAAGTATATGTCCCCGTATACCTTTAAATTACTATGTGCAGGTATTATATTAAAAAGTAAAATTACTTTGGTTACCATATAGAGACTAGATTATGAGAGGATGTGGAGGAACCAGTAAGGAGGCTATCAAAGTTGGTTAGGCAAGAGATGATGACAGTCAAAACTAGGACGGTGGGCTTCCCTGGTGGCGCAGTGGTTGAGAGTCTGCCTCCCGATGCAGGGGACACGGGTTCGTGCCCCGGTCCGGGAAGATCCCACATGCCGTGGAGCGGCTGGGCCCGTGAGCCATGGCCGCTGGGCCTGCATGTCCAGAGCCTGTGCTCTGCAACGGGAGAGTCCACAGCAGTGAGAAGCCCCTGTACCGCAAAACAAAACAAAACAAAAAAACTAGGATGGTGCATTGGATACAGATTAATACAGATAGAAGGAGTCTAGAGATATTTTGAGGTAAAGTTCATTGCACTTTGTGATTAATTGGATGTTATGTATTTCTGCAGTGGAAATTTTTTTTTTTTTTTTTTTTTTTTTTTTGCGGTACACGGGCCTCTCACTGTTGTGGCCTCTCCCGTTGCAGAGCACAGGCTCCGGACACGCAGCCTCAGTGGCCATGGCTCACGGGCCCAGCCGCTTCTCGGCATGTGGGACCGGAGCACGAACCTGTGTCCCCTGCATCAGCAGGCAGACTCTCAACCACTGCGCTACCAGGGAAGCCCTGCAGTGGAAATTTTTATAGTGAGCATATAATACATTTGTGGGTCTAAAATAAAGTGATTAAGTAAAAAATAAAGAAGTAGGCCTTTAGCAAGGTTTCATTATCAAAATAAAGTTATTTTGGTGACTAAAATAAAAACACACAACATGAGAGCTAAGAGTTTCAGTTTTATTTGGGGACTTACTGAGGGCTATAGCCTGGAAGACAGCCTCTCAGATAGCTCTGAGGAACTGTTCCAAAGAGGAAGGGGGGAGGTGAGCATATATGTGATTTTGGAGTAAAGGATACATGCAATCAGGCATACATGTTGGTAGAAGGTTGCAACTAGTGACGAGGAACACAATTCTCAGTTAATGATTTTAGTGCTTTTCTAAGTATGGGAAGATGCAACAACTGGGTTCATAAAATTTTCTCCTGAAAATAATCTGGAGGCCTGTTCTGCTACTTTTCCCAGAGCACAGAGTGCCTCATTCCTGATCTCCTTCATAGCTCCTTTTAGGGTGTGTTTGTTGAAGGTCAGTGACTGCAGTGGCTAGTGACTTAATTCCTGTAGAACCAGACGACAAGTGACATTCTTTAGTTGGCAGTTGTTAAGTAAAAAATACGTAGCCCTATAACAAGATTTCATTATCTTCTGAGCCTTAAAACTTTTTCATTTTTATATTATCATTTCTCTGAGGTAGTTTGATTTCTTCACTTACACCCACCCCCCTCCCTTCCTCCCCCCTCCCTCCCCCCTCCCTCCCCTTCCCTCTCTCTCCCCTTTCTCTTTCTTGCATACACTCACTCTTTGTAGTTCACAGTTCATCAGAACTTAACGATTTATAGTTCCTGTTTCTTTGGTTCTGTTCATATTGTTCTTTTTTTAAAATTTTTATTTATTTATTTATTTATGGCTGTGTTGGGTCTTTGTTGCTGTGCGTGGGCTTTTCTCTAGTTGCGGTGAGTGGGGGCTACTCTTCGTTGCAGTGCACGGGCTTCTCATTATGGTGACTTCTCTTGTTGCGGAGCATGGGCTCTAGGCACACGGGCTCAGTAGTTGTGGCACGTGGGCTCAGTAGTTGTGGAACGCAGGCTCAGTAGTTGCGGCTCATGGGCTCTAGAGTGCAGACTCAGTAGTTGTGGCTCACAGGCCTAGTTGCTCTGCGACATGTGGGATCTTCCCGGACCAGGGCTTGAACCTGTGTCTCCAGCTTGGCATGCAGATTCTTAACACTGTGCCACCAGGGAAGCCCCTCATATTGTTCTTGAATGCCACTGTACCTCTTGATATCTTACTTGACTTTTTTTGGGTCCATCACGAATCCTTCATCTTTCCTCATGCCTCTAGCTAGAAGTTTTCACATGTGCCCATAGCATTCTGTTTACTTCTGTCACAGCATTTTTCCTTCCAAAACTGTTCTTCCTTTATTTCCTGGCTAAGTTATTGACACCACTATTTACCCTATTGCCTAGGCCACAAATACAGGTTTTATCTTTGGTTCTTGATTATTCTCTCAATTTCCAAGCCTGTTTCCACCAGAGCATCCTACTAGACACCAAAGTAATCCTGTCATTTCTAAGGAAATTAACTAAAATCATCTAGAAACGGCTATAGCATATACAGCATACAGAAATTAATTTCTTACCTCTTAATATAACACTTGAGGGATTTTTCTTATTTCCATTATACAGGTGAGGGAACTAGGTTCAAAGAGGTTAGGGTTAAATGTTAAAATTTTTATGTGATTTCAAGGCCTATGCTAAGTTTGTTTGGTCCTATAAATATTTCTATAATCTATTCCCTTTATTTCTCTTAGTTCCTGCCTTTATCATGTTTCTCTCTGGATTATTGCAATAGCTTTTTAAAAAAATATTCTTTTCCATTATGGTTTATTATAGGATATTGAATATATGCAATAGCTTTCTAACTGGTACAATGCCTCTCTTCTCTCCCTCCCCCAATCTCTTTTTCATACTCTGCCAGAGTGCTTCTTTAAAATACAAATCTGTTCATTTTATTCCCCTGCTTAAAATTCTTCAGTTGTTCCCTGTGGCCCACAGAATGAAGTTCAAACTCCTTATCATGGCACATCCATCATCTGGTTCCTGCTTACATTTTCAGCATCATTTCCTACTACTCTCCCTTCCCCAGTCTGCATTCCAGCAACACTGAACTGTTTATGGTTACTGGAACTTAACATGTTCTCTTCAAGATTTTGCTTTTGGAATTTTCCCCTTGCATGGAATTTCCTTCTCTTCTGGTCTGCCTTGTGAAACCTTACTTTTCTATCACAGTTCAGTTCAAGCTATAGTTCTGTGATGTGGACATTTAAAAATATTCCTTGACTTTCCCCAGAAGGATGAGTCAGTGTTAGGATTGTCTGCATCCTCTTTTTTTGCTTCCAGTAGAGCATTTTACCTCATTGTTCTCTGTTTCTCTCACCTATTAGTGGCATCCTTGAGGATAGAATTGTTTTCTTGAATTTGAGATTATCTTTTTAACTCTAGTCCCTAGTATATATGAGTCTGGCACAGTAGATATTTGTATTAATCTGCTTGGGCTGCCATAACAAAATACCATAGACTGGGTGGCTTAAACAACAGAAATTTATTTCCTTGCAGTTATGGAGGATATAAGTCCAAGAGCATGCTGACATGGTTGGATTCTGGTGAGGGCTCTCTCTCTCTGACTTACAGACAGCCACCTTCTTGCTCTGTGCCCCCAGGGCCTTTCCTTGTATGTGTATGTTGGGGGAGAGAGAGAAATCTCTTTCTCTTCGTCTTCTTATAAGGCTACCAAGGCTATTGGATTAGGACCCCACACTTATGACCTCATTTAACATTTTTTGTTTTTTGGCTGCGTTGGGTCTTTGTTGCTGTGTGGGCTTTCTCTAGTTGTGGCAAGTGGGAGCTACTCTTCATTGTGGTGCGCGGGCTTCTCATTGCAATAGCTTCTCTTGTTGAGGAGCACAGGCTCTAGGCACACGGGCTTCAGTAACTGTGGCACGTGGGCTCAGTGGCTGTGGCTCATGGGCTTAGTTGCTCCGCGACATGTGGGATCGTCTCGGACCAGGGCTTGAACCCGTGTTCCCTGCATTGGCAGGTGGATTCTTAACCACTGCGCCACCAGGGAAGCCTGACCTCATTTAACATTAATTACCTCCTAAAAGCCCTGTCTCCAAATATAGTCACGTGGGGGGTTACACTGAATTTGGAGGATACAATGAATTTTGTGGGGGATACACTTAAGTCTATAGCAGGATTCAATGTTTGTTGAAAGAATCATTTAAATTATTTTTATTTTATGATTTACTGTTTACATGATTGTCTTTGCTATTAGATTATACATTTCTTGAGACTTGGGGTGGTTTCCTATTTTTTGTATTTCTTGGACTGTGAATATATGGATTTTCAAGAGTTGTTGAATGAACCAATTTAATTGCATTATAGAATGTGATTGATGTGTTATTTAAGTCAGATAGATGCCTAAGTAGGGCTTCTGAACTACTACTACTTTTGACTGACTTTCTTCTACTCTAGATCTCTTATTCTTTGTCTTCATATTTCAAGGCAACCACTGTTACTAGTTTCAGAAGTATTCTATTTATATATAAGTATTATATATATTTATCACTGCAGGGTTTTTGTCATTAGAGATAATAAATTATATAAAATAGCCAGTATGATGTAATAAATCTAGTAGATTTATTACTGCTCACGCAGTCAGAAAATTCCTTTAGGATTTGTTTTCATTTTATAGTTTAAAATACTCTGTTAATTATCAGATCACTAAGGTTTCCCATATTCATGTGTAAGTAGAAAGTAAAAAAGTGATATCTAATATCAGATAATGAATTATATCTTACCAGTTATTTGAGGTTATTCTATATCATGATGTTTCATTCCATTAGCACAGTGGTACTAAACCAGAGGTGATTTTGCATCTGGGATATTTGGCAATGTCTGGAGACATTTTGGGTTGTAAAAACTAGGGGATGCTACTAGCATTTACTAGATAGAAGCCAGGGATGCTGCCAAACAGTCTAAAGTGTACCGGATATCCCACATAACAAAGAATCATCTGGCCCAAAATGCTAGTAGTTCTGAAATTGAAAGACCCTGTATTAGCATAAAACGTAATGAATTGAGTATAAGCCATGGCCTCTCTCGTTCTTTCTATAATTATAGTCTATGTTGACTCTTCATTTCATGATTTTATAACTTTAAATGTAAAGCGATCCTAGATTAGGTGTTATTTGATATGCAGCAGATGTGTACATCTGTCCTATTTCTCAGATTCTGATCTTAAAGTCATTTTATCATATAGTGTTGACATTTGCTTTTGAAAGTTTTCACCTTAATTAAAAATATACCAAAGGCAGCAGAAGATATGTGTTTCTTAAACTAAAATGATAAAGTGATTCTTAACTGTTCAGTACCTTGCTGCTTTTGAGTTTGATCTGACCCTATCTCATAACCCACTGAGGCTAAAATTATGTAGCCATCTGCCAGCTGGTAAAATAGTAGCAGTCTAGGATGTTCAAGAGTGTTGGTTTGCCTCATTGGAGGCAGGTAAGGCCTACGTCTAAATTTCATCTTTATGGGACCTCCAAGGTATTTAGGGCTATTAATAATGTAATTTTCTCTGGAATTTGGCAGTTAGATGGTGGAGGTGATTCCTGGTGGATGTGAAGTCATGAGAAGTAGGTGATGTGAACCGATGTAATAACTGGTGTCCTTTTAAGAAGAGGTGAAGGCAGAGACACTTGGAGGAATGCGGTGTGATGATGGAGACAGTGATTAGAGTAATGCCATCTGCAAGCCAAGGAACACCCAAAGATTGCTGGTTAGAAGTTAGAAGAGCCAAGGCAGGCTCCCCCACTACAGGTTTCAGAAGGAACACAGTCCTGCTGACTTCTAGCCTCCAGAACTGTGAGACAATAAATTTTTGTTGTTTTATGTCACTCAGTTTGTAGTACTTTGTTACACTAGCCCTAGAAAACTAATACAGTATCCACATTATTATCTTTAATGATGTTGAAGAAATTCAGTAGGATTGAAGGTAACTCTGAATTATTAAAAAATTTAGTCTTTTTTAATTTAGTCTTTTAAATAGAGTTGCCTGAAGGTCTTGCCGAAATCCAGTAGTGTCTCTCGGCTGTCCTGAATTCCTGACAAGGGAGAAACTGGTCTCTTCATAACTGTGGCGTCATAAGTCACAAATTGCCAAATTGCCTGTCAGCTGATATATCAAGTAGTAGTTTGGATCACAAACAATATTTTCATATTTAGATTAACTTTCTGTAGCCTGAATTGATTCTGTTTTCTTTGTTTCATAGTGAATTTTGTTGGTATTATATACGCTACCTAATAAATATTCTTTCGGGAAGTTGCAGTGGTTTTAACTGGATTAAAGCCCTAGTTCTTTTCCTTGAAGAAATGATATAGTTGCTGGACAGTAGACAGCTCTGCTAGATGATCAAGAGATATTCAGGTTTCTTTGTTTATAGTGACTGCCATGCCTCCAGTTTTTCTCCTTTAAGATGAAAGCTATGGGCATTTCCCATTAAAAACATGGGAATTCTTTCACCTCTACAAAATTTCCAAGCCTTTAGATTTAGGACCCCTGGAACAGAGGTTGAGACTAAAGCTCAGTTCATAAGAGGCAATGTCTAATTATAGTGGCTGTGGTAGAGCAGAGAATGGTAAGCAACTCCTGAAGGGAAGAACAGAGATGCTCTTTGTGATAACATTCTCCTGATTGGGACCATGGCTTAGGTCATAAGTTTTCTATTCTAGGGCCCGGGCCTACCCTAAATAAATGTCTTGACATTTTCAGTTGTTGATGTTTAATTAATATATATATTTTTCCTGTTAGAAATGCATATTGAATTTTTAACAAAGGCTGAAATTTGTTATTTTCTGAGGAGGAGTAGCATGTTACCAGAGATAACATCTTACAAATAGAAAGAAAAAAATATAACTTAAGGGAAATTATTTACAAGTGAATTTACGTTTCCCAAATTGATAACTGGTTTCATTTTTCTCAGGAACATTTGTAAATGTGGTTACACAGTTTATAGCTATGATCATATACAGCAGATACATACAAATTAATTGAAAGAAGTATCAATTCTAGGAAATATCCATTCATCTATCCTCTATGCATGGGCATATGTGTCATTATTGTATGTGTATAGGGAATGGAAGATCACTCACCACATCCTCACCTGCCCTACCAAGTTCTTTAATTTAAAAATGAGCGTAGGGATGGAAGTCAACTTTAATTTGATAAAAAAATACAGCCACCTGGCAAAAGAGGATAAGTGCAAAATCATTTGCAGTTAACCCAGCCAGTGGGTTGGTAGCAATAAGAATCCATGTTGGGTTTCCCTGGTGGCGCAGTGGTTGAGAGTCCGCCTGCCAATGCAGGGGACACAGGCTCGTGCCCCGGTCTGGGAAGATCCCACACGCCGCGAAGTGGCTAGGCCCCTGAGCCATGGCCGCTGAGCCTGCGCGTCCGGAGCCTGTGATCCACAACGGGAGAGGCCACAACAGTGAGAGGCCCGCGTACCGCAAAAAAAAGGAAAGAAAAAAGAGAATCCATGTTTTATTAACATGTTTTCATTCAAAAGGATATAGTTTATCCTGAGCTGTACCTCTATTGTGGTTTGGAGAGTTTTGTCTTCTGAGCTTTTGAGTTGATCTGTGGGCTGTGACTAGCATTAAAAGATATTAGTATATTGCCCATAGTAAGAAAAGTATTGTTTCATGAATTTTTTGATTAACTTATATGTGTATGTACATGTGTACTAGGTCATATGACTCAAAAAAAAGCATTGCTTACACTTTTGTAAGTTAACTATAAAATGGCACATCATTTTTAATAGTGTTAATAAATTGTCCATTTTCATGAAAACTTTATCTTGATATAGAATTTTCATTTGGTTCTTGGCTTTGTAATTTGCAACAGTGCATGGCCTATCTTTTGAATTAGCAAACTCTGAAAACATCCAAGTAGATCATCTATCAGAGATCTTACATATAGGATGAAATTCTGCCTTTTTATGGAAAATTTGACTTCTTTGATTCTTTCCAAGTAATATTTTGTGATTCTAACTTATTTATGGTCCTACTCCTAGAAAATGATATATTCTTTTTGTACAGTTTTTCCAGTTGTACTGAAAATAACCTCAGCCCAAATTGGTTTTGCCAAATTTGGCAGTTTTGCAAGAAACATGACTACAGAATTCTTTACTAAGTATTTGCAAAATATTTTGTCGTGCTGTAGGAATTGTGCTTTACTCAGCTTGCTTTTTCTTATTTTCATGCCTTCCCATGTTACCCAAATGGAAAATTCTTCTTTTTAGTAAATTAACATCTCTCTGGGGGCTTCCCTCAAAATACTTAAATTTACCTCTCTCCGGAACTTCAACTGATTGTTTATATATTTGCTTCTTCTGTTTTCAGTTGTTGCAAATAAATTTTCACTTGTTGTATTATGTTTTACAGATGTGGTTTTTATTCACATGTAATATTTTCTATAACAGCTTTAGGAGAAATAATTTACATATCTATAATTCACTCATTTAAAGGACAAAATTCAGTGATCTTTAGCATATTCACAGTTGTTCAACGGTCACCTTAATCAGTTTAAGAGCATTTTTATCACACCACCCTCCCCCCCACCAAAAAAAAAGAAGTCCTGTACCCATTAACCGTAATTCTTCATTCACTCCTTCCCCCAGCCCTTGGCAACCTCTAATCTACATTCTGTCTCTTAAGAATTTGCCTATTCTGGACATTTCATATAAATGGTATGATAAAATATGTGACCTTTTCTGTCTGGTTTCTTTCAGTTAGCATTCTGTTTGCAGGGTACATCCATGTTGTAACATGTATTAGTAATTCATTTGTTTTTGTTGCCTAACATTCCATTATGGATATACCATATTTTGTTTATCCATTTATCAATTGACATTTAGGTTGTTTACATTTTTTGACTATTGTGAATAATGTGGTTATGAATATTTTTGTACAAGTCTGTGTGAACATGTTTTTATATCTCTTGGGTATATGGTTTGGAGTGGAATTGCTGGGTCATATTGGTTGAGTTGTAAGCGTTTCTTTTATGTTCTGGATACCAGACTTTTATGAAATGTATAATTTGCAATTTTTTCTCATTCTGTAATTGTTTTTCCACTTTCTGCATGATGTGCTTTGAAGCATTAAAGGTTTAAATTTTGATGTTCAAATTACCTATTTTTCCTTTTGCTATTGTGCTTTTTTGGTGTCATAGCTAAGAAACTATTGCTTAATCCAAGGTCACAAAGAAATATGCTTATGTTTTCTTCTGAGAGTTTTATAGTTTCAGCTTTTACATTTGGAGTCTGTGGTTTGAGTTAATTTTTGTATATGGTGTGTGGGGGGATCCCACTTCATTCTTTTGAACGTAGATATGCAGTTGTGCATGGACATACAGTTCAACTATTTGTTGGAAAAGCTAACTTTACCCCCACTGAGTTGTCTTGGCACCCCTGTTAAAAATCAATAGACGATACACGTAAGGATTTATTTCTGAACTCTCAATTCTATTTCCTTGATGTATATGTCTGTCTTTATGCCAGTAACACAGTCTTGATTAATGTCACTTTAGTAGTGAGTTTTGAAACCAGGAAATGTGAGTCCTCCAACTTTGCTCTTTTTCAAGATTGTTTTGGCTATTCTGAGTACTTTGCATTTCCATATGAATTTTAGAAGCAGCTTGTCAATTCTGCAGAAAGGAAACTGGTATTTGATAGGGATTACATTGAATATGTAGATCAATTTGGGGAGTATTGCTATTTTAACAGTATTAAGCCTTACAATCCATGCGTGGGATATCAGTGACTTTCGATGACTTTTTGTAATAGTTCTCGGTGTACAGATCTTGTACTCTTTTGTTAAATTTATTCTTAATAATTTAATTGTCTTTGATGCTATCGTAAATGGAATCATATTCTTAATTTCACTTTTGGATTGTTCACTGCTAGTATATAGATATACAATTGCTTTTTGTATATTGGTCTCGTGTTCTGCAACCTTGCTGCACTTATTTATTAGTTCTGATAGTATCTTGTGATCACTTAGGATTTTCCATATATATGACTGTGGCATCTGCAAATAGAGATAGCTTTACTTTTTCCTTTCTAATCTGAATGCCTTTTATTATTTTTTTCTTTGTCTTTTTTTCTTTTTTGCCTAGAATCTCCTGTACAGTGTTGAATGGAAGTTGGGGAGCCAACTTCTTTGTCTTATTCCTGATCTTAGAGGAAAACTTAATTTTCAGTTTTTCACCATGAAGTATGACATTAGTTGTGGGTTTTTCATAGATGCCCTTTATCAGGTTAAGACAGTTCCCCTCTATTTCTGGTTTGTTGAGTGTTTTAATCCTGAAAGGGTGTCATATATTTCTTAGGATGCTAAATAAGCATTGGGTAATGTTTATATATTTTTCCACATGATAAAATAATCATAATACTAGTCTTTCAAAACTTTTCTCTCTTCATTTTTTCTCTTTTGTGTTGAAGGGAAAGCAGAGATGACAGCAGGAGAGTTATTTACAATAAGTATCTTTTTGAATTTAAAAACGCTATTTGATGATTATAGAATAGTCATTAATTTAGTTCATTTAAAAATTACAAAATATAGGGCTTCCCTGGTGGCGCAGTGGTTGAGGGTCCGCCTGCCAATGCGGGGGACATGGGTTCATGCCCCGGTCCGGGAGGATCCCACATGCTGCGGAGCAGCTGGGCCTGTGAGCCATGGCCGCTGGGCCTGTGTGTCTGGAGCCTGTGCTCCGCAACGGGAGAGGCCACAATGGTGAGAGGCCTGCGTACATTAAAAAAAAAAAAAAAAAAAAAAAAAAAATTTACAAAATATATTGAAAGTAGGATAATGGAAATGTTTTCTTGAGGAAGTCAAATAACTTATCTGGGTTAACTTCTCATAAATAAAGGGAATTACCCTAAGTGAACCTTAACATTATTATCCTCTTCAAATTTCAATGATTCTGGGACTTCCCTGGTGTCTCAGTGGTTAAGAATCCACCTGCCAATGCAGGGGACACGGATTCGAGCCCTAGTCCGGGAAGATCCCACATGCTGCGGAGCAGCTAAGCCCATGTGCCACAACTACTGAGCCTACATGCCTAGAGCCCGTGCTCCACAACAAGAGAAGCCACCACAATGAGAAGCCTGCGCACCACAACGAAGAGTAGCCCCTGCTCGCTGCAACTAGAGAAAGCCCGCGCTGGGCAACAAAGACCCAATGCAGCCAAAAATAAATAAATAAATAAATAAAATATTTTTTAAAAATTCAATGATTCCGTGGTTTTACAGCTCAAATGTATTATAGGTTCCCCTCAACCTGAAACCCTGTACCTGTTAGCAGTTAAATCTCTTTTACCTTCTACACACACCTCCCTATCCCAGCTGTAGGCAACTACCAATTTATTTTCTGTGTCTGTCTTCACCCATTCTGGACATTTTATATAAATGGAACTATATAATTTGTGTTTTCTTGTGGCTGACCTCATGGTTCATTCATCTTATAGCATGTATCAATACTTCTTTCTTCCTTTCCTTTCCCTTTCTTTCTTCCTTTTCTTTCTCCCTCCCTCCTTCCTTCCCCCTCCTTCCTTCCTTTCCTTTTTATTGTGGCAAAAATCATAACATAAATGTCACCCTCCCACCAGTTTTGCAAGTGTGCAACCAAATGCACATTGTTTTGCAACAGGTCCCCAGAACCCCTCTATCCTGCATAACTGAAACTCTAAACCCACAAAACACCTCCCCTTCCCTCCTCCTAACCCCTGACAACCACTATTCTACTTTCCATTTCTGTGAGTTTGACTGCTTTAGATAACTCATTTGAGTGTAATTATACATTTGTCTTTTTGTGTCTGCTCTATTTCTCTTAGCATAATGGCCCAAGGCTCATCCATGTGATAGTATATGACAGTACTTCCTTCTTTTTTTTAAGGATGAATAATATTCCATTGTATTTATATACCACATTTTCTTTATCCATTCATCTATCAATTAACATTAAGGTTGCTTCTACCTCTTGACAATTATGAATTAGGCTGTTATGAACATGCGTGGTATAGGCTGAATTGTCCATCCCCCCCCATTCATATGTTGAAGCCCTAACTCCCAGTATGACTGTATTTGGAGATAGGGCTGGTGAGGAGGTGATAAAAGTTAGGCCCTAATCTGATAGTCCAACAGCGTGGTGCCCTTATATGAAGAGGAGGAAACACCAGAGCTTGCCCTCCCTATCACTCCCCCAACCCCCTCTCCTCCTCCTCCTCCTTCTTATACCCACCCCACTCTCTCTGCCATGTGCAAACATAGTACTGAGAAGATTGCTGTCTCAAGCCAGGAAGAGACCCCTCACTAGAGAACCAAATCCCCTGGCACTTTCAGCTTGCACTTCCAGCCTTCAAAACTATGAGAAATAAGTTTCTGTTGTTTAAGCTACCCAGTCTGTAATATTTTGTTACTCTACCTGTAGCTGATTAATATAATTGGTGTGCAGATATCTCTGAGATTCTGTTTTCAATTCTTTTGGATATATATCCAGATGTGGGGTTGGTGGATCATATGTGGTAGTTCTATTTTTAATTTGTTGATGAATCTCCATACCGTTTTCCATAGTGGCTGCATCATTTTACATTACCATTAACCGTACCCAGGAGTTCCAATTTCTCCAAATACTTGGTAACACTTGTTATTTTCTTTGCTTTTAAAAAATATTTATTTATTTGGGGGCTTCCCTGGTGGCGCAGTGGTTGAGAGTCCGCCTGCCGATGCAGGGGACGCGGGTTCGTGCCCTGGTCCGGGAAGATCCCACATGCTGCGGAGCAGCTGGGCCCGTAAGCCATGGCCGCTGAGCCTATGCGTCCGGAGCCTGTGCTGCGCAACGGGATAGGCCACAACAGTCAGAGGCCTGCGTACCGCAAAAAAAAAAAAAAAAAAAAAAAAAAAAATTATTTATTTGGCTGTGCTGCGTCCTAGCTGCGGCATGCGGGACCTTCATTGCCGGTGTGGGATCTTTGTTGCGGCATGTGGGACATTTAGTTTCAGCACTTGGGACCTTTAGTTGTGGCATGCAAACTATTAGTTGAGGCATGTGGGATCTAGTTCCCTGACCAGGGGTGGAACCTGGGCCCCCTGCATTGGGAGTGCAGTCTTAGCCTCTGGACCACCAGGGAAATACCAACACTTATTATTTTCTTTCTTTTTTCTTAAAGTGGGCATTCTAATGGGTATGAGGTGATACCTTGTTGGTTTAATTTGCATTTCCCTGATGATTAGTGATGTTCAGCATCTTTTAAAATTCTTCTTAGCTATTTATATATCTTCTTTGGAGAAATTTCTATTCAGATTTTCCCATTTTTAAATTGGGTTATTTGATTTGTTGTTTTTGAGTTGTTGGAGTTCTTCACATATTCTGGATAATAATCCCTTATCAGATATATGATTTGCAAATATCTTCTCCCATTCCATAGGTTGCCTTTTCATTCTTCATGGTTTCCTTTACTGGGCAGAAGTTTTAAAGTTTGACAGAATCCCATTTGTCTATATTTGCTTTTGTTGCCTATTCTTTTTGTGTCATATCCATAAAATCACTGACAAATTCAATGTCATGAAGTTTTTCCTCCTATGTTTTCTTCTAGGACTTTGATAGTTTCAGGTCTTAGGATTAGGTCTTTAATCCATTTTGAGTTAATTTTTATATATGATGTAAGATAAAGAAGGGTCCAACTTCTTTTGCATTTGGCAATTCAGTTTTCCAGCACCATTTGTTGAAGAGGCTGTTCTTCTCCCCTTTGCGTAGCCTTGGAAGGGTTTATTTCTGGGTGCTCTCTTCTGTACTATTGGTCTATATGTCTGTCTTTATGCGGTATCCTATTGTTTTGATTACTGTAGCTTTGTAGTGTTTTGTAATCAGGAAGTGTTAGGCTTCCAAGCTTTGTTTTTCTTTCTCAGGATTGTTTTGGGTATTCAGGATACTTTGAGATTCCATATGATTGCTTCATTTTTAAAAAAGTATCCAAAAATCCATTGTATGGCTATATCACATTTTGTTTATCCATTCATCAATTGATAAAGATATGGGTTATTTCCAAGTTTTTTTTCTTATGGCTAATGAATATTTAGCCATATTATATTTAGCTGCTATGAATATTTGTGTACACATTTTATGTGGATATATGTTTTCTTTTTTAAAATATCTTTTTAAAATTAATTTATTTTATGTATTCATTTTTTTTTTTGGCTGTGTTGGGTCTTCATTGCTGCGTGCAGGCTTTCTCTAGTTGAGGTGAGCGGGGGCTACTCTTCATTGCGGTGCGCAGGCTTCTCACTGCACTGGCTTCTCTTGTTGCAGAGCACGGGCTCTAGGTGCGCGGGCTTTAGTAGTTGTGGCATGCGGGCTCAGTAGTTGTGGCTCGCAGGCTCAGTAGTTGTGGCACACGAGCTTAGTTGCTCCGTGGCATGTGGGATCTTCTTGGACCAGGGCTCGAACCTGTGTCCCCTGCATTGGCAGGTGGATTCTTAACCCCTGCGCCACCAGGGAAGCCCCTGGATATATGTTTTCGGTTCTCTTGGGTACATATCTAGGAGAGTAATTCCTTGGTCATAATGGCAACTCTATGATTAACCTTTTGAGGCTCTGCTAGATTGTTTCTCAAAGCAGCTGCATCATTTTATAGTCCCATCAGCAATATATGAAGGTTCCAATTTATATGCATCCTTGCCAACACTTCTTATTGTTTGTTGTTTTCATTATAGCCATCCTAGTGGATGCTGTTGTAATTCCCTGGATGTGTCACATAAAAAGATTTTTTAAGATTGGTGCAAGAAAGAATATGCCTTTGTGTTTACTTGTATTTCCAAATAGGGGATAATTCTATTGTTGATATATCTCTGCCCACTATCTCAGAAGATATATTGCATTGTAATATCCTTAGAGCAGGGCTTTTCTGCCTTGGCACTATTGATATCTTGTGCTGGATGATTTTTTTTGCGTGGGGAAGTGTATGTGCATTGTAAAATTTTTAGCAGGACCCCTGTCCTCTACTGCAGATGTCAGTGGCACCATCACCTGCAGTTGTGACAACTAAAATTGCCTCCTAACATTGCCAAAAGTCCCCTGGGGAGTAAAATTGCCCCTGGTTGAGAACTGTACTGCCTTAAAAAAGAAATAAAATATTCTTCTTTGTTCGTATCCTTTTTTTGTCAGTCTAGATTTTGCTGTTTTTGTCATTCAGAATATTTAACTTTGCTCAGCAAAATTTTAATCTTTCAAATAAGAAAAATGGATTATTACCTAAAATCTTGCTAATTAATTCTCAGGGGAGTTTTTCCTCAGTGAGTTTGAATTGAGATTTGTAGGATAGGGATAAAGTGTCGTCTTTTTTTTTTTTTTTTCTTAGAAAGTTTATTTTTGAAATAAAGATTTTAGGCACATATGCTTGTGAAGAAATTTTTAGAATTATATAACCCTAGATGTTGACTTAGATGGGACCTTAAGAAAGGCTTAATTTAACATATTTTTTGATTTTTAGAATGCAGCCTAGAGAAATTATGTAATTTGTTTCAAGTAACATTGTAACCTGACTGGTGACAGAAATAAGATAGAAAGACCTGCGGTGTTGTTTTGGGGTTAGAGGGTGAAGGTTTGCCTGTTTGTTTTTTGGGTTTTGTTTTGTTTTTTATTGGTGAAGATAAATGTATTTAATATACGGGGTTGGAAGGATTAGTTTGCTTTTGGGTAAAAGTTAATTCATGGTCTTACTTCATATCATACGTACAAATAAATGATAGATGGATTGTAGTGATAAACAGTACAAAAATAATTTTGTAAGAAAAGTGAGGCAATGAGAAATAGAATAAAATAGAAGTCAACATTATAGGGCAGTAGAAACACTCTATATGATACTATAATGATGGATTCATGTCATTATGCATCTGTCCAAACTCATAGAATATATAGCACCAAGAGTGAACCTTAAGGTAACAGGTGGTTATGATGTGTCATTGTAGTTTCATCAGTTGTAACAAATACACCAGTCTGCTTGAGGATGTTGATAATAGGGGGGGCTATGCATGTGTGGGGGCAGAGGGCATATGGGAAGTCTCTGTACCTTCCTCTCAAATTTGCTGTCAACCTCTAAAGCTGCTCTAAAAATAAAGTCTTTAAAAGCAAAAAAAAAAAAAAAATAAGATGAACTTAAACAAATTTTTTAAAAAAAGAAGTTGAACACTTATCTCTGGAAGGAAAAGGCTTTTTCTGTATTTAGTGTGATGGAAAATTAAAGTGAAAAGAAAATCTTGATAGATTGACAATGTAAAAGTTGTGTCTCTTTGCCTTTTTAAAAAATATTTATGTTTGTTTATTTATTTAGTTAGTTAGTTGTACTGGGTCTTAGTTGCAGCAGGTGGGCTCGTTAGTTGTGACATGCATGTGAGATCTAGTTACCTGACCAGGGATCGAACCCGTGCCCCCTGCATTGGGAGCGCAGAGTCTTGTCCACTGCGCCACCAGGGAAGTCCCTCTCTTTGCTTTTTGACAAAATAAAACTTCTGTGTTCCATTATATCATTAGGAAAACCTGTTCTTTTGATTCCCAGTTCAGTGCTTTCTTCATAACACCATGTTTTATAGAACTAATAAACTCTCTCTGCCCTATTTAGTTTGTTCTGTTCTGTCTGGAATAGATCATATTATGAAAAATATATTGAATATATTTCATATATATTGAATATATATGAATGAAGAGCTGGTTACAGTAAAAGCTTAGTGCTTGCTTTTAAGAATTTATATTCTTAGATACCTGGGAGCATGGATATACGTATACTTATATATCCATGTGGCTATTGTAGATATACTTATTATAATGACATTTGACCCAATAGCATGTATATTTTACTTAAGACTTTGGAGATGTTTTTAGTGGGGTTTGTTTTGGCGAGTAGTGGATAATAAGTTACGGCTGAGTTGTCAGTTTGTGTGTGTGTCTGTGTGTGTGTGTGTCTGTGTGTGTAGTATTGTTGAAGTATAATTTACATAAAATAAAATTCCCTCTTTTAAGTACCCAGCTTGATAAGTTTTGGAAAATGAATATGATTGTGTGACCATCACCACAATCAGTAACATCTCAACATCCTCAAAATTTTCCCTCTTAACTGTTTACCATTGCTTCCTGCTCTCAGCTCTTGCTCTAGGTTACTGTTCATGTGTTTTCTGTCTCTTTGATTTTATCTTTAGTATTTAATATATGTGAAATGAATTTATTAATTAGTATAATAAATTAATGTAGAATTAACTGTTCATTTAGAAGTATATCTTATGCTTTTTCATCTTTAAAAATGAATGACTTTAATAGTGATTAGACATTTTTGTATTTGTCTGTAGTATTTCATATATATGTTTTTTATATTTACTCATGTTGTTACATGTATATGTAGTTTATTCCTTTTTATTGTTGAGTAGTATTCTTTAAGCTGTTGTGAATAATGCTGCTATGAATGAACATCTTGAATACTGGTATGTTTTCATTTCATGGAGTACCTAGGAGGGAAATTGCCGTGTAGCACTGTAAACTGCTCAACTTTTCCAAAGTGGCTGTAGTGTTTTGCATTTCACCAGTAATGTATTAGAGTTCCACTTGCTCTACATTCTTTCCTGTGTTGTTTTTTTGTATGTTTATATTTATATATGTCATGATTTTGAAGACCTTGGTTTGTTCATATGTGAAACTCTTTTGCGTAGAAATGGTTTTATGGAGGTTGCCAGTGTTTTTGTTTTGTGTGTGTGTGTTTTAAAGAGCACTAGAAATTTGATCAATATAACTTTGGAACAAAGAGTTCTCTTTCATTTACCCATCTTTACCCCTATAATTAACTCTCCATTTAGAAGTATATCTTAGGCTTTTTAATTTTTAAAAACCAAAAACAAATAACTTTTTTAATGAATTAGACATTTTTAAAAGAGTAGTATAAGTGACATCCTTAGTGCATTCCATCACCATATACTTTAAGGTACTATCTCTGTCCTTTTTTTTTTTTCTTTATTTTTTGGCTGCATTGGGTCCTCTTTGCTGTCCGAGGTCTTTCTCTACTTGCGGCGAGTGGGGCTACTCTTCATTGCGGTGTGTGGGCTTCTCATTGCAGTGGCTTCTGTTGTTGCGGAGCACAGTCTCTACATGCACGGGCTTCAGCAGTTGTGGCATGTGGGCTCAGTAGTTGTGGCTCGCGGGCTCTAAAGTGCAGGATCAGTAGTTGTGGCGCACAGGCTTAATTGCTCCATGGCATGTGGGATCTTCCCGGACCAGGGATGGAACCCATGTCCCCTGCATTGGCAGGCAGATTCTTAACCACTGAGACACCAGGGAAGCCCCTCTCTGTCATTTATTTATTTATTTATTTAGTTAGTTAGTTAGTTAGTTAGTTATGCGGTACGCCGGCCTCTCACTGCCGTGGCCTCTCCCGTTGCGGAGCACAGGCGGAGCACAGGCTCCGGACACGCAGGCTCAGTGGCCATGGCTCATGGGCCCAACCGCTTTGCGGCATGTGGGATCCTTCTGGACCGGGGCACAAACCCGCATCCCCTGCATCGGCAGGTGGACCCTCAGCCACTGTGCCACCAGGGAGGCCCCCTCTGTCCTTTTTTAATAGGTATTCTTTAAAATATACAAGCATAATTTTTATAAAGAATTTTAAATTTGAAAATTAATATACTGGGAGGAAAATTCATAATTAAGTATGCACAATAATTTTTAATTTTTACATTAAAATTTTTTTAACCTGTACATTTGTTTCTATTTTAGCTAATTGATAGTCTCTCTATAAACCATAATAATGGGCCTTTTAGGTCTTCAGTTTTGATATCCTGTTAGTTTAATGTAATAAAGAGTGTGTTACCAATACTAAGTCATAATCCCACCATATTTTGGAATATATCCTTCCAGAAGTTTTTTACATACATGTGCATACACACGCGAACACACCCACAGTCTCTCTTTCTCTCTCACACACACACACACACACACAAATTTACAAAAATGGAATTATGTTCACTAGTTTTTTTTAAAGGACAGTTTATTTGTAAAATCATAATCCTTATTTATTTACTTTGAATTTTTATTTTATTTTTTATACAGTCACCATGTTTAATATGGTCTTTTCCATTAAAAAATATATCACTGTCCCCCACCACGTAAGCAGATCAAGTCTAAACGATTTTTTATGGCTGTGTAGTATTTTATTTTTGTATGTACTCTGATTTTGATAACCTAAATGTTTATCAGTAGAGAACTGATTGTTTCCAATTTTTACTATTATAAACAATGCTCCAGGAAGTTCACTTATACATATTTACATATTGGTTCTTTATTTCCTTAGCATAAAAATTGAAAGGGAATTTGGGGGCTTAAGAGCATCCACATTAAAAATATTTATGTAAAATATCAAGCTGCTCTTGTGGAAAGCTGTGGCAAAGTATGTAGTTGAAGAATATTTTTAGGATACTCTAAAATTTACTCTCAAAAGAGTAGCTACTGAAAATGACCACTGATTGCCCCATAGGAGGAAAAACTGAGTGATTCAAAGCCATCCTATAAAATTCTTATATATTTATTTGTTTTGCAGTTTTATGACTTTTATCTTTCCATCAGTAGAATATACACACCTTGAGGGTAAAGTCACTGTCTATTCCTTTTGTAGTATACTGTATCTTATTCCTACCGTATCTCCAGTGCCTGGCAAATAACAGGTGGTTAATAAGTATTTGACTGACTCTAATGACTGATTGCTAGTCAGTCAGTGGTTTACTGTTGCTGTGAATTCGGGGAGAACAATGTATCTCACTGCTGTTTGGGAGAGCTTGGACTACCTGAGACATTTTGTTCAGCCCAGAGTTGTTGTTGTTGAGTATGTATGTATTTGTATGTGGTGTTTTTTGGGTTTTTTTTTCTTCCCCTGAGTCAATTGGACACCCTTTGTGGATGGAGAAACTTTACTTGGGTTTTTTTTTTTTTCCCACTGGCCACCACCACCACTACAACATTGAAACATTAATAAATGATGCTAATTAAAGTGGTAATAATTACAATAATGATAAAGTGATTATTTCTTGCATGTTTTTTGATTGGCACAGAGAGAGAGAGAGAGAGAATCTGAGATAGTCTATGATTTACCTTTGAAGTTATATAATAGTTCACCTCAGCCATGTTTAACCAAGAGATCATTTGAGCTAGTGACCTGGCAGCCCAGGCCCAAGTCCAGTTGGGCAGCTGGTCGACCTGGTAACACGGTGTCCAAGGCCCATGTCTGTTCAGACAGCTGGTCAGCCTTGCAACCCAGTGCTCAAAGTGTTTGTGTGTATTTTAATCAGCCTTTGGTTGTCATTCTCCTTTGGCATCTATGCAGAAAAGGAGTTAACAAAACAATGTTGCTATCCTTAGAAGATTGGCCTTTGGCTGGCATCTGAGAAAAATTGGATTCTGGGAGTGTTCCCATGATTTCATAACTGATAAGAGTGGTTTACTATGCTTAAACTATTTATACAAACAATTTGGTTTATGTCGAGCACCTCCTTTTCTTCTAGGAGTCTGGAATTTTTGTGTGTGCTAGACAGAGGCTACCTACGTGACCCCAACAAAAACTTGATACTGAATCTCTAACGAGCTTCCTTGGTTAGGCATTTCGCACGTGTTCTCACAATTCAGTGCTGGAGGAATTAAGTGCATCCTCTGACATGGGGAGAAAACCCTTGGAAGCTTGTACTTGGTTTCCTCTGGATATCACCTCATATCGCTTTTCCCTTTGCTGATTTTGGTTCTGTATTATTTTGCTGTAGTAAATTATAGCCATGAGTACGATGATGTGCTGAGTCCTGTGAGTCCTAGGGTAGTTACAGGGACTCCCAACATAGCATCAAATTCAGGAACATCCTAAAGAGGTACTTTATGAAGACTGTAATCTTCTTCCCACTTTGCTCTCTCTTTGACATATGGGAATGCTCCCCAGAATGACAGTTTAATCTGTTGTAATCTGGATAAGGAAATATATAAATTAAGAGATAATTATTTAATTTTTGAAAGAATTGGAAAAATAAGAAACTTTCTTACTTGATTTTTTATAATTGAATTTAGAAATCTGACTTTACACCAAATTTTTAAGGGACATTTCTGTTAGGTTAAGACATTCTCTCTTTGTAGCGATACTCTGAAATCCCAGTTATGTTTGTCCCGAGAAATTTGTGTTCTAAGAACAGGATACTGTTGTTTCAGTTATTCAGTTATTTGCCCCATTACTGCAAGGTTCCTGTGCTGTTTATTTTAGATAGTTCATTTTGACACTTAGATAAACAGAAGCCAAACACACAAGCATACCCAGAACTAGTCCCTGAACTTTGTTCCAGGGTAAAGATAAGACATTTAGACTTTTCCAGTACAGATAAATATATTGCAGCTACTGAAAAATGGATGTTATGTGACTCTTGGATTGTTTAGATAGGCAGTGAAGGTCTTAAAAAAATTCCTGCCGACAAAACTAAGGGAAATTTTATATTCATTCATAGAACCAGCTTTTAAGAGCTTCTGTGGAGCAAGCTTTTTTGTAGGGTCGTATTTCTTCAGAGCCAAACCCTGGGATCCACATGTTCCACTGGCGTTCTAGATGCAGCTGGACATCTTTAACCCCCACGGTGCTGGACTTGCGATGCCGAGATTAGGCATAAGATCCTGTGACTCAGGAAAACATTTGTATATACCATTTCACAACATGCATAAAAAATTGCTCTGAACTATGATGTCCTGTTCCTGCTCAGTTTTATACTGTGTACCTGTCTTTTTGAAAATGGACCTAGTTGAGGTATAAACTGTATGTGTTTAAACTGTATAATTTGATGAATTTTTATAATTGTATATACTTATGAAAGCCCTCCACCACAATCAGCTCACAGAACATTTTCATCATCTCCCAAAAATTCCTTGTTCTCTTTTGTAGTCTTTTTTTTCTTCTGCCCCTAGCACCAGGCAACCACTAATCTACTTTAGATTTCTTTTATTTTCTAGGATTTCATATAACTGGAATCATATGGTATGTTCTCATGTGTAATGTCTGTCACTCAACACAAGATATTGAGATTTATCCACATTATTGCATGTGTCAGTAGTTTATTCCTTTACTGCTCATTAATATTTATATGGATATATTACATTTTGTTGATCCATCCACCAATTTATGGACACTTGGATAGTTTCCATTTGGGGACTATTATAAATAAAGCTGTTATTATACTTGCTTTTGCATGGACTTAGGGTTTCATTTTGCTGGTGTGCCCTACTTTTATTCAGTTTTTAAAAATTTGTTGTAGTAATACTTCTTGTCCTTGGCAAAAAATAGGGGAAGGAAACACATTAATCATTCACATATTCGATAAACATATATATCGAATGCTCGATATAATGCCATGTGCTGAAGACACAGTGGTGAACAAGAACTCAGCCCCTGCTCTTATTTAGAGCTTCTAATTTGATGAATAAGTCGGGCACATACAAGTAATAAGAAGTTGTGGAGATTGTGTAAAGTATAGAATGTTGTGGAGCATATGATAGGAGTTACCCGCCTTACCAGTCTGGGGTGAATAGGGAGAGATTCTTTGAAGAAGAAATGTTAAAATGAATAGAGGTTGAGTAAATGAGGTATTCTGTCTAGGTAAAGGGAATAGAACGCATGAATATTCTAAGGTGAGAAGGAGAATGGTACTCTATGGTTGCTGTCTGGATGAAGCTGGAAAGATTTGCAATTACTAGATCATACAGGTCCTTATACATCATCTTAAGGATTTTGGAAATGAAAATCAAACGAGGTGATAAGGTCAAATTTTGGATCTCAGCTCAGTATATACTATGGTCAAGTTTTTTGAGTAAGTACTTTATAATCTCCTTATTTCCAGAAATTCTGCCTGCCATCTTTAATTCTGTTGATTACTTTTTTCTTTTTAATTTATTTATTATTTTTTGTTTAATTACTATTTTATTTTATTTATTTATTTTTGGCTGCGTTGGGTCTTCGTTGCTGTGCACAGGCTTTCTCTAGTTGTGGTGCGCAGGCTTCTTATTGCAGTGGCTTCTCTTGTTGCAGAGCATGGGCTCTAGGTGCACGGGCTTCAGTAGTTGCAGCATGCAGGCTCAGTAGTTGTGGCTCCCGGGCTCTAGAGCGCAGGCTCAGTAGTTGTGGCACACAGGCTTAGTTGCTCCACCGCATGTGGGATCTTCCCAGACCAGGGCTCGAACCCGTGTCCCCAGCATTGGCAGGCGGATTTTTAACCACTGCGCCACCAGGGAAGCCCTGTTGATTACTTTTTTTTTTTTTGCGATACGCAGGCCTCTGACTGTTGTGGCCTCTCCCATTGCGGAGCACAGGCTCCGGTCGCACAGGCCGAGCGGCCATGGCTCACGGGCCTAGCTGCTCCGCGGCATGTGGGATCTTCCCAGACCGGGGCACGAACCCGTGTCCCCTGCATCAGCAGGCAGACTCTCAACCACTGCGCCACCAGGGAAACCCCCCTGTTGATTACTTTTAACCATAAGTTTTAGTAAGGAATACTGTTAATCAAATGTTTTGGTAAGGAATGCTATTAGGAAGTTGTGCAGAATATTGGAGTAAGATTGAGATGACTACTCATTTAGTTTTCTTATTTATTTCTGATTAAGTAGAATTTATCAAGATATGACTGGAATACTAATGTTGAAAACTTTCATATATGTAACAAAAGTTTATTTGCAGGAAAACAGTTTGGCAAGAGGCCTGATATTTAATGCTTGGCGACAGTCTGATGACCTTTTGTAACCTAGTACCTTGTTAAGATACTGAACACTCTTTTATAGTACTTGCTCTGAGGCTAGGAAGAGGAAGTCTTTTTTTGGAGGAGCAGGGTTGTCATAACAGTTTACAATCGTGCTTTAAAGAATAAAAGCAAAAAGTGAGCATAATCTCAAACTAGTTTTGTTTATATCTAGTGCCTGGTATATTTATATAAACTACTAGAGCTGCACTATCTAATTATGTCACTATCCACATAGTTGGCTTTATTAGTCAGCTCGAACTGCCATATAAAATACCATAGATTGAGTGGCTTAAATCAAAGGAATTTATTTCTCACAATTCTGGAGGGTAGGAAGTCCAAATTCAAGGTGCTGTTTGGTTTGCACACAGCCACCTTCCTCACATGGCAGGGGTGAGTGGCGGAGAGAGGAAGCAGCCTGTCTGGTTTCTCTTCTTATAAAGGCACTAACCCCATCATGACGGTCCCTCCCTCATGACCTCAACCAAACCTAATTACTTCTCAAAGGCCCCCTCTCTAAATACAACTACTTTGGAGATTAGGGCTTTAACATATGAATTTTGAGGGGACACAATTCAGTCCATAGCAGTGGCTATTTAAATTTACGTTTAATTAAAATTAAAACAAAATAAAAATCAGGTTTTTTTTTGGTCACATTAGCCATATTTCAAGCGCTTAAATAGTGGCTACTGTATTGGACAGTATAGATTATAGAATATTTCCATCATTGCAGAAAATTATATTGGATAGTACAGACACAGGCAGCGTTTGGAAGCCTTTCAAGATCCTATGTATCATATAAACGAGGTTAGTCCTATTTTGAGTAACAGGCAAGGCTGTGATTGCTTCTGACTTGGTTTGCTTTCTTCAATAAATATCCATTATAATGAACGCTATTAAGTAGAGAGTTTTGTTTGGAAGCAATGGTTAGTTTCATTTTAAATTTGATTTTTTTTTTTTTTTTTTTTTTGTGGTATGCGGGCCTCTCACTGCTGTGGCCTCCCCCGCTGCGGAGCACAGGCTCCGGATGCGCAGGCCCAGCGGCCATGGCTCACGGGCCCAGCCGCTCCGCGGCATATGGGATCCTCCCAGACCGGGGCACGAACCCGTATCCCCTGCATCGGCAGGCGGACTCTCAACCACTGCGCCACCAGGGAGGCCCTAAATTTGATTTTTTAAACTGCTGTTTGCTATATTGTTATCATGGTGTGTTCTTTTGTATAATTTTTACTTTAAAGTAGTATAGCTAATTACTTGTTTCAGATCTCATCAGAAAGGTCATTTCTATATGTATAATACTTTTCAAAGCCCTTTCATATATCTCTGCAAACCATGTTGAACCTGAGTTTGGAGATTGCATGAACTATACAATATACATAGCTTCACATGTGGGTATCTCTTTAAAGACTCAGAGTAGTGTAAATGCTCCTTTCTAATAACAATAAATCTATAAATTGACCTATATTCTTCCGTCCCTCCCTCACTTCCTTCCTTTTTTTAAAATGTCAAATATCAATTTTAATTTTTAGAGGGAGAACGTACCTTTCCCGTACACTATACACCAGTGTCTGCCAAATTGCTCCTATTGTCAAAACAGATTTATCATCTGTCTATCTATCTACGGACACTAGTATTATTAACATCTGATCCAAAATAATGAATGAGATTAAGCTTCATGTTGTGAGATTCTGAGCTAGAATAATAGCCTTCATACGTTTGGGTTTTGTATAGCATGATGGGCACATCCTGTTTCAGTTATTTATTGCTTCAGATGATGGGTTTTTTTTTCATTGCTTCATCCCCAGTATCTGACACAATTTTTGTTCACAAAGAAGGTGCTCTATAATTATTTGTTGAACAAACGTTCAGCCCATGACAATTGTCTTATACATACTTTAAAATCTCACATGACATCTAGCCTACTGTGTATTAATACATATTGCCCCCAAATCAGTACTTGTTTATTAATGTGTATTCCCTATATGTACTATACTGAGAGATGCACTTCAATATATATCATAAGTGGAGATCTGACTTTATAGTAGCAGATAATACGTGAAAAATTTTAACCATTTCTTATGTAAAACCATCAACATAATAAAATTTTATAATAAAGTCCCTCTTAATAGATCTTGATCTTAGCTCTATTATAGTGAATCTCTATTAGTATAACTCATTTACAGGCCTATGAGATAAGTGTTTCTCATGACAATCATGTTTTTGGTGCTTTCTTCAGCAATGTATATCTTTAATGATTGTTTTAGAAGAAAAGAAAATAATACAAATACAAAGATACATCATTTTATTTTTAGCAAGCTTTGGTTTTATATATTTTTTAAGTTTAGATAAGCCACTGAGATATTTGGATACATATGCTCATTCTTCTTTGTCAAAGTTTCTTTTTTTATCTTTTTCTTTCTAGTGTCAAACAATAAAATGGGGACATTTCTACTCCAAGGACAAAACATAGGTTACAAAATTTCACTTTTTTAAAGTAAATAATTGGACACCTTCTGCTTAAATGGTATGGTAACACATGGCCAATTCTGTGTAACGATACTTTCTGCTGAAAGCGTTAATTTGCCACATCTATAAAATTGATTTAAAAAAAAATCTGAATGCTTAATACTTATTTTCTTTGTTAATACCCTCTGTTAGAATTTGGCCTCTGCTCTATTCTTTCAAACTCTTCTTTTTATTCTTTCTGTATCTCTGAGTTTAACAGATATTCAAAGTAGATGCCAACCAAATGGTAAAGATTTCTTTCATGTCACATTTTCCTTCATTTTATTTTTAAAAGTTGCCTTCATTTTGATTGGAGATGTGAATTTTTTACATTCTTTAAACTAATTTTCTTATTTATTTTGTTCTCCAGTGTATATCTGCCTGTAAGTAAGCTATTATTTATAACTATAATTTTCATGTCTGTCAAACCTCCTCAGGGTATAAATTGGTTATCACTAGGTTCTAAAAAGCTATTGTGGAGTTAATTTGAAAAAAAACTGTTCTCTATATTGGTGTACAATTTCTAGAGTTTTACATTTATAGACCTAGCTTGCATGCTGTATTGTAAAGATAGAAAAAGTGTAGGCTGTTCTCAAAATGTTGGACTGAGAAAGTAAGATGTCCTGATGCCAAATATACTGTTGTTTTCATGTCTCTGCTAGAATTATTTTTTTCTTTAAGCCTTCCCCTTTAAGCAAACTCTTTTCCTTTGCTTTCCTAAAGGTCTGGTTTTTTGGATACTTGTTTATGAAACTTTTGTTGGCTACCACCTGGCTACTCAGTTCAGAATCCTCATACTCCTTCTTTTACCCACTTTTAGTTATTTGGTAAACATGATTTATCAGTAGAGCTCTACTTAGTTTTGTTGAAAAAAATGATAAAAACTCGTACTATGAAAAATAGAAGATTATTTAGAATTCTTAGAGGTTGATTCTACTTCTGAAAATTAGATGGAATTAAAACCCCCAAATGTTTAAATTGTTTGGCATTTGGCATTAGAGTAATTCTGTTATTAAGAAAAAGAAAACCATAAGAATATTTGAAAGCAGGGAGGAAGAACATCCTTGTACTTATATTTTAAGGGATGTAACTAAAAATTCAGTAAATTTTGATGAATCTCAAAAGCATAATGTTTTAAATTAAAAAAAGCAAGTTTCATGATCCTATGCACTACCTTTTATGCAAATTTAAAAACACCCTCAAAGATTGCCAAACATTGTGGATCCATATATTCATATATATGTAGTAAAAATATAAAAAGATACATTTAAGGGTTAAACACAAATTTCATGAATGTTGTTACTCCTCAGGAACTAGGATCAGGGAAGAGTCAAATAAGTTTCCAAGAGTAGATATAACATTTAGAATAGATCAAAGCTAATATGGGAAAGTATTAACATTTGTTAAATCTGGATGGTGAGTACTATGGTTTATGTTATACTTTTCTGTGATTTGAAATTTTTTATAATAAAACAATTTAATAGGAAAAATTAAATCAGTATTAAAGGAAGTAAAGAATAGATGTGGTACCACAAAACTGAGTAAGAGGCCTGGAAGGATACCATGAGAAGCTCTCACAGAAGCAGAGCAAAAGATGGAAATGCTGAAGTAGAATGTACTGATTTTGGACACCATGGATTCATAATATAACTGTCATTTTCAAAACAAGGAAAAGAAATGAAAACAATTATCAAAACATAATTAGTATTATTTTTCTGACCTGGAAAAAGACAATTATTTATATTGAAAGGCTTATCTTAGTATCAATAAATGTGTAATAAAAAGAGAACAATACTTTGAACTAAAAAGAAAGAAGAAGCATTTATAATTAGTCCACCAACTTCCTAGTTTGGTGAAAAGGAACTAAAATCAAGCTTCACCTCTGAAAATCTAATGTTCACTATGAGCTGTGTTAACAGTTTTGACATAAAAATGATGATTCCAGGATTCAGGGGAAGCAAGAAAATATGAGAGTTTTAAATCAGAAGCAACAATTCATTTGACTGAGAATAAGAATTGACTGCAGTTGACTACTTAATGGTAAAGAAAAGAAGTCAGATTCCTTTTACATACTCTCAGTTATTTGGCAAACATATTCACATAATTTGGATTAATTATGTGTATTATATTTTCTTATCTTCCTAAATGTCAGGAATCATACCATAAATATCCTTTGAACCTCCCTAGTATGACGGTGGGGTTGCATTTTGGAAGGGATGACTCTTACCCGCAAAACTGCTTTGCATATTGCAGAATATTTAGCACCCCTGGCCACTGGCATTAAAGCCAGTTAAAACCCCTGAGCCATTTTGACACCCGAAACAAAACAAACAAAAAAATACCTCTTCCACACGTCTGCAAGTCACTACCCTCCCACCACAGGCCATCCTGCCGAATTTAGGAACTGCTGTTCATGTATTGCTTTGTACTCAGAGTGTTAACCAACATCTACCAATCAAAATACATTTAGCGGCTATCTAAAACTTTTTAAAAATGTAGCGATTACAGTAATTCTATCTTTTACCCAATTTTTCATCATTACTCTCCATTCCCCTGTCGCATACTTTTAAAAAATTAATAATTAATATTTATTTATTTGGCTGCGTTGGGTCTTTGTTGCTGCATGCAGACTTACTCTAGTTTTGGCGAGCGGGGGCTACTCTTCATTGCGGTGCGCAGGCTTCTCATTGAGGTGGCTTCTCTTGTTGCAGAGCACAGGCTCTAGGCACGCAAGCTTCAGTAGTTGCAGGACGCGGGCTCAGTAGTTGTGTCACACAGGCTCTAGAGCACAGGTTCAGTAGTTGTGGCGCACTGGCTTAGTTGCTCCACAGCATGTGGGATCTTCCCAGACCAGGGAAGAGACTTTCTTTTTTTCTTTTCTTTTCATTCATTCATTCATTTATTTATAACATCTTTATTGGAGTATAATTGCTTTACAATGGTGTGTTACTTTCTGCTTTATAACAAAGTGAATCAGTTATACATATACATATGTTCCCATATCTCTTCCCTCTTGCGTCTCCCTCCCTCCCACCCTCCCTATCCCACCCCTCTAGGTGGTCACAAAGCACCGAGCTGATCTCCCTGTGCTATGTGGCTGCTTCCCACTAGCTATCTATTTTCCGTTTGGTAGTGTATATATGTCCATGCCACTCTCTCACTTTGTTACAGCTTACCCTTCCCCCTCCCCATATCCTCAAGTCCATTCTCTAGTAGGTCTGTGTCTTTATTCCTGTCTTACCCCTAGGTTCTTCATGACCTTTTTTTTTCTTTTCTTTTCTTAGATTCCATATATATATGTTAGCATACGGTATTTGTTTTTCTTTTTCTGACTTACTTCACTCTGTATGACAGACCCTAGGTCCATCCACCTCACTACAAATAAGTGAATTTCGTTTCTTTTTATGGCTGAGTAGTATTCCATTGTATATATGTGCCACATCTTCTTGATCCATTCATCTGTTGATGGACACTTAGGTTGCTTCCATGTCCTGGCTATTGTAAATAGAGCTGCAATGAACATTGTGGTGGTACATGACTCCTTTTGAATTATGGTTTGCTCAGGGTATATGCCCAGTAGTGGGATTGCTGGGTCGTATGGTAGTTCTATTTGTAGTTTTTTAAGAAACCTCCATACTGTTCTCCATAGTGGCTGTATCAATTTACATTCCCACCAACAGTGCAAGAGTGTTCCCTTTTCTCCACACACGCTCCAGCATTTATTGTTTGTAGATTTTTTTGATGATGGCCATTCTGACTGGTGTGAGATGATATCTCATTGTAGTTTTGATTTGCATTTCTCTAATGATTAATGATGTTGAGCATTCTTTCATGTGTTTGTTGGCAGTCTGTATATCTTCTTTGGAGAATTGTCTATTTAGGTCTTCTGCCCAGTTTTGGATTGGGTTGTTTGATTTTTTGTTATTGAGCTGCATGAGCTGCTTGTAAATTTTGGAGATTAATCCTTTGTCAATTGCTTCATTTGCAAATATTTTCTCCCATTCTAAGGGTTGTCTTTTGGTCTTGTTTGTGGTTTCCTTTGTTGTGCAAAAGCTTTGAAGTTTCATTAGGTCCCATTTGTTTATTTTTGTTTTTATTTCCATTTCTCTAGGAGGTGGGTCAAAAAGGATCTTGCTGTGATTTATGTCATAGAGTGTTCTGCCTGTGTTTTCCTCTAAGAGTTTGATAGTTTCTGGCCTTACATTTAGGTCTTTAATCCATTTTGAGCTTATTTTTGTGTATGGTGTTAGGGAGTGTTCTAATCTCATACTTTTACATGTAGCTGTCCAGTTTTCCCAGCACCACTTATTGAAGAGGCTGCCCTTTCTCCATTGTATATTCTTGCCTCCTTTATCAAAGATAAGGTGACCATATGTGCGTGGGTATATCTCTGGGCTTTCTATTCTGTTCCATTGATCTCTATTTCTGTTTTTGTGCCAGTACCATACTGTCTTGATTACTGTAGCTTTGTAGTATAATCTGAAGTCAGGGAGCCTGATTCCTCCAGCTCCATTTTTCATTCTCAAGATTGCTTTGGCTATTCAGGGTCTTTTGTGTTTCCATACAAATTGTGAAATTTTTTGTTCTAGTTCTGTGAAAAATGGCAGTGGTAGTTTGATAGGGATTGCATTGAATCTGTAGATTGCTTTGGGTAGCAGAGTCATTTTCACAATGTTGATTCTTCCAATCCAAGAACATGGTATATCTCTCCATCTATTTGTATCATCTTTAATTTCTTTCATCAGTGTCTTATAATTTTCTGCATACAGGTCTTTTGTCTCCTTAGGTAGGTTTATTCCTAGATATTTTATTCTTTTTGTTGCAATGGTAAATGGGAGTGTTTTCTTAATTTCACTTACAGATTTTTCATCATTAGTGTATAGGAATGCCAGAGATTTCTGTGCATTAATTTTGTATCCTGCTACTTTACCAAATTCATTGATTAGCTCTAGTAGTTTTCTGGTCTTTAGGATCCTCTATGTATAGTGTCATGTCATCTGCAAACAGTGACAGCTTTACTTCTTCTTTTCCAATTTGGATTCCTTTTATTTCCTTTTCTTCTCTGATTGCTGTGGCTAAAACTTGCAAAACTATGTTGAATAGGAGTGGTGGGAGTGGGCAACCTTGTCTTGTTCCTGATCTTAGTGGGAATGGTTTCAGTTTTTCACCATTGAGGACCATGTTGGCTGTGGGTTTGTCATATATGGCCTTTATTATGTTGAGGAAAGTTCCCTCTGTGCCTACTTTCTGCAGGGTTTTTATCATAAATAGGTGTTGAATTTTGTCAAAAGCTTTCTCTGCATCTATTGAGATGATCATATGGTTTTTCTCCTTCAGTTTAATATGGTGTATCACGTTGATTGATTTGCGTATATTGAAGAACCCTTGCATTCCTGGGATAAATCCCACTTGATCATGGTGTATGTTCCTTTTAACGTGTTGCTGGATTCTGTTTGCTAGTATTTTGTTGAGAATTTTTGCATCTATGTTCATCAGTGATATTGGCCTGTAGTTTTCTTTCTTTGTGACATCTTTGTCTGGTTTTGGTATCAAGGTGATGGTGGCCTCGTAGAATGAGTATGGGAGTGTTCCTCCCTCTGCTATATTTTGGAAGAGTTTGAGAAGGATAGGTGTTAGCTCTTCTGTAAATGTTTGATAGAATTCGCCTGTGAAGCCATCTGGTCCTGGGTAGATTTTTTGAGAAGGATAGGTGTTAGCTCGTCTGTAAATGTTTGATAGAATTCGCCTGTGAAGCCATCTGGTCCTGGGTAGATTTTTAATCACAGTTTCAATTTCAGTGCTTGTGATTGGTCTGTGCATATTTTCTATTTCTTCCTGGTTCAGTCTCGGCAGGTTGTGCATTTCTAAGAATTTGTCCATTTTATTGGCATGGATTTGCTTGTAGTAATCTCTCGTGATCCTTTGTATTTCTGCAGTGTCAGTCGTTACTTCTCCTTTTTCATTTCTAATTCTATTGATATGAGTCTTCTCCCTTTTTTTTCTTGATGAGTCTGGCTAATGGTTTATCAATTTTGTTTATCTTCTCAAAGAACCAGCTTTTAGTTTTATTGATCTTTGCTATCGACTTAATGGATATTTATAGGACATTCCATCCAAAAACAACTGAATACACATTTTTCTCAAGTGCTTATGGAACATTCTCTAGGATAGATCATATCTTGGGTCACAAATCAAGCCTTGGTAAATTTAAGAAAATTGAAATTGTATCAAGTATCTTTTCCGACCACAACACTATGAGACTAGATATCAATTACAGGAAAAGATCTGTAAAAAATACAAACACATGGAGGCTAAACAATACACTACTTAATAACGAAGTGAGGCTCCCCTGGTGGCGCAGTGGTTGAGAGTCCGCCTGCCAGTGCAGGGGACACAGGTTTATGTCCCGGTCCGGGAAGATCCCACGTGCCGCGGAGCGGCTGGGCCTGTGAACCCTGGCCGCTGAGGCTGCGCATCCAGAGCCTGTGCTCCACAGTGGGAAAGGCCACAACAGTGAGAGGCCCACGTACCACACACACACAAAAAAAGCATAACGAAGTGATCACTGAAGAAATCAGAGGAAATCAAAAAATACCTAGAAACAAATGACAATGGAGACACGACAACCGAATACCTATGGGATGCAGCAAAAGCAGTTCTAAGAGGGAAGTTTATAGCAATACAATCCTACCTTAAGAAACAGGAAACATCTCAAATAAACAACCTAATCTTGCACCTAAGCAGTTAGAGAAAGAAGAACAAAAACATCCCAAAGTTAGCAGAAGGAAAAAAATCATAAAGATCAGATCAGAAATAAATGAAAAAGAAATGAGACTATTTTTTAGAGTGCTTCAGGTTTGCAGCAAATTGCCTGGAAAGTATAGAGTTCCCATATACCCACCTACTCAGACTCCTCCACTGTCAAAATCAAGATGAAGAAGTTCCCCTGTATTTTTATCATGAATGGGTGTTGATTTTTTTAAAAATTTATTTATTTTTGGCTGCATTGGATCTTCATTGCTGTGCGCAGGCTTTGTTGTTGTGGTGCATGAGTTTAGTTGCTCTGCAGCATGTGGGATCTTCCTGGACCAGGGCTTGAACCTGTGTCCCCTGAATTAGCAGGTGGATCCTTAACCACTGTGCCACCAGGGAAGCCCCTGGGTGTTGATTTTGTTAAACACTTTTCCTTCATCTGTTGATATGGTCATGTGAGATTTCTTCTTTCATCTGTTGATGTGATAGGTTATACCAATTAGTTTTTGAATTTTAAACCAGCCTTGTGCACCTGGGATATATCGCCCCCATAAAAATTTTTTCCCCAAATGTTCAACTATAGATAGGCCTTGTGATTTTTTAGTCTTAGCTGTTCTATGTTCAAAACTCTGTCAAGGTATTCTATATATATATATTTTTTTGAGATACACGAGCCTCTCACTGCTGTGGCCTCTCCCGTTGCGGAGCACAGGCTCCCGATGCGCAGGCTCAGCGGCCATGGCTCACGGGCCCAGCCGCTCCGCGGCATATGGGATCCTCCCAGACCGGGGCACGAACCCGTGTCCCCTGCATTGGGAGGCGGACCCTCAACCACTGCGCCACCAGGGAAGCCCAAGGTATTCTATTTTTATGCATTGTTGTAGCTTACCACAATTTCTTCATTTATAAAATGAAGAGATTGAACTATTAACACTGAAGTGCTTCTCAGTGCTCTAGTTCTGTGAATCATGTCTAGAATGTTTAAGCTGTCATTGCCCAAAAGCCCAGCATTTAAAATTAAGAAAAAAAATTTTGTTATGAAATATTTCAAATGCACTAACACCCAGAGACAAATACCGAAGATCAAGATTTAATAAGTGTTACATTTTGTCATTATTTCACTATATTTGTTTTAAAAATGTATGTGTGCATGGATCAGATTAGTTAAAACTCCACTCCCTAATTTCATTCCCTTTCCAACTTTCCAAAACTAATGCTTTCCTGGGTTGCAATGAATCCATGTACCTATAGTTTTTATACGTAATGTATGCATCCATAAACAACCTAGAGTATTACTTTTGGTTATTTAACGTTAGATACAGGCGAACTTTAGAGACATTGTGAGTTTGGTTCTAGACCAGCACAATAAAGCAAATACCACCAAAAAAGTGACTCATGGGAATTTTTTGGTTTCCCAGTGCATATAAAAGTTAGGTCTAAAAAAACAATGTACGTACCTTAATTTAAAAATACTGTATTGCTCAAAATGCTACCCATCATCTGAGCTTCTAGCGAGTCAGTCTTTTAGCTGTTGTAGGGTCTTTCTTCCCTGTTGATGATTGCCGACTGATCAGGGTAGTGATTACTGAAGTAGGTGGCTGTGGTAATTTTTAAGACAGTAATGGGGACTTCCCTGGTGGCTCAGTGGTTAAGAATCCGCCTGCCAATGCAGGGGACACGGGTTTGAGCCCTGGTTCGGGAAGATCCCACATGCCACGGAACAACTGAGCCCATGCGCCACAACTACTGAGCCTGTGCTCTAGAGCCTGCAAGCCACAACTACTGAAGCCCACGCACCTAGAGCTCATGCTTCGCAACAAGAGAAGCCACTGCAATGAGAAGCCTGCGCACCATAATGAAGAGTAGCCCCTCCTCGCCGCAACTAGAGAAAGCCCGCGCGCCGCAACTAGAGAAAGCCCGCGCGCAGCAACAAAGACCTGCCAGTGCAGCCAAAAATAAATTTAAAAAAAGAAAAAAGAAAATACAGTAATGAAGTTTGCTGCATCAATTGACTCTTCCTTTCATAAACAACTTCTCAGTTGCATGTTGTGCTTTTTGATAGCATTTTACCCACAATAGAACTTCTTTCAGAAGTGGAGCCAATCCCTTGAAACCCTGCTGCTGGTTTATCCACTAAGTTTATGTAATATTCTGAACCCTTTTTTCCAAACTCATGTTAATGTTGATATTTTGACCTCCTTCTATGAATCACAAATGTTCTTAATGGCATCCAGAATGGTTTCCAGGAGGTTTTCAACTGACTTTGCCCATATCCATCAGAGGAATCACTGTCTATGCCAGCTATAGCATTACAAACTGTATTTCTTTCTTTTTTTTTTTTCTTCTTTGTTTGTTTGTTTTTCTGGTACGTGGGCCTCTCACTGTTGTGGCCTCTCCCGTTGCAGAGCACAGGCTCCGGACGCGCAGGCTCAGCGGCCATGGCTCACGGGCCCAGCTGCTCCGTGACATGTGGGATCTTCCCGGACTGGGGCATGAACCCATGTCCCCTGCATCGGCAGGCGGACTCTCAACCACTGCACCACCAGAGAAGCCCCAAACTGTATTTCTTAAATAAGACTTGAAAGTCGAAATGATGCTTTTATCTTTGGGCTGCAGAATGGCAGGCATGAAAACAGCATTAATCTCTTTGTACATCCCCATAAGAGCTCTTGGGTGACCAGGTGCACTGTCACTGAGCACTAATATTTTGAAAGGAATCTTTTTTCTGAGCAGTAGGTCCAAACAGTGGGCTTAAGATATTCAGTAAGCCATGCTGTAAACAGATGTACTGTCATTCAGGCTTTGTTGTTCTATTTATAGAGCACAGGCAGAGTAGATTTGGCATAATTCTTAAGAGCCCCAGGATTTTTGGAATGGTAAGTGAGCATCAGCCTCAAGTTCAAGTCACCAGCTGCATTAGCCCCTAACAAGAGAGTCTGCCTGTCCTTCGAAGCTTTGAAGCCAGGCATTGACTTCTCTCTAGCCCTGAGAGTCCTAGATGGCATCTTCCTTCAACACAAGGCTGTTTCATCTACATTGAAAAAATCTGTTATTTAGTGTAGCCACCTTCCTTATTTATCTTAGCTAGATCTCCTGGATAACTTGCTGCGGCTCCTACATCAGTACTTGCGGCTTCACTTTGCACTTCTGTGTTATGACAGTGGCTTCTTTCCTTAAATCTCGTGAACCAACCTCTGCTCGCTTCAGACTCTTCTTCTGCAGGTTCCTCACCTCTCTTGGCCTTCATAGAATTGAATAGAGTTTGGGTTTAATTTACCTTTCTTTTTGTAGTTTCCTAAGGTGGTGACATCCCTTTTTAAAATTCAAATACATATAGAAGGAATTGATATACTAATCTACTAATACATACTCAAAAATTATCTCTACCAAATTATTTTTAAGATTAGTTTTAAATTTACATAAGTGAAATTTTCTCTTTTTGGTATACAGTTCTGTGAGTTTTGAGAAAACATAGTCATGTAGCTGCCATCCCAATTAAGGTACAGAACATTTCTACCCCTCAGAAATTCTCTTTTGGTACCACTTTATAATCAACTACTCTGTCCTACCACCTCCCACCCCCCACCCCCACTGCCCCAAATCAGGTCTCTGGCAACCAGTGATCTATTCTCCATTCCTGTAGTTTTACCTTTTAGAATGTCATGTAATGAATCATATAGTATATAGCTTTTTGAGTCTGGGTTCTTTCATTTAGCATTTCTTATGTCAATAGTCCATTCCTTTTTAAAAAAGAATATTTATTTATTTATTTATGGCTGCATTAGGTCTTCATTGCTACACGTGGGTTTTCTCTTGGTGTGTCGAGTGGGGGCTACTCTTCGTTGCAGTGTGCAAGCTTCTCTTGTTGCGGAGCACCGGCTCTAAGCATGCGGGCTTCAGTAGTTGCAGCACATGGGCTCAGTTGTTGTGGCTCACGGGCTCTAGAGCACAGGCTCAGTGGTTGTGGTGCAGGGGATTAGTTGCTCCGCGGCATATGGGATCTTCCCAGACCAGGGCTCGAACCCGTGTCCCCTGCATTGGCAACGGATTCTTTTTTTTTTTTTTTTTTTTTTTTTAGTTTCTGCTTTATAACAAAGTGAATCAGTCATACATATACATCTGTTCCCACATCCCTTCCCTCTTGTGTCTCCCTGGCAATGGATTCTTACCCACTGCGCCGCCAGGGAAGTCCAGTCTATTCCTTTTTATTGCTGAGTAATACTTGTTTATCCATTGTTCAGTTGAGGGACATTTGGGTTATAAACAGTTTTGTGTGACTATAAATAAAGCCACTATAAGCATATAGTGACTATAAGGTTTTTTTGTGAACATAAATTTTCATTACATTTAGGTCAAAACCCGTAAGTATTAGGGAATGGGATTACTAAGTTAAATGGTGTGTATATGTTTAACTTATAAGAGACTACCAAACTATTTCTCACGGTAGTCGTACCAGTTTACATTTTCATCAGCAGTTATATTCCCATCTGTGTCAGCATCCTGATCAGTACTTGATGTTGTCAAGAATTTTTTGTTTTGTTTTTAAATTTTAATCATTCTAATAGGTGTGTAGTAGTATCTCATTGTAGTTTAAAATTTTTTTCATTCATTTCATTTTTAAAAAAAATCGAATTATAATTGACATGCAGTATAATATTAGTTTCAGCTGTACAACATAGTGATTCAGTATTTTTATACATTGTAAAATGATCACCATGATAAATCTAGTTACCATCTGTTACCATACAAAGTTATTACAATATTATTAGCTATAATCCCTATACTGTATGTTACAGCACCATGACTTATTTATTTTAAAACTGGAAGTTTGCACCTCTTAATCTCCTTTACCTACTTTTCCCATCCCCTCACCCTCCTTCTTTCTGGAAACGACCAGTTCTCTTTATCCATGAGTCTTTTTCTGCTTTGTTCTGTTTGTTCATCTCTTTTGTTTTTTAGATTCCACATGTGAAAAGTGGAGTCACATGGTATTTGTCTTTCTCTGTCTGACTTATTCCACTTAGTGTGATACCCTCTAAATCCATGCATGTTGTAGCAAATGGCAAGATTTCATTCTTTTTTATGTCTGAGTAATATTCCATGGTGTGTGTGTGTGTGTGTGTGTGTGTGTGTGTGTGTGTGTACATACACACCACATCTTATTTATCCATTCATTTATTGATGGGTACTTAGATTGCTTCCATATATTAGCTATTGTGAATAATGACACAATGAACATAAAGGCACATATATCTTTTCAAATTAGTGTTCTCATTTTCTTCAGGTAAACAGAAATGGAAATGGAATTGCTGGGTTGTATGGTAGTTCTGTTTTTAATTTTGAGAAACCTCCATACTGTTTTCTGTAGTGGCTGCACGAATTTACATTCCCACCATCAGTATACATGGGCTTCCTCCCTTTTCTCCACATCTTCACCAACACTTGTTATTTGTTGCTTTTTTGAGAATAGCCATTCTGACAGGTGTGAGGTGGTATCTCATTGTGGTTTTGATTTGCATTTTTCTGATGATTACTGATGTTGAGCATCTTTTCATGTGCCTGTTTGCCATGTGTATGTCTTTGAAAAAATATCTATTCAGGTCTAATGCCCATTTTTTATTTGGTTTGTTTGGGGTTATTTTTTGATATTGAGTTGTATGAGTTCATTATATATTTTGGACATCAACTCCTTATAGGGATTGCAAATATCTTGTCCCATTAAGTAGGTTGGCTTTTTATTTTGTTGATGATTTCCTTCACTATGCAAAAACTTTTTAGTTTGATATCATCTCATTTGATTATTTCTGCTTTTGTTTCCCTTGCCTGAGGAGACATAGCCAAAAAATATTAAGATTGATGTCAAAGAGGTTACTGCCTATGATTTCTTCTGGGAGTTTTATAGTTTCAGTCTTATATTTAAGTCTGTAATCCATTTTGAGTTTATTTTTGTATATGATGTAAGAAAGTGGTCCAGTTTCATTCTTTTGCATCTAATTGTCCAGTTTTCCCAGCACCATTTATTGAAGTGACTCTCTTCATCCATTGAATATTCTTGCCTCCTTTGTTGTAGATTAATTGATCATATAAGCATAGGTTTATTTCTGGGCTCACAGAATATTCTGTTCCATTGATCAGTGTGTTTGTTTTTGTGCCAGTATCATACTATTTAGATTATTATAGCTTTGTAGTATCGTGTGAAATCAGGGCATGTGTCACCTCCAGCTTTGTTCTTTCTCAAGATTGCTTTGGCTGTTGGGGCATTTTGTGTTTCTATAGCGATTTTAGAATTATTTGTTCTAGTTCTGTGAAAAATGCCATTGGTGTTTTGATAGGAATTGCATTGAATCTGTAGGTTGCTTGGTAGTACGGTCATTTTGATAATATTAATTCTTCCAATCCATGAGCACTGATAAGTGGATATCTTTCCATTTATTTGCATCATCTTCAACTTCTTTCTTCAGTGTCTTACAGTTTTCTGAGTACAAGTCTTTCACTTCCTTGGTTAAATTTATTCCTAGGTATTTTATTCTTTTTGATGCAGTTGTAAATGGGATTGTTTTCTTCATTTTTCTTTTTGATTGTTTGTTCTCAGTGTGTAAAAGTACTGCAGATGTCTACATATTAATTTCATATTCTGCAACTTTACTGAATTCATTTATTCAAATAGTTTTTTTTTGGGGGGTAGAATCTTCAGGGTTTTCTATATATAATATGTCATCCCCAAATAGTGACAGTTTTACTTCTTTCTTTACAGTTTGGATGCCTTCTATTTCATTTTCTTGCCTAATTGGTGTGATTAGGACTGTGAATACTGTGTTGAATAAAAGTGTCAAGTAGGCATCCTTGTCTTAGTTCCTGATCTTAGAGGAAAAGTTTTCAGCTTTTCACCAATGAGTGTGAAGTTAGCTGTGGTTTGTCATACATGGACTTTATTATGTTGAGGTATGTTCCCTCTATATCAACTTTGTTGAGAATTTTTATCATAAATGGATGTTGAATTTTGTCGAATTCATTGTATTTTTAATTTGTATTTTCATGTGAAATTCACACTTTAAAATTTTTTGTTTGTTTGTTTGTTTGTTTATTTATGCCTGTGTTGGGTCTTTGTTGCTGCACACAGGCCTTCTCTAGTTGTGGCTCGTGGGCTCTAGAGCGCAGGCTCAGCAGCTGTGGCGCATGGGCCTAGTTGCTCCGCAGCATGTGGGATCCTCCTGGACCATGGCTCGAACCCGTGTCCCCTGCATTGGCAGGCAGACTCCCAACCACTGCGCCACCGGGGAAGTCCCTGAAATTCACATTTATAATGTGAAATTTTATTTGCCATGTGTCTATTTTTAATGTAGGGAAAGGAAAGATGGATGGATCAATCTTGTTCTTGTTTTGCTTCTAGGAAAAGCCAGCCAACAGAGGTTTCCACATTAAAGGGCTCTGGGTATCCAGGCATCAGAAAGGAAAGAGTGCCGCTTTGCCTGTTGGACCTTGTTACAAAGGACTAGTCTTTGTTTAAACAACAGACATCCCCAAACTGGAATCTCTTATCTCAGATATTTAGTGCCATAATTAGCTTGTATTTTGTCACATTTTACTTTTTTTATATGTAAAGGATACTACATGAATGGTTCTTTAAACCATGATCCCATTAGCACAATCCAGTTTCTCCCCATACTAGAACTACTTGGTTAGAGGAAGTAAGAGAGTTCAAATGCTTTTCAATAAACTTTTAATGGACAAATGTATATGATGGGGCACAATGTATTTTGTTGGTAGAGCACATGGTCTTAGTGTCAGGTTTCTTTTTACTGACATCGTACTTTAGTTTCTAGGATATTATTATTATTTTACTTTAAGTAAACAGAATTCCTAATAAAATTGAACATATACACAAATGTTCATAGCAGTTTTATTTCTAATAGCCAAAAACTGAAAACAACCCCAATGAGCTTCAAAAGGTGAAAAGTTAAACAGATTGTGTATTTCATCCATACCATGGAATACTACTCCATCAAAAGTAATGAACTATTGATACATGGAACAAATTGGGTGAACATCAAGGAATTTCTGCTCAGTGAAAAAAGTCAATCTCTAAAAGATATGTACTACATGATTCCATTTATATAGTAATCGTGAAATATAATCCTTGAGTTGGAGAACAGATAGTGGTTGCTGTTGGTTAGGAATGGCGACAAAGGGATCGTGATTATAAAGGGTTAACATGAGGGTATCTTGTGATAGTACAGTTGAATATTTTGATTGTGATGGTATGTGACTGAATTGCATAAATTCGTACTCACACAGTTGAGTGCATGTATATCTGGTAAAATCTGATTAAGCTCTATGGATTGTGCTGATGTAGATTTCTTGTCTTTGATAATGCACAATGATTGTGTGGGATGTTTGCATTGGGGAGAGAGGTACTGGACTTGTCCCTGTATTCCTTCCTTCCTTCCTCCCTCCCTCCTTCCCTCTTTGAGACTGAGACAGCACAAGCTTTATTCAGTGGCCAGAGAATGGAGAAGCGGGAACCTAGTTCACAAATCACCTTCTCCTTACATTTCTTTCCAACTACCTGTGAATATATAATCATTACGAAATTTTAAAAAATAATGTAAAAATAATTCAAGTACAAAAACCCTTTTATTTTTGAAATATGTAATACATGAATATATTTTCATGAAAATTCAAATAATATAAGAGTATTTGGTAAAAAAGGGAAAAAGGGCAAATAGTTAATATTTTCAGTATAGCCAATTTTTCCTTTCTTTCCTCCCCCATAAAAGCAAATAGATAGTATTTTACAGTGTATGCATAATGATGCTGATTTATGTCTGTAATGACAGTTAACTGATGCAGACATGATAAAACTATGCCATACCTTTATACTCTACATTCTTGATAGCGTTATATTGTAGAGTGGGAAATGTAAGACAGCTGAGTATTCCAGACATGCCACATATGTTCCTGGGAATTAAATGCTGCACATGATTAGCAAATGCTGATCCAGAAAGCATATGTAAACAGAAAATGATTAGTTTATTCTCAGTAAGTTGGAGATAAATAAATATATATATATATATATATATATATATATATATGAAAATAATATAATATTGCGTGTATACACATACTATTTTCACAGCTTTGTGTATAGTAGAGTGGTCAGAGGACTAGATGATTATTGCCTAGATTTTGTAACCTTTGAATGGGAATATGCTACTGAATACAGTACATGTAGATATGAAAGCTGTCTGCCTGTAACACTGTTGGGTATTCGTGGTATACAAAATGAGTTATATACACCTAGTTTTCCTCTAGGAACAAGTGAAGTCAGCTTCCTACTTGGTGGGAGAGATATGCATGTAAACAGATAAAATATAATGCCATGCAATGCTAAAACAGATAGAGTTAAGAGATTTGGGAGTGTAGAACATATCATTTAACTGCAGAGCAAACTGAAGAGCACGAAAAATGGCATTCTAGATATTGGGTACATTATGTATAAAGGTCAGGAAAGACTTTGGCATATTAGTGTGGTGGAAACTGAGGAATGGAGGAGTGGGATGAATGGCAAGAGGTAGCTTGAGTCCCAGGGCTGACCTACCCATTAGGCACAGGGCCCACAGTATTTCTGGAAGTCCAAGAAAATGTTTTAATTTGTTTTAAAAGCAGAAGGAAAAAAGGAACTTTCATGTGGAAGAAAATGTTCTAATATCTAGGGTTAACGTATTGTCTTTATCCCAATGCAATTGTAAGGTATAATTTTTTTTAAAAATAAATTTCTTTATTTTATTTTTGGCCCTGTTGGGTCTTTGTTGCTGCACAGGGCTTTCTCTAGTTGTGGTGAGTGGGGGCTACTCTTCGTTGCAGTGCACAGGCTTCTCATTGCAGTGGCTTCTCTGGTTGCGGAGCAAGGGCTCTAGGCGCACGGGCTTCAGTAGTTGTGGCATGTGGGCTCAGTAGTTGTGGCTCGCAGGCTCTAGAGCGCAGGCTCAGTAGTTGTGGAACATGGGCTGAGTTGCTCCATGGCATGTGGGATCTTCCCGGACCAGGGCTCGAACCCATATCCCCTGCATTGGTAGGTGGATTCTTTTTTTTTTTTTTTTTTTTTTTTTTGCAGTATGTGGGCCTCTCACTGTTGTGGCCTCTCCCGTTGCGGAGCACAGGCTCCGGATGCGCAGGCCCAGCGGCCATGGCTCACGGGCCCAGCCACTCCGCGGCATATGGGATCCTTCCAGACCGGGGCACGAACCCGTATCCCCTGCATCGGCAGGCGGACTCTTAACCACTGCGCCACCAGGGAGGCCCGGTAGGTGGATTCTTAACCACTGCGCCACAAGGGAACTCCAAAGTATAATTTTTAATATTTTTTATTGGAGGAAAGGGCCCATGAAATCAAAAGTTCCTAGGGCCCACCAAAGTGATCATGGTCCTGTTGGGTCGGCTTATGAAGGACGTTAAATGCCAACTGAAGAACTTGAATTTAATTCTAGGAACTTCAGGGAGCTAACAGATTTTAAGCATGATCAACTCTTTTATGAAGATACCTCTGCCAGCAGTTTGGATGAGACTATTTGCAGTTTAATGCAGTTATGTTAATCAAAATTGCTTTAGTGCTTATTACAACCAAATATCACCTGTTTAAAATGAGGAGAGAGAGGACACACAGCAGAAGCAAGAAGAACTACAAACCTGCAGCTGGTGGAAAAAAAAACACATTCACAGAAAGATAGACAAGATGAAAAGGCAGAGGTCTATGCACCACATGAAGGAACAAGATAAAACCCCAGAAAAACAACTAAATGAAGTGGAGATAGGCAACCTTCCAGAAAAAGAATTCAGAATAATAATAGTGAAGATGATCCAGGACCTTGGAAAAACAATGGAGGCAAAGATCCAGAAGATGCAAGAAATGTTTAACGAACACCTAGAAGAATTAAAGAACAAACAAACAGATGAACAATACAATAACTGAAATGAAAACTACACTAGAAAGAATCAATAGCAGAATAACTGAGGCAGAAGAACGGATAAGTGACCTGGAAGACAGAATGGTGGAATTCACTGCTGCAGAACAGAATAAAGAAAAAAGAATGAAAAGTAATGAAGACAGCCTAAGAGACCTCTGGGACAACATTAAATGCAACAACATTAGCATTATAGGGGTCCCAGAAGGAGAAGAGAGAGAGAGAAAGGACCAGAGAAAATATTTGAAGAGATTATATCGAAAACTTCCCTAACATGGGAAAGGAAACAGCCACCCAAGTCCAGGAAGCGCAGTGAGTCCCATACAGGATAAACCCAAGGAGAAACACGCCAAGACACATAGTAATCAAGTTGGCAAAAATTAAGGGCAAAGAAAAATTATTCAAAGCAGCAAGGCAAAAATGACAAATAACATACGAGGCAACTCCCATAACATTAGCAGATGATTTCTCAGCAGAAACTCTACAAGCCAGAAGGGAGTGGCATGATATGTTTAAAGTGATGAAAGGGAAGAACCTACAACCAAGATTACTCTACCCAGCAAGGATCTCATTCAGATTCGATGGAGACATCAAAAGCTTTACAGACAAGCAGAAGCTAAGAGAATTCAGCACCACCAAACCAGCTCTACAACAAATGCTAAAGGAACTTCTCTTACTGGGAAACACAAGAGAAGAAAAGGACCTACAAAAACAAACCCAAAACAATTAAGAAAATGGTCATAGGAACATACATATGGATAATTACCTTAAAAGTGAATGGATTAAATGCTCCAACCAAAGGACACAGGCTTGCTGAATGGATACAACAACGAGACCCATCTATATGCTGTCTCCAAGAGACCCACTTCAGACCTAGGGACGTATTCAGACTGAAAGTGAGGGGATCAAAAAAGATATTCCATGCAAATGGAAGTCAAAAGAAAGCTGGAGTAACAATACTCATATCAGATAAAATAGACTTTAAAGTAAAGAATGTTACAAGAGACAAGGAAAGACACTACATAATGATCAAGGGATCAATCGAAGAAGAAGATATAACAATTATAAATATATATGCACCCAACATAGGAGCACCTCAATACATAAGGAAACTGGTAACAGCAATAAAAGAGGAAATCGACAGTAACACAATAATAGTGGGGGACTTTAACACCTCACTTACAGCAATGGACATATCATTCAAAATTAAAATAAATAAGGGAACAGAAGCTTTAGATGACACAATAGACCAGATTGATTTAATTGATAATTATAGGACATTCCATGCAAAAACAGCAGATTACACTTTCTTCTCAAGTGCGCACAGAACATTCTCCAGGATAGATCACATCTTGGGTCACAAATCAAGCCTCAGTAAATTTAAGAAAATTGAAATCATATCAAGCATCTTTTCTGACCACAATGCTGTGAGATTAAAAATGAATTACAGGGAAAAAAACATAGAAAACACTAACCCATGGAGGCTAAACAATACGTTACTAAATAACCAAGAGATCACTGAAGAAATCACAGAGGAAATCAAAAAATACCTAGAGACAAATGACAATGAAAACACGACCATCCAAAACCTATGGGATGCAGGAAGAGCAGTTCTAAGAGGGAAGTTTATAGTTATACAAGCCTACCTCAAGAAACAAGAAAAATCTCAAATAAACAATCTAACCTTACACTGGAAGGAACTAGAGAAAGAAGAACAAACAAAACCCAAAGTTAGCAGAAAGAAAGAAATCATAAAGATCAGAGCAGAAATAAATGAGATAGAAACAAAGAAAACAATAGCAAAGATCAATAAAACTAAGAGCTGGTTCTTTGAGAAGAAAAACAAAATTGATATATCATTAGCCAAACTCATCAAGAAAAAGAGGGAGAGAACTCAAGTCAATAAAATTAGAAATGAAAAAGGAGAAGTTACAACAGATACCGCAGAAACACAAAGCAACCTAAGAGACTACTACAAGCAACTCTATGCCAATAAAATGGAAACCTGGAAGAAATGGACAAATTCTTAGAAAGGTGTAACCTTCTAAGACTCAACCAGGAAGAAATAGAAAATATGAACAGACCAATCACAAGTAATGAAATTGAAAATGTGATTAAAAATCTTCCAACAAACAAAAGTCCAGGACCAGATGGCTTCACAGGAGAATTCTATCAAACATTTAGAGAAGAGTTAACACCCATCCTTCTCAAACTCTTCCAAGTAATTGCAGAGGAAGGAACACTCCCAAACTCATTCTACGAGGCCACCATCACCCTGATAAGAAAACCACACAAAGATACTACAAAAAAAGAAAATTACAGACCAATATCACTGATGAATATAGATGCAAAAATCCTCAACAAAATACTAGCAAACAGAATCCAACAACACATTAAAAGTATCATACAACATGATCAAGTGGGATTTATCCCAGGGATGCAAGGATTCTTCAATATATGCATATCAATCTATGTGATACACCATATTAACAAATTGAAGAAGAAAAACCATATGATCATCTCAATAGATGCAGAAAAAGCTTTTGACAAATTCAACAACGATTTATGATAAAAACTCTCCAGAAAGTGGGCATAGAGGGAACCTACCTCAACATAATAAAGGCCATATACGACAAACCCACAGCAAACATCATTCTCAATGGTGAAAAACTGAAAGCATTTCCTCTAAGATCAGGAACAAGACAAGAATGTCCACTCTCACTGCTATTATTCAACATAGTTTGGAAATCCTAGCCACGGCAGTCAGAGAAGAAAAAGAAATAAAAGGAATCCAAATCGGAAACGAAGAAGTAATACTGTCACTGTTTGCAGATGACATGAAACTATACATAGAGAATCCTAAAGATGCCACCAGAAAACTACTAGAGCTAATTAATGAATTCGGTAAAGTTGCAGGATACAAAATTAATGCACAGAAATCTCTTGGATTCCTATACACTAACGATGAAATATCTGAAAGAGAAATTAAGGAAGCACTCCCATTTACCATTGCAACAAAAAGAATAAAATACCTAGGAAGAAACCTACCTAGGGAGACAAAAGACCTGTATGCAGAAAACTGTAAGACACTGATGAAAGAAATTAAAGATGATACCAACAGATGGAGAGATATACCATGTTCTTGGATTGGAAGAATCAATATTCTGCAAATGACTGTACTACCCAAAGCAATCTACAGATTCAGTGCAATCCCTATTAAATTACCAATGGCATTTTTTACAGAACTAGAACAAAAAATCTTAAAATTTGTATGGAGACACAAAAGACCCCGAATAGCCAAAGCTGTCTTGAGGGAAAAAAACAGAGCTAGAGGAATCAGACTCCCTGACTTCAGACCATACTACAAAGCTACAGTAATCAAGACAATATGGTATGGGCTTTCTTGGTGGTGCAGCGGTTGAGATTCTGCCTGCCGATGCAGGGGACACAGGTTCGTGCCCCGGTCCTGGAAGATCCTACATGCCGCGGAGCAGCTAGGCCCGTGAGCCATGGCCGCTGATACTGCGCATCCGGAGCCTGTGCTCCGCAATGGGAGAGGCCACAACAGTGAGAGGCCCGTGTTCCACAAAAAAAAAAAAAAAAAAGACAATATGGTACTGGCTCAAAAACAGAAACATAGATCAATGGAACAAGATACAAAGCCCAGAGGTAAACCCACGCATGTATGGTCAACTAATCTATGACAAAGGCAAGGATATACAATGGAAAAAAGGCAGTCTCTTCAATAAGTGGTGCTGGGAAAACTGAACAGCTACATGTAAAAGAATGAAATTAGAACACTCCCTAACACCATACCGAAAAACAAACTCAAAATGGATTGGAGACCTAAATGTAAGAGTGGACAGTATAAAACTCTTAGAGGAAAGCATAGGAAGAACACTCTTTGACATAAATCACAGCAAAATCTTTTTTGATCCACCTCCTAGAGTAATGGAAATAAAAACAAAAATAAACAAGTGGGACCTAATGAAACTTAAAAGCTTTTGCACAGCAAAGTAAACCATAAACAAGACTAAAAGACAAGCCTCAGAATAGGAGAAAATATTTGCAACCGAATCAACGGACAAAGGATTAATCTCCAAAATATATAAACAGCTCATGCAGCTCAATATTAAAAAAACAAACAACCCAATCCAAAAATGGGCAGAAGACCTAAATAGACATTTCTCCAACGAAGGCATACAGATGGCCAAGAAGCACATGAAAAGCTGCTCAACAGCACTGATTATTAGAGAAATGCAAATCAAAACTACAATGAGGTATCACCTCACACCAGTTAGAATAGGCTTCATCAGAAAATCTATAAAGAACAAATGATGGAGATGATGTGGAGAAAAGGGAACCCTTTTGCACTGTTGGTGGGAATGTCAACTGATACAGGCACTATGGGGAACAGTATGGAGGTTCCGTAAAAAACTAAAAATAGAATTACCATATGATCCAGCAATCCCACTACTGGGCATATACCCAGAGAAAACCACAATTCAAAAAGACACATGCACCCCAATGTTCATTTTAGCGCTATTTACAATAGCCAGGTTGTGGCAGCAACCTAAATGCCCATCAACAGATGAATGGATAAAGAAGAAGTGGTACATATCTACAATGCAATATTACTCTGCCATAAAAAGGAATGGAATTGGGTCATTTGTAGAGACGTGGCTGTATCTAGAAACTGTCGTACAGAGTGAAATAAGTGAGAAAGAGAAAAACAAATATCGTATATTAACACATATTTGTGGAACCTAGAAAAATGGTACAGATGAACTGGTTTTCAGGGCAGAAATTGAGACAACAGATGTAGAGAACAAATGTATGGACACCAAGGGAGGAAAGCCGTGAGGGCGTGGTGGTGGTGGTGGGATGAATTGGGAGATTGGGATTGACATGTGTACACTGATGTGTATAAAATTGATGACTAATAAGAACCTGCTGTATAAAAAAAAATGTGAGCAAATGTGTTCTATTGGAAAGAGGCAAGAAAAAACAAATACTGCATTATATATTTGAAAGTCTCTAAGAGAATAGATTTAAATATTTTCACCAGTACATACACAAAATGGTAATTATGTGAGGTGATGGAGCTGTTAAGTAACCCTATTGTGGTAATCATTTTGCAATATATACATGTATCAAATCACGTTGTACACCTTTAACTTATACAGTAATATATGCCAATTATATCCCAATAAAGCTGGAAAAAAATTTTAAAAAAATTAAATGAGGAGAGCAGTTTTTAAAAGACTCCTATCTAATCACTGTATTTGATTAAGGATGTCCCTTGAAAGAACTAACTGACCATACTTGATTGATCAAGATTTGTTCATTAGCTGTTGACAAATTCAGAAAACCACATGTAAATGATCAGGTCTCTTTTTGTGAGAATATAATACTAGGCTATACTGTTTCTCATAGTAGTCTTTGTTTCATGCCTACTTTTCCTGCATTATTTATGAAGAATCCAAAACTTTATACAAAGATATTGCTGAGACATTACAACAAATAGCATTTAAAAAGCTGCAAGCACTGTTTTATGAAATGGAGTTTTTCTTTCTTTTGACCAAAGGGCAGTTTAGTTAGAATTCTTGCTCAAACACCCTTATTTTATATAGGAATTTGCTGAATCATAATTTGAAAGAGTTACACTCAAAATAGCGAAGTATAATTTTCCTATACTAATGACACTGTCATAAAATAATTCCTATGAAGTAGGCTGAAGTAATTTTAAGAAAAAAATATTTAGTGAAGACTGAGGGATATTAAAGGTATGATTCAGTGTCCTACAGTTGTACCTTTAGTGCCTTGATCTTGGGATGAGGCGAGAGGGAGACAGAGGAGATTGGATTTGTTTGTTTGTTGTCTTTTTATATAAGGAGAATTTTAGGTTTCAGTCAGCAAATTATTTAATAATGGAACTAAAAATTTTATGCATGTTCATTCCTTTAGGTACTTTTGTTTTGCTTCTTTTTTTGTGTGTGTGGTACTCGGGCCTCTCAGTGTTGTGGCCTCTCCCGTGGCAGAGCACAGGCTCCGGACACGCAGGCTTAGCGGCCATGGCTCACGGGCCTAGCCGCTCCGCAGCATGTGGGATCTTTCCTGACCGGGGCACGAACCCGTGTCCCCTGCATCGGCAGGCGGACTGTCAACCACTGCGCCACCAGAGAGGCCCCCTTTAGCTACTTTTCAGTTGTAAAAGAAATCCAGATGTATAACTGATTCACTTTGTTATAAAGAAGAAACTAATTAAAAAAAAATCCAGGCAGAGGAAAAATTTTCATTTTGTATTTATTCTTTCACAAGGATATACTTTTCTTTTTGTTTTTAAATTAAATGAGACATTTATTTATGATCCATCTACCTCCAGGTTCGGTTAGATCCCTATTCATCAACTCAGTATTCAATACAAAATTCTAGTCAAAATGGATAACAACAGAAGAGGAAGGGAAAAATAGAATATCTTGGTTGTGGAAAACTAGAGATAATCAGTTCATAAATTCGTTCTGATCTTTCTAACAATCAAGACAAAAAGGGAAACAGTGGGTTACATAATTTCAGCAAGTGGTAGTAGGTAAGGAGCACTTAACCTGAGTCAAGAAATGGGGATAAGGAATTATGTCTCATAAATAGGCATGCTTTTTTAGATATACATTACAGAGTTTTGTTTTTAGTTTGAGTCTTTTAAGTATCAATCTTTGTGCTGTGTGCAGTTTATATGTAGAGATATATTTGATTATAATCTTTATAATAATTTTGTAAAGTTTGCAAATTAGGGTATATCTAAGGAAATACTGTTAAATGTGCAAGATAATATAAATGTTTGTCATTAAAGGATTTTGAATATGTGATTACATGTGGTAAAAATGTGGTATACTTATAATCTGGCTAATGCCCTGGAAGTAGTTTTTAAAAAAGGCCGGGGACTTCCCTGGTGGTACAGTGGTTAAGAATCTGCCTTTCAATGCAGGGGACTTGGGTTCGATCCCTGGTCAGGGAACTAAGATCCCACATCCTGGGGGGCAACTAAGCCTGTGGGCTGCAACTACTGAGCCCGTGCGCTCTGGAGCCTGCGCACTGCAACTAGAGAGAAGCCTGCACACCTCAATGAAAGATCCTGCGTGCCACAACTAAGACCTGACGCAGCCAAAAATAAATAAGTAAATAAAAAATCTTTTTTTAAAAAAGGCTATACTACATTTTCTGGCCATTTATATGATATTAGTAAGTATCTTCTAGAAGACTGCCTGAAGTTCTAAATTGTGGAAATGTGGAAGTCACGTTTATTTTTTTTAGTAATTACTGTCTCTCTCCAAGCAGACTATAAGATGCTTGACGGGTAGAACTCTATATTATCTATTTGTGAATCCCCTATTTACTTAGCTCAGTACTTTGAAGGTGCTTTCTGTTGTAATAAATATGGCAGGTCTGTGTTTCTAAATAGACTTGGGCACACAGTTGTTGGTGCTTTCATTTCTTCTCTAGAGTTTTGTCCTTAGTTTTGTAGTTTCAGAAACGTTATTTTAATAAATCATTTCCAGTGCTAAGGTGCTAATGAATTAAGCCATACTAAATAAGATACACAGCAAAATCAAGAAATAAATCAGAAGCCCATGAGGAATATAGTGGCAAAGTGTATTAAATTGTTATTCTGGCAAGTCAAACACAGTAGGAAAGTCTGCTTTAAGAAACCAAATAAAGATCAGCTGTTGCTTTCGATAACCATTTACTTCTTCGGTATTCTCAGCAGTGTTGGTAAATGTTTGTTAGCTGATAAATTATGTGGCAAATGTTCTACTGAGGTTAGTTAAATCAGATTATGTATATGGAGAAAGACTGACTGGCATTGAAAATACATTGGGTTGACCTTCGGTATAAGGGATTTTTGAGCATTTCTTATTCTATTATATTGATATTTTTAATGATGGAAAATCATTTTCTTTTTGAGCACTAATAGCCTTAATTTTTAAAAACAGGTTTATTAATGTATAATTTACATAGCATGAAATTCACACATTTTTAGTGAATAGTTATTTTTTTGTACATTTACAAAGCTGTGCAAACATTGCCACAACCTAATTTTGGAACACTTCTATCTCCCCAGATAGAAACCATGTACTATCCATTTGTAGTCTCTCCTCATCCTTAGTTTAACATGCCTAATGTTATGTTTAACATTTTACAACTGAGTATAAAATATGGTAGAAGTGAGTACTGTAGAATTTCCAGAAATTATTCAGCCCACTAGGTTTGTTAATTTGTTTTGAATTTTTAATAATTTAGAGCATGGAATTTTTCTGATTATTTCTTTATTCAGACACCAGTATTATTTAATAGGAGAAAGAGTGGTGAGAATAATTTATGTACGAGGGTATTGCTTTTGGGAAATGTGTTTTTAAATTTGCTTCTTGTTTGGAAGTTACAAATTAATTAATGAAAAGAAAGAAGTTATTCAATAAGTACAAAATTGCACATTTATTCAAGCCTTGTTAGGGATTTAGTAGGGAAATTTACAGTGCCTTTCAAAAAGGCGCTAAGATTTTATATAATAATGTTTTGCAAAGATTATCATAAAGTAAATTTGTCTTTTTTTCCTTTATTTTAGCTTCTCAGAATCAAGAACGTCTTTGTGCATTTAAAGATCCATATCAACAAGACCTTGGGATAGGTGAGAGTCGAATCTCTCATGAAAACGGAACAATATTATGCTCAAAAGGTAGCACCTGCTACGGCCTTTGGGAGAAATCAAAAGGGGACATAAATCTGGTAAAACAAGGCAAGTAATACCTTTTTTACCTGAAATAACTGTTTCATACAATTGAAGTTTATCTGAGAAGGGCATGGAAGTAGATTGTAAAGCCCTCTGAAGGAGAACAGTAAGTTTAAAAGTGTGTATTCATGTATGTATTCACACACAAGCTCCAAATTTGCAAAGGGTAATTGGTTTTAGCTTATTTTAATAATATCTTATTACAATTTTAATAATATAATGTGCCATTTTATGAAGTTTAGAAAATAAAGAAAACTATAAGAGAAACAAATGTCTACAGTTCCATACTTTAAAAAGTTTTTAATAAAACTATATTGGTTTATTCCCTTCAGGTGTGTTTTCTTTGTTCTTCTATGTTTATATGTGTGTGTATTATTTTTTTCAAAATTATGGTAATACTATATAAATAATTTCATGTACAGTTTTTCCCATTTAAATTATATCATGGATGTTTTCCTATGTCTTTAAATATACTTTGAAAACACTTTCAAAATCTATACAATTTTTCATTGTATACATGTATCTCAGTTTACTTACACATTACTCTACTGTTGGACATTATATTGTTTTCTGGTTTTCATTGTAATACGTAATGCTTCAGTGAACATCTTTGAACATAATTATTTGATTGTATCTCATAATTTTCCTGGAATAGACTTCTGGAAGTAAAATTTTTAGATTATAAAACATGAAAAGGCTCTTCATAAAAATTGCCATGTGACTTTCTAGAAATGTTATATACATTTACATTCCCTTCAGCACTGTGTGTTACTGAATCCTTGTTATTGTTATATATAATTATTTTAAAAGAGAAGAATTCAATAGATACAGACAAAAATGTAATCTTGTTGATGTTTTAATAATAATTCTTAGATTAACTGTGAAGTGAAACATTTTATTAGTGGCTTTTTCCTTCTATGAAATGCCTGTTTATACTTTGCCATTATCTGTTATTTAAAAAATGTGGTTTCCTATTGGTTTGCAAGATTTATAACTTATTTACATTATAACATATATAACCTAACTTGTTTACATTAACATCAATTTGTAGGATGTTGGTCTCACATTGGAGATCCCCAGGAGTGTCACTACGAAGAATGTGTAGTAACTACCACTCCACCCTCAATTCAGAATGGAACATACCGTTTCTGCTGTTGTAGCACAGACTTGTGTAATGTCAACTTTACTGAGAATTTTCCACCTCCAGACACAACACCACTCAGTAAGTAGTTAAAGTAACGTACGTTTCCTTGTAATTCCTTTCTCCAAAGATTTTCAGAATTTAAAAATATATGAAAATATTCAGGTTGGGCCAGAGTGAGAGGGAGAGTTCCAGCATCATGAGACTACATCTAGCTAACACCTAAAATCGAAAAGAGATACACCAGGATTTCCAAGGTGTTGGTATATTAGCAAATAAGTTTGAATCAAAATATAGTACTTTCCAACTCACATGAAGAGGAGTTTGGCAATATTAAGAACACAACATATGTGCTTACTCTTTCATCCAGCACTCCCATTTGTAGGAGTTTATCTTTGAAGACATACCTCCAACAGTATGAAAATACATATGTGTAAAGTTATCCATTGTAGTATTATCTGTAACTGCATAGTATTGGAAACTACCTAAATGCCTAAGAATAGGAGATTGATTGAAATCCACTATGGTACATACATGTGTAATGGAGTACTAAAGATACAGCTATAAGAAAAAAATGGGTAAGATCTCTGTGAACTGATATGGAGTGATTTCTAGAGGTAACGTTAGGTGAATAAAAAGCTTATATAGTATGCTGTCTTTTGTGTAAAACAGAAAACTTATCTTTACAAAAAGAAGCAAAGAAAGGATTAACCAGAAAATAATGAAGTTGGTTACTTACAAAGTTTGGAGGGAATGGAGCAGAAAGGATACAGGAAGGAGGAAAAGTCCTCTGAATATAGCTTTATGCATGTAGTTTTGACTTTTGGAATCATGTTACTAATCTGTGTGCAGAAAAAGTATAATTAAATCATTAAGGATGGGAAGGGGGCAAAATCCCAAACTGAAAGCAAATGAGCCCAGTTGTATTTTACATAAACATCATAATCACACTAAGGGAAAAAGAAAGAACTAATCTAAGCATTTTACAAAAACCGTATTTGACTGTATATACTGTTTTAGGCAAGATATGATATAAGAGATGGGGGGAGAATTGCAAACAAATACTGAACTCTTTTTAGAAGGTTTGATTTTTAGTAGTGTGTACAAAGCAATTCTGAAACAATTGTAGATATATTTGTATTATAGGATTAAGAAAATGAGTATTAGTGTTGATATTCTTGGGAACCAGTGTTCTCACTGAAGGAATAGGGAAACACAGTTATAGATGGGGGAAGAAAAGAGAATCCTATGTGAATAGATTGTAGTTCAAGGTATTATTATGAACTTATGACTTAAAAAATATCCATATGTATGTGTTACATTCATGTATATGCAGCCATGTATATATGTATTTGTATGAGTATGTATATGTGTGTGTGTATACATACATGCCTACATATATTTCTTATCTCTGTTTGTTGAAAAAAATAAGAAGCAAAAAGCACCCCTGTAGCTATCAGTGTACATAATGCCCAGGTTTAGTTTCTACTATGACTCTGCAGTCAGTGGAACTTGGGCTCCTTGGAAAAATGACTTATTCTAGGACTGGAGCAGGATGGGTGCAAGATAAGCCTGCCACATCTTATAACACTAGAAGATAAGGAAAGAAGTACCCCCCAAAAGGATGGAGACTTGTCACAGTAGCCAGTTTGAAGGAACCTCCTACGAGCTACATTTGAGATCGTTTTAGTGCTAAAGAAGTACAGTAATAAGTTATAAACCATTGGAGGGAAAATGAATTGAGTCTATGCTGATAACAGAGAGGGAGAAGAGAGAGCACTTGTGTATAGTAGAATACCAAGTGCCAAGTTGTAACTGTAGGTGTTGGAAAATTATCATTATGCAGCCATCATGGCAAGGATTGGATCAGGCAAGAATCATCCTAAGATCCTAAATCTAGGGGGCAGGTTCAATAAGGACTGAGGATATTTGCATTCTTTTAGAGTTTGTCCAACATAATGCAAGGGAAAAATTAGTAATTATAAAGTGAGGAAATCGGACAATAGCTTAACCAGGTAATATCATTAATGAAGGGCAGATGGACGTCCGTGATACTCTGAGGACACAGTGTCACTAATTTAGTACTGTATTTCAATCAAGAATGAATAATCTAATCACAAAGGAACATCAGGCAAATCATAAATTAAGAATGTTCTGTTACAAAAAGGGAGTTTGTTTTCCTCAAAAATGTCAATATCATATAAGAAAAAGAGACTGTGAGAAAGATCTATATTAAAGGAGGCTAAGAAAGTTGACAACTAAGCGGTACCTAACTCTCCTATATTGGGTGTGCAAAATGTGATAAAGGATGTTAATCCAATTGACAAAATAGATGATTAAAGATTTTTTTCAATGTTAAATTTACTGAAGCTGATAAGAATAGTGTGTTTATGTAAGAGAATATCCATGTTCTTAGGAAATACTCTAAGAAGTGTTTAGAAGTAAAGGGCCATGGTGTGTGTATCTAACCTTCCTTGAATGATGAAGCAAATGGTGTATAATGGTAAGAAAAGTGAATTTGGATAAAAGCATATGGGTATTCTTTGTACTATTGTTATTCTTGCAACTGTTATAATTATTTCCAAATAAAAAGTTTAATTTTTTTTTTTTTTTGCCGTACGCGGGCCTCTCACTGTTGTGGCCTCTCCCATTGCGGAGCACAGGTTCCGGACGCGCAGGCTCAGCGGCCATGGCCCACGGTCCCAGCCGCTCCGCGGCATGTGGGATCTTCCCGGACCGGGGCACGAACCCACGTCCCCTGCATCGGCAGGCGGACTCTCAACCACTGCGCCACCAGGGAAGCCCCTTAATTTTTTTTAATAATTTTTTTTTTATTGAAATGTAGCCCTTTTCAAGAATTCTTTTCTCTGTCAAGAAATTTTATCAGTCCATACTCTAAGATCTTCAGTTTTGGATTATTTCCTTTGATTATTTATTTATTTATTTCATTTTATTTTTTAAAGTGTTTTAAAAATTTATTATTTTATTTTATTTTATTTTAATTAATTTATTTGGCTGCATTGGGTCTTAGTTGTGGCCCACGGAATCTTTGTTGCGGCACGTGAGATCTTTCGTTGTGGCGTGCAGGCTTCTCTAGTTGCAGCACGCGGGCTTCTCTCTAGTTGTGGAGCATAGGCTCCAGAGTACGCGGGCTCAGTAGTTGGAGTTGCGGGCTTAGTTGTCCTGCGGCATATGGGATCATAGTTCCCCAACAGAGATGGAACGCATGTCCCCCGCATTGGAAGGTGGATTCTTAACCACTGGACCACCAGGGAGGTCCCTATTTCCTTTGATTTATTGATGAAACACTAAACTGAAAGCAATAAGGAGTTTTTTCATGTAGTTTCTATCCACTCAAGGCAATTAGCTTTTATTGTGAAATTATACTGAATTGGCTATATTTATTTTCCACAAAAAAACAAACAAAGCAAGGTCTCTAATTTTCACATGTAGCTAGATGAAAGAGAAGAAGTGAATTTGTCCATAAATTCAACTCAAAGATCTTTACAGCTACATTTCAGATTGTTACCTAGATCTTGGTCTACTGTAATCTTTTGAATCAAAAGCAGGGAATGATTGCCACTATAAATCAGTAATGTTATCCTGATAAAAAGGGAAAGTGTTTTAAGTGTTCTAATTTGAGAGTGTTAACCCAATTAATGTATTTTGTTCTTCAAACAATCAAGTAAATTCATTGTTAGTAAACAAAATGAATATTTACTTTTATATTAATTTCAAGAAAAATAGGGCTTCCCTGGTGGCGCAGTGGTTGAGAGTCCGCCTGCCCATGCAGGGGACACGGGTTCATGCCCCGGTCCGTGAAGATCCCACATGCCGTGGAGTGGCTGGGCCCGTGAGCCATGGCCGCTGAGCCTCCGCGTCCGAAACCTGTGCTCCAGAACAGGAGAGGCCACAGCAGTGAGAGGCCTGCATACCAAAAAAAAAAAAAAAAGAAAGAAAAATAACCACTACTATACAGAATCTCAGACATTTAGTCTGTAAATGCTTAGGTGCTTGACCAAAATAAAAATCGTTTTAAGTGTTGAAGTTTAAAGGAATTAATTAAAATATAAAATTAAAATTAAAATATAAAATATAAAATATAAAATTAAGAAGCAGAACTTTTTGTTCCTTGACAAATATTGAATAATACATCAGTAGAAAGTTTGGCGGTAGTGATTTTTTTTCTCTAATTTTTCATTATAAAAATGCCATTTATTGACTATTTAACATAGACATTGGCCAAATAAAGACATGTATTTAAAAATTACTAGAAATATGGTACAAACTCATCAAAGGTAGAGAAGGGGGAATAGTTCAGGGTGGCTCTTTATGTGAAGTTGCCTATTATTATTATTATACTTTTGTATTGTTTGAATCTTTAACATGAGAATATATTTGTATATTACTTATTTAAGGAAATATTAAAGGAATACATGCCTATTTATTCAGAAAAATAGAAAAATGAGATAAATTGAGAGGAGAATAATAATCTTTAAAAATCCCTACACCCATATGCAACCATTGTTAATATTTTGAATATTTCTTTCTAGTCTTTTCTCTTTAATTTTTGTATAGTTGTATTAGTGATATAAATTTTAGATCCTGCTTTTTAAACATAATATAATATTTTTCAGGTATTACACGTTTCATAATCATCAGTTTTAATGGTTGTATAATATTTTACCAACTAGATATTTTTCTTATCCATTCCCCTGGTTTTGGACATTTAGGCTGTTTCTAGTTTTTTGCTACAATGCACATCTTTGTATATATAGCATTATATTAAATTATAATTCCCAGAATTGTAATTTCTGTATCCACTAGTAACAGTATTAAAGTTCCTCATACATTGTCAAATTGCTTTTCCAATGGTTGAAACAGTTCACATTCCCATCAGTGATATACTAAAGTGCATATCTCATCATATGTTAATCAGCACTAGTATTAAAATAAAACTTTGCTGAGGTCATTTTGAAAATGGATTTACATTGTTTTTACTAATGAGGTTCACTTGTTTTTTGGTTGTTCTCTATTTTGAATATTTTTATATTCATTGTCCATTTGTAATATTATTTCTCAATAATGAAGCTGACTAGTTTTGAGAAAAATGATTTTTAAAAGTCTTTGAACCTTGGCTCTCCCTAAGGAAATACCCTTAATATCTTTCAATAAAAGTTCAGTGCTCATTTTATAGTGTGTAAATTATACCTTAATAAAGGTGTTAAAATGCTTATTACTCATTCTTCTGAGAACAGTGTTCACAGAAACAGTATCTCCATCCCTCACATGATGTTTTCGTGATGGCGTTAAATCCTTCTATTGGCATAGTATTTTATACTTTCAAAGTACTCTCACATCTATAAACTCCTTAAAGATGTCTCCTTAATGTGTAGGTAGTTCAGTCAAAAATAAACCCTGTGTTTTAATGAGTAACCATGCTACTCAGGAGGAATGGGTTGAAGTGGTTGTCTTTCTCTAGCAGATTTGACTTATAGCTTATCTTCCTTTAACTTTTTGTCTATTGTATTGGTACACAATAAAAGTCAAGTGTTAATATTTTGGGCCCCCAACCAAAAAAATTCTTTTAAACTTTTGAAATTATTTCAAACTTATAAAAACTGCCATGTACCCTTACTCAGATTCACTAATTGTCAACATTTTGCTGTATTTGCCTTATCATTCTCCCTCTCTCTAGATATGTAGATCACGATTTTTTTTAACCTTTTGCAAATAAGTTGCAGGCATACCTAAATTTTTATGTATTTTGCAGTTGTCACTCTGTCTCTTCTAGATTCTAAAGTCTTTCGTGACAGGGACGTTGTTTTAATGCCCCTTTGTCTGCACAGTGACTGGTGCAGTGTCAGGTACATAGTGGGAGTACAGTAAATGTTTGTTGAATGAATAATTTAATAAACGAATATGTGCTAATGTGTAAATTTTGAAATATTGTTATATCCTTGAAAGGAATAGGATTTGCCTTTTTTTAATCTGGCAAAAAATGAATTTAATGGATTCACTAACTAATGGACAGGGGTTTATTTTAATTAACTAATTTATTTATTTATTTATTTTGCGGTACACGGGCCTCTCACTGTTGTGGCCTCTCCTGCTGCGGAGCACAGGCTCCGGACGCACGGGCTCACAGGCCATGGCTCATGGGCCCAGCCGTTCCACGGCACGTGGGATCCTCCCGGACCAGGGCATGAACCCGTGTCCCCTGCATCTCCCCTGCATCGGCAGGCGGACTCTCAATCACTGCGCCACCAGGGAAGCCCTTAAATTTATTTTTAAATGTATTTATGGCTGCGTTGGGTCTTTGTTGCTGCGCACGGGCCTTTCTTTCTCTAGCTGCGGTGAGCGGGGGCTAGTCTTCATTACAGTGAGTGGGCTTCTCATTGCAGTGGCTTCTCTTGTTGCCGGAGCACGGGCTCTAGGTGCGCACGGGCTTCAGTAGTTGTGGCATATGGGCTCAGTAGTTGTGGCTCGTGGGCTCTAGAGCGCAGGCTTAGTAGTTGTGGCACATGGGCTTCGTTGCTCCGCGGCATGTGGGATCTTTCTGGACCAGGACTCGAACCCATGTCCCCTGCATTGGCAGGCGGACTCTTAACCACTGCGCCACCAGGGAAGTCCCTGGACTGGTGTTTATTGAAAGCTGGTTGCTACTTTCAGTTAAAAGGACAAATGTAGCAAAATATTTAAGTGGGATAGCAAACACAGACAAAACAAATTAACTCTCCTGTTTGAGATTCACCATGGTATAAGTACAAAAAATCCATGATCATTCCTCTCTCCTTTCCCTTTCCAAAAAATGAAACATCAACCTTTAATTTTTAAGGTAATAGAAGAATATAAAAATGTTTTCCTAAGTAGATTCTGTTATGCGATCTCATTTTCAGAGATTACTCTCAACGTACAATTGTAGCGTATTTTAATACTGGGAAAGAAAACAATGCACAAGTATCGATAGATTATGGCTGTTTAAAAAACCACATAGTGAGGTTAAGCTCCAGGGAACAACAGAGCGTACTTAATGTTCTCTGTGAATCCTACTCATTTCTTTCTAGATTGTTTTCAACTGAACAGTTTGCTTCTTGACATCAAACCATTCGTTGCTGTTACTGTAATTATATCTTTCTCATCAAGTATCCATCTGTACAACATCCACAACCACATTTACTTGCCTTCTTACTTGCTATCCCTTGTACATTGAGTAGGGTTAGATCCAGCAGCAGTAAAGGAATGTATGGATGATTGAGAATACCAAGGTGTAGCTCTCTTTCAAAACAAGCTTGTTTTTTTTCCCCCAACTTTCCTTGAAGCTGAAGACAATGAGGTACTGAGTGATAGAAATTAAAGCACATGATAGTAGTGAATCTTTAAGAATAATGTGGGGGGAGTTGTTAGGGGAAAAGGTGATGGACTAACCGCAGGACCATAAGCGACTATCTGTAATTCTGCGGAGCTACAGTGTCACATTATAATAATTCAAGGGTTATTTTGATAGTTATAGGATTGGAGGAAGATACTCTACTTACCTGTACTTCTTAAATTTTTTTTAATTACAGATTTTGTGTAGTCTTATAAAACTGCCCTACATAGTTTTTTAGAGGCAACAAGATAGGGCACAAATAAATGAAACCTTTGCAACCTGTTCACTCAGGTGAATCTGGGTAACATACATATAGGAGTTTTTATAAGTTTGAAATAACCTCAAATTTAAAAGTTAAAAAATTTTTTGTTGGGGGCCCAAAATATTAACATAAGACATTTATTGTCTACCAATATAATTATAGGCAAAAATTTAAAGGAAGATAAGCTATAATTCAAGTGTGACTGGTTCCTGAAAATTTTAGCAGAATGGGAAGTCCACTGATGCTTTTGTTGAGACATAAGTGAAATGTCTGCTTTAAAATAATTAAACACCAGCAGTTAATTATTAATGTTGGAAAAAGTTATGTGAGCATTGTAATGTGCCATAAAAATTAAGGTTCTATTTGGACTGTAGATCAGCAATGATTTCTGGCTAGTTAGGACACTAGCTCTCTGTTCTCAAAACCTTTTTCCTCCAGTCACAGCATCTGAAGTATAGTTTACATGTTGTGTTTCTCCATTAAGAAGAATTATTACCATTAAAAAAGAAAGAAAAAGAAAGGAAAAGAGCTTCTGATATTTAGAAATGTGTGTCAATTATTTTGCTGTAATCCCTGATCTGAGATTGTTGGCAACAGAGGCTTATAGCATGTGTTCAAACAGAAACACATTATGAGATAATTCTCCAAAACAAAACTGGCTAGTGGTGAGGAGATATATGGATTGATAACTCATATTCTAGGTCTTTGTACCACAATCATTACTTTTTCAAAGATTTTACTGTTCTACTAGTGAGTCTGTTTCAGTTATTTATCTCTTTTTAAGGGGATAGGTACCATATTTGACTGTTTGAACTTTAAAAATGAGAAAATATGAGAACCTTAATAAATACTAGCCAGTAGTTCTGTACCTGTTTAGTACTTAATTATAAGTAGACGTGGCTCTAGACACAGTTATGGAATTAAGGAAGATTAGATACTTTTCTTCCCTTGAGGTCTTATTTTTTGAGGCCCTTTCCTTTCTGTTAGGAAACTCTCCCTCTGTTGTGCTCAGTATGATATGTTAACTTTTTTAGGCACTTTCCTTCCATCCCCCGTCAGCATATGCTGTTCTTAATCTTGTTTTCCTCTGGCCTTAAGACATTAGTGTTAGATATTTATTTAATGAGTGTTGCTTTTTAAAATACTTGGCAGTAAACTTAAGATTCTTAGAGAATGTTTTTCCAGATGGGATAAATCTTGTAGAGAAATTTCAATTCACTTTATCAGTATTATAGAGTTGTTAGAGCAGTCTCTTTTCAGTAAACATATAAAGGGCATTCAGGCATTTAGTATATAGAGAAATTGAAACTAGCTAAATAACATTTTTGAGTACTCACTAAGGGCTCTATATGCACTAAACCTTTACATTTAACCCTTATAGAAACATATTAAATGGTTACTGTTATATTCTTGTTTTCCATGGAGAACACTGAGACACAGATATGCAGTGTACCAAGTCACACAGCCAATGAGTGGTAGAGCCAAAATTCAAACCTAGGTGTTTTGGCTCCAGAGTATGTGTTACTAAACATTACTTTCTATTAGTTTTAACCATTACTCTCTATATTCAATTGTCGTTAACCTTTACTCTACACTCAAACAGGGGGCCTCTTAATATTTGTTTGTTCATTCATTTGGGAGAGAGATTGAAAAGATTTTTTTGAAAATGTTTATCACATTTCCTAAAATTCAAGGACCACTTCTCTTTTTCTTCATATAACCTCATTTAAAAAAAACACAACTTATGTGTATTGTAAAGGGAAATTTCCCATCACTGCTATAAATGGAAAGCCAGTATTGTAAGTAGAAGGTAACTTTAAAAATTATTTATTTAATTGTAAATAGGGTGAAAGTAAAATCATTATTAATTAGCTAGATATTGTTGCTTATCAAATAGTCTGAAACTTGAAGCTTGCTTTCTCTGTGTTAAAAGAGGAGACTAGCAAATGTTTGTTAGGAAATAGAATTACATTGTCACCAAATTGAGATTTTCTTCTTTAGTAATCAGACAAAAAGAAAACTTTCAGTAATAACATGTCAATGTACTACCTAAAACCAGAAGTCTGACACTTTAGGAAAGTGAACTATATTATTCTGAGTCTCTTCCAACCATGAGAGACTTTGTGGCACTTAATCTGTTTAAAAAGAAAGCCATTCTTGGGACTTCCCTGGTGGTCCAGTGGTTAAGAATCCACCTTCCAATGCAGGGCACGCGGGTTTGATCCCCGGTCAGGGAACTAAGATCCCATGTGCTGCAGGGCAACTAAGCCTTCGCTCTCTGGAGCCCGCACACCACGACTAGAGAGAAGCCTGCACACAGCAATTAGAGAAGCCCGCGCACCGCAACGAAGAGCCCGTGCGCTGCAAAGAAAGATCCCACATGCCTCAATGAAGATCCCACGTGCCACAACTAAGACTCAACGCAGCCAAATAATAAAAAAATTAAATTAAAAAAAAGCCATTCTTTAATTAAGTGAATTTATACCTACAGTATATTCTTTTACTTTCTTATAACCTTAATTCATCCTTAATGTGCTTGTAAATTCCAGAAGTTTGAAAGAAGTATATAATTATTGCAAGGTTCACAGTTATTTTAGAAAATTTTCTTGATAAGACTTCGGAATTGGTATAATTAACCTCCCTAACTATAAACAAGATAATCAAGTTAGGAGAAAAGCTGGCAAAAATTTGTCATTTAAAAAAAATTAAATAAACCTAACTCATTTTATTTAGTGTTGGAAGTTCTTAGATGAAAGTCAGTATAAAAATGTAGAATCCTTTTCTTTTATGTACATTATTCATTAAGTTGATGGTTGGATCGAGTTGATGAGAAATAAAGATCAAACTGCATCTAAAGCTTGGTATAAGAAATTCTAATTTATGCTGTGCTGTTAAGATTAGAAATTCTAATTTCAGCGTCTGGCAGCAAGTGTCTTTATCTCACACTAAGCTAGAAAAGAAAGCCTACATTCAGAGAAGCTGACATTGGCATAGGGCCACAGGTACGTTTTTAGCTATTGTGAATTTACAGTGATTTTTTTCAGTTTTTACTGCTTCTGTGACAGCATTAAAATGATTGAGTAGACAGAAAATGGGAAATAAGAATGTTTTAAAAGTCTTTGCTTAATACTTCATGAAGCATTTTAGCAAAAAGCAAAACAAAATATGTCATTCCTTTTTATACTTATTAAAAATATTAGTGGAGAAGGAGTGGCACAAGAGAAATAGAGGAGTGTATCCTTTAGAAAATATTAATTCTTTAATGTGGTAGTAATAAGATTCTATTTACACGTTATGTTTTGTTGGTCAGACAGTTTTCATTCTGAAGTTTTGTTAGCTCTGTCCTATTGAAAGTCCATCCCATTCCATACCTACCTACTTTGCTCCTATTCTCTCAAAAAAATAATCACTCTTCCTTTTGGTGTTTTTAAAGTTTATATTACTTGATTGTGTTGAAGAACAAAGCAAAACCTGTTGACTAATCTGGCTTTACTGATAAACTCAGTGGAAGTTTTTGGTCTGTAAAATCCAAGTCCCAAGTGTGTATGGTAGAATTGACTGGTATTTAAAAATAAATGTCTCCTGAGATATAAATGTGTATATTGATCAAGAAATAATTTCCATGTCTTTATTTCAGTATATATAATTTTTCTTGTCTTTTATGATTTCCGGTTCCATTTGTGTTCCTCTCTATCTGTCTGCCTGCCTTAACTGTGCTTCATTTCCATGTAGTATCGCTCTGATTACTGAGAATTTTCTGCATCTTCTAATATGGAAAAACTGATTATTCTTAAATCCATAAATATTTAGTGGTTTCAGATGCCAACATATCATAAGAAGTAAAGTCATAGATACATGAAAACACTTCAAATACATTCAAAACCAAGATAAAACTGTTACTGACCAGGGTTCTTGGACTTCTTAATCAATAGAAATTGATAAGAGGCCAGGCAAGAAATTCAGGCAAGGCTTTGTTGGGACTCCTGCTGCAGCAGGAGGGAGTAAAAACAAGTAATAGATTCCCTTGCCCGCTCCCTGGGGTTGAGGGGGTGAGAGCTGGTCCCTTATATGGGGTAGGGTAGGGGCGGGTCCTGACTTTGAGCCAGAGGGGTGACTTGGGTGGTTTGCCCACCCCCTTGGTGGTGCTATGTGCAGGGGGCATGTGTAGTACCCTGCTTTCCCTCCTTACTCCTCGAGAAGTGGCAGTTGGGTTTTTTGTGTTTTTGTGTCTTGTTCATAATTTGCCCCAACTGTGAATGCACGCAATTATTTTTAGTCCCTTATCGTTTCTTTGTATTTTGTTGCTCCAGGAGACACTGGTCCAGGTGCAAGCATTGCAGCAAAAGGTCCCAGGTCCCAGGTTCTAGCCTGTCTCAAAACTAGCTGTGGTTTGAATAGCAGCTGTCTTTAAAATAATATGTTGGTTTTTTAAATTGAGGTGTAATTGACACATGAATATATTTAGTTTCAGATGTTCAACATATCTGTATAATAATCTCCACATTCTCTGTATCTATAACCTAAGTTTTTTTTTAATATTCCACATAAAAGTATTTGTATAAATATTCCACATACGGTATTTGTCTTTCTCTGATTTATTTTACTTAGTACAGTGCCTTCAGGGTTCATCCATGTTGTTGCAAATAGAAAGATTTCCTTCTTTTTATGGCTGAATGATATTCCATTGTGTGTGTGCACACACATGCGCATGTGAATGCATGTGTATATGTATATATAGGTACTTATATACATATACCATATTTTCTTTATCCATTCATTTATCAGTAGACACTTAGGTTGTTTCCATATCATGGCTATTATAAATAATGCTGCAGTGAACGTGGGGTGAATATATCTTTTTGAGTTGGTGTTTTCATTTTCTTCAGATAAGTACCCAGAAGTGGAATTGTTGTATCATATGTTAGTTCTATTTTAATTTTTTGAGGAAACTCCATACTGTTTTCCGCAGTGGCTGCACCAATTTTCATTCCCACAAACAGTGTGCAAGGGGTTTCTTTTCTCCACACTTCACCAGCACTTGTTATTTCTTGTCTTTTTGATAAATAATGTTTAGTAGTAGGTGAATAGATACATCGTTGGCTGGGAATGCACTGATGGCTTCAAAATACTGTTTTAAGTGCTTCTCAAAGTGTCTCTTAAAAAAAGTACATTTTATTCTAGCCAAATATGAAGTTAACCTAATCATCTGCTAAAAAAAAAATAGGATCATCTGAGGGAAGGAAAATACTAGATTTCCAAAGTAATCAGTTGATTCTTTGGGCAGTTGTATAGCATAATGATGAAGAGCATTGGCTCTCAATCTCAGTGCCTGGGTTAAACCTTGCTGTTTTACTTGCTAAACATAACCTTGAGCAGGTTACTTAGCCTCTCTATGTATCAGTTACCTCATATGCAAAATAATAGTATCTAATTTATATGGTTGTTGTATAGATTAAACAAGATGATGCATGTAAAGTGCCTAGCATGTAGTAAGCATTCAATAAATAATGGCTATGATTAGGAGGGAACTGTCTAAGCCACCTATTACAAACATCCTCCCTTATTTAATTCTTTTTTTTTTTTTTTACTATGAAGGATACTTTTCTGCTAGTTTTACTTTATTATATGAGGCCTATATTCTGTGATCTTTTTTTAAAATTAATTTTTATTGGCATATAGTTTGTTTTCTGTGATCTTTTTTTATTTGCAGGAAAGATTGTTACTGGGTTTCTCATTAAATGTATTCAGGTTCCTATGTCCTTCTAGGTGAGAAATAGAAGATAGTATTTCCTGCATCTTTACACATCCCAAGTGTAAACTTCTCAAGGTTTTGAAAAATGAGTAAAACACAGTTGATCTTCAGGATTCCATATTTGTGACTCCTTACTTGCTAAAATGTATTTTTAATCCCAGAATCAATACTCACAGTGCTTTCTCAGTCATTCACAGACATGAGCAGAATAATAAAAAATTTGAGCCATCTAATGTGCATGTTAGCAGCTCAGGTCAGTCAAGGCAATGCGCTGCCTTCTTCCTTAAGCGCTCACACTGTAAACAGGTGTCCTCTTCGTAGTCTATTTTGTGCCATGCTTTTTGCATTTTTGTTGGTGATTTTTTTGGTTTAAAATGACCCTCAGTTGTAGTGCTGAAGTGCTGTCTAGTGTTCCTAAGTGCAAGAAGTCTTGATGTGCCTTACAGAGAAAATACATGTGTTAGGTAAACTTCTTTCAGGCATGTTATAGTTCTGTTGGTCATGAGTTCAATTCTAATGACTCAATAATATACAGTATATTAAATGACTTTTTTTCTTTTTTTAAATTAATTTTTATTTGAGTATATTTGTTTTACAGTGTTGTATTAAAGTTTCTGCTGTACAGCAAAGCAAATCAGCTATGCATATACATATATCCCCTCTTTTTTGTATTTCCTTCCCATTTATTTAGGTCACCACAGAGCACTGAGTAGAGTTCCCTGTGCTATACAGTAAATGACTTTGAACAGAAACACATATAAAAGAAGGTTATATATTGGTGGGTTGACAAAAATGTTTTGACTAGAAGCTCACCTGACCCTGTATTTCCCATAGGAACAATGATTCAGTGTTTGCTAATAAAGTGTTTGCAATAATTTTATAGAACGTGACTACCACAGTTAATGAGAATCAAATATACAGATGCTCCTCAACTTACGATGGGGTTACATCCTGATAAATCCATCGTAGGTTGAAAATATTGTAAGCAGAAAATTCATGTAATACTCCCAATCTAACAAACATCATAACTTAGCCTAATCTATTTACACATTCTCAAAACACTTAGCCTACAGTTGGGCAGAATCATCTTAACACAAAGCCTACTTTATAATAAAATGTTGACTAGCTCAGATAATTTTTCTAATACTGAAAGTTAAACACAACTGGTGTGGGTACAGAGTGGTTATAAGTGTATTGGTTGTTTACTCTCGTTTTCCTGTGGCTTACTGGGAGTTGGAGCTCACTGCTGCTGCCCAGCATCACGAGAGAGTATGGTACCTCATATGGCTAGCCCAGGAAAAGCTCAAAACTCAAAATTTGAAATATGGTTTCTACAGAATGCATATCATTTTCCTACTATCATAAATTTAAAAAATCCTAAGTCAAATCATCATAAAGCAGGGGCCATCTGTTTATATACTGTGGTAGGCAACCTCTGACATGGCTCTCAGTGATCCCTGTCTCCTGGTATTCTCACCTCTGGGTAATCCTGGCTCTCTGAATGTGAGTGGGACCTGGTGACTTGATTCTAACAAATAGAATATGGCAAAAGTGATAGGATATGACTTTTGTAGTTAGGTTTTACAAAGACTGTGACTTCTGTCTTGCTGGTATACTCTCTCTGGCTCTTCTGTGCCAGTTCTGATGAAGAGGGCTGCCTGGCAAAGAACTGAGGTTAGCCTCCTGCCAACAGCCAGCAAGGAACTGCTAACAGCCCATAAGGAACTGAATCCTACCAACAACCACTTAGTGAGCTCAGAAGCAGTTACTTCACCACTTTAACCTTGAGGTAACTATGGCAGTGCCCTAAACCTTAATTGCAGCCTTGTGAAGGGTCCTGAAGCAGAGCGCTCAGTTAAGCAGTACCTGGATTCTGACAAACAGAAAATGAAAAAATAAATGTGTATTGTTTCAAGTCATTGAATTTTAGAGTAATTTGTTATGCAACAATAAGTAATTAATGCGTGTATAGTTAAATACATATAGTTACACATTAAGACCTCTAAACACAATAGTTGAGATGGAGTAGGCAATAAAAAGCTGTGCTGTGTTTTGACTTTTGGCAGCTTTTATTCTTTCTCCCCAATGTTCAATTATTATTTTCAGTTCTAATTTTTTGATAGTAGTAACCACGATTCCTTCTTTTTTATTCCTTTTTCATATGAAGATTGCTGTATATAGAGGAAAAAGTTTGAGTATTACAATTAATATCTTATATTTCTGTGTAGATTCAATAATTATTAACATTTTCAAAATTTGCTTTCTTCCCCACCTCCCTTTATAGATGGATGGATAGATAGATTACCTGTTTTCTTATTGTTGCTGTTGTTTAACTGTTTGAAAGTAAGCTACAAATATCACATGCATCTCTTAGAAATACAAGACATTATTCTCAAATCCAAGAAAATTAACAATAAATTCCATAATATCATCCAGTATCTAGTCCAACCACAGACTTCCCCATAATGACTTGTATAACTTTTTTTAAAACAGAATCCAGTAAAGGTTGATGATACATTGCATTTAATTGTTTTGTCTCTTTAGTTTCTGTTAATCTAATACAGTCTTCTCCTACCCCTGTATTTTTACTATACATGAAATAGACTTCTAGAGAGTTTAGGCCAGTTGTCCCTACATTCTGGGTTTGTTAAATTGTTATTGTATTTTTAATCCCTTGAAATTTCTAAGTTGAAAGTTAAGTCTAGAAGGTTGATTTCATTGGAGTTAAACATTTTGGCAAGAATACTTCATGGGTGATATTGTATACTTCTTATTGTATCATATCAAGCACAGTATCATTTAAAATGATGACTCTCCATTGGAAACATACATTTTTTCCTTTGCAATTAGTAGGTAATCTGTGGGTAGTTACTGTGGCACCGTGCAAATAATTTTGTTATTCAACAACCTTTCACTTCATGCATTGGTAATCCTTTCCCAAACTTATTATTATTTTAGGGGTTATAAAATGGTGATTTTCTTATTATATTATTTATTCTATTAATAATAGCTGGCATTCTTGTGTTAAAAAAAGAAAAAAAAAGAAATTAACAGGTCATTTTTGTTTTTGAGTATTACTATGAACTTGTGGATTTTTATTTTAATGCTAAAATAGCCATGAATTTGGCTAGAAGAGTCCTTTTAAGCTGGTTCTCTGTCCTTTTTAAAAAAGTAACAACTTTATTGAGATACAGTTAACATCATATCATTCATCTTTTTTTTTTTTTTTGGCGGTACGTGGGCCTCACACTGTTGTGGCCTCTCCCGTTGCGGAGCACAGGCTCCGGCCGTGCAGGCTCAGCGGCCATGGCTCACGGGCCTAGCCACTCTGCGGCAAGTGGGATCTTCCCGGACCAGGGCACGAACCCGTGTCCCCTGCATTGGCAGGTGGACTCTCATCCACTGCACCACCAGGGAAGACCCACATTCATCCTTTTAATGTATATATTTAATGTGTAAAAGTTGATGTTTTTTAGTATATTCACAGTACTGTACAACCATCACCACTATCTAATTCCAGAACATTTTCATTACCTCAACATAGAAACCCTAAACCCATTAGCAGTCACTCTCCATTTACCCCCTACCCCCAGGTCCTGGCACCCCTAATCTACTTACTGTCTCAATGGACTCGCCTATTTTGGACATTTCATATAAATGGAATCATAGAATATGTGGTCTTTTGTGTCTGACTTTTTTCACTTAGGATAATATTTTCAAGGTTCATCCATGTTGTAGCACGTATCGGTAATTCATTCCTTTTTAGCAATAAATAACATAGTTGGTCCCCCATTCCATGGATATGGAGGGCCAACTGTACTCTGCCATTTTTATAATTGTCTTAAGCATCTGTGGACTTGGGTATCCATGGGGTTCCTGGAACCAATTCCCCTCAGATACCAAGGGATGACTATATTCCATTGTATGAATATATCGCTTTTTGTTTATTCATTCATCAGTTGATGGACAGTTGGGCTGTTTCCCATGTTGGCTATCAGTAATACTGCTATGAACATTAATGTACAAGTTTTTTGTGGACGTATGTTTTCAGTTCTGTGTATACCTAAGAGTGGAATTATTGGGTTTTATTGGTAAATCTATATACTTAACTCCTGATGAACTGCCAAACTGTTCTCCAAAGTGGATGAACCATTTTACACCCCCACCAACAATGTTGTCAATATCTACAAAAAAACGCAACAGGGATTTTGATAGGTACTGTATTGAATCTGTAGGTAAATTTGAGGAATATTGCCATCTTAATAGTATTAAGGTTTTTTTTGATTTTTTTTTTTGCGATATGCGGGCCTCTCACTGTTGTGGCCTCTCCCGTTGCAGAGCACAGGCTCCGGACGCACAGGCTCAGTGGCCATGGCTCATGGGCCCAGCTGCTCTGCGGCATGTGGGATCTTCCCAGACCAGGGCACGAACCCATGTCCCCTGCATTGGCAGGCGGACTCTCAACCACTGTGCCACCAGGGAAGCCCCCTTAATAGTATTAAGTTGTTTAATCCATAAGCATGAGGTGTCTTTCCATTCATGTAGGACTTTTTTGTTTTGTTTTTTGGCCACACCACGTGGCTCGCAGGATCTCAGTTCCCTGACCAGGGATTGAACCCAGGCCATGGCAATGAAAGCACCGAATCCTAACCACTAGACCACCAGGGAACGCCTCCCATTTAGGACTTCCTTAATTTTTTTCAACGATATTTTGTAGTTTTAGTGTACAAGTCTTAACACTTCCTTTTGTTAAATTTGTTCCTAATTATTTTTGTCTTTACTGTAGCTTATTGTCTTTAACCAAGATAGCTACACATTGAGTATACACCATTTATAAGAAATACATTTTTTAAATATTTAGTTGTGATAAAATACATATAACAGAATTTGCCATCTTAACTGTTTATAAGTGTACAGTTCAGTAGTGTTAAATGTTGGTGGAAGGAGAAAATCGGAGGCTTTGGTGTTAATAGATAAGGGTAGGAAGTGGGGGCAGAAGGGGGAGGAGAGAACTATTTTCCAGATATTCTTGGTAGTTTTTACAGTTCTACTCCCAATTCATTTCCCTATCCTCAAGTCTACTATTGCATTTATTAACGTAGCAGGGAGATGTAGCCACCCTAGTATGTCTGTCATTGGACCATTTTTTGGCTGTCGATTTCACTTTCCCTTTATTCCCGCAATCATTTACTAAGTACTATAAAGTCTTAACTACTTTTTTAAAACTAAAAATTTTTTTCCATAGTCTTGCCAGTTACTTTGATTACCTTTCAATCCTAGGATACATCCACAAGACCTCAGCCTATTCCATTACATATCCCTATATTTTCTACTCATTTCCTCTGCATTTCCAAGATGTTCAGTAATTTGTTAAATTAATTAATTAAAGATTAATTGATAGAATGACAGACATAGCTTCGTGAAAATGGCTTACCCAACAAGATCTGTTGGTTTAATGTTATGAGAAAGCAGTGTTTGAAGGGTTATATATTAAGAAGAGAAACTCCTATTGACTTCAATTCTGAAGTGTTTTAAAATGAATAAAAGAAATGGCATTCTTTTTTTTTCTTTTAATTGAACTAGAATTGATTTACAATTCTGTGTTAGTTTCAGGTGTACAGCAAAGTTATTCAGTTATATATTTATATTCAGTCATATTTATATACTTTTTCAGATTCTTTTCCATCATAGGTTATTATAAGATATTGAATATAGTTCCCTGTGCCATACAGTAAATCCTTGTTGTTTATCTGTTTTATATATAGCAGTGTGTATCTGTTAATCACATACTCCTAATTTATTACCCCCCTTTCCCTTTGGTAACCATAAATTTGTTTTCTACATCTGAGTCTGTTTCTGTTTTGTAAATAAGTTCATTTGTATTATTTTTTAGATTCCACATATAAGTGATATAATATTTGTCTTTGTCTTTCTGACTTAGTTCACTTAGTATTATCATCTCTAGCTCCTTCCATGTTGCTGCAAATGGCAATAAGGAATGGCATTCTTTAATTTCAGTTTCTATTAATATTGGCACAGAGATTAAAAGCCTGATGTTTAATTCAGAATTCAGGCTTTCTATTTTCGAATTTATGGAGTATTTTTTTTTGCCTGCCTTTTTTTGTTATTGTTATTTGTTTTTTGAGTTTTTGTTGTTGTTGTTGCCATGAAATAGAATTTTCCCTACTCATTTTTATATGTGATTTTATTTTTATTTTTTATAAATTTATTTATTTTACTTTTGGCTGCTTTGGATCTTCATTGCTGCACATGGGCTTTCTTTAGTGGCGGCAAGCGGGGGCTACTCTGTTGCGATACGTGGGCTTCTCATTGCAGTGGCTTCTCTTGTTGTGGAGCACGGGCTGTAGTTGCATGGGCTTCCGTAGTTGTGGCCGGCGAGCTCAGTAGTTGTGACTCACAGGCCCTAGAGCACAGGCTCAGTAGTTGTGGCGCACGGGCTTATTTGCTCCATGGCATGTGGGATCTTCCCGGACCAGGGCTCGAACCCATGTCCCCTGCATTGGCAGGCAGATTCTTAACTACTGCGCCACCAGGGAAGTCCCTTATGTGCGATTTTAAAAGGTTTTTACAGAATTTTTTTCCCAACAGAAATTTATGCTTATATTTAAAACAGTAGTTTACAATTATTTCACTACAGAGACTTCTTTTTTTCTACCTGTCCTGAGTCTCTCCGTGCTAGTTTGGGGATGATTTTGTCTACCACAGTGTATTTTATTTAGTAAAAGATCACTTCTTTTCCCTTTAAAAAATTCAGTCAGACACATCTCAGTGCCAAACCACTGAGCAAGTCAACATGGTATTTCTAGTTGCCAAAGCTGCTGACCAGAGGTCAGTGTTTTGAAGTGAAGGAAAAGGTTATTTCCTTTATCAAAGACTAGAAATACACTGAAATAAGTGCTAATAGTATCTGTAAAGCATTTTATAAATACTGGAAATTGTTACTGAGTTCTGGTCTTTATGTGTATGTATATATTCTTGATTTTTTTTTTTTTTTTTTTTTTTGTGGTACGCGGGCCTCTCACTGTTGTGGCCTCTTCTGTTGCGGAGCACAGGCTCCGGACGAACAGGCTCAGCAGCCATGGCTCACGGGCCCAGCCGCTCCACGGCATGTGGGATCCTCCCGGACCGGGGCACGAACCCGTATCCCCTGCATCGGCAGGCGGACTCTCAACCACTGCGCCACCAGGGAAGCCCAATTCTTGATATTTTAAAAATAAAAAGTTATCTTTGAAAAAGGTGAGAACCATTCTCTTAGAGTATTTTTTTTTTTTTTGCGGTATGCGGGCCTCTCACTGTTGTGGCCTCCCCCGTTGCGGAGCACAGGCTCCGGACGCGCAGGCTCAGCGGCCATGGCTCACGGGCCCAGCCGCTCCGGAGTATTTTTTTAATTGTGGTAAAATACGCATAACATAAAATTTGCCATCTTTTTTTTTTTTTTTTTTTTGCTGTACGCGGGCCTCTCACTGCTGTGGCCTCTCCCGTTGCGGAGCACAGGCTCCGGACACACAGGCCCCGCGGCCATGGCTCGCGGGCCCAGCCGCCCCGCGGCACGTGGGATCCTCCGGGATCGGGGCACGAACCCGCGTCCCCTGCATCGGCAGGCGGACTCCCAACCACTGCGCCACCAGGGAGGCCCAAAATTTGCCATCTTAACCATTTTTTTTTTTTTTTTTTTTTCCGGTATGCGGGCCTCTCACTGTTGTGGCCTCCCCCGTTGCGGAGCACAGGCTCCGGACGCGCAGGCTCAGCGGCCATGGCTCACGGGCCCAGCCGCTCCGCGGCATATGGGATCCTCCCAGACCGGGGCACGAACCCGTATCCCCTGCATCGGCAGGCGGACTCTCAACCACTTGCGCCACCAGGGAGGCCCCATCTTAACCATTTTTAAGTGTACAGTTCAGTAGTGTTAAGTACATTCACATTGTTATGCAACCAGTCTCTAGTCTCCAGTCTCATCTTGCAAATCTGAAGCTCACAAAAGTTAAATAAAATATTCATCTTTGGGGAGTATTACATTTCTTACCCCACAATACAACCAAAGCGCTTTGTTTTAAATAAACAAATATCATTCATTTTTCCAATGTTAAAAGTTCATTCTGTAGTTAATAGCGGGGTTATAGGCATTTCTTATATAGACTTTTTTGTTTGGACGTTAATATGTCTACAATTGTGAGAAAAACATGGGTAAAACTAGAAAAAAATTTTATTCTAAACTATTCCTAAATGTCTGATTTTTAGATAACTTGAAAGTTGTATATATTTGCACACATCTCTGTAAGATGTTACGTGAGCAGTAGGAGGTATACTCATTTATTTGTCAGCTGTTGCCAATAATACCTCATCAGTAAGCCACCTCTAAGTTCAGTGGCTTTAACAACAACCATTTATTCTCATAATCAGTGGTCTTGCAGATCTGCTGGAGTTTTCCCGATACAGGCTGGACTGAGCTCCATGCTGCAGGGTCATTTCAGGTCTTCTCTGGGGCTTAGGATAAAGGGGCAGCATTCTACTCAGAATAGTTCTTCTCATAGTGGACTAGTTGATCACAGAGAGTTCAAACAAAACTACCCAAGCATATTTTAGATCTCTGTTAGTTTTATATTTGCCAACTTCCTGTTGGCTGAGTAAGTCACATGGCTAAATTTATTGTCAAGGGTTGGGGAGCTACAGTCCATCTACCTCCATAGGAGGCCATAGCAAGAACGTGGATATATTTCTGTTACAGGAAAGTGAGAATTTTATGAAGTAAAAAGAGTTGGTTTCTAAACTTAAAAGGCAGATTTCTTTTAGCACCTATATATTTAGTACCAACTCTTTTCTGTATGTTACAAATTCCTCACTCCTTTTAAAATAAAATTTGTTGTATATAAGATTGGACATCTAAAAATGTGCCCACAAATGGTATAAATCAAAATTATTTTTACTCTGCTAGCTTTTAATACAGATGTTTTAGTTAGGTAACTTTCTACGTTCTTTTAAATAGCCTGTCAGTTACTGTAAAGATCAATACTTTTTCTTTTTTATTAGGTTGGTATTTTTTATATGGTAGATATTAATCCAGCTATATCAATAATCACTTTAAACATCGATGTCTTAATTTTTAATTTTTAAAATAAATTTACTTATTTATTTTTGGCTGCGTTGGGTCTTCGTTGCTGCGCGCGGGCTTTCTCTAGTTGCGGTGAGTGGGGGCCACTCTTCGTTATGGTGAACAGACTTCTCATTGCAGTGGCTTCTCTTGTTGCGGAGCACAGGCTCTAGACGTGCGGGCTTCAGTAGTTGTGGCACACAGGCTCAGTAGTTGTGGCTCGCGAGCTCTAGAGTGCAGGCTCAGTAGTTGTGGTACATGGGCTTAGTTGCTCCGCGGCATGTGGGATCTTCCCAGACCAGAGCTCAAACCCGTGTCCCTTGCATTGGCAGGCGGATTCTTAACGACTGCGCCACCAGGGAAGTCCAGTTGGTATTTTTTTTTTTTTTTTTTTTTTTTTCCGGTACGCGGGCCTCTCACTGTTGTGACCTCTCCCATTGCGGAGCACAGGCTCCCGACGCACAGGTTCAGTGGTCATGGCTTACGGGCCCAGCCGCCCCGCGGCATGTGGGATCTTCCCGGACCGGGGCACGAACCCACGTCTCCTGCATCGGCAGGCGGACTCTCAACCACTGCGCCACCAGGGAAGCCCCCAGTTGGTATTTTTAGTTGATGATTTTTGAAGTGTTGGATCTATCAAAGGATTGGAGCTACAAAACAATCACTCATTTAAAAAGGTTAATGTGTTTTGTTTTGCAACTTGATGTAATACTATGATATTTTTTAAGAACATAAATTGCTTTTATCTGACAGAGATCATACGATAACTGTTTGCTTGTTTGTTTTTGTTTGAAAACCAAGATGGAGTTGGACTAAAACTGTAACTTCTTACATTGCCTAGCATTTCATTAGTGCTTCTAAGCAGGACATGTAGGTGCCTCTAAGACAAGTTTGTAGAGAAAAATATGTGCAAGGAGAAAGAAAGGAACATAAAAGAGAAGGAAAGGTAAAAAGAGGAATTGGAAAAAAGAAGAGGTGAGGAGGTGAGAAAGAGAAGTGTCTGTGTTGGAGAATGATTCAGTACCAGCAACAGTTATTCTAAATTCCCCTTGGCTTCATTAATGCCCTAGATATTGTGTCACTTTACCACCGTTCTCTCACTGTCTGAGGAGTGGGGTTTGTAGGAAATGAGGAAATATTTATGAACAGTTTTGAGTGAGAATAATCAGTGATGGATGATCTGATGATCTTTTCGTGGAAGACCAGATGTGCATGTTTGAAGGTCTGTTTTAAAGAATTGTCAAGTACAATAAGGTAGGTGCTTTGAGGGTAGGGGATGAGGAAATAGTCTGAGAACTATGGAATAGGTAAGTTAAGGATCTCAGTGGTTTATTAAGGATGGTTTTCTGAATGGTGCTAATTATATAAAGCCCTGTCCAGTAAGGCATGTTTTCCTCTATCCTGTCTCTTAATCTCCAAGCTTTTCTTTCTGCTCTGTTCTTCTCTAGTGTATCTTTTATTAACTCTGGCCTTTCTGGTTGCTACTACTGCCTCTGCTGCCAAAACATTAGAAACGGTGAGAGAATGTGCAGCCTTTTCATTTGTCTGCTTTGTTTAATATTTTTCTCTTGCCAACAAAATTGGATACTTTAAAAGTACTAGGGGGCTTCCCTGGTGGCGCAGTGGTTGAGAGTCCACCTGCCGATGCAGGGGACATGGGTTCGTGCCCCGGTCTGGGAAGATCCCACATGCCGCGAAGTGGCTGGGCCCGTAAGCCATGGCTGCTGAGCCTGTGCGTCCGGAGCCTGTGCTCCGCAATAGGAGAGGCCACAACAGTGAGAGGCCTGCATACCGCAAAAAAAAAAAAAAAAAAAGTACTAGGGCTTCCCTGGTGGCACAGTGGTTAAGAGTCCACCTGCCAATGCAGGGGACATGGGTTTGAGCCCTGGCTCAAACAGGATCCCACATGCCGCAAAACAACTCAGCCCGTGCACCGCAACTACTGAGCCTGCGCTCTAGAGCCCGCGAGCTACAACTACTGAACCCACATGCCACAACTACTGAAGCCCGCGTGCCTAGAACCTGTGCTCCCCAACAAGAGAAGCCACCGCAATGAGAAGCCAGCGCACCTCAACAAAGAGTAGCCCCTGCTCGTTGCAACTAGAGAAAGCCTGCGCGCAGCGACGAAGACCCAACACAGCCAAAAATAAGTAAATGAAATAAATAAATAAATGAAATTCCAAGAAAAAGCCCAGCTCTTTAACAAAAAAAGTACTAAATAAAACTGGAAGACTAAATGTATATAGATGTGAAATGTTTCTTTTCTTTGTTTTTCTTCTTTATTTTTTTGGCTACATCAGGTCTTCGTTGCGGTGCATGGGCTCTCTAGTTGTGGCATGCGGGCTCCAGAGTGTGTGTGTGCTCAGTAGTTGCGGCACACAGCCTTAGTTGTCCCTCGGCATGTGAGATCTTAGTTCCCCAACAAGGGGTCGAACCCGGCCCCCCTGCATTGGAAGGCGGATTCTTAACCTCTGGACCACCAGGGAAGTCCCAGGATGTGTAATGTTTCTATGGTGCTTAATAGGGATTACCTACAGTGGTCTTTTAATTATTATTATAATAAGTTCCAGACTCGTTACAAAGAAAAATAATTTGTTATATAGAAAAGCAACCCTGAATGAATTTTATCTGCTCATAACAGCACGGTTAAATCTTGAAAACATTATTGAATAACAGATCCAAGGCACAAAAATTCTATTTATATAAAATTCAGAAATGGGCAAAACTAATCAGGTAGAGAATGTAATACTATTAAGAAAAGCAAGGGGGGCCTCCCTGGTGGCGCAAGTGGTTGAGAGTCCGCCTGCCGATGCAGGGGATACGGGTTCGTGCCCCGGTCTGGGAGGATCCCATATGCCGCGGAGCGGCTGGGCCCGTGAGCCATGGCCGCTGAGCCTGCGCGTCCGGAGCCTGTGCTCCGCAGCGGGGGAGGCCACAACAGTGAGAGGCCCGCATACCGCAAAAAAAAAAAAAAAAAAAAAAAGAAAAGCAAGGAAATGATTACCACAAAAGTTAGGATAGTGTCTTTTTTTGATGAAAAGAAAGGCTGTTATGACCCAGAAGGAGCAGGTAGGGTTTTGGGGAACCTAGATGTTCTGTTTCTTGGCCTAGGTGGTAGCTACATGAGTGTTTACTTCATAGTAATTTATGGAACACTGCATTTGTATTATAAACACTTTTGTGTATGTGGGTTATGTTTTGTAATAAAAAGTGGTTTAAAATAAGGAAGACAATTATGGGAAAAACTAGAAAACAGGCAAACAAATTTAATAGAAAAATAATTTTTCTCTACATGTTTATCTTGCTTTCCTTATTCGAGTGGGCACAAGTTACTGTCATAATGAAGAGAACATCAGAGGGGGCAGGATTTATCTGTACAATGCAATTTATATTTTGTTGTCTAGTCGGCAAAGACTGGAAGATGTAACTTCCACTTTTATAGTTAAATTATTTCATGGTCATTTTCTGAGGGGTCCTTAGTATGAATTCTGGATTTAGAAGTATCATTTATATACCAGTTAGAAGAATTGACTAAGTATCTCTTAGTCAGTCTGACTCTTTGATATGATTCTGTATTGTGAGAATTTTAATTTTAATTTGTTTTGTTTTACATAATGAATATTGCAGTGATTAGATTTCTGTTTTCCTAATGTTAACTTAGGCTCAAACTGACTTCTCTTACTCAGTTAGGTTATTGGTGATTTGTAAGGAGTATGAAATAATTATTTTCAAAAGCTGTTGCATGCAGTAACACTTTTGTTTTATCATATCTATATATAAAGGTAAAAAATAAAATCTCAGCATAATAGCGACAATTAAGGCCTGGTAGAATTATACCAAAAATATTTTGAGAACATATCTAATGATGTTTTCTTTATACTTTTATGTTATTTTTTAAAGGTAGCATAGTCTGCAGATTAATCTTTATCTTGTATTTTCTTCTATTTACTAAAAATTCTTAACCTATTTACTTACATTCTATTTTTAAGCTTCTTATTTAATGACTTTATTCCAGTGAAATATAATTAACTTTATTTTTAATGCATTCTTTGATAAGAGAAACAAAATGCTGAAATTCAGTCTTCTTAATCACAAAGCAGCTATGTTAAAGACATTAAAAATTTAAATACATAGTTAGAAGTTAAGATTGATAGGCACCGATTATCTTTCCTGTGTTTTCTTCTCAAACTTATTTTGGGGAAGGGGGATAAACGCAATTTGTTTCTCTTTCTCTCTTTCCCTTTAGTTTTCTCCTATTCCTTTTATAATTCAGTCATAAAAGGCCTGGACTCAGCAGAATATGAAATATTTTTGTTTATTGTTGTTATTTGTTGTGTTTGTTTCTTACAGGCTAGATCTGTTTACAGTGATTAACAAGGAAAGTTAAATTTAAAATAGTCTTAAATGTTCAGTATTAAATACCATCTTGGAGGAAAAAAACCAAGAAATCTGCCTCCTCTCAATTTGTTTTTGGGACATTAAACATAAACATTAATTTGATTATGATTACTGTATAGTTACCATTCCAAACATAATAATTAAAATAAGTCAACATTGTTTACTCTTTGTAAAAATATTTGTTCAAAACACTGTGCTGCACAATATATCATCATTACTGAAATCGTATTTAACAATCTGAATCATTTTGCTATGGAATTCATTTAACTCCAACTACATTAATTGTTTGATTTAAGTGTTTTTCTCTGCTTTTATGAAAAGCACACTCTTAAAAAAATTTTTTTTAACTTAATCCCTAATTTGCCTTTTCACACAGAGTTTTAAAAGATTAAGGAGCCAACATAACCAGTGTGTGTTATGTTTAAGATTTCCTTTGTTGTTTGCAGCACATGCAACAATGTTGTTCTTTCTCTGACACAGACCCGAACAAAGGCTGAGTGTAGCAAGGAAGCAGACAGCACGCCTCCAGTAGTGGCCCCTGCCTGGCTCCAGGATTTGTAAACAGAAACATCCCAGGCTCCAATGAGGCAGACAGCGGTTCCCTGTCAGTTCTGCATTCAGGAAGTGCTTGCTTGTACAAGCCCAGACATTGCACACAGGCATACATAGCAGTGTTTACATTTGGCTGAGTATTTAACTGAGAAAGCTGATAGGGAGGAAGAAGAGGGTTTATTAGAACTAGCAGAATACAACAATTTCAGGGATAGCTTATATATAGCATATATGCTTTTTTTAAAAAAGATACAAAAAACAAAAGTTTGGAGTTTTTTGGTTAAAGGCCTCTTATTACACACATGTGAATATACATACTGAAATACTTTTCTTGGCAGTTTTTCAGGGATTTCATATTTTGAGACCATGTGACACATATACTGAAAACTTTTTCACTTAAAATATTTAACCATTAGCATGATTTTTAATGTTTAAAAATATTTTAACACTTTTTTCTTCCCTATTATATGAATTAATAATTTATATTTCAGATTTTGGGTTAATGTATACTTTTATGTAAAATTTATGTTGAATTTTCTTTTGTGAATTTGAGAATAAAAGCAAAGAGAATGCTGAGCCTTCAGAAAACACTAGAAGACTTAAACAGAATTCTGGAATTAGAAGGACTTTCGAAGTTAACCTAGTATAACCACTTTTTTTTCTAATAGTTTAATTTTAATAGCAAACGTATAGGAACAGCACAGCAAACAGACAACATTAAAAACATGTTACTGCATGTGTGACAAGTCCGAAAAGTATAGTGAATGGGTGGAATCTACTGTATAATAAAAATGCTACAAACACCATTTAGTTGCTGTCAATAAGAAATTTACTTGGTTTTGAAAAAATCCAAATACTGGCATTGTTCAGAAACATTTAACAGGTTTATTTATAGTTGTCATGAAGTTGAACTGCTGAAACTTGTTCACCGAAACATTTTGACTTGTATTTATGCTTTCTGTGTCCTTGTTTATATTAAAAATTGACATACAAATGAAAATAGAAAAACTGCCAATACCTAATTTCTGTCCCCTATTTTTCTACTCCAAATCATACCTTTTGACCATGGTGGGGTGGGGGGAGGAGGTCTAACATTCAGAACTAATAATAACAGGAAGGAAAGAAAAGAATTATTTTTTGAGAATGAAATGTTTCCTGTCATACTGGATTCTTAATTAAGTACATTCTCCACACATGTAGCATGCTAGTTGACTGTCTCTTGGCATAACAGTTACACATTTGGCATGGATAGCACACAGGTTGCTGTCTTCAATAAAGGCCAACCAGGACTCCCCTGGTGGCACAGTGGTTAAGAATCCAACAGCCAATGCAGGGACGCAGGTTCGATCCCGGGTCTGGGAAGCTCCCATATGCCGCGGAGCAGCTAAGCCCGTGCGCCACAACTACTGAGCCTGCGCTCTAGAGCCCACGAGCCACAATCACTGAAGCCCATGTGCCTAGAGCACATGCTCCGCAACAAGAGAAGCCACCGCAATGAGAAGCCTGAACACTAAAACGAAGAGCAGCCCCCGCTCGCCACAACTAGAGAAAGCCCGTGTGCAGAAGCGAAGATGGAACGCAGCCAAAAATAAATAAACAAAAAATTAAAATTAAAAAAAAAGGGCCAACCAGACAGGACTCATTCCCCTCCTGCACTATGGAAGTGCAGATTTGTTTTGACTTCCTGAGCAGTTTCTCACACCAAATACTGAAAGGGAAGTTTGGGAATTAGAATTTTAGTGAACGCGTAATAATGTCTAATTTTATGGACTGCTGTAGTACCAGATCTGTAATGATGAAGTGTCTTCACTATAAGCAGCTGAGATAGATGCTACAAAATTTTTCTATTAAAATTTTTCTATTTTTATAGAAGTCCCTTAGTTTTCTTTTACAAGTTTGTTTTCTTAAAACTTACATTGATTTATAACAAGTTAGGCTGTCTGCTTTTAAAACCCAAACTAGATTATAAAAATGTTAAGGCAAGCACATTGATAACATAAAGAAGAGATTGAAAAGGATGAGATGGAAAAATTGGAAATCAGTTGCAATAATGTAGAAAAACTCAAAGGTCTGAGAATCCTTAATAGCCCCAGAGAATATCACCATAGGCTAATTGATATCCAAAATTATGACCCCAGTCATGTAGATATTTGCTCCAGTATATTTAGGTTAAGAAGGTAGACAAAATACACATTGTACTTTAAAGAGCATTTTATATAAAACGCTTTAAGTTAAAGTATTTAATTGTGATACTCATTCGCTTTTATCCAGCATTTTTTGCTCTTCTGTACTATCATTTCTCAGTTGCACTAATAGGCAAGGGAAATAGCCCCTTTTTTGCAATAGGTGGTAATAAGGAGCTTAGTTTTGAATATGTTGTTTAGATATTTCTAAAAAATTCAATTAGGAATATAAAGTATATTTAAGAAACTATAGGTACATAAATTTTTTTGCAATCATATTTATTTATTTTAAATATCTTTGTTGGACTATAATTGCTTTACAATGGTGTGTTAGTTTCTGCTGTATAACAAAGTGAATCAGCTATACATATACATACATCCCCATATCTCCTGCCTCTTGTGTCTCCCTCCCACCCTCCCTATCCCACCCCTCTAGGTGGACACAAAGCACCGAGCTGATCTCCCTGTGCTATGCAGCTGCTTCCCACTAACTATCTGTTTTACATTTGGTAGTGTGTATATGTCCATGCCATTCTCTCACTTTGTCCCAGCTTACTCTTCTCCCTGCCTGTGTCCTCAAGTCCATTCTGTATATCTGCATCTTTATTCCTGTCCTGCCCCTAGGTTCTTCAGAACCTTTTTTTTTTCTTTTTTACATTCCATGTATATGTGTTCTCTTTGTGACTTACTTCACTCTGTATGACAGTCTCTGGGTCCAACCACCTCACTACAAATAACTCAATTTCGTTTCTTTTTATGGCTGAGTAATATTCCATTGTATATATGCGCCACATCTTCTTTATCCATTCATCTGTCGATGGACACTTAGGTTGCCTCCATGTCCTGGCTATTGTAAATAGTGCTGCAATGAACATTGTGGTACACGATGCTTTTTGAATTATGGTTTTCTCAGGGTATATGCCCAGTAGTGGGATTGCTGGGTTGTATGGTAGTCCTATTTTTAGTTTTTTGAGGAACCTCCATATTGTTCTCCATGGTAGCTGTATCAATTTACATTCCCACCAACAGTGCAAGAGGGTTCCCTTTTCTCCACACCCTCTCCAACAGTTATTGTTTGTTGATTTTTTTGATGGTGGCCATTATAACCAGTGTGAGGTGCTACCTCGTTGTAGTTTTGATTTGCATTTCTCTAATGATTAGTGATGTTGAGCATCCTTTCATGTGTTTCTTGGCAGTCTGTATATCTTCTTTGGGGAATGTCTGTTTAGGTCTTCTGTCCATTTTTGGATTGGGTTGTTTGTTTTTCTGATATTGAGCTGCATGAGCTGCTTGTATATTTTGCAGATTAATCCTTTGTTAGTTGCTTCATTTGCAAATATTTTCTCCCCTTCTGAGGGTTGTCTTTTCATCTTGGTTATGGTTCCCTTTGCTGTGCAAAAGCTTTTAAGTTTCATTAGGTCCCATTTGTTTATTTTTGTTTTTATTTCCATTCCTCTAGGAGGTGGGTCAAAAAGGATCTTGCTGTGATTTATGTCATGGAGTGTTCTGCCTATGTTTTCCTCTAAGAGTTTTATAGTGTCTCGCCTTACATTTAGGTCCTTAATCCATTTGGAGTTTATTTTTGTGTATGGTGTTAGGGATTGTTCTAATTTCATTCTTATACATGTAGCTGTCCAGTTTTCCCAGCACCACGTATTGAAGAGGCTGTCTTTTCTCCATTGTGTATTCTTGCCTGTTTATCAAACATAAGGTGACCATATGTGCATGCGTTTATCTGTGGGCTTTCTGTGCTGCTCCATTGATCTATATTTCTGTCTCTGTGCCAGTACCATGCTGTCTTGATTACTGTAGCTTTGTAATATAGTCTGAAGTCAGGGAGCCTGATTCCTCCAGCTCCATTTTTCTTTCTCAAGATTGCTTTGGCTATTCAGCGTCTTTTGTGTTTCCATACAAATTGTGAAATTTTTTGTTCTAGTTCTGTGAAAAATGCCATTGGTAGTTTGATAGGGATTGCATTGAATCTGTAGATTGCTTTGGGTAGTATAATTATTTTCACAATGTTGATTCTTCCAATCCAAGAACGTGGTATATCTCTCCATCTGTTGGTATCAACTTTAATTTCTCTCATCAGTGTCTTATAGTTTTCTGCATACAGGTCTTTTGTCCCCTTAGGTAGGTTTATTCCTAGGTATTTTTTTGTTGTTATTGCAGTGGTAAATCGGAATGTTTCCTTAATATCTCTTTCAGATTTTTCAGCATTAGTGTATAGGAATGCAACAGATTTCTTTGCATTAATTTTGTATCCTTCTACTTTACCAAATTCATTGATTAGCTCTAGTAGTTTTCTGGTAGCATCTTTAGGATTCTCTATGTATAGTATGATGTCATCTGCAAACAGTGACAGTTTTACTTCTTCTCCGTTTTGGATTCCTTTTATTTCTTTTTCTTCTCTGATTGCTGTGGCTGAAACTTCCAAAACTTTGTTGAATAATAGTAGTGAGAGTGGACAACCTTGTCTTATTCCTCATCTTAGAGAAAATGGTTTCAGTTTTTCACCATTGAGGACGATGTTGGCTGTGGGTTTGTCATATATGGCCTTTATTATGTTGAGGTAAGTTCCCTCTATGCCTACTTTCTGGAGGTTTTGTTTTTTTGGGTTTTTTTTTTGCAGTATATGGGCCTCTCACTGTTGTGGCCTCTCCCGTTGTGGAGCACAGGCTCCCGACGCGCAGGCTCAATGGCCATGGCTCACGGGGCTAGCCGCTCCGCGGCCTGTGGGATCTTCCTGGACCGGGGCACGAACCCATGTCCCCTGCATCGGCAGGGGGACTCTCCACCACTGCGCCACCAGGGAAGCCCTGGAGGGTTGTTATCAAAAATGGGTGTTAATTTTGTTGAAAGCTTTTTCTGCATCTATTCAAATGATCATATGGTTTTTCTCCTTCAATTTGTTAACATGGTTTATCACATTGATTGATTTGTGTTTCTTGAAGAATCCTTGCATTACTGGGGTAAACCCCACTTTATCATGGTGTATGATCCTTTTAATGTGCTGTTGGATTCTACTTGCTAGTATTTTGTTGATGATTTTTGCATCTATGTTCATCAGTGATATTGGCCTGTAGTTTTCTTTCTTTGTGACATCTTTGTCTGGTTTTGGTATCAGCGTGATGGTGTCCTCATAGGATGAGTTGGAGAGTGTTCCTCCCTCTCCTATATTTTGGAAGATATTGAGAAGGATAGGTGTTAGCTCTTCTCTAAATGTTTGATAGAATTCGCCTGTGAAGCCATCTGGTCCTGGGCTTTTGTTTGTTGGAAGATTTTTAGTCGCAGTCTCAATTTCAGTGCTTGTGCTTGGTCTGCTTATATTTTTTATTTCTTCCTGGTTCACTCTCAGAAGGTTGTGCTTTTCTAAGAGTTTGTCCATTTCTTCCAGGTTGTCCATTTTATTGGCATATAGTTCCTTGTTGTAATCTCTCATGATTCTTTGTATTTCTGCATTGTCAGTTGTTACTTCTCCTTTTTCATTTCTAATTCTATTGATGTGAGTCTTCTTCCTTTTTTTCTTGATGAGTCTGGCTAATGGTTTATCAGTTTTGTTTATCTTCTCAAAGATCCAGCTTTTAGTTTTATTGTTTTAACTGTCATTTCCTTCATTTATTTTGCATTTATTTCTGATCTGGTCTTTATGATTTTTTCCTTCTGCTTCCTTTGGGGGATTTTTTGTTCTTTTTCTAATTGCTATAGGTGTAATGTTAGGTTTTTTACTTGAGATACTTCTTGTTTCTTGAGGTAGTGTTGTATTCCTATAAACTTCCCTCTTAAAACTGCTTTTGCTGCATCCCATAGGTTTTGGGTTGTCGTGTTTCATTGTCATTTGTTTCTAGGTATTTTTTAATTTCTTCAGTGATCTCTTGGTTATTGAGTAGTGTGTATTGTTTAGCCTCCATGTGTTGTATTTTTTACAGATTTTTTCTCGTAATTGATATCTAGTCTAATAGTGTTGTGGTCGGAAAAGATACTTGATATGATCTTAATTTTCTTAAATTTACCAAGGCTTAATTTGTGACCCAAGATATGATCGATTCTGGAGAATGTTTCATGAGCACTTTAGAAGAAAGTGTAATCTGCTGTTTGGAATATCCTATAAAAATCAGTTAAGTCCATGTTGTTTAGTGCATCATTTAAAGCTTCTCTTTCCTTATTTAGTTTCATTTTGGATGATCTGTCCATTGGTGAAAGTGGGGTGTTAAATTCTCCTACTATGATTGTCAGTTTCCCTTTTTATAGCTGTTAGCATTCGCCTTATGTATTGAGCTGCTCCTGTGTTGGGTGCATAAATATTTTCAATTGTTATATCTTCTTCTTAGATTGATCCCTTGATCATTATAGAGTGTCCTTCTTGGTCTCTTGCAGTAGTCTTTATTTTAACGTCTGTTTTGTCTGATATGAGAATTGCTACTCCAGCTTTATTTTGATTTCCATTTGCATGGAATATCTTTTTTGATCCCCTCACTTTCAGTCTGTGTGTGTCCGTAGCTCTGAAGTGGGTCTCTTGTAGACAGCATATAAACGGATCTTGTTTTTGTATCCATTCAGCCAGTCTGTGTCTTTTGGTTGAAGCATTTAATCCATTTACATTTAAGACAGTTATCGATATGTATGTTCCTATTACCATTTTCTTAATTGTTTTGGGTTGGTTTTTGTAGGTCGTTTCCTTCTGCTGTGTTTCCTGCCTAGAAAAGTTTCTTTAGCATTCGTTGTAGAGCTGGATTGGTGCTGCTGAATTCTGTTAGGTTTTGCTTGTCTGTAAAGGTTTTACTTTCTCTGTTGAATCAGAATGAGATCCTTTCTGGTGTAGTAATCTTGGTTTTAGGTTTTTCCCTTTCATCACTTTAAATATGTCCTGCCACTCCCTTCTGGCTTGCAGAGTTTCTGCTGAAAGATCAGCTGTTAGCCTTATGGGGATTCCCTTCTATGTTATTTGTTGTTTTTCCCTTGCTCCTTTTAATATTTTTTCCTTGTATTTAATTTTTGATAGTTTGATTAATATGTGTCTTGGCGTGTTTCTCCTTGGGTTTATCCTGCCTGGGACTTTGTGCTTCCTGGACTTGATTGACTATTTCCTTACACATATTAGGGAAGTTTTCAACTATAATCTCTTCAAATATTTTCTCACTCCATTTCTCTTCCTCTTCTTCTGGGACCCCTATAATTCGAATGTTGGTGCATTTAATGTTGTCCCAGAAGTCTCTGAGATTGTCCTAAATTCTTTTCATTCTTTTTTCTTTATTCTGCTCTGCGGTAGTTATTTCCACTATTCTATCTTCCAGGTCAGTTATCCGTTCTTCTGCCTCAGTTATTCTGCTATTGATTCCTTGTAGAGTATTTTTAATTTCATTTATTATGTTGTTCATCATTGTTTGTTTGCTCTTTAGTTCTTCTGTGTCCTTGTTAATCATTTCTGTGTTTTCTCCATTCTATTTCCAAGATTTTGGATCATCTTTACTATCATTACTCTGAATTCTCTTCCAGGCAGACTGCCTATTTCCTCTTCAGTTGTTTCGTCTGGTGGGTTTTTACCTTGCTCCTTCATCTGCTGTGTATTTCTCTCTCTTCTCATTTTGCTTAAGTTACTGTGTTTGAGGTCTGCGTTTTGCAGGCTGCACTTTCGTAGTTCCCGTTGTTTTTGGTGTCTGCTTCCAGCGGGTAAGGTTGTTTCAGTGGGTTGTGTAGGGTTTCTGGTGGAGGCAACTGGTGTCTGTGTTTTGGTGGATCAGGCTGGATCTTGTCTTTCTGGTGGGCAGGACGACTTCCAGTGGTGTGTTTTGGGTTGTCTGTGAACTTATTATGATTTTAGGCAGCCTCTCTGCTAATGGTGGGGTTTCTGTTCCTGTCTTGGTAGTTGTTTGGCATAGGGTGTCCAGCACTGTACCTTGCTGGTCGTTGAGTGGAGCTGGGTCTTGGTGTTGAGATGGAGATCTCTGGGAGAGCTTTTGCCGTTTGATGTAATGTGGGGCCGGGAGGTCTCTGTTGGATCAACATCATGAACTCGGCTCACCCACCTCAGAGGCTCAGGCCTGACACCTGGCCAGAGTACCAAGACCCTGTCAGCCACACAGCTCAGAAGAAAAGGGAGAAAAAGGAAGAAAGAAAGAAAGAAAAACAAATAAATAAATAAAACAAAGTTATTGAAATAGAAAAAAATTATTAAAAATAAAAAACTTAAAAAGTAATAAGGGCTTCCCTGGTGGCACAGTGGTTGAGGGTTCCGCCTGCCAATGCAGAGGACATGTGTTCGTGGCCCGGTCCGGGAGGATCCCACATGCCGCGGAGTGGCTGGTCCCATGAGCCATGGCCACTCAGCCTGCACGTCCGGAGCCTGTGCTCTGCAGTAGGAGGGCCCACAACAGTGAGATGCCCACGTACCGCCAAAAAAAGTAATAAAAAAAAAAAAGAAAGAAAGAAGGGAGCAACCAAACCAAAAACCAAATCCACTAATGGTAAGAAGTGGTAAAAAACTATACTAAAAAAAAAAAAAAAAAAAAAGGACAGTCAGAACCCTAGGACAAATGGCAAAAGCAAAGCTATACAGACAAAATCACACAAAGCAGCATACACTTACCTACTCACAAAATGAGAAAAAGGAAAACATTATATACATCTATAATTTAAAACAAAAGGAACAGAGAAATGAAATCAATAAACAAATCTACCAATGATAATAATCTCTAAATACTAAACTAAGTTAAACATAAAACCAGAAACAAATTAGATGCAGAAAGCGAACCCCAAGTCTACAGTTGCTCCCAAAGTCCACCCCCTCAGTTTTGGGATGATTCATTGCCTATTCAGGTATTCCGAAGATGCAGGCTACATAAATTGATTGTTGAGATGTAATCCACTGCTCCTGAGGCTCTGGGAGAGATTTTCCTTTCTTTTCCTTGTTCACACAGCTCCTGGGTTTCAGCTTTGGGTTTGGCCTGGCCTCTGTGTGTAGGTCACCTGTGGGCATCTGTTCTTCACTCAGACCAGACAGGGTTAAAGTAGCAGGTGATTAGGGGGCTCTGGCTCACTCAGGTCGGGGGGGATGGAGGGAGGGGTACAGAATGTGGGGCAGGCCTGCGGCGGCAGAGACCAACATGACATTGCAACAGCCTGAGGTGCGCCATGTGTTCTCCCGGGGAAGTTGTCCCTGGATCACGGGACCCTGGCAGTGGTTGGCTGCACAGGCTTCCGGGAGGGGAGGTGTGGGTAGTGACCTGTGCTTGCACACAGGCTTCTTGCTGACTGCAGTAGCAGCCTTAGTGTTTCGTGCCCGTCTCTGGGGTCCGTGCTGATAGCCGTGGTTCATGCCCATCTCCGGAGTTCATTTAGGCAGTGCTCTGAATCCCCTCTCCTTGCGCACCCAGAAACAATGGTCTCTTGCCTCTTAGGCAGTTCCAGACTTTTCCCCGGAATCCCTTCCGACTAGCTGTGCCGCACTAGCCCCCTTCAAGCTGTGTTCATGCAGCCAACCGCAGTCCTTCTCTGGGATCCGACCTCCGAAGCCCGAGCCTCACCTCCCAGCCCCCATCCGCCCCAGTAGGTGATCGTCAGTGATCCTCTGTGCGGAAATCTCTCTGCTTTGCCCTCTGCACCCCTGTTGCTGCACTCTCCTCTGTGGCCCTGAAGCTTCCCACCACCCCCACCCCCCCCCCCCCCCCCCCCCGCCCCACAGCCCCCGGCTCAACCAGTGAAGGGGCTTCCTAGTGTGTGGAAACCTTTCCTCCTTCACACCTCCCTCTCCCAGGTGCAGGTCCTCTTCCTATTCTTTTGTCTCTGTTTTTCCTTTTTTCTTTTGCCCTACCCAGGTACGTGGGGAGTTTCTTGCCCTTCAGGAAGTCTGAGGTCTTCTGCCAGCATTCAGTAGGTGTTCTGTAGCAGTTGTTCTACGTGTAGATGTAGTTTTGAGGTATTTGTGGAGAGGAAGGTGATCTCCACATCTTACTCCTCTGCCATCTTGAAGGCGCCCCCCCTGCATTAGTTGATTGATGCAGTTATTCGACATATTCCAGAAGTCAGCTGCTGTATCTCCTAATCAAGGAGATTTTCCTGGTACATACACGTGATTATTCCTACACAGCTAAATAGTTGCGACAGGTCAAGGGCAGAGTCCTCTTTCCTTATGTTACATCTTAAAGATTATTCAAAGCTTGTAAGTTCTAGCTCCTCAACATTCGTTTAGAGAATCCAAATTTGACCCTGCCTGCCATGAGTTTCCTATTTAAGAATGTCTTCATTTAGGCCAGATGTGCAACATAGTACCTCACCTTTCTATCCTGGTAGTTTTTCTCATGGTTTTTTACATCTGGCATGCACAGAAGATATCACTTGCCCTTTATTACAGGTAAAACCATGTTCTTTTGAAGCATGTTTAAATTACACCCCCTACAACTTCTGTTAATTGCTCAACTACCTTTTTTTTTTTTTAATTTATTTTTGGCTGTGTTGAGTCTTCATTGCTGCCTGCGGGCTTTCTCTAGTTGCAGGGAGCAGGGACTACTCTTCATTGTGGTGCATGGGCTTCTCATTGCAGTGGCTTCTCTTGTTGCAGAGGACAGGCTCTAGGTGCACGGGCTTCAGTAGTTGTGGCATGTAGGCTCAGTAGTTGTGGCTCATGGGCTGTAGAGCACAGGCTCAATAGTGTGGCACATGGGCTTAGTTGCTCCGTGGCATGTGGGATCCTCCCGGTTCAGGGTTCGAACCCGTGTCCCCTGCATGGCAGGTGGATACTTAACCAGTGCGCTGCCAGGAAGCCCATCAACTACCATTTTTAAGACTGGGTATAGCTCTTCTCATCTTCTCAGCTATTTCAGGTTTTCTTTTGGTAGTAAAAGAACATATAATGACTACAAAGTCTGTTGAATTCCACTGCAGAAGAAGATGGCTTTTTATTTAGCTTGTTGGTTCCTCTGTTTTTATCAGTGCCATCCATAAAGCATTTGATTCCATTATTTACTTTAAAGATACTGCCATGTTTATTAATTTTGCTAAATAAAATGTGGATCTTTTGCAGAAGAAAACCTACCTAATTGTATGTTTTTGATGCTAGCCATCGCTTTGTAATCTGGAAATGTCATTTTCTTATAGATAATGCTGTATAAGATGCTGTTTGAACAGACATACAGTTGTGAGGAACATTCTTTGATTTACAACTGCATTTATTCCTTATAGAATCTGTTTTTTGCAGTATTCTTGTTGGCTTCATAAGGAATGCCAAATTTGTCCTCATGAACACCATCCCAGAACTTTTGATTTCATATCAGGCTGATCTATCTGCCTCAATGATTTTTCAACAGCTCACAGTTATGCAGAACACTTTAACTGTACTTAAGAACATCTTTTAAATGGCTTTGTTCCCCTCCCCTTATTCTGTAGTTCATTGTATGTTTATATTTTGTAGACAAAGGAAAATAAGTTGAAAACTATCATTTTATTATATAGTTTGGCACTATACAATAGTGGCAGTTAATAGTAGGGGTTAAGGAGAATTTTTGTTTGTGCAGTAAATCTTATGTATCAGATACTAGCATTTCTAAACTCAGACATTCAGAGAAACTGGGATACCAAAAATAAGATGTTAGAGGATAATTCCTTATGATATAGTAAAACAGGAACATTTTGTACGCAACCAATAAAGAGGGAAGTTTTCGTACATGAAAACTGATACTACATTGTGACTCCTAGAGAACAAGCAGTGAGTTCTTTTAAAGTGCTGGTAGTTGGGTTTTCTGGTGCTTGAAATAAAAAATAATCCATATTTATTGTAGAATATTTAGAAAATACACATATAAAAATTGCTCAAAACCTTTGCTAACATTTCAGTGCATTTCCTTCTAGTCTTTTTATTCTGGGCCTAAGTATTTTATAGTAAAACATATCTTATAAAAAATATACAGTTCAGTATAAAGCATCATCAAACCCAAATCCAGAAGAACATCCCAGATGACCCCTGTGTTATGTCTCTTCCTAATCACAACTCATTTTTCCCCCTTTTCAGGATAGCTGTTATTCTGCCTCTTATGATAATCATTTCCTTGATTTCCATAATTTTTTCTGTAATCTTTCTTTAGTTTCTCTATCTTCTGATATATGCCCAAGAGTTTAATATAGTTAAATTTTTCCAGTTTTTAAAGTTTATGTAAATTAATTCATAGCTTCTTCTTTTGTGTCTTGCTTCCTTCACCCAACAAGATGTTTTCAGATTTGTTTGTGTTACTGAGAAAGCTGTAGTTCTTCTGGCATATTTGTTTGTTTGTTTTTAATATAATGAATGCAAGTCATTTCCACACTGCTGCATAGTATTCCATTGTATGTATATACCACAATTTACTTGTCCATTCTCTTGATGATAGACATTTGGGTTGTTTCTAACTTTTGTATATGGAGAATAATTCAACTATGAACATTCATGAATGTATGTCCTGGTACACATGTGCATGTGTTTCTCCAAAGTCTATACCTAAGAGTAGAATTGCTTAACCATAGGAGATAGAGCTAAACTGTTTGCAAAGAAGTTGTACCAGAGGGCATACAGCAAAAGCAAGAAAAACTACAATCTTGCAGCCTGTGGAAAACAAAACACATTCACAGAAAGATAGACAAGATGAAAAGGCAGAGGACTATGTGCCAGATGAAGGAACAAGATAAAACCCCAGAAAAACAACTAAATGAAGTGGAGATAGGCAACCTTCCAGAAAAAGAATTCAGAATAATGATAGTGAAGATGATCCGGGACCTCAGAAAAGAATGGAGGCAAAGATCGAAAATATGCAAGAAATGTATAACAAACACCTAGACGAATTAAAGAACAAACAAACAGAGATGAACAATACAATAACTGAAATGAAAACTACAGTAGAAGGAATCAACAGCAGAATAACTGAGGCAGAAGAACGGATAAGTGACCTGGAAGACAGAATGGTGGAATTCACTGCTGCAGAACAGAATAAACATAAAAGAATGAAAAGAAATGAAGACAGCCTAAGAGACCTCTGGGACAACATTCAATGCAACAACATTAGCATTATAGGGGTCCCAGAAGGAGAAGAGAGAGAGAAAGGACCAGAGAAAATATCTGAAGAGATTATAGTCGAAAACTTCCTTAACATGGGAAAGGAAATAGCCACCCAAGTCCAGGAAGTGCACAGAGTCCCTTGCAGATTAAACCCAAGGAGAAACATGCCAAGACACATAGTAATCAAATTGGCAAAAATTAAAGACAAAGAACAATTTTTGAAAGCAGCAAGGGAAAAAGGACAAATAACATACAAGGGAACTCCCATAAGGTTAAGAGCTGATTTCTCAGCAGAAACTCTACAAGCCAGAAGCGAGTGGCATGATATACTTAAAGTGATGAAAGGGAAGAAACTACAACCAAGATTACTCTACCTGGCAAGGATCTCATTCAGATTTGATGGAGAAATCAAAAGCATTACAGACAAGCAGAAGCTAAGAGAATTCAGCACCACCAAACCAGCTCTACAACAAATGCTAAAGGTATTTCTCTAAGTGGGAAACACAAGAGAAGGAAAGGACCTACAAAAACAAACCCAAAACAATTAAGAAAATGGTCATAGGAACATACATATGGATAATTACCTTAAACGTGAATGGATTAAATGCCACAACCAAAAGACACAGTCTTGCTGAATGGATACAAAAACAAGACCCATCTATTTGCTGTCTCCAAGAGACCGACTTCAGACCTAGGGACACATTCAGACTGAAAGTGAGGGGATCAAAAAAGATATTGCATGCAAATGGAAATCAAAAGAAAGCTGGAGTAGCAATACATATCAGATAAAACAGACTTCAAAGAATGTTACAAGAGACAAGGAAGGACACTACATAATGATCAAGGGATCAATCCAGGAAGAAGAAATAAAAATTATAAATATATATGCACCCAACATACGGGCACGTCAATACATAAGGCAAGTGCTAACAGCTATAAAAGAGGAAAGCAGGGGCCTCCCTGGTGGCACAGTGGTTCGGAGCCCACCTGCTGATGCAGGGGACACGGGTTCATGCCCCGGTCCGGGAGGATCCCACGTGCTGCGGAGCGGCTGGGCCCGTGAGCCATGGCCGCTGAGCCTGCACGTCCAGAGCCTGTGCTCTGCAACGGGAGAGGCTGCAGCAGTGAGAGACCCGTGTACCACAAAAAAAAAAAAAAAAAAAAAAGAGGAAAGCAACAGTAACACAGTAATAGTGGAGGACTTTAACACCTCACTTACACCAATGGACAGATCATCCTAAATGAAAATAAATAAAGGAACAGAAGCTTTAAATGACACAGTAGACCAGATAGATTTATTGATATTTATAGGACATTCCATCCAATACCAGCAGATTACACTTTCTTCTCAAGTGCTCATGGAACATTCTCCAGGATAGATCACATCTTGGGTCACAAATCAAGCCTCAGTAAATTTAAGAAAATTGAAATCATATCAAGCATCTTTTCTGACCATAACGCTATGAGATTAGAAATGAATTACAGGGGAAAAAATGTAAAAAACACTAACACATGGAGGCTAAACAGTATGTTACTAAATAACCAAGAGATCACTGAAGAAATCAAACAGGAAATCAAAAAATGCCTGGAGAAAAATGACAATGAAAACATGACGATCCAAAACCTATGGGATGCAGCAAAAGCAGTTCTAAGAGAGAAGTTTATAGCTATACAAGCCTACCTCAAGAAACAGGAAAAATCTCAAATAAATAATGTAACCTTACACCTAAAGGAACTAGAGAAAGAAGAACAAACAAAACCCAGTGTTCGCAGAAGGAAACAAATCATAAAAATCAGAGCAGAAATAAATAGAAATAAAGAAAACAACAGAAAAGATCAATAAAACTAAAAGCTGGTTCTTTGATAAGACAAACAAAATTGATAAGCCATTAGCCAGACTCCTGATGAAAAAGAGGGAGAGGACTCAAATCAATAAAATTAGAAATGAAAACGGAGAAGTTACAACAGACACCGCAGAAATACAAAGCATCCCAAGAGACTACTACAAGCAACACTATGCCAATAAAATGGACAACCTGGAAGAAATGGACAAATTCTTAGAAAGGTATAACCTTCCAAGACTGAACCAGGAAGAAATAGAAAATATGAACAGACCAGTCACAAGCACTGAAATTGAAACTGTCATGAAAAATCTTCCAACAGGCTTCCCTGGTGGTGCAGTGGTTGAGAGTCCGCCTGCCGATGCAGGGGACACGGGTTCGTGTCCCGGTCTGGGAGGGTCCCGCATGCCGCGGAGTGGCTGGGCCCATGAGCCATGGCTGCTGAGCCTGTGCGTGCGGAGCCTGTGCTCCGCAACGGTAGAGGCCACAACGCTGAGAGGCCCGTGTACCGCAAAAAAAAAAAAAAATCTTCCAGCAAACAAAAGTCCAGGACCAGATGGCTTCACAGTTGAATTCTATCAAACATTTAGAGAAGAGCTAACACCCGTCCTTCTCAAACTCTTCCAAAAATTTTCAGAGGAAGGAACACTCCCAAACTCATTCTATGAGGCCACCATCACCCTGATACCAAAACCAGACAAAGATACTACAAAAAAGAAAATTACAAACCAATATCACTGATGAATATAGATGCAAAAATCCTCAACAAAATACTAGAAACAGAATCCAACAACACATTAAAAGGATCATACACCATGATCAAGTGGGATTTATCCCAGGGATGTAAGGATTCTTCAGTATATGCAAATCAATCAATGTGATACACCATATTAACAAATTGAAGAATAATAACCATATGATCATCTCAATAGATGCAGAAAAAGCTTTTGACAAAATTCAACACCCATTTATGATAAAAACTCTCCAGAAAGTGGGCATAGAGGGAACCTACCTCAACATAATAAAGGCCATATACAACAAACCCACAGTAAATATCATTCTCAATGGTGAAAACCTGAAAGCATTTCCTCTAACATCAGGAACAAGACAAGGATGTGCACACTCACCGCTATTATTCAATACAGTTTTGAAAGTCTGAGCCACGGCAATCAGAGAAGAAAAAGAAATGAAAGGAATCCAAATTGGAAAAGAAGTAAAACTGTTACTGTTTGCAGATGACATGATACTATACATAGAGAATCGTAAGAATGCCACCAGAGAACTACTAGAGCTAATCAATGAATTTGGTAAAGTTCCAGGATACAAAATTAAAGCACAGAAATCTCCTGCATTCCTATACACTAATGATGAAAAATCTGAAAGAGAAATTAAGGAAACACTTCAATTTCAACAAAAAGAATAAAATACCTAGGAATAAACTTACCTAGGGAGACAAAAGACCTGTATGCAGAAAACTATAAGACACTGATGAAAGAAATTAAAGATGATACCAACAGATTGAGAGATATATCATGTTCTTTTATTGGAAGAATCAACATTGTGGAACTGACTATACCATCCAAAGCAATCTACAGATGCAATGTACTCCCTGTCAAATTACCATGGTATTTTTTTATGGAACTAGAACAAAAAATCTTAAAATTTGTATGGAGACACAAAATACCCCGAATAGCCAAAGCCGTCTTGAGGGATAAAAATGGAGCTGGAGGAATCAGGCTGCCTGACTTCAGACTATAGTACAAAGCTACAGTAATCAAGACAATATGGTACTGGCACAAAAACAGAATCATAGATCAATGGAACAAGATAGAAAGCCCAGAGATAAACCCATGCACCTGTGGTCAACTAATCTATGACAAAGGAGGTAAGGATATATAATGGAGAAAAGACAGTCTCTTCAGTAAGTGGTGCTGGGAAAACTGGACAGCTACATGTAAAAAGAATGAAATTAGAACACTCCCTAACACCATACACAAAAATAAACTCAAAACGGATTCGAGACCTAAATGTAAGACTGGACACTATAAAACTCTTAGAGGAAAACATAGGAAGAACAGTCTTTGACATTAATCACAGCAAGATCTTTTTTGATCCACCTCCTAGAGTCATGGAAATAAAAACAAAAATAAACAACTGGGACCTTATGAAACTTAAAAGCTTTTGCACAGCAAAGGAAACCTTAAACAAGACAAAAAGACAACCCTCAGAAGGGGAGAAAGTATTTGCAAACGAATCAGCGGACAAAGGATTAATCTCCAAAATATATAAATAGCTCATGCATCTCAATATTCAAAAAACAAACAACCAAATCCAAAATGGGCAAAAGACCTAAATACACATATCTCCAAAGAATACATACAGATGGCCTAGAAACACATGAAAAGCTGCTCAACATCACTAATTATTAGGGAAATGCAAATGAAAACTATGAGGTATCACCTCACACCAGTTAGAATGGGCCTCATCAGAAAATCTACAAACAACAAATGTTGGAGAGGGTGTGGAGAAAAGGGAACCCTCTTGCACTATTGTTGGGAATGTAACCTGATACAGCCACTATGGAGAACAGTATGGAGGTTCCTTAAAAAACTAAAAATAGAACTACCATATGACCCAGCATTCCCACTACTGGGCATATACCCAGAGAAAACCATATTTCAAAAAGACACATGCACCCCAATATTCATTGCAGCACTATTTTACAATAGCCAGGCCATGGAAGCAACCTAAATGCCCATCGCCAGACTTATGGATAAAGAAGAGGTGGTACATATATAAAATGGAGTATTACTCAGCGATGAAAAGGAACTAAATTGAGTCATTTGTTGAGACGTGGATGGATCTAGAGACTGTCATACCAGAGTTAAGCAAGTCGGAAAGAGAAAAACAAATATCGTATATTAACACATGTATGTGGAGCCTAGAAAAATGGTACAGATGAACCGGTTTTCAGGGCAGAAATTGAGACACCGATGTAGAGAACATACGTATGGACACCAAAGGGGGGAAAACTGCGGTGGGGTGGGAATGGTGGTGTGCTGAATTGGGTGATTGGGATTGAAATCTATACACTGATGTGTATAAAATTGATGAGTAATAAGAACCTGCTGTATAGAAAAATAAATAAAAATCAAAAATTAAAAAAAGTAGTTGTACGTATTTGGACTACAAGCAAGAAGCATATGAAAGTTCTCATTGTAGCACTTTTGCTCATTAATAGTTTTTCATGGAGTTTAAAAAAAGGGACTAAAATATGACATCAGTAATTAATCATGGAGAGTTAATAATTGTTACCATATTCTAAGGTCTTTCTACTGCCCGGAAAACTAGTTGGCATGGTCCAAAAGTCTACAATAAAATAGTAGGTATAAACACAAATGTGTCACTAAGTATCTTAAATGTAAATATATTAAATATTCCAGTTAAGAGACAAAGATTGTTTGGATTGAGTTAAAAACACACTAGCATCCATATGCAAAAGAATGAAGTTGACCCCCTATTTCACACCATATACAAAGATTAACTCAAAATGGTTGAACAACCTCAATAAAAAAGCTAAATCCATAGAACTTTTAGAGGAAAATATAGGAGTACATCTTCATGACCTTGGCTTTAGCAGTGAATTCTTACATATGACACCAAAGCATAGGCAACAAAGGAAAAAGTAGAAAAGTTAGACTTCATCAAAATTTAACACTTTTGTACTTCAGTGGACCTATCAAGAAGGGGAAAAGATAACCTATATACTGCAACATGGATGAACCTTGAAAACATTATGCTAAATGAAATAAGCCACACACAAGAGAACAAATATTGTATGATTCCATTTACATGAAATATCAATAGTAGGCATATTCATAGAGAAAGAAAGTAGACTGGAGTTTACCAGATTGTTGGAGAAGGGGAGAATAAGGAGTTAATGCTTAATGGTTACAGAGTTTATTTTCAGGGTGATAAAGTTGCTTTTTTTTTTTTAAATTGAAGTATAGTTGATTTACAGTGTTTCAGGTGTATAGCAAAATATATATGTGTGTATGTGTGTATGTGTGTGTGTATATATATATATATTTTTTCAGATTCTTTTTCATTATAGTTCATTACAAGATATTGAATATAGTTACAGTTTCCTGTGCTATACAGTAGGTCCTTGTTGTTTATTTTTTTATGGTAGTGTGTACCTGTTAATTCCAAATTCCTAATTTATTTCTCCTCTCCACCTTTCCCCTTTGGTAACTGTAAGTTTGTTTTCTATGTTTGTGAGTCTATTCCTCTTTGGTAAATAAGTTCATTTGTACCATTTTTTTCTTTAGATTCCACATATAAGTGATATATTATATTTGTCTTTGTCTGTCTGACTTACTTAGTACGATAATCTCTAGGTCCATCCATGTTTCTTCAAATGACATTATTTCATTCTTTTTATGGCTGAGTAATATCATATTTTATCTATATCTATATCTATATCTGTGTACCACATCTGCCTTATCCATTCATCTGTCACTGGGCATTTAGGTTACTTCCATGTCTTGGTGTTTTAACATAGTGCTGCTGTGAATATAGGGGAACATGTATCTTTTTAAATTAGAGTTTTTGTCTTTTCCGGATATATGCCCTGGAATGGAATTGCTGGATCATATGGTAACTATATTTTGAAGTTTTTAAGGAACTTCCATACTGTTTTCCATAGTGGCTGTACCAGTTTACTTTCCTACCAACAGTGTATGAGGGTTCCCTTTTCAAGATGATAGTGAATAGCACTCTTTTAAGAAATGCTATGTTACTTTCTCAGTGATGATTTTAATGGCACATAGGAGAGAAATGTATGTTGAATCATTATGTTTTACACCTGAAAATAATATTGTTGTATGTCAGTTATATCTAGATTTTTAAAAAAAGAGATGTATGAAAAAACAGAACATAGATGTCCGATTCAAAAAATAAAAATCTGGGTGACAAGTCATAGCTTGAGTTATACTTTAAGCAGTGTAATTTTTATCTCATTTTTTCCTCTGAAATAAAAAAGATATGTAAGTACCATATAGTTGGCATTTGTAATGTTTTCAAGACATTACTTTATTAATTCATATGTGTTTGAATTACACAGGGAAATAAATATCCATTTAAATAATTAGCCTTTCTAATTTGGAAATAGCAAACCTTTGTTTCACACTAGATTTGTGAATTTTTATTAATGCAGTTAAAGAACAACTTCATTCTATGAAAAATAAATTTTGTCTGTCACATTTGATAGTGAAAATCAGCCTCTGTACACCAGCCCCAGTGTGAATCTCAGAGAAAGAGTTTGGATGAGGTAGAAAAGAATAGCTTTATTGCTTTGCCAGGCAAAGGGGGCCACAGCAGGGTAATGCTCTCAAAACTGTGTCCCAGTGTGTGGGGGGGTGGTTTGTGAGGAGTCTTATAGTCAAGGGGAGGGGTTGCTGATAAGGATCTGGGTGCCTGCAGGACCTGCATTCCTTCAGTCTAGAGATCATCTGGTGTCAGGTGGTCTCATGATGGGATTCTGTGGTTCTCGAAGTTATCTATTGAACTGTGACCTCTCTGGAATGAAGAATGCTTCATCAAATAGTTAACATTTTCCATTTGGTGGGGGTTTTAGTACTGCAGAGGAGCTCAAAGATACTGATATGTATATCCCTTGAGGAAGAACCAGGACCCTGCTCCAGAGCTGCACTATTGTTTTTTGACTACTCCTCCCTTTCTCTGCATCCCCTCCCTTCCTCTATTAGCAACTGTTTGAACCTGCCCTTTGGAACTCAGGGAAGGTCTTAGAGGCTGAATGAAGCCTATTTCCTACAAACAAGAAACAGGGGGACACAGAAAGGGTTTTGTGCCCAGGAGTCCCACAGGGCCTGCTTGGTTTCACAAGGGTGCTAAAATTGGGGCAGATATTTTATTTTAATGTTAACTAGATGAATTGGATTTGATTTTGTATGTTCTTTTTTTTTCCTTTCATAATAAATTCTAGTGATTTCCTAAGTTTTTACCTTAGGAAACTAGAAAAAGAGGAGCAAATTAAATCCAAAGTAAGCAGAAGGAAAGAAGGAGTAAAAGTTAGATCAGAGATCAGTTGAATTAGAAACAGGAAATTAATAGAGAAAAGACAACAAAACCAAAAGCTGGTTCTTTAAAAAGATCAATAAAATTGATAAACCTCTAGCCAGGCTTCCAAGAAAAAAATGAAAAAAATAAATTTCTAATAATCATAAATGAAAGAAATGTCATGACTACAGATCCCATCGATAGTAAAGGAATATTATGAACAACTCTATGTTAACAGATTTGATAACTTAGATGTATTGGACCAATTCCTTGAAAGACACAATCTACCAAAACTCACACAGGGAGAAATATATAATGTGAACAGGTGTTTATCTATTAAAAAAATTGAATCAATAATTAATACTTTCTAATACCAAAAGCACCAAGCTGAGATGGTTTTATTGTTGAATTCTAGAGAACATTTAAAGAAGAAATTATACCAGTTCTCTATAATTTCTTCCAGAAAATAGGAGCTTAGAGAACACTTCCTAATTCATTGTGAGGCCAGCATTACCGTGATACCATGACAGTGAAAAGACAATCCACACTAAGATAAAATATTTGCCAAACACATATCTGATAGAGGATTTGTATCTGAAATATACAAAGAACTGTTAAAACCTAACAATAAGAAAACAAACAGCCCAGTTAAAAAGTAGAGAGAAAATCTAAATGGACAGCTCACCATAGAAGATAGACAGATGGCAAATATGCATATGCTCAACATCCTGTGTCATGAGGGAATTGCAAGTTAAGACAACAATGAGATACCAGTTTGAAAAAATCTATTAGAATGGCTAAAATCCAAAACACTGACTACACCTAATGCTGACAAGGGTGTAGAACAGGAACTATTCATTGCTGGTAGGAATGCAAGAGAGGACAGCCACTTTGAAGAGAGTTTGACAGTTTTTTTAGAAAGCTAAACATAGGCTTGCCATACCATGTAACAGTCACGCTATTCAATATCCAGATGAGCTGAAAGCTTCTGTCCACACAGAAACCTGTACACAAATGTTTATAGCAACTTTATTAATAGCTGTCAAAAACCAGAAGGATCCAAGATGTCTTTAAATAGGTGAATGGATAAACTGGGGTACCATGGAATATTGTTCACTGTTAAACTGTAGCCACAAAAAGACATGGAGGAATCTTGTATGCATATTGCTAAGTGAAAGAAGCCAGTTTGAAAAGGCTACATACTGCATTCCAACTATAAGACATTACGGAAAAGGTAAAAGTCAGTGAGTGCAAGAGTGGGAGTTGGAGTGAAATATGAGTAGGTGGAGCACAGGGAACTTTTAGGATAGCAAAGCTATTCTGTATGATACTGTCATGATGGATACATGACATTATGTATCTGTTAAAACCTGTAGAACTATACAACACAAATCTTGAAACTTAATGAAACTATGGCCTTTAACTAATAGTAATATATCAGTATTGGTTCATAATTTGTAATAAATGTTTCCATACTGTCTTAGTCTGCTCCAGCAGCTGTAGGGGAGAAAAAATCATTTTCCCTCCACCCTTCTAGGTTCTTGGCCGAGACCAAGACAGAATGACAGGAGAAAAACAAACAAGTTTAATAACATGTATATACCTCCTACATACATGGGAGATACCCAGGAGAAAAATGAGTGACTCTCCAAAATGGCCCAAGCTATCACCTTTTATATACCATACCCAGCTAAAAACCAAAGAAGATTGGGGTAGAGGTGAGGTGGAGACCACTTATGGGAATTTACCAGGCAAAGCAAAATAAACAAGGGTATAGTTGTTATGCAGATTTAAGTATAAGCTTTCTACAGTAAGTTTTAGTCTTCCTCTTCCTGGTGCAGAGAGGGAGATAGCTTTATAAATGGATATTTCCCTTAGAAATGTAAATATCCTTTATAAAAGGATAACTTCTATTAGGTTTTCAGAGCTTCTCCAGTGTCTGCTGTTTCTTAAAAATAACCAGCTCAAGAAAATCCTTCTGCCAAAGGGGCATATTTTGGGGTGCTGTATTCTGTTCCCCTTCCCAGCCATAATAAAATAACATAACAAGTGGCTTGACAACACAAATTTATTTTCTCACAGTCCTGAAGGCTAGAAGTTGGAGATTAGGGTTCCAGCATGATTGGGTTCTACTGTGGACTCTTCTGGGATTGCAGATGGTCTCCTTCTCACTGTTTCTTCACAGGGCAGAGAAAGAGAAAGCAAACACTCTCTTGTTTCTTCTTATAAGCACACTAATCCCACCCACTGTGAGCCCATTCTCATGGCCTCATCTAAACCTGCCTCCCAAAGGACCCATGTCCAAAAGTCATCACATTGGTAGTTAATGCTTCATCATATGACTTTTAAGGGAACACAGTTCAGTGCATAGCATACACTAATGGAAGCTATTAATAAGAGAAATCGTGTGTTGTGGGGGTGGTATATGAGAACTGTCAGAACTTTCTGCATAGTTTTTCTGTAAACCTAAACATCTCTAAATAATAAAGTCTATTAAAAATAATAACAAGGCTAAAGATTATGAATTTCAATTTCAGAGAGATTTAAAAATAGATGACATTTTCTTTGATATTCACTGCCCAATAGAATGCTAAATATGACAAGAACAAGCCATGTCAAGTCAGCATTCACCATGTTACACCTTTTGGTCTTTTCCTTCCTTCTGCCTTCCTTGAAACTCTCTACCTTACTTTAAATGTCACTATTTTCCACTATATCCTTGTTTCTTGTTTTGTCCTCCACTTTCCATCTCCTACCTTTTCTCTCTTTTTGACTTCAGTGGACCATAAAAATAAAATGTGAGCTTCCATAATAATGAATCTGTAATCTGATTGTCTTATACTATACTTTAAAGCTTCAGTTACCTTAAAAAAATACAAAGTATCTGAAAGTCAGTAATCATCTGACAGTCAATAAAGGGAAGATCAATAAGCACATAAAATAATTTGTGTATATCTTGTAAAAAATCTATAGATTATTATTTAGTTTGTGTGTGCATGTATCTCTGTTTTTTGTGTGTTGAAAATAGTTTTTCTTTTAGGTTGGGCATATTCTAAAGTCAGGGTTTTTTTAAAGGTAAAATTCATATAACGTAGAAATAACCATGTTAAAGTGTGCCATTTAGTGTATTTACAGTGTTGTGCAACCTCTATCTCGTTCCGAAACATTTTCATCAGTCCAAAAGGAAATTCTGTACCTGATAAGGAGTCACTGCAGATTTCCCCCTCACCCCAGTCCCTGGAAACTACTAATCTGCTTTCTGCCTCTGTGGATTTGTCTATTCTGGGTATTTCATTTAAATGGAATCATAGGGCTTCCCTGGTGGTGCAGTGGTTGAGAGTCCGCCTGCCAATGCAGGGGATACGGGTTCGTGCCCCAGTCCGGGAAGATCCCACATGCCGCGGAGCAGCTGGGCCCGTGAGCCATGGCTGCTGAGCCTGCGCTCCGCAACGGGAGAGGCCACAACAGTGAGAGGCCCGCGCACCACAAAATAAATAAATAAATAAATGAATGAATAAATGAATAAATAAATAAATAAAATTGAATCAAAGAATATGTGACCTTTTGTATATATCTGTTATATGGATAAACCACATTTTGTTTATTCAATCATTAGTTTATGAACATTTGTTTTGTTTCTACTTTTGGCTACTGTGATTAGTGATGCCATGAACATTTCTGTAGAAGTTTTTGAACAGTTAATTTTAATTCTTTTTGGTATATGACTAGGAGTCGGATTGCTGGATCTTATGGTAATGCTAGGTTTAACTTTTTGAGGAACTTCCAAAGTATTTTCTACTGTAGCTGCACCATTTACATTCCAACAATAATGTACAAGAGTTCTAATTTCTCTCCCCATTCTTGCCAACACTTTTTTCTTTTTTTAAATTATGCCATCCTAGTGTATGTATGAAGTGATGTCTCACAGTAAAATGAGGTTTCCTCCTATAACTTATTCTATATGTTAAATTTATGTGCAATTATTAATATGTTAAAGTCTATTAAAATACAATAAATGTCCTTCAGATTAAGAGAGTATTATAGTACTTCAACAGATCCTTCTATAGAAATATTGTTTTGACATTTTAATATTAATTGTGCTTAATTTGAGACAGATACATTCATTTAGAACAGGAATGCCCATCAGAGGAACTCTTTGCCGTGCTGGCTTTTGAGTTTGCCATAGAGCCTTCTAGTTTGACAGAATACATAATGTCCAAAGTGAAAAAGATTTAAAACACAATATGCTTGATTTTGACAGAGTGCAAAGAATGATTAAATAAAGATATTAGCAGTCATTAAGCCCAGTATCTGGTCATTATTATCAAATACTGCGTGAATACCTCCAGTTAAATGAATATGAACAGCTATCTCAGAAGATAATTCATTCCTTTTTTTTTTCTTTTTTAATTTTATTTTTGGCTGCGTTGGGTCTTCATTGCTCTGCGCAGGCTTTCTTTGGTTGCGGATATGGGGGCTACTCTTTGTTTTGGTCCGCGGGCTTCTCATGGCGGTGGTTTCTCTTTGTTGTGGAGCACGGGCTCTAGGCGTGCCAGCTTCAGTAGTTGTGGTATGTGGGCTCAGTAGTTGTGGCTTGCGGGCTGTATAGCACAGGCTCAGTAGTTGTGGCGCACGGGCTTAGTTGCTCCATGGCATGTGGGATCTTCCTGGACCAGGGCTCGAACCTGTGTCCCCTGCATTGGCAGACGGATTCTTAACCATTGCGCTACCAGGGAAGTCCCATTCATTCCATTTTAGACAGCTCTGTTTATAAACTTAAGTTCTTCTTTATGCTAGGTTAATAACTGCTGTCCTTGAACAGATACTAATTGGATCTTGTTATTCTCTCTAGCTACAGGTCCATTTTTCCACATGAAGACAGCTACCATATCTCCTCAAGTTTTCTCTTTTTCTACATCTGACACTTCTAATTCTTTCTACCCATCACATTTCAGAGTTCTTATACCTTCACTGTTCTACTTGCTCTCTTCTGGATGTGCTCTAGTTTGTAGTCATCCATTCTAAAGGGTATTTCTCTAGACATTATCTGATCCAAAGAATGGAACTAACACATAAGATGGTTTGCATGCTCGTGATAGGCCTGTGATTTAGACATGTGTGTTCCCTTTCTGCAAGTGAATGAGCTTAGGCTCAGACAGGTTAAGGTATATTCCCAAGGTCATAGAATATGTGGAAGAATGGAGTTTAAATCCAGTTCAGGTTTAACTGTCTGTAAAGCTATACTCTTTTCGTTAATAATCATAATACCAATATTGATAAACATTTATTGCATAGGTAGAATATACTCAACACTGTACTAAGTACTTAGACTCCCACCTAAGCCTCACAGAAGACTTGTGAGGTAGAGATTACTATTTTTACAAATGAGAGAATTGAAGATCAGAAAATTCTAATAATTTTCTAAAGGCCACTGAGAGACTAGTGTAGTCAAGATTTAAAAGCAAATGTGATTCCAAAGCTTGTTCTTTTAAATATTATACTGTTCTGTCTATGCTGTTCCATGATATAGTTGATATTTCAGTAATTAAGAGCACAACTACCAGGTGTTTCATTGTTCTAGGTCTATATAAAATAATGCATATGATTAAAAATATACAATTTAAAGTTATTACAAATTTATTATTAATTTTTCTTTCATTTCATTTGATGCAAAAACACTGCTGATTTGACTATATATTGATACAGCCTTTCTGTCAGTATTTAGCAAAATACCAAAAAGAAAGGGTGACTGTATTTAAAAATTTGTTTTCTTTTAGGTCCACCTCATTCATTTAACCGAGATGAGACAATAATCATTGCTTTGGCATCAGTCTCTGTATTAGCTGTTTTGATAGTTGCCTTATGCTTTGGATACAGGATGCTGACAGGTAAAAATATAATGTTTTGTTTTGTTATTTATTAAACATGTCATTTAATCAGAATTGATTTTATTTTAAAAAAATTCATCATGGTAAAAAACATCTCTGTGCTGTGGTAACCCCAGAGTCATCCTTCTCTCTTAAACTTTTTGTCCTAGTTTTTATGAAAGGTTTCAAACATATACAAAATACCTATTACCCAGCTTCAATGAGTATCACATCTGTATATTATCTATAGCCCCACTCACCACATGCTTCCATGCCACTGGACTATTTTGAAATAAATTGAAGGTATAACTTATCTGTAAATATTTTAGTATTATCTCTGAAATATAAAGACTTAAAATATATATAACCACAATACCATTTTCACATCTAAAAATAACAGTAATTCCTAAGTATCATCAACTGTCTAATTGGTTCTCATAAACTTTAGATTTGACAACCATTTTAGGAAATCAGCACCCATTCATTCATTTGAATAACTTTAATAAAACCTTCTTTAATGTTTCTGCATATTTCTTAGGGTTTTATACTGGGTGTATTACTGGAACAATCTCCCAGAATTCAGCTTTTGTTATTCATCTTTCATCTTCATTTATAGATGATTCCTAGTTTAGTAAATAGTTTTATTCCCATTGATATAAGGCATAAGTCTTGCTGTCCTCTGTAGGTCTTTTTTCAACTGTAATATATTAAAAAATGTAATAAAGATTTTCATTTTAAGAGAACCACACATTAGCAGGTTCTTTTTCCTATTCCTCTAGGAGACCGTAAACAAGGTCTTCACAGTATGAACATGATGGAGGCAGCAGCATCAGAGCCCTCTCTTGACCTAGATAATCTGAAACTGTTGGAGGTAAGATTGCTTTCAGATTACGGACTGTTTTTTCTGCTCTCATAGTATATCTGAGACAGTGATTTCATTAACTCATTCATTTATTCAACAAGCATTTATTATCAATTTTGTGCCAAGGCCTATTCTAGGCACTGAGAATGTTGGTGAACAATACAGATACATGAGGCTTATATTCTAGTGAGAGAGAGGCTACAAGAGGTTAAATAAATGAAAGTACAGTTGACCCTTGAACAACACGGTTTTGAACCGAATGGGTCCACTCATACACAGATTTTTTTCAATAGTAGATACTACAGTACTACACCATCCACAGTTGGTTGAATCTGCGAATGTAGAACCATGGACACAGAGGAACCATGTATATATGAAGGGTCAACTATAAGCTATACGTGGATTTTGGACTATGTGGAGGGGTTGGTGTCCCTAATCCTCACATTGTTCAGAGGTCAACTGTATATTTCAAGTAGTAGTAAGTGCTATGGAGAAAAAAAAGCAAATGAGATAAGAAAGTTATAGAAAAGGGGTTATTAAAGAAAGTATATTTAGAAAGGAGATGATCTTTGCATACAGACTTGAACAAGAGTATGGGAATAAAGACATATCAAATTCTGAGAAAAATGTGCTAGGCAAGCAGTTCACAGTAGATGCTGAATAAATATTCCTTGTCTGTGTATATATTGTATATTGTATAGGTACATACAAATATTATGTTTTGTATAGAATTAAATTTTCATTTGGTAATATCTCAGAACCTGTGTTAAAAGTCTTACCATGATGAATGTTTTTATGATCTTTATTAGGATAAATTAACTAAACCAGAGACTGCTAAATAATAGAACTGGTAGATTTGGTTATATAAAACATTTTAAGAACCTTCCATTTGGGAGAAAAATATAATAAAAGTTAAAAGCAAAATTTTAAAAAGGTATTTCAACACATAAACAATTGATAAAGAGATGGTAGATATCAACATGGAATCAACAGTCCATCAAAAATAGACAAAAGAGATGAATTATCAATTCACAGAAGAAGTAAGTATGCCTAGTAAATGTATAAGATGTCCAATTTACTAAACTGGAAAAAATACTAATTAAAACCATTAGGATTTTATCCTGGACTGAGTAAAAGAAACACTCCCAAGCATTGCTGATTTAACTTTATATTGATACAGCCTTTCTAAAGGGCAGTCTGTTTGTTAAAATTTAAATTAGAAATAGTGAATGAAATATAACAAATATCCTTAAATGGTAAATCCCTAACCTTTTTTCAGTAAAAAGTCAGAGAAATCCCAGAAGCCAAAAATGAAGAGAACAGTTGCATCTTGCTGGGGTTTTTTTGAGTTATTTTTTATTGTACTGTATTGTACTAGATATTGTGAATGTCATATTGTGGAGACCCTGTGTTCTGTTAGGTTCTTCTAAAGTGTGTTCATTTCGTTGTTTATTTTAGTAGGTGATTAACTTGGTTGGACATATTGCAAACTCATCTCTTGAGCTGAAGTTTAGATTTTATCTTTAGCTGGAGTCTGTCACATGCGTTAGTTGGGTTTCCAACTCTCTGACTCTCCTTTTTGGGATTCTCCCTTCATTTTCCATGCTGTGGTTGCCCCAAATTCTGTTCCCTGCTTCCTGAGGCCAGAAAGATTTTCTATCACAGTTTTTGCTCCACTACGCAGTGCAGATTTCAGCCTGCTCACAGGCTTAAGCTATAAAAATAAGTAGCTCACCCTATGCCATTCCTTTCTTCCAAGTGTTGACTCCCCTCAGAACCTATCTACTTTTGTTCATTCTCCAGCATTTTTAGATTTCTTTTTAAAAATATTGTTCAGAGTTTATAGTTGTCATCTGAGGGAGGGCTGGGTCTGGTAGGAGTTTCTGAGCCATATAAGATGCCAAATTTATTATTTTCTTGACAATGGAGTTACTCAAACTAAGCAATAGAGACCTGGTTGCATACATATGGATTTTATACTTTATTATTTAGTAAATTTGATTGTTAAGTTGTGATGAAATAATATCTTGCTTTCTTCAAAACAAATTTACAGCTGATTGGCCGGGGTCGATATGGAGCCGTATATAAAGGTTCCTTAGATGAACGTCCAGTTGCTGTAAAAGTGTTTTCCTTTGCAAACCGTCAGAATTTTATCAATGAGAAGAACATTTACAGAGTGCCTTTGATGGAACATGACAACATTGCTCGCTTTATAGTTGGAGATGAGAGAGTCACTGCAGATGGACGCATGGAGTATTTGCTTGTGATGGAATATTATCCCAATGTAAGTTCTTCATAAAAAATATACTGACATTTATGTCAGTCAGATTTGTAGGAGGACCCCGGTTATGTAGAGTGTTGCTGGTTTGCAAACTGGTTATTAATGGTCTACAATGACATAAGGATTTTACTCCAGAATGTGAATGAAACTGTTTAGTCCCTACGCACTCACGTCACTCTGTCTCTGTCTCTGTCTGTCTCTCTCTCTCAGCAAGACTTTCTTGATGAAGGAAGCAGTGCTTTGATTGACATTTATTCTGATACATGCTTCTTATCCCAGACTGGTAATAAATAGTTTGTAGATGAGCACCTGGAGTAGCACTGACACATGTATATTTACAAAAGCCTTCTGTTTTCTACTTGTAAAACATAACAGTATAATTTATATTTGTACTGGTATGAGATACAGTGTAAAGAAAGAGTTGAAGATACTTTTTTGTGTGTCTTAAGTTGATAAATAAAAGAAGCGTTTAAAATGAAATAACCATTCATAATTTTTAATATTGGAGAAATAAAAATTGATAATGTCTAAATTCTCTTTTCCATCCTCTCCTCCTCTCTCTACCTATAGAAATGTCTTTTCTTACTTCAAGATTCTGAAATGTTATAATTCATTAGATCTCCTTTGAATCCTAACATGCAAATCCTTTTTACAGCTGCTAACTTACCTCCTCGTGTTCAAGTAAAGTAATTCTACTTTTTTCCCCTTTTTACTTTTTCCCCTCCATACAGGGATCTCTATGCAAGTATTTAAGTCTCCATACAAGTGACTGGGTAAGCTCTTGCCGTCTGGCTCATTCTGTGACTAGGGGACTGGCTTATCTTCATACAGAATTACCACGAGGAGGTAAGACAATGAATAGAAGATGCATGACAACCATGTAGGGCCAGAATTCACAAAGGGAAATCTTATTCATATCTTTAAAGTAAAAGTATATTTTATATTATAGCAGATGTATTATCAGCCAGTTGTTTACAAGATCTAGCGTAAGGAAATATATTTGAAATTTAATAAGAAGAATAAGAAAAAGAACTTCAGTTCTCTAGAGGGGTCATGGATTCCATTGCGATTTTGATTAAAGCTCTGAACACTCCCCCTGTAAAGATAGACGTATGGGCATACTTTAAAAAAATACTGTTTTGATTGTAGGGGTCCTCAGAGCCTTTGAAGTTCATCTATGGACCTAGGTTAAGAACCTCTTAGCTAGACTGTGTTGTATTTTCCTTGTATTTATTTTGCTTATTTAAATGAACTACAAATGCGTTATCACTTCTTTACACATGAATTCCATTGGTTGGTTGGTCTTTAGTGTAAAACCCAAATGTATCTTTTGATAAATCAGTGCTTCTCTTAGCTAGAATTAGCCTTGTTCAAATTTATCAGGGAGAAAAAAGTAACAGGTTTCAATGAAGATGACATTTTTTTTTCTTTCTCATGTAAGAATCTGAAGAGAGACAGTCTAACCTTTTTTGGCAGCACCATAATATTATCAGGGCCCCAGGCTCCTCTATTTCTCCTCCATTACTCTTTATATGTGGCTTGTTTTCAAGGTCACCTCATTGTTCATCATGCTGTATGCTAATCAGCAGAGAAAAGGAAAGTAGAAGGAATTCCCTCCTTTTACCTCGAGAAGTCCCACTCTTGTGCTTATGTTTTGTTTCCCAGAACTTAGTCCATGCTTTCCTACCACACTTAGCTGCAAGGGATGCTTTTGAATATAGCCTGTTTTTGTTTTTGTTTAGCTGGGTGCATTGCTGCCTCAGATAACACTGGGTTCTGTTACTAAATAGGAAGAGGAGAACGCATGGTGAGGAGTAAGGCTTCGCCAGTGTGTCATTACCGTGTGGTTATGTTCCTTGCCATAACTACAGTTTATATTCAGCCTTTATGTACATTTTTGCTAGTTTTTCAAAGCATCTTTTTAATGTATTTGCTTTTTCACTTTGTTTCAATATACACCTCACATCACAGGCACCTCTAAATTAGCTTTGCTGTGAAAATCCGTCTTTGCATTTTCATCCCTTATAGCAATTTTCTTGTCATGCATTTTTTTCAGTATCTCTGACCTCTGTAATGAAGAGAATATTTAATGTAACAATTTCTTAGATCTTTGTTCCATTGTATGATAGCATGGATCATCTTTTCTATCTGCTGCTTCATATATAAATAATTTCTGAATAATTTATCAGTTCATTTATCTTGACATCTTGCTTTTCCTGAATACAGAATTGACCAATGTTATTGCCTGTGTCAGCAACTTGATGCACTTACTTTAGTGCTTTAGCTCATTAACCATTTGTACTGTGTTTCCTTATTCTTAAATATCATAACTCTTTTAAAGAGCTGGCTTAGCACAGAACCTAAAATACCATCCTAATCCCCCTTTTCAAGGCTTGCATGATTCAATAAGGTTTCTAGTCAAACATTGGCTGAAAAGAGTGATTGCCATCAAATATGAGTTTTATTTAAACACAGACATTATTCTAAAACATTACCTAATATTATCACTAAATAGTTAACCATTTTTAAAAATGCGTATCTATATGCTATTGTAAAAAACATAAGTATAATAGCTATTTGAATTTTTGGTTTTACCTAATTATTTAAAAAATATTCCATACCTCATACCAGTCAGAATGGCCCTCATCAAAAAGTCTGCAAGTAATAAATGCTGGAGAGGGTGTGAAGAAAAAGGAACCCTCCTACACTGCTGGTAGGAATGTAAATTGGTATAGCCACTATGGAGAACAGTATGTAGGTTCCTTAAAAAACTAAAAATAGAGGTACCATATGATCCAGCAATCTCACTTCTGGGCACATACCTGGAGAAAATATAATTTGAAAAGATACATGCACCCCAGTGTTCGTTGCAGTACTATTTACAATAGCCAAGCAACAGATGTCCATCGACAGATGAATGGATAAAGATGTGGTATATATATATAAAGGGAATATTACTCAACCATAATATAATGCCATTTACAGCAACATGGATGGACCTAGAGATTATCATACTAAGTGAAGTAAGCCAGAGAAAGACAAATATCATATATCACTTATGTGTAGAATTTGCAAAAAAAAAAAAGATACAAATGAACTTATTTACAAAACAGAAATAGACCCACAGACATAGAAAACAAACGTATAGTTACCAAAGGGGAAGGGGGAGAGGGATAAATCAGGAGGATGGAATTAACATATACACACTACTATATGTAACATAGGTAACCAACAAGGACCTACTGCATAGCACAGGGAGCTATACTCAATATTTTGTAATAACCTATAAGGGAAAATTATGTGAAAAAGAATGTGTGTGTGTGTGTGTATGCATGTTTATGTATAACTGAATCACTGCTGTACACCTGAAACTAACATGACATTGTAAATGACTATATTTCAATAATAAATAAATATTCCAACTATACGGTACTATTTCAAAACATTTAAAGTGACATTTCACTTTTTTTCAGAGAACTCTATTCTTCCCGGTATCTTCAGATACAACTTTGCTATTTGGCATACAAATTTTGTAGTAAGGAATAATACTGTTATTATTTATTCAGCTATTTTTTGCTTCAGAAGAAGTAGGAATTGAACCTGTTTATTTGTAATTGGTTCTCCCTATGAATTTTTTTCCTAATGATAATGTCAGTATAACATTATCATGGAAAAAGTCTAGCAAAGAAAGAACATACATAGATCACTTAAATCTATAACTAGAAAATTACTACTAACTAGTTTATGTACATCGTTCCAGTTCCTTTGCTCTGTGTGTGTGTGTGTGTGTGTGTGTGTGTGTGTGTGTGTTTATGCAAATATCCACAGAGAGACTATTTTGTGTTCAGGTTTTATTTTTTAACATAATTAAAATAATATTGTGTCCCACTTTGCTTTAAGAAATTTGCCAAGTGTGCTACTGCCCAGGGCAAAATCATTACATGCTTGGCCCCCCCTTTCTACAAACCACAACCCCTTCCCCAATAAAAAAAAATTAAAATGAATATTGAGGGGAACTTTAAGGGGAAAAGAAGTCTCAAAAAGGTGGTCTATAGTTCCACCCTCTGCATTGGTGATGAATCCTCTCTTCTCTTCCTTTTTCTTTTTTTCTTTTTCCTTATTTCCTCCCTCGCTTCCTTCCTCCTTTGCTTCTTCCCTCTCCTCTTTTCTTTTTTCCTTTTTTTTTTTTTTTTTTTGTGGTACACGGGCCTCTCACTGTTGTGGCCTCTCCCGTTGCGGAGCACAGGCTCCGGATGCGCAGGCTCAGCAGCCATGGCTCACGGGCCCAGCCACTCCACGGCATGTGGGATCTTCCCGGACCGGGGCACGAACCCGCGTCCCCTGCATTGGCGGATTCCCAACCACTGTGCCACCAGGGAAGCCCCCTCTTTTCTTTTCATTTCTTTTGTTTCCTTTTTTAATAGTAGCAGAAAGTATTACCCTGTTTTCCCCTCTGGCTGGCTGGCTGACTGACTCATTTTACAGTCTTCACATTATTAACCTGGTTTCCCTTATGTGTGAGATATTTTAGTCTAAGTATTGCTTTGGTGTTAGTATACAAACGTTTTCCAGTGTCTCTATAAATTTTCTTATATAAATATCAGCTCGAGATTTTACCACATATACTTATGTTGTGGTTTTATTCAGAGTAAGAAATGTAGCTCTGTTAGGGGTTGAATGAGCCATGTTAGTACATACTTCGGAAGGCTGGACCGGGAAGAGGAGCAAATGAGAAAGAAGTCTATTTTTAGAAAAAGAAACCTGGTAACTGCTATTTTTCTTCTAGTTGTGCTATTGCCTACCCCCCCACACCCCCCACCCCCAATAGGAAAGGAATCATTATCTTCTGTCTTTAGTTTCATTGATGGTGAAATTGAAGTCTAATACATGTTAATGAGAGTAATAAATGTAAATACTGAGTCTTTTTGTGCCTAAATATAAACACTCTCAACTTATCGTTGACTTTGTTCTGATTGCTCTATTTCTTTCTATACCTGAGGAGTTATTTTAAATTTTGTGAATGGTACTTTAGAATCTTTTTCTTTTCAAGAGCTACGGTTTTATTCAATATAAGATTTATATAAGGTTTTCTTTTTTAAAAATTTTATTGGAGTATCGTTGATTTACAATGTTGTGTTAACTTTTCCTGTACAACAAAGTGACTCAGCTATACATATATATATTCTTTTTCATATTCTTTTCCATTATGGTTTATCACAGGATATTGAATATAGTTCCCTGTTCTATACAGTAGGATCTTGTTGTTTTTCCATCCTATATATAATAGTTTGCATCTGCTAATCCCAAACTCTCAATCCGTTCCTCCCCCTCCCACCCGCCAAGGTTTTCTTATAAAGAGGAAAAGAATTATGATTTTAGTTAGGGGCTTAGGTTGGATATATTCTTTCACTCAGCAAGCATTTACTGTGTGCCATGCCTTTTGAATTCAGGCAAAACATGTTCTCTCTCTGCCTACATGGATCATTTAGTCTTCTGATTAACAAGTAATAGAATGAGTATAATAGTGTTTTGTTTCTTTGTAAAATCAGAAAACAGCTACCAGCCCATTGCAAAACTGTTTCTAGTTTGATTTGAAGAACTGTGGTGGGCTTAGATACATGGCTAAGCCTCAGGACAAAACTGGGATTTTCTGTCATAGGTTTGATTTGATAAGCTGTAAGAGAATACTGTAAAATACATATACCAGTTTTGGAGCCATGTCAGTTTTTCAGTGATAATTGTTTTAGATAAGTTGACTTTTTATTGTTTTTTATGCAAGATATTCCTTTCTCTTTTGCCTCCTTTTGCTACTCTAGAAATGAAAAGGAAAAAAAAAAGTACATGTTAAAATTAGAAGCAACAGCCTCTTGGCTATTAATTGCAGCTGAATGTTTATGCAGCTGAATCTTTAGAGCTTAATTAATTATAGTTCCAACAGGAGTTATGTTGTGAAATATACCGAAAATAGTGGGGATTGTGAGTTGAAATTTTGATTTCTTATGTCCTTTTTTGCTGTTGGAAAATTAATGGGCAGAAAAATAACACTATCTTCTATATTTATATAGCCCCTATATTTATATAGAAGGTAATACTTCATGCTCATTTCATGTCCAGTAGTGCTATTTAAGCATTAATAAATATTTGAAAATTATCCAAACAGATCACTATAAACCTGCAATTTCCCATCGAGATTTAAATAGCAGAAATGTTCTGGTGAAAAATGATGGAACCTGTGTTATTAGTGACTTTGGGTTGTCCATGAAGCTGACTGGAAATAGACTGGTGCGCCCAGGGGAGGAAGATAATGCAGCCATAAGTGAGGTGAGTGTATACAAAAGGTATCACACTGACATATTTTTAAAACATAATAAATTGTATTTAAGAATCCACTAACTACTCAGGACAGTTATCCTTATCCAAGCGTAGCATATTAGGAATTACAAAATTAAGATATACAGAAGACATTGCATGAAGTTCATCACTTCATTGTGGAAATCACTGCCATTCCAACTCATTTTTGTCAATATTAGGAGGAATGCTATTGAATAGGATGAATATATCACAGTTTAATTATTTTAAAAGGGTATTTTTTTTGAAAGAAAAAATTGCTAAGGTGAATTTTATTAAAATTTAAAACTTCTGCTCTGCAAAAGGCAGTGTTAAGAGAATGAAAAAAACAAGCCATAGACTGGGAGAAAATATTTGCAAAACACATATCTGATAAAGGACTTGTATCCAGAATATAAAAGAACTCTTAAAACTCAACAGTAAGAAGACAAACAAGCCAATTAAAAAATAGAAGATCTGAACAGACACCTTACCGGAGAAGTTTTACAGATGGCAAATAAACATATAAAAGTTACTCAACATCATTCCTCATTAGAGAACTGCAAATCCAAACAAGATTCCATTACGTTCAGATGTTAAAAAAAACCCAATAATATCAAATGCTGGTGAAGATGTGGAGCAACAGCAACTCATTCATTGTTGGTGGGAATGCAAAAGGGTTATAGCCACTTTGGAAGACATAGTCTTCCAGCAATTTACCCAATTGAGTTGACAACTTATATTCACACAGAAACCTGTACATAAACGTTTTAGCAGCTTTATTCATAATTGCCAAAAACTGAGAGCAACCAAGATGTCCTAAAATGGGTATTTTATTTATTAAAAATTTGGTATAGAAAGGCTCAGTGACATGCTTAGTTAGGTTCAAATAACATTGACATATTGTTGACCTGAAATTTATGTATAACTTGTGGTCTAATGTATGCCCTTCAGAATATGCTACATTCTTTTTCTGAAATAAATCACTCTAATTTATCAGGTTGGCACAATCAGATATATGGCACCAGAAGTTCTAGAAGGAGCCGTGAACCTGAGGGACTGTGAATCAGCTTTGAAGCAAGTAGATATGTATGCACTTGGACTAATTTATTGGGAGATATTTATGAGATGTACAGACCTCTTCCCAGGTAAGGGAACTGCTGTCAAAAGTTGATGTATGGGGGCTTCCCTGGTGGCGCAGTGGTTGAGAGTCCGCCTGCCGATGCAGGGGACACGGGTTCGTGCCCCGATCCCGGAAGATCCCACATGCCGCGGAGCGGCTGGGCCCGCGAGCCATGGCCGCAGAGCCTGTGTGTCCGGAGCCTGTGCTCCGCAACGGGAGAGGCCACAGCAGTGAGAGGCCCGCGTACAGCAAAAAAAAAAAAAAAAAAAAAATTGATGTATGTTTTGAAGTGAAGCAGTTATATTTTTTTCTACCTATATTAAATAAGTCAACTTTGATGTGTTTGTACTTTCATTTAAACCTTTAGCTCACTGCCATCTAGTGTTCAGAAACATTACTAGCAGAAGGATGTGAATCAGGAAAAACTTTTTAGAAAGGACTCCAGGTTTGCATCTGAGTATAATTTAATTAATTGCTCATAATAGCTTATCTGTGTTCAGGTTGGTCTCTCATTGCTTTAGCAGTCATTGTTTTCCTTACACAACCTTTGAGCATTTGAGAAGCTGCACTTAACAGTGTTTCCTGAATTGACCCAGTAAGGAATTAGAAGTAATGAATTATCCATTGGAACACTTTTTTCTTCCTGTCTTTTTTTCATTCTCCTTTTCCTCCTTTTTAAAAAACTTCTCCCTTGTCATCATGCCTTCCTGCCTACCTTCCTTCCTTTCATGAAAGAACACTCATTTAATGTGAATGCTTATTTGAGGCTTACTTGAAATAGCCAAATAATTGTATATTTTTTCTCCTTTTGTTAAGATTACATCACTGTCATTGTGATATAAAAATTTAAAGTAATTACCAATATGTGCACTGCACCCTTATAGGTGGTGTACAAAATGATTTGACATAAATGGTCTTTATCTTATAGGAATAACCACATTAAAAGCATAAGAAAAGGATATAAAGTCAGTTAAACCAGCATTGGACAAATTTATGAAATGGAACCATTTAATAAAAACAGATTAGTAGTGGGGTTGAATTTTTTTGCTTTAAAAACAGTAAGCATTTAACAATAGTTTAATTTTAAAATATAATGAAATAAATTAATAATTATTTAGATTACTTACACATCAATCAGTTATTACTTAGAAGTATATTTTCCAGTTAATTGGAAGTACGGAGTACTCAAAGTGTTTTTCTGGAAATAGCAGTGACTGCAGTAGTATCACATATTATTGGAACCATGGAACTTTTAATTTCTATTATTGGAACTTTGGCCACATATTTTTTAAAAATCCTAATCCAGAATTTCTGGTTTTTAGAAGCATGTCTGACTAAAAGGATTCTTGTACCAGCTTTAGTTAGTACATTGCTATCAGCAACATTTTTTGAACAATTACTGATTCAAAGAATATCTATTGCTTTTGGACTGAAAAATAATAAAATGCAATATCAGATGTTTGAAAAATAAAAGACAATTGAATCTTATTTGAAGAATATTATTATAATAGAAATATAGGATGAATTGAAATAGTACTAGAAAGAGTTTAAAAAGGAAAAAGAAATTGGGGGTTACTTTTAAATGTATACAGAATTTCAGTTTAGGAAGATGGAAAAAGTTCTGGAGATGGATGCACAACATTGTGAATGCCCCTAGTGCCACAGAACTGTACACTCAGAAATGGTTAAAATGGTAAATTTTATGTTATGTACATTTAACCAAAATTTAAAATAAAAATAAAGCAAAAAGAAGAGAGTTGCAATAAGGTACCCTGTAATCTTGGGTATGGAAATGGGGAGGAAGAGGCATATGTGAGAGAAAATGTAGAAAAGGAAGCTGTGGTTTTGGTTAGCTATTGGAAGACAGTCTAGGGAGCTGAGAAATATTGAGAGGTCTGAGAAATAGGGTGGCAGCCAGGAGCTTAGGAAAGAGTACTGGTTTACATTGGAAAGATGTGTTAATTGTGGGAACTTTTCGGTGGGGTATTGATAGACAACTCAAAAAATTGTTATTGAAGAACTTAATGAAGAATTTAAGATTAAAATGATATCTGGGAATTACCTACATAGAGATGGTAATTGAGAATTTATAAGTGGATGCAGTCCCCTAAAAGAATAAATGAAGAGAGAGAAACGTTGGTGAGTAAAGACTGAATATTAGGTGACCTCCCCCTCCCCCATCATAGGAAGACAAATGGACATAGAAGACAAATGGACAGAAAAATAGTGAGGAAACTGAGAAATCTTAGTATCTTGGAAGTCAGTGTTAGAAAGTATTAAGAACCAATATTAGTAGAAACATGTAATTGAAAGGTCAAAAGGAAGTGGAACTGAGGAATGATCTTGGAATTTGAATAGGAGGAGGTCATTGGTATTCTTGGAGTTTCTGTGGAATAGGGAAGACAGAAATATTACAGGGTGTAGGAGGAAAAGAGTGCTAAAAAAGCACAGGCCGAGGATACAGGGTACTCCTAAAATTTTTAACAGTGAAATGGGGTGTAAATTGAAAAAAAGTATTCCACAAACATATGAATAAGCCTAAAGAATAGCATATATTAGTGGAAAAATTCTTATAAGATATTTTTTTTGTTTTGTTTTGGGTTTTTTTGCGGTACGCGGGCCTCTCACTACTGTGGCCTCTCCCGTTGCGGAGCACAGGCTCCGGACGCGCAGGCTCAGTGGCCATGGCTCACGGGCCCAGCCACTCTGTGACATGTGGGATCCTCCTGGACCGGGAGGCGAACCCGTGTCCCCTGCATCGGCAGGCGGACTCCCAACCACTGCGCCACCAGGGAAGCCCTAAAATATGTTTTAAACTGCTATGATAGAACTCCAAATGCAAGACATGCTTTTATTATTGTTCCATTTTATTGAATGGAAGCAGTTTGTTATAAAGACTGCGTCTCTCTGTAAAATATTAACAATATAAATGAATTAGGATCTATATTACAAAGGAAGAGCAGGAAGGAAGGAAGAAAAACAGAAGGCAAGAGAAAGAAAAAGGAGGAAGAGAACAAGCATAATTTAAGAAGGGAATTAAAACGTTCCTAACTGCTTAGAGACATAATTAACAAGTAACAGATGAGAACCATGAAGATTTAGTAGAAATTTGATAATTCTTAATGTCATTCCATTTCCAAAACAAGATTGTGCATCAGTTTTATTTAGCAGGTTTTCTAATTATAATTTACACCCGATTAAAACAAATAAGTAAAATTGTGTTAAATATTTATTTATTCTACTGAAGAACATTTGAAGAAAAAATAACACTTGGAAGGTATGTATGTGTGTTGTGTATATGTCTCAGAAAGACAGAAGAGATATATTAGTAAGTATCTTACAGTTCACAGATGGTATGGGTTGAGGGTTTATCATATGAGATTTCATGAAAGAAAGTGGTACACTAACTGGCAGGATGAAATACTTTAGTTTTGTCTTTCAAGTTCAGTGTTGATGGTTATTGATCAGAAATAAGTATCTGCTTAAACTTTTATAGAATATGTGAAAATACCATTTGTATCTATAGATAGTGCAATATTCCAAAAACTTTGGGCTATGCTACATAAATTATAGAATTACTCTTTGTAAATCTTTTTTAATATTGGTGGAGGGCAAGTGTATAGGTTTTTTGTTTTTGAATATTCAGATTGAAGCATAAAACTTCAATTACATGCTTTGTAATGTACTTTCTATCTGGGTCGTTATAAATTTTGTATTGTCTCCACATGAGTAAGATAAGGAAAGCAGACATTTCCATTTTGCTGACAGGAAAACTGAAACACAGAATAGTTAAACGGCTTTTCCTAGGTAGAGATGAAGCCAAGATTAGAACCTAAATGCCTTACCTCCTTCCTGGTATTCTTTCTTCTAATTTATCTTGTCATTTTAATGGTATTGGGGGAGGGACAAGGGGACAGGAAGAGTCTATTTCTCTTGAGTTCTTTGCCAAGATTTTGACTAAACGATTGGTTTTCTAAATGTTGGTCCCAGAGGTCTTCTGTGTGGCTCAATATGTTAATTAAGTTTAATCTGACAACATTTTGTAAAAATTGTTAAGTCTTTTATCACAAGCTGCTGATTGTGCATATTGGTGATGAATAGGGTTATTAAACAGTGATAGAATAGTTAATGATATTTTAAAATCCTTGATATAGGTACTACTTATTAAGGGGGAAAGTCAGTTCATTGACTTGATCAAATGGTCATCATCATAAAAACTTTTGTGACATATGAAAAATCTGGCTAGACTATAATAGAGTCAGTGATGTAATGAGACATGACTATACCACCCACCCACTTATATTTAGTTCTGCAGACATGTTTGTTGTACTAGATCTTGGACTTTCTCCTCATATTCACCACCCTCAATCCCCGTATGGGATAAGAATTCAGTTTTAAGTGTTAAACCTCATGTATATAATAATGTCCACCCCCACCCCCAAATTCACTAATACTAGAAACCATTTAAAAATAGCTGCCCATCATTGTAACTACCATCTAATTTATAACAAACATTTAATTTATCAAACAAAGACTATTCTAAATAGAGCTTTTACTAATAGTGCATAAAACCCACAACAGGGTCTCTTTATAATTACAAATTTTACTCTTATCTTTTTTTAAAAAAAATACACAGGTGAATCTGTACCAGAATACCAGATGGCTTTTCAGACAGAGGTTGGAAACCATCCCACTTTTGAAGATATGCAGGTTCTGGTGTCTAGGGAAAAACAGAGACCCAAGTTCCCAGAAGCGTGGAAAGAAAATAGCCTGGTAAGGAAAAACTGAATTATTGAAAAAGAGGACTTATGATGAAGATGTTCAAATGTTGCTTGAAGCAAAAATAGTTTGTTAATAATGGTAATAGTTTTTAGAGTTGTCTAATGTCAAAAATACAACTTACTTGATTTGTATGCTATTATATATTTTCAGAGAGGCACTAAACTGTTGTGTCTGAAGTTTGCTACACTGGGTAACAGCTAGAATAATTAACATGATAATATTTTAAATATTATTGAAATTCCATTCCATTTATCCTCTTGAGAGTGGTACCAAAAATGTTAATTAGTGCAGACTTACATATTCAAGGACTAATAGAAATTTAAACTGCACCAAAAAGAAAGCAAGGTACCGCATATAAATTCTGCTTATTAAAAATGCAGTTCACAACGCTGAAATATTTTCAGAGGCTCCGGCCATTTCAGTAAATTGTTGCTACAACGCTAAAAACATCTTATAAACATTTGCATACAAGACATACATCCACACACTCTCACACTCTTTCTCATTTTTTTTTTAACATGAGTAGGATAATCCACTATCATTTCTGAAGCTTATTTTTTCACTTAGTTTTTCATGTCAGTACATATATAGATGTATCGCTTTCTGTCCATTTGATCAGCATTCCATTATATGTCATAATTATTGAATTGCCCCCTTATTAATGACAGTACCCTGTATTTCTTATTTTAAACAACTATTTTTTAAAATTTTATTTATTTTTGTATACAACAGGTTCTTATTACTCATCCATTTTATACATATTAGTGTATACATGTCAATCCCAATCTCCCAATTCATCACACCACCCCACTACCACCACCACCACCACTTTCCCCCCTTGATGTCCATACATTGGTTCTCTACATCCGTGACTCAGTTTCTGCCCCTGCAGACCGGTTCATCTGTACCATTTTTCTAGGTTCCACATACATGCGTTAATATACGATATTTGTTTTTCTGACTTCACTCTGTATGACAGTGTCTAGATCCATCCATGTCTCTACAAATGACCCAATTTCTTTCCTTTTTATGGCTGAGTAATATTCCATTGTATATATGTACCACATCTTCTTTATCCATTCGTCTGTCAATGGGCATTTAGGTTGCTTCCATGACCTGGCTATTGTAAATAGTGCTGCAATGAACATTGGGGTGCATGTGTCTTTTTAAATTATGGTTTTCTTTAGGTATATGCCCAGTAGTGGGATTGCTGGGTCATATGGTAATTCTATTTTTAGTTTTTTAAGGAACCTCCATACTGTTCTCCATATTGGCTGTTATCAATTTACATTCCCACCAACAGTGCAAGAGGGTTCCCTTTTCTCCACACCCTCTCCAGCATTTGTTGTTTGTAGATTTTCTGATGATGCCCATTCTAACTGATGTGAGGTGATACATCACTGTAGTTTTGATTTGCATTTCTCTAATAATTAGTGATGTTGAGCAGCTTTTCATGTGCTTCTTGGCCATCTGTATGTCTTCTTTGGAGAAATGTCTGTTTAGGTCTTCTGCCCATTTTTGGCTTGGATTGTTTGTTGTTTTAATATTCAGCTGCATGAGCTGTTTATATATTTTGGAGATTAATCCTTTGTCCGTTGATTCGTTTGCAAATATTTTCTCCCATTCTAAGGGTTGTCTTTTCATCTTGTGTATGGTTTCCTTTGCTGTGCAAAAGCTTTTAAGTTTCGTTAGGTCCCATTTGTTTAGTTTTGTTTTTATTTCTATTATTCTAGGAGGTGGATCGAGAAAAATCTTGCTGTGATTTATGTCAAAGAGTGTTCTTGCTATGTTTTCCTCTAAGAGTTTTATAGTGTCTGGTCTTACTTTTAGGTCTCTAATCCATTTTGAGTTTATTTTTTTATATGGTGTTAAGGAGTGTTCTAATTTCCTTCTTTTAAATGTAGCTGTCCAGTTTTCCCAGCACCACTTAATGAAGAGACTGTCCTTTCTCCATTGTATATCCTTGCCTCCTTTGTCATAGATTAGTTGACCGTAGGTGCGTTTCTTTATCTCTGGGCTTTCTATCCTGTTCCATTGATCTATATTTCTGTTTTTAGTTCCAGCTCCATTTTTTTCCCCTCAAGACTGTTTTGGCTATTCGGAGTCTTTTGCGTCTCCAAACAAATTTTAAGATTTTTTGTTCTAGTTCTGTTAAAAATGCCATTGGTAATTTGATGGCTATTGCATTGAATCTGTAGATTGCTTTGGGTAGTACAGTCATTTTCACAATAGAGATTCTTCCAATACAAGAGCATGGTATATCACTCCATCTGTTGGTATCATCTTTAATTTCTTTCAACACTGTCTTATAGTTTCTGCATACAGGTCTTTTGTCTCCCTAGGTAGGTTTATTCCTAGGCATTTTATTCTTTTTGTTGCAATGGTAAATGGGAGAGTGTTTCCTTAATTTCCCTTTCAGATTTTTCATCATTAGTGTATAGGAATGCAAGAGATTTCTGTTCATTAATTTTGTATCCTGCAACTTTACCAAATTCATTGATTAGCTCTAGTAGTTCTCTGGTGGCATTCTTACAATTCTCTATGTATAGTATCATGTCATCTGCAAACAGTGACAGTTTTACTTCCTCTTTTCCAATTTGTATTCCTTTCATTTCTTTTTCTTCTCTGATTGCCATGGCTAGGACTTCCAAAACTATGTTGAATAATAGTGGTGAGAGGGGACATCCTTGTCTTGTTCCTGATGTTAGAGGAAATGCTTTCAGGTTTTCACCATTGAGAATGATGTTTGCTGTGGGTTTGTCGTATATGGCCTTTATTATGTTGAGGTAGGTTCCCTCTATGCCCACTTTCTGGAGAGTTTTTATCATAAATGGGTGTTGAATTTTGTCAAAAGCTTTTTCTGCATCTATTGAGATGAACATACAGTTTTTATTCTTCAATTTGTTAATATGGTGTATCACAATGACTGATTTGCGTATATTGAAGAATCCTTGCATCCCTGGGATAAATCCCACTTGATCATGGTGTATGATCCTTTTAATGTGTTGTTGGATTCTGTTTCTAGTATTTTGTTGAGGATTTTTGCATCTATATTCATCAGTGATATTGGTCTATAATTTTCTTTTTGTAGTATCTTTGTCTGGTTTTGGTATCAGGGTGATGATGGCCTCATAGATTGAGTTTGGAAGTGTCCCTTCCTCTGCAATTTTTTGGAAGAGTTTGAGAAGGATGGGTGTTAGCTCTTCTCTAAATGTTTGATAGAATTCGCCCGTGAAGCCATCTGGTCCTGGGCTTTTGTTTGTTGGAAGATTTTTTTTTTTTTTTTTTTGCAGTACGCGGACCTCTCACTGTTATGGCCTCTCCCATTGCGGAGCACAGGCTCCGTACGCGCAGGCTCAGCGGCCATGGCTCACGGGCCCAGCCGCTTCACGGCATGTGGTATCTTCCCGGACCGGGGCACAAACCCGTGTCCCCTGCATCGGCAGGCGGACTCTCACCCACTGCGCCACCAGGCAAGCCCTGTTGGAAGATTTTTAATCACAGTTTCAATTTCATTACTTGTGATTGGTCTGTTCATATTTTCTATTTCTTCCTGGTTCAGTCTTGGAAGGTTATACCTTTCTAAGAATTTGGCCGTTTCTTCCAGGTTGTCCATTTTATTGGCATAGAGTTGCTTGTAGTAGTCTCCTAGGATGCTTTGTATTTCTGCGGTGTCTGTTGTAACTTCTCCTTTTTCATTTCTAGTTTTATTGATTTAAGTCCTCTCGCTCTTGATGAGTCTGGCTAATGGTTTATCAATTTTGTTTATCTTCTCAAAGAACTAGCCTTTAGTTTTATTGATCTTTGCTCTTGTTTTCTTTGTTTGTATTTCATTTATTTCTGCTCTGATCATTATGATTTCTTTCCGTCTGCTAACTTTGGGTTTTGTTTCTTCATTCTCTAGTTCCTTTAGGTGTAAGGTTAGATTGTTTATTTGAGATTTTTCTTGTTTCTTGAGGTAGGCTTGTATAGTTATAAACTTCCCTCTTAGAACTGCTTTTGCTGCATCCCATAGGTTTTGGATCGTCTTGTTTGTGTTGTGATTTGTCTCCAGGTATTTTTTAATTCCTCTTTGATTTCTTCAGTGATCTCTTGGTTACTTAGTAACGTATTGTTTAGCCTCCATGTGTTTCTGTTTTTTATGTGTTTCTTCCGTTGAATTCATTTCTAATCTCATAGCATTGTGGTCAGAAAAGATGCTTGATATGATTTCAATTTTCTTAAATTTACTGAGGCTTGATTTGTGACCCAAGATGTGATCTATCCTGGAGAATGTTCCATGCGCACTTGAGAAGAGAGTGTAATCTACTGTTTTTGGATGGAATGTCCTATAAATATCAATTAAATCTATCTGGTCTGTTGTGTCATTTAAAGCTTCTGTTCCCTTATTTATTTTCATTTTGGATGATCTGTCCATTGGTGTAAGTGAGGTGTTAAAGTCCCCCACTATTATTGTGTTACTGTCGATTTCCTCTTTTATAGCTGTTAGCAGTTGCCTTATGTATTGAGGCACTCCTATGTTGGGTGCACATATATTTATAATTGTTATATCTTCTTCTTGGATTGATCCCTTGATCATTATGTAGTATCCTTCCTTGTATCTTGTAACATTATTTATTTTAAAGTCTATTTTATCTGATATGACTATTGCTACTCCAGCTTTCTTCTGATTTCCATTTGCATGGAATATCTTTTTTGATCCCCTTTGGGATCAAAAAAGATCCCAAAGATCTTTTTGCTGAGAAATCAGCTCTTAACCTTATGGGAGGTCCCTTGTATATTATTTGTCATTTTTCCCTTGCTGCTTTCAATATTTTTCTTTGTCTTTAATTTTTGCCAGTTTGATTACTATGTGTCTCAGCGTGTTTCTCCTTGGGTTTATCCTGTATGGGACTCTCTGCGCTTCCTGGACTTGGGTGGCTATTTCCTTTCCCATGTTAGGGAAGTTTTCGACTATAATCTCTTCAGATACTTTCTCGGGTGCTTTCTCTCTCTCTTCTCCTTCTGGGACCCTTATAATGTGAATGTTGTTGCATTTAATTTTGTCCCAGAGGTCTCTTAGGCTGTCTTCATTTCTTTTCATTCTTTTTTCTTTATTCTGTTCCGCAGCAGTTTATTCCATCATTCTGTCTTTCAGGTCACTTATCCGTTCTTCTGCCTCAGTTATCCTGCTCTTGATTCCTTCTAGTGTATTTTTCATTTTAGTTATTGTATTGTTCATCTCTATTTGTTTGTTCTTTAATTCGTCTATGGCTTTGTTAAACATTTCTTGCATCTTCTCAATCTTTGCCTCCATTGTTTTTCCGAGGTCCTGGATCATCTTTACTCTCATTATTCTGAATTCTTTTTCTGGAAGGTTGCCTATCTCCACTTCATTTAGGTTTTTTTCTGGGGTTTTATGTTGTTCCTTCATCTGGCACATAACCCTCTGCCTTTTCATCTTGTCTATCTTTCTGTGAATGTGGTTTTTGTTCCACAGGCTGCAGGATTGTAGTTCTTCTTGCTTCTGCTGTCTGCCCTCTGGTGGATGAGGCTATCTAAGAGGCTTGTGCACGTTTCATGATGGGAGGGACTGGTGGTGGGTAGAGATGGCTGTTGCTTTGGTTGGGCAGACCTCAGTATAACTTTAATCCGATTGACTGCTGATGGGTGGGGCTGGGTTCCCTCCCTGTTGGTTGTTTGGCCTGAGGAAACCCAACACTGGAACCTACCCGGGCTCTTTGGTGGGGCTGATGGCGGACTCTGGGAGGGCTTACGCCAAGCAGTACTTTCCACAACTTCTGCTGCCAGTTTCCTCGTTCCCACGGTGAACCACAGCTACCCCCCATCTCTGCAGGAGACCCTCCAACACTAGCAGGTAGGTGTGGTTCAGTCTCCCCCGGGGTCACTGCTCCTTCCCCTGGGTCCCGATACGCACACTACTTTGTGTGTGCCCTCCAAGATTGGAGTCTCTGTTTCCCGCAGTTCTGTCAAAGTCCTGCAGTCAAATCCCTGTAGCCTTCAAAGTCTGATTCTCTAGGAATTCCTCCTTCTGTTGCCAGAACCCCAGGTTGGAAAGCCTGACAAGGGGGCTCAGGACCTTCACTCCAGTGGGTGGACTTCTGTGGTATAAGTGTTCTCCTGTCTGTGAGTCAGCCACCCATCAGCTATGGGATTTGATTTTACTGTGATTGCACCCCTTGTACCATTTCATTGTGGCTTCTCCTTTGTCTTTGGCTGTGGGGTATCTTTTGTGGTGAGTTCCAGTGTCTTCCTGTCGATGATTGTCCAGCAGCTAGTTGTGATTCTGGTGTTCTCGCAAGAGGTAGTGAGAGCACGTCCACCTACTCCGCCATCTTGGTTCCAATCTCTACAAGTAATTTCTTGATTATAATTAAAGAACAAAAATGAGAAAGTTTTCATTAAGCAATATACATCATTTTACTATATATTTTCACATTTTAATTGTAGGTTGTCTTGATAGGATTAGTATATTTTCATTCTGGATCCAGGGGTCATGGCATTTTGGAAAAAAGCTAGAGAGATTTTATATGTTTCCAGATATATTTAGATTGAGTATTTTTTCCATTGGTCATTTTTGTTAGTAGATTACCTTCAAGGAAGGCTTCTACTTCAAATGAGATTGAAATCTTCAGGTATGAGACAGTTGAAGACCTATTCCCTAGCTCATATGCTCAAGATTGCCACCAAACTGTAGTCCCTGCTGTGGGAACTGGGACAGATTTTTAAGAGGTCCCTGACATCAGGTGAGAGGCTGAATCCTTTATCAGGATTCATTAGATGTGCCAGCCTCATAGTAGAGTACACTTGAAAGAAAAGTCTCTTTGTGAAATTTTATCTAGTAAAATACAACTTCATCTTCCTTACATTGTTTTATTTCATCAGAGAAGTTGGACTCCTTGTTCTGAAGTATCTCTTAGCAACCCTACCATTACGGGATATGCATATTTTCTGAAAACTTTTTACTTTCAATTTAGATGAGGTTGCTGAGTAAGAAATAAGTAGTATTTGGTTCACTTCCAATTAATCCATTTAAAATCTAATGTGCTGCAGTCAGTAGAACTGCTCCTTCTATGCAATGAGAATCCAGTACTGGAGTTAGATAGCAAATACATAGCTTTATAAAATGAGAAATATCCCTCTCTTTTTTTATGAAGGCATTTTGCTTCATAGTTGCATTGAAATTAAAAAACTTTTTTTGTGTGTGTGTGTGGTATGCGGGCCTCTCACTGTTGTGGCCTCTCCCATTGAGGAGCACAGGCTCCAGATGCACAGGCTCAGCGGCCATGGCTCACAGGCCCAGCCGCTCCATGGCATGTGGGATCTTCCCAGACTGGGGCACGAGCCCATGTCCCCTGCATCGGCAGGCGGGCTCTCAACCACTGTGCCACCAGGGAAGCCCTAAAAAACATTTTTATAGTCACAAAACTCAAAATATTCTAAATATTAATGAATGTAAAAACTCATTTTAAAAACTACCAGGGAACCAAACATAGATTAGTTAATAAAGGGGGAAAAATGAGTTTCCTGATAAAATGGAAGTATGGTAAATAGTTTGAGGGAAATACCTGAAAATGCACGCATAGGTCTTCAGTTGCCTATATTGACATTTTGAAAGTACTGAGTCATATTAACATAGATTTATAATTATCGTTTTATGCATTTGTCTGAAATTGTATAGAAAAGATAGGAGTCACATCCTAAAAACACAATGATACTGGCTTTTATGTTTACATATGTAGTTACTTTTTTTTTTTTTTTTTGCGGTACGCGGGCCTCTCACTCTCGCGGCCTCTCCCATTGCGGAGCACAGGCTCCGGACGCGCAGGCTCAGCGGCCATGGCTCACGGGCCCAGCTGCTCCACGGCATGTGGGATCTTCCCGGACCGGGGCACAAACCCATTTCCCCTGCATCGGCATGCGGCCTCTCAACCACTGTGCCACCAGGGAAGCCCTGTAGTTACTTTAAAAAAAATTTTTTTTTATTGATTGATTGATTGGTTTTATTTATTTATTTATTTTGTTTGGCTGCGCTGCATCTTCGTTGCTGCGCATGGGCTTTTCTCTAGTTGCGGCGAGCGGGGGCTACTGTTCATTGTGGTGCGCGTGCTTCTCATTGTGGTGACTTCTCTTGTTGTGGAGTGTGGGCTTCAGTAGTTCTGGCGCGTGGGCTTAAGTAGTTTCGGCTCATGGGCTCTACAGCGCAGTCTCAGTAGTTGTGGTGCCTGGCCTTCGTTGCTCCGTGGCATGTGGGATCTTCCCTGACCAGGGATTGAGCCCGTGTCCCCTCCATTGGCAGGTGGATTCTTAACCACTGCGCCACCAGGGAAGTCCCCTATATAGTTACTTTACCAGTGTTCTTCAGTTCTTTATATGGCTTCAAGTTATTGTCTAGTGTCCTTTCACTTGAGCCTGAATGATTCCCTTTAACATTTCTTTGTCTTTTTTAAAAAATGTATTTATTTTTGGCTGAATTGGGTGTTCATTGCTGCGTGCAGGCTTCCTCTAGTTGCAGCGAGCACAGGCTACTCTTTGTTGCGGTGCACAGGCTTCTCATCACAGTGGCTTCTCGTTGCGGAGCATGGGCTCTAGGTGAGTGGGCTTCAGTAGTTGTAGCATGCAGGCTCAGTAGTTGTGGCACACGGGCTCAGTTGGTCCATGGCATGTGGTATCTTCCCGGACCAGGGCTCAAACCCTTGTCTCCTGCATTGGCAGGCGGATTCTGATTTCTCTTTCACTATTAAAGGATAGCTTTCCCTGATTTAGAATTCTTGGGAATTCTACAGAAAACACTTGTTTTCTTTCAGCACTTTAAACAATGTCATACCATTGCCTTCTGACTTCCATGGTTTCCAATGAGAGATTAACTGTTACCTTTATTGAGGATCCCTTATACATTTCGAGTTGCTTCTCTTGCTGCTTCATGAGTCTCTCTTTATCTTTGGCTTTTTATAATTTGATTATAATGTGTCTCAGTATGGAACTCCGCTTTGAGTTCCTTGAGTTTCTTGGATGTGTAGACTCGTTTGTTTTATTAAATTTGGGAAGTTATTGATGGTTATTTCTTCAAATATTCTTTCTCCATTTTCTCTTCTTCTGGGGCTCTCATTATGTGTATTTTGGTGCGATTAATGGTGCCTCACAAGTTTTATAGGCTCTGTTCATTTTCTTCATTCTTTTTCTGTTTCTGCTTCTCAGATTGGATAATTTTTATATCCTATCTTCAAGTTTAGTAATTCTTTTTTCTCTCTGCTCAGATCTGCTGTTAACCACTCTGGTTAATTTTTCATTTCAGTTTTTGTACTTTTGAGCTCCCAAGTGTCTTTTTAATTCCTTTTTATAATTTCTCTTTATTGCTCTTCTCCATTTGTTGAGACATTGTTTTCCTGGTTTCCTGTAATTCTTTGTCCATGGTTTCCTTAGTTCTTTGAGCATATTTAAAGTCTTTGCTAGTAACTCCAACGTCTGTATTTCCTGAGGACAGTTTCTGTTCATTTCTTCTGTCCTGTGAATGGGGCACACTTTCTTGTTTCTTCCCATGCTTTGTAATTTTTTGTTTAAAATTGTATGTTTTGGATATCATTATGGGCAAAAAGGAAACAAAAAAATATTCTCCAAGTCTTTGGAGATTGGCTCTGTGTTGGGGCCCTCTGTTAACACTTATCCAGGCCTTTTACAGTTCTGCCGTAGCCTTCACTTCCTGCTCGTGCTGAGCCTAAATACTTCCTACTGGCTGAGCCAGCCAGTTATGAAAGCTTATCGTCTTCTCTGAGCATGTGTCCTGCCCTGGACCTGTGTGTGGTTTTCTAGATTCCCCAGTATATGTGGAAGCTTTTCAATGCACTTATTCCCCAAAGTTTCACCACTCAGATTTTAATCCCTGACTTCCAGCATTTTTGTTGTGTGCCTCAACTATTATATTTTGCCCCAGGCTATAGTACTTGTTCATTTGGCTTTCAGTGTTTTCAGGGAATGTTCTCCACTTAGTCATAGCTACTTCCCTGTCCTGAGAGAGTTCTGAGTTAGGCAGAACAAAGATAGACCTCTTGAATCAGTCCTTCAGGGAACTCATAGACATGTCAAAACAGCATAATTCCTTTGAAACAAGATCACTCCTCTCCCTCTGGGACCAGGTACCCACCTTGGGAACATGGGCAGCCATGTTCATATCTGCCAGCACTCCAGGGCAGGGGAGAGTTCTCCTCACCACAGAGTTCTCCTACCCTGTTTCAGTGGCCTTTCTTTTTCCAGTTATATTTTTAGTTGGTTGCTGTAATATTTGACTAACTTCCAGAGTTTCAGTAAAGTTGATTTTGGTAATATTTGCCAAGTTATTGGTGCTTCTTGGGAGGAATGTCCCCCAAAGTTCCTTCCTCTGCCATTTTGACTGAGGTCCTCATAGAATGAACTAGGTAATATCCTCCCCTGTTTGATTTTCTGGAAGACTTGTGTAGACTTGGCATTAATTTTTTCTTAAATGTTTGGTAGAATTCATTCAGAAAGCCATCCAGGCCTGGTGTTCTCTTGGTGGGAAAGTTTTAAAATACAAATTTACCTTCCGTAATAGATATAGGAAATATTCAGGTCATCTATCCCTTCCTGAGTGAACTTTGGCAATCTTTTTTTTTTTTCTTTTAATTTTTTATTGGAGTATAGTTGATGGCAGTTTGTGTCTTGGAAGGAATTTGTCCATTTCATCTAAATTTCATCTAGATTGTCAAGTCCATTCTCAGTATTTGTTTGAAGACCTAACTTCCCATTGGTGACTTAATCCTCCTGTTTAATACTGTTTATTTCATTAATCTTCTCTTAACGACTTTTCCCCTTATTCTGAGGTATTCAGCATTGCTTTACTCTATTTCTGGAAGTTTTCTCCAACCAAATTATTGTTTTCTTAGACCCTCAAAGTCCTCCTTATAGTTACGCTCTTTGAATTCTCAGTTATTTTTCTAATTTTTCCTTTTCCCAATATCTTATTAGTAATTTCCAAGTCTTTACTTGTGTTAATGACTTACCAACTATGATTTTAACATTGTTTGGAACTTATAATAGATTTTCTTCAAAAAAATCGACATGCAAATTTTGTAGCAGAACCCATTTATCCACTGGAAACTTTCCTGTACCAGCATAGCTTAGAGTCAGTCAGCATAGGATAATGTATAAATTGTGGAGCTATGCTGCCTGGCCTTTGATCTTAACTTTTTTTTTTTTTTTTTCTTTTTGCGGTATGCGGGCCTCTCACTGTTGTGGCCTCTCCCATTGCGGAGCACAGGCTCCGGATGCGCAGGCCCAGCGGCCATGGCTCACGGGCCCAGCCGCTCCGCGGCATATGGGATCCTCCCAGACCGGGGCACGAACCCGTATCCCCTGCATCGGCAGGCGGACTCTCAACCACTGCGCCACCAGGGAGGCCCTGATCTTAACTTTGCCATGTGTCCTAATCTCTCCTCTGGGCCTCTTTTCTTGCATCTGAAAAATGGAGGTGATAATAGTATTTACTTCATATAAGAATTAAATGAGTTAAAACAATCTAGTACAAAGTTAGAACTCATCAATTATTTACTATTATTATTCATCAACAATGATTCTGTCTTAAAAATGGAAACTTCTTAGAGGTAGGGAGCAGTGCTTCTGTTTACCTGATTTTATTCATCATCCAACACAATGCCTTGATGACTGTCCTTTTTTGGTCTCATTTTTTTAAAAAGAATTTTATCAAATTATTTCCCAACTGTATAATGAAAAATAACAAATTTTGTCCATCTTCAATGTCTCTGTTTCCTCAAGGTATAGAAAACTCAGTGTTTAATTTCTAACTACTTGGATATTGGTGTTTCTGAGCTTTTCTGGGCCAGCAAGCAGTTGGTGAATGGGACTCTGTTAAATAGATAGTGCTTTATTTTTGAAAAGGAAAGGGTCACTTTTAGTTTTGTGTGTAAAGGTGTCCAGATCTTTGCTTTAGAAAGATTTCTCTGTGTATGCTTCAGTGTTGCACTTTATGTTTAGTAATTAAGAGCATGGATGAAGCTATAAATTTGTATGTGGGGGTATGTGATGTATATGTGCTTGAAAAAGAAGTTTCTCTGAAAGAATACTCAAGAAATTGGTGATATTTGTTGCCTGTAGAGAGGGAAAATGGGTGGTTGGTGGATAGGGATGGGAGGAAGATTGTATTCCCTTTCTGACCTTTTGAATTTAGTGACATATTATCAATACATGCATTGCCCATTTTAAAAAAGTCATTTAGGGGCTTCCCTGGTGGCGCAGTGGTTGAGAGTCCGCCTGCCGATGCAGGGGACACGGGTTCGTGCCCCGGTCCGGGAAGATCCCACATGCCGCGGAGCGGCTAGGCCTGTGAGCCATGGCTGCTGGGCCTGCACATCCGGAGCCTGTGTTCCACAACGGGAGAGGCCACAACAGTGAGAGGCCCACGTACCGCAAAAAAAAAAAAAAAAAAAAAAAAGTCATTTAATTAAATGTGTTTCACGCATGTGGTAAAAATTCAAAGAGTTCAAACAATAAAGCGTTATTTTTAGGGACTTCCCTGGTGGCCCAGCAGTTAAGACTCTGTGCTGCCAGTGCAGGGGGCCCAGGTTCAATCCCTGGTCAGGAAACTGATCCCACATGCTGCAACTAAAAGCCCGCATGCCAGAACTAAAGATGCCTCATGCCACAACTGTAAAAGATCCCACATGCTGCAACTAAAGATCCGCACGCCACAACGAAGATCCCGAACGAGGCAACAAAGATGCCATCCCGCGTGCTGCAACTAAGACCAGGCGCGGTCAAATAAATATATATATATATATATTTTTTTTTTTTTAAGTTATTTTTAGCAATACAAAAAATATGCAGTGAAAACTCTTACACTCACCTCAGACATCCAAAAACCCCTCTGGAGAAGCAACCACTGTTAAATTCCTTCTGTAGACTTCCAGAAATGTCTGTATATTACAAGACTATATGTTTTTATATCCTTTTCTAACATACTAATGGGAATTACTACACCCACTTAACCTATTTTACTTAGCAATTGGAAACATATACATCTTCCTAATTCTTTTAATGCTACATAGTATCCATTATACCATAAATTTTTAGCAGATTGCTGTTACAGGACATGTAGGTAATTTCCAGCTTTTGCAGTTACAAATGACAACTGCAGTGAACATCTTATACATGCATTTTTCTGCAAATGTAAAAGTGTAGTTGAGGAATAAATTCCTGGAAGTAGTATTGCTGGATCAAAGGGTAAATGCATTTGAAGTTTGTTATTGCCAGATTACCCTCCAAACTGATGGCACTCCCAATAATAATATATATTGGGAGCCTGTTTTCCCATCACTAACGCTTTGTGTTACAAAATTTTATTTATCGTTGTTAATGTGGTAGGTAAAAATGGATCTTGTTTTGATTTGTAACTAGTAAATAATTGAGCCACAATTTGAAGCCAGGATCTTAATTGAGCTGGTACTGACACTACAAAGCTGGAACTAATATTCTTAACTACTACATTGTATGTACTACCTCAACATGGTGAATAAGGTTGAGCATTTTAGCATATATATATATATATATATTTTTTTTTTTTTTTTTTTGCGGCACGCAGGCCTCTCACTGTTGTGGCCTCTTCTGTTGCGGAGCACAGGCTCCGGACGCGCAGGCTCAGCGGCCATGGCTTACGGGCCCAGCCGCTCCGCGGCATGTGGGATCTTCCCGGACTGGGGCACAAACCCGTGTCCCCTGCATCGGCAGGCGGACTCTCAACCACTGCACCACCAGGGAAGCCCAGCATATATATTTTTTAAATTTATTTATTTATTTATTTTATTTTTGGCCGTGTTGGGTCTTCGCTGCTGCATGCGGGCCCCCTCTAGTTGCAGCGAGCGGGGGCCACTCTTTGTCGCGGTGTGCAGGCCCCGCACCGCGGCGGCCTCTCCCGCCGTGGAGCACAGGCTCCAGGTGCGAGGGCTTCAGGAGTTGTGGCTCCTGGGCTCCAGAGCGCAGGCTCAGTAGCTGCCGGGCACGGGCCCTCCCAGGCCAGGGCTCGAACCCACGTCCCCCGCATTGGCAGGCGGACTCCCAACCACTGTGCCACCAGGGAAGCCCTAGCATATTTTTAAGGTATTTGCATTTCTTGTTTATGTGCACTGTGTCTATATTCCTATTATGGATTTACTATCATTTTTTTAAGTGTCTTCTTACTGGCAAGCATCATAGAAATAATTGATTCTGCAAGAAACATCAAGAGATGCTAAAACTAGTGGGTGAAAAGTTGAATGCAGAGCAGGATATTTACAGGGCTTTGAGTACTTCCCCCCAAAACGGTGATTGATTATTAAAGGGAAAATGGAACTTTACAGTGAAGAAACCTGGCAGACACCAACTCAGTCATGTGATCAAGCTTAACTTCTCTAGTAATGGGACAAATCAAAAATGTGTACCACATGATAGGATTCAATGGGAAGAACACAGCATCTCTTTTGTGATTTTCTGCCAAAGATGCAAACTTTGATCATGAGGAAACATCAGATAAGTTGAGGAACATTTTAAAAAGTAACTGGCCTATAATCTTCAAAAATGTCAAGATCATGAAGGACAAGAAAAGTAAGTTTGAAATTATTTCAAAATAAAAATTCCTCTTTTCATAACTTGGGACCAGTTCATTTTTTCAAACCAATATTAAAATCCACTAAGATAAATGTATAACTAGTTTTTAGAGGTATATTTGTCACAAAAAGTTAGTTATAATTGATTCTTGAGTTTCTTTTATTATCTTCAAATCCAAGTCCATTTTAAATCCATTATATACAGTCTTTCCTCGTTTTTCATGAATTTCATATTTGGAATTCAACTACTTGCTAAAGTGTATTTGTAGTCCTGAAATCAACACTCAGAACACTGTCCCAGTCATTTGTAGGTATGTGTAGAGCAGTGAAAAACTTGAGTTCAGATGTAATGTTCCCAGCTGAAGGTCTAACAAGGCCTTCTTGCTTCATCTCTTGTACTGTAAAAAAGTGTCATTTTTGCTATGTATTTAGTGCCTTATTTTTCCACATTTTTGTGCATTTTATTGGTGATTTCACAGTTTAAAGTGGCCCTTAAGTGTAATGCTGAACTACTGTCTGGTGTTCCTACGCACAAGAAGGCTGTGATATTCCTTATGAAGAAGGAAAAACATGTGCTAGATGAGCTTCATTAGGGCATGAGGTATAGTGCTGTTGACCATGAGTGCGATGTTAATAAAGTGATAATATATATTTTAAAAGGTATCTTTATGTACATAAAATCTGGTGTGTTTTTTTGGCTGTGTCAGGTCTTAGTTGTATCATACGGGGTCTTAGTTGTGGTGTGCGGGCTTCTCTCTAGTTGTGGTGCGTGGGTTTTCTCTCTCTAGTTGTGGCACACAGGCTCCACAGTGCATGGGTTCTGTAGTTTGTGGCACTTGGGCTCTCTCGTTGAGGGGTGCGAGCTCAGTAGCTGTGGCAGGTGGGCTTAGTTGCCCCGCACCATATGGGATCTTAGTTCCCTGACCAGGGATTGAACCCGAGTCCCCTGCATTGGAAGGTGGATTCTTTACCACTGGACCACCAGGGAAGTCCCTAAAATCTGTTTTTTAAAAGGGAGCTTATACCAACTTTCCCCAAATGGGGCACTATTGTTCATTGCTTATATGTATGAATGCTACAGAATGGGACTGCTTTTTAAATACGAAGAAAATGCCAGGCCTTTAATATTTACAGTTTGAATGAAGCACTCTTACTAGGAGAAAAGGAGGAAAAGTTCACCTAGAGATTGAAGACAGACTAGCGCCAAAATTTCATAAAACTCAGAACTCAGTTTTGAAGTGGAATTAGTGGCTATTGAATGAAATAACAGTGCTGTGGATCAACAATGACATAAATGTGTGGCCTTGAAGAAACATGTAACTTACTATAACTGCTTACTATTGTGGATAATTCTTCAATGAGTCCAGTTAAAGTTTGCTTACATACTTGCTCCTCACCTTTTGAGAAATATGCCCCTTTACAAATCTCTGAAGTCTAAGATATTTTATTATAGTTATATAAAATATTGGTTAAATAAAACTGATTTTTCTTTCACTTCATGTTGCTAAAAAACTCAGTATTTTTTGATAAGGTACACTGTTTGACCATGTACTTTATTACAGGCAGTGAGGTCACTCAAGGAGACAATCGAAGACTGTTGGGACCAGGATGCAGAGGCTCGGCTTACCGCACAGTGTGCTGAGGAGAGGATGGCTGAACTTATGATGATATGGGAAAGAAACAAATCTGTGAGCCCAACAGTCAATCCAATGTCTACTGCTATGCAGAATGAGCGGTAAGACCCTGAAGGTTTGGAATCCCTCTGTCAGTATTTAAAACTGATACCAAACAGAGAACAGGAAATAAATACTATTAAACCAGACTAAAAGTGCAGTGATGAACTTGCACAATCTAATGTCATAATTTTTCTTTCAGTATTCCTGTTCTTTTACTGAAGTTTTTGTTTGGTATAAGTGCAAGGTAAAATCTGTGTTTTTGTATATCTAACGATATAGTAAAAGATCAGTCTTTCTCTGTTAATGCTCCAAGTTCCCTACAGTAATGAAGGAAAAACATTTTCATAGTTCCAAAATTTATAAGCACTTCTACATACTATATTGTCTTGATTATACTTTGTTGGTATTATTTCTCTTTCCCCTGCATTTTGTTTGTTTGTTTAAAGGAAATAGAACTATGAACTTACCTATGTATCTAACCACTGCTTCGCTGGAAACTAAAGTTTTCAGCCTTCCTATCCAATGTTCTTTCTTTATAGAATGCTACTACATTTACAAGAAAGCAATTTGTAAGGTCTTTTCATCCCATCATGAGCATTATTTCATGAGACATTTCTTTATTAGAACTATGATTTTTGGTTCTAAATAAAAGGGCTTAAAAAAATTCCTAAAACTTGGAACTTTCAGACAGTGTAATCTTTGTTCCATGTTTAGGGGATAAAGTCTTCCCACAAATTTATCATTTTATCTAAAATGTTATGTTAAAAGTTTTTAGAAGGGCATCCAGGAAAGAGTAACCAGAGAAAATTGAGATAAAAACAACTCGATTCTTGAATCATTTTCTTTGCTCTTTTCTATTGTTCTAATTTCTGAGAATGATTTGTGTTATGAACTATAGGCCCCAAATTGGGTTTACACTACTTACATTTAGACTGAATTACCTTTAGCATATAAACCTTTATTCCCATTATATCAGGAAGTCAAGGAAAATAGAGACTAGCAATTCTAAATATAAATTTTCTCATTTTACACACATCTGAAGATAGTCTTCCTCTTCCATCTCCCTTTATCTCTGTATTTTCTATGTGCTTTAGTATGCTATTTGCATCTCTCTTAAGAGTCAGCTACTTTTACTTTAAGTGTGTTTTAACTTTTCTTGACTGGTAAGAAGAAACTTTGATGCTCCTCCTTTCTTTGGCCATTTTTGCCTCCTGTGTTATTCAGCTCTACCCCTTACATGCTTCTTTTCATGTCTTCTAAATAGTTTCCTCCAAATCACAGTTCATCCCACACTCATTCCACTCTAGGTTTCATTGTATTGAATCCTACCCTACAGCCCTCCTTCACTTCCTTTTCTTGTGCAGTACAAAAGCTTTTTTCTTCCTCCCCTTCCTGTCATTCCCCTCATAATAACTTCATCAGTCTTTCTTCATAGCACTTCTTCTCCTTTAGTTGCTGCTTTTCTGCTATAACACTTGTATCTATTAATGTTCCCAATGTTTATACTTGATTGTTTTAGTTAAAACGCTCCTCACTTTTATTTTATTTTATTTCATTTCATTTTATTTCATTTCATTTTTTTCTTCCAGTTTTATTGGGGTATAATTGATATATAGCACCATATAAGTTTAACATATATAGCATAATGATTTCACTTACATACATCATTAAATGATTATCACAATAAGTTTAGTGAATATTCATCATCTCACATAAATACAAAATTAAGGAAATAGGGAAAAAACAATTCTTTCCCCTTGTGATGAGATCTCTTAGGATTTACTCTCTTAACAACTTTCATACATAACATACAGCAGTGCTAATTATATTTATCATGTACATTACATCCCTAGTACTTATTTATCTTATAACTGGAAGTTTGGACCTTTTGACTGCCTTCATCCAGTTCCTCCTACCCCCACCCTCTGCCTCTAGTAGCCACAAGTCTGATCTCTTTTTCTATGAGTTTGTTTTTGAAATATAATCGACCTACAACACTATGTTAATTCCTGTTACACAACATAGTGATTTGGTATTTCTGTACATTTCAAAATGATCACTGAGATACGTCCAGTTACAGTATATCACCATACAAAGTTATTACATAGTTATTTACGATATTCCCCCACAGTGTGCATTTCATACCCATGACTCATTTATAATGCAACTAGAATTTTATACCTCTTCATCTCCCTCACCTATTTCTTTCCTCCCTCCAACCCCCTCTCCTCTGGCAACTACCTGTTTTTTCTCTGTATCGGTACCTCTGTTTCTGTTTAGTTTTGTTTGTTCACTTGTTTTGTTTTTTAGATTTAATGTAAAAGTGAAATCATATAGTGTATCTGTTCACCTATCAATAGGCACTTCGGTTGCTTCCATATCTTGGCCTGGCTTTTATTTTTAAAACATAAATATATTACAGTGTGATGCTCAAGAACCATCACTCCCAAGGTGTGACAGTGACAGTGAAAAACCCTTGGTAACTGGAGAGCAGTTCTGAACCTTTGATTTTTCTTTTAATTAATTAATTTATTTATTTTTATTTGGGTCTTCATTGCTGCATGCTGGCTTTCTCTAGTTGCGGTCAGCAGGGGCTACTCTTCTTTGTGGTGCGTAGGCTTCTCATTGCAGTGGCTTCTCTTGTTGCAGAGCATGGGCTCTAGGTGCGCAGGCTTCAGTAGCTGTGGCACATGGGCTCAGTTGTGGCTCGTGGGCTCTAGAGCACAGTCTCAGTAGTTGTGACGCACGGGCTTAGTTGCTCCACGGCATGTGGGATCTTTCTGAACCAGGGCTCGAACCCGTGTCCTCTGCATTGGCAGGCGGATTCTTAACCACTGCGCTACCAGGGAAGTCCCTGAATCTTTGATTTTTTTTTTTTTTTAATATGAGTGTCACGTTCTGCCTTGTACTCCAGGCTCTAAGACCCATATCTAAGACCTTCATTGATATGGCCCAATCTACCTAGGAAGGTATGTTTTTTTGCTAGACTGTGCCATTTAGTGGAACACTTTGGAACAACCTAAAAGCTTGTGTTCTTTTTACTATTTGGAACTTAATTGGTAACATATTTGTTGAGTAGCCACTGTGTATCTAGAATGGTGGAAATGCAAAATACACATGCCTTGGTTCCTCCTCTCACGGAACTTCACAGTTCATGCAAATATACAATTTATAAAGATATATTTGCTAATATTACAAAACTATAGGGGAGGGCCTCCCTGGTGGCGCAAGTGGTTGAGAGTCCGCCTGCCGATGCAGGGGATGCGGGTTCGTGCCCCGGTCTGGGAGGATCCCATATGCCGCGGAGCGGCTGGGCCCGTGAGCCATGGCCGCTGGGCCTGCGCATCCGGAGCCTGTGCTCCGCAACGGGAGAGGCCACAGCAGTGAGAGGCCCACATACCGCAAAAAGAAAAAAAAAAAAAAAAAAAAAAAAAAAAAAAAACTATAGGGGAGATCTTTAAAAATAATAACTCTTATAAACCAAAATAATGAACATCTATAAAAATCATATCTAGATCGACATAGGTTTTTTGGTAGGGTTAAATAGTATAAAACTAGCCTTTAGCAAGTTATTAGTTGTTACTTGATTAATATTTGATTAGAATTTTTTTCTTAAATAATCTCTAGGATATTGTGGGTTAGAAATAAAATAAAAAGCAGTTCATACTTTAAAATCAGAGGTGTTAAACTTGGAGAGTCAGTTTGTCATAAATGTATTCTCAATGTGGCACTTTTTTTCTTTCTTTAAGCAACCTGTCACACAACAGGCGTGTGCCAAAGATTGGCCCTTATCCAGATTATTCTTCTTCCTCATACATTGAAGACTCTATCCATCACACTGACAGCATTGTGAAGAATATTTCCTCTGAGCATTCGATGTCCAGCACTCCTTTGACTATAGGGGAAAAGAACCGAAACTCGATTAACTATGAACGGCAGCAAGCACAAGCTCGAATCCCCAGCCCTGAAACAAGCGTCACCAGCCTGTCTACCAACACTACAACCACAAACACCACTGGCCTCACTCCAAGCACCGGCATGACCACTATATCTGAGATGCCATACCCAGATGAAACAAATCTGCATGCTACAAATGTTTCACAGACAATCGGGCCAACCCCTGTCTGCTTACAGCTGACAGAAGAAGACTTGGAGACCAACAAGCTGGACCCAAAAGAAGTTGATAAAAACCTCAAGGAAAGTTCTGATGAGAATCTCATGGAGCATTCTCTTAAACAGTTCAGTGGGCCAGACCCCCTGAGCAGTACCAGTTCTAGCTTGCTTTACCCCCTCATAAAGCTTGCGGTGGAAGTGACTGGGCAGCAGGATTTCACACAGGCTGCAAATGGCCAAGCATGTTTAATTCCTGATGTCCCACCTGCTCAGATCTATCCTCTCCCCAAGCAACAGAACCTTCCTAAGAGACCTACTAGTTTGCCTTTAAACACCAAAAATTCAACAAAGGAGCCCCGGCTGAAATTTGGCAGCAAGCACAAATCAAACTTGAAACAGGTAGAAACTGGAGTTGCCAAGATGAATACAATCAATGCTGCAGAACCTCATGTGGTGACGGTCACCATGAATGGTGTGGCAGGTAGAAACCACAACGTTAACTCCCATGCTGCCACTACCCAGTATGCCAATGGGGTAGTACCATCTGGCCAGACAGCTAACACAGTGGCACATAGAGCCCAAGAAATGCTGCAGAATCAGTTCATTGGTGAGGACACCCGGCTGAATATTAATTCCAGTCCTGATGAGCATGAACCTTTACTGAGACGAGAGCAACAGGCTGGCCATGATGAAGGTGTTCTGGATCGTCTTGTGGACAGGAGGGAACGGCCACTGGAAGGCGGCCGAACTAATTCCAATAACAACAACAGCAATCCATGTTCAGAGCAAGATGTTCTTACACAGGGTGTTCCAAGCACAATAGCAGACCCTGGACCATCAAAGCCTAGAAGAGCACAGAGGCCTAATTCTCTGGATCTTTCAGCCACAAATGTCCTTGATGACAGCAGTTTGCAGTGTAAGTGGAGGGACTGTATAATCTCTCCTGCTTGTCTTTTGGGACCTTTAAGTAACTACTTAGACAGAAACAGATTGTGTTTCAACAGCAGTATTTACTTTTCCACATTTTATTGGACTTCAAAAGTAATTAGACTGTTGTAAAGAAAAAAGTAATTTTTTTGTTCATAATTAAAAAGTCAGTGTCACAATAATCAGAATAATTACCAATTTAATATGTGCCTTATGTAGCTGCTGGTTTATAATGCAACTCACATACTTTCTGTGAATAGTTGAGATAAAGTACTCACCAGTTTAAAAGATCCAAGTAAAATGATAACAGTATAATTTTTGAAACAGTTTGTTGAGCATATTATATCTATTATATACACATTTAGATTTTATCTGACTAATCTTAATAAATCTTAAAAGTCCAGAGAAAATTCAGAAAAGTCACTATAAAAAAACTATAAAATTGTTCTTGGTTTTTAATGTCAGTTTTTTCAGGAGTTGTGTGTTGAGTCTCTCACATGCCTGTAGCATTGTGCTATGGGACCTCTAGCAACTTAAACAGATAACTTGATACTTGGTTTATGGTCCTAGAGGGACTGTAACACAGACAGGAGAGCTCACCAAAATCTTTAAGTCATCATTGTACAAAATGATTTCTCTTTTAGACCAATAGCACTTATAAAGCACTTATTAAAAAAAAACTAAGTCATGTTTTATGGTTGTTGTCAAGGACTACGAAATGGACTAAAGGGATTCAGCTGTCCCAAATCAGTAGAATCTAGCCCCTTGCTTGAGTGGCTTGTATTATAGAAAAGCTGACATACCTTATGGCAAGGTTCCGTATCAGTAAAATGTCTTGTCAGGATTGAGACGGGGAAGTTGGTAGAAAATTTGTACTGTAGTGTTTATGTCATTCTTCTGAAAAGTATTATATTCCAGGTGCTTACTTTGAGCATGAAGTAGAATGATTAAATGCATTTTGCCAAGTTAGGCTTGCTACCAATAACCAAAGGATTTGAGAATACAATTGAGAACTTGGAATTTTCTCCTCTGTTTTTGCTTTTTGTGGTTTTTCTATATTTTCTTCCTTGCCCTATGGAATAATTCAACCAGTTATAAAAACATTGGGCTTACAGAGTCTCAAAAATAAGTTGGTTAAATTTTGCCTAGAAAAATATTGCTTGGCATCATAAATTTCAAGAAATGTCCATTAGCTCCTCCTGTAGACATTAGTTTGATCTCTTTTCCAGTTACAACCCTAACTTTTTACTTTTTAATAGTTTCTTTACATATAGTTCATTTTTCTGCACTTTTATTTTCAGTAGGTGAGTCAACACAAGATGGCAAATCAGGATCTGGTGAAAAAATCAAGAAACGTGTGAAAACTCCCTATTCTCTTAAACGGTGGCGCCCGTCCACCTGGGTCATCTCCACTGAACCACTGGACTGTGAGGTCAACAACAATGGCAAAGACAGGGCAGTTCATTCCAAATCCAGCACCGCTGTTTACCTTGCAGAAGGAGGCACTGCCACAACCATGGTGTCAAAAGATATAGGAATGAACTGTCTGTGAAATGTTTCCAAGCCTATGGAGTGAAATTATTTTTTGCATCATTTAAACATGCAGAAGACATTAAAAAAAAAAACTGCTTTATTCTCCTGTCAGTACCCCCTCCCACCCCTGCAACAAGGACTTGCTTTAAATAGATTTCAGCTATGCAGAAAAATTTAGCTTATGCTTCCATATTTTTTAATTTTGTTTTTTTTTAAGTTTTGCACTTTTGTTTAGTCTCGCTAAAGTTATATTGTCTTTTATGACCACAGAATTATATGTGTGTGTATCAAAAGTGGTCTCAAAATATTTTTTTAAGAAAAAAAAGCAAAAACAATGTATTGCTGATAATCAGTTTGGACCAGTTTCTAAAGGTCATTAAATCAGAAACAAATTAAGACAGGTTTGACTGCAGTGGTGTCTGGTATCCATGTTTTATTTCTGGGCACAAGCTAGTTTCTATGTTGATATGTTCCTGAACACGTTATCTGTTGGACTTTCTTTTCTCTTGTGTTTTGTTTGAATGTGCAATAGTCTATAGGCCACAAATAGCTTTCTCATAAGTTCTCTTCCTAACAGAATACACATTCTTCCATGATATGAACATTTTCCTCCCCCATCCTCCATACTTTCAGCAGGTCAGTTCTTTGACAGTGAATTTCTGCACAAGAGAAAGCAGCTACCTGATTTCTTGCTTTCTCTCTCCTTATGGAGAATGCAAAAACATTGTCTCAAAGGGCTCTAAAGAAAGAACTACCAAAACCTAATTTGAAATGCCATTTCTTTTATCCTTCCAAATCCTAAACATTTCCTTCCAGGCATTTTAATAAACATATTTGATTCTGGTTTTGGAAGTTCATAAGAGCATAGAACAATGAGCAAGTCAAATATTAGCTGTTTTCCATTTTATTTTATTTTTTTATATGTATGTTCATGTTCCATATTCATTTATTTAAGTAGCACATTTTTATCAGAAAACTTATAGAGCTATACTTATATGGAATTTTTAAGTAGATAGATGGTTAACACAATATAGTATTATAGCCTTCATTCTTGGAATAGGCCATGTTTGACTCAAATAAAATTACATTCTGTTTAAAATAACTCCAAAAGTAATTCATAGTTTTGAACCTGTAGTATCTTTTTTTTTCTTTTCCCAAGCAAAGCCTGGTAACTTTATCTGAAAATGATTCCTCTTCCCATGACCTAAAACACTGTGTGGAAAAATCATTCAACTGGCATGCCAAATCCCTGTGGAAGGAAGGATTGCTGCCAAACCTATCATTTTTGAGCAGCCTGAGACTTAACCTCTCTGTTTTCAAAACTGTTTCTTCACTAATCCATTTTCATAATTTTTCCATTTGCCAGTTTTTCATATCATCTTTGATATGTGAGCATTTATTATTTACGTTATATTAGAATGTACCTTTTAGTGATAATATTATGTATATTCAAATCATGTTGTTTTTTTAAAGCTTCCTTTGCTTCTTTCATTACTGATAATCGTCTCTAAAACAATCTCTGCATGTTTTTTTAAATAAAGCACTTTATGTCAAATAAGGGACTTTTTTTGTGAGCACAAATTGTTTTCTATCAATTTGCAAACAATGAAGATCTCACTTTTTTTTTTCCAGATTCTCAGAGTACTTAATAGACTAATTAAGTTCTAAGATTTCTCTGGGAGATAAAAAAGCTGAGAGGAAAACACAAATCCCAAATTCCTGATTGAAGTTTCTATCTCCTGAACAAAATTTTCTCACTCATATTCCTCTATCCACATCATTTAGCTAAAGACAGCCTAAATTTCCCAATTTGCTATCCAAAATATTTATAACTTACTTGTGCATATAAGCCTTCTTTTGTTTGCCATCTACTGTGATCTTATGAAGTGAGATGTTCAGCTAGATTGCTGAACGTGGTTTTGAATTCTTAGAATTAACATTATTTTGCTAGTACCCAGGATTTCTACCCTTTGTATTTTACTGGCCCTTCTCTTGATTCAGATCCTTAACATATTTTTCAGTCATCTAGCATAAAAATTTTTCATTTTCTTATTTTTTAATCTATGTAATGAATTATTTGTATTTTTTCCAATGAATTTTCACTTGGTTCTCTTGATTTTCAGTGGCTTTCAACTGCATTCCAGGATATTACTTTTAAGTATTTCTAGAATATCTTTGAGTCCAAATAAATTATATTCCTTCTCCAATTGGAAGCATCGAAGGTAAATGACCATTTGAGGTCTAACTCATTTTTCCTGACAGAAGAGCTGTCTTACATTCTACTACACTGTGTTTTGGCCAGTTAATTGTAAGGTTTTCAGCATTTTTCAATGTTTAATAGTAAAATGCTTTCAAAAATTGGTATACCAATTTAAAAGAACTCCTTATAGTTTCCCATTTTTAAATGAGCATATTTAAAACAGATAATTTCCTTTCCCCATGTTTTTATTAGTAGACTCTTGGAAAAGTAGGAGAAATAGTGTAGATCATTTTAATAAATTTTAAATTAAATTGTACATCAGACTCATTTACTTTTAGAATCTGTTTGCTGTTACAAGCAAGCAAGATTACTTAAAATACTCATTTGCGAACTTTATTCATGTAATAATAATGTATCTTAAATCTAATATTTAACTTCCATCATAAAATTTTTCATGTAGAAAAGCATTTGGGTCCCTTTGAATTAAAGGCTATTCATTTAATGAAAAAATACTAAAATTCAACCTTAAAAGTATTATAACCCTAAAAGCATCATAATAGGTAATCAAAGTCTAATATTAATTCCCTTAACTATCCTAATTGTATACCAGAACTAAGTCATTGAAAGAACTTGATTTGAATTGAGTTTAGACAAAATGATTTAATTATAATTCCTAAAACGTTCCCTCTTTTTAAATGCATAATTGGAAAAAAATATTGGTGTAAAAACTTATTGGAAGGCAAAGGAGTAGATACTAATACTAATTGGCCATTTATTATATACTGAATGCTGGGATATATATATATATATATATATATATATATATATATATATATATATATATATATATACACACACACACACACATTATCTCTTTTACTCCTCATAGCAACCGTATGAGGATTATAGTTAATATTCCCATTTTACAGATGGGGAAACTGAAGCTAAGAGAAGCTAAGTAATTTGCCAGAGGTCCACATCTAGTATTTGACAAATCTGTGACTTTTAACCTAGGCTTGCTCTCTTCACATCTCTTTCATCGACACCACACTGCCTATACACTGTATGACAGTATGCATAATGGACAGACATTTTGTAAGAAATTTAGTCATTGTACCCCAGCACAATTGTGGCTTGTATATAAGCCAAACCAGATACCTTAATGACTTTAGAAATTAGACAAAATGAGATGTACAGACATGTCTGTGGTGATTGTTGCTTGAGAAAAAATTACTAATTCAAGACAAAATTCAATCCCACATCTGCCATCATGAATCTTAAAATCATTTCATTTCTCTTCACTCCTGACATTCTTATACTGCAGAACTAAAGGTAAAGTAAATTTTAAGGGAAAAGCGAAGGCTTATGGGAACAGAGACCTTTTCCTAAATTGATTCTATATTTGATTTCATGGAATTAATGTTCACTTTGTCTCATCAATCCTTTCACTTCATTTTGAAAATTTCTGCTTTTAAAAGTGACTTTAGAAAATTTTACTAATCCAGAGAACTAATTGAAGAGGATGTAGGAAGGATAGAAGGATAATGTCCTTTTTATATAGCAACTTGTATAGCTTCCTTTCAGGTATCCACTTGTTCTAGAAAATGTGTGTTGGTTCTGAATGTGAAAATAATTAAAGAAAGGAACACTCAAGTAAGTATGTGTTTCAGTGGGAGTTATCATAAAATTTGGCAAGTATTTTTATTTAAAATATTTTCTAATTTGGCTTCTAAAGCCAAATGAAACACCTGATAGGCTGCAGCTATTTACTGAATTTTCCATTCTCTAAACCTCTCTCTTCAAAGTCATATAAAGTGGAAAAAAATTTCAACAAACTTTTTGGGGTTTTTTTTCTTATAAAAATGAAGATTTCATTGGAGGTAATTAGTTCCTAGAATGTGAGATTACATTCTATTTCTATACAACCTTTTATATATTTATGTTAAACTTACTACCAGTTATATGCAGGTTATTACATAACTATTCACAGATTGCTTTATATATTACTCTATCTTCCAAGCTAACTTATTAAACTTAAAATCTGGACACACATGTTAGTTGATTATCTAGACCAGTTATCCTAGAAATTGTATAACACTCTCACAGACACCCCAGGAGTCTTTTTCAGACTAGGAAGTTTCTAAATATTCATACCTTTTGCTGTCAGTTAGCTCTTCAGCAAATAAGAGTGCATTTTAACTTTTAGATTCTGAACTATGTAAACTTTAGCCAAAACTACCTTGCATGATCCATTCCTAAATATAATCCTTGCTTAAGTAAATCTGGCAAATCACTGTTTAAACTAGTTTACACAAATAATATCAAAAGAAGGATTTTCTACAGGTTCCCAGATTAAACTAACATACAAGAAAAGAAAAAAATCCCAGGGCACTCAGATGCACCTCCGCATTACTTTCCTTCATTCACCTCTTAGTTTCTGTCTTCACTTACTCTGTCCCTTGATTATCTGACTTGCAATCTTCTGTGTCAGGAAAGTTTTCTTCATATCTATTCTACTTCCCTCCTGATTCATTTTATATCCGTTACTCTTCAGTATACTTCAGGCTTCTCAACACCTAAGTCTCAGTTCTTCAGACAGAATTACTTTGGTTCCTTTAGTATTTTCTCCTCAGTTTTATTTTAATACCTACTTATATTTAAGAACACCTAAAATTATATTTTGTTATATTCAAATTCATTACTCCAGTTAAGTAATAGTTAAATAGGATAGAATTGAGAATTAAGATGTTACCATTTGACAGTGGATCCAACCATCAAATTGTCAGCAAATCAGCACTTCAGTTTATATTATCTAACATTTTCTATTGTGGAGTTTTATGATTTTATACTCCTTAGTTTATAAGTAAAAAGCCATGCATACAGAATTGTATATCATTTTGCTATTCCTTTTTAACCTATATTGCAGCACGCTTAGCATTCATTATGATTGAGCCACAACATTTTACATATTTCTTTGTATCAAATATTAAACACAAAGTACAATATTAACTTTCAAAAGCCAACCCTACAATAATCAGGTATTATCTATGAACATTTTTGCAGACCACTTTTGAAATACTCATCATAGTTTTGCAACATAGACTGGACTCTAACAACTTTCATTTAACTTTTAAGTGACTGGTTAACATTGAGTATTTGTGCATATAAGGAAAAATTGAGGATTTTATCTCATGGCTGATAACATTTGAAAAGTAAATACTTCAGAAGAATTTATGCTGTTTACTAAAATCATGCCTAAAATAAATATTATATCTTGAAAATTCTAATTCCTTTACTACTGTGATGTTCATAGTGTTACTATTAAATGTTGTAACATTCATTTTTTAAACTTGATTTGAGACCCAGATTTTAAAATCTGGGTAAGAGACAAGGAATCTTATCACATCATTAGGGCGTCCAGTTAATGATTGAATTTTTAAGCAAATTACTGTATTTTAAACTGCAACTTGTTTTTGTTTTTAATGTTTTAAAAGGCAACATGTGGGTTTTTTACATTTTATTTGTACCTTTAGATTTCAGAACCATCTTGTTTTAGACTTGCTCTATAGACATAATATTACTTAAAAACTCAGGGCCCTTTTCATCCCTTTGCACACTGAAAAACTTCAATTGATAGCAAACAAGCAGTTAGATACAGTTGAATTTGTTGCACACACAGTTCATTTAATGTTTCATCTTATGATTTGACTTCATTTACATAAATATAATATCAGCTTTCATTAATCATAAAAACTTGCCCAGTTTTATAATTACTGGATAGAGGGAAATGACTCAACTAATTAGCTAGCTGTTGCAGCATATTTAGGCCTTAGAGTTGAAGCACAGTCTTCAAACGATTTCTGTTCTTTGGTTAAATGGTTATACATGATGGGACAAACCGTTTCATTTTGTTTTTGTGTTTTTAATTGGAGAACTTGGTAAAGTTCCTCTGAGGTAAAATTTTTCAAGAGGTAATTTAACATTATTAAACTGTCTTCTAAAAGTGAACTAGTGAGTTTATAGCTTTCGTAGTAGCTTGGACGGTTTCGAGAAGGTAATCTATGGTAACCTATTTATCACATTGTCAGATCCAAATAGAATGTTTCTTTCAGACAAGTTTAAGCTCCAAATTGGTAAGCTGTATATGTATACTTAAAATCCTTGCAGTGAAGTTATTTGTAATCAGTCTGTTGTCTCAGGCTCTCCACCTTATTACCAATCCTCTTAAGTGTGATAGGGAAAACATTTTTAAAGAAGCTTAACAGTAAGAACACTGAATTAATAAAAGATGAACTTCAAAGATAGGTCCTGGTTTAATATTGAATTGCTTGGCTTCTGTGGCTTTTCTTTTTCTGGTCACATTTATTTATTTAAACAGTTTTTGTATGCCTTGTCATGTTTCCATGGAGATTATATTGTATAAGTGTTTGTATAAGCTGGAATCATCCTTAATTTTCTGTTGATAATTTTTCAAATGAAGATAAATGGATAATTGTAAAATACACTAACTCTTAGGATGTTGTAGTAGCTGAAATATGGAAATGTGTAGCTGCCATGCTTTTTCTGAATGGACAGGAGAAACATAAGCTACAGAGTATTCATTTCTGAGGATGCTTTTCTGGAATAAGAAAGGCTGAAAAATATTGGCAATTCCTCAGAACCCTCTTTCTTGTTAACGGGTATCTTTTGTTGGTGTGTTTTGCTCTTACATTACCAATAGAATATCATATATGAATTTTATAAATAATTGCTTTCAGTTTTTTTGCTTTTGTATAAGCCGTCTGAGACCTTGCTATGCTGTATAAGTTGTGTTTGATGGATCGGTGTGAGTATGAAATAAAGCAAATCACTTTTCTTTTGTATTATCTATTGATGCCACTATGAAAGCTGACATTAAGCCACTAAAGAGTTTTCTATGAATAACTGTAAGTAAATGCTTTGATATATATAAACCTAAATAAAAAGATTGTATTGATACAGAGACATTGGAGAAGAAGATTTTAAGAAAGTTCTTTAGGTTTAAAAATGGCTTGCTGTAAAATGGTGCATTATTCCATTTATTAAAGATCATATTAATGACAACAGTGATTGTATCTTTTGATTTTATGAGGTCATCAGAAATTGATTGTTAGTGTGTTATTTTAGGTATTTTGCACCAGAATAGTAAACGTTCCATCTAATATGACTTTCATTACTCAGCATGATACATCCAAAAAAAAAAATCAACTAACATTAGAATAATAGTTGCACACTCACTATATGCCAGGTATGGTGTTAGTTATTTTACATATGTTGATAATTCTGACAGCAGTTCTACAAAATGCATATTATTATTCCTGTTTTATAGATTAAAAAACTGGGCTCAGAGAAGTCAAACACCTTGCCCAAAACCACAGAACTGGTAAAGATGAGATTCTAATGTATTTTCCATTTTGCTTTGAACTACAGTTTTCAGTTTCTAATTGTAGGAAGAGAAACTCAAAAATAAAAATGGAAATGACCCAGTGGCTAAATAGAGTAGCCAGGAACATACATGAAGCAATTTGAGATTACTGAAAAGTTACCAGGTACCAAAACAACTATCTCTGTTGGCTTGACACTGCATTTGTGCTTCACATCATCAAATAATCTTTTCAGTTAGACCTTTGTATTTTTTTTTAATTTTTTAATTTAATTTTATTTGTTTTTTTATACAGCAGGTTCTTATTAGTGATCAATTTTATACACATCAGTGTATACATGTCAATCCCAATTGCCCAATTCATCAAGACCTTTGTACTTTTAGAAGGCCTTGTTAAAATGAAATACGAGTTTGTGAAGGCAACATATTGTTTTTGACTCTAGATTAATTCAGTGTATTAATTAAGTGTCATGGAGCAGGATCCACAGGACAACCATGTATGCCAAGGGAACTTTTGCTTGAGGAAAAGCATGATCTACTCCCATAGGCTCTGTTGTCACCTTACATAATATTGTAGGGATAATAGGTTTGGAGTACCTTTTTCCTTTTGACTCACATGCCCAACCTTACTATATATATATGATGTTACAGAGTAACATTGCAGTCCTCTACAGAACCCACTGTGTAATGTTCAAGATGATAACTAAATGTCCTTAGAGAAAATATGATGACCTGGAGGAAATGTATAGTAATGACCTGCTGAACCTTTTAATAATGACTTACCACAAGTAAAATTATTTTCATTTACACCTACACCTGTGTGATCCATCTTCCCAGTTTATATACCTCTCAGCAAAGGACAAACTTAGATAGTGACTAATCTTCCTCTTTATTCTTGGTGTTTTTCAAATTAAAGTCCAAATTCCATATTTGGGCAGCTTTCATTTTATTGGTATAATGTGTTATTATTCACTTTCTTGAAATTGAATCATTACTGCTGTACTGATTATGATACGATTCCTGCCCTCCAGGAACTTAAGCCATCTTGTGGAGGAGAGAAGGCCCACCCAGGAAGAGGTTACATCCAATCAAGATGACGTGTAAGTGCCCAAATAAGTGGTAAACTATATGTTCAGTATGTGTTTAAAGAGCCAGGGAAGACTTCAATGAGGAAATGATTATTGAGCTGGGTCTTGAAAGGACAGCTGGGATTTCAGTAGGAAAAGTGAAGGCAGAATATCTGAAGTGACCAGAAATAAAGGAGAATAGAGACTGGAAATAAAGCAGAACATGTAGAACCAAACAGACATTAAGGCTCTTGAAAACCAAGTTTAGGACTTGCTGTCATAGACAATAGGGAGGCCAAAGTTTCTTAGGAAGGAAAGACCTTGATAGAAGTAATTTGAAGAAGTTTGGACTGACAGTTGGGCAGGATAGATTACAAAGGAGAGTGACTCTACTGGGGGCAGGAGAGGAACTGCAAACAAAATGCAATTTCAGTTGTGACCAGTAAGTTCCTTTTTTGAAGGGGCATAAGAAAACTTTTTTGAACACCTATTGTGTAGCAAACACTGTAGTGGGAGACAAAAGACACAGCCCACCCTCAAGGTGCTCACAGTAGATTTGGAGAAAATTTTAATTGGAGAAAATTATAGTACAGATTATAAATATTGTGATCAAGTGAAAACTAGGGGTATTATGGATGTACATGGCAAGGATACCTAATCCAGTCTTACTGAGTCAGAGGCAATTTCTCCTTTTGAGATAACTTTCCTGACTGTCTTAAAATATAAGTAGGAATTAGTTAAGAAATGAGCAATGGCCTTCTAAGCAGAAGTTGCAGCACCCACAAAGCCCTAGAGGCCAGAGAGGGTGGAGCTTTTACCGGGGGGGGTGGGAGGATGTTAGATGGGAGTAGAGTTTGGGGTTCTAAGTGATAGTATGGAGAGAGATGATCCAGAAGAACCCAGATGACCCAGACAGGACTATAACACAGAAGGGCTAGCATACTATGCTAGGAGTTTGGACCTGTCTGGAAGCCACTGGAAGAATTCAAGCAGGGAAGGTTCAAATTAGATAACTGTTTCGATAGGCTTTTAGTCTTCCTTTTTTGTTGTTTTCTCCCTACTCCAGGCAATTTTATACTCTGCTGCCAATCATCTTGTCAATACCCTTATCAGGTTGCCAATGGTTCATGCTCCTCGACCCGAAATTCTAAGTTTTCTACCGTGCATCAGCCACTTCCTTTCTAGCATTACCTTCTGCCACTCGACTCTATAGTTTACAGCTACTTGCTGTTTATCTCCTTACTGGATTGTCAGCTTTTTGCTTCAGGGAGGGAGTCTTATCAGTGTTTTCTGTCTCTGAAATACCAAACTTGATTGATATGCTGATACCAAAATAGTTTTTTAAATATTTTAGATTCTCACCTAACTTCTCTTAATCAGGCTTCTTAGTCCATCTGAGTTCTCTGCGTGCTTGAAAGTAATTTAACTTAAGGTCATTCAGTAAGTTATTCTGTGAGATTCGTGGCACGTCTTTAGGGTTAAAATTGACCAAAATGATAAGCACTGAAAGAATGTGTGGGTGTGCTTTATATATATAAATGCAGAGAACTTTAAATAAATGAATACCAGTACTACCTATAAACTACATTCATCAGGCATGGCTTTAGAAAAAGTGAGCTAGAGTAAGTGGGTTTGGGAAATAGGTCCTTCAGTTAAATGCTTTTATCTTTTTTGTTTTTTACTATAGTGTCTTTTTCTCTTTACTTTTTTGGTCATGTTAAAAAAAACAGTAAAATCACTGTTCCTCAGGTACCCAGCAGCAAGTCTGTATACCACTTTGACCACCAGGAGGCTCTCTTATTTCATGTTCTAAAAACTGGAGGCCTCTCCATTCTTTTCAAAGACTAGATGTCTCAAATTTGGTTCATAATGTTTTCTTATTGATTATGAATAATAAGCAGGACAGGCTCTGTGAACACTATTTACATTAGAAGAGTCCAGTGCATTTCGTTGACTAAGAACGTTTGGGCTATTAGGCAGAATAGGTTCCCTTCTCTCCAGAAGAAACAAATACCAGAGCCAGGACTTGACAAACATGACCTTCTTATGACTTCACTGTAGTCCTGCAGTGAAACATAGTGTACAATTCCTGAAACATTGGAAGAGGTGACTAATCCTTAGTTGTTCGAACGTTTTCATGGAGCAATGGCATTTGCCAGAATTCGATCAAAGTTTAGCAGAGTTCTATAAAGGCATTTTATAAGCAAAGTTAGGTTTTAGGTTTTTTAAACCATTTTTACTTAGGCTTTCTTGATATTTTTTTCAAGGACACAATTTCTGGTTATTTTTCCTCCTTATATTTTCTCTTCTCTGATTATTATCTACCTTAAAATTTCAGCCGTATCAATATTCAGAATTGTTGAGCAGCCTTCAGTATTACTCTATATGGTATCATAAGAAGGGAAAACAGGTCCAGTTTTTTTTTTTACTTAAGATGCCTTCAGATGTATAAACTGACAGGAAGTTCCCCAATTATAAGAACTTATTTGGGGGCTTCCCTGGTAGTGCAGTGGTTAAGAATCCACCTGCCCATGCAGGGGACGCAGGTTTGAGCCCTGGTCTGGGAAGATCCCACATGCTGTGGAACAACAAAGCCCATGCACCACAACTACTGAGCTTGCGCTCTAGAGCCCACGAGCCACAACTACTGAAGCCCGTGTGCCTAGAACCCGTGCTCCGTACCAAGAGAAGCCACTGCAATGAGAAGCCTGTGTGCCGCAACGAAGAGTAGTCCCCGCTCGCCGCAACTAGAGAAAGCCCGCGTGCAGCAATGAAGACCCAATGCAGCCAAAAATAAATATAAATAAAATAAGCAAATTTTTAAAAAACTAACTTATTTCAAAATTTTAGGTGGTAAATGAAGCTACTGGTATCTCCTTTACTAAATATGAAAATGAAATAGGGAAGAATGAGACATTACTACCTCTATCCTGATAAACGATAATACCCCAAATGATCGGGGGTGTTGAGCTAGATCATACCTGACTCAAATGTGAGTTCAGGTTACCTATTTCAGAAATGTTGGATAAATTTTAATATTATTGTGTCCTTTATCTAAATCTGAGCCACTAGTTTCTCATGTTCTCAAAAGAGAAATTATTTTCCCAGTCTTCCAAATCTTTTTGGATTTGAGGGCTGTTTCTGTTGTGACACATTTCAATACTTCATGTGTTTTCAAACAGGACATCTTTCAACACGAAAATTTTTAGCCACATCAAGACTGATAGACTCACAATGTAAGTTGGTGCAACCACTATGGAAAACAGTATAGAGGTTCCTCAAAAAACTAAAAATAGCAATGCCAATCCTGGGCATATATCTGGATGAGACTATAATTCAAAAAGATACATGTAACCCTATGTTCATAGCAACACTATTCACAATAGCCAAGACATGGAAACAACCTAAATGTCCATTGACAAATGAATAGACGAAGAAGATGTGGTATATATATACAATGCAGTATAACGCAGCAGTAAAAAAGAATGAAATAATGCCATTTGCAGCAACATGGATGGACTTGGAGATTATCATACTAAGTGAAATAAGTCAGAAATAGAAAGACAAATACCATATGATATCACTTATATGTGGATTCTAAAATTTGATACAAATGAACCTATCTACAAAACAGAGACTCACAAACATAGAGAACAGACTTGTGGTTACCAAAGGAGAGAAGGGGTTGCGTAGGGATGGATTGGGAGTTCGGGGTTAGCAGATGCAAACTACTGTATATAGAATGGATAAACAACAAGGTCCAACTGTATAGCACACGGAACTATGTTCCATATCCTGCAATAAACCATAATGGACAAGAATATAAAATAGAATGTTACATATGTATAACTGAATCACTTTGCTATACACCAGAAACTAACACAACATTGTAACTCAACTATACTTCAATTAAAAAATAAGTTTAAGGGCTTCCCTGGTGGCGCAGTGGTTGAGAGTCCACTTGCCGATGCAGGGGACACTGGTTCGTGCCCTGGTCCGGGAGGATCTCACATGCCGCGGAGCATCTGGGCCCGTGAGCCATGGCCGCTGAGCCTGCACGTCCGGAGCCTGTGCTCCTCAACGGGAGAGGCCACAACGGTGAGAGGCCCGCATACCGCAAAAAAATAATAATAAATAAATAAATAAATAAATTTTAAAAAGTAAAAAATAAATAAAAGAATGATATCCTTACGTAGACTGTGTAGGCAAGAACCAAAAAGGGCAGTAATTGACTTTTGAGCAATTTGGGGAGAGGAGGGGAAGTTCCATCCTTTCAAAGAGATTTGCACAAAAATATTTTATATTGCCCAGCCCGAAGCTGATTTGAAGAATTAGAAGATTTGAAAAAACCAGAACTAGGATTGCTTTAAATTCAGTGTGACTAAAATTCTAGAAATAACCTCTCCTAGGGTATGCAGAAGTTCAATAAATTATGCTCTATCTAGACCTTTCTCTTAATTAGTTTTGATTTTCTGTATCATTTCCATATCTGACATACAAGAGGAAAATACCTTAACCCCTATTCTCTAAGAAAGGAGTAAAAGCAGGATGAGCGAAGCGCTGAACTCAGACAGCCAGCCAGCCAGCCAGCTCTGTTTGTTTGGCCTGCATAATATTCAAAATGTGTTTTCATTTAAATGCCTTTTAGGTGGGACCTGGACTCTTCCCCAAACCAGTAATTCCTAATTGTCTTCTACCTAAGATTTACCCATTTATGTCCCCTTCCTAATCTTTGTAACCTTGATTCCTGCTCCCTGTTCCAGGAATTTCCATCCCAGGCATAACATGGAAATAAGGACCTAGAGGAAATGCTTGGCATACTGGGATAAACTTGAGAGGAGAGGCAGCCCCAGCTAAAACTGTGAAGCAAGGCAGCTTGTGTTCTCTCTCCACTGGTGAGCACTCTTCTTCCATAGGAGGTCCACCGTTAATCTTATTTCTCCATTTTTCCTTCATCTCCCATTGAAACCTGAACAAGGATCTAATACTCACTCATGGGATAGAGGACTACTTTAAAAAATATATTTTTTAAAGCTGTGTTATCCTAACCCAGTATATCTTCCTTTAAACCCAAAACAAACATTCATCTCCGAGCAAAATGGGATAATCAGAAATCACCCCATACTTGAACCCTGCTTGGTTGTTTTTATAATGGCTTCTCTTTCTTAATGCTTTTCTTTATTTTTTTTAATTGGTAGGAGAGATGGTCAGGAAAAGTAGACAAGAAAGGCCTCTCTTGAGAAAGGAAAGGTAAGACAAGTTTCACTTCAGCCTTTTAGAATTAGAGGACCAGAGGGAAGAGGCGTTTAGAAATCATTTTCTCCAAGTCATCCCCTGCTTCACGGCAAACTGAACCAGAGAAGTACAGAGTGGTGTTACTGACCTCAGAAACTTGCCTCCATGTCCTTCACCTTCATAAGTCAAGACCTATTGGTACTGATTCTCACCTAAAGTTCTTCTGGTTTTAACTCTGGGATATTTATTCTTTCAGGTGTTCATGTCAAAGAAAACAATTGGTGATGTGCTTTTAAACAGATTTCAAAGTTAACATAAAATCTCCCCCATAGTTTTTTCTTCTAAAATCCCCTTCCACTTTCCTGTAAGTCTCTCTCTCATGTGTCTTATTTTGAAATGCTCTCCTCATTTATTGATAACCTTTCTCTGATTTGTTTTCACCTAAATTGTGTGGCCCAAATCAGACCTTTAGTACCTTCAACTTTCACATTCAATGGATAACTTAAAATTTCATCTTGGGGAAGGTTATTGATGCTACTAATCCTGCTGAACTGGCTTTTCTAGACCAAAAGTTGAGGGAAGTTTAGGCTAGAATTCCAAAGGAGTATGTTTTATTATACAGCATACAGGTGTGCCTCTCTTTAAAAAGCAAATCTGCTACCTGAAAACCTGCCTTTGTAGAATAGGAAGTGATTCTTCAATTAAAAGGATTCAAGGATTCACCAATACTTTTTTTTTTTAAATAGGCTCTCCTCTGGTACAGTCTTTTCAATAACACATTTATCGTGTGAATTAACATGCACTTGTATAATTTGAGAGGGTGAGAAGAAAACTATCTGCAAACTGAAGCAATATAAGAGCTGTTAATTTTATAGAAAGTAACAATATGTCTTTGTGTCATGTTATTCTATGCTGCTCTTTCCTACATCTTTCTTTGTTTTTGTTTGTTTGTTTGTTTTTGTTTTTTCTTTGCAGTACGCGGGCCTCTCGCTGCTGTGGCCTCTCCCGTTGCGGAGCACAGGCTCCGGACGCGCAGGCTCAGCGGCCATGGCTCACGGGCCCAGCCGCTCCGCGGCATGTGGGATCCTCCTGGACGGGTACACGAACCCGTGTCCCCTGCATCAGTAGGAGGACTCTCAACCACTGCGCCACCAGGGAAGCCCCCTACATCTTTCTTAATAAGTCTCTACCCAAAGCAAAACTTTTTTTTTTTAATATTTATTTAGGCTGTGCTGGGTCTTAGTTGCAGCACGTGGGATCTTGGTTGTCACACGCGGACCCTTAGTTGCAGAATTCGGGATCTAGTTCCCCAATCAGCGATCAAACCCAGGCCTCCTGTATTGAGAGCATGGAGTCTTACCCACTGGACCACCAGGAAAGTCCCCCAAAAGCGAAATTTAAAGGACTTCATTTCTGCTATCCTCTAGTCTAAGTAAATAAGCTCCTCCCCAAATAGTGGGCAAATAGAAAGGAAATTAATTCCTCAATTAAAAAAAGGAAGAAGTAAATATACTTTTTAATCTCTCTACCTTTATAAGTTTCAAAATAATTAAATTGGTTTCAACTCTTACTCTTTATTTTTTTAAGATTATATTTTAACTAAAACAAAGCAAGAACTTCCCTTTAATTCAAATAGTTCCTTGAAGTTTTCAGATAAGCTCTACCCTTGGCAGCACTGACATCTCAAAGGTGAGAGCCAACACCCAAAGCTCCTTTGTAGCTGGGATTAGAGAACGTTATTTTCTAATAACGCTCACGCACGCGCGCACACACGTGTGTGTGTGTGTGTGTGTGTGTGTGTGTTTCAGAGACACAGAGAGACAGACAAATTAAAACTGAGAAAACAGGATCAGTGACTGGAATTAATGAAGCTCAAAGCCCAGAACCCCTTTGATCCCTAGAGCAATGGAAAATCCATTTCCCTTCCGTTGTTACCCAGAAGTTAGAAGTGGCAAAACATAGGGAACTTACTGTCCTAGAAACACAGCAGGGTACAAAAGGTAAAGGAAGTGGTGGTTTGAGTAGGCTGCCAACTCTTTTCTCCTGGGGGAAGTGCAGGGGACCCTCTTCCTACCTTTTCCCAGGGAACTTAACTGCAGGAGATTCAGTTCTCCTCTCTATACTCACCAATTATACATCTTTGTCAGGTGAACTCAGGAGTCTGCATTTCCAAAATGGGTGGCTTACTTCACAGAATTTATGGGTCATTTAAAAATTGTTGCTTTGTGACTATGGTCTAGGTCAAATCTCGACTTCATTGTCATATTCTAGGTAGGTATGTTTTGACTTGTCTGATCTTGTATCTTCTGTAAGTAAATAGTTTTTACCAGGTGGAAATAAAATTGTCAGTGTCTTTAGTAAAGTTAGGCTGGTTGTTTTGGAAAGAGATTAAATCTTTTTACATATTAGTGACTTTTCAAATTGATTAGTTCACACATTCTACAAATATTTTTTGATACCTACCATCATCATATCCAATATATTTGAAACGTGGAACAGATCACTTTTTAGCTCCCCTCCTCTATACAACTAATTTATTTTAAATAAGAATGATGAAATGAAATGAACAACAACAGTGGCCAGAGAAGAAATCTGAGGGCAAAAGTTTTGTTTCATTGAACTTTCTATCTACCTACCTATCTATCTATCCACTCATGACATGAATAAATAAGTGATGAAAAACAGTACAAAAAAGGAAAGAAGTAATTGATACTTTTTATTTACATTAATGTATTTATTGAAAAAGTTGAAAAAAGCTTATGCCTATAATTAGTCTATTGATGAATAATGATATTTTAGCTTATTAAATAATAAAAATAACAATTTTAAAGAATTTCAATTTCAAAGGTATTATTCAAATTCAGTAGGTTATTTCATGTATGAAAATTAAAATATGCACTAACCAGATAAAAGTGTTACATCTTGCAATGTGCACTCTGTTTCACCATTTTAAATTTTAAACAGAAACAAAACTTTAAATGATCACATAGAGTGAGAGAATAGAAATCATTCTGTATCTTAACCTCTACAATCACATGCTATCATTTATTTTGAATCTACTGTTTAAATTCAAGAATATGTAGTACTACAGGGGTCTGAGATATGAACTGCTCCCAAAATGAGTACAATCATTCTAAACCATTGTAAACTTACTCTTGAAATGCCTGTGTGTAGCTGAGTCAACATGTCTAACTGGGATTTCTTCAAATTAACTTTTTTTCAAATTTAATTTTATTTATTTTCTTATACAGCAGGTTCTTATTAGTCATCACTATTATACACATCAGTGTATATATGTCAATCCCAATCTCCCAATTCATCCTACCACCACCCCCACCCACTGCTGCTTTCCCCCCTTGGGGTCCATACGTTTGTTCTCTACATCTGTGTCTCAGTTTCTACCCTGCAAACGGGTTCATCTGTACCATTTTTCTAGGTTCCACATATATGCGTTAATATACGACATTTGTTTTTCTCTTTCTGACTTACTTCACTCTGTATGACAGTCTCTAGATTCATCCATGTCTCTACATATGACCCCATTTCATTCCTTTCTATGGCTGAGTAATATGCCATTGTATATATGTACCACATCTTCTTTATCCATTCGTCTGTCGATGGGCATTTAGGTTGTTCCATGTCCTGACTATTATAAATAGCACTGCAATGAACATTGGGGTGCATGTGTCTTTATGAATTATGGTTTTCTCTGGCTATATGCCCAGGAGTGGGATTGCTGGGTCATATGATATTTCTATTTTTAGTTTTTTAAGGAACCTCCATACTGTTCTCCATAGTGACTATATCAATCTACATTCCCACCAACAGTGCAAGAGGGTTTGCTTTTCTCCACACCCTCTCCAGCATTTGTTGTTTGTAGATTTTCTGATGATGCCCATTCTAACCGGTGTGAGGTGATACCTCATAGTTTTAATTTGCATTTCTCTAATAATTAGTGATGTTAAGCAGCTTTTCATGTGCTTTTTGGCCATCTGTATATCCTCTTTGGAGAAATGTCTATTTAGGTCTTCTGCCCATTTATTGTTTGGGTTGTTTGTTGTTTTAATATTGAGCTGCATGAGCTGTTTATATATTTGGGAGATTAATCCTTTGTCCGCTGATTCATTTGCAAATATTTTCTCCCATTCTGAGGGTGGTCATTTCGTCTTGTTTGTAGTTTCCTTTGCTTTCAAAAGCTTTTAAGTTTCATTAGGTCCCATTTGTTTATTTTTGTTTTTATTTCCATTACTCTAAGAGGTGGATCAAAAAAGATCTTGCTGTGATTTATGTCAGAGTGTTCTTCCTATGTTTTCCTCTAAGAGTTTCATAGTTTCCAGTCTTACATTTAGGTCTCTAATCCATTTTGAGTTTATTTTTGTGTATGGTGTTAGGAAGTGTTCTAATTTCATTCCTTTACATGTAGCTGTCCAGTTTTCCCAGCACCACTTACTGAAGAGACTCTCTTTTCTCCATTGCGTATCCAGGCCTCCTTTGTCATACATTAGCTGACCATAGGGGCGTGGGTTTATCTCTGGGCTTTCTATCCTGTTCCATTGATCTACATTTCTGTTTTTGTGCCAGTCCCATATTGTCTTGATTACTGTAGATTTGTAGTGTAGTCTGAAGTCAGGGAGTCTGATTCCTCCAGCTCTGTTTTTTTCCCTCAAGACTGCTTTGGGTATTTGGGGTCTATTGCGTCTCCATACAAATTTTAAGATTTTTTGGTTCTAGTTCTGTAAAAAATGCCATTGGTAATTTGATAGGGATTGCATTGAATCTGTGGACTGCTTTGGGTAGTTTAGTCATTTGCACAATATTGATTCTTCCAATCCAAGAACATGGTATATCTCTCCATCTGTTGGTATCATCTTTAATTCCTTTCAACAGTGTCTTACAGTTTTCTGCATACAAGTCTCTTGTCTCCCTAGGTAGTTTTATTCCTAGGTATTTTATTCTTTCTGTTGCAGTGGTAAATGGGAGTGTTTCCTTAATTTCCTTTTCAGATTTTTCATCATTAGTGTATAGGAATGCAAGAGATTTCTGTGCATTAATTTTGTATCCTGCAACTTTACCAAATTCATTGATTAGCTCTAGTAGTTTTCTAGTGGCATCTTTAGGATTCTCTATGTATAGTATGTCATCTACAAACAGTGACAGGTTTACGTCTTCTTTTCCAATTTGTATTCCTTTTATTTCTTTTTCTTCTCTGATTGCCGTGGCTAGGACTTCCAAAAGTATGCTGAATAACAGTGGCGAGAGTGGACATCCTTGTCTTGTTCCTGATCTTAGAGGAAATGTTTTCAGTTTTTCACCATTGAGAATGATGTTTGCTCTGGGTTTGTCATATATGGCCTTTATTATGTTGAGGTAGGTTCCCTCTATGCCTACTTTCTAGAGAGTTTTTTCCATAAACGAGTGTTGTATGTTGTCGGAAGCTTTTTCTGCATCTATTGATGTGATCATATGGTTTTTACTCTTCAATTTGTTAATATAGTTTATCACATTGATTAATTTGCATATATTGAAGAATCCCTGCATCCCTGGGATAAATCCCACTTGATCATGGTGTATGATCCTTTGAATGCGTTGTTGGTTTCTGTTTGCTAGTATTTTGTTGAGAATTTTTGCATCTATATTCATCAGTGATATTGGTCTGTAATTTTCTTTTCTCTTGTAGTATCTTTGTCTGGTTTTGGTATCAGGGTGATGGTGGCCTCATAGAATGAGTTTGGGAGTGTTCCTTCCTCTGCAATTACTTGGAAGAGTTTGAGAAGGATGGGTGTTATCTCGTCTCTAAATGTTTGATAGAATTCACCTGTGAAGCCATCTGGTCCTGGACTTTTGTTTATTGGAATATTTTTAATCACAGTTTCAATTTCATTACTTGTGATTGGTCTGCTCATATTTTCTATTTCTTCCTGGTTCAGTCTTGGAAGGTTACACCTTTCTAAGAATTTGTCCATTTCTTCCAGGTTGTCCATTTTATTGGCATAGAGTTGCTTGTAGTAGTCTCTTAGGATGCTTTGTATTTCTGCAGTGTCTGTTGTAACTTCTTTTTCATTTCTTATTTTATTGATTTGAGTCATCTCCCTCTTTTTCTTGATGAGTCTGGCTAATGATATATCAATTTTGTTTACCTTCTCAAAGAACCAGCTTTTAGTTTTACTGATCTTTGCTATTGTTTTCTTTGTTTCTATATCATTTATTTCTTCTCTGATCTTTACGATTTCTTTCCTTCTGCTAACTTTGGGTTTTGTTTGTTCTTCTTTCTCTAGTTCCTTTAGCTATAACGTTAGATTGTTTATTTGTGATTTTTCTTGTTTCTTGAGGTAGGCTTGTATAGCTATAAACTTCCCTCTTAGAACTACTTTTGCTGCATCCCATAGGTTTTGGATCATCGTGTTTTCATTGTCATTTGTCTCTAGGTATTTTTTTATTTCCTCTTTGATTTCTTCAGTGATCTCTTGGTTACTTAGTAACGTATTGTTTAGCCCTCATGTGTTTGTGGTTTTTATGTTTTTTCCCCTGTAATTCATTTCTAATCTCATAGCGTTATGGTTAGAAAAGATGCTTGATATGATTTCAATTTTCTTAAGTTTACTGAGGCTTGATTTGTGACCCAAGATGTGATCTATCCTGGAGAATATTCTGTGTGCACTTGAGAAGAAAGTATAATCTGCTGTTTTTGGATGGAATGTCCTATAAATATCAATTAAATCTATCTGGTCTATTGTGTCATTTAAAGCTTGTGTTTCCTTATTTATGTTCTGTCTGGATGATCTGTCCATTGGTTTAAGAGAGATGTTAAAGTCCCCCACTATTATTTGTTACTTTCGATTTCCTCTTTTATAACTGTTAGCAGTTGCCTTATGTATTGAGGTGCTCCTATGCTGGGTGCATATATATTTATATTTGTTATATCTTCTTCTTGGATTGATCCCTTGATCATTATATAGTGTTCTTCCTTGTCTCTTGTTACATTCTTTCTTTTAAAGTCTAGTTTATCTGATATGAGTATTGCTACTCCAGCTTTCTTTTGATTTCCATTTGCATGGAATATCTTTTTCCATCCCCTTGCTTTCAGTCTGTACGTGTCCCTAGTCTGAAGTGGGTCTCTTGGAGGCAGCATATAGATGGGTCTTGTTTTTGTATCCATTCAGCAAGCCTGTGTCTTTTGGTTGGAGCATTTAATCCATTCACGTTTAAGGTAATTATCCATATGTATGTTCCTATGACCATTTTCTTAATTTTTTGGGTTTGTTTTTGTAGGTCCTTTTCTTCTCTTGTGTTTCCCACTTAGAGAAGTTCCTTTAGCATTTGTCATAGAGCTGGTGTGGTGGTGCTGAATTCTCTTTGCTTTTGCTTATCTGTAAAGCTTTTGATTTCTCCATTGAATCTGAATGAGATCCTTGCTGGGTAGAGTAATCTTGGTTGTAGTTTCTTCCCTTTCATCATTTTAAGTATATCATGCCACTCCCTTCCAGCTTGTAGAATTTCTGCTGAGAAATTAGCTGTTAACCTTATGGGAGCTCCCTTGTATATTATTTGTCATTTTTCCCTTGCTGCTTTCAATAATTTTTCTTTGTCTTTAATTTTTGCCAGTTTGATTACTATGTGTCTCAGTGAGTTTCTCCTTGGGTTTCTCCTGTATGGGACTCTCTGCACTTCCTGGACTTGGGTGACTATTTCCTTTCCCATGTTAGGGAAGTTTTCGACTATAATCTCTTCAGATACTTTCTCGGGTGGTTTCTCTCTCTCTCTTCTCCTTCTGGGACCCCTATAATGCGACTGTTGTTGTGTTTAATGTTGTCCCAGAGGTCTCTTAGGCTGTCTTCATTTCTTTTCATTCTTTTTTCTTTATTCTGTTCTGCAGCAGTGAATTCCACCATTCTGTCTTCCAGGTCACTTATCCATTCTTGTGCCTGTTATTCTGCTCTTGATTTCTTCTACTGTATTTTTTATTTCAGTTATTATATTGTTCATCTCTGTTTGTTTGTTCTTTAATTCTTCTAGATCTTTGTTAAACATTTCTTGCATCTTCTTTTTTTTTTTGTGGTACACAGGCCTCTCACTGTCGTGGCCTCTCCCATTGCGGAGCACAGGCTCCAGACGCACAGGCTCAGTGGCCATGGCTCACGGGCCCAGCCGCTCTGCGGTATGTGGGATCTTCCTGGACTGGGGCACGAACCCGTGTCCCCTGCATTGGCAGGCGGACTCTCAACCACTGCGCCACCAGGGAAGCCCCCTCTTGCATCTTCTTGTTCTTTGCCTCCATTCATTTTCCAAGGTCCTGGATCATCTTCACTATCATTATTCTGAATTCTTTTTCTGGAAGATTGCCTATCTCTACTTCATTTTGTTGTTTTTCTGGGGTTTTATCTTGTTCCTTCATCTCGTACATAGCCCTCTGCCTTTTCATCTTGTCTATCTTTCTATGAATGTGGTATTTGTTCCACAGGCTGCAGGATTGTAGTTCTTCTTTCTTCTGCTGTCTGCTCTCTGGTGGATGAGGCTATCTATGAGGCTTGTGCAAGTTTCATGATTAGAGGGACTAGTGGTGGGTAGAGCTGGCTGTTTCTTTGGTGGGCAGAGCTCAGTAAAACTTTAATCCACTTGTCTGCTGATGGGTGTGGCTGGGTTCCCTCCCTGTTGGTTGTTTGGCCTGAGGCAACCCAACACTGGAGCCTACCCAGGCTCTTTGGTGGGGCTAATGGCAGACTCTGGGATGGCTCACGCCAAGGAGTGCTTCCCAGAACTTCTGCCGCCAGTGTCCTTGTCCTCAGGGTGAGACACAGCCACCCCCTGCCTCTGCAGGAGACCCTCCAAAACTAGCAGGTAGATCTGGTTCAGTCTCCTATGTGGTCACTGTTGCTTCCCCTGTGTCCTGATGTGCACACCAGTTTGTGTGTGCCCTCTAAAAGTGGAGTCTCTGTTTCCCCCAATCTTGTCAAAGTCCTGCCATCAAATCCTGTTAGCCTTCAAAGTTTGATTCTCTAGGAATTCCTCCTCCCATTGCTGGACCCCCAGATTGGGAAGCCTGATGTGGGGCTCAGAACCTTCAGTCCAGTGGGTGGACTTCTGTGGTATAAGTGTTCTCCAGTTTGTGAGTCACCCACCCAGCAGTTATGGGATTTGATTTTATTGTGATTGCGCCCCCTCCTACCATCTCTTTGTGGCTTATCCTTTGTCTTTGGATGTGGGGTATCTTTTTTGTGAGTTCCAGTGTCTTCCTGTTGATGATTGTTCAGCAGTTAGTTGTGATTCTGGTGTTCTTGCAAGAGGCAGTGAGAGCATGTCCTTCTGCTCCGCCATCTTGAACCAATTACCTCTCAAAAGCATCTTTTTTTGAGCAAATATTTGGTGGATTCCCACATGTCTACTGTCATGAATTCCCTTGGAGTGCCCATTTTCAAGCCCTCTTGATGTGTCTCTCTGGAAATGCAGTTCCTTTAGTGCCCAAATTAACTTTTATGTAAAATAAAATGTTTACTAAAGCATAAGTGATACAAATATGCTAATTTGAAGCCTTCAGTAGTGAAACTCAACAATAGCAACAATTGTTACAGAATTTATACCAACAGAAGGATTTGGGGGGTGTAAATCAACTCTACACCAATAAAAATTAATTTAAAAAATGAATTTGAGTGGGGGAGTAGTCTATCACTGACATTGTTTAGAATTAAAGACTCATGTTGATAATAAAAAGCAAAACAACTCCTAGTTGGTTTCCGTTATTGTTTTTAAACCCATCCCCGTATTGTTTGAACCAGGCAGATACTATTCCCCCTACCCATCCCTGGTACACAGCTGCCTACTAGGCTTAAGGCATGGTGTCAGGTGTCAAGCATGCCACATTAGGCAGAACCAATGAACTCTGGTTCTCATGGAACTTCCAGGTTAGTGAGGGAGGTCAAGAGAGAATAAGTAAATAAGCAAGAATTTACAAAATTCCTAGAGCTGTGAAGGAAATAAACCATATCCAGAGACAGAGAGTAACAAGAAGTCTGTTAGGTAACATGGTAAAAGAAGTCTTATGTTCTTGGTGCTTGATGATCAAGAGCAGGAGGGAAGTGACTTGAGGTTGGAAGATAAGCAGACACCTGACCAGCTTTGTAGAGCATGGCTTTTATTCAAAGTGCAGAAAAGAAATCCATTCAAACATTAAACAGTGAAATGACATAAGTTTATTTTTCCAAATGATTACTCTGGCTGTGGTATAGAAGCTAGAGGAACAGTTAGAGTATCTCTAGTCTGGAGAAAGATAATGGTGGCTTGGCCTGGAAAGGTGGCAACAGTGTTGGGAAGAATATTAAGGTATGTTTTCAGCAGGAGGGAATGAAAGTGGAGAGTGAGGCAAGGGAAGCCGTCAAGAATGACGCCCAGGTTTCTGGTTTGTGTAACTAGGAGAAAGGTGGTGACTTTTACTTAAATGGGAAGTTTGGTGGCGGACAGTTTTCCTAATAGTGGCTTGACTCAGCATGCATCTCTCAGTGAGCTTTTAGTTATTTGTTTTTTTAATAGACTTTATTTTTTATAACAGTTTTAGGTTCTCAGCAAAACTGAGTGGAAAATACAGAGAATTCTCCTTGCTGCCACACACAGCCTCTCCCACTATCAACATCCTGCACCAGAGTGGTACATTTGTTAAAATCAATGAGTCTACATTCACACATCATCACCTCAAATCCATAGTTTACATTAAGGTTCACTCTTTTTTTTAAATTGAAGTATAGATGATTTACAATGTTGTGTTAGTTTCAGGTGAATCAGCAAAGCAATTCAGTAATACATATACATATTCTTTTTCAGATTCTTTTCTGTTATAGGTTATTACAAGATATTGAATATAGTTCCCTGTGCTATATACAGGGACCTGTGCTAGGTCCTTTTTGTTTTTCTGTTTTATATATATATTAGTGTGTATCTGTTAATCCCAAACTCCTAACTTATCCCTCCCCTACCTCTCCTCTTTGGTAACCGTAAGTTTGTTTTCTATGTCTGTGAGTCTGTTTCTGTTTTGTAAATAAGTTCATTTGTATCATTTTTTTCAGATTCCACATATAAGTGATATCATATGATATTTGTCTTTGTCTAGCATACCTTACTTAGTATGATAATCTCTAGGTCCATCCATGTTGCTGTAAATGGCAATATTTATTCTTTTTATGGCTGAGTAATATTCCATTGTACATATATACTACATATCTTCTTTATCCATTTATCTGTTGATGGACACTTATGTTGCTTCCAGGTCTTGGCTCTTGGGGTTCGTGTATCTTGTTTTCTTTTTCGTGTATCTTTTTCATCTTTTCTGGGTATATGCCCAGTAGTGGGATTGCTGGATCATATGGTAACTCTATTTTTAGTTTTTTAAGGAACCTCCATACTGTTCTCCATAGTGGCTGCATCAGTTTACATTCCCACCAACATAAGGTTCACTCTTATTGTTGTACATCCCTTGTTTTTTGTGTTTTTTTTAATTTTTAAAAAATTTTATTTATTTTTTTGGCTGCATCGTGTCTTAGTTGCAGCATGCAGGATCTTTCGTTGCCGTGCACGGGCTTCTCTCTTGTTGTGGCATGTGGGGTTTCTCTCTGTAGTTGTGGCATGCGGGCTCCAGAGCACACAGGCTCTGTAGTTTGCAGCACGCCATCTCTCTCGCTGAGGCGTGCGAGCTCAGTAGTTTTGGCCAGCAGACTTAGTTGCCCCCTGGCATGTGGGATCTTAGCTCCCCGACCAGGGATGGAACCTGCATCCCTTGCATTGGAAGGTGGATTCTTTACCACTGTACCACCAGGGAAGTCCCCATTCCTTGGGTTTTGACTAATATATAATGACATGTATCCAGCATTATAGTATTAAACAGAAGAGTTTCACTGCCCTAAAAATCCTCTGGGCTCTGCCTAGTCATCTCTCCCTTTTCCTTCTCCTTGGTAATCACCTTTTTTTTTTTTTTTTTTACTGTCTTCCATGGTTTTGCTTTTTTCTAGAATGTCTTATAGATAGAACTATATAGTATATAGCCTTTTCAGATTGGCTTCATTTACTTAGTAATATGCATTTAAGCTTCCTCTATGTCTTTTCAGACTTTAAAGCTCATTTATTTTTAACACTGAATAATATTCCATTATATGAATGTATCACAGTTTATTTATCCTCAGTTGACTTCTTGGTTGCTTCCAAGCCTTGTCAATTATGAACAAAGTTGCTATAAACATCCAAATGCTGATTTTTAGGTAGACATAAGTTTCCAATTCCTTTGGGTAAATACAAAGGAGTACAATCTCTGGGTCATATTCTAAGAGTATGTTTAGTTTTTTAAGAACTCACAAATTGTCTTCCAAAATGGCCACACCATTTTGCATTCCCATCCTTGCCAGCATTTGGTGTTGTCAGTGTTTTGGATTTTCACCATTCTAATAGGTGTCATGTGGTATGTCATTGCCTTTTTAATTTGCATTTCCCTAATGACATATGATGTTGAGCATCATTCATATGCTTATTTATCATCTGTATATTTTCTCTGGTGATGTATCTGTTCAGGTCTTTTGCTCATTTTTTAATCAGGTTGTTCATTTTCTTATTGTTGAGTTTTATGAGTTCTTTGTATATGTTTTTTAAATCAATTAATTAATTTATTTATTTTTGGCTGAGTTGGGTCTTAGTTGCTGCATGTGGGCTTTCTCTTGTTGCAGTGAGTGGGAGCTACTCTTCATTGCAGTGCGTGGGCTTCTCACTGCGGTGGCTTCTCTTGTTGCAGAGTACAGACTCTAGGCGCATGGGCTTCAGTAGTTGTGGTGCACAGGCTTAGTTGCTCTGCAGCATGTGGGATCTTTCCAGGGACCAGGGATAAAACCCATGTCCCCTGCATTGGCAGGCGGATTCTTAACTGCTGTGCCACCATGGAAGTCCCTCTTTGTATATTTTTGATAATGGTTATCTGATATGTGTTTTGAAAATATTTCTTCCCAGTCTGTGGCTTATCTTCTCATTATCTTGGCTAGCTTTCAGTTTTGTCTGTTCAAACCACATTTTCATTGTAAGTTTTATTTTAATTCAGTCAAATGTTGAAATCTTTTATACTGTGTAAGGCTGTCTTTTCTCTTTTTCAAAACAAATGTATTTTATTATTACAAAAGCAATATGTATTCCTAATGGAAAATTTGAAAAACACATAATTAGAAAAAAGAGGGAAACCTATGAAAAATACTGGTACCTTGACAAATGTCCTTAGCAGTACCTGGAAGCTCTGCCCTTGGCCTGGGCAATTTGACAATCCATGTCGGAAGCCTAAAAATGCTACTCGCACTTTGACCCAGCAATTCTTGTTTAGAAATATATTCCAAGAAAATAATTGGACATGTGCCCAGAGAGTAAAATACAAGGATGTTCCTAGTTGGAAAAAAATAGAAGCAACCTATATTAGTTTGCGAGGGTTGCCATAACAAAGCACCACAGACTGGGTGACTCAACAGAAATTTTTTTCTCACAATTTTGGAGGCTAGAAATCCAAGATCAAGGCACCAGCAGGATTGATTTCTTCTGCAGCTTCTCTACTTAGCTTGTAGATGGCCATCCTCTCCCTGTATCTTTATATAGTCTTCCCTCTGCATATGTCTGTGTCCAAATTTCCTCCTCTTATAAGACACCAGTCATAGTGGATTAAGGCCCATGCTAAAATCCTCATTTTAACTTAATTACCTCTTTAAAATCCAAACTCTAAGTACACTCACATTCTGAGATATTAGGGTTAGGACTTCAACATATAAATTTTAGGGGGACATGATTCAGCCCATAACACAACCTAATCCAAGAATTGGGAGTTAGTTAAATAAATTATGACTCATTCACCCAATAGTATATACATTCTAGTTCATGTACAAATTTTTAATACTGCCATTAAAAATAGCCCTAGAAATATATATGACATGGAAAGAATTTCATGATATATGTTGCTCAGTGAAAAGAATAGGCTACAAAATAATATGTATAGTATGATTCTTGTTCTATGTGTGAAATACATAACACAAGCGCACAGACAAATGGCTAGAAATTATATTGGGGGGATGATATGGGTGATTTTCCTTTGTTTTATTTCTGTTTACTTATTTGTTGCTTAACTGAACATTTTAATTTTTTCCACAATAAATTTTTGCAATATTTTAAAAGAACTCCCCTCCTGCCACCACCCCCCCGCCATGTCATGACACAAACACTCCAAAAAAAAAGAAAAGAAAAGAAAGAACAGGAGGAAATCTACCATGTATATAAAGCAGGTTTCAGAGAACAGTGCTCTACTTAGGTAGTTTTCCTTTAGCCATTTCTTCTCTCCTGCTGCTAAGGTGAGTTTCAGTGAGTTATGAAAGCTTACTCCGTGCTCTTGACTGGTTCTCTTTGCCTCTACAGTGTAATGGCCTACTCATTTAAAGTGCAATGAAGTGCTCAGTGCATTCTTATTCTTTTCTGGAGGCTGTTTGGAAAGGTTTTTGTTTAATCATAAGACATTGCTGAAGCCAGTGACATTATGACTGAATGATTCATCTTGGCTTAGGGCTTATGATCAGACAGGCTCTGAAATCTATTTTCAAACTTGCAGAGAAAAAAAAATTTAATGGGGTGGGTTCCCAAGAAGAGAGCAGGGTGGATATGTTCAAACTCCTGATCATGATTTCTAGCTTAGGAAGCAGTAGCTGCCTATTCATATCTCATTTATGGGATAATTGACTACAGGCATTTTTCTTCTAAAGTCTGTTATTTCTTAGAGGCTGGGCCTACCACTCTAATCATTTTCTTCTAGGCCTGTCTCTCTTCCCCTTTCCCCCACTTCTGTAGCTTGGATAATTTATGCACAAAATAGATATTATTTAAATAAAAGGACAACACCTAAGTTAAGACATCATAGAGTGATTCGAGGGTACTGGTGCACACAACTCCACATGTTAATCTTTCACTTTGTATAATATACCTACATGGCCATTGACATGCAGCTACTCCCCTGATTGTTACATGGAGTAGTGATGGATTTAGCATCACTATACCTGTATAAGTAGGCCATGTACAACAATGGCAGAACTTAAAAATTTAGTCTTGCAATAAAGAGGGCATCTTGTACTAAGCACCTTGCTTACACTTCTGACAAATCTTGAGAATACCTCTAGAATTAAGAATCCTCTGCAGAGGCACATGTTTCATAGACCCCTTCTTGACCTCACTTCTCAAACAGAGATGCTTATACCAATTTGTTCATTTTCAGAGCAAAGTAATGGGCATGAACTCCAGGTTCCTAGCATTTTTCTTTGACCCATGGTAAAATTTGAGTTAATGGCTATTTACATCTATTATGTACAGTACTCTCAGTGAACAGCTTTGATATTATAGCATCTGACCTACCATGCTCCTGGCCAGTAAGTGTGAATTAGGAATGCTCATCAGGTGTGTTCTTGCAATTATCAGGCAGCCCCTTCTGCTTGCAGTACTTGGAAGTCAGTGGAGACGTAAGAAGAGAAAAGAAACCTGGAAGTTGCCTACCAAGGTGGCTCTGGAAAAACCTTCCTGAACAGACTGGGTTTTGTTTGATCTTTCATCAGACCTGGACAGTATTTAGATAAAAGATTATCTGTGAATACAGTGTCTTATAGGTATTTCCTCTAGGCTGACAACTCCTCAAGAGTGTAGGCCACATCTTCTTTGTCCTGAGAGTGCAGGCCTGGCACAGAGCAGGCAGGTAAGAGATTAAAGAAATAATAATTATCTCATTGGTTGAAGTCACAATCAACTACCACCTTCATTACTATATATTTTTCTGTTACTATTCTGAGATATGATAAAATTCTATTAGTGTCATGAGGCTTGAATACTGTCCTAATATTATTTTAAAATATTAGAGATGAAATAGACCTTAGAAATAATTTACTATAGAGTACCTTCATTTTGCAGATGGGAAACTGACACCCAGAGAAGTTAAATGACTTTTCAAAGCTACTTAGTGACAGACATAGAAGCAGGAGAATCCAGGTCCTCCTGGCTCCCAGTTTGCTACTAAACACCCCAAAGTGACTAAGAAGACTGCTTCCACTTTAGGTTATATTTTGTTTTGGTCTTTTTCTTCTTCTTCTTTCTTTCTCTCTTCACATGCTTTTATCTCCCCACTTGGACATGAGATCAACAGGCAAATCAGAGAACTTAGAACTTTTTAGAAAAGCCAGGGCTGTTGTGTTGTGACCCAGTATGGTGGGGGTGGAACTTTATCTTTCTGGAAAGGTTTTACGTTTACTCATGTTCTCTGGGCCATAGTTGAATGTGAGAGCCTTGCCCAGGTGCAGGCATCTTTACTGCTGATTGGATGTGCCTTGCTCTGGAATGTCAGGAGACCTGAGCTCTCCTCTTGGCTCTGTCACACTCCTGTGACCTTGGGAAAGTTAATTTTCCTCTCTAGGCCTCAGTTCCTCCTTTATAAAACATGAAACTTGGACTACATAAGCTCTAAAATCCTATGAGTCTACCTGTTTCCACTTCTGAATTATGAGGAATTAAAACTTTTTTCTTTCTTTAAAGTAAAAACCGCACCTAATCCCCATGCATTTTGATCACCCTTACATTTTTGTGTGAGTGTTGACAGGCCTTCTCTGCTCTACTTGGTAATAACTGGAATGATTTAGTTTTCATTTCAATGGTTTCAACTATTAGCTTCCATTTGTCATTCTACCAAAGAAGTAATTGGCACGATGGTTAAAGGTGATATATGACTCAGTTCTTTTGGGTCCTGTTTCAAGTGTTACTTTGAAAGTCTCTAAGACTTCTTCCCCTCTATCTGTCACTCATCCGGAGTTGGATGGTATCCATGGATCCTATCTTTTTTTGCTTCTTGTGGAATTGGTAGAGAGGGCATAGCGTCTCCTCAAGATCAGGGACCCAGGGAGGTTCCTGGAAGGGGGAACATTTTCTTTAAGTAGAGGGGGGGAAAGCTGCCAGGTTGCTGACTCTTGTTGTAGCAGGTGATAAGGAGTTAGTTGCAACCTGACTCCTCTCCCCACTGTGGGGTTACTGGCTTTGAGTTGTCTCGGCAAAGCCCCCTAGACATGTCATAGCAGCCTATCCCTTGCCTTCCTCTGCTTACATGCCTACATGCCCAGGAATGGAGAATCAAGAGATCAGCTTTCTGGCTGCTCTTGAAAGGATGCCCTGTTTGTTAGAGGCAAGTGGCCTGCCTTACACTGAAAATCACCCTGATGTGCAGAGCTGCAGAATGCATAGTTATGTTACCTGCATTTAAAGGAACATAAGACCCAGTGTCGCATTACTTTGTTTGCTTCTAACAGACCCTTCTCTTTTGCATCGACTGTTTCACACCATTAATCACTCAACAGCATTTATGAAACACTTGCCTTAAGCCTGAAGGAAAGGTTGAAAAGGAAGAAAAACCATGATCTCTGGCCTTGAGGGCTAAAAAGTTGCTGAGAGGAGACTTGAGAATGCATAAAAACACAAAGTACTACACAAACAAGTCCAAATTAACATAATGCAGAGTATTTCCAGACATGTTTAGGGGTTAATTGTCAAGATCAAGCTTGGGTGGAGTTAATCAGAGAAGGCTTCTTAGAAGAATTGTCACTGCTAATTTGACTATATTAACATACTTACCTAGAGAACCCAGGGACAAATTTACAAAAGGTTTAAATGATTAAAGAAAGCGTCACTGAGTCATATTCCAGAAAACACAAAAGATGCAAACTAAAAAATGACATGACAAGCTGTGTGAAAAGGCTTGAGTAGAGAGAGAATGAGGAAACTAAGCAGGGAATTTGTAGAAATTTACGTGAAGGCTGAGTTGAAGAATTTGGATCTGATAAAATTTGTGATAGGGAGCCTCTGGAGATTCTTGAGCATGGGAATGGTATGTGAAATTGTCTAAGAAAGATTACTCTTCCTGCTATGTATAAACTAATATGGAAAAGTTAGTGGTGGGGCTCAGGTTAGAGCTGCAGCTATGGAAATGAAGTGGAGGAACACTGGAGGGATAAGATGGAACCAGTGAGCAGAGCTTGACCAACACTTAGTCAATCATCATGACCACCCTTCACTGAGTGCTTTCTATGTGCCAGTCACAGAGCTAAGAGCTTGTCACATGAATTAATGCATTCAACCCTCAACAGAACTGTATGAGAAGAAATTAAATAACTTGCTCCAGATCATGCAACTATAAATGAGGAACTAGAATTTGTACCCAGGCACTCTGGCTCCGAAGCCACTTAACTACCATCCTAGACTGCATCTCTGAAGTCAAAAAGTAAAGAAGAAAATTACCCTACTGCTGTGGTTGAGAGTATGACCTCTAGATTCAGACTCTGTGGGATGTCTGCCTATGGCACTGACTAGCTATACACTCCTAAACAAACCACTTAAAATTCTATCCCTCCTTTTCCTTATCCATAAAAATAGGGATAATTGTACCTGTGTATAGGGTTGCTATAAAGTATAAATGTGTTATAGTGTGTACTGTACTCAGCCCAGCACCTGACACACAGTAACTGTTCAATAAACGTTAACTATCAATGAAATTGTTATTATCATCCTATGTTTTAGAACCTGGCAGGATAGCACTGTAATTGCCAGAAAAAGAAAAGGGGGACATTTGGTTTAAGGTTATTTACCACTCACAAGTCCTTTGCTCTTGAGTTACAGAATATTTAGGGATCAGTAGAAATCATACTGAGGGAAGTGAAGAGAAATTGAGGGATGTTCCAAAGAGAAGAGTTAACTGAAAATGCCAGTCATTCAGAGCACTGGAGAAAAATCATGTTAGAAGTGGAAGAAAGGGAGGGAGGCTAAGGCTTTGGTTAGTGTGCAACCTGCTTTGTGGGTAGGAAGGACTGGGATTGCCACTTTATTAACTTATATATTGAGCATGAGTTTAACTTCCCTTTTGGTTTCTGCTTTTTCATCCTCACTATTAATAGACTATGCACATATTAAGAAGTAATCTATGCTGCAACTTTTCCTCAGAACTGTGTCTACTTAAAGAGGAGTTAGGAGAGATTTTTAAAGGACACTGTTTAAAAAAATGTATACAAAAACAACGAGGAGAACATGATAGGTGATTGTCATTGTTCATAGTTCAGAGTGGCTAGTTCTCTGAAGTCCTTTTCTCCCTAGAGAGATCTTCAAGGAGAGATCTTTGTGCCCCATGGAATGACTACTTAGGAGCTGAGTCAAACAAGCAGTCTTATTTTAGTTTTCTAAAGACCAAGTCTGGGCAGGCCTATGCTTTCACTACACGGGAGGGGTAAGTGGTTAAGTTTATTCACATGTGAACTGCCTAAGTCCTCTCACAGGCTACCATGGCTCAGTTAGCTCTCCCAACTGACAGAAGACACATACATGGGGGGATAATCTACTCCCCACTGAATGTAACAGGAAGCAGTGATTTGGCACTCTGCCATTTGAATTCACTCTGTATTCTAGCATGGCTAAAGACACTGAGAAAAGATAGCAGTAGTCATTGGTGAAATTATTAGTGCCTTTAAAATTACTCATCCACAAGTATTTATTGACAATGGTGAATATCTGTATAGAACACAGTACAGGTACCGAGTAAAAGCTCACATTTTGTTGATTCTGGCTTGGACTGTACATTTGCCAATATACAGCATTTAACTGCATTTCTTTCAGGAAAATTCAACTATATCTATAGAGTAAAAGAATAAGAAAGAATTGCCAGGGTCCCGTGATCCAGGAACAACTTCCCTGGGAGAACACATGGCGCGCCTCAGGCTGTTGCAGCATCATGCCGGCCTCTGCCGCTGCAGGCTTGCCCCGCATTCCACACCCCTCCCTCCCTTCCCCTGACCTGAGTGAGCCAGAGCCCCTAATCAGCTGCTACTTTAACCCTGTACTGTCTGAGCGAAGAACAGACACCCTCAGGCGACCTACACACAGAGGCAGGGCCAAATCCAAAGCTGAACCCCGGGAGCTGTGCAAACAAAGAAGAGAAAGGGAAACTTCTCCCAGCAGCCTCAGGAGCAGCGGATTAAATCTCCACAATCACCTTGATGTACCCTGCATCTCTGGAATACCTGAATAGACAATGAATCATCCCAAATTAAGGCGGTGCACTTTGGGAGCAACTGAAGACTTGGGGTTTGCTGTCCGCACCTAATTTGTTTCTGGCTTTATGTTTATCTTAGTTTAGTATTTAGAATTTATTATCATTGGTAGATTTACTTATTGATTTGGTTGCTCTCTTTTTTTTAAATATAGATTTTTTTTCCTTTTTCTCTTTTTGTGAGTGTGTATGTGTATGCTTCTTTGTGTGATTTTGTCTGTATAGCTTTGCTTTTACCATTTGTCCTAGGGTTCTGTCTGTCTGTTTTTATTTATTTATTTATTTTGGATAGTTTTTAGCGCTTGGTATCATTGGTGGATTTGTTTATTGGTTTGGTTGCTCTCTTCTTTCTTTCTTACTTTCTTACTTTTTTTATGACTTTTAAATTTTTTTATTTTAAAAATTTTAATAACTATATTTTATTTTATTTATTTATTTATTTTCTCCCTTTTCTTCTGAGCCAAGTGGCTGACAGGGTCTTGGTGCTCTGGCCGGGTGTCGGGCCTGTGCCTCTGAGGTGGGAGAGCTGAGTTCAGGTCATTGGTCCACCAGAGACCTGGCTCCATGTAATATCAAATGGTGAAAGCTCTCCCGGAGGTCTCCATCTCAACACTAAGACCCCGCATGACTCAATGACCAGAAAGATACAGTGCTGGACACCCTATGCCAAACAACTAGCAAGACAGGGACACAACCCTACCCATTAGCAGAGAGTCTGCCTAAAATCATAATAAGGTCACAGACACCCCAAAACACACCACCGGATGCGGTCCTGCCCATCAGAAAGACAATTCCAGCCTCATCCACCAGAGCACAGGCACCAGTCCCCTCCACCATGAAGCCTAGACAACCCACTGAGCCTTATCCACTGGGGGCAGACACCATAAACAAACAGAACTATGAACCTGCAGCCTGCGAAAAGGAGACCCCAAACACAGCAAGTTAAGCAAAATGAGAAGACAGAGAAATACACAGCAGATGAAGGAGAATGGTAAAAACCCACGAGACCAAACGAATGAAGAGGAAATAGGCAATCTACCTGAAAAAGTATTCAGAGTAATGATAGTAAAGATGATCCAAAATCTTGGAAAAAGAATGGAGAAAATACAAGAAACATTTAACAAGTATCTAGAAGTACTAAAGAGCAAACAAACAGTGATGAACAACACAATAAATGAAATTAAAAATTCTCTAGAAGGAATCAATAGCAGAATAACTGAGGCAGAAGAATGGATAAGTGATCTGAAAGATAAAGTAGTGGAAATAACTACCACAGAGCAGAATAAAGAAAAAAAAATGAAAAGAATTGACGACAATCTCAGAGACCTCTGGGACAACATTAAACTCATCAACATCCAAATTATAGGGTTCCCAGAAGAAGAAGAGAAAAAGAAAAGGACTGAGAAAATATTTGAAGAGATTATAGTTGAAAATTTCCCCAATACGGGAAAGGACATAGTCAAGTCCAGGAAGCACAGAGGGTCCTATATAGGATAAATCCAAGGAGAAATATGCCAAGACACATAATAATCAAACTATCAAAAATTAAATACAAAAAAAATATTAAAAGCAGAAAGGGAAAAACAAATAACATAGAAGGGAATCCCCATAAGGTTAACAGCTGATCTTTCAGCAGAAACTCTGCAAGCCGGAAGGGAGTGGCAGGACATATTTAAAGTGATGAAAGGGAAAAACCTACAACCAAGACTACTCTACCCAGCAAGATTCTCATTCAGATTCGACAGAGAAAGTAAAACCTTTACAGACAAGCAAAAGCTAAGAGAATTCAGCACCACTAATCCAGCTTTACAACAAATGCTAAAGGAACTTCTCTAGGCAGGAAACACAAGAGAAGGAAAAGACCTACAATAACAAACCCAAAACAATTAAGAAAATGGTAATAGGAACATACGTATCGATAACTACCTTAAATGTAAATGGATTAAATGCTCCAACCAAAAGACATAGACTGGCTGAATGGATACAAAATCAAAACCCATATATATGCTGTCTACAAGAGACCCACTTCAGACCAAGGGACACATACAGACTGAAAGTGAGGGGATGGAAAAAGATATTCCATGCAAATGGAAATCAAAAGAAAGCTGGAATAGCAATTCTCATATCAGACAAAATAGACTTTAAAATAAAGACTACTATAAGAGACAAAGAAGGACACTACATAATGATCAAGGGATCAATCCAAGAAGAAGATATAACAATTGTAAATATTTATGCACCCAACATGGGAGCACCTCAATACATAAGGCAAATGCTAACAGCCATAAAAGGGGAAATCGACAGTAGCACAATCATAGTAGGGGACTTTAACACCCCACTTTCACCAATGGACAAATCATCCAAAATGAAAATAAATAAGGAAACATAAGCTTTAAATGATACATTAAACAAGATGGACTTAATTGATATTTATAGGACATTCCATCCAAAAACAACAGAATACACTTTCTTCTCAAGTGCTCATGGAACATTCTCCAGGATCAAGCATATCTTGGGTCACAAATTAAGCCTTGGTAAATTTAAGAAAATTGAAATCGTATCAAGTACCTTTTCCAACCACAACACTACGAGACTAGAAATCAGTTACAGGAAAAAAATCTGTAAAAATTATGAACACATGGAGGTTAAACAATACACTACTAAATAGCCAAGAGGTCACTGAAGAAATCAAAGAGGAAATCAAAAAATACCTAGAAACAAATGACAATGAAAACATGACAACCCAAAACCTATAGGATGTAGCAAAAGCAGTTCTAAGAGGGAAGTTTATAGCAATACAATCCTACCTCAAGAAACAAGAAACATCTCAAATAAACAACCTAACCTTACACCTAAAGCAATTAGAGAAAGAAGAACAAAAAACCCCAAAGGTAGCAGAAGGAAAGAAATCATAAAGATCAGATCAGAAATAAATGAAAAGAAATGAAGGAAACGATAGCAAAGATCAATAAAACTAAAAGCTGGTTCTTTGAGAAGAAAAATAAAATTGATAAACCATAAGCCAGACTCATCAAGAAAAAAAGGGAGAAGACTCAAATCAATAGAATTAGAAATGAAAAAGGAGAAGTAACAACTGACACTGCAGAAATACAAAGGATCATGAGAGATTACTACAAGCAACTGTATGCCAATAAAATGAACAACCTAGAAGAAATGGACACATTCTTAGAAAAGCACAACCTTCCGAGACTGAATCAGGAAGAAATAGAAAATATAAACAGACCAATCACAACCACTGAAATTGAGACTGTGATTTAAAATGTTCCAACAAACAAAAGCCCAGGACCAGATGGCTTCACAGGCAAATTCTATGAAACATTTAGAGAAGAGCTAACACCTACGCTTCTCAAACTCTTCTAAAATATAGCAGAGGGAGGATCACTACCAAACTCATTCTACAAGGCCACCATCACCCTGATACCAAAACCAGACAAACATGTCACAAAGAAAAAAAACTACAGGTCAATATCACTGATGAACATAGATGCAAAAATCCTCAACAAAATACTAGCAAAGAGAATCCAACAGCACAATAAAAGGATCATGTACCATGATCAAGTGCAGTTTATCCCAAGAATGCAAGGATTCTTCAATATACACAAATAAATCAATGTGATAAACCATATTAACAAATCAATGGAGGAAAACCATATGATCATCTCAATAGATGCAGAAAAAGCTTTTGACAAAATTCAACACCCATTTATGATAAAAAACCCTCCAGAAAGTAGGCATAGAGGGAACTCACCTCAACATAATAAAGGCCATATATGACAAACCCACAGCCAACATCGTTCTCAATGGTGAAAAACTGAAACCATTTCCTCTAAGATCAGGAACAAGACAAGGTTGTCCACTCTCACCACTATTATTCAAGATAGTTTTGGAAGTTTTAGCCACAGCAATCAAAGAAGAAAAAGAAATAAAAGGAATCCAAATTGGAAAAGAAGAAGTAAAGCTGTCACTGTTTACAGATGACATGATACTATACACAGAGAATCCTAAATATGCTACCAGAAAACTACTAGAGCTAATCAATGAATTTGGTAAAGTAGAAGGATACAAAATTAATGCACAGAAATCTCTGGCATTCCTATACACTAATGATGAAAAATCTGAAAGAGAAATTAAAGAAACACTCCCATTTACCACTGTAACAAAAAGAATAAAATACCTAGGCATAAACCCACCTAAGGAGACAAAAGCCCTGTATGCAGAAAACTATAAGACACTGATGAAAGAAATTAAAGATGGTACAAACAGATGGAGAGATAAACCGTGTTCTTGGATTGGAAGAATCAACATTGTGAAGATGACTATACTACCCAAAACAATCTACAGATTGAATGCAATCCCTATCAAACTACCAATGGCATTTTTCACAGAACTAGAACAAAAAATTTCACAATTTGTATGGAAACACAAAAGACCCTGAATAGCCAAAGCAATCTTGAGAAAGAAAAATGGAGCTGGAGGAATCAGACTCCCTGACTTCAGACTATACTACAAAGCTACAGTAATCAAGACACTATGGTACTGGCACAAAAACTGAAATAGAGATCAATGGAACAGGATAGAAAGCCCAGAGATAAACCCACACACCTATGGTCACCTTATTTTTGATAAAGGAGGCAAGGGTATACAATGGAGAAAAGACACCCTCTTTAATAAGTGGTTCTGGGAAAACTGGACAGTTACATGTAAAACAATGAAATTAGAACACTCCCTAACACCATACACAAAAATAAACTCAAAATGGATTAAAGTCCTAAATGTAAGGGTGGACACTTTAAAACTCTTAGAGGAAAACATAGGCAGAACACTCTATGACATAAATCACAGCAAGATCCTTTTTGACCCACTCCTAGAGAAATGGAAATAAAAAAAAAAATAAATAAATGGGACCTAATGAAACTTAAAAGCTTTTGCACAGCCAAGGAAACCATAAACAAGACCAAAAGACAACCCTCAGAATGGGAGAAAATATTTGCAAATGAAGCAACTGACAAAGGATCAATCTCCAAAATTTACAAGCAGCTCATGCAGCTCAATAACAAAATCAAACAACCCAATCCAAAAAAGGACAGAAGACCTAAATAGACATTTCTCCAAAGAATATATACAGATTGCCAAGAAACACATGAAAGGATGCTCAACATCACTAATCATTAGAGAAATGCAAATCAATACTACAGTGAGGTATCACCTCACACCAGTCAGAATGGCCATCATCAAAAATCTGCAAAAAATAAATGCTGGAGAGGGTGTGGAGAAAAGGGAACCCTCTTGCACTGTTGGTGGGAATGTAAATTGATACAGCTACTATGAAGAACAGTATGGAGGTTCCTTAAAAATCTAAAAATAGGACTACCATATGACCTAGCAATCCCACTACTGGGCATATACCCTGAGAAAACCATAATTCAAAAAGAGTCATGTACCACAATGTTCACTGCAGCTCTATTTACAATAGCCAGGACATGGAAGCAACCTAAGTGTCCATCAACAGATGAATGGATGAAGAAGATGTGGCACATATATACAGTGGAATATTACTCAGCCATAAAAGGAAATGAAATTGAGTTATTGGTAGTGAGGTGGATGGACCTAGAGTCTGTCATACAGAGTAAAGTAAGTCAGAAAGAGAAAAACAAATACTGTATGCTAACACATATATGTGTAATCTAAAAAAAAAAAAAAGGTTGTGAAGAACCTAGGGGCAGGACAAGAATAAAGGCACAGACGTAGAGAATGGACTTGTGAACAGGGGAGTGGGAAGGGGAAGCTGGGATGAAGTGAGAGAGTGACATGGACATATATACACTATCAAATGTAAAATAAATAGCTAGTGGGAAGCAGCCGCATGGCATTGGGAGATCAGCTTGGTGCTTTGTGACCACCTAGAGTGGTGGGATAGGGAGGGTGGGAGGAGATGCAAGAGGCAGGAGATATGGGGATATATGTATATGTATAGCTGATTCACTTTGTTATACAGCAGAAACTAACACACCATTGTAAAACAATTATACTCCAATAAAGATGTTAAAAAAATAGTAATAATAAGTAAGAAGAATTGATTAGGTACAATGTAGATTGAGTGTATTTTTTCTCTTCTGTTTCCCCTCTTAAGAAATCCAGCTCCAGTTCAACAGTGGTACAGTGACTGCTATTACACAGCAATAATTGGTGTCTGTGAGCTCATGTTGAGTGCTTGTTACAGAATTTGAAAGGGCAAGGCATATTTCGTGTACCAGTCCTCAAATATCTCCATCAAGCTGTCACCATAGAGACAGAAATCTTAAGACTTCCTACAATCATTTGAGAAGGGAAATGTCTATTTCTGGCTGAGACTTGGCCTCTCCGGTGTAGAGTTTACAAGGAATTTCTTACTGCTTGCTATGTAGTGTGGAATTTAGGACAAAATATGGAGCAACTTTATGGGGTAAGAGGATCAGCAATATTAAAAAAGGAAAAACCTACTTTGATTAACATAGAGCTAGATCCTACAGATCAGTTATGACCTGGATATAATTTAGCTACTTCAGAAGTAACTTATCTTCATGTTCTGTGGCCTGACTCTCTGGAGTGTGGTTGAATAGTTTCTTGCCATAATTATTCCCACAACTTACAGAGCAATCACCACCCTGAGATCAGGTCTCCCACAAACAATTAAGTCATAAACTCAAATATCAGTAACCAAAGATCATCTGGCTTAAAGAATTTTCTTAGCTGCTACTTCCTTAGGTCTTTATAGATAAATAAGACCAAGTACCTCTTTGTAAGTTTCCATTTTTGCCTCTACTGCAATACGAATCAAATGGCCTTTTTGGAGAATATAATTTTGTTTTCTAGAAAGATGAGAAATTCTAATCTTTCAAATAGCCTGTGTTAGCACTAATTCTGAAGCCAAGTAGTACCCATGGAAAAGAAGAATTTATTTCAGTCTATTTTACCTCTTGGAATATTAATTCATGAGAAAACACTTTATTAAATTCTGCTGACATTTAAAGCATATAAAATACATTTGCCTGGTTCTTTTAAACCACATTAAACTTTTTTCTTTGGATACTTCCAAAATTGTATTGGAATCTATCAAATTTTAAAACAGTTACTCTTGGATACCACAATTTCACCTCAAGGAATTTCTTCCAGAAAAATATTCCCACTAAATGAAAGTCTATTCTGAACTTGAAGCTATTCAGCCTAATTCCTGCACTTGGCCCCAAGAATGCCAGAAAAGAGATTGGTGGATTCTCTTTTGAAAAAAGTGTAACATCTCAAGAGAAATTATATTTGGGGGCCCTACAGTGAAGCAGGTGGATTCCTGCTTGATGACCCCAAAGTAAAGCCCACCAACAGACAAGCCCCATTTGAGTACTCAGAGCTAACAATCAGCTATTATGTGAAAGTCACTTGACGTTTGAGGAATGTCTCCATCATGAAAGGCAGATGCGAAAACAAAGGGATTTGGGGAAAAAAAGAGACAATGCAGGAAGATAAATTATATCCATGAAACATGAATAAACAACAATGGCATGCTATAAAAAAGGGCATGATCAGAAAATAAAGGGAGCTTTTGGAAATGAAAAATATGGTTTCCTATGAAATAGGAAATTTGTAGAAGTGTTGGGAGATGAAGACAAGGAAATTTCCCAGGATGTAGATCCAAGAGATGATACAGAAAGAGAAAACTGAAGAGAATGTTAGAGGGTTAGTCCAGGAAGTTCAATATTTCTTGGAAAATCGAGAGAGAGAAAGAGAGAGATTGAGAGCAGACTATATCAGTTAGAGTCCTAACAGCAAACCCAGTTCACCCTACGTGGTTCTGATAAAAGTGATTTTTACGAAGGGACTCCTTATGGAAGTGTGAGCAGTAAGGATTAAGGGAACAAACAAGGGTGGTATAGTATCCAGAGACTAGCAACAATGAGAAGCTGTTACACTCCCAGGGCTGAAGGGGCAAGGTTGGAGGAGGTGGTATAAATGGACCCCAGTGAGAACTGCAGCCAAGGAGGTAGAGACTCCCAGCAGGAGACATAGCCACTGCCCAAGAGATGTGGCTTTACATCAGGAATACAGCAGGGAAGAAACACTCTGACTTCTCTCTCTTCTTGTGATCTGATCTCACATTGGCCAAACCTAACCAGAAACCAGCTGATATAGTCTACTGGGGGCATTCTCTCAGAGCAGGTCAGGGCTAGTATGTGAAGGGAAATAAATTATTGAAGAATAATACAATAGCATTTTCTCATCTGAAAACCACCTGTGACCATCCCAGAGAATTAAAAAAAAAAAAAAAAGCCCTACATAAGCACAATATAATGAAATTTCACAACACCGTTAACAAAGAGAAGATCTTAAAAGCTTCCAGAGAGGAAAAAACATCATATATATAAAGGATCAGAAATCACAAAGGCATTGGCTTGATCAGCAACACTGAATGCTATATGACAGTGGAGCAATGTTTTCAAATTTCTGAGGAAACATTCTTTCCAAGCCAGATCACTAGTTAATTGTAAGGATGGAATAAAGACATTTGCAAGCATGCAATGTCACAAAAAATTTACCCTCTAGACACCCTTTCTTAGGAAGCTATTACAAAACAAAGGAGTAAACAAGCAAACAAAAACAGAAGTCCCTGGGTTGCGAGAACATGATATATGCATAGACAAGAAGTGAAGAGAAATCCCTGGCTGACAGCTATGCAGAAGTCCTAGAATATTTCTAGTTTAAACAGAGCAGGAGAGAAGAAGTCTCCGTTAAGACGTCTTTAAGGAAAAAGACAAACCACTAACCATTTTCAGAGAGATTTAACAACTCTTTGGAGGGTTTGAGACGGGCAATGAAAGCAAATGATTATTTAAGAAAATCAGCCTTCTAAAGCTATTTGATTTCTTAATTTGTGTATACATATTGCTTTTATACATTAAATTTAAAATACTCTTACAAGAATGCAAAGTATAAGTGCAAAGATATCATTACAACATTGTGTGTTATATCAAAAAGTTGAAAATAACCTAAATGTCCATTAGTGAAAGACTGGTTAAATTATGGTGCTGCCCAATGATAGAATACTATGTATCCTTGAAAAGGAATGAGAGTTTAGATGTATACTGAGTGAAAAGATGTCCTAGATATATGTTTAAGGGAAAAAAAATAGGTTTCAAAACTTGTATCCATGAGGTGACCGTTTTTTAAAGTAGAAAAAAAATCTTCTAAATATGTATTACTCTATACATAGGAAGAACAAAAGCTTGGAGAACCATGGATTTTTATTTTCTAATTAAAATTTTTGGTATTGAGTTGTTGTTTATAATGAGGATGGACTTCATGTACTCAGAAAAATCAACACAGATGAATTTTTAATTTAATTAATTTATTTTTATTGAAGTATAGACGATTTACAATGTGCCAATGTCTGCTGTACAGCAAAGTGACTCAGTTATACACATATAGACATTCTTGTATTCTTTTCCATTATGGTTTATCAAAGGATACTGAATATAGTTCCCTGTGCTATACAATAGGACCTTGTTGTTTATGCATCCTATATATAATAGTTTCAGATGAATTTTTAATAAGATTACATTGGGGCTTAGAAATAAATTTTTCCATACCTTCAGTTAACAATATACATTCATCAAACTATCGTGTTTGGTACTGGAGAGACAGAGATGAATAAAATATATTTCCTGCCTTCAATTTTTTTTGGATTAAGCTATGGTTTTTATTTTATTTTTTTAACATCTTTATTGGGGTATAATTGCTTTACAATATTGTGTTAGTTTCTGCTATATAACAAAGTGCATCAGCTATACGTATACATATATCCCCATATCCCCTCCCTCTTGCGTCTCCCTCCCATCCTCCCTATCCCACCCCTCTAGGTGGTCATGAAGCACGGAGCTGATCTCCCTGTGCTATGCTCCTGCCTTCAATTTTATGACAGTCTAGTGGAATGTTTTTTAAACTGCCTGGTGCTTCAGGGGTGGAATAAATGTTTGATCTGAATTTCATTTCAAAATACATTTAAAATATTAAAACACCTGTAATAAAATTAATTTAATATAATAAATTTTAATACATTGGGACCACCACTGGTTAATTTCTACTGTCAGGTAAACTAATATTTTGTGTGTGTAGCTATCAGCATTAAATTTTTCCTGTTATTTCTGAGCATATATTTGAATTTATTGTAAACATGCCATTACTCAGAAAGTTGTAGCTTTATATTGGTCTTTAAAAAATCTAATCTGTGTAAGGTGCTTATAGAATAATGTGCATGTGACTATGCAAACACTGCATATATGCTCTAACCATGATTAAATACACAACAAAGCTCAAGTTCATCTGCTTGATGTACATTCTTATGTGCAATAACAGATAAATGTATAACAGGTAGGGTAGAGAGGATTTTGCAGATCCTTAAATTTAAAGCTTTGTAAGATTTCATTGTTTGTCTGACTTTTATAATAAACTGCTGTGAGCAGTTTTTGGCTATTTTTGTGAACCAGTTTTTAAAACATTTTATTATGAACACTTTGAAACAGATACAAAGTAAACAACAGAATAATGAACAACTCTATACTTATCACCCAGCTTCAACAGTTGTCAATATTCTGCCATTCTTTTGTCATCCAAGAATGACACAAGGGATCTTGATTCCTTACTTGATTATTATTTTTTCCAATAAACATTTTCCATTACTTCTGTTTCAAGTTTCTGAATCTGTCCAGTTGAAGAGCAATCAAAAGAATGTTGTTACCATTTGTAGTTACTTATCTTTGTTGATCAGGATTTCCTCAGTGTTATTCAATCTAAACAAAATACAGAAATGTTTTGGTTATGGAAGCTTATATAAGACTGCAATTATCATTTATAAATCCTAATTTCAAACTTTAGTCTTCACCAAGATAATCTGGTTTCTGATATTTTTTATATTAAAATTTTTTGCTAAAACTATTACATAAACATGCTTTAAAAACTTCAAAAATAGTACAAAGAGTATGCATAAAAAAGAACATCTTCTTCCTACCCCTACCCCTCCCAGTTCCTCTTTTCAGAGGCCAGTTTCTTCGGGAGAATTTCCAGAAATACTCTATGCATGCACATACAAGCATGTGCATAACTATAACCCTTAAAGAGAAAAGAAAAGAAAAGCCTTATTGGCAGTGTACACTGTACTATACCATGCCTTTGTTCATTAATGCTTCTTTTAATACACAGATCAAGGAGTTTCTGAAAAGATACAAAACTGCTGGTATAGTGGGAACCACATCTCTGACAGCACAACATCAATGAACAAAGAGAGGAGGGAGCGAATACCTTGCTTTTGGGAAATGGAAAAGGCCATATGAAGTTTTAGGTGAATCTTCATGGAAAAGCTCGCATGGCAGAAAAGTATTATACTAGAAGATTGTTTTAAGTGGTAATATGCACCAATCCCAAACCTAATTTCTTGGTTTTTCTTTTTTCTTTCTTCACAGCATATGTTAATTGGTGGGTACAAAATATCCAGAGCAGCTGCTAGTCTGTTGAAAATCATCCCTGCTATGTTGAAAGCATGCTGGAATTTGAGTCAAAAGACCTGGGTTCTAGTTTTAGGCTAGCCATATAACCGCTTTAGTTTCCTTATTTCTATAATGGGGGTACCACGTACTTGTCTTTCTTACCAGGTTTTGAGACCATATACTGAACTAGAGTACCATCCTAATGTGAAAGCAAATTGTCTTTGGAGTCTAAGAAACATAGGTCTGAAATTACTGTTTTGAAGCTATGAATGGTATAGTTGCTAAGTCATTCATTCCATTCACAGGACATTATTGAGTACCTGCTGTTTGCCAGACACTATCTTAAGTGAGAGGATATGCGGGTGAACAAGACAGACAGGCACTTAAATTGTTTTTGAGCATTTAGTGTGTGCCAGGCTCTGTGCTAAGGCTGAGAAGTAGTGATTAGTCCTTTGGTGGTCTTATTTGCTCACATAGCTACAAATAACAACTGTATGTGAAAACTCTCAAATTTACACTCCTGGACTGACGTTTCTGAACTTGACTCTTAAATATACAATGCCTTTTTGATGACTCCTTTTAAATAAAATTCATAAGAAACTCAAACATAATATTGATACATCCAAACCTAGACTGACTTTGATCCCAAAGCTGTTCCTCCCTCCTCTCTTCCCAATCTCTATAGACCACCATCCACCAAGGTGTTCAAGCCAGAGACCTGGGGGACTTCCCTGACAGCTCCTCTCGCTCACCTCCTATCACCTGCAAGACAAATTAGTTCTATCTAAAAGGCAGATCTTGAGTCCATCCACTGTTTTCCTCTCTGCAATCCTCCTTGCTCAGACTTCTTTGCAATAGGTGCCTTACTGTTTTCCTTGCTTCCTCTTGCTCCCTTACAAGCCATTCTCCATACAGTGGCCAGAGTGGATTCCCAGTGTGAAAGCAACAGCAATAGTAGTGGTAACAAACACAAACAAAACAAAGAAACAAAACTAAAAATATAAGTATTCTTTCATTCCCACTCCCTTCTGGGAAGATTCCACCTCTGGGCTCTGGGGCTTCTGTTGTGCTGATGGGGATAAATTGGTAGAGATGTAGAAATGGTGAGGTCAGAAAGGATAGATTTTTTTTTTTTTTTTTTTTTTTTTTGCTGTACGCGGGCCTCTCACTGCTGTGGCCTCTCCCGTTGGGGAGCACAGGCTCCGGACACACAGGCTCCGCGGCCATGGCTCGCGGGCCCAGCCGCTCCGCGGCATGTGGGATCCTCCGGGATCGGGGCACGAACCCGTGTCCCCTGCATCGGCAGGCGGACTCTCAACCACTGCGCCACCAGGGAAGCCCCAGAAAGGATAGATTGATTTACACGAGCAAGTGCAGAGAGTTATTCAAGGAGCAAGAATGGACTCTTAAAGGGGAGAGAATGAGGTCAAGGAAAGAAGAGCCAGGTCCAGGTCTGGCCTAGTTTGGGGGTAATATTTAAAGAGAAGAGTGATTGCAGACTGTTGCTGTGCTGTAATGAGCAGAACTTCGAGAGATAGATCAAGATTTTTTAAAAGCACGTTTACTGAGACACATGCACAGAAATTTCCCTTTTGTGCTTATTTCATAAACTTCTGTAAATATTAGTTTGCTTTTCATTTCTATTTTTGGTACTTGTTCTTTTGAATGAGACCGGCTATGATGATACAGGCAATGAGTGGGCTCAGCTTTATTCAAAATCCCTTACCGGGGCCTAATGGATGGCAGATTCTTAGCTTTTAGGTCTCATCTTAAATGCCACCTTTTCAGAAAGTCCTTTGCATCTATCTTAGCTGGATCTCCATTGTTGTTCTCTTTCATGACACTCTATGGTTTCTTTCATAGAACTTCACAGTTGGCAATTTATTCATGTGTATGGTTATGTGTGTGTGCACACATGCCTGGGTTGCTTGTTGTCTGTTCCAGCAGATGTACGTTCCAGAGGACAAGGAGCTTGTGGCTTTGTTCACTGCTGTGGAGCCAATGCCCCTCCCAGTGCTCTGCACATAGAAGGCTGCCAATGAATGCTTGTTAAGTGAACAAACAAGCTCACGTAGAGCTTAACGTTGAGAAGGAAATACAGATACTGAACAGATAATCATGTTATGATGACCACAACAGGAAAGTCTGGTATAACTGTAAACCTGAAGAAGCTAATTGAAATGGGGAGCAAGTCTAAAAATAGATCAGGAGTTAGCCAAGTGACAAGAGTGAGGATGGTTCTAGGCAGAGGGAATAACAAGTGTGAAAGCCAAAGGATGAGAGTATGGAGTATCTGGGGGAAATCAAAGACCAGTATGGCTAGAGCCTAGAGAGGAAGAGGTGGGCCAGTGGAAACATGTGCTAAGCCTCAGGATTGGGAGCTTCAACGTAAGGAAATGGAAAGCTTCAGGCAGTACAGTGAGGTGATTAAATCTGTGTTTTTAAACTACCACTATAGCTGTGTGGGGAATGGATTACAGGTTGGAAATGGAGAGCATGGAGAAGTGGGGAGCTTGGAGAGGAAGGCCAGGGCAGAGATGATATTGGTTAGACTGGCTAGGTACGTGTAGGAGCACAGGCCAGAGAAAACAGAGGCTTGGCTAGAGGAGATGGTGAGTTTGGAGAATAGTGGTAGATTCACAAGCGATTTAGAAGCTAGAGTAGTTAAGGTATGGTGCGTCATTGCACTTGCCATAAGGGAGCAGGAAGGCCAAGATAACTTCCAGGGTTTTGATTTATACCTGAGTGGCACCATTTATTTATTTTTTTTTTTTTTTTGGCGGTATGCGGGCCTCTCACTGTTGTGGCCTCCCCCGTTGCGGAGCACAGGCTCCGGACGCGCAGGCTCCGGACGCGCAGGCTCAGCGGCCATGGCTCACGGGCCCAGCCGCTCCGCGGCATATGGGATCCTCCCAGACCGGGGCACGAACCCGTATCCCCTGCATCGGCAGGCGGACTCTCAACCACTTGCGCCACCAGGGAGGCCCACCATTTATTGAGATAAGAGAAAACTGGAAGAGGAACCAGTTGTTGGTGGTGGGTAAGTGGTAGAAAAATGACGAATTCAGTTGTGGACAAGATTTGAGGCACGTGGGGCTTCCCTGGTGGCGCGGTGGTTGGGAGTCCGCCTGCCGATGCAGCGGACGTGGGTTCGTGCCCCGGTCCGGGAAGATCCCGCATGCCATGGAGCGGCTGGGCCCGTGGGCCGTAGCCGCTTGGCCTGCGCGTCCGGGGCCTGTGCTCCGCGGTGGGAGAGGCCACAGCGTTGAGAGGCCCGCGTACCGCAAAAAAAAAAAAAAAAAATTGAGGCACGTGTGAGATATACAAGGAGCAAGCCCAAGCAGACAGTTAAATAGATGGCAGTATGATGGTCAGTGGGATTCTATGTACAAATGAAGCTATCTGTCTAGGGAGTGAGTGGGAGTGAAAGGCTTAGGATGGAATCCTGAGGTCGTCTCACCATTTAAAGGTCAGGTTGACAAGGAGCCAGCAGAAGTGACCAAGGACTAGCCAGAGGGGTAAAAGTAACACTGGAATGTGTGGTGCTATGGAAGGCCTTGAGGAAATGGTCTAAGACAAATGTCTCAGTGAATTAGCAGTCAGATTTTAAGCAGAGAACATCACTCAGCAATTTAAGTTCTGATCATTCTCCCTCTTTATTAGGAAATTGTATATCAACATATCTTAGGGAAAAAACACCTCCCCAACTCGCACCTTAAAATGACTATTTTATTTTCGTATCAGTATTTTATCTTCCAGTATGTATTTATAATGCATAAACATTTTTGCATTGTTGTAGCTACAACGGATGCATAATTTTTATTTTTTCCATTTTAAAGTGAAAGGAACTTAATGACTTCATAATTATCATTTTAGTGGCTGTTTAATATTCCATTCAATGACATTTTAGAGACCTGTAAAAAGATATGGCTGATTCTACTAAAACTATAGGAAGAAGAAAAAAAACTACAGGAAGATAAACTTTTTCTCACAACCCATCCTCCTTTACCATTAACAAGATCATTTAAAATAGTTAAAGAAGCACAGAAGCAAATGAGCCTATCAATAATTTTGTCTTCTGGAGTTTAAATACATATAAACCAATGCCAATATGTTGCTTCTTCAACTTCATACGGTCACATTTCAACTCTGGAGAGAAAACGGAAAATTTGATTATATCCTAAGAAGAACAGGGTTAAACCACAGGGAGGCATATTTATTTCGTTGATCTTTGAAATACATGGACTTTCTTCTTAAACTAGCAAACTGAAGATCAATATATCACCTTGATGCGCAGTGTTCTGAATCTTCACCAACAGATAATGAAATCAAGGGCAAGAATAAATGATGCTTTTATGTATTGCCATTAAGTCTTAAAAACGGACTGAAGAGTTCTAAGTTATCCAAGTGAGTTTTTTTTTTTTTTTTTTTTAGTATTCTATGATGACTTCATACCTTCAGAGTTTCATTTATGTCATCATAAATATCCTATAGTACAAAGGGGGCAGAAATGGTTAAGACCTGATTCAGTTGAAGTGGTCTCATTTGTTTGTTTAAAGATTAGCCCTAAACTAATGATTAAGCTATCAAACAAGATGAAAAAGAGAGATTTTCTGGAGCTGTGGCATTTGAGTTTCTGTAGGAAATATGACAGAAGCAAAAGGTGAACTTGTGATTGAGCCAAGGACATTTTATTTCTTTGATCTAATGAACTTCTGTGCTGAAATCAGTACTTTAGCTCAGAAAAGCTAAAAATCTTCCATCACCAACAAACAGGTCTCTAGTTTGGTGACATCAAAAGTAATTGATCAGCAGCACTATTTACAATAACCAAGACATGGAAACAACTTAAATGTCCATCGACAGATGAATGGATAAAGAAGATGTAATGTATATCTATCTATCTATCTATCTATCTATATATAGATATAGATACACACACATATAATGGAATATTACTCAGCCATTAAAAAGAATGAAATAATGCCATTTGCAGCAACATGGATGGATCTAGAGATTATCATACTAAGTGAAGTAAGTCAGAAAGAGGAAGACAAATACCATATGATATCACTTATATGTGGAATCTAAAATACAACACAAATCAACATATCTACGAAACAGAAACAGAGTCACACACGTAGAGAACAGACTTGTGGTTGCCAAGGGGGTGTGGGTGGGAAGTATTGGGAGTTTGGGATTAGCAGATGCAAACTATTATATATAGTATGAATAAACAACAAGGTCCTACTGTATGGCACAGGGAACTATATTCAATATCCTATGATAAACCATAATGGAAGAGAATATGAACAAAAATAAGTCACTTTGCTGTACAGCAGAAATTAACACAACATTGTAAATCAACTATACTTCAACAAAATTTTTTTGAAAAAGTAATTGATCAGGAAGCCTAAGACTCTAGGGCTGCTGAACTCCCTCAGTTTAACTCAATAAATATGTGTTGAGTTCCTACTTTGTGCAGGACAAAGCGTTAGACACAGCTTCTAGGACATCCTTATTTAAAGGCTTATCTTCTCTCTTATCCCTTGTTTTAAGACTAGCTTTAACTCTCTGCATGGATCTTGTTGGCAGTTTCCTTCTTCCTGTCTAGGGAGAAGCTGCTTTTGTCTTCACTCCAGGTTGGGTGGATGGGTAATGATGTCAGGTCTATCTAGAGCACCAGCCAGCTTAAGGAAGGTCCTGGGATAAGGGCTTGGGGACTCTCTTTGTGGTGGAGGAGAGAGGAGGAATTCGTGATAAGCAGAGATGCGGGTCTCTGAATCACATGGAGACTCAAAGTATTGAGTACTTTCTACGCACCACGTTCTCATTTAACCCTTGGTTGATAAAAGGTTGTATGAAGGAGATGGTATTGTTTAACTGCATTTTACAGATAAGGAAACTGCCTAGTGACTTATCCAAGGCCACAGAGTATGTGGTGGATCTGAGATATGAATCTGTTTTCTGCGTCCTCAAAGGCTCTCCACCACAGTGCATGGGGCCCAGTAGAATTTCAGGTCCAGAGCAAATCATACTGGGCCTGCCACTCCCATGTTTTTACAAGACAAAATCTGTCTAAAATGTATATCTAATAAAGTAGTAAAGGGAAAACAGGTCATGGACAGGCAGTTTATAGCCTGAGAAGTGAGTATGTGGGCTACGGGTCCACCTTTAAAAATTTTTTTTTGTCTTGATAAGGAGCCTCTAAGGTTATTTTAGAACTAGTGTTACTGAGTTCTTGCCCATACTACAAGGACCTGTTTCTCCACTAGACAAAAATACGAATGGCTGGTCCAGTTTTGTCTCAAATAATGATCGTGAGGATAAAATAAGGCCCTTTGAAAACTATGGCACTTAAACTTCTAAGGCAGCAGCATCTTTCCAAGGTATCAGGGAACTGTGAAGTAGCTGATTAAAATAAATTCTTGATTACTTGAGATACAGGAGATGTAGCAGTAGCATTTGGTAACTGGACTTCATAGATACGATCTAAAACCGCATTCAAACCAGCAATTTTAATCCTTCTGAGATTTGGCTCTTTGTAGAGCTTAAAAAAAAAAAAAGAGAGACAAGGCGTAAAATGCCAGTAAGATTAATTAAATTTCTTTTCCTTTGAGCCCTGTCCAAACGTTGACGGAATTAGGACAGAACACAAAGATCAAGCAAAAAAAGCTAGAAAGAGACGCACGTACACGGACTGTGCCAGTCAATATTGAGGTAAGGAAGTGAGTTTTGGGGGAAAGACCTCAGACTTCCCTGGGGACCGATTTGCTTCGGGACATTCCCTTTGGCAATATTCCAGAATCTGAGTCCCCAGGGCTCCCCCCAGTGGGAAGGGGAAGATGCGCGTGGCCAGGCGCGCGCGTACGCGTGTACACTCACGTGTACACTCACACGCGCGCGCGCACCCTACACATACACTCAGCCTGTTTCCTCCGCTCCTCCTCCCCCCGGGGGGCGGGTCTCTTTCTCTTTAAAGAGCAGAAGGTCTCCTCGCAAACCCAGGCTCTCTAAGGCCCCGGGGGCCCGGGACCCGAGCTGCTCGCAGCCAATGGGCGCGGTGGAGCGGCTCGAGCGCGGCTGACGCTACACCAATGGGCGCTCGCGGGGGGCGGGGGCAGTGGAGGAGACACTATTGTTGATGAGGAGGAGCGGCAGCGGCGGCGGCGGCTGCACCACCTCGTTGCTGCCGGTCGCTGCCCGGGCGCCCCCCGCACCCCGGACTCCGGCTTCGTCACCCGGTCGCGGGGGCTTTCCATCCGGTCTCGAGAATCCTCCCCCTGCAACCCAACAACAAAACCCCACGTCTCGCCCAGTCACTGGGGAGGGGGGGGACCATGTCCCAGCGGGTGAGGCGCAATGGGTCCCCCACGCCGGTCGGCTCCCTCGGGGGCGGTGCGGTCGCCACGGCCGGGGGATCCGGGAGCCGCCTGCAGCCCATGAGGGCGACGGTTCCGTTCCAGCTGAAGCAGCAGCAGCAGCAACATGGCAGCCCCACGCGGAGCAACGGCGGCGGCGGCGGCAACAACGGCGGCTGCTGTGGTGGCGCCTCAGGCCCCTCGGGCGGCGGCGGCAGCAGTGGGGCCCCGCGCACCGCCTCGCGCAGCACAAGCCCCACGCGGGGCGGCGGGAGTGCGGCCGCGCGCACCAGCCCCACGGTGGCCACGCAGACGGGCGCGTCCTCGACGTCCACGCGAGGCACCAGCCCCACGCGCGGCGCCGCGCCCGGGGCCCGCGGGAGCCCCCCACGGCCGCAGCCCCCGCCGCCGCTGCTGGGCACCGTGTCGTCGCCTTCCTCGTCGCCCACCCACCTGTGGACAGGCGAGGTGAGCGCGGCCCCACCCGCAGCCCGCGTCCGGCACCGGAGGAGGTCCCCGGAGCAGGGCCGAAGCTCCCCGGAGAGGAGGAGCCCGAGCGCCCCTCTTTGCAAAGCAGGTACGTGCTGGGGGCCGCGCGAAGAGGGGAAGGCGACGGCGGGAAGGGGTCCCGGGCGCGCGCCGTTACCGCGCAGGGACTGCGGCGCTGCCGCGGAGCCGGGGTGGCCGGGGGGCGGGGCCGGGGCGGGGCCCGGGAGGTGCGGCCCAGCCTTGTCCGGGCCATCCCCGCGCCCCCTGCGCCGCTCCCTCCCCGGCTGTCTCATTCATGCCTCAGTCGGCCCTGCGTTGGTGCCCGTCCCTGGAGGTGCAGCCGCTAACCTTGTGCTTGGCCTGATGTGTTAATGATAAACCTGGGTTTCTGGCCGCCCGCTGGTTACTGCTTACCCTCCCTTGGGGGTGAGGCTAAGAGTGGTTTGTCACTTCAGTGACATGGTTAATGTTAGTATAGCACATATCTGCTGCTAAGTATTTCTCTTTCACAGAACAGTTTCAGATTTGGGGGATTTGAGTGCACTAGCATAGCAGGTTTGGTTGGGTCCCTGAAGAGACATGAGGCTCGGAGCATGTTAGCATTTACTAAGATTTGCTAAGTGGGTAGCAAGAAGTGAGAAGTAAGTTAAGCAAGATTCCTTTGGGGGGTTTATGGGCTTTGTATGAGGCTCTGGTGTATGTCTGTTACACTGATTTTGTGTTTAGGATGAAAACCTTTTTTTTTTTTTTTTAAAAAGAAAACAAGATCCAAGATTTGTCTCCTTGTTATTATTTTAGGGACCTAAAAATTGTTTTTCTCTAGACTTGGGAGCTTTTTGGGGGGAAAGTCCTGAATGGGGCTCTTGGGTTCCTTGGGAGTCATTCATAAAGAGGAACTCAAAAGAGAACTTCATATTGTGGAAATGGAAAGAAAAAATTTATCATCTGATTGCCTTCCTGTTAGAATCCACTGAAAAGAGAAATGGGTGGTTTTTAGCTTACGTACTAATACTGCCAACGTATACCTTTGTCTTTCCCTGTCTTGGGAATTTCTGTTAGAATCTTTAGGCAGAATGGCTGGATATTTCAGGAAGCTTAGCACAGTACTTCCTAACCAAATAGAACAGATGAAGTGGTTTCAAGGGTTCATTAAAAAATGCGGGGAGAGGGATGAGTCTTTTCTACTGTTTATTTTATCAAAGATTTTAGACAATGGATGTTTTCTGGGGAGAGAATTGCCCTGAAGAATGATCTATAGTGTTTTCTGACTAGAACAAGAGTACTGTTTTAAACCTTCTGAAAATGCAAAATGCTTTTTTTAAACTTTGTTAAAAGAACCCCCTCTTCCTCAAATAATAGCTATTGCTTACTGAGCTCCTCCTTATGGTGGATGATTTACCTACAGGATCTCATTTTAACTCTCACAGGAGGTTGTGAGAGGTGAAGTAACAGGTGGTGGAGTGGATATTAGGTACTCCAAAACCATGTCTTTTACATTATATCAAGGAGGTAGCTTGATGTGTAGGATAGAACCTGGGAAATACATAACATACCAAAGTGACATATGTGTTTAGGTTTTGAAGCAACTCTTAGTGGTATCTGGTGGACATAATTGCTTCAGTTTGCCTTCAACCTTCTGCAGCTGACATTGCGTGGCAGGTGGAAGGGAAGGAGAGCTGCTGAAGTGGGCAGTTAAGATGGAGGAAGGAGGTGGTGACCCCAGTCTGATAACAGAATCTGGCTACCCTCTCAACTATTTGACCTTTAAAGAAGCAGCAACCTAATGAAAGCCGGGTTAAGTATTAGCAGTGTGTGGAGGAAGGTGCTCTTTTCTTGTCATCGCTAGAAGGGCTTTATTTGCCGGGATCTCAGGCTCCTCCTGTGCCCACTCTTCATGTTTTCCAAAGCTTCTTTCCCTCAGATCTGTCATTCCATACAGTATCATGCTGTAAAATTGACCCTTCTCATTAGCCCTCTCACTCCCCCCACCAAAAAAAACCCCCAAAATAAAAACTCTTTTTTCTCCAGTGCAGCACTCTCACCTAGGTGTGAAAAGGGATACTGCCTGTTACTAAGTTATACTGAAGTGAATGTCTGATAGCCTCCTTCCCAGGAATGTGTTTTTGTTTCACTCTAGTGAACTTCCATGCAGAGTGGGACAAATGTTTTCTGATTTTGTCTTCATAGCACAAACTAGACCATTTGCTGTTTTTCTCAGACTCAATCTGGAAGAAAAGGAGAATCTTTTAAATTATGAGACTCCCTTTTAAAAATTTAAAAACATTTTTTTCTTATTTTTTAATTGAAGTACAGTTGATTTACAAAGTTTCAGGTGTACAGCAGAGACCCCTTTTTAAATTTAAAACATTTTAAAAAATATTTATTTTAAGTATTTATTTTTGGCTGCGTTGGGTCTTCATTGCTGCACGCGGGCTTTCTCTAGTTGCGGCGAGCGGGGGCTACTCTTTGTTGCCGTGCGTGGGCTTCTCATTGCGGTGGCTTCTCGTTGCGGAGCATGGGCTCTAGGCATGCGGGCTTCCGTAGTTGTGGCTCGCGGGCTCAGTAGTTGTGGCTCGTGGTCTCTAGAGCACAGGCTCAGTAGTTGTGGTGCATGGGCTGAGTTGCTCCGCGGCATGTGGGATTTTCCTGGACCAGGCCTCGAACCTGTGTCCCCTGTATTGGCAGGCGGATTCTTAATCACTGCGCCACCAGGGAAGCTCCGAGACTCCCTTTTTGATTGAAGGAGATGACTGCCAGTTTGCAGCCTCAATGAAATGTAGACATGCTTATTGGTAGAGAGCAAGGGCCTACCTTATGAAGTAAACCTCATGTGGCTCAGATTCCAGGGTCCATCTGGATCAGGTTGTCAGCTTCTAGGTGTTTATAGGATGAATTGGATGCCCTAATCTTTGTTAGGAATCCAGTCCCCTATTTGAAGATCTCAGGATCTTTAGGGGGGTGTCCCTATACAGTCAGCTCCCTACCCAGTTGCTTTATTTCCCCAGGGTTAAAGCTAATCATTAGCTAATAGAGAACTTCCTTCACTTGATTTATTACTTTTTGGAAGTAGTTTCAAGCCCAGTGAAAATAAGTGGCGTTTAGAAATGTTAGTAAATAGAATAAAAGGTGGAGGAGGGCAATACATTTTATCTTCTATGTGCTGGGTGCTTTACGTATGTTATATATTAAAATAGGATTATCATCCCATTTCGTAAAGGAGCACAGGGAGCCTGCCTAAGATTACATAGGTGGTAAAGGGCAGAGGGAGGGAGACGCAAGAGGGAAGAGGTATGGGAACATAGGTATATGTATAACTGATTCACTTTGTTATAAAGCAGGAACTAACACACCATTGTAAAGCAATTATACTCCAATAAAGATGTTAAAAAAAAAAACAAACCCCAGAGTATTCAATATAAGGTAATCCAAGCACCCATTCGTGACAGGTATTTTAAACTTCCCACCTTCAGTGCCTGCCATCTCCATGGCAAAGTGGTTTGTTGTTAGGAACTGAGATATGCTTAGAAAAGGTAACTAGGCAACGGTGTTAACTGCAGATAAAATGGTGAAGAAGACAAAGAAGACAAAGTTTTTATGCCTTCCCTCCTTTTACCTGACTTTGTCTTACTCTATACACTGTCAAATAGATATATTACAAATAGGTGGCATAAAGAGGATAGGAGCATAGGCTTTGAGTAGACATTCTGGGTTTTAATACCGTGTTCCACCACTTAGAAGCCATGTGATGTGGAGAAGCGATTAACTTTCTAACCCTTAACTTTCTCATTTGTAAGGTGATGATGATATTTACTTCATATGGTGCTAAGGATTAAATGAAAGAAAATTGAAAAATACTCAGCAGAGTACTTCAGTATAAAAGTTAGCTATTGTGTATCATACTAGTTTTGCTTTTAGTTTTAGTGGATGTAACATAAATTGCCAGTGTAGGCTTAGTTTTCATGGTTGTATGATATTTTGAGTTGCAAAGAACATCCAGAACTGTTTCTCAGAGTGTGGTCTGTGCCTTATCTGTACCAGATTCACTCAGGGTCTTTGTTAAAAATGCAAGTTCCGGGCCTCCCTGGTGGCGCAGTGGTTAAGAGTCCGCCTGCCGATGCAGGGGATACGGGTTCGTGCCCCGGTCTGGGAGGATCCCATATGCCGCGGAGCGGCTGGGCCCGTGAGCCATGGCCGCTGGGCCTGCGCATCCGGAGCCTGTGCTCCGCAACGGGAGAGGCCACAACAGTGAGAGGCCCGCATACCGCAAAAAAAAAAAAAAGAAAAAAAAAAAATGCAAGTTCCCAGACCCTACTCCAGACCTTGAAAGTACCCCCCGCCCCGACCCCTTTGATTTTGCTGAACTCTAAATTTGAAAAACAGTCACTAGAAGCACTGAAGGGAAATAGTTTGAAAACTCCTCATTAAAGAAAAGGGCATTAGTACAGTATGTATAAAAGTTATTTTTACAGTGTGGCTGGCTGATAGGTAGATAGCAAGTTGTGTTTTTGCTAATTTTCCCCTTACTTTGGATGTATTATGTTGTGTATGAATTTGGTTGTTTATTGAGGTGGGGGTGTGGCAAGAGCAACAACAAGAGATGGATTTCTCTGGACTAATAATCAGGAAGTAGAATAACAGAACTTCAAATTTGCAGCATCTTAGACTTCTGCTTTCTAGTACTTTGTGAAGTACACAACTTTAAGAATTAGGTGTTTCTCTAACATTTGAAGGATTGCTGGTAACTTCACACATTCAGGGGAATCCTTTTGGTTTATAATATTTATATTTTACAAACACTGAAGTTGAGGCAAGTAGAAACTTACTATTAATTCCGCGTCTTGGCTAGTAGAGTTTGTATTGAATTAAGTTCAATTCTGTAAGCTTTGATTGAAGAATGTAAAAGAGAGAACTCCAGAGACTCACAAACCAGCCATGTAAGATAGGTTCATAAGTATATAATATGAGTACTTTGGGCTCATAGAGAAGTGAGTAATTCTGTGGGGAGTGGGTATAGAAGTTCTGTCAGAGGAGATGGCTTTTGCTTTGGGTTGGAAAGAGAGGAACAGAACTTTACAGCTGGATCATAGAGGTGTGAAAATATACATATCATATTAGGTCCTGTGTCTTAAAATGTAGAGTATAGGATGTTGGGGATAAAAGAGAGCAAGCAGTCGAGAAAGAGAGTAGAAAGGTAAGTTTTCAGAATGGCCTTGAATAGAATATATGAATGTATCCCATGATTAATACCTCTGGAGCCAGATTGTCAGAGTTCAAATCTTGGCATTACTGCTTACTTAGTAGTAGCTGTTTAACTTTAGGCAAATTCACTTCACCTGTAAAATAGGGATGCTGACTAATAGTACAGCTGACCCTTGAACAAAGCAGGTTTGAATTGCCCTGGTCCACTTATATGTGGATTTTTAAAAAATAAATAGTACTACAATATATATGATCCAAAGTTGGTTGAATCTGCACATGAGGAACTGTGGGACCAGATGGCTGAATCTAAAGTTATATGCGGATTTTCTACTATGCAGAGAGTCGGTGGCCTTAGACCCTCGTTGTTCAAGGGTCAACTATTAACATTTTACAATAGAGGATTGTTAGAAGGATAAAATCTTTGTAATCTCTTTGTGGGTGTAGGAAGGAATCTCTTGATATTAGCTATTTTCACATCATTTTTATCATCCTCTTCATCCAAGGGTTGAGACATTAAAAGTTAACTTGTTATATTAGTGGTATTTACATTCTTGGAATGCATAGTGTTGATAAATATTTAGAATGAATAGGCTATGAATTTGACATGGAGAAGACTGTAGGATAGTAACTCACAACGGCATCGAGCACATGAATTTAAGTGCTATGGCAGTGGGAATGGCAAGGATAAAAGAGATTGAGGAGACTTGGATTCAGTACAGTAACCTGTTGGATGTAGGGACTGAGAAAGGAGGAGTTGAGGGTAATAGTTGATTATCTTTTTTTTTTTTTTGCGGTACGCGGGCCTCTCACTGTTGTGGCCTCTCCCATTGCGGAGCACAGGCTCCATACGCGCAGGCTCAGCGGCCATGGCTCACGGGCCCAGCCGCTCCGCAGCATGTGGGATCTTCCCGGACCAGGGCACGAACCCGTGTCCCCTGCATCGGCAGGCGGACTCTCAACCACTGCATCACCAGGGAAGCCCTGATTATCTTAATTGAGATAGGCGACACAGTGAAGAATACTGGTTTGGGAAGGGAACAGTGAGTCCAGTTCTGGACATACTTAGTTTGTGCTCTCAGGACATCCAGATAATTTTCTAAATTGTGGCAAGATAGTTTTAGAACTTGGGGATACAGATTGGAGGCAGAAAATTGGCGCTCATTTATTTCGGCTCAGTAAACATTCGTTTAACCCATACTTTATGCTAAGCATTTGCACGTGGGCGATACTTGAAATGACTAATCACTAGGATTGATAAGATGATAGGAGAATGCTGAGGATACAACTCTGGGAGAAAACAAGCATTTTAAGAGTAGAAAGAAAAGTCAGTGAATAAGCCTGAGAATGTGGTGGTAGAATAGTGTTGAGAAAGCCAAAAGAAAGATTTGGATTTCAAGGAGGAGATGATAAAGATTTTCAGATTCTCTGAAGATAACAAGTATGCTGAGCCTGGAGAATAGACTTTGGAATTTGGCATTTCGGTTTCCGTTGCTGACCTCTGAGTAGCATGTTGGGGGCACAAATCAGATTAAATTGGTGGGTGAGGAAGTAGAGGTAATGATTATAAATTACTCTTTTTTTAAGATTTTTTTTTGATGTGGATCATTTTTAAAGTCTTTATTGAATTTGTTACAATACTGCTTCTGTTTTATGTTTCGATTTTTTTGGCACGAGGCATGTGGGATCTTAGCTCCCCGACCAGGGATTGAACCCACACCCCCTGCACTGGAAGGCGAAGTCTTAACCACTGGACCGCCAGAGAGGTCCCTAAATTACTCTTATGGAGTATAAATTACCCATATGTCACTGTAAGGAAGGAATATGACAAAACAGGATGAAGAATTGAGCTAAGTTCATTTGTTTATAGGATGGGGAGAACTTCAGCATGTTTTATAGGTTTGGGGAAAAGATTCACAGGAGAATGAACGATTGCAGGTTCAAGAGAAGGAAATAATAGATGGAGCAAGGTCATGGAAAATGTGAGAGGCAGTGGAATCCAGCACATGGTGTAGTCAGGGAATCTCAGAAACGACTAAGGTCACTTCTTTCTCTGAGGATGGAGAGGAGGTAAGCGTGGGTTAAGATAACTCAGCAATAGACAAGAGGGGAATTGAGAAAGTAAGCTACTTCCATCTCCAAACTACTTGAAGAAATAGCATGTTTGTCAAATACTGTATTTTAAATTTTAAATTCTATTTTTATCAAAGAACATGTATATAATTTAAAATGTCATATGGCACTAAACTTATAATCAAATAAAGTGTTTCCCTGCCACATCTCTCTCCACTCCCACTTCTTGCCTCCTAGAGATAGCCACTTTCACCTCTTAGTGGTTTCCTCTGGTGTTGACCTACATATTTCTAAATAACATACTGATACTGATTTAGAATTTCCTTTTTAAAAATTAATTAATTAATTAATTTTTGGCTGTGTTGGGTCTTCATTGCTGTGCGCAGGCTTTCTCTAGTTGCAGCGAGCGGGGGCTTCTCTTGTTGCGGAGCACGGGCTCTAGGCGTGTGGGCTTCAGTAGTTATGGCTTGCGGGCTCTAGAGCGCAGGCTCAGTAGTTGTAGCACACAGGCTGAGTTGCTCCACTGCATGTGGGATCTTCCCAGACCAGGGCTTGAACCTGTGTCCCCTGCATTGGCAGGTGGATTCTTAACCACTGCACCATCAGGGAAGCCCCTGCTTCAGGATTTCTTTTTTCAGTTTTATGTATTATATAATGACTTCCTACTTTGGAAAAATGTAGACTTAGATCCCTTATTGCCATCCTGTCCAATCCTTGCATTGTAGTTACAGCACTCTTGGTTAAGTTTTTGTTAATTGTGGTATGCTACAATTATATTTCCTTTCTTTATAACTTAAGCTCCTTGAAATTGAAAAAGCTTTTTGTTTGCTTCATTTTCTATGTACCTAAGACTAATTCATCCCCAAACTTTCGATAACAAACTTTCTTTTAAGTATTTGAAACACATCAGGTATTTTGTCAGTTTTACTTTTTTGCTTGAAGATAGCCTTTCTGGAATCTTCTATCCTGCTATTCCAAACTGGCTCACATTGATTTCTAGGTCTGTAGCATAGCTATTGCCTTGGAGCTTCTCTGGGAACTCCTTCACCTCTCCTGTTTTGGACATCCTGATCTCTGGAACTTGTTTTACTGGAGCATAACCTCCAAAATTTTTTAAGACTTTGAATGTCTATATATATCTGTCTTTGCACTTAATGGTTTAACTGGGTATAGAATTCTAGGTTGAAAATAATTTTTCTACTGAAGGTTGAAAGGACTTCATCTTTTCGGTTCTAGAATTGCTTTGAGAAGTCTGATGCCATTCTGGTTCTTAGTCCTTTGTATGTAATGTGTGTGTGTGTGTTTGTGTGTGTATGTTGTTTGTTTTATGGAAGCATTACCACCATTCTGAAATGATTGCCTTGGTGTAGGGTGGTTTTTTTTTTCTGTTTTTATTTTTTCCCCATTCAGAGTGCTAGTTCCTCTGTGGAATTTTTCAATCTCGAGACTGTTTCTGGGAAATTTTCTTCTATCATTTCTCCTTTCTGTTATCTTTGTTTTATATTTTTGGAACCACTGCTATGTAGGACCTCTTGGATTGACCTACAGTTTTCTTATTTCTGTCCTAGTTTCCATCTCTGTATCTTTTTGTTTTTCTTTCTAGCAGATTTATTTTCTATCATTTTAATTGATTTTTAAATTTTAGCTGTAGTATTTTCATTTTTCAAGAGAACTTAATGTTACTTTTTCTTCTCAGTATCTTCTAAATTATTCCTTGTCTTGTCAGTGTCTTCTCTTATAAAAGGTATAAATACCCTCAAAGTTTTCTCTTGCCTTCTGCATTATCCTCAGAGCCCTTTTTGTCTTGAGCTTTGTCTTTCATGTTGGAACCTTTCCTTAGTTTTCTGTTAATAATTAAATAAGACACAAAATTGCTGATTAGGTTTTCAGTCTGTCTGGGTCAGGCTGGTAGACTGGAGGATCTTAAAGTAGAACGATGATGCTGGGTCTCTCAAATGTAGTTGTTTTCCCTTCTCTTGGGCCAGGTTCCCCTGGGTAGAGTCCTACAATATCAGGCCTGAGGATATGTCTTGTGTCCTGAAATACAAAGCCTGTCTAGTTAGTCTCTCTCACGAAGTTTCTCCCAATCTTTTTGCTCTGGAGAAACCCTTGGAATGATTTCCGTTTCTCAGGGAACCCCTGCGTTAGTGATCAGTAAGTTGAGATATGATAAAGTAATAGTGCTGTTCTGAGTACAGACTGATTTCTTTGTGGATCGTTTTATTTGGCCAATTTATACGCTTATTCATTTTGTATAGTTTTCACCTCTACCCTTCTTGGACAAAAACATAGTTAAGCTTAGCTTACCTTTCTTGAAATTAATTCCTTTTCGTAGATTTTCTTCTATAACTCATAAGGCAACCACAGTATGTTGTGATTAAATAATTGGCTTAAGCCAAATGGGATTTAACTTTTCTAAAGGTAGGCTCAGTAGATTTAATTTAAATAAAGTTAGTAAAGTTATTTTTTTACAGTGTGAAAATTTATTGGCAAGGTTGTACAGTAAAGCTACTAAAGAGATAAGCCATTGTTTAAGAGTTTGAAAAATTTCCTTGAGTAACTTGCCATGTCTCAAATATAGGTTTAGCAGAATTATTGTGCACATATGTTGATTTCTTGACCTCATTGGTACTCTGTACATAAAAATTGATATGTAAGAAATTTATCTCTTTAAGGTAAAACGTGTTCTTGGGTTGTGTGTGTGTGTTTTCTGTACCTATAGTCAGTTCTGAGTTGAACTTGAAATGAGCACACCCACATTTCGTTTTCAAATGAAATGAAACCTTTCTTTCCTAGCTCTTGATGTTTGTTAAACAAAAAGTTTGTTTATTCATATAAGAAGTTGAAAATGCATCAAGTTATTCATTGCTTTCCTGTGAATGACAGGATACTTTTCTTTCCACAGAAATCTGGGACTTGTATCAGGGCAGATCAGGAAATCTTAATTTGAGTTTATAATCGGACTACATTTAGACTGGTACCACTTAGACATCTGCTTTTTGTTGAAACCTCTTTTCTGCTGTTGCCTCCTTTCCTGTCTGTTGTCCTTGTGAGTTACACGTTTTTATTCCTTCAGTATTATTTTAAATTTATTTATTTTTGGCTGTGTTGGGTCTTCGTTGCTGTGCGCGGGCTTTGTCTAGTTGCGATGAGTGAGGGCTACTCTTCATTGCGGTGCGCAGGCTTCTCGTTGCGGTGGCTTCTCTTGTTGTGGAGCACGGGCTCTAGGCGCGCGGGCTTCAGTAGCTGTGGCATGCGGGCTCAGTAGTTGTGGCTCGCGGGCTCTAGAGCACAGGCTCAGAGCTGTGGCGCACGGGCTTAGTTGCTCCACAGCATGTGGGATCTTCCCGGACCAGGGCTTGAACCCGTGTCCCCTGCATTGGCAGGCGGATTCTTAACCACTGTGCCACCAGGGAAGCCCCAGTATTATTTTAATAGGAAGTCTTTGCTACTGTTTCTTATAAAGCTAGCATGCAGTCAAGGTGAAATTATCTATAGTTTATTCCAAAACAAAAATCTATATAGCATTTTTAATTGACCTATGCTTCTTTATGAGCTAGTGTAAAATTCTTTTGCAAGTAAATTTAAATTTTGGGGGTAGTTCTTGCCTCCAAGGGGCTGATTCTGGAATTGTATGCTTTACAGTTTACTTACCAGCATGTATTCCTCTTTCTTTCCTTCCCCTCTTTTCCTCCCCTTCCCCTGCCTCCCTTTCTTTCTGCCCTCCCTCCCTCTCTCCCTCTTTCTTTCTTCCTTTTCCTTCCTTCCTTCCTTTTCTTTCTTTCTTCCCTTCCTCCTTTCCTTCTTTCTTTCTTTCTTCCGCCCTTCCTCCTTTCTTTCTCTTTCTTTCTTTCTTTCTTTCTTTCCTTCCTTCCTTCCTTCCTTCCTTTCTTTCTTTCTTTCTTTTTCTTTCTTTTCTTTCCATGCAGGTAATATATGCACATGATAAAAATTATAAGTGGTAAAAGAAAATACAATATGCACTCTCCCCCTACTTGCCTTAAATTCGTTCTTCTCAGAGAAATCCAGTTACCTGTTTCTTTTGCATTATTTCACATTTATTCTATGTGCATACAAATGTATGCATATGTGACTTTACATATAGGTATATTATGGACCATATGTTATTTCAGCAGGCTTCTGTTTTGTTATTTAGATCATTTCCAGTCTTTTGCTGTTAAATGGCCCTGTGTTGAACATTCTTATTTATACTTCTTTGTGCAATTATAAATGAGCTTATCTGTAGGATAAATTCTTAGAAATGAATTTCTTGGTCAAAGATGTACATTTTTCTTTCTATTGTAAAATATATTTCAGGAGTTGATATCAGTTCAGACTTTAATTCCAAGATCCTGTTTCTTTTTTCCTGTCTTCTTTTGGATTACTTTTTATATTTCATTTTATCTCTACTATTAGTTGTCAGTTACACCTTTTTTCATTATACTCTTGGTGGTTGTGCTACAGCAGTGCTTTCCAAAAGAACTTCCTGCACTGATGGAACTGTTCTGTATCTGTGTTATCTAATAGTTCATGTTAGAACCTTATATTAATATACTTCCATTTCCCACCTCCCATCTTTTGTGCTGTTGTCCACTATTTTGCTTTTCTGTTATAAATTCCACAGTGCATTGTTACTCTTTTTACTTTAGATGGTTAATTATCTTTTAAAGCAATTAAGAATAAGAAAAACATCTTTTAGCTTTATTCTCATTTTCACCACACTTAATTTCTTTGTGTGAAATAGGGTGGTTGTAGTGTGAATGAAGAAAGGATTATTTGAGAAGCAAAGAATTGATAGGACTTGTTAACTGATTAGATTTGAGGGGTGAGGAAGATGAGAGAGCATAATTACGGCTGAGATTTCGAAACTACCTGGGGGTTGAGTTAATAATGTTGTTATTAACTGGTTTCATAAATGCTGTTATATTCCATATGCATACATAGTAGGCCATGGACTCTTGGGGCATAATGCACTAAAATTTTTAACACTTCAAAAGTAACAAATAATAATAATATGGAAAACTTGGAAGATAAAAAAAAGTCTTTTTTTTTTTTCTCCCTGTATATACCCTTCCAATTTACTATACTTAAAATTTTGTGATTGTTGGGGACTTCCCTGGCAGTCCAGTGGTTAAGACTTCTCCTTCCAATGCAGGGGGTGTGGGTTGGATCCCTGGTCAGGGAGCTAAGATCCCACATGCCTTGAGGCCAGAAAACCAAAACAAAACAGAAGCAATATTGTAACAAATTCAATAAAAGCTTTAAAAATGGTCCACATCAAAAAAATCATTAAAAAAATTTTTGTAATTGTTATTTTACTTTCTGTTCTACTGGGATTTACTGAGATCTATCTAGTATTTTCTGGAAAACCATTTCGCATTAATTATGTTTTTCCATTTTGCGTGTATACTGATATTTTTAAAGGTAAGGACAAGTGTTGTCTGTTTACGTTATTTCAGAACCCATGCTCACTCTGTGCAGAGCAACTCAAAAGGCATTGAGAAGACGTCCTGACCTTATGGACTTCAGAATTAGAGAGACAATATGGATTTTTGTAATAGTCAAGGGTTAATAATAAAAATAAGAAAATATATAGTATTACTGAGAAGAGTAGTACTTAAGTGCAAAAGCCTGATATGGCCCTGTGGGACTCTGTCATGATTCTGAGTGCTTTGTGTGCAGTCAGGAATTGCTAGGTGACTTGTAGGATAGACATTCTTCACTTCTCTAGAAAGCAGTTGCCATTAATGCTATCCCTAGGAATTCCTGGAAAGTCTACTCCTGGAAATAGATTTAGTGTCACAGGAATGCTTTTATCCGACTTCAGAGATGTCTCCATTGTATAAGGAAGAATTAGGACCCACACCTTTGGACAATCTCCCTACCAATTAAACTCCCCCCCCCATATGTATGGCCTACCCAGTACCTCCCTTGTAATTAAATCTGTCACTGTCTCCCCTCAGTTGGGGTAAAATGCAAGATTTAAATGAGACCCAATAAAAACATTGTTCAAATGAATGAATGGATGGCTGTGAAGCCTTGTCACAATTAGGCTTCATACCTTTTCTTTAGTTTTATCAATTCAGTGTGTATGACAGAGTACATCATTGTTTTCATTGTATTTCCTTACATATTTCCTGGGGTCATGGAGAGTATTTAAGATAATATATTTAATTACCTCATATAGTAGCCATGTAATACAATTTAATAAGAAATAATAGCTGTTATTAATAACAGGGTTGAATATTCTTTTTATTTATTTTATTTATTTTTTTTTTGGCCACGCTATGTGGCTTGTGGGATCTTAGTTCCCTGACCAGGGTTGAACCTGGGCCACGGCAGTGAAAGCACCTAGTCTTTTTTTTTTTTTTTTTTTTTTAAAGGTCACTTTAATTAATTAATTAATTAATTAATTTATGGATGCGTTGGGTCTTCGTTTCTGCGCAAGGGCTTTCTCTAGTTGTGGCAAGTGGGGGCCACTCTTCGTCGCAGTGCGCGGGCCTCTCACTGTCGTGGCCTCTCTCGTTGTGGAGCACAGGCTCCAGACGCGCAGGCTCAGTAGTTGTGGCTCACGGGCTTAGTTGCTCCGTGGCATGTGGGATCTTCCCAGACCAGGGCTCGAACCCATGTCCCCTGCATTAGCAGGCAGATTCTCAACCACTGCGCCACCAGGGAAGCCCCAAGCACCTAGTCTTAACCACTGGACTGCCAGGTTATTCCTGAATATTCTTTTTAAATGCTTGTTCACTGTTTATGTGACATATGTTAATTCTGTTTGTATCTGTTGACTCACCATTTTACTCACTGAGGATGTAATTAACTTTCTTAGCTCTTACTGTTTTTGAAAGGTTTGCCTTATTTGGGCAGGTGTGTGGGGTGTCAGGTTTATTGAGGTATAATTTACATACACTAAAATTTATCCTTTTCAATATACTTTTTAAAAAATTATTTTATTTTATTTTTAATTGAAGTATAGTTGACTTACAGTGCTCTGCCAATCTCTGCTGTACAGCAAAGTGACTCAGTTATACATATATAGACATTCTTACGATATACTGTTGTTTGAATTTGGACAAAGAACACAGTTGTATAATCACAACCACCATCAAGGTATAGAACATTTCTATCACCCATAAAGTTTTCTCATGCTTTTTTTTTTTTTTGTGGTACGCAGACCTCTCACTGTTGTGGCCTCTCCCATTGCGGAGCACAGGCTCCGGACGCACAGGCTCAGCGGCCATGGCTCACGGGCCCAGCCGCTCCGTGGCATGTGGGATCTTCCCGGACCGGGGCACGGACCTGTGTCCCCTGCATCGGCAGGCGGGCTCTCAACCACTGCGCCACCAGGGAAGTCCCTGTTTTTGTTTTTAATGTGCAGGACCATTTAAGAATTACGTCTTTTTGGAATTGACCCTTTCATCATTATGCATTTTCTTTTGGCTTAGGTAATTTTCTTTGTTCTGAAGTCCACTTTGATTAGTGTTTGGAATAGTGGCTGGTGAGGAGATACGGATATGTAGTGAAGTGGACATCTGGCATGGCTCAACCACAGGATAGTGGATAAGGTTATAGAATAATAGTAAGGAAGATAGTAGTAATGTTAGAAGTAAAACCACTATCAAAGCAGCATACATATGCCTGGTCAAAACTACTAGGTTCTAAAACTTTTCTTGAGAAGCACCTGTCACATCAGTGGGCAGAACTACCCTACACGCATAAACTTTGGTTTATCTAGAATGTAAACATTTAAGAAGCACAATTTTAAAAAAAATTCTGTTTTATCTTTCTAAAGAGAGATTAGTAATAGAAATTCTCTTCTGACATAAGGATTTATTTAAAAGAATGTTATAATGTGTAGTATAGAGCAGTGAATTTTGGATCTGATTTTCATTATTTTTCTGTGTCAGCAAAGAGAAAGGAAAGGAAGTAATACTTGAATTCATGCACCATGCATTGGATGCATGCCTCAAAATTAGGCTGTATCTGTTCCCATTTCATAAATGAGGATACTCAGGCCCAGGAAGTTAAGTAATGTAGTGTTTTAAAGAGTTACTAAGTGTGGGATTTTGACTAATGGATATTTAGTTTTGAGGCCTCTGTTTTTTAAATCTTGTCACTGTATTATGTAATATTACTTACATATTTGGCCAATACTGAGTACCTATTATGAATAGGTATCATACAAAGCTGGATGGGTTGAAAGAACACAAAAATAAAGCACAATATATACTAGATGTTCCTCCCTTCTTGCTTCTAGTTGGAAGAGTATCTAGTAGAGCCTTTAAGACTGCCTAGTATAGGATTGCCTTTAGTCTTAAGGGAAGGATAGAGAATAAATGCACTGGATGGAGTGACCTGGGAAAATTGGTTAGAACAGGTTGGAAAAAAGGGCATTTTAAGTAGAAATATTTTTCAGCCTTTTAAACTCACATCTTGATTTGGTAAACACAAATATTATGCTGTGATGTTAGAAATTTCAAAACGAACATAGTTTAAAAAATAGAGCAGTGGTGATTCTAGGAGAAAAAAATTTTAATTCCTAAAAAACACATACTTTTCTAAATCAATCATGTAATATCAGTGTGCATGGGTCTGCTTACTTGCCAGTAGGCTTGCCAATCCCACATAGTGTGGAATCTGAGTTTTTTTTATTTATGGAAACCTGATTTTATTGCCAGAAGTACAATAAAAAAAATATGAGCTTTGTAAAATAACTTATCAAGAGAGGATAAAGTTTGCTGCTTTTTTTTTTTTTTTTTTTTTTTTTTTTGTGGTACGCGGACCTCTCACTGTCGTGGCCTCTCCTGTTGCGGAGCACAGGCTCCGGATGCCCAGGCTCAGTGGCCATGGCTCATGGGCCCAGCCGCTCCGCGGCATGTGGGATCTTTCTGGACCGGGGCACAAACCCGTGTCCCCTGCATCGGCAGGCGGACTTCCAACCACTGCACCACCAGAGAAGCCCTGGCAGGAGGATTCTTAACCACTGCGCCACCAGGGAAGCCCAAAGTTTGCTTATTTTTTGGGCAGTAAACTAGAAGACATTTCCCCCTGAAATTCTCCAAATTGTTTTTTTTTTTAGCATATTCAAAGTTATGCAGCCATAACCATTATATAATTGCAGGACATTTTCATCACCCCAAGAGGAACATCTTTTTTTTTTAAATTTAATTTTGGCTGCATTGGGTCTTCATTGCTGCACACGGACTTTCTCTAGTTGTGGTGAGCAGGGGCTACTCTTTGATTAAGTGCCTTCTCTTGTTGCTACTCTTTGTTGCTGAGTGTGGGCTTCTCATTGCAGTGGCTTCTCTTGTTGCAGAGCACAGGCTCTAGGCGTGCAGGCTTCAGTACTTGTGGCGTGTGGGCTCAGTAGTTGTGGTGCACGAGCTCTAGGGCACATGGGCTCGATAGTTGTGGCTCGCAGGCTCTAGAGCTCAGGCTCAATAGTTGTGGCTCATAGGCTTAGTTGCTCCACAGCATGTGGGATCTTCCCGTACCAGGGCTCAAAACCGTGTCCCCTGCATTGGCAGGTGGATTCTTAACCACTGCACCACCAGGGAAGTCCCCTCCAGATTGTTTTTTCAAAATTACTTTGTTAACTGAGTCAAGCTTAAATTATAAAAACTATCCTCGGAGATATTTTGGCCAAGAGGGAACGTAACTAAAGAAATGTTCCTCACATTGTTTCAAATGGAATTTTCAGACATGTCATTGTAAAAATATTTCTTTAAATCATCCTTCAGAAAAAATACCAGGTGAGTATTGCTTTTTTTCTTTGAAATCCTTATTTTTGAATGTTTTATTGGGTCAAAAATGAAGAAATATTAAAGCATCAATTTTATTTATCCAGTTTTTGGATTTTTCCTTTGTTTGCTTGAGGTAGGATTTTTCTAGACTCTTGGGTTGTAAATGACAACCCAGCTTAAACTAAGTAGAATGACATTTGAATTGGTGAAATTCTGAATAACCAAGAGCTTGGATAGGTCTGTCCAAGGGTGAAATGCTTTCAGGATAGATTCTCAGAATCCTTTAATTTTTCATTTGTGTCTGTCTGTTAGCTTCATTCTGTCCTTATGTCTCAAATCAGTAGGCCTTTATTGAATACCTATTACGTGCTAGACATGATTTTAGTTGCCGGAGAAACAAGTGATGAAATAAGACAAACTTAAGTCTGTGTCCTCAAGGAGCATTCTTTCTAGTCAGGGACTTGTTCTACATAGCAGGGAACAAGGCCGGAGACCATAACAGACTTTATTTTCATCTGCAAGATCCATGAGGCAAGAAGGCTTTTTCCCCCACCAACTCCAGCTAGAAAAATTCCAGGGAAGGACTGTGTTAGGTTGTGTGCCCATTCTAGAATCAGTTACTATACCCAGAAGGATGAGATATTGTTATGAACTAAGCCTGGGTCATTTACACACAGTATTCAGGAACCAGTCTTTTACCGAAAGAAGGGAAAGGATGTATAAAGAAAGGCAAAGATAGTAGCTCTTCCTTGGTGTTTGCATTTAGAAGTTTGATTTCTTGGGCTTCCCTGGTGGCGCAGTGGTTGAGAGTCCGCCTGCTGATGCAGGGGACACGGGTTCGTGCCCCGTCTGGGAAGATCCCACATGCCGCGGAGTGGCTGGGCCCGTGAGCCATGGCCACTGAGCCTGGGCGTCCGGAGCCTGTGCTCCGCAACGGGAGAGGCCACAACAGTGAGAGGCCCGCGTACCGCAAAAAAAAAAAAAAAAGAAGTTTGATTTCTTGTATTCAATGCTTCAAGTAAACTTAGCACATATGCCAAAGCTTTACTAATTTTGAAAACTTAAAAATGTTGGTCTTTCTCCTTGTTTCTAAATCTAAGGTAATTGTGATCTTCAGTTTGATATGTGAAGAACCAGACAAATAATTTAATAATTTAATGTATTGTTTCCCACATAATTTGCCATATTGATAGAAAAGTTGTAGTCTTCTAGATTATAAAAACATAGTTTTGAAAGTTCATATTGCATGGTGTTTTAGTTTGGGTTTCTCCATAAGAAGATCCAGCAACAAGGATTTGTTTGGTTGAATCTAGGGAGGGATGTTGAGGAAGTATTGAAGAGACAGGGAAGGGACAAGAGCCAGTAAGAATGTATTAATAAGGAGAATACCACAGTGGACAACTGGAACTCAGTCCTGCTAAGCACTTCTGATAGATCATGTAGAACATACCTCAGGATTGTCTCATTGAGGGGATAAGGAAGCTGGGGTATTTATCTACCACCTCAGTGGTTGAAGGTTTTAGGGATGTTAACTTCTAGCCACTTCCTGCTTGGCCTGCTGCCTAGTTGAGTGTGCTCCTTCAGTTAGAGAAAGCTCTTAGGCAGAGAGGGACAGATACTTGAGAACTGTCCAGAGAGCTGTCCATAGAAACTGCAAGTGCTCTCCATAGTGGCCGTGAATGGATATAGGTAGTGCATTGATAGATTCAGCTATAAATGGTGAGAGATATTGTATATCTTTAAAATAGGTGAGTTTTTCCTTTGACTTTTCACCAAAATTCCCATGTAGTACTAGAACAACGTAAGTACCTACACTTACCTCCCACCCCAGTTCAGTTCATTTGCTCTACATTATGATAGTTAATAGTGTCTGCTGAAATACAGCCCAGAAATTTTAGTGACTTAACAAAGATTTATCATGGCCAGTGTAGCTTTGGTGGCTTTCTGGCAGAGCTTTCCTCCAAACAATGACTCAGAGACCCAAGCTGAAATTCCATTGTCTCAGAGTACTTTCTGTCCCCTATGTGGATAGGAGAAAGCTTCTTATTGTCAGCTTTGAATATGTCACTTCAATCATAGTGCATGGCCAGAACCAGTTACATGGCTGCAGCTTAACTGGAAGGAAGGCACTGTCTCTGACCCATTTGGCAATGAAGAATTTTCACTCAGCTGTCAAGATTTCATTTATTTTAATGGTGGTCTCTGAGACCCATAAATCACATTTCTTCTTCCTTAATTGTATATTGAGCATATGCAATTAACTACTGTTTCCTTTATTGATGGCTACATCACAAACAGTAAAATTAAAGAGCAGTTATTTAGTTATTCACAAAATTGAAGATTCTTACCTTAACATTAATTTGGTATCCAGCAAAGAATTGCAGCAGAATTTCTTAATTTCCTCTTTAACTGAAGTTTTGGCACCACTTGGTATATAAGTTTTCTAAAGGGTTGTTCCAGTGGCTAATTTATTCTACATGAACGAATTGTAGCAGAGTGTAGGATGGGATGGTGGGAGGGAGAAGCTGAAGGCAGACTAGATTGATGCAATTGTCAAAGCAAGAAGTGATGAAACCTGAAATTAGGACGGTAGTAATGGGTATGGAAAGGAAGGAGTGATGAGAAAGGTATTGTCCTGGTGAATCTTACAGTTTTTGTTTGAGAGGGTTTACAGGAGATGAAAAGGTTAAGTGATTTTGGGAGGCCAATAGGGCTTCTACCTCAGGGCTTTTTCAGAAGTTGCTCTTTTGTCCAGCTGGGTCACTCCACAGATACTCTTTCCTGTCTCCTGTGTCTGTTCAAGGTCCCTAGCCAAATGTCACCCGGCCAGAAAGGCCTTCCCTAACTTCTGTATAAAGTGGCAACCTCATACAGCTCACTCCCCGGCTCCTTTGCCCTACTTTTTCCCTATTATTAGCACCTAACATATGTTGGTTTTATGGTCTCACTTTCCCTATTAGAATATAAGTTTTCCAATAGCAGGGACCTTTCTCTGTAATAGATATTCAATAAATGTTTATTGAGTGGATGCAGTAGAAGCTGGGCAAAACACAAGAGCATGAATAGAGAAGGTAATGGAAATGATAGGTTTAGAATTGCTTTGTAGCTCACCTCTTTAGACATATATGGCAGGCAGTTCTAAAGTTATGTCTTAAGCAAGGGATAGAGAATTGAAGCTAATGGTGTGGATGTTAACAAATAAAACATGATGTATATACTTACTGGTATTAAAATTCCAAGTACCTTTTGAAATATGAAACTTAAATTAAGTTCTTTAAAAAAATTTTTTTTATTGGAGTATAGTTGATTTACAGTGTTGTGTTAGTTTCAAGTGTACAGCAAAGTGAGTCAGTTATACACATACATATATGCACTTTTTTTTTTTTTGATTCTGTTCCCATATAGGCCATCACAGAGTATTGAGTAGAGTTTCCTGTGCTATACAGCAGGTTCTCATTAGTTATCTATTTTGTATATAGTAGTGTGTATATGTCAATCCCAATCTCCCAATTAATCCCTACTCCCCGCCCTTATCCCCTGGTAACCATAAGTTTATTTCCTACATCCGTGACTCTACTTCTGTTTTGTAAATAAGTTCATTTGTACCCTTTTTTTTAGATTCCACATATAAGTGATATCATATGATATTTGTCTTCCTGTGTCTGACTTACTTCATTCAGTATGACAATCTCTAGGTCCATCCATGTTGCTGCAAATGGCATTATTTTGTTCTTTTTATGGCTGAGTAAAACTTAAGTTCTGTTTGCTTTTTGTATTTTAGTCCTTTATTGTCGCTCTTTGAAGACTGATATTAACAATTGTTTATTGGTTACAAAAGGATCTGTTTATTTTAGTTTTAAAAAAAAATTGTTTGCAAGAAAAGTATAAGACTGCAATGGAATCCCAGAAAGGAGCCTTGGCATGCTTATGAACTAAGGTAGCATGAACTTTGGTTACAGCTGGCTGATGTGAATGCTAGAGGGCTAAGTCCTTGCTTCACTAAAAAGCATTTCCTCTTACTGTTTGTTTTGGACTTGAATTTAGTGTAAAAAAGTTGCTAGTGCCGGCTTTAGGGTGATGAATTAAAGGCCAATTATACCTTGTACTCCATTTCTTAAAGCTTTTACTTTCTATTCCTTCATGAGGAACCTTCTTTAAAGAGTCATGTCTAACTTCTCACTTCCTATTCATGCTTCAGACTATACGGTGTGACTTCTGCCTGTTGACTTTACTGACATGGCTCTTGAAAGGGAGTACAGTGTCCTCTACATGCTAGGTGTTTTATGTATTTTTTTTCTATTTGATCCTCATAGCAATCCAGAGGCAGCCTTTTCTCCAAATTTCTCTTTGCAAGACCCTGAAATGTTCTTGTTTCCTAAGATTCCATTCAGTACCCACTTCTCTTAGGCTTCATCAGTTGTTTATGCATCAATGGCTTTACCCTGTTTATACACAGATCACTTCTAAATTTCTGCTTCTGGCACAGAACTCTAGATACATTCTTATGCACACATTAGAGTGTAAAACTGTCTAATAAGTCTCAATTTAATATCCTACAGCTGTATCAAACTCAGTGAGTTTGAAACTGAATTATATCCTGGTTGCCTAAGCCTGAAACGGGGAAGTCATCATAATGCTAGATGATATTTACTGTGTCTGGGCTCTGTACATAAACATTCTCACTTAGTCCTCACAACAAACCTATTTATTTTACAGGTGCACTAAGAGAGGTTTAGAACAGTTAAGGAACTTAACCAGTTGGCAGTACAACGGATGGAGTTGGATTTGAACAGAATATGTATAGTTGCGAACTCCGAACTCTATCCATCTGCTGCACTTTTGGTCCCCTTCCCTTCAACATGAACACAACACACATAGGCACCCCTAAGAGGACCCAGTACTGCCGACCTCTTGAGTAGCTCTGAAATATTTCATGTTTGTTGATTCTGGTTGCCTTGCTTACTTGGATTGTTGCAGTAGTCACTTGATAGGTCTTCTTGACTCAGTTTCTCTTACATCCATACTGCTGTCAAAAAATTTCTTCTAAAATGCAAATCTGATTATGTCATTTCCCTTATTGCCTTCAGGATAAAATACTTGGCAGAGCATTCAAGATCTTCTCTGGTCAATTCATGGTCATGTTGCATGGTCCTTTTGTTTCAGCCATTATAATGTACATTTAGGTCCTAGAGCTGTATTTCACCATTCTTTTTTGTTCTTTTGGCATGTCCTTTCCTTGTTCTATCACTATCAAATTCCCATTTTTAAGAGTTGGATCAAATGCCACCTTTTTCACAAAACCTCTGATCTAGATATTTCCTCTCCCCTTGGGTATCCTAATTTGTGATCACTAGTACCATGGTCGGATTTCTTATAGGTTGGTCCCACTTCTTGGTTTTCCTGCCCTTGTATAATATCCTCCCCTTGAGTGTGAGCTGGACCTAGTAACTCAATTCTAACAAAAGAATACAGCAAAAGTGATGGAATGTCACTTCTGAGATTAGGTTACCAAAAGATTTTCATTTGCACCTTGCTCTTCCTCACTCACGGGCTCTGTTTGTTGGGGTAGCAACTTGCTATATTTTAGTAGTCCTATAGGGAGGCTCAAGTGGCAAGAAACTTGATGTCTCTTGCTAATAGTATCCAGCAAGGACCTGAGGTCTGCTCTTAGCTGTATGAATGAGCTTGGAAGCATATCCTCCTCTACTTGAGCCTTGGTAACTGCAGCCCCAGCTGATGCCTTCATTGCATCCTTGTGAGAGACCCTGAGTCAGAGACACCCAGTTAAATCACAGCTGGATTTCTGACCCACAGAACCTGTGAGATGTTTGTTGTGTTAAGCCATTAAGTTTTAAAGTAATTTGTTATGTGACAGATTTTGGTACCTCCAAGTGGGTGCTGCCATAACAAATATGTAAAAATGTGGGAGTGACTTTGGAACCAGGCAGTGGTTGGAGGTTGGAAAATTTTGTCGATAATGGAGAAATTGCCTTGAACAGACTCTAAGTTCAGACTTTGAGGAAGCTGTAGGTGAGGGTTCAAAAGGAAATGAGAAAGGTATTGTTGAAACTGGAGGAAGGGGGATGCTTGTTATGTTGAGACAGAAATTTAGCAACACTCTTGACATGAGTAGTGTGGAAAGTAGGAACTGTGCCTAATGAACTGGGTGATCTAGCTAAGGAGGTTTCTAAGCAAAGAGTTGAAGGTGCCAACAGGTTTCTTTGTGCTGCTTACAGCAAAATGTGTGAGGTGCCTTGTGACCTCTTAACACTGTGGACCTACCACTCTTCTCGTATTTTTTTTTTAATTGAAGTAATAGTTGATTTACAATGTTGTGTTAGTTTCTGGTGTACAGCAAAGTGATTCAGTTACACATATATCTATATATATATGTGTATATATATTCTTTTCATATTCTTTTCCATTATGGTTTATTACAGGATATTGAATATAGTTTCCTGTGCTATACAGTAGGGCTTTGTTGCTTATCTATTTTATATATAGTAGTTTGTATCTACTAATTCCAAACTCCTAATTTATCCCTTCCCCACCTCCTCTCCCCTTTGGTAAGTTTGTTTTCTGTGTCTGTGGGTCTGTTTCTGTTTTGTGAATTAGTTCATTTGTGTGATATTTTAGATTTCACATGTAAGTGATACCATATGGTATTTGTCTTTCTCTTTCTGGCTTCACTTAGTATGATAATCTCTAGGTCCATCCATGTTGCTGCAAATGACATTATTTCATTCTTTTTTATGGCTGAGTAGTAGTAGTATTGTATATATATACCACATCTTCTTTACCCATTCATCTGTCGATGGACATTTAGGTTGCTTCCATGTCTTGGCTACTGTAAGTAGTGCTGCTATGAACATTGGGGTAAATGTATCTTTCAAATCATAGTTTTCTCTAGATATGTGCCCAGGAGTGGGATTGCTGGATCATATAGTAACTCTATTTTAGTTTTTTAATGAATCTCCATACTGTTTTCCATAGTGACTGCACCAGTTTTCATTCTCACCAACACTGTAGGAAGGTTCTCTTTTCTCCACACCCTCTCCAGTGTTTGTTATTTGTAGACTTTTTAATGGTAGTCATTCTGACCGGTGTGAGGTGATTCCTCATTGTACTTTGATCTGCATTTCTCTAATAATTAGTGTTGCTGAACATCTTTTCATGTACCTTTTGGCCATCCGTATGTCTTCTTTGAAGAAATATCTATTTAGGTCTTCTGCCCATTTTTTGATTAAGATTTTTTTTTTTTTGGTTATTGAGTTTGTATGAGCTGTTTGTGTATTTTGGAAATTAAGCCCTTGTCAGTCACATTGTTTGCAAATATTTTCTCCCAGTCCATAGGTTATCTCTTTTGTTTTGCTTATGGTTTCCTTTGCTGTGCAAAAGCTTATAAGTTTGATTAGGTCCTATCTACTAGTATTTATCTACTATGTTGTATGTACTTAATTATCTTTATTTCTCACTAGGCTGTGAGATGCCTTTCAGTGTGATAGTTTAGATCTTGCTCACAGTCTAGTTTTGTTTTTTTGGGTTTTTTTGTATATGGCCTTTATTCTGTTGAGGTAGGTTCCCTCTGTGCCCACTTTCTGGAGAGTTTTTATCATAAATGGGTGTTGAATTTTGTCAAAAGCTTTCTCTGCATCTATTGAGATGATCAATTTGTTTATATGGTTTATTACCTTGATTGGTTTACATATACTGAAGAATCCTTGCATCCCTGGGATAAATCCCACTTGATCATGGTGTATGATCCTTTTAATGTGTTGTTGGATTCTGTTTGCTAGTATTTTGTTGAGGATTTTTGCATCTATATTCATGAGTGATATTGGTCTGTAATTTTCTTTTTCTGTAGTATCTTTGTCTGGTTTTGGTATCAGGGTGATGGTGGCCTCATAGAATGAGTTTGGGAGTGTTCCTTCCTCTGCAGTTTCTTGGAAGAGTTTGAGAAGGATGGGTATTAGCTCTTCTTTAAGTGTTTGATAGAATTCACCTGTGAAGCCATCTGGTCCTGGACTTTTGTTTGTTGGAAGATTTTAAATCACAGTTTCAATTTCAGTGCTTGTGATTGGTCTGTTCATATTTTCTATTTCTTCCTGGTTCAGTCTTGGAAGGTTATACCTTTCTAAGAATTCGTCCACTTCTTCCAGGTTGTCCATTTTATTGGCACAGAGTTGCTTGTAGTAGTCTCTTAGGATGCTTTGTATTTCTGCAGTGTCTGTTGTAACTTCGCCTTTTTCATTTCTAATTTTATTGATTTGAGTCCTTTCCCTCTTTTTCTTGATGAGTCTGGCTAATGATTTATCAATTTTGTTTATCTTCTCAAAGAACCAGCTTTTAGTTTTATTGATCTTTGCTATTGTTTTCTTCATTTTTATTTCATTTATTTCTGCTCTGACCTTTATGATTTCTTTCCTTCTGCTAACTTTGAGTTTTGTTCTTCTTTCTCTAGTTCCTTTAGGTGTAAGGTTAGATTGTTTATTTGAGATTTTTCTTGTTCCTTGAGGTAGGCTTGTATAGCCATAAACTTCCCTCTTAGAACTGCTTTTGCTGCATCGCATAGGTTTTGGATCATCGTGTTTTCATTATCATTTGTCTCTAGGTGTTTTTTAATTTCCTCTTTGATTTCTTCAGTGATCTCTTGGTTATTTAGTAACATATTGTTTAGCCTCCATGTGTTTGTGTTTTTTACATTTTTCCCCCTGTTATTCATTTCTAATCTCATAGCGTTGTGGTCAGAAAAGACGCTTGATATGATTTCAATTTTCTTAAATTTACTGAGGTTTGATTTGTGACCCAAGATGTGATCTATCCTGGAGAACGTTCCATGCACATTTGAGAAGAAAGTGTAATCTGCTGTTTTTGGATGGAATGTCCTATAAATATCAATTAAATCTACCTGGTCTATTGTATCCTTTAAAGCTTCTGTTTCCTTATTTATTTTCATTTTGGATGATCTGTCCAATGGTGTAAGTGAGGTGTTAAAATCCCCCACTATTATTGTGTTACTGTTGATTTCCTCTTTTATAGCTGTTAGCAGTTGCTTTATGTATTAGATGCTCCTGTGTTGGGTGCAGATATATTTATATTTGTTATGTCTTCTTCTTGGGTTGATCCCTTGATCATTATGTAGTGTCCTTCCTTGTCTCTTATAACATTCTTTATTTTAAAGTCTATTTTATCTGATATGAGAATTGCTATTCCAGCTTTCTTTTGATTTCCATTTGCATGGAATATCTCTTTCCATCCCCTTACTTTCCGTCTGTATGTGTCCCTAGGTCTGAAGTGGGTCTTTTGTAGACAACATATAGATGGGTCTTGTTTTTGTATCCATACAGCAAGCCTTTGTCATTTGGTTGGAGCATTTAATCCATTTATATTTAAGGTAATTATTGATATGTATGTTCCTATGACTATTTTCTTAATTGTTCTGGGTTTGTTATTGTAGGTCCTTTTCTTCTCTTGCATTTCCCACTTAGAGAAGTTCCTTTAGCATTTGTTGTAGAGCTGGTTTGGTGGTGCTGAATTCTCTTAGCTTTTGCTTGTCTGTAAAGCTTTTGATTTCTCCATCAAATCTGAACGAGATCCTTGCTGGGTAGAGTAATGTTGGTTGTAGGTTCTTCCCTTTCATCACTTTAAGTATATCATGCCACTCCCTTCTGGCTTGTAAAGTTTCTGCTGAGAAATCAGCTCTTAACCTTATGGGAGTTCCCTTGTATGTTATTTGTCGTTTTTCCCTTGCTGCTTTCAATAATTTTTTTTTTCATTAATTTTTGCCAGTTTGATTACTATGTGTCTAGGCGTGTTTCTCTTTGGGTTTATCCTGTATGGGACTCTCTGTACTTCCTGGACTTGGGTGGCTATTTCCTTTCCAATGTTAGGGAAGTTTTCGACTATAATCTCTTCAAATATTTTCTCTGGTCCTTTCTCTCTCTCTTCTCCTTCTGGGACCTTATAATGTGACTGTTGTTGCGTTTAATGTTGTCCAAGAGGTCTCTTAGGCTGTCTTCATTTCTTTTCATTCTTTTTTCTTTATTCTGTTCCCCAGCAGTGAATTCCACCATTCTGTCTTCCAGGTCACTTATCCGTTCTTCTGCCTCAGTTATTCTGCTATTGATTCCTTCTAGTGTAGTTTTCATTTCAGTTATTGTATTGTTCATCTCTGTTTGTTTGTTCTTTAATTCTTCTAGGTCTTTGTTAAACATTTCTTGCATTTTCTCGACCTTTTCCTCCATTCTTTTTCCGAGGTCCTGGATCATCTTTACTATCATTATTCTGAATTCTTTTTCTGGAAGGTTGCCTATCTCTGCTTCATTTAGTTGTTTATCTGGGGTTTTATTTTCTTTCTTTATCTGGTACATAGCCCTCTGCTTTTTAATCTTGTCTGTCTTTCTGTGAATGTGGTTTTTGTTCCACAGGATGCAGGATTGTAGTTCTTGCTTCTGCTGTCTGCCCTCTGTGGATGAAGCTATCTAAGAGGCTTGTGCAAGTTTCCTGATTGGAGGGACTGCCAGTCTAGTTTTAAAGAGATCTACACTCAAGTCTTGACTCTGGCTCTTATTGTGTAATGGAGTAAGTTACTTAACTTTTCTAAACCTCAGTTTCCTCATCTAGAGGATGGGATTAATAATGAACTCCTAAGGATTGTGCATTTTGACTTTTGTGTTCACTACTATATCACCAGTACCTAGAAGAATCTGGGTGCATAACAGGTGCTTAATAAAGATTTATTGAATCTATGAATTGAGTATCTCTATCTCAGAGCGTTATTGTATAGTTTAAATGAAGTAATACATGGTAGCAGTTAGCACAATGCCTGATATATATTAATTGCTCAACAAATGCTAGTTTTATTTAGGTTTTTCATTTTTTCTTTATTATTTTTCATTTTCATTTTTTCCTCATTATTTATGTAATTCTATATGCATCAAAAACTGTTCCATGCATAAAACAACTTGCTAAGCAACAGATTTGTTTATAGTCCTGGATGATACATCAGGAATCACTTGAGTTTAAAGTATGATTACTTGGACATGAAGTGACTTCTACTTCTTGCCATGAGTAGAAACAGTTTCTGAACTTAACCTCTTATGGTAAACAATTAGAAAATTGGACACAGGATATCAAATAGCTATTTTTAGATATTGGACAACAGGCAGTGTGGGAATGTGATTCCTAAGAAAAAGGAAACAGGTAAGGTGAGTGCTATAACTGCCCTGGATTTCTGCTAAAAGGCACATTTCAGATCATGGTGCAGGCAGGGGGTGTCTCAGGGCATGGTGTCTTATTTAATTGGAGAGATAGAGACTGTGGTTCAGAGAGGTTGAAGTGGCTGAAAATTGCTGCACAGAGTTTCAGAGGAGAGGAAGCTCAGTAGAAAAAAGTTCTAGAGATCTGCATAGGGGTTTCCTTTAGCCTTTGCTAAACGTGTGTAGAATGTGTGTATATAGAATGGAACTCTCTGAAACTGGGGAGGGATTGCCTGAGGAGCCACAAGTTGAGTAATTTCTAGAGCTGGGGAGTTGCTCAAGCACTGACCAGAGTGGTGAGACCTTTTTTGACCATACAGTATGTTCAGTATAGACCCCCAAATGTCCATGCCTTAGTAGTAGGACTAAACTAGCCTGAAGTAATGTCTACCCCCAATCTTTCCTAAAACTTATAGCAAAGATCAAGCTGATCCACAAATTACTTAAGTGACTTTCAAAACAAAGCTCAACAATCTTTAAAAGAAAATAACAAAATCCAGACACTTAAATGTATAACACTGTGTACAGCATGCAATAAAAAATTACTAGAATCAGGAAAATGTGAACACCAGGAGAACTTAAGGCAGCGAAAACAGGCTAAGAATAACAAAGATGATAGACTTAGCAGACAAAAACTTTTAAATGGGCATTATAAATATGCTCAGAGATTTAAAAGAAAATATGAATGTAATGAGAAGAAAATGAAAATATTAAAAACTGAATGGAATTTGCAGAGATGAGAAACACAATAAATGGAAAATTCACTGATAGTGATTAACAGGAGATAACAGCAGTTTCTTATCTGATGAAGAAAAGATCAGTGAACTTGAAGATATAGCAAGAAACTACCCAAAAATTAAACACAGAGAAAAGAACAATTAAAAAAAAAAACTGTACAGAACTTTTGTGATCCAGGAGACAGTGTGAGTGTAATTCTACTCCCAGAAGAAGGGGGAGGGCAAAAAAAAAAAGTTTAAAGTGATAGTGACTGAAAAATTTCCTAACTTTATAAATACTGTAAACCTACCAGTCCAAGAGCTTCAATAATTTCAAGCAGAATAAACACAAAGATGACCATACTAAGGCACATCATAGTTAAATGGCTGAGAACCAGTGTTAGAGAAAAAAAAATTTTAAGCAGCTAGAAAAAAATATTTTATTACAGAGGAACAAAAAATGATAGGGCTTCCCTGGTGGTGCAGTGGTTGAGAGTCCACCTGCCGATGCAGGGGACACGGGTTTGTGCCCCAGTCCAGGAAGATCCCACATGCCGCGGAGCGGCTAGGCCCACGAGCCATGGCTGCTGAGCCTGCGCGTCTGGAGCCTGTGCTCCACAACGGGAGAGGCTACAACAGTGAGAGGCCCGCGTACCGCAAAAAAAAAAAAAAAAAAAAGCAGATTTCTTCCTTGAAATATCAATAATATATTACAGAACATAATGGAATGATATCGTTAAAGTACTAAAAGATAAAACTGTAAACCCAGATAGAATTTGATACCCAGCAAAAATATCCCTCAGAATGAAGGCCAAATACTTTTTCACACATCAAAATCTGAGAGAATTCTTTGCCAGCAAACTTGAACTACAGGAAATATTAAAGGCAATTCTTCATGTGGAAGGAAGATGATAACAGATCAAAACTTGGATTTACACAAGGGAATAAAGAACACTAGAAATAGTAAATGAGTAAATAAAAGACTTTTTTGTCATCATTTGATTTATTTAGAAGATAATTGCTTAAAGCTAAATAATAACAACATATATCAATATTAAGTGTATACATAAAATATATGACAGCAGTAGCTCAAAGGACAGGAGGCAGCATTGAAAGCATCGCATTCCTAAGAGTCTTATGTTATATGTAAAGTGATATAATTTTATTTGAAGGTAGACTGTGGTAAGATGCACTTTGTGAAACCCTAGAGCAACCAAGCAAAAAGTAAAAGAAGTATAGCTAATGTATCAATAGAGTATATAAGTCACTAAAAATACTCAAGCCAAAATTACTTAGGAAAAGAGGGAAAAAGCACATAAAACAGGTGGGACAAATAGACAATAACAGGATGGTAGGTTGGTATGACTATATCAATATTAAGTGGTCCAAGCACTTTAATTAAAATGCAGATTGTCAGACTGGATTTAGCAAAGAGCAAGATCCGAATATGTGGGCTAAAGACTTTATAAAGAAATAGGTAGGTTAAAAGTAAAATGATGGAAAAACATGCACTGTACAAAACTGAACATAAGAAAGCTGGAGTACTGATTACTATTTAAAGTAGACTTAAAAATAAGGGAAAAAGGGACATTTCATAATGACAAGGGGGTCAGTTCATCAAGAAGATATATTCTAAGCGTATGCTTTCATTAGTAACCTTCAAAATTCATGAAATGGAGGTCAACATTCCTTTCCCAAAACTAATAGTACAGGTAGACAGAAAATTAGTAAGCGGTTAGAAGACTTAAGCAACATTATCAACAAATATAACCTAATTTGCATTTTTAGAGCACTCAGCAACAGCATAGTACACATTCTTTCCCACTGCACATGGAACATTCACTAAGATAAACCATATGCTGAGACATAAAGTAAGTCTTATTAACTTTAATAGGAATGAAATCATATAGAATATGTTCTCTTATCAAAAGAGTGAAATTAGAAGTCAATAAGAGAAAGATACATGGAAACTCTCCAGAACTTTTGGAAACTGAAAAAACATTTCTAAATAATCCAAGGGGCAAAGAATCACAAGAGAAATTAAAAAATATTTTGAACTGAGTGGTAATGAAAACACACCATAAATTTTGGGGGATATAGCTAAGGGAAATGTATAGCTTTGAAAGATGCTTTATATTAGAAAGGAAGAAAAGTCTAAAGTCAATAATTTTCTAAGCTTCTACCTTAAAAAGATAGAATAAGATGAGCAAATTAAACCCAAGGTAAGTAGAAGGAAGGAAATAAAGGTAAGAGCAGAAATCAGTGAATTTAGAAAATGCTAAATAGAGAAAATCAGTGAAATCAAAATCTGGTTCTTTGAAAAGATAAATAAAAATGATAAGCCTTTAGTTAGATTGATTAAGGGAAAAAAAGATACAAATTACCAATGCCAGGAATGAAAGAGGGGATATTACTACAGATACTATATAAATTAAAAGCATAGTAAAGGATCATTGTGAACTTTATGCCAGTAAATTCAGCAACTTAGAGGAAGTAGACAAATTCCTTAAAAGAGACCACCAAAGCTGACACAAGATAAAATCGAAAATCTGAATGTCCCTTTATCCCTACATTTATTAAAGAAATTGAATTCATAATTTAAAACCTTCTCATAAAGAAAATTCTAGGACAGGTGGCTTCAATGGTGAATCCTATCAAACTTTTAAGAAATAAATAATACTAACTGCCCTTAAACATTTCCAGAAAATAGAAGATAAGATTTCCCAACTCATTTCATGTGGTATTATTACCCCAATACCAAAGCCATACAAAGACATTGTAAGAAAAGTACATGGCAATATCCTTCATGAATACAAATACAAAACTCTTTTAACAAAATACAGCAAGTTGAATCTAGCAATATAAATGTAAATATGACCACGATAGATCATGACTAAGTGGAATTTCTGCCAAATGTACAAGTTTGGTTTAGCAGTAAAAAAAAAAAAAAAACCCCAAAACCTAGCTATATACAGTCAATCCTTATTATTTGCAAACCCATATTTGAAAATTTTCCCACTAGTGAAAATTTGTTTGTAATTCCAAAATCAAAACTCACGATATTTGTGCAGTCATTCACAGACATTCATGAGAAGTTTGAGTGGCCCAATGTGTACATTCTCAAGTGGGGTCGAACAAAGCACTCTGCCTTCTTTCAGCTCTCAAACTGTAAACAAGTACCCTTTTCACAGTCTATTTAGTGCCATATTTTTCTCATTTTTTCCTTTTGTTGATTTTTTTCTTTAAAATGGCTTTCAACTGTAGTGCTGAAGTGCTGTCTAGTGTTCCTAAACACAAGAAGACGATTATGTATCTTACGGAGAAAATACACATTAGATAAATTTTGTTCAGGCCTGAATTATAGTGCTGTTGGCCATGATTTCAATGTTAATGAATCAGTCATATATATTAAATAAGGTGTCTTTAAACAGAAACACACATAAGGGCTTCCCTGGTGGCGCAGTGGTTGAGAGTCCGCCTGCTGATGCAGGGGATGTGGGTTCGTGCCCAGGTCTGGGAAGATCCCACATGCCACGGAGCGGCTGGGCCCGTGAGCCATGGCCGCTGAGCCTGCGCGTCCGGAGCCTGTGCTCCGCAACGGGAGAGGCCACAACAGTGAGAGGCCCGCGTACTGCAAAAAAAAAAAAAAAAAAGGAAACACACATAAAACAAGTTTATGTATTGATTGGTTGATGAAAATGTGATCAGAGGCTTGCAGGAGTCTAACCCTGTATTTCTCCCAGGAGCAGTTGTTTCAGAATTCTTGACAACTTTATAAAACATAACTACCATGAGTAATGAGAATCAGCTGTATTTCAGCCTGTTATCTAAAAGCAAAGAAGGAAAACCATGATTATCTCAGTTTATGCAGAACATGTATTTGACAAAATTCATCATCTTTTCCTGTTAAAAACTCTCAGGAAACTAGGACTAGAAGAGAACTTGGAACAAAAGACAGCTTTATCATATTATATATAAATGTATAATGTAAGCCTACAGCTAACATCTTACACTCGTAAGATCAGAACAAATCAAGGATTCAGCTCTCATAACTGCCATTCTGGTCCTAAAATTTATATGAAAAAAGACGTATACATATATTTTTTTACTATTAAACCTAAAATTTACATGAAAATGCAAAGACCTAAAATTAATGTTGAAACGCAAATAGTCAAAACAATAGTGAAAAATACTAATTACAGTTGATAAGCTTATATTCTACTGCCTGTGAACAGAGAGATAAGTAGAACGGAACATCTAGAAATAGCCCACACATTTCAGTAAAGGTTCAACAGATCGTTCTGAAACAGATGGTAGAGGGGATAATCTTTGGCCCTTTCCTTAAACTATACACAAAAATGAAATCTAAATGGATCAAAGATCTAAATTTGAAAGCTAAAATTGGTAAATGTCTGGAAGAAAACATAGGAGCAAATCTTCTTGATCTTGGGGTAGGCAAAGATTTCTTAAGACACAAAGAACTATTAACACACAAACTACTAATAGAAGTAGTTGATAAACTGTATAATATTGATATTAAAAATTGCTTTTCAGAAAACATTATTCAAATTAAAACACACCTCAGACTAGGCACAAATGCTCACATACATATATTTGACAAAGGACTTGCATCCAGAATACATGAGTCCAGTTTGAGACAAATCACCAGATTAAAAAAGGGACAATGGATTTGATCAGACACCTCACCAAAGAAGACATATGAACGGCCAAAAAGCACTTAAAAGTGCTCGATCTCATTAGTCATTGGGGAAATGTAAATTAAAGCCACAGTGAGATACCTTTACACATTTACTAGAATAACTAAAATGGAAAAAATCTTACAATACTAAATGTTGATGAGGGTGTGAGTAACTGCAACTCTTATGTACTCTTGGTTGGAATGTAAAATGGTACAACCAGTTTGGAAAACAATTTGGCAGTGAAATGAAAAGTGAGACCCTACTATCCTTTGACCCAGCATTTCCACTGTTTCTCCAAGAGAAATGGAAACATGTATCAACAAAAAGACTTGTCCAGGAATGCTTTATTTTTAATAGTGAAACACAGGAAACAACCCAAATGTCCATCAACAGGCTGTTGGATAACCAAATTGTAGTATACTGCATTTGTCTGGGTTCTCCAGAGAAACATAACTGATAGGATATACAGTATATATTGTATGTATCATATATATATCAATATATATTTACATCCTATTGACACATTAGATAGAGAGATAGGTAGGTAGATAGATAGGGATTTATTATAAGGAATTGGCTCACGTGGTTATGGAGGTTGAGAAGTGCCACCATCCACAGTCTGCAAGCTGGAAACCCAGAAGTGTCAGTGGTATAGTTGCAGTCTGAGTCCAAAGGCCTGAGAACCAGGAGAACTGATGCTGAGTCAGTCTGAGTCCGAGTCTGAAGGCAGAAGACCAGTGTCCTGCCTTGAAGGCAGTCATGCAGGGAGAGAGCAGATTTTCCCTTACCCAACCTTTTTTTTTTTTTTAATTTATTTATGTTTTTTGCGGTATGCAGGCCTCTCACTGTTGTGGCCTCTCCCGTTGCGGAGCACAGGCTCCGGACGCGCAGGCTCAGCGGCCATGGCTCACGGGCCCAGCTGCTCTGCAGCATTTGGGATCTTCCTGGACCGGGGCTCGAACCCATGTCCCCTGCATTGGCAGGCAGATTCATAACCACTGCGCCACCAGGGAAGCCCCCTCTGGAGTATATTTTGTCAATTTTTTCCAATCTTCCCAAAGATTAAAAATACCATTTTATTTGCAATTACTGACTTCTATAATATTAATTTTACTGGCAATTTATATTTCTTTTATACATCACTAGTATTTTTTAAATATTAATCATAATCTCTTTTCCTAATCTTAAAGAGATCTTTCCTTCTGATGAAGAAAAGTTTTTTGGCTGTGCTGTGTGGCTTGCAGGAGGGATCTTAGCTCCCTGACCAGGGATTGAACTCAGGCCCTCCGCAGTGAAAGCAGCAATGAAAACACAGAGTCCCAACCACTGGACCACCAGGAAATTCCCAAGAAACATTTAAATTGAGGGAGATTCCTTTGATTTCATTTTAGCTTCCTTTTCTTTTATTAAATTCTAGTAAAATTCAACGTAGCTGATTTTTATCTTAATTAGCACACACAGTATGATTAAATTCTTATAAAAGTATATGCCTATTCATCCACTGTCTAAACTTCCTCCTCCTACACACACTCTTAAAATGTCTCTGGAAAGAAATATAAAAAACTGATGACAACAGCTACCTCCAGAAAGGGGAAATGGATGGCTGGCAGACAAAGAGGTACAAGGGAGATATTTCACTGTCTTTCTAATTATACCTTTTAAATTTTACATGTGAACTTATTACCTATATTTTTAAAACTCATATTCTTTGATTCAACAACTCTCTATCTAGGAATGTAAATAGAATAATTAAATGTGGAAAAGGGCTTTAAATTCAAAGACATTCATAACATTTGCAATAGTAAATACCATAAATAAGATGTCCAAAATTGGAGGTTAAGGAAACGGATGGAAAATATATAATGGAATTTAAAGATATTAAAAACTATGTTTTGAAATGATAAACTTACATGACAACTTATTTATAATCTATTAAGGGAAATGTAGGAAAAAAGTATGTGTTTCCATAATTTATTTCTAACTTCATATCTTCTTCGGTTATTTCCATGTTTCTTCTTCAGTTAACTTTTTTTTTTTTTGTGGTACGCAGGCCTCTCACTGTTGTGGCCTCTCCCATTGTGGAGCACAGGCTCCGGATGCGCAGGCTCAGCGGCCATGGCTCACGGGCCCAGCCGCTCCGTGGCATGTGGGATCTTCCCGGACCGGAGCATGAACCCGTATCCCCTGCATCGGCAGGCGGACTCTCAACCACTACGCCACCAGGGAAGCCCCTTCAGTTAGCTTTTCAATTAAGTTTTCAATGAAACATTAACAGATAACATAATGAGTAACTGTTGCAGGCATAGCAGTACCAAATTAATAAATTAACCCTAATAAGAAATAATGATTAATTTAATCAAACTGATTTCCTATAGACACAGTATCAAAAAAAGGTCTAGGCATTTAAAAATCTAATTAAATTTAAAAATCTAATTTACAATAGCCAGGACATGGAAGCAACCTACATGTTCATCGACAGAGGAATGGATAAAAAAGATGTGGCACATATATACAATGGAATATTACTCAGCCATAAAAAATAATGAAATAATGCCATTTTTAGCAACGTGGATGGACCTAGAGATTGGGAAGATCTCACATGCTGCAGAGCAACTGAGCCTGTGTGCCACAACTAATGAGCCTGTGCTCTAGAGCCCGTGAGCCACAACTACTGAGCCTGCGTGCCATAACTACTGAAGCC